>NW_024429195.1:51673398-52873398 GCF_017639785.1 Mesocricetus auratus | reverse complement strand
AGCCACATCTGTTCCTCAGATCAGACCAGCAGCAGATTCCCCGGAAATCTTCAAGTTTGCTCTTGTGTTCCACTGGCGAGACAGACAGGACCAGCCCTGACTAGAAGGCAACAGAGACAGAATTACTTCAGCCTTTAGAGCGGATGTCAGCAAATACGGATGCTTCGGATGAAAAATCATTTCACCTTTTTGTCTTTTTTCCTTCCTCCCACATTTTTTGTTATATAAAACATCTGGAGGGCTGGAGATGAATGGCTACGTGGTTAAGAGCCTTGCTGCTCTCAAAGGGGACCCGGTTCTTTGCCCAGCATCCACGTGCTGGCTCACAAACATGTTTACTCCAGTTCCAGGGCATCCAGTGTCCTCTTCTGGCCTCCGTGAGAACCAGCCAATTTGTGGTGCAGACATCTCTGCAAGCTAAACACTATGCACATTACCTTTGTATTGATTCCTCCAAGTGTGGTCAAGGAGTCTCTCCATAATTCACTAAGATGTACGGGTTGTGAGGGTGGCCTTGCTCAACCCTAGCCAGAGACAGATAGACAGACAGCCCAGTCTTGTCATGGGGGTCCTCACTGTGCTGACGTGTATCTCACAGACTGCCTCTGTGTCCTCCAGACCGACCTGGTAAGACCTGTGCACACCTCTCCTGCATCAAATGTAGGCCTGACTTCTAATTGAGGAAAGAGGAAGTACAAAAACAGGAAACTGACTTAGGGGCGAGTCAGACAAAGGAAGAGTAAAACGTAGACACATGCTTAGTACATATGATTTAGTTTGAAAGGAGAACCTTAAAACTTAAACATTTGGCCAGGTGGTGTGGTGACTCGAACCTGTAACCTCAGCACTCTGGAGGTGAAGGTGAGAAGACTTTGGCATCCTCAGTTACTTATATATCAAGGCCAGCCTGGCTACGTGGGACCCCGTCTCAAAACAAGCAAACTTACTGTGGTGTGAGTGACTAATGTTGTTGGGCAATAAATTTTAAGACATTGGTGATTTTAAAACAGCAAGTCTTGGAAAGTATTTTTAAAGAACACAGCAAAGGAAGGCTGCATTTCAGAGGATTTCTCAGTTTATATTATCACTGCTATTGAGACAGCACCACACACACACATAAACACATTGAAAAGGGACTTGGAATTTTACTGTACTGGGGCTGTGGGTCTGCAAGCAGAACAGTCCAGAACATCCACACACAGAGACACCCATCTTCTTCATGAGCTCTAGTACGGAAGATACTAGAGGTCCTTGTTATTTTTAGCAAGACTTGAAGTTCAGTCATTTGACATAGGATAAAAACTAAACGCCGTTCTATTGGCAACAAAAAGACAGTCCTGTGTCTAGTCTGCTGCTGTGCTTGCCAGGGCATTGCTATATTCCCCTCATAAATTTTCTTTCCAGTTTGATGCTCATCTGCAGGGTGAAAAAATGCTTACCAGCCTGTAGTTCTAACAGTACAGTTTATTCACTTATATAAACACACCTTTACTCGTCTCTCCTTCAGACACCAGCTATTTAGTATAACCCACACACCTTCCTGTTTTACCACACTCGGTCCCCAGGTTTTAATTACAGTTTGTACATGACACAAATCAACTCGTGATCAGCTCAGTTGTCAGATGATCTCTGTGCTGGAACATTTTCCTTCTGCCCGCTTTAGGGAAACAGTTACATACTAACTTAAACATTCATACACAATGCTTCTTAAACATGATACCAAAGACCCATATGGTAGAATGGCATGTTCTGCCATTCTTAGCACAACGGCTCTGTAAATGGAGAACAGTAACAACAGGAAAGCAATACACCGATATACAACAGACCAACATGAAATCCCCCAAAATACGTGTTTAATGAGACTCTGTATTTTAAATGCGCCAGGAAAAAAAAATCCTAAAACAGGCACATTTCCTTTCCTGTTAACAGGATCTCAGAATTTAACTTAGGTTGCCCCAGAAAGCCAGGTGGTCTATACAGCGAAGGAACTTTCAACGTGTTTCCTGATTGCTTGAAAGTTTTGTTTTTGTTTTGGCAGTTCTCGGGATAGAACCCATGCTTTTTTATTTGGTTGAAAAACTAAAAACCGGGGCTGGAGAGATGGCTCAGAGGTTAAGAGCACTCGCTGCTCTTCCAGAGGTCCTGAGTTTGATTCCCAGCAACCACATGGTGGCTCACAACCATCTGTAATGGGATCTGGTGCCCTCTTCTGACCTGCAGGAATACATGCAGGCAGAACACTGCATACATAATAAAGAAATAAATCTTAAACAAACAAACAAACAAACTAAACTAAAAACACCAGGCGGTGGTGGCAGGTGGTACACACTTTTAATCCTAGCACCTGGGAGGCAGAGGGAGGTGAATCTCTATGAGTTGAGGGCAGCTTGGGCTACAGAGAGTTCCAGTACAGCCTGGTCTACAGAGAGTTCCAGTACAGCTTGGTCTACAGAGAGTTCCAGTACAGCCTGGGCTACAGAGAGTTCCAGTACAGCTTGGGCTACATAGAGAAACCCTGTCTTGGAAAACCAAACCAAAACACAATCAAAATAAAAACTCTAAAAAGCTAAGAGATATTAAGTTACCTTTCTCTGTGAAAAAAAAATCGAAGATAAAATTTATTGCCACAATGTAGGTACACACATGGCTCTTTGTCATAAGCTGTTTTCTCACAGGAAGTGTATGTATAGAAAAGGTTATTTCAAGAGGAGAGATCCTACTCTCGTGAGGTCATCAAGGGCTGTTTTTAATGGTGAAATGTCAGGTTAACGGCAGACATACACTTTTGCAATCAAACACACAGTGCCCTATTTGCTGGAGACCATGTATTTTGCCTACATCTCAATTAAAAACATTTGAAACCTCACACAACTAGCTAAATATTAGCTAGATTTTTACTTCTCTTTCACATCTTTCCTATGTGTCACCAAGTCTCAGCCTAGAATTTGAACGGCTTTTGCTCTGACTTTTGCACATAATTCAATCCAGTTTCCAATGCCATCCAGTGCTCCCCCACACTGCTTCATTATGTGGAAGGCAGGGAGTGCTGCAAGGGAGGCCGTATTAGAAATCAGTAAGATGATATGCTCGGGCAAGCTGGAAGAGCAGTTACCAAGGTAAAGAGAGCTGCCCACTCCATGTACAGTCTGCTTTTGTTGTTGCTGGGATTGTAACCAGGACCTCATGCATGCTAGGCAGGTCCTCCACTGTTGGCCGATCCCCACCTGCCCTATAGGCTTTCCTTTGAGCCCTTTTCATCTCGGGGTTTTGTTTTCATGGGGTTTTGTTTTTTAGCTCCATAAACAGAGGCTGGAGTTCACTGTAGGCTCAAAGTCACAAGAAAACCAATGAGCCTCTCATTCCTACCAGTCCTGCCGGCCCCCTCCTGTTTTCCAAACATCAAGGATTAGAGACACACAAACCCTGCCCTGTTTAACAGGGAAAATATGCTTGTATTCGTTTTCTATTAAAAAAAGCAATACTTTCATAGCTGTGGTTTATTTTATAATCATGTCTATGAGAGTTTGCTTTCTATAAATATTTCAATTCTACAATGAAATAATAAAAGCTAAAAGCCAGCTGTGGTGGCAGGGACAAGCCGATCTCTTTGAGTTCAAAGCCAACTTGCTCTATGTAGAGAATTCTAGACAAGCCAGGGCTACAAAGTGAGATCCCATCACAAAACATCTATCACTGCCCAGTTGATAAAAGCTAAAATAAACCGCTCTTTAATTTAAATTCTGTCCAGGTCTGTGGGTGCAGCTCAATGGTAGTGTTTGTCTAGCAAGTGCAAGACTCTGGACTCCATCTCCTGTACTGCACACCCTGACTAGCATATAATAACCCTCACAGTAGGAAACTATGGACGAGAGGGCAGGAGTCCTGAGTGCCCTTCCTGGGGAGACGTGACCCCCAAGCCAGGGCCCACCTGCAGCACTGCAGCGCACAACCTTCGTCGTTCCTACAGAACCGGACTTTCCTGTATTGTAGTTGGCAGAACGAACCATCCTACATGTAGTTCATCTTATTTCTTTGAAGGTGCTGGGGTGTGAGCCCAGGGTCTGATGCATGCTAGGCAAACACTCTACCAACGAGTGACAGCTGCAGCTTCATAAAGACTTCGAAAAGAAGCGTGGACCATTTTGGTTTCAGAAAAGCAAATCGATGAAAGTTATTAAAAGCAGCCATCTTTGTGAAGAAAATACTTCTTGTAAGTCACTGAGTGAACTCTGCATGGTAGCTCTTCCATGGACTTAGACATTTGACGTCTCTCATTGTTTTGGTACAGCTTTTTTTCCCCCCGGCAGCACTCAGGGCCGTTGGACCAGCTTACTCTTGCTTCCTTCCTGTTCGCTGAGTTTAAAGTGGGTATACGTGAGGATGCCGAACAGTGTGCATAAGATGCCGAGTCCCTGGTTAACTGACAGTGGATCCTTAAATAAAATGTATCCTCCACACAGGGTGATGCAGAACTTGAAGTGTCCGAACATGTTGTAGCTGAGTGTTCAGGTAAGGAGGCAAAGGAGCAACCAGCCAGATGTGAGGGTTACACAGGTGCACACTAACAGTGTAGACATGGAAAAGACTATGGCTGGGAAGAATGTCATGCAACAGGGACTCAACAGTTGCTAGGCACTGTGGTGCATGCCTTTAATACCAGCACTGAGGAGGCAGAGGCAGGTGTATCTATGTGAGTTCCAGGCCAGCCTGGTCTACAGAGCGAGTTCCAGGACAGGCTCCAAAGCCACACAGAGAAACCCTTTCTCGAAAAACCAAAATAAATAAATAAATGAAAATAAAAATAAATAAAAAAGAGAGAGACCCTGTCTTGACCCCCCCCCAAAAAAAGAACAGAACAGACAATTTGGTGACATGCTTGGCCAATCTTACTTTCTTCAGGCATGGTCTCAGCAATTTACAGACAGACTTGAAAATGGCAACACTGAATTAAAAATTGTGTGTGTGTGTCTGTGTGTGAGTGTGTGTGTGTCTGTGTGTGAGTGTGTGTGTGTCTGTGTGTGAGTGTGTGTGTCTGTGTGTGAGTGTATGTGTGTGTCTGTGTGTGAGTGTGTGTGTGTCTGTGTGTGAGTGTGTGTCTGTGTGTGAGTGTCTGTGTGTGAGTGTGTGTCTGTGTGTGAGTGTGTGTGTCTGTGTGTGAGTGTGTGTGTCTGTGTGTGAGTGTGTGTCTGTGTCTGTGTGTGTGTCTGTGTGTGAGTGTGTGTGTCTGTGTGTGAGTGTCTGTGTGTGTGTGTCTGTGTGTGAGTGTGTGTCTGTGTGTCTGTGTGTGAGTGTGAGTGTCTGTGTGTGTGTGTCTGTGTGTGAGTGTGTGTCTGTGTGTCTGTGTGTGAGTGTGTGTGTCTGTGTGTGAGTGTGTGTGTCTGTGTGTGAGTGTCTGTGTGTGTGTCTGTGTGTGAGTGTGTGTCTGTGTGTGAGTGTATGTGTCTGTGTGTGTGTCTGTGTCTGTGTGTGAGTGTGTGTGTGTGTCTGTGTGAGTGTATGTGTGTGTGTGTGTGTGTGTGTCTGTGTGAGTTTGTGAATGTGAAAGTGATGCCCGTGGAGGTCAGAAGAGGATGATGGATTCCCTGGACTGAGAGTGACAGGTCGTTGTGGCCACCAGATGTGAGTGTTGGGAACGAAACTGAGGTGTCTGCACGAGCAGGGTGAGCTCTCACCTGCTGAGCTGTCTTTCTATCCCCAACACCACTTATTCTTCCGGATCGGATGTAAACTACATAGACACACACTCCAAAGCCACAAGAGACGGCCTCAAGTATCCCTCATGACCTCTTCAAGAGGCGACCCTGGGGAGGAGGGACATCAGAGCGAGGCACAGAAAGACGTCTGCACAGCAGTTCCTGGCTGTGCTATGCTATGGAATGGCATTCCTAACAAACTGTCACTGGCAATGAGCTGAGATGTGCCAGGTGCCAGGGAGCTGATGCAATGAAAACTGCCTAAGACCAAGAGGGCAAGGGAGAGAGGAGCCGACGGGGAGTGAGAACACAACCAGCCGCTCTGTTAGGAGCTCTTCATAAGCATCTCACCTTCTTACTTCACAACTGGAGGCCCAGGGAGTCCAGTGACTTTAAAAATAGTACACTTATCATTTATGTACTCTGTGTGTGTGTGTGTGTGTGTTCGTGTGCGTGCATGCATGTGTGAGGTACATGTATGGAGGTCAGAGGACAACGTGAACTCAGGTAGGTCATCAGGCTTGGCGGAGGTCCACCTGCTGAGTCATCTCACCAGACCGGCTGTAATAACCAAGGGACACAGTTCAAGTGTTGGGAATCTAAACAAAGGTGCACTTACTTAACTCCAAAGTTCAGGCTGTAATCTAATATATTGCCAGCAATTCATTACTGGGCTAAAGTTTTTTCCCAAGTCATTGTTCATATAAAAAAAAAAGTCAAACCACATACACAATCAACCCTCAGGCATTATTCTCCTGACGCATTTTATACATAATTACTTTTCTATCTAAACTAATGCTGTGTTGCCCTTCAGATGCATGTTACAAATCTATGTGTTCTTCCTAGAACCACTCTGCCTCAGTTTCCCTGCCTATTAAATGGTAAGATGATCTTGTGTCTTATTAATTATTAAATAATTAATACCTGCTAAGCTTCATAGTAAACGCCATCCCACTAACTCTAAGTTATTAAGAGTATAAAAGCACCTGTGTTTGACAGCACCGCCCAGCACTGTAGACGTCACTGCTCCTAATTTCTCTGCTGCTTCCTTTGCACCCCACTCTGTTTGCAGAGATGGGGACAATGAGCTGACTGAGCCCAACCCCAGTGACCTCAGTGTAACCGCATGAGCTCCCACAACACACTTGGATCACAGGAATGGTAGACCCAGGCAGAGGCCTGCCTCCATCTGACCTCTATGCTCAGGCTCTCTGCTTGGCTTCAAAAGCCATGGGGCTGGACATGGTGATGCAGGCTTGTAATCCCAGCTCCCAGAAGGCTGAAGCAGGAGGACTGGAGGCCAAGGTCATCCTCAGCTCCATAGTAAATCTGAGGCCAGCCTGGGCTACATGCGACTCTTCCAGGAAACACAAAAGTACCAACCAAAAAGTGGCCCACTCGCTGGGCGGTGGTGGCACACACCTTTAATCCCAGCACTCGGGAGGCAGAGGCAGGCGGATTTCTGTGAGTTCGAGGCCGGGCTGGTCCGACAGCCTCCAAAACAATACAGAGAAACCCTGTCTTGTAAAAACAAAACAAAAACAAAAAGGGGGGGCCCACTCAGGGGCAGCCTTCAGGGGAGCATGGGTATCTCTCAGGATACCTGCTTCTGTAACACTTGAGCTTTTAATACTCCCAGCCTGTCAGAGTCATTCAGGAAAAGGGAAAGCAAATTTTTTTTTTTTTTTTTTATGAGACAGGGTTTCTCTGTATTGTTTTGGAGGGAAAGCAAATTTAATGGTGCTCTTCGGAGACCTTTTGAGGAACTAAGACAAACAGCACAAGCTCCAGATCTCTCCTGCTCCATTCAAGCTTTGCCTCACCCCAACTCTGCTCAAAACTGTCAGTGGCCTTGCTTCACTAGGTCTGGGACCAACTGCCAATCTTCCTCTGACATGGCGCTCCCTACCCCTGCTCCTCAGGTGCAGTCACCATCAATCTCCTCTCTCCTCCCCTCTGGAGCTCCTCTGCCTATCCCCTCCCATCTGGGAACTCTGAAGGTACAGTGCCCAGGGTCTGGTCTTTGCACATCCTTTCTGTGACTTTTTGCTGGGTAATCTCAGTCACCGCCCACATCCCATCTTCACAATGACTCAGGACTACTGTGGTTGGGGCCTGGTGCCCGAACCCTACAACTGGCATGCTACCTGCACCTCAGCTCTCCTCCCTAGACAGCCACTGCAATACATACGGGACCCACTCTTACTGCTTTGCATTCTTCACATCCTGCTGTCCAGGAAACCCGTTGGTGCTATGTGGGAGTGTTGGGACGCCCAGTACTTCTCACCATTCCCTCTGCCACGTAAGAGTCACATATACGTGTGCAGGCAGCATGTCTGTGTGTGTAGGCCAGAAGAGGACATCATATCCTCTAGAGCTGAACTTACAATTGTGAGCTGCCTACAATGGACGCTGAGAACTGAACTCAGAACTTCTGCATGAGGAACAAGCACTCTGAGCCGCTGGACCTACAAGCTAGTACTTATGAATTAGAAACTGCAGTGGCTCCCGATGGTTTCCCTCCTTCTCACCTTTTCTAGTCCAGTTTTCTTCAACCATATGAGCAATGGCTGCTGACAGTTGGGGTGGGGCTTGGGGTGCTCCTGGCATCTAGTGGCAGAGACATGTCATGCTGCTGGCCATCTTTGAAGGACAGCATAGGCCCCCAAACAAAGCAGTCTTGGCCTCAAGGTGGACAGTGCGAGTCAAGAAACCCTGCTCAGCACCACAGGCACCCACAGTCTTCCATGAGGACGTGGGACCATGTCACATTCCCGCTCTAAACTCTCGGGTCATGAAAGCTCCACGTGACCTAGGCTCCTGCTTCTCCATCCATTCCCCTGCTTTCTGTGTTCACCCACAGCACAGTTCTCCTCAGGCCCCTCATCTGAGATCTCAGTCTGCATAGCCTAGGCTGACTTCAAACACATAGCCTGCCTCAGCCTTACACGTCCTGGGATTACAGGCACACCCAGCTTTAAAAAGTCAGTATACTCTAACTAAAACGTTACTAAACTACCTCTTTCATATGAGGAAATGCATTCTTCACACTTGCTTACAAGTAGGGCAAAGGGAAATGCAATGACAGAGAGAATGACAGGCAGGATGGTGAAAACTGGCAGTGGAATTTGACCTTCATCACATAACTTCATTTTTTAAAAATTTGGAATATTAAGAACATGTATTTATTTGGAAGTAATAACATCCGTTTCCAAATAAATACAGACATACCCCAAAATCAGGTGCCCAGGGTATGAAATTACCTTTCATTACATAAGCTGACTACACCTCTACTTTATCACTGTAGATATCTGAAAACCAACTCAAACCAAAGCCTCCACTCCATTATTCATTCAATAAATATCACTTAGACTCACTACTGGCAAGTCATAGTGCTAAGTAGTTTTTATAAGAGAAAAGGTCACTACTACTTAAGAAGATTCAAAAGTATTCCTTTACAGAAAGCAAACCCATTTCCTTAGTTAATAAATTCCATAGACACTAGTGTGGAAAGACAGTCTTTAAAAATTAAGGGACTATAGCGATGTCTCAGCAGTTAAGACCACTTGCTGCTCTTCCAGAGGACCTGGGTTAGAGTCCTGGAACCCATTTGGTGACTTACAGCCATCTGCAATCCTACTTCTAGGGAATCGATGGCTTCTCTGGCCTCTAAAGGCATCAGGCATGCATTGTGCACAAACATACATGCAGAAAAACTATATACTAACGAAATATAACAAAGTAATAACCCAGCCTACTTAAGAAAGGCCATATAAAATGTTAAACTCAAGGTGACAAACGGGAAACAAAGCCTATACACATGTGAAAGTACATGGAAAGGATACGTGACTGGTGATGTGTTCCCAATGATCCAATAAATTGATAAGTTCACCATGAAAGCGATTACTCCAGACAGCAGTACCATAAGCTACAAATGAACCAAGAGAATTATTATAACCAGGAATATCTCATTAGGAATATGCAAAAATGCAAACTTCATCCATTTAAACAAGATGTCACATGCTGGTAACCCATCTATACATATAAAGGTAGATGCAGGAGGGTCACTGTAAATTTGAGGCCAGTGGTTTATGGAGTTCCAGGCCAGTCAGAGCTGCAGAGTCAGAGCATGACTCAAAACAAGCACACAAGACAAATGAACACACACCCTCAAAAAAAAAAAAAAAGAGTTTAGAAAATCAATTTGAGTTAGGCAATGGTGGTGCACACCTTTAATCCTACCCCCACTCCCACCCCCGAGAGGCAGAGGCAGGCAGATCTCTCTGAGTTTGAGGCCAGCCTGGTCTACAGATCGAGTTCCAGGACAGCCAGAGCTACACAGAGAAACCCTGTCTCGGAAAACAAAGCAAACAAATAAAGAGAAACTGCTTGAAGAGAACAAGCATCGTGATGGGGATGGCTCAGTGGGTAAACCGCGATGACCAAGTTTAGATACCCAGAACTCAGGCAAAAGCTGGGAGTGGCTGTGTCTGTAATCTCCATGCTGGAGAAGTGAGACAGGAGGATCGCCAGGGCCTGAGAGAGACCCTGCTGTAAGACAACGGTGGAGAGAGTAACTGAGGAAGACACCAGTGTCAACTTCTGGCCTCCCTGTGCAGGTGTATGTATCCCACACCATACATACACAAGTCAGGATAACCAATGTGTTCACACATTAGTTCCCACAAACGACCTCAGGTGGATAAGCAGCTGAGAGCACAGGAGGGCAGAGTGAATGGCTGGCTCTTTACACAGCTGGTAAAGAATAGCATTAATATCTAGACCCGCTTTGAGCTTCTCCCCCACTCTCCTCGGCCACTTCTCCGTTACCTAAGAGGGAGCCTTAGACAGCAAGTTTACAGCCCAGGCAATGGTTCTTGAGAGCTACATTGTTGGTGGGCAACCAGACAAGAGGTTCTACATGACTCTCAAGGCAGGAGGTCAGCACCAAAAAATGGTAATGTGACACCTTAGGGTTCTGGGGCCTCCACTTTCTTCATATTCCTATGTATATTCAAAAATCTATCCAATGAGTATGTACTATTTATATGACACACTAGGCCACTGTTTTTACAATCACATCATACAAATATAAAATTAAAATACAATGCCCAAATTATGTGTGGACTCCAGTTTGGCATGGACGAATGGTAACTGGGCATTGGAAAGTGCGAACTGTAACTGGTTTGCTGTCCCAGGCTAGGCCAGCCCCCTCATCTTCCTGTGCCTGTCCCCTCATCTGAAGATAATCCCCACCTGGCCTCCTTAGAGAGCAACAAGGGGTCAGATGTGAGAACAGAATTGACGTTGTGCTCTAAAATCCAAAAACCGCCTAAGGAAAAGAGTGTGACTACTGTAGTTTCTTGGCACCAAAACCATCAGAACTTACCAAAGCAGTAACTGACCAGGGGCCAAATATTCCTCCCTCTCCAAACACCGGCTCAAAGAAGGGCACAGTGACCAGCAGCATGGCAGAGGACATGGGAGCCTGGTAGTACAGCAGCTGCATGGAGTTCACTTGTAGCTCATGCTGCTTGGCTCCCACCCACTGAAAATCAGGAGACAAGACAAGTCAGGGACAGAGAGAAGCATCGTTCAGTCAGAGCTGCGCAGGCTAGGGGAAGATGACACGCCTCGTTATTCTAAGGGGTTTTAAACTGTGGGGAGACACCAGTGACCGTGAGCTCCTCAGATAAAGGAGCTCTGTGAACACAGTGTGTGACATGTTCTAAGTGGACTCCCACGTGTGGCGTTAAAGGTACGTGGGCTTCAGAGCCCCTTTAAAAATCAGTCAATGGCAGATGACATTCTCCTCTCCAGAAACTCTTCCAACACACCTGGACACACAGAGTAAACAGAAACCCTAAGACACTGACTCATTCAGTGAAAACCTCAAAACCTTATATCCCATGTCCGCAAAATACTTCACAGATATGAAGAGTCGGCAGTTTGAAGCAGATCTGGCAGAAACAGCCTGGCTTTTGAACACCTCTGCCGACCCGTTTCCTGAGTCTAGGTATCTGTTACATGAAACAAGTCTACAGGAATTCAGTGAGACCCAAATGGAGAAACAGGAAACCTGAACCACACTCCCGCCAGCCTTCACTGGAGTCCTCTGAGAATATAAAGGACAAAGAAGCGATTCTTCCCCAGCCTGCTTATAGGAGTGGCACTGTGAGCAAAAACAGGAAGGCTGTCAGTCACGCAGGCTCACCTTCCAGCCCGTGTAGCCACCCTGACTGCCACACTCTTCACACTTCCCTTCCCTTCGTGCCCTCCACTGCCACTAAACCATGGCTCTTAAACATAAGGCTCGGCAAAGCCTCTTCCCAGGTTTTTGCTGGTGTCTGCAGAGTAAAGACATTTCCTGAGTGGCAGCAAGACTTTATCATCCAATTCTAACCACTTAGCACCACCCTCCCGCAACACACCTATAGTCTAGCCTCACTGAACTCATCAGGTTCTCCCCAAATGTTCAATGCTTTCACACACATTAAAGCACGGGCCTCGACACTTCACAGCCGAGCAAGCATCCACGCCTCCAACTGAAAGGAGCTTTCCCTCTGGTCTAGCCCAGTCATTCCGAGTGCACAACTGCCATTTCTGCCTTGGCACTCCTCAAGACCTTTCTGGGCATGGAGGGATACTACCGAGGCAGGCTATGGACTGCCAAGTCTGAATGCATGTCTTGAAGGGAGGGGCTACAGTTGCTCTTCCTCATCATGGGAGCATAAAGATGTCTGTCACACAAACAAGCCCACCACGCCTCCAGCTAAGAGCCGAAGATACTTCTGTCACCTTCTCTTAATGTTCCCAGCTGCACCAGAACAAATAACTTAGAAACCAAAGAGGATATGAGAGGCAAATATAATATTGTTCAAAAGAAACTTCTCTCCTAGCTGGGCGTTGGTGGTGCACACCTTTAATACCAGCACTCAGGAGACAGAGGCAGGTGGATCTCTGTGAGTTCGAGGCCAGCCTGGTCTACAGATCGAGTTCCAGGACATGGTCCAAAACAATACAGAGAAACCCTGTCTCGAAAAACCAAAAAACAACAACAACAAAAAAAAACAAACAAAAAAAAACCAAACAAACAAAAAAAACAATAGAGAAATCCTGCCTTGAAAAACCAAAAAAAAAAAAAAAAAAAAGAAAGAAAGAACCCTCTCCTCCCTCCCTTTTTTTTAAATGGGAGAGCTTGAACGAAGTCCCCCACTACCACAAATTATGTAGTCAAGTTTCCCAAATTTGGGGAAATCACAGGGCTAGTACATCTGGAGTACAATGTGTATGCCTCGCCCTGGGAAAACTACCTTTGTGATCATGGTATCCGCTAAAAGATATCTGTGTGTGTGGTGGTGGGGGGTCCTACCTATTCTGTCCTGGTGCCTTTACTGTTTTCTGTGACAGAACCTTTGCTCATTGGTCTTCAGTCATTCCTTGATCAACCTTGCAAACCTCAGGGATACAGAACCTTTTGATTCTGATCTACGAGAGTTTGAAACCTACAGGAACAAAAGTGGCCAAACAAACAATAACAAAATAAAAAAATGGTGAGTGTTGTGAGCTGGGATTATGTATAAGGACTAAAAGAAACTCTAATATTTAACAAGCAGACCAGGTGTGGTAACACATCCTTTAATCCTAGCACTTGGAAGGCAGGTAGATCTCCATGAGTTTCAGGCCAGCCAGAGCAACATGGTCCTGTCTCAAAACAAAAAAACCCAAAACAACCAAAATCAAGTACAACAAAAGTAAAAAAGAGGATCAGTGGGTAAATGTCCCTGCTGCCAAACCTGACTGCCAAAGTTCTATCCTAGGGACCCATGTGCTGGGAGAGAAGACTCTGGTCTCTGAACATTGCCCTCTGACCTCTATCTGCACACGGTGACTGGCATGAGCATGCACACGTGTACTAGTGCATACAAACAAAATAAGTATAAAAAGTAAAAAGTAGGGAGCTGGGGATGTAGCTGAGCGGTGGAGTACTTGCCTAGTGTGTGCAAGGTCTTGGGTTCCACCCCCAGGACAACATCCTAGAAGTTTTGGTAGTTGTTGAAGTTGTTAGCCAGCTGGGTGAGTTGTAGCTCAGTGTTCAGTGCTTGCTTAGAATGCAAGAAGGCTGTGGGTCCCAATCCTCAGCGCCCCACCCCCAGGGATAGTAGATGCTTCTGGGAAATCACTACCAGCAAAGATACTAGGGTGTAGTACTAGGGTGTAGTACTGAACAAACATTCCTAACCAGAATGCCTGCCTTTATCGCCTGTAGATACTTGTGACAGAGTTGTTGTAACATTGGTTACATTTGGCTTTGATTCCCCATGCAGGCACACCCAGAATTTCCAGACCAAGGTTTTCAGTATAGTGGGAATACTGTTTCACTGTTCCTTAACCTGTTATTCCCTCCCCCCCTATACAGGACACAAAAAGCAGCTTGTTGGGAATTTATGGTAATGAAGTGACTCCATGAAAAGTTTAACTGAATCCTGGCTACAGGCAAGACACTGTTTGTACAAGAGGTTAAAAACCTAGAAGCCACGCTATTGACCTAGACAAATTACTAAATGCCAATCAGAGTTGTAACACCAATACTTCTTTTGAATTTAAAGTTTTTACATTTGATTTTTTTTCATGTTTAAATGTTTGGAAATATATGCGTTTCTTAAGAGCAACTTTACACATACAGAGTATATGACAAATATAATCAACAAACTTATGAAGCAAAGCCTTATTGCTCATTTTGTAAAGACTTCCCATAAAACAAAACAAAACAACAAAACAAAAAACAAACTTGTCTCAAACTCTAATGGTTAAGCACGCGTATCGTGCACTTACAAACAGGCATTTGGTGAGCATCAAACCCAAGTTTCTCTGTCTCCTCTTCACCAGGAGTTAGACAACTTGTCAATTATGCTTTCTTCCCAACAGTTTATTGTCTCTATACTGTATTTTCTAAACCTTGGGATACAGCTTCAAAATTTACGAAATCTGCTAAAAAGGCACATAAAGAAAAAAAATTACCAACCACTTGATAAAGGGACGTAACTAATACACCAAGGGCAGCAAACACCATTCCAAGGGAATGAAACTTCACATCGTAATAAGAATTTAGGATTACACCTACAGTTATAGGAATCTGTAAAGAAAAAGAGCAAATGCTGTTGAGATTAAATTCAAAAACAGTTTCTTACAAAACTAATGAAACACATCTCTGGGGAACACTGAACTGTATGTTTTCTTTGTTTGGGAAAACTGCCAATACCATACAAAATAGTGTAATTCTCTACAGACATTCACATACAATTCTATATCTGGGAGAAAATAATGAATCCATGCATTGGGCTTTTTAAGGAAATACTATGCGCATTTCCAGGTAAGTAAATGGATCTCCAAACTAGTACTTAACATAGGAACATAAACATGTAAGAAGGAAATACTAAGAAACACTAAAAATTACTGCTAACGTTATTTCAGTGATTTTTTTTTTTGTTTGAAGACACAGGCACTCTCAGCAGTATGCTACTGAAGGCATATCCTGAGATATTTTATGCAAAACCATTTTATAGTTATCATATGTTGTTCGATTCCCCGGGGGTAGGAATTTTTTTCCTTTCCAGGTTAAGCTTTTTTTCCCCTTGGTTTTTCGAGACAGGGTTTCTCTGTCTTGTTTTGGAGGCTGTCCTGGAACTCTCTCTGTAGACCAGGCTGGCCTCGAACTCAGAGATCCTCCTGCCTCGACCTCCCGAGTGCTGGGATTAAAGGCGTGTGCCACCGACGCCCGGCTCCAGGTTAAGCTTTAGCAGGTACTCTGATGCTTTCAACTGTACCAACTAAGTCAGCTCCTCCGCCCCCCCCCCCGCCCCCTCACCAATTTAGAGATTTCCATCACAATAGTAGTTCTAAAACCCACAGGAACACACCCTTTTACTGAGTCAGTTGAGTGCCAAATGGCTTTTCCAATCCTCTCCAAAATAAGTCTGACGGTAACTATCTTATAGACTCGTGTGTGGAGTCAAGAGGATGGTAATTAGCTGCCGGGGTGCCAGGCTATAAGCAAGGTACATTCAATTTTCCCGGGGAGCAAGACAATCAGGTTGGTGGCCAGGGACGCGCTCGCGCAGCTGCAGCTACTCACCAGCGTGAGCTGTATTCGGATGGAAAAGCTCTTCTGGTACCAGAAGGTCTGGATGGCTATGATCACTGGCGTGGTCATGGCCTTGGCCAGCTGATAGGTGCCTATGGTGTTGTTCTGTAGAGAAAGGTTGGTGAAGACCACAAAGCCACAGAAGCTGAGGGCCAGAAGCAGGAGCTTGGAGAGCGGCAGACTTTTGGGGGCAAAGATGTCCAGTTTCTGGCAGATGTATAAGCCCAGCCAGGTGACCACGAAGTGCACCAGGGTGAGGCTCATATTGGGGAAGCCGTGGTGTACATAGATCCATTTGTTGAGGAACACGATGCAGATGGACACCAGCAAGTTGAACAGGAGCCCGGCGGCGATGCGCCCGTTGCCCCGAACCCGGTCGGCCAGTGATGCCATGACGCCCGCCGGCGGCGGAGCATCACCCTCGGCCAAGCCCGGGCTGTCCAGCCTCCCCGCGGGGCGCCCGGCCGCTCTCCGGCTGCCCGGGCCCTCCAGCGCCGCGTGCCGCAGCCTCCCGCCTCTCGGTCCGGCCGGAGACAGGCATGCGCCAGCCAGGTCCCGGGCCACCGCGGAGGCTGGGCGGGATAGGCCGCCGCCCTCGGAGCGGGTACCCGGCTGCTCCCCGACCCCGCCCCTGCAGGCCACGTGACCTTGCTCGCACTTCCGCCGCGCAGGCGCACTGGGCGCCGATTGCTGCCCATCGGGTTGACCAATTCTGCTCGGAGGAGCTCTTGGCCTCTCGTGGGGTGCAGGAGGTGATAACTATCTGTGGTAGGTCACCCGACTTCCCCGACAACGTCTCTCGGGCTTTGCAGATCCGGCGACGCAGACTCCCCGCCAATTTTACACTCCACGGGTGCTGAACAGTTTTAATCCTTTGCAGACAGGAAAGCATTACTTACTGAAAGTGTATTTTTAAATTGCTTTAAAGGTCTAAACATATGGAAGACTGGAGGAGACAGTCTAGTCGTCGTATACTCAGAATGTAGATCTGAAACTATTTTGGCTTATTTGAGATATGATATCTTTCACCCACGAATTCTTTGTAAACATAAGAAGCAAGTACATTTTCTTTTTTTTAAAGATTTATTTATTTATTACATATACACCAGATTGAATTGTAGATGGTTGTCAGCCACCATGTGGTTGCTGGGAATTGAACTCAAGACCTCTGGAAGAGCAGTCAGTGCTCTTAATCTCTGAGCCATCTCTCCAGCCCGCAAGTACATTTTCTTGTATGGCCAAGATATTTGCACTTCAAAGAGGCAAGTATGAAGTCCAACTTTAAAGTTTTGGAGGTGGAGAGGACTTTTAAGCTTTGTATGCATTATTATTTGCAAATGAAAATTTGTATTTGTTAGTATTCAGGCATCTGCACTGGCCTGTCCTTGAGGTTCTGACAGGATACACCCTCAGCTGCAGCCACTAAGAGCACCTGTGCACATACACTACCTTTTTGTTTCGTTTTCTTAATTTGTCAGGGTTTCTCTGTGTAGCTCTGGCTGTCCTCAAACTCACTGAGATCCACCTGCCTCTCCTTTCCCAGTGCTGGGATTAAAGGTGGGAACTATCACTACCCTGCAACTATGTTCCCTTTTAAAAGGGCTCTGCCCACCTCCCATTTTTCTCTCAACTTCTCCCTCCCTCCCCAGAGGCTAGTCTTCCCTCCCCAATTCTCCCATATAAACACCCCCAGTAAAACACCGCTCCACCCAAGCTCTGTTGTGCACCACTTTTAAAATTACAACAATATTCAGTTTTCTTTTTCTCAACTGTCACTGATTCTTTGTGGATTTCACATCGTGCACTTCGATCCCTCTCGTCTGTCCTTTATTACCCACATATATATTCAGTCCTTCTGCTACGGGTTTTTTGAACACCATGTAAAACCTTTATTTATTTATTTATTTATTTATTTATTTATTTATTTATTTTTTGGTTTTTACGAGACAGGGTTTCTCTGTATTGTTTTGGAGGCTGTCGGTCCAGCCCGGCCTCTGCCTCCGGAGTGCTGGGATTAAAGGCGTGCGCCACCACCGCCCGGCTATGTAAAACCTTTTTATCTTGAAAAAAATGTAAAGGAAGTTAAAAGATTAGTGTTATAAACACTCCTCGGTCCTTTAGACAGTTCCTATTTTACTCCGTTGCTTTAACTGTGTACTTTAATTTTAAAACTGTTTCAATATAAAGTGCAAATTTTATGACTTTCAACCCTAAAAATTTCAGTGTGCATCTAAGGATGAGGGAGGGTACTTCCCTACATTGCCACAACTCCAGTGACCACACCTAAGAAAACTAGTATAGGTTCAACACTACTACTATATAACCTTGTTCTAGAATTTAAAAAGATTTTTAATCATGTGCATTTGTATGGGTTTGTGCACATAATTGAAGGTGCTCTTGCCAGGGGGTTAGATCATCTTAAGATGGAGTTACAAGTGACTGTGTTTTTGGTCCACGTGGGTGCTTGATTCATTTTTATGTGGTTGTTTGCTTGAATGTATCTGTTTATCATTGCATAAGCCTGGTGCTCACAGAGGCCAAAACAGGACATTAGATCTTCTGGAACTGGAATTACCGATGGTTGTGAGCTACCATATGTATGCTGGGAAATGAATCTTGGACCTCTGGAAGACTAGCCAGTTCTCTTAACTGCTAAACCATCTCTCCAGCTTGAGTGGGATGTCCTTCTGCATGTTTCTCTTTGGTTGATGAATAAAACACTGTTGGGCCGATGGCCAATGAGGCAGAAAGATAGGAGGGACTAGGAGAGGAGAATCTGGGAAAGGTAGGCAGGAGAGGCCGCCAAAACAGTTGTGATGTAACAGGCAAAGGAGTTGCAGGCCCTGCATTCTCCCATAAGCCAAGACCATGTGGAAATAGATTAGTTATAGGTTAAGAATTAAGACAGAGCTAACCAATAAGAAGCCCAAGCCATCAGCCAACAGTATTATAATGAATACAGCATCTGTGTGTTCATTTGGGGCAAGGAGGCTGTGGAACCAGGCTGGCGGGAAAGAGTTCTTGTAACACCAGCTCTCTTTGAAAGTACTCGTGCTAGATTCATCTTAACTTTACTATTCAGAAAAATACTAAATTTTATGATAATTGAGAAATTACTTATCTGGCTTGAAAATAAATAGATTCTTTAGTCTCTATTCTCTTTAAATATGTCAGAAACTTTTGATTACAGGAAAAAATAATGTAATATTTAATTTGTTCTATTACGTAAGAGAAAAGTAGCATTTATAGAACAAAAAAATTTATTTTGTATAATTTCATTAAAAATACTTAAAGAAATACTGATATAATACAAAATTCAAATGCCTAAGTTTTACATTTTCCTGCAAAATGCCAAAAAAAAAAAACCAATAATTACAAATATGTATATCTGAACAAAACCAAGCAAGCCCCGCACCGTGTTCGGGGCATCAGAGAGGTGATGAGTTATGACTGAACGTCATATCCGAGTGGGTCAAGCCCCTGGTCAAGAAGCATCAGAGAGGATTCCCTTAACTTCTGCAGCAGTTTCTTTAGTTCTTCCTTAGAAAATACCTGACATGTAAAAATAAAAAAGAATTAAAAATGAGAATATCAACTTTTTAAAAACCTGATCAATCTTAAGAAGATCTATGTCGCTTGAAGATCAGAGACCTCGTGCTGATTTTCAGGGCATATTATATACTTCCATTCATACACAGAGACAAAGTTTTTTAAAAGTACACTAAAGTTGGAATATTATTTTCAGAAAATGCAAGAACTAAAAAATGTAAACAAGTATTCACAAAATATAGGGCAAGCATATCAAATATTAAAACTCCAGAACTCACCAAGTACAGTTTGTGGCGCTCAGAGGACACCATGTCGGCCAACTGTAGGCACTCCTGGTACTGCCCAGTGCTATGCAATATGGTGTGCAGCAGAAAACACAGCATGGGCAGACAGAGCTTTCTTAGTAAAACCATCTGATGTGTTCTTTCAGGGTCTTCCTCAGCGTCCTACAGACAGACACCAAGTCATCATTTGAACAACTTTAAGTGAAATACCCTTACCAACAGAAAAGTCAACTACAGCAAGGTCTCAAGGCTCACACCTGACAGCCCAAACCCCAGCACTCAGGAGGGTAAGTTCAAGTTCAGGGCAAGCCTGATCTACATAGTGTGCCAGGCTGCTACACAGATCCTGTCTCAAAAATATAAAACACCACCACCACAACCAAAAAGTCGTCAGTCACATTAGGAACCAATAGATTTAACCAACAATAAGTGGAGAATACTTCAAAGGAAAAGTTGCATCTGTACCAAGCACGAATACTTTCCTCTCTTACTAATATTTGCTAAGTGGTACTGTATAACTAACAACTGGTTAGCATTTACACAAGAATGGGTATAGGCAATCTGAAGAAAATTTACAGACTGGGAGGATGTGTGAGGGTTTCATGAAAACATCATGCATGCCATTTCATATCATGAAAGGGAGCAATCTTGTATCTACCCTGGTCCTCTTAACCAGGAGCCATCTCTCCAGCACCTTCATTTGTATTTTTAAAGATGGATTTTATTTGGGGTGTGTGTGCCTGCCACATGTGAATGGTTGCCTGAGGAGGCCACGAAAGGGAATTGGATCCCCCAGAGCTGGAGTTACAGGTGGTTGAACTGCCAGACATGAGTGTTCAAGGTCAAGCTTGGTGTTCTGGAAGGAAGGGCAATGCCCTTAACTGCTGAGCCACCTCTCAGTATTCATAAAATAATCATTCATTGCTTTCCATCTCTTGAGATTCCAAACTATTTTATAGCTTTTATTATCTAATCTAAAATTAACAGATAATCAAAATTAAAAAATATATATCAATATAATCCTCAAGTTTTGTTATTTTACAACATTTGGATCTTCAACAAAGACTAAGGAACCCACTGAACATTTAAAATTATGCTGGAGTTTTATTACGTACTTTAGGATTAAGAAATACCCCAAGGGCTGCAGATTCAGTGGTGCCATGCTTGACTAGCATGTGTGAGGCCTGGTCTCAATTCCAATACCATGAATAAACAACTCAGAAGTGACCTGAAAAATTGTTATCTGTAGGAGCATCAATCAGAGGCCCTAACCTAGCCCTGTCCCTGTTAATATTCACTCTTGTCAGAAAAGAGAAGCTAGAGAGGTGGGAAAATGTAGCAACTAAGTTAATTACAGAGAAAGCAATAAATGTGATATGAAGGGTGGTGGAGGAAAAGACCCCAGTGCATACGACTTGCAGAATGGAGTAATGTTTAAAATGACATCCCAACTATCCAAGACGCAGCATTCTTGGCTCCCTTCAGGGGATGTCTGCAGACACAAAACTGAGTTAGCATTCTGTCATGGTCAGGCCTTGCTGTGATTTCAGTGTGAAATGTCGCTCACAGGTTCCAAGTGTCTGAGCACTGGGTGGAGCTGTTTAGGAATGTTCTGGAAACTTTAGGGAGGTAGAGGCTTCAAGTGGGTAATAGGGAGAGTGAGGGCTTGAGGTTTTATAGCCTGACCACACTCCTTCCTTCCTGACTGCAGACATACCAGCTGCCTCTCACTCCTGCTGCCAAAGACTGCAACCCTCAAAGTGCAAGGCCAAACAAACCCGTCCTCTCCTAAGCTGGTTCTTAGTAGGCATTTGGCCTCACACTAAAGAAATGAGACTAAATTCCATTAGGTGGGCATGCATGCATCTGCAGGTGGTCCTGAGGTCTAAGACAGTATACCTACCTGACAATGATCACAGCTAGCAAGAAGGGTCAGGTGGGAGGAGGGGTGAGCAAGGAGAGGAAATAGATCACTTTCTTACACAAATAAAAAAACGGAAAACTATAAATACAGGACGATATGAGGGATGGCAGGAGAAAAGACATCAGAAATACCACCAAGAAGAGTATCTAATGCTGGCCTCAGTACCTCTCCCCTTCTTACACTGCCTTGTCTGTGTCTTCCTCTTCTCACAGCCCTTCCACAGCTAGCTCTCTCTCTCTGTCTGCCCCCCCCCCCGTGTGCTGTGGGTCCAGCCCAGGACTCCACCGTGCCAACCTCACACTCCAGCACAGCGCTACCCGCAGCCAGAGTGATTTGTTCATCTGGGCTCACAACAAAATCTGCTGCGCTTTCCTTCTGTGCTTAATTGTCTTGTAGGGAGGAACAAGTGAGGCTGCCCTTGGCCCCTAATCCTCTTGCTTGAGCCCCCAAATGTTGGGGTTACAGACATAAGCCACTTAATACTTCTGCAGCTCATTCCTACTCTGGAAGCGGCATTTAAGGAAGAATATGCTGAGCCATGACCCGCCAAGTCATCTAAGTGGGAGGCTCACAGGGATGCTGCTGCTTTATGTCTCCAAGTATTAGACTCACCTATTTCTAAGTTAAGTTACACACATTAAAGCTTGACTCAGGCTTGAGGGCATTTGTCTGTAAACCAGTAGCCAGGAGGCTTTCAAGTTCCAGGGCAGCCTGGCACAAGTGAGTTCAAGGCATGCTTGAACTGTATAGCTAAAGACCCTAATCAACTCAACAACTAGGTCAATAAATGAATCGATAAATATAATTTTAGGTCTAGAACTTTTTAAAAAATTAGATTTTAGTTAGTCGGGAGTGAGTATACTGAACATGAATAGTTTACTCAAGAATGAAACACTCCTAATCCAAGGTGGTATTTTCAGTTAAACTTAAAACATGGGGGTGGGGGATGGGGAGTGGGTTATAACTACTAACTTTATATAAAATCTTAGATGTTCTTATGTAGAGAAGGAACATTAGAAGATACAGTGTATATAGTTCTTGTTACTGGTGTTGGCTTTTTAAAACTTTCTTAGGAAGGGGCTGGAGAGGTGGCTCAGAGGTTAAGAATACTTGCTGCTTTTCTAGAAGGCCTGAGTTGGACTCCTAGCACCCATGTGACTACTCACATCCATTCCCTAACTCTAGTTTCAGGGGATTAGATGCCCTTTTCTGGCTTCCATGGGCACCAGGCACATACATGATACACAGACATACATGCAAGCAAAACACTCATATGCATAAATAAATATTTAATAAATTAATCTACTTGTGTGTGTTTATATGTATGTGTAAGGGTCTGCCTGCATGTGGAGGCAGAAGTTGTTTCTCTCCACCATTTGAACCCTGAGGACTGAACTCTTGTCACCAGGATTGGTAACAATGCCTTTTCTGACTAAGCCACCTCACCAGTTTGTTAATCTTATTTTTAAAGCTATAACAAAACACATAACTTACCTCTCTGACGTCTACCATCCATCCTCCATCAACAAACAACAGGACGTTGTACATTTTCTCCTTTACGTCGGCAGTGAGGGCATCTAAATGTCCTTTCCAAATACTGTGGTCCATCTGAAGAACAAACACAAGAAGCTGTGATGGACCCAACAACACTCCTCTTATTTTGTCCTTTCAATACAGGGTTTTTCTGTGTAGCCCTGGCTATCCTGGAACTCGCTCTGTAGACCAGACTGGCCTAAACTCACAGAGATCCACTTGCCTCTACCTACTGAGTCCTGGGATTAAAGGTGTGTGCCTGGCGACAAGAATGTCAGCCTTAAGAGTTGATAATTTAGCCAGACATGCATATAAAGAAAAACTATTAATGAATAGCAGATAGATGAAATATTAAAACATTAATTTAGTAAATAAATACTAAGGTCTAAAGGCATTTCTTCCTTCTTTCTTATTTTGTTTTTCTGAGACAGGATCTCACTATGTAGCTCTGGCTGGCCTGGAATTCAGGATATAAAACAGGCTGGCCTTAAACTCACAGAGATCTGCCTGGCTCTGGCTCCCAAGTCCTGGGACTAAAGGCATGAGCCACCATGCCCAGCAACATTTCTCAAGATTAATTACCTATAGAAAAATGAACACGATTCAAAGCAGAATATGTACAGGAAAATCCCATTCCAATTAGAACATAAATGCTTAAAAAAAAAAAAAAAAGATGACCCCCTCAAAATACATGCAATTTTTTAAGATTAAAGAGGCTCATCTCAGACTCACATTAACTTACTTCGTATTTCTTTTCCTTGTGTTCAAAAGCCACTTTCTCTGTAAAAGTTGGTTCAGATATCAATGTAGGTTTTTGTGGGGCCGAATTCATATGCTTAAACCACTCATTGAAGGTCTCATGGGCTTCCTAAAACACCAAGTTAAACAAAATGAAACACATGCTTTTACATTTTGCTTTTGAGACAGGGTCTTCTTTAGACCAGGTTAGTGGAACTCACATGAAAGCCCAGATTGGTCTCATTCATGACAATCCTCCTGGCTCAGCTTCCTGAGTATTGTTGAGACTACATAAAGTTTTCATACTTTCATTGCTCAAGAGGCATTTAAAAGTTCTAGTTCTTAGAAATAATCCTCACTCAAAAGTTACAGGAAAGCGAATGTTCTGTGAAGTAACAGATGCTGATAAGGTGTGCTGGCTGTTTCCCACTGTGCTCGTGCCTATCTTGCCACTATCACTATGAGGCAGGTGTGCTTACTTCTCTTCTTGATTAGCCTCTTAGCTTTTACAGTCAAAGACAGAATTCTACCCTCAAACTTAGCCCTACTTCATGTCCATAGCAATCACTTATTTGCTGAATAAACCTTGACTGGGTATGCTATTAATTTACTCTAATACATATGGAACATTTTGTCTTTATGTCGTTGCCAAGAACAGAAGCACTAAGGCTGACACATACAACCTTAAAGTTTCAGGGGGCTGGAGAGATGCTCTTCCAGAGGTTGTAAGTTCAATTCCCAGCAACAACAAGGTGGCTCACAATTATCTATAATGAAATCTGGTGCCCTCTCTTCTGGTGTGTAGGTATACACGCAGGCAGAATATTGTATACATAAATAAATAAATCTTTAAAAATTAAAAAGAAAGAAAACGTTCCAGGCATCACATTAGTCAGCAATGGACAGATGCATGTCTACCACAAGGTCATGGTATCAACCCCTGTGAGTAAGCCACCACTGCCATCACAGAGGACCTTAGCATCACAGAGGACCTTAGGTAATCAATCACCACTTTTGGAAAAAGTTCAAGGGCTGGAAAGATGGTTCAGGGGTTAAGAGCACTGGCTGCTCTTCCAGAGGACCTGAGTTCAGTTCCCATCACCCACATGGCAGCTCACAAGTGTCTGTGACTCCAGCTCTAGGGGTTCAGATGCTCCTGGCCCCCACAGGCACCTGCACTCACATGCACACACACACACGCACCTATATACAATTAAAAATGAAAAGTTATACACGTAGTCAAGTTCCAAGAGTGGATTGGGAAAATCAAAAGACTAGTTTCCTTTTCAGTCTCACCAGATAGGCTCTAATACACAAATGCTCTCGGATAGCATTATCATCTTCAGCAGGAAGTGGGCTCTCCATGCCTTGCTCTTCCCACTGATTATAGATTTCTGCAATGGAATCCTGAGGAATTTTCACAAACACTTCTTTTGCAGCTTCATGTTTCTTTGATGCTGTGGAAAAAAATATTAAAAATATATGGACTTCTACATACTGTTGTCCTGGAACTTGTTATATAGATCAGGCTGGCCTTGAACTCACAGAGGTCCATCTGCCTCTGCCACCAGAGTGATGGGATTAAAGGTGAGTGTCACCATACCTAGTCTGTGTACTGCCTCTTACAGTATCAAAATCACTGACTACTACATGTTTTCATTTCAATTCCCATAACTCTCCAAAGGTCTTGGAGATCTCTGATTCTTTCCCAGTGTAAGGTAACACAAAAACAGTTACTTTCACATACACCTATGTCTTAAAGAAATGACATTTCCCAAAGTCTGAGGCTATGACACTATATACAAAGCTGATTACTATAGCGAGAATTTACTATTAAATTGGTTTGGTTTCACAATACAAAGCCTGATAGAATAGCTGGCTTTCTCCCCTTTGGTGGGACTAGAAACTGTGGGCTGTATCTTCCCCCAGATACACGCCTGCTACATAAGCCCTCCCTGGGGAAGTCAGTTCTACAAGGTTTAACTAGTGACACAGCAAAGCCAGAGTTCCTCTCTAGAACATTTTTTTTAAATGGTTGAGTCACCATGTGGTTGCTGGGAATTGAACTCAGGACCTCTGGAAGAGCAGGCAGGGCTCTTAACCCCTGAGCCATCTCTCCAGCCCTAGAACATCTTTTAAGAACAAGATCAGAGCAAGTTTTATTCTGCTTATGGGTTTGGTCAAATAGCTTTTGATCTATGCAACTTAGAGTTCAAGTCTATCTGTTAATGTATATGGAGAAGCACACAGAGCCACAGCCTTTCAGAGAAATGGAAGAGGCAGCGTCATCTGTTCAAACAAGGCAGGCTTTCTTGGCAGGATGAGTGTAAGCAAGTGCCTGTGATTTTCAGATTGCAAACCATGTTGGAAAGTGTCTTAATTTCTTTTCTGTTTCTATGATAGAACAGTCCAAGAGAAGGCAACACAGGGAAGAAAGGTCTACTTTAGCTCACAGTTCCAAGTTACAATCTACAAGACAGCAGAAAAGTCAAGGCAGCAAAACCTCAAAACAGCTGGTCATATCATATCCAAAGGAATGCTTCACATCGCATACACAGTCAGGTGTGCAGAGAAATGAATGCATGTGTCATACCCATAGTCAGGGGCGCAGAGAAACGAATGCAGGCACACTCTCGTGCTCGCTGGCACGCAGCTTGATTTCTCTACTGCAGTATAGTCCTAGAAGCCCTGCCTCGGAAATGGTGAACTATGTAACTGCGTCTTGATCTCTGAAGCATTAGTTTCTCTTTTCTTAGTTCCTGTTTCTAGGCTGTCACAAATTTGGTATCGTGGTTTATAAAATATAGTTTTGTTTGTAAGATGTAGTTTTACTTTAGGACATTACTAAATAATAGATTTCCTAATAGTTCATAAAACCAATTCACTTTGAGACTGAACAGCATGAGGAAGCCTTTATAACGAGTGTCTGGATGGGATTCCTGCACAGCTTTGCTCAGCTGTTTGTTAGCATATGGCCTGCTACGTGGGGCTCGATGCTACGCACCTCTCTGTGGGAATCCTCAGCCTTTTACACACACAGCTTCTGCTAAAGAACTACTTACTGACTTGGGGCTGTGGAAATGGCTCATCGGTTGGGAGGACCCAGGTTCAATTCCCTGCACCCACATGGCAGCTCACAACTGTCTGCACCTCCAGTTCTACAGGATCCATATATGCATTTAGGCAAAACACCCACACACATAAAATAAATTAGAAAAACAAACTACTGACTCGAGAGACCATGTAACTTGTGCTTTGTAGGAGTGAGGGCCTAGCGGAGGGGATGAGTCAGAAGGTAAAGATGCTCATTGAGGCCTTTTTGCTGGGAAATGGCTACTTGCTGTCGATGGGCAAGTTCATGAAACCAGGAAAGTGGTGATGGTCCTGGCTGGACACTACTCTGGACGCAAAGTCATCATCGTGAGGAACAGGATGATGGCACCTCAGACCGCTTTTACAGCCATGCTGTGGATGTGGCTGGAATTGATTGCTATCCCCAAAAAGTGACAGCTGCCACGGGCAAGAAGAAAATTGCCAAGCGATCAAAGATCAAGTCTTTTGTGAAAGTTTATAACTACAATCACCTCATGTCCACAAGGTACTCTGTGGACATCCTCTTGGACAAATCTGTTGTCAACAATGATGTCTTTAGAGACCCAGCCCTGAAATGCAAGGCGAGGCAGGAAGCCAAGGTCAAGTTTGAGGACCGATATAAGACAGGGAAAAACAAATGGTTTTTCCAGAAGCTTCTCTTTTAGGTATATTTTTGTTTCCATCATTAAATGTTAAAAAAAAAAAAAAGATGCTCATTGAGAAGTCAATATGGTGGAAGGAGAGGAGTTGTAAGAAGACTAAACTGTCCTCTGACCTCCATACATGCACCATGGCACACACATACTCCCCACTCAAAAACAAAAACTAGTGGGGCGGTAGTGGTGCACGCCTTTAATCCCAGCACTTGGGAGGCAGAGGCAAGAGGATCTCAGTGAGTTTGAGGCCAGCCTGGTCTACAGAGCGAGTTCCAGGATAGGCTCCGAAGCTACACAGAGAAACCCTGTCTCAAAAAACCAAAACAACCAACCAACCAAACAAAAAACAAAACAAAACCCCCCCAAAACTAAACAGATATAGTAAGGACAAGCACCTGTCACCGATGAGGGACAAAGGTAAAAACTGTAACTTTAGTATCACGGACTGAGTGTGCCAGAGATAATTAGCATAGGTCTGTCACTATCAGGTTACTCAGTGCTCACGAGTGTTCTGCCTACATGAATGTATGTGCATCATCTTGGACCTGGTACTCACAGGAGCCAGAAGAGGCCCTGGATCTGGAACTATGGATTGTTGTGAGCAGCCACGTGGGTGCTGGGAATTGAACTTGGTTCCTCCACAAGAGTAGCAAGCACTCTCAACTGTGAGCCATCTCTTCAGCCCCAGTAAACAGTTACTGATGAATGGATGACTACACAATGCTGTAGTCAATTCAGACGGTTTCTCAATGGGTCACTGACCACTGAGGGTGCACAGCGGGAGGCAACTGATTGCCAAGAGCATCCTGCTCCCCGGTACTGAGGAAACTTAAATCAAGGGTCCCACCTTCCCATTTACTTACGAAATAGATGAAATGTTCTGTAAAAGCAAAAGCTAAAAGAAGAGAACTTATGGATCTGATCAAATGTGAGAGCACAGCCCACCTAAGAACTTTCTCATGATGGCGTTGCCTTGCTTCAGGGCCTCTGCCCTCTGCGCTGGGTCGAACACCAGCCAGTCAATCACGTCCACCTTTACACGGTCCTCCTGTTCATTGGAAGCAGAGAAAACCCTTTATTTCAAAGCTACCTTGCAAATGAGGGGAACATATAACACACTCTAAATGGAAACATTTTCCCAACATGATATAAAATTATGAAAGAAGCCAGGCAGTGATGGCGCATGTCTTTAATCCCAGTACTCGGGAGGCAGAGGCAGGTGGCTCTCTGTGAGTTTGAGACCAGCGTGGTCTACAGAGCACGTTCCAGGACAGCCTCCAAAACCACAGAGAAATCCTGCCTCAAAAAAAACAAAAAACAAAAAACAAAACGAAAATTATGAAAGAAGCCGACAATCCTCAGTTTGTTTTATTTAACAGCTTTCCACTAAATTACTGAAAGAACTCCCTGTCCTATCAATGTGGAATTATTCACTGTATGTCTCACCGACCTAACTCATCAGATATGGGACACAGAAAATAACTCTGGGGCTCACAAGTGCTAGGCAAGCACTGAGCCACCGCCAACCCACGCTGTTGCCCTTCTGAAACGTCACCTTTTGTCCTAAAGACAGACGTCAGCAGATTTTAAAGCATCTGCCAGACCCGATGAGCAAAAAGCCAACACTCAGGTCTGCTCAATAAAAGAATCCTTCTTGACCAGAATTCATAGTTTCAATAAAACCTTAAAACTGCTGCCAACTTTTGTCATTTAAAAGGCCTTGGGGGCTAGAAAGATGGCTCAGTGGTTAAGAGCACTGGCTAATCTTCCAGTGGTCATGGGTTCGATCCCCAGGGTCTACATAGTGAGTCACAATTGTCTCCAACTCCTGTTCCAAAGGATCCAGCACATTCTTCTGGCCTCCTTGGTCACCAGACATACATTCATGCACGTAAAGCACCCATGCACATAAAATAAAAAGGTTTTAAGAAGAAAATATGTACAGTAAAAAACGTATAGCCCTTTATAGTGACATGCAGTTTTTTAAAAAGAAGCGCATGCCTTTAAACGCGGCACTTAGAAGGCAGAGGCAGGTGGATTTTTGTGAGTTCAAGGCCAGCATGGTCTATAGAGCGAGCTCCAAGATGGCCAGGGCTACTTGGAGAAACCCTGTCAAGAAGAACCAAAAAAAAAAAAAAAAAAAAAAAAAAAAAGAGAAAAGAAGAAACCCTGCCTCAAAAAAGCAACCCCCCCCCAATGCCCCCCAACCTCAAACAAACAAAAGGCAGAAGCCAGGGTATTTTAAGGAAGGAGTTCACCAAGGAATAAGAAAATAGTTTATAAGTTACATGAAATTCAACCCCCCTCACCCAAATTACCTCAGTAGTGCCAGTATCTAGGGATGGAGCCAGGTCATGGTGACTAAATTCACCATTATCTTTCTTTCGAATATTCTCAACTACAGTTTTTGTTATTGTTGCAACATCCAAATCTAAGGAATTTTCAAAAATGAAAAACAAAAAACAAAGAGTAATTATTAATGTGAATATTCTCTAAATAGTTACAACAACTTGGTAAATCTGGAATAATTCTTTTTCATATTTTTGGCATTGAGGATTGAATGGATGACTCTACAAAGGTTAGATAAGCATTCTGCCACTGAGTTACGTCCCCAAACCTTCGAACAACTTCTTAAAGATGTAACACACAGTGAGATGGTTCAGCAAGTAAAGGTGCTTGCCACCAAGTCTAATGACCCGAGTTCAGTTCCCAGGGCCCACATGGTAGAAGGAAAGCAACTGCAAGCCATCTTCTGCTCTCCACATGACCACCATGGAACCTGAACACATATGAACTGCCAAAAATTTATTTTAAATAGATACACTTGGGAAGACCCTACAGAAAACATCACAATTTGAAAATATTTTAGGCTGGCTGTGGTGCCTATACCTGTAATGCCAGCACTTGGTAGATGAGTCAGGAGGATCACTGAATCTGAGGCTAGCCTGGGGCAAGTTCCAGGGCAACTAGTCTACATAGTGAGAGTTTTTCGGTAAAAATCAAAGCCGAAAACAGAAACAAAATTTTTACACAAGTTGTTTTCATTCTCCAAAAGAATTTCACTGAGACCTTTACTCCTGCTTTTCTTCTTCAGAAGAAGACAAGCCCGAAGGCCCATCAGCGAGCTGAGTGCATGCTGCACAACAAAGAACGAGGACCCGGGTTCAGACTGCCAGACTCAGCCTGGCAAAAGCTGGACGCAGTAGCAGCAGTGTAACAGCAGTGTTTCTATGGGGAGGAGGGAGGCTGCGACAGAGAATCCCAGAAGCCCTGGGACCAGCCAGCCTGGCTTATGCAGCAGGAAAACAACAGACCCTGCCTCCAAACAGGGTGGAGGTAGGGAACCAACATCTAAGGGGGTTTTCTGACCTCACACATGTGCTCTGGCATGTTCATATCCTGGCATGAGCAAACCCTTCCTGTTCTTTATACACAATCACAATTTTTTAATGTGAATAGATGTAGGGGACAAATATGAATAAAATACCTGTAAGTAATCATTCAAAAAAGTCATAACAAACTCATTATTTTATACAATTACTAAAAAGAAGTAATAGATGAAATTCTTTTCTTTCAAAATATGGATTCTCTGTGTAGCTCTGGAGGTTGTCCTAGAACTCACTCTGTAGACCAGGCTGGCCTCAACTCACAGAGATCCACCTGCCTCTGCCTCCTGAGTGCAGGGATTAAAGGCGTGCTCACCACTTCCTGGCAATAGGTGAAACTCTTAACTACTTTTTACCTGCTTCCTTAGCCAGCTCCAGGCACTGCTGCCGTTGCTCAAATTCTGTAACACCTTCCAAAAACAGTGCATACTGGGCAACGGCAAGGTCTTGAGGCAAATGACACGTGTAAAATGCGATAAGGTTTGTGTGCTTCTCACTTATTAAAAGCTAAGAAACAAACAAAACAAATCAAAGTTAGCAACTGCTTTGAAAAAAATTGGCTTCAAAATTTCAAATACATTTAGGAAAGACTCATAGATATGTATTTCAGGTTGTAATACTTTGAAATTCTAGAAATTGTAGTTAGAAGAATTTAAAGATTTCTATGGAGTCTGGTGGTTTCCATATGGTATTATGGCTGTATCATCTGGGGGTAGAGGGATGACTCCATAGTTAAGAGCACTTGTTGCTCTTGTAGAGGACCCAGGTTTGGTTCCCAGCACCTATATGGTATTTCACAACCATCCAATATTCCAGCGCCCTCTTCTCACCTCTAGGGCACATGCATGCATGCACATAGAAACATTCAGGCAAAACACTTATAACACATAAATAAAAACAAATCTTAAACAGTGCCATTTTATTTTTGTTTTCATTAAAATAGACAAAAAATCAAATTGTAGATTCTTAAACCTTACCTGTATATATGTCTTTAAAACTTCAATGGAAACTTCTTCCTTCATAGGAAAAAATCAGTCCAGTTATTAACACAACTACTTATAGGTACAATAATATAGTTTCTAATAAAAATTCTAATTTGAAGCCATTTAAGGATTTAATATTTCACTAATCTAAATGCTTATCAAAGCTCATGTATTGCTTCATTTCAATTAAACAAAATAAAACAAGGCAACTGCTGGGCAGTGGTGGTCTATGCCTTTAATCCTAGCATGGGGGTGGGGTGGGGGGATGTGAGGGTGGAGTGGGGGGCTAGGGGGTGTCAAAGGCAGGTGGATCTCTCTGAGTTCAAGGTCGAGGTCAGCCTGGTCAACAGAGCTAGTTCCAGTACAGCCAGGGATACACAGAGAAACCACCCTGTCTCGAAAAACTACCCCCCCAAAACCAAAAACCCTCTTTTTTTTTTCTGTTTTTACAAGACAGGGTTTCTCTGTATTGTTTTGGAGGCTATCGGTCCAGCCCAGCCTTGAACTCACAGAGATCCGCCTGCCTCTGCCTCCTGAGTGCTGGGATTAAAGGCGTGAGCCTCCACCGCCCGGCCCCAAAACCCTCTTTTTAACATTTATTGTGTATGTGTGTATACAACTTGTAGGGGGTCAGTTCTCTTGTTCCATTATGTGGGTTCCAGGGATTGAACCAAAGTCACGAGATTTGCTGCGACAGGTCACTGGCCCTCTCATTCTTTGTGGGTGGATACTGTCCATGATTTACAGAGGAAGGAAATTCTTACATACTCTGTCCATGTTTCACAGAGTAAAAAAGGAGTTCTTAGATAACTATGGTAGATACTGTCCATATTTTACAGGGGGAGGAAGGAGTTCTTTTCACAGAGCTAGAAGCCACTGACCGAGTAAGGATCTAAATTCAAGATTCTTAACTCCAAAGCCCAAACTTGTCAATAATTCTGCCACTATGCTATAATATTCTCCCACCAAAATGTCATCAAACAGAAAAATGAAAAACAGAAAGGATTTTAATTCTCACAGAATTAATTTTGGTTCCATTAGCTTTAGCTAGGTAGCAACAAGGACCAAATTCTTCAAAATTGGGCAAGCCTCAGCATCTGTGGCCAGAGAACCTATCAAGTCAGTGACAATGAGTTCTCGGTGGGTGACCACCGAGATGGTCCTGATGACAGTGGTAACCACAAGCATGAGGGCAGGACACCCTGTCGGTGTTTACCTACTTTGGTCTGTAGGCCCAGGGTGCGGAAGAACAAAACAAGGTGGGTCATGAAGCGGAGCAGGTGTCCAGGAAGATTGCTTCTGCTCTTGGAAAGCCACTTGCTAAACTCATCCATCAAACCTACAAGGTGTCACACAAAGTTCAACAGTGAGAACACAGAGAAATGAGCATCCCAAGGGGTGTCTGGGTGTCTCACTGCCAACACCCACACCATGGACACTTTCCACCTCCAGATATCTGGGCAAAGCTCAGATTTGGCTTTATAGTGACAAATAAACACGTTTACACTTGAGGCGGTGGATGACTATAAGATGTAGTGTGTCATGTGTACTGCTTCAAGAACAGTTACTACAAAGAGGACTGCCCAGAAAAGAAGAACCCAGGCAAAGTAAAATAAAGCTGCATCTTACCATCAAGGTCTCCCAGGATAAGGAATTTCTGAACTACATGGTAATGTTCTTGATTCTCTTCCAGAACTCTCTGAAAAAGTTTTACATTTTCGTAAGTCTTCTGTGTTCATTTTGAAGGATGTATGTATTCATTGCTACACTGAAAATGATATACGAAGCTAAAAATGAACATGAGAAGGATGCTGCCTTTAGAATATATCCATAGCACAAACCCAAAACTGAACACTATCTTCCATAAGACAATCTAATATTAGGGATTTTCTTTCTTTCTTTCTTTTTTTTTTGGTTTTTCGAGACAGGGTTTCTTTGTATTGTTTTGGAGGCTGTCCTGGAACTCACTCTGTAGACCAGGCTGACCTCAAACTCACAGAGATCTGCCTGCCTCTGCCTCCGGAGTGCTGGGACTAAAGGCGTGTGCCACCACCGCCCAGCTATAGGGAATGTTTTTAAAACATCCATTTATTTACCCTGCGTGTGTGCATGCACATGTGTGTGCACACATGTGCCATAGTGCCACTAGAGGTCAGGTCAGAGGACAGTTTGTGGGACTTCAGATGTCCATCCCACATGCGGGTCCTAGAGAGGACACTCAGTGGTCAGGCCCGGCCTGGAATCTTTACCCGCTGAGCCACCTGTGGGCCCCAAACTTACTATTCTAAACACTTGGCATACCACAGCAAACTAGAAAGAAAGGACCCATGAGTCTTAGGCAAAATAAATTACAAGATAATCTTCAATACAAGCTGCACTACCCAAAATAATTTTGAAGCTGCTTTCTTCTACACGTCAGGGAGAGACAACAGTTGGTGGTAAGACAGCAGCCGGCCGTGCTTTAAATATATTCTAATTTTTTCTTAACAGTCTTTTAACATTTCTTTCTATATTCAAAACATTTGCTCTATCTGGCACTAAACCCAATTACATGGCATTAGTCAAGGCTGTTTCCTTTCAGATGGAAGATCAATACTGCCAGGACTGTTACCTTACATAATCACTGTTTCCTGTGAATCGGAAGGTTCAGGCACAAATACCAATACAAATACAAATACAAGCCTGCTCTAATTTAGACATACAGACTCGCTCTGATTTAAGACACACAGGCTCACTCTGACGTAAATACACAGGCTCGTTTTGATGTAGACTTACTCGCTCACTGATTTAGACACACAGGCTTGCTTTGATGTAGGCATCCATACATGCTGGCTATAACGTAAACATATATGCTCGCTGATGTACACCTGTGGGCCACTGATCTGCTTACCAACACTAACCACACTGCACTGCTGTGTGCTCACCGAGTGAGGAAGTGAAGTGCCCTGCTGCCTTTTCTGAATGTTTTAGGAAACTTAGCCTTTTAAAAAGACACCAATAAGCCGGGCGTTGGTGGCGCATGCCTTTAATCCCAGCACTTGGGAGGCAGAGGCAGGCGGATCTCTGTGAGTTCGAGGCCAGCCTGGTCTACAAAGTGAGTTCCAGGACAGCCTCCAATGCTACAGAGAAACCCTGTCTCAAAAAAGACACCAATAGCAGTAAGCTCACTCATCTTAACACACAAACTCTACAGCACCAGAACCAACCCGAATATCTTCTAGTGGGAAACAAAACAAAATAAAAAATCTCTACACCTAATTCTACAGAACATATTACAGCTATCAAGAACAGTGGAAGGAGAACAACTAACAACAAAGTATAATGACATGTATATGAAGATACTACGACAAACCCACCACCTTGAATGCTAACCTAAGGAAAAAAACATATCTTTTAAAACAAAGAGAACATTAAAGTCAGGTATGATGGCACACACCGGAAATTCCAGCACCTGGAAGTCTGAGGCAGGAGGAGTACCAGGAATCTGAAGTTAGTCTGGGCTTAATTTTAAGTGCCAGGCAGTTAGAGCTATTCAGTAAGACCTTCTCTCTTAAAAAACAACAACAACAACAAAAAAAAACTAAAGAGTTGGCTAAAATACAGCAATTAACTTGGAAAGATTACCACTAAGTAAAAAAACAAGCTATGAAGCCATGTGATCTGAAAAACCCCATCACTGTACTGCAGTGATCACTGTACTGCGGTGTCTACACCACACAGAAACCAGACGCTGTACTGCAGTGTCTACACTGCGCACACTTATTTGAAAGGCCGTAGAGAAGACACAGGATGTAAGTGTTGATATGGTTTACTGTCTGAGGAAACAAGAACAAAAGGGTTGGAAGGTGTAGTGACATTGGTGTTACTGACACATTTGCTTTAGTTACTGGGGGGGGGGATCCTAAAGAAGTGTTTTTCTTTTTGTTTTGAGACAGGGTCTCACTATGTAGCCCAGCCATTCTTCGAACTCATGGCAGTGTCCTGTCTCAGCCTTCCGAGTGCTAGGATAACAACATGGACCACCAGGCACTATCCAACAAATACTATTTTTAAGGTCTCCTATTTTGATAAGAAAGTATGAAGAAAAGACGAGAAAGGAGAATTCCACATTTTCTTCCTTTTAGCTATGGTGCATAACTACATAACATTAATTTCATATGTTATATGTAACAGGCTTATTTTAACATTTACCTTTTTATCAGTGGCTTGAAGTTCTTCAAAAATCTTTTCTAAGGTCCAGCTTCAAAAGAGAAGAAACAAAAGGGACAGAAATGGTAACATGAAGAGTGTTGCACAACAGACCTCCAGAGCCAGTGGAGACCCCCCGGACCCACTCAAGCTGCCACACTCACTTCGCTTCCATGTACTCTCTAGGGAGCTCTTCAGTCTCATCCAGTGTCATTACTGATGTCCGAATCTCCTGCTCTACCAGGCTGTCCACCATCACCCGGAAGTAGGCCCACACTGTGTCTTCCCAGGTGTCACAGACAGGAAGAAGCTTTTCATCCATTCCAAAACAAACACAGATACAGTCAACAAAAAAGAAAAGGAAACCAATAATATTCACTGATAAGGACGTTAAAACCATCTTATAATGACAGAAACACTGTGGGGTTAAAAATTACACCAAATAACCCTTTCTCCCCCAAACTACATTTTTAAAAAAGATTTAATTACTTATTATGTGTACAGTGTTCTGCCTGCATTTATGTCTGTGTGTCAGAAGAGGGCACCAGATCTCTTTATGGATGGTTGTGAGCCACCATGATTGCTAGGAATTGAACTCAGGACTTCTGGAAGAGTAGTCAGTGCTTTTAACTGCTGAGCTATCTCTCCAGCTGCCAAACTAGAATATTTAAGAAGTCTGTATGATTAAGATTTTTTTCCATACCAAATTCATAGTCACAATTGGCTTTGCATGCTAATATCAAAGGGTATTCCAAATTATTATAGCATCCCTCGGAACAGCTGTTGAAATGTGAGGGACAAAGGGATTTTGAGGAACACATATATGGGCTAAGTCCAAGCATGCACTGTGCCTCAGCAGTACATTTCTAGATGGATCTCTAGGTTCAGGAGCCATCAGTAAATGGGTGCTGCAATTCTTCTTTAGGAATTAAAGTCTGACTTCATTTATGTAGTCAGGCATGACTATAGCCCTAGCACTGAGGAGCTGAGGTAGTAGGAGCGTAAGTTCAAGGTTGCTCTGGTCTACAAAGCAAGACCTTAGTCTCAAAAACCCAAACAAAACCAAACAGCAAAAACGCAAGTGTGAGACCAGATTAAGTGATGTATCAAGCAAAATAACATCAAAATGAGCAAACCACCAAAAAACCCAAACAGAAACAAACAGCTAAAAGCCATGTGTAGGTGGGAAGTGTGCAAACAAGCAGCTTGTCACCGTCCTGCTTTCTGACCGTCTCAGCACAGCTGCTTTCAGGAAGCACCCCAAGTCTGTCACACAGAACCACGAGAATGTCTCAGTACTTGGTGAACACCACGACACTACGTACCTGCTTGAGGTTCCCACTCAGTGCTGCGTAAATCGCTCTTTCATATTTATTGAAAAGTTCCTAAATGATGAATGAAAGGATTTGAGATTGTTACTTTTCCTAGCGTGCTACTTTTCGTCACTATTCTTCCAGATTGAACCTGGTCACTTGGTTCCTAAGCTTCAGTGACACATGAAGGGGAGCAGGAAGGAGGACTTCTTTCTCTGTGGATTTGGAGGCTGTCCTGGAACTAGCTCTTGTAGATCAGCCTGGTCTCGAACTCACAGAGAGCCACCTGCCTCTGCCTCCTGAGTGCTGGGAATAAAGGCGTGAGCCACCATTGTCCAGCCAGGAAGGAAGGACTTGTAGTTTAAGAAAAGAACTCCCAAAATCTTCAGGAAGAAAAACAATCAAACATTGAACTCTAACTGAAAGCAAGGCTGAGTCCCATGTTATTTGGATTATTTATAAACAGTTGTCTACACAGAACCTAGGCAAGGTGTTTGCTCTACAGTTTCTCAGCGTCAACACTCCTGACGCTGGGGACAACACCAAGCCAGGTGTCAGTTTACAGATTCCTAAGTCCTTTACTCCATTTTATTTCAAGGGCTTTGGCAGCGGTCTTTCAAGATGTCTAGTCATCAAACAGGACACTTGGGAGACTCCCCGTTCTAAATCTCTACCATCACAGGCTGGCCCTTAGTGGTGCTGACAGCTCCTCATTACTTCCTGTGGCTTCAGTCCATCAAGTTTAGTCTGCACCCTCATGCTACTCTTCTTAAACACTCTTGCTCTCAGCTTTCTGACACCCAATTCAACAAGCAAATTCCAGGTCTTTCCAAAACCCAGTGCCCACTTCATTGTATTAATATATATATTAACTGTTTGACAGATTAAAACTCCGTTACAACTTGTACTGCCTCTAAGAAAACTTTAGTTTTCATTATTGTGTGGAGAGGAAGAGACAGGGAGAGGGTGTGTGGGTGGAGGTCAGAGGGGACTCTGAGTCAGTCCTCTCCTTCTAGGTGGGTTCCAGGCACCAAATAAAGGCCGTTGAGCCATCTCTCCAGCTCTCACTCTCACCCACTGTTCATGCACCACTGATGACATTTTGAAGTATTTCCTTGTAACCCCACGACTTTCCCATAACTGAGATTTCCTGCATTCTGTGGTAACTTTAGGGATGTGTTCACCACGTCGTAACAGAATTGGTACTTCCTTTATGAGCATTCTGTCTAACTTCACAGATCTCCCATCCCTTTAGCTTCCCAACCTATGTATTTACCTTCAACTCCATTCCCAACAGCCCACATCTATTAAGTTCTATAGAGTTAAATGGGGATGTCCTCTGAGAAGCCAGCTTTGAGCTTAGCTCACAGTCTTCTCTAAGCTCATATGGTTGGTCCTGTATGCTTCTGCCTCACAGCAAAGTTAATTCTTAGTACCTGGTGTCTGAACAGTTCCTACATCACCAGGTCTATTGCTTCTCAATACGGGGACTTTAGTCATGTGTTACACTGAATGCTTCATAGCTCCTCAATGCACCTTCATTTAATTAAACTGGGTGAAAGGGGTCTCAGTGAGTGTTTCATTATCTTACATCTTCAGCCATTCTCCAGCAACTAATCTTCCAAATCCGTCTATATGGATTCCCTTCAACAGGCTCTAGCTCTGTTCCTACGAAACAGTAAAGAAATTCACAATTTAAAATGAAACACTTCAATCACTTCTACAAAGAAAGGCTACCATGCACCAAGACTGCACACTGAGCTAAATACCTCCACACGCTCCTGAGAATGAAGCCTAACATACCTCCATTAACATTAGGGTCATGATAGAGTTTCCAGCCTTCCAGGGTTGCAGCGCGCCATGCTTGCCCACAACGTTTGCAGAGCCGTTGTGCCTTAGGAAACAAAAACGCACAGTGGCATCATTGACACAGAACTTAGCCATGCTAAGTAGCAAAGCAAACCCAGTATGACAAGATTAGCTACCAAGTGGCACCAATGTCACAGAGGATGAAGGCAACTGGTAATGGCATTCCACTTTACCCACAGACCGTATCTATCAGGGGCTGTTCCTTTTTTCTTTTGGCAGGGCTAGGGATCAAACCCAGGACTCCATGCATGTGAGGCAAGCACTTAACCAATTGTGCTATATCCTAAGCCCCTTATCTTTCTAATAATTCCTTTCTTTCTTCATTTTAGGCTAGCAGGGTACTACAGCACTATCTCATTAACATGGATTTTTACTATAAATTTATTTATTTACTATAAATAAAAGGATTTGATGACCCTTGATTTGTAGAATAAAAAAAATTATAAAGAATCTATAAGGGGCTGGAGAGATGGCTCAGAGGTTAAGAGCACTGACTGCTCTTCCAGGGGTCCTGAGTTCAATTCCCAGCAACCACATGGTGGCTCACAACCATCTACAATTCAATCTGGTGTCCTCTTCTGGCATGTAGGCAGAACACTGTATATGTAATAAATAAATAAATCTTTAAGAAAAAAAAAAAAGAATCTATAAGATGGGCAGTAGTGTTGCACATCTTTAATCCAAGCACTCAGAAGGCAGAGGCAGGTAGATCTCTTGAGTTTGAGACCAGATTGATCTACAGAGTGAATTCCAGGACAGCCAAGGCTATACAGAGAAACCTATCTCGGAAAACCAAAAATAAATAAATAAATAAATGAGAATAGCGCTATTACTCATTTAGTTCATTGGCATTTCCTTAAATTCAACATAGTCCAGAAGGAATGGTAGAGTCAATGTAGCCTTAAGTATGTGAGGAGCATCAGCCAGTGTCACGCTGAAAAATGAGAAGAGATAAGGAGGCTGTAACCATATAGAGGAGACTAGAGTCTGCAGTGCAATGGAGGGGCAAAGCTTGGCTTGCTGAAGAATCAGCTAAGAGTTTTGGAAACCAGAGTGAACTGCTCTATGAAGGTTCACAGACAATGTGCTTTATCATAAATGCCCCAAGGCAGCAGACACAGCACACTAGATGGGATCACAGCTCAGGAGAAGCACAGTCGGGGCTACAAAGACTCTTCCAACTTTGGTCTATGGCACGTAGAACCTGAACAAGCATGGTATCGCATCACTCACCTCTTCTGTCATTCCAGCTCGAATAAGAGTGAAAAGATACTTGAGTAATCTAACTTCATCTTCTCTATCCAGGTCATCAAGCGGCATTTTCTGTCTGATAGGAGCATCAGGGTCCTATAAAAAAACGCACCATTAACTGTAGATATTTGGAACCTACATACATTTAAAATTTTGTTCATCCAGTCATACATACGGTGCTAGGGGTCAAACTCAGGGCCCTACTGCTGAGTGTATAAGCTACAAAACCCTGGCCCTATATAATCTACGCATTTCAAAAATCATCATGACATATATGGTATTTACATAGAGAAACAAACTCCTTTATAATCAGTTAATAAAGAGAAGGAAGTGTCACAAGGGTTCCTAGTTGGTCTATTTGTCTGCTGCCCACGCCCACGCTGAACAGACACTGTTGGTCCAACATGGTGCATGCCGAGTGAGCCGAGTACAGCACCACTCTCCAGCCCAGCCAGTTAGCACTACCTATCTGAGCCCATTGTCGCTGGACGTAGAAGACACCTAGAGGATGGACAAACAGAAGGAAGGATGGAAGGACTCTAGTCTGACTAGAAAGCTTGAAATTTCTGGGAACACAGGGCAAGAGAGCTTACTAAGTACTCCTTCCTCCTTGTGACCACCAAGTCCTCCTTGTGATTACTCCCATGTAAGCACAGATGGAGATGGAGGCATAGCTCAGTGGTAGAGCAGTTACCCAGCATGCACATGGATTCAGTCCTCAGTGTAAAACAAAACACAGGCAAACAAGTACAATACCCACTCCTTCAAAAGATAAAACAACAAACCCAACTACACACTAGTTACTAATAAACAAGTAAAAATATCCCAGGGCACTGGGGGTGGGATCCTCAAGTTCAAAGCTGGCCTGAGCCACACAAGGATCCTGTCTCAAGGGAAAAACAAAACAAAACAAAAAAACACAAAAAATAGGGTTGGAGAGACGGCTAGTCAGTTGATCAGGAGTTCTGTTCTTGCAGGAGACCTGAGTTTGGTTCTCAGCACCCAGGCCGGGCAGTTTCCAACTGCCTGTAACTCCAAGAGACCCAATGTCCTTCTGGTCTCTGCACACAAACACTTATATGCACAATTAAAAAGAAATCTTTAAAAACCAAATAAAAAAAATGCCACAAACTTCTAAAATCATGATTCTTACCACATTTGCATGTTTTTGAACATTTAGCATTAATACTGAACATTCAGTCTTTAGCAGCAAGTAACACACACAATCATGATGAGTTTCATAGGCTCAGCCTATGGTGGTTAGTGCCATTCCTGGGCTGGTGGTTCTGGGCTCTCTAAGAAAGGCGGCTGAGTCAGGCGAGTGGCGCATGCCATTAAACCCAGCACTCAGGAGGCAGAGGCAGGCGGATCTCTGTGAGTTCGAGACCAGTCTGGCCTACAGAGAGAGCTTCAGGACAGCCTCCAAAGCCACAGAGAAACCCTGTCTCGAGAAAAAAAAAAAAAAAGAAAGAAAGAAAGAAAGAAAGGAAGAAAGAAAGAAAGAAAGCAGGCTGAGCAAGCCAAGATGAGAAGGTCAGTGAGCAGCACCCTCCATGGCCTCTGCACCAGCTCCTGCCTCCAGGTTCCTGCCCCGACTCCCTTTGGTGATAAACAGTGGCATGGATCAGATAAACCCATTCTCTTGGAGTTGCTTTGGTCATGGTGTTTGTGGCAGCAGTAGTCACCCTAACCAGGAACTTACCAATTCAGTGACAAGAGGCCGGACACTTCCTATGTAAGGCAGTAGCTGCCGCTGTTTTAGGGTGTGGAGGGTATTTTCCCTGAAAGAAGAAATAGCAGGTTCCTAAAGGGGGCAATCTGAATACTACTTTTTTTGTAGATAACAACAAAACTCACTCCCCTGCTCCCCAACAAATACACCTGTGTGTTCAAAATAAGGGAAAAAAGACAACAAATGTAGAAAATGTACAAAGTCCTTAACACAGAAAAGATGGTGAACTTGTTTTTATGCCTTGGTAGCCAATCATAAGCCTGCTCTTATGAGGCACATGTTTAAGTCTTTTGCCTTTTACTGTGTTATCTACATAGTCCTGGATCTCATTATCTACACCAGCTGGCCTAGAACTGGGACTTACCTGCCTCTGGTTGCTGGGACTAAAGGTATATGCCACCATGCCTACAGGTTCTCACTTTTTATTTTATATATATCAGAGCCCCTTGGAGCTGGAGTACAGGTGGTTGTGGAGTCATCTATAGTGGTTTGAAAGAAAATGGCCCCCAAAAGGGAGTGTCACTATCAGTAGGTGTGGCTTGTTGGAGTGGGTGTGCCATTGTGGAGGAGTGCTTTGAGGTCTCATATATGCTCAAGCCACACTCATTATCTCAGTAACTTCCTGTTACCTTCAGATTAAGAGGTACAATTCTCAGCTCTGCCTTCAGCACCATGTCTGCCTGCACACCGCCAACTCCCAGCTGCCATGCTGATAATGGACTGAACCTCTAAAACTATAAGGGGCTACCTTAGTTAAATGCTTTCCTTTCTAAGGCTTTCTGTGGTCATGGTGTCTCTTCACAGTAACAGAAACCCTAAGACATCATGCATTAGGGTACCGAGAATGGAGCACAGGTGTTCTGAAAGAGCACATGTGCTCTTGCTCTTAATCACTGAGCCATCTCCACATCCCCACTTACTTTCTTTATAGTGCCCCACCCCCTTTTTGAGACAGGGACTCATTATGTAGCCTTGACTGGCCTGGAGTTCACCATGTAGACCAAGCCAGCCAGCCTTGACCTCAGAAAATATGCCTGCCTCTACCACTGACTCCCAAATGCTGTAATTAAAGGTGTACACTACAATGTCCATTGTGTCTTTAAACAAGGTTTTCAATTTTGATGAAATCAATTTTTTCTTGAAACATTTGCTAATGCTAAATTAGAGTAATAGCTTCCAGTTATCCATCTAACACATTCTGGATTGCTTCTAAATTCAGAACTATAATCTATATTAAATTTATGGCTGGTATAATGCAAGAAGGTTAATCTTTCTTAACACATGTTGTTCTGCAGTTTGTTAACACAATCCAGCTCCCCAGTTGTGATGCCTTGTTAAAAAACAAATGATCACATAAGTTTAAGCTTTAAGAAATGGAGCCAGGGGGCTGGAGAGATGGCTCAGAGGTTAGGAGTACTAGCTGCTCTTCCAGAGGTCCTGAGTTCAACTCCCACCAACCACATGGTGGCTCACAACCATCAATAATGACATCTGGTGCCTTTTATTGGCATGCAGGCATACATCAGACAGAACATGATATACATAATAAATCTTTGGGAAAAAAAAAGTAATGGAGCCAAGTGTTGGAGCAAGCCTTTAATCCCAGCACTCAGGAGGCAGAGGCGTGAGATTCTCTGTTGAGTTCCAGGCCAGCCTGGTCTATAGAACGAGTTCCAGGACAGCCTCCAAAACAATACAGAGAAACCCTGTCTCAAAAAAACAACAAAACACACACACACAAAACCAAAAACAAACAAACAAAAAAAGAAATGGAGAACAGCTCATGGGAAAAGTTGTAAAAGTCTTTATCAGGGAATTCACCCTCCCTCAATTTCTCTTTCAGAAAAACCAACTACTCAACGATTTCTTCTTTCTTTCTGTTTTAGAGAGAGAATTTCACTTGTAGCCCAGTCTGTCCTAACTCAGTATCCTCGGCCTCAACCTCCTGAGCTGCTGCTACTACAGACTCAAATCAAATTTAACCCATACCTGCCTTCTCCACAAGCAACACTTGTCTGTCTGTTCTTACTCAGAACACGTGCAGGCAGACTTTTTCCCGCTAAGGCCCCTTGATCTCTTTCCTTCTTTTGTGCTGTCTCCTTCTCCTTCTGGACAGGCATTTGCTATGCTGGTCAGGTTTGCCTTGAACTCTGGGACTCAGGTGATGCCTCTGCTTGAGTCTCCCAAGTAGCTAGGACTACAGGAGACAACACTAGACCAGGTTTCTTCCATTTCATTTTTTCTTTCTTTCTTTCTTTCTTTTTTTGGTTTTTCGAGACAGGGTTTCTCTGTATTGCTTTGGAGGTTGTCCTGGAACTCACTCTGTAGACCAGACTGGCCTCTAACTCAAGAGATCTGCCTGCCTCTGCCTCCCCAGTGCTGAGACTAAAGGCGTGAGCCACCATGCCCAGCTCTTCTATTTCTAAGTCTGCCACTGCTTACTACCTTTTTAGAGGCATGGTCTGCCCAAAGATGGATTCATTATCTTCTATGTATTAATTTCCCCAACACAGAGTCTCATTATGTAGCCCTGGCTGTCCTGGAACTTGCTCTGTAGACCAGGCTGGCCTCAAATCTACTCTTCTTCCCAAGTGCTGGGATTCTGGGATTAATGGCTATGTGCCACTATTGCCTGGATTATTCATTAAGTTTAATTCATGATTTTCCCAAAGGTCTTATTTCCTCCAATTCTGGATGCATGAATGAAACTGTCAAAGAATAAAAAGTATTCTTTTTTTTTTGAGACAGGGTTTCTGGGTGTATCTCTGGCTGTCCTGGAACTTCCCCTATACACCAGGCTTGACTTGAACTCACAATCCACCCACTTCTGCCTCCCAAGGGATTAAAGGCATGTACCACCACACCTGGCTTAAAGAGCATTTTAAAAATAAAAGTTCGTTACTTACCAATATACTGATTTTGCATAAAATTCAATATTATCAGAAAAATCTCCAATTTCATCTTTGGCAATACTTTCTAACCAATCTACCACCAGCTGGGAAAGAAACAAATAAAGATAATTTTAACTCTAAAATCTATTTTATTTTTAATAGTACTTCCACCCTTAACCTGAAGTTTCTGATATCAAATAACAACTTTCCCCAACCACTATTTTACTTTTTAAGATAAACAAGCATAGCATACAAAAATAGCATCTCCTATAGGAATAATGTTATTGCTAATAGTCTGCCTTTGGAAACACAAAGGTTGTTATTTAAAAGTTGAAGAACAACATAACATCCCTTATTTCTTTTAATTACATAAAAAAATCAAGTAGAGAATTAAGAGATAAGGTAAACAAAACTGCTGCAGGGTGGTGGTGGTACACGCCTTTGATCCCAGCACTTGGGAGGCAGTGGCAGTGAATTCTTAGAGTTCAAGGCTAGCCTGGTCTACAGAGTGAGTGTCAGGACAAGCTTCAAAGCTACACAGAGAAACCCTGTCTCGAAAAAAACAAAACAAAACAACCACCCCCGCAAACAACAACAACAACAAAAACCTGCAGGACTTTGTATGTCTTTTCCCCATGTTTCTTTAAAGAAAGAATTGAACTCCAGCCACACCTGACTCTGTCGGACCAGTGAGTCTCTCTGAAATAAAGCTTCCACAACAGTCTTCTCGCTGGCATTAATAGCCTGTGACAGAAAACAATAAAAGGGAGGGGAGAAAAGGGAGTTTGAAAGACTTTAAAACAAAGACCAGTTACAAATAAGTGCATTTAGCAACCTGCATTTATTGGACTTTCTTTTGGGTTTTTTAGGCAGGGTCTCTCTATGTAGCCCTGGCTGTCCTGGAACTATCTCGTCAAACTCACAGAGAACCGACTGCCTACCTTTGTCTCACGAGTGCTGGGATTAAAGGCATGAATCACCACACCTGACTTTATATACATCCTTAAAAATATGTTGTTTGCTTATTGGTTTTTTGAAACAGGGTTTCTGTGTTCAGCCCTAGCTATCCTAGAAATTGCTAAGTAGACCAGGCTGGCTTCCAACTCAGAGATCTGCCTGCCTCTGCTTTCTGAGTGTTGAGACTGAAGGCGTGTGCAACCACCACCTCCTTCTTGATCCTTAAAAGTTATTTACACATAAAATTTAAACTATACACTGTTTATTTTTTTACCTGAAATTTTAGTTACACTTGGAATTTTATTTATTTATTTATTTTTTTGGTTTTTCGAGACAGGGTTTCTCTGTGGCTTTGGAGGCTGTCCTGGAACTTGCTCTGTAGACCAGGCTGGTCTCGAACTCACAGAGATCTGCCTGCCTCTGCCTCCCGAGTGCTGGGATTAAAGGCGTGCGCCACCAACGCCCGGCTATACACTTGGAATTTTAAAATTCTGTCTCTGAGCTGGAACACAGCTTAGTGTCGCACAATGCTGGCCTGATACTCCCAAACTTGAGTCTACCGCTAGCACTGAATGAAAATAACATCTCCCATTTCCATAGATGATATTCAGGAAAAGGCATGCACGCACTCACGCACATACATGGAAAGAAAAAGGTTACCGGTTATTTTGCTGTACTCCTATGACCTCAGCAGCCAGGAGGCAGAATCAGGAGGCCATCCAGGCTTACAAGACCTGTTCTGAAACAAAACCGCCCCTCCCCAAGAACTGGGGAGTAGTGTCACCTTACCAGAAAATGAATATTTCAGAACTTTAAAGTATTTTCATTTAAGACAGCAATAAAACCTAAGTGCTACCCAAGGCTATTGAAACTAACTTTACAGTCGGGTCAAAGATACACACCTGCAGCCCCAATATTCAGGATGCCAAGGCAGGAAGATCAAGGTATGAAGCCTAGGCTACACAGTAATGCCTGCTTGAACAAAATCAGAGGTTGCAGAGATGCCTCAGCAGTAAGAGCACTTGCTACTCTTACAGAAGACTGGGGTTCAAGTCTCAGTACCCACATGGTGGTTTACAACCAATTCTACTCCAGTTCCAGGGAATCTAACACCCTTTTCTGATCACAGCAGGCACCAGACACACACACACACACACACACACACACACACACACACGGTACACCACACACACACACACACACACACACACACACACACACACACACACACACGGTACACAGACATACATGCAGGCAAATACATAAAATAAAAATAAAATCTCAAAATAACTTTTTAATTGAAAGAAAATGATGATGCCAATGTAATACACTACTTGCCTGCCTTATGAGTAGAATACTTGCTTTAAGATTCAGAATCCTGGGTCTGGAGAGATGACTCAGCATAAGACCAAGGCCTCTTTCTTAGAGGACATGAATTTGGTTTCCAGCACCCACATGGTGACTCATAACTGCATAACTCCAGTTCCAGGGGATCCCAGGAATACATAGTGCAAAGATATGTATGAAGGCAAAACCACATTAAAATGATAAAATAACTTTAAAAATCTGTAGCCTGGGCTACACTAACTGACCCTATCTCCAAGATAAAGACAAAAACAGAGGGGCTGGGGATGTAGCTCTGGGGTAGACAGGAACAGCAGCAGCAGACCTAATCCCTAAAAGGTAGTGCTCCTCCAGACATCGCTTATCCTTCGGTGAACAGGATTATTTGTGTGTTCTTTAACAGAAAACATATACAACCCCTCCCCAAAGTTTTCCAAACTTGTTCTGAAGAACCACATACTAGACATCAAGACTATATGAGGATATTACAGATGCAGACCATGGACTTGAACGTCTTAAATAGTGTGCTTAATAAAACCTAGTGGTGCCAGCGTTGGTGGTGCACACCTTTAATCCCAGCACTCGGGAGGCAGAGGCAGGTGGATCTCTGTGAGTTTGAGACCAGCCTGGTCTACAAGAGCTAGTTCCAGGACAGCCTCCAAAGCCACAGAGAAACCCTGTCCTTGAAAAAAAACCAAAACCAAACAAACAAAAAACCCTAGTGGTATCTTTAGGACACCACCCGACTCAGTTTACCTTATCTGAAATAATACAATATTAGTAAACTATCATCAGAATCCATTATGACAATAAATTAATGTAGTGAGATGTTTTACTCTTTTTATTCTTTGAGGGGCCACTGCTGAGCTCCCAAGTAAAGCACACACAGAGGCTTATTATTCTTAGTTATGAATGCCCAGCCTTAGCTTGGCTTGTTTCTAGCCAGCTTTTCTTAAATTATCCTGTCTACATTTTTCCTCTGGGCTTTTGACTTTCTTCTTTATATCTTACTTTCCTCTTACTCCACGGCAGGCTGCATAGCTGGCCCCTAGCATCCTCCCCTCCCTCTTTTCTTGTTCTCTTTGCTCCTCCTCCTCCTCCTCCTCCGTTCTCCTATTTATCCTCCCTGCCTGCCAGCCCCGCCTATCCTTGCTCCTGCCTTGCTATTGGCCATTCAGCTCTTTATTAGACCATCAGGTGTTTTAGACAGGCAAAGAATCACAGCTTCACAGAGTTAAACAAATGCAGCATAAACAAAAGTAACACATTTTTACATCATTAAATAAATGTTCCACCGGGCGGTGGTGGCGCACGCCTTTAATCCCAGCACTTGGGAGGCAGAGGCAGGCGGATCTCTGTGAGTACGAGGCCAGGCTGGACTGACAGCCTCCAAAACAATACAGAGAAACCCTGTCTCGTAAAACCAAAAAATAAATAAATAAATAAATAAATGCTCCACAGCATAAACAAAAGTAACACACCTTAAAATAATATTCTACCACAAATTAAAGTTGTTATAGATGCTAATCGCTCACCCAAAATAGTGACTATATCCAGTCCCCTATTAGCAAACAACTGACTGTATCTAGCCCCCATTCCAACTAGTTGTAAACAAAAAAAACTTCCCTCTTACCAATGATCAAAAACTTAAGATATGAAAATGAGATATTTTCCTCTAAAATAGAAAAGTAATCTAAAACAGTTATGATGCATTTATATCTTCACATACAAATAAAAATAAGAGGTTGAGGGATAGAAAAAAGGTAACCCTATATAAAGTTTTAACTGACACACAAAAACCTGTGGGCTGGGATGCACCTGAGTGCCTGCCTAGTATATGTAGGACCCTGGGTCTGGACGGTGCTACAGTGTTCCCTCATAATCCTAGCAGTTCTGGAGCCACAGACAGAAAGACGTTCAAGGTCCCACACACAGTTCTATGCCAGTTTATACTTCAGGAGACTGTCTCAAAATTGCTCAAAAAAAAAAAAAGCGCTCAATAATAAAGTAGTAACTAAAATTAAAACAATACAAGGCTATATGGTGTGGTGGTACATACCCATAATCTCAACATTTGAGAGATGGAGTCAGAAGGATGGTGACTTTGAGGCCATCTGGACTTTAAAACCACACACCCAGTCTCAAAAAAGCCAAACCAAAAAAAAACCAAACCAAACAATACTTGAGTAGTTTGATTATGTGTGTTATGTATAAAAGATGCACAAAAAACACCTGGTAGGACACGAACCAAGTTATTATGTTAAATAACTGGGGGATAGAAAAGAACGTTTACCTTTACCCACAAACATAAATACTTGATTACTTTGTGTTTTTTATGTACTTGTACATTTTTTTAAATGGGGAAATGCAAATGGAGGGTTGAAAAAAATAATCACCCAACTGTAAGCACTTGTAATGGAAAAAAATTAATAGAAAACTTACAGCAACTGCAAACATATTTTCCTCTTCTAATGAAGACTGTATTCTGTCTCTGGAAAATAATACAAAATGAAAAGGCTTTACTTCACACAAATGCATGAAACCACTTTTTAAGCTGTTCCACATTCTACTAGGCAGAAACAAATAAGCTGCCAATTATCTTAATCGATTAACTTAATTTAATGTAAGATATAGTAGTAAATATGTGATTAGTCTAATCTCAACACCTCAACAGAACTATAGTTAGCATTATAGCCTTTAATGGCAAAATTAATGACTTTCTTTCAGTATTTCATAATAAAAACCAAACCACCAAGTCTCTCTTTCCTGGCTTTCTGCAGCTCAGGCTAGCCTCAGTCTTTCAACCTTTCTGCCTTAGCAAAGGCTTGCCTCAAGCTTTCAATCCTTTTGCCTTAGCCTCCTGGGATTACAGGTGTATATTAGACTAATTTTTTTTTGTAGCTACCTGCTTTATGATCAATACGCTCTTCTTCTCATAACTACTCTTGACACAGAAATGATCAATCTCAAGATTAGCAAAACCTATTCTAAACCTCTCACTAAAATGTTAAGTTAATTTGCCTAACTGGCTCATTACCTCATGTTCATCTCACTCATGAGTTCTATACAACTTTACCTATACAAAGAGGCAAGCAGCCTCCATGTGACCGTCTCTTGTTGAAGGAGCCAGAGCATACTGGCTGTCTTTGAAAACTTCTGCAGTCCAGGTGTTGCTCGGCTCACTATTTTACTCAGTATATTCACCTAAATTAAAAACACAGATGTACAGAGTGCTAGCAGGAATCTTGTGTAACACAGAAATACAAACACATATTGTTTACTGCCTTTCTATTAGGTTATTTAATAGAATGCAATGAAGATTCTCACTACAAATGACCATAATTTGAGCTTAATATCCTTTCCTTTCCCTCCCTTCCTCCCTCCCTTTGCCTGAGACAAGGTTTCTCTGTGTAACAGCCCTGGCTGTCCTGGAACTCACTTTTGTAGACCAGGCTGGCTTCGAACTTCTGCAGCGTGCATGCACGTGTGGAGGCCTCATTCTTTATTTAGTGAGAACAGTTTTTCACTGAACCCGGAGCTGCTCTTTTGGCTATACTTGCTCATCAGCAAGCTTCCTGGATCTCTCCACAACAATGCGCTACAGGTGGTGGGGATCCGAACTCAGGCCTCCATTACAGTCAGCTTTTTTCTCACTGAACTGTCCAGTCTCTCTAGCCTCAGACTTTCTTTTTTAAAGAGTGGATTCCACTTTTCCTCCAAATAAGGCTTCTATGGCCTCAGAATATGTGAGAAGCAGACGTCCTCTGACCCTTTCCCTGCCCCTCACCATGCACTCTCAGTAAGCACAGAACAAGAATGAGCACTCAAGTTACTGACCACAGGAGAGGATTACTTACCTGACTACCACAGATATTTTCATACTCTTCTACAAGATCAAAAACTGTGGTTGACGAGTGCTTCAAGAAAGACTGCAGGAAATCAGAGAACATACTCATGGATGCTAAAACACGAGAGACAAAAAAGGACAAAGGGTAAGCCACATACTTAGAGAAATTCTAATGCTTTAAAAACACAAAAGTAGCTACAAGTCCTTTCCCTCCTTCCAACACAACTGTATTTTTAAGAAATAGTGACTTGCTTCAGGTCGATGGTGGCACACGCCTTTAGTCTCAGCACTCGAGAGGCAGAGGCAGGCAGATCTCTGAGTTCAAGGCCAGCCTGGTCTATTGAGTTTCAGGACAACTAGGGCTACACAGAGATACTGTCTCAAAAACAAAACAAACAACAAAAAAACTTTATAAATTAAGTGTGTTGTTCGGTGGCTTTAGGTACATCCACACTGTAGTGTTACCTGTACCAACACCTATCCACAGAACTCTGTATTTTGTAAAATTGAACCCTGTAACTAATTAATCAGTAGCCCTCCAGCCCATATTTCCCTCACCCCCCAGTAACCACCACTCCACACAGAAGAATCCTCCTGCGTTTATCCCTGAAGTGCTAGGATCACAGGACTGTGATACTGTGCCCAAGGGCCTTAGAATATTTAGATTCTCCATTTTTACTAGCAGTTGTTATTTCCTTAGTTTGATATTCTCCCTCCCTCTCCCCCCACCACACACTTGTTGAGACAGAGTGACAGAGTTCTGCTATGTAGCCCAGGCTGGCTGGCAGGAAATTGCTATATAGTCTAGGCTAGTCTCAAACCCACAAAGACCCACCTGCCTTTGCTTCCTGAGTGCTAGATTATAAGGCTGTACTACTCTGTCCAGCAAAAACCCCACAAAAACAACAACAGCAACAAAACATATTTTGATAAAGCCCAGGAAAAGGCTTCCTTGATTTCCTCAAAGTAACTAGCTACTTAAATCTCAAAGTCATTACCAGCCTCTCCAGGGTCGTCTTCACGTAACATAACAGCACTCAGATTTACGTCCTCGGTTACACTGTGGGGCTCCACATTTGTGCAGAAGCCCAAACGCTGTGACGAGAATGCAGCTGCCCAGTTACTGTCATCCAGGTTAGTCACCTTAAAAAATAAACAAATAAAGGAAAGCAATGGAGCAATTGTCTGATCTTGTTAAGGAAGCTACAAGTTTTCTTTACTTTCTTTGCAGTGTTTGGACGTGTTGCCTGCATGTGTATCTACATACCACTCTCGTACATGGTGCTCACAGAGACCAGAAGAGAACACTGGATCCCCTGGGCTGGAGATAGAGGTAGTGTGTGGAGATGTGGGTGCTGGGACTCGAACCTGAGCCTTCTACAGAAGCAGTCAATGCTCTTAACCAGTATCTGAGGATTATTCTTTTAGTTTTAAAATGATCTTTTGTCTTACAGGCTGGAGAGATGGCTGAGAGGTTAAGAGCACTGGCTACTCTTCCAGAGGACATGAGTTCAATTCCCGGCACCCACATGGTGGCTCACAACCACCTGTAACGAGATCTTATGCAGCCCAAGCCCACCTCCAATGTACTGTGTGGCTGAGGATGACCTTGAACTTGTGATCCTCCTGACTCTGTCTCCTGAGTGCTGGGATATCAAGCATACACCACTAATGGGCCCCTGGCTCTGATTCCTAAAACGGTTTTAAAAAAAAAGGGGGAGATGGGTTTAAGCTTTGACGAAACAAAGTTAAAAGGCAAAACTACCCTTCAGGAAATAATACAGATAACTTCATATGTGCATAAAACTCTCTATGCCTGCTTAATAAACCACAATGCCAAAGACAGAACCATTTTGATTTTGGAATTAATATGCCTTGAAAGTCTTCTAATATAGCAGTTTTTGTTTCCTTCTTTGACACAATGTATTTTTTTCCTAGTTGGTATATTTATCAACCAGGTGATGCCACTGCACATCATAGCGTATGACATTTCTTCTTCTGCTTTCAGTACTGTATCATAGTGATTCCTGGAGACTGCCTCATCCTTCCCCAAATATTCTCTTCCATCGAGAGTAGAAAAGCCCAGCTTGGCTTCTCCTGCATTTTCACAGCTCAGAGCACTCCTGTCACCAAATGTGGGCAAGAGGGTTAGGAATCAATTCAGAGGCACACACAGGTGGGGGTCCTCTAAATCAGTTCAATTTGGATACTGTTTACAGGTAAAGTCTTCTTCCTTACCACGTCTCTCATCTTTGACTAGTCACTTTCTTGTTTTTGTTTTTCTTTGAAACAGGTTTCTCTGTGTGGCCCTGCTGTCCAGAACTCCCCCTGTAGACCTGAGCCTCCTAAATGCTGGGATTAAAGGCCTCTGCCATCTGATCCTTCACCTCATTTTTAAGACAGGGCCTCTCACTGAATCTGGAGCTCAGTTTCGGCTAGGATGGCAGAGAAGTGAACTCCAGGTTCCTCCTGTCTTTTCCCATGCCCCCACACAAGTTCCCAGTAACAGTTCTAGGCTTCCACATTAGTGTGGCGAATCCGAACTCAGGTCATATGCTTGTGAGACAAGCAATTTACCCGCTGACCCCTCTTCAGCTTTCTTTATAATTAAAAATGGCCGGGCATGGTGGCACACGACTTTAGCCCCAGCACTTGGAGGCAGAGGTAGGTGGATCTCTGAGTTCAAGGCCAGCCTGGTCTATAGAAGGAAACCCTGTCTCAGAAAAAGAAATCCAGAACCAAAACCAAACAGCCAACAAAACAGGGCTTGGCTTTAACAGCCATCATCAGTTTTAGAATGTGTTTCATTTGGTTAGCAAACAGCCAGATTCAGGTGTCATTTTCCTTCTGTGACATGACATGCTCCAACATTTGATTTTTGTTCCAATGTCTAACCAAATATATCTCTCCATACTTTCATGATGACTATAACTTTGACTTCCATTAAAAGGCTTTTAAGCCAAATATCAAAGAGCATTATTTATTTATACATACCATGGATAGATTTCCCAAGAACCCAGAAGACTGTGTGTGTCGGGGAGACTTCCCTTCCGTTCCAAGGATGCAGGAAATATCTGGGTGTCTTAGTAAGCTTCGGCTTGGTGGGGTAACTACAAGTAGAAAGGCCAGAACTGTCAACACAGAGCAAGTAGACCAGCAACAATTTTTCTGGGTATGGGGGAGATGGCTCCGTCAGCACAGTGCTTGTGGTACAAGCGTGAGGACCTGAGTTTGATCCCTAGCATCCAGTAAGACACTCTGGCACAGAGGTGCACGCCTGTAATCCCAGTGTCGGGGAGAGGACACAGGAGTCACTGAGAATCTACATTAATCAGAAAGCCCTAAATCCTAATGGGAATCCCTGTCTCAAAAGGCTGAGGAATAACACCCAAGGACTCGACACGTGTGCACACATATATATGCATGTACTCCTGCATACACACACACACACACACACACACACACACACACACACACACACACAACTCCTCCAGTCATACACAGGAACACGTATATATACATGCACCTACATATACACGAACATGAAACACACATATGAAAGAATAATTTCTCAATTTTCAATTAGATTGAGATCAAACACTTTAAATTAGCTTATTTTGTAAAGCTGAGCTTATCATACAACTATTAAATTTTTTTTACTATGAAAGATACTTTCAATATAAGTGTTACCTGCACAAACTTAAAAATTAAAACAACCAATTCGGCACCAGTCAGCAGATCCTTCATTGTCTGATTTCAGAGAGCACAACGAGGCATACAGTGTAGGGGGCATGGACTTTAAAGCAAACCGACTGTTATCTGAACTCTGATTTCGCTGTCTAAATAACAGCGCTGACTCCTCCAAGTCCACCTTCTAGCTTGGGAAAGTAGGTAACAGTATGCCATCATTACTATGTGTTGATATAAAGTACAGTCCTTGTTCAAAAAGACTTCAGATAACTATATCATTACTATTTATGCTTACTTCCTGATACTGCTGCCACATATTTCATTATGCAAATTATACAAATGTTAGCTGGAATTATGACTACTACTCCATTAAATAAAAGCAGAAACAACAATCTTACAAGGTTGTCGAAATGAGCTTGGAGTTCGAAGAATCATTTGGCTTCTTGGTGTAGTATTACCAAAATTTTCATCTTGGTTGGCCTGAACTTTGGAAGAATTAAGGAAAATTTTCCATGTTGAGAAAAAAAATCACTAACAATAACAACAGATTTACTACACAAGATGCATGAATGCTTTTTTTCCCAAGAACAAAGCATTTTACTGCTACCACGCTTCCTGTGTTTATATTAATTAATTCCTTCTGTCATTAAATTCTCAGACCAGAATTAGATAAGATGTACTGACTACTAGTTGGCTACCATGACATACTAGTAGGGAATCAGAGAAACAGAAGTCTTAACCTCACTGAAGTTCATCGAGAGCGTGTATCCCCCAAGTAAAACACCCGTGGAGGTAATAAACCAATTTTACCACAGTTAATGTCTGATGCCTCAAAGAAAATCCCGCAACACTGATTCAAAGCATTCTGCAATGTGTGTAATTCTTAACACACAAAGGATACTTAGAACTCTTTTTTGAGCACTTTGCTTCCTTGCAGTCCTTGTCACTTCTGCCTCCCGAATCACAGGGGATGACATCTCCACGAAGCCACTCCTAAAATAGTGTAATTAAGCTTTTAGACAGCATTTAAAGAAACAACGTTATCGTTGCAGTTAGAACAAAGGACCCTGAGTCAGTCAAAGGACAGGTCACTCCAACAGCCAAACCGTAAACCTTTTTGCCAGGAATACCAGCTAGCAAGTTACCTTTGACAGGATTCCCTGACACTCCAGTGACGGGGATTTAACGTCCCCTTCGCTTATTTTCCCTCAGTACAGTATAACACGGCTTAATTACCCTGCTTGGCTGTCTTCACAACACAATCAGTTCCCCGATGCCAAGGGACTCGAATAACCCATCTTTGTCGCAGGCGAGCATAATCAGCAGATCACAAGAGAAAAATCAACCACCTGGTACCTTAAAGTCTAGGCTGATCACAGTGACATCCACTAACCACGATAAAGCCACTTTGTAAGTCTGTACTGAGATGTCAAGTATTGCTGACGGGCAGTGAAGGACCCGGGATTGCTCACTTTACCATTTCCAATGCCGGAGCACCACCTACCCCGCCCACTTCGGAGAGAACCGCGGCGAGGGAGCGCCCAGCAGATCCGGAGCCGGGGCGTGGAACGCGGGGAGCTGCATCCTCTGCACCCCGGCTGCCCCCACACCAAGCGGCCTTTCCCCCATCAAATCCCGGCAGGGAGAAGGAAGGAGTGAACCTGCAGCCCTCCGCTCCTCCCCCGCTTCCCGCGGAGATAGCCTCACCCACGTCGTCTCCACCGGAACTCACCTGTCCATGGCTGCAGCCTCCGCCACCTAGAACCTGGCAAATCCGCCTGCAGTCCTGCCACCGCGTTTCAGCCTTCCCGCTCTCCGGAAGTAAACCCTTCGACCCGGAAGCATGCCCCTGGTTAAGCCAGCCCCCGCGAAAAGTACTGGGAACGGAGAAAGTGTTCCTACGTGACGCATGCGCAACTATCGTCGACAGAGTAGGCGCAGGCGCGGAAGTATGCCAGTGCGTGGCTGCGTGACTGGGCGGTGCCAGTCAGGCTGGAAGGGGCGGGGCTTGGTGTGGTGCCCCGGGCGGCATTTGTGGGCGTGGTCTGGATGGGGCGTCCTGCTGGGAAGCCAGAAGTCGCTAAACTGGGATTCCAATGGAGTCCGCCTTGGCGTTCCTACGTGGAGTTCTGCGACACTCCATAGGAACGGGCCTGTCTCGGGCGCTTGTGGTGTAGCCTCAGTGGGCGGGTTTTAAAGCTGTTTCCTATCATTGTTATTTATTTTCCCTGTACAGAACCAGCCGTCTTTTTAAAAATTGAAAAGCAATGCATAAATGCCACATTGGCTCACGCCTGTAATACCAGCATTTGGGAGGCAGTGGCAGGAGGATCACCATGAGTTTGAAGCCAGGCTAGACTAAGAATAAGATCCTAGCCGAGCGGTGGTGGCGCACTCGGGAGGCAGAGGCAGATGGATTTCTGTGAGTTTGAGGCCAGCATGGTCTACAAGCTAGTTCCAGGACAGCCTCCAAAGCCGCAGAGAAACCCTGTCTTCGAAAAAACAAAAAAGAAAAAAATCCTAACTTAAAAAATATAGTAATAATTTTTAAAAGTTTTAAGCATGGAGAGACTTAACCCGTTCCAGCATCTTAGAGTGTTAGGTCTCAGGCTCTTCATGTGTCTAGAAATGAGCTCAACCTGAACCATAGAATTTCTGGCGGTTAGATAAAGGCCAGCATCCCCCTGAAACTTGAGGTTTTCCATTCTCAGATGGAGTCCTTCTCTTTAGCTATTTGGCCTCTTCCAATCCCCACCCCCCACTAATTTCTAGTCTCTGCTCTCCTGTCATTAAACTCTCTCACTGGCTATCTTTTTTTTTTTTTTTTTTTTTTTTTTGGTTTTTCGAGACAGGGTTTCTCTGTGACTTTGGAGGCTGTCCTGGAACTCGCTTGGTAGTCCAGGCTGGTCTCAAACTCACAGAGATCCGCCTGCCTCTGCCTCCCGAGTGCTGGGATTAAAGGCGTGTGCCACCAACGCCCGGCTTCTCTCTGGCTATCTTGACTGCTCCAGCTTCCCTAGGTCTGGCCAGGTCTAGTCTGTTTCTCTTTCTGCTCTGGACTCTTCCAGGTGCCTCTGGACCCTTTCTCTTCCTTATGCACAACAAAAAATGTTACCCCTAATGGAATGGTCATGTTGGCACTTTCTTTACTGCTCTTTTTCTTTTCTTTTTAGAGACAGGGTTTCTCTGTGGCTTTGGAGACTATCCTGGAACTCGCTCTTGTAAACCAGGCTGGCCTCGAACTCACAGGGATCTGCCTGCCTCTGCCTCCTGAGTTCTGGGATTAAAGGCGTGCGCCACCAAAGCCCGGCCTTTACTGCTCTTGCCCACTGGACCATATCATGACCTCTTTAACTTATAGACATTAACATCAAAAAGTACCCTAAAATATTTAAATGATACACATTTGATTACTTTAAATTTCTGTAAAATAAACTCCTTATGTGGCATATATTGTATACAAACTAGTTTTTTGTTTAGGGTGCTTGGCCACAATGACAGAAATATCTAACTAACGCAAAAAAAGAATGTACTGGAAGAATATCAAGTGCTCATGGTTAAAAAGCAAATAAACAAAAAATAAACAAGCAAACAACAACAAAAAATGTAGGAAAGGTTTGGGGAAACACGGCTCCTCTGGAGGCAAAAACCAGGAAGCAGCCAGGCCCAGACATAGAACCAGAACTTTTCTGACTTATATCCTCCTTACTTTCTCCTCAACAGTCTCAGAAATCAAATACAAGGCTACCTCACTCCTAAATACTTTAGTGAATATCACACATGTTAACTACAATTGATGGGATGTGCTGTATGTAGGGGTAAGTGATTACACTGCAACAGACTGGTTCAAACCAGAAAGAAGTCATTCATGCAGTGGCTACAGAATCACACAGCATTTCAAAGCCAGCCAGACACCAGGTGATGGTGGCTGGTGGCGCACACCATTAACTGAGAAGCAGAGGCAGCCAGATCTTTGTGAGTTTGAGGTGAACCTAGTCTACAAATCAAGTTCCAGGACAGCCAGAGCTGTTACACAGAGAAACTCCATCATGAAAAACAACAAACAAACAAAACACCAACAGACCAGAGGCTGGAGAGCAGGCTCAGTGGTTAAGAGCACTTGCTTCTCTTCCAGAGGACCCAAGTTCAGTTCCCATCACCCCTGTCAGGGAACTCATAACTGCCTGTAACCTCAGTAGATTTCACATCCTCTTCTGGTCTTGAAGACACCCATGGATAGTACAGAGACACAAACACGCACAAATAAAAAAATGAAAATCTTCAAAACAAAGCAGGCCACGAGATTTACGGTGACAGTACGAAGTTGCCAGGCTACCCAAGCAACTCTGCAACAAAAGTAACTCTGAAATAGTCAATCTACTTTTCTATTTTTGCCCCATTGAGCCCATTTCTGTTTACAAAGCCTCTGTAGGGCTTTGAGCCTACCCATTTTGTGTGTAGGATGCCACCCAACTCATGCATCTCTGATATAAGAATCAATTAGATCTTTAATATTCATGTTGAAATTTTGTTCTTTGGCATTTCTAAAACAAACGTCAACTGGTCACAATAAGCCTCCATAACATCAATATTGGCAGAATGTCACAATTAGATCTGAGTTTGCTGGCAACATGCCCATAATCAAGGATGACCTAAAGTTTGAGACCAGTCTGTTGGGTTATTTAGCAATTTATAGGCCAGCCAGAGCTGTGTCATCTTTTTTTTTTTTTTTTTGGTTTTTCCAGACAGGGTTTCTCTGTGGCTTTGGAGGCTGTCCTGCAACTAGCTCTTGTAGACAAGGCTGGCCTCGAACTCACAGAGATCTGCCTGCCTCTGCCTCCCAAGTGCTGGGATTAAAGGCGTGCGCCACCAACGCCCGGCAGAGCTGTGTCATCCTGAGTCATGTTACACACACACATACATACACACACTGCACATGCACATTCATCTATACATACACACCACACACACCACTCACCCACACATCACTCACATCACACACACACACACACACACACACACACACACACACTCACACAATTTTTTCTGGCTTCTATATTTCTAGTTTGCTTAGAGTGCATTTGTGCAGCCTCCAATGCACTCCTCATAGGCTTACTTTGTGAAGTTGGTCTCCTGTCCTGTAATAGTTTGTGACAGGTTTAGCCCTGGTGTGGCCTATGCTTCTGAAACCCCAATACCTTCAGCAGAAGCATTTCTACTAATGAGCAAGTCATCCACCAATTGCTCTCTGTCCTACTGACCACATTGCCCTCCACCTTGAAGCTCTGTCCTCTTGGATCTCCTAGAGTTCAAGGTCTGGGTAGATGACTACCATGGTGGCTGTGGACCCTAGCAGTAGTGTTCCTTTCTTTCCCTTTCCTGTCTTTTTTCCCAAGTCAGGGTTTCTCCATGTAACAGCCCTAGCTGTACCTTTTCACTGTGCTTGCACCTGTAGTGCCTTAAGGACGGTGTATCGGTGTATTTAGGGTGACATTTTCAAGGCAGTGCGAAGCTTCACCAGACAAGTAAATCATCTGCCGTGACTCCTCTCTACAGACACTGCAGTCATCATCAGTAGTGGAAGTGCTCTTAGAAGCAACTGAAAACTAAAATCGTTATCCCCGGTTTACACAGGACATGCTCTAGCTAAACCACAAACCATCTCTGCAAGTTCAGCATCCTTGTTCTTGTCTTCACATACTTCTTCGCAGACACAGACATCCTGTAAACACAACACCTGTCCACATTTCTTTGGGTGATAAGGAAACAGTTTGGCTTTTTCTTTAATTAGAACAGCGTTTATTCTGTCTCGATTGAATTCTGTGAAGACGTCTGGCTGGCATAATAGTCACATTCAGTTTTGTTTTTCTTCTTGTCTTTGTCTCCGGTGTTACACCTTCATTCTGCCTGGTTTGATGGGCAGGGGCGTGTCCCAGGAGTGTCTCTCCTCTGGTACTAATCGCAGAACCTAGGATCTTCACCTCTGCTCTTAAGAATACAGTGAAGCTGGGCATGGTGACAGACACCTCTAATGCCAGTGTTCAAGAGGCAGAGGCAAGAAGATCTCTGTGAGTTTAAAGTCAGCCTCGACTACACAGCAAGTTCCAGGCCAGCCAGGGGTATGAGATCCTGTCAAAGATAAATATACAAAAGAAAACAAAAAACTAAAATAACCCCCACAGATGAAGCCAGAGTGGTGGCTCAGACTTATCTCAGCACTCAGCTGAGGCAGGATGGTTACAAGTTCAAGGCTAGCCTGAGCTACATGATAAGGGCATCGTAAAACACCCCACTTGTGGGGAAGGTTTCTCATCTTGGGAGACTCAATGGATCTCGATGGAGAGCCATTACTGGGCCTCAGAGGCACAGGCTGGATGAGATGGACTGGGAGTGAGGTGCAAGGGGAGAGCAAACACTCACTGCCTGAATAAGTGATAGGATTGATTCCTTCAAAAGAGATTTATTTGTGGTGTGCATGCACATGTGTGTGGTAGAATATTACTTTAAGGTGTGACTTTTGTTCATGCTGCATTAACTCTGTGAAGCTGTGATTCTTTGCCTGTTTAAAACACCTAGTGGTCCTAATATTAAAACCTGAACGGCCAATAGTGAGGCAGGAGCAAGGATAGGCAGGGCTGGCAGGCAGAGAGGATAACAGGAGAAAGAGCAGCAGCAAGAGAACAAGAAGAGGGCCAACCACCCAGCGAGCCACAGAGTAAGAAGGAAAGGAAGAAAGATAAAAGCCCAGAGGGAAAAGGTAGATGGGGTAATTTACCATAAGAAAAGCTGGACATTTGTAACTAAGAATGAGCCTCCCTGTGTGGTTTATTTAGGAGCTGGGTGGTGGCCCCCTCGAAAAGACGAGAGAGTAAAACATTACACTACACAGGTGGAGAGGGTGGCCCTGAAAATGTCAACTTTCCAAGGCTGACATGCTTGCTGTATTGTATCTGCTGTTTGAATGACATCCTGAGACCAGTGCTTTATTTTCTCTTCAACAAGGGCCTAGGGCAATCGAGCCCAGAAGTCTGCACCTGTCATTAGCCACATCCTGTCTGGGTGCCCTGGTTAGACTATCCTGTGCTGGTTCAGACTGGGGAAAGGCACGGTGGGTGGGTGCCACTTCCTCCTCCTCAGAAGTCCTCCAAATATGATTAGTGACTAACAGTCTTGAAGTCTCTCGGTCTTTTTTAAAGATAGCCTCCAAGCCATGAGAGCAGCCTGCCCCTGCAGTGCTGGGATTAAAGGTGTGCCCCAACACATCTGACTCCAGTTCAGATTTCATTAAACCCAAGACTTGGATATTCATCAAAGAAGCAAAAAGGTTATGTGATAGCTGGTAATGTGTAAGACAAACTTTTGGGGATACATACCACTACCTGGAGGATCAAAGTTCATTCCAGGTATGAGTATAAAAGCAGACACCCTAGCCCAGCCCTAATGTTGGATGTACATGCTCCCCCATCAATGGGTTGAATTAGAACTTGTTCAAATGTTCACGGTGTTAGGAATCAAACCCAAAGGCTCACACATGCTAGGAAAGTGCTTTATTAATGAACTACATATAAGCCACCAGATGAGGTCATTTCATTTTTTCCCCCAGCTCAAGGGCAATTTTATTAGTTTAAGAGAAAATTACAGTGCAGGGTAGGTGAAAACCCTGGCACTGGCCAGAAGAGATGGAGTTAAAGTTATGCCTTTAAGTCAGGCATGGGATAGAGATTAAAAGAGAACCCTGCCCCGCACCCCAACACCTGAGGCAGGGAGAGCTGGCCCTTGCACCATCCCTTGCAAGGGGTGAACTCACCAGGTCAATGTAGGAGTGCTCACTCTGGTGGTGATGAGGGAGAGCTGGTGGGCTGACCAACCCTCAACTACCCAGGCCCAGAGTCAGGGTTACACGTTGGCTCACCCCAACACCCACCCCATCTGTGATCTGCTGGAGCACATGAAGGGACCAGTCCTGCAGACCCAAAGCTGCAGGTTCTCCACAACACAGGACAACAGCAGGATTACCAATAGGGGTCCAGTGAGGGCCCAGCACTGGTAGTGTAGCAGAAACCAGAGACCGTGAACAGACCAGCGACTCTTTGCAATGAACTCTTCCAAGTAAAGACATATGGACAAAACGGTATACTGTGTAACTCACTGTGCCACACTACAGCTTCCATGAGATTTTTCTTTTTTTTAAAAAATATTTTTTTTATTTATTATGTATACAGTCTTCTGCCTGCATGCCAGCAGAGGTCACCAGATCTCACTCAAGGTGGTTGTGAGCCACCATGTGGTTGCTGGGAATTGAACTCAGGAGCCCCGAAAGAACAGTCAGTGCTCTTAACCACTGAGCCATCTCTCCAGCCTGAGATTGATTTTTCTTTTCTCTTAAGTTTTATTTATTTTATGGGGGGACTTGCAGAGGGTGGATATGAAGGGATGTGGAAATGGATGGGATTAAGATGCATGGTATGTATGACAAAAAGTAAAAAAAAAAAAATTCCTAAGAATCAGAGTGGGTTGAAAACTTGAGGAGGAAAGAGCCCAAAGCTGAGATCATTTCATTCTTCCACTACTCCCTTACAATGCCCCTTTTAGAGAACTTACTGAGGAACAATCCTATTGTCTTGGACAAAAGCTTTACCATGGAGCCTGACCTATAACTCCCTTTCTCTTTGGGGAAGGTTTTGATGTAGTCAAGGCTGGTGTCTCCCTGCCCTGAGCACTAAGATTTTAGGCATGTGTTATCATACCCAGTTTATCTCATTTCTTAAGATTGAAAGCCCCCTACCCAGGCAGCAGGCCAGGGTAGAGTTAAAATCCTGCAAATAAACACCACCACTCAGGCTCTGAAGCTCTGTGGATCTAATGTCTGATGGGTGGTGACTCATGAACATCTCACCTAACCCTAGTACTGCTCAGGACACCCGCTGAGAGGTTTAAATCCAGGAAGGCTGCCTGAGGCCCCCAAAGCATATGCTGGCATCCCAAATCACAAACCTTTCATGTTACCTTCAACTGAAAAAAAGAGCACCTGCAGGTGCAACTCCAAGTTTGGTAAATTACCTTGGATTATTTGGATGGAGTCTGGATGCCATCACAGATATCTTTAAATGCCCAAGAATGCGCTCTCTTCTGGCAGCTCTAACAAGTGTGCAGCCCTGGGAATCCGAGAGTGCACTTCTCTGGTTTAGTCACATCTGTTAGAACATCCCTAATGTTTAGGCCACAGGTATATTTCCCCCAGAGAATCAGACAAATAGAGTAGTTCATTATGGAAACCCAGTTAGTAATCTATCTCAAACATTTCTGGCAAAATACCATTTAAGGACAAGAGAAAAGGTCTGAGCCATACTGGGAAGGCTGTGGAAGAATACTGAAATGTCACATCTGGTGGCTCGTACTGGCAGCTGTGACACAGCTCAACCTGGATGCTTGCTAACACCAGCCCAGGATCACTCGGCCAGTACTTTGAAAGAGGATGGCATTTCCAAAACCACCCCATCATTTCCTTGGATTAAGTCAATTCCCCACCAGGAAGTATATGGGAGCAAAAATGGTGTAAGGTGAGAAATGACAATCTAGATTGCCACCTCCTCTGCCCAGGAAATCTACTCTTGTGATCTAGTCCTTTCCATCCAAAGTTGCTTATACAAGGCTTTCATGCTTAGTTCTTATGGAAATAAACTGCACCCACACTTAGTAGTCTTGACACCTAAGCCATTCCAGCGGTTCTCAACCTGTGGGTGGGGAACCTCTATCTCCAAAACTATCAGTATACACAACAGTAGTAAAATTACAGTTCTGAAGTAGCAATGAAAATAACTTTATGGGGTTCGCCAGAACACGAGGAACTGTATTAAAGGTTCACAGCATTAGACCCAATTGGTTAATGGCTAACCAATTCTCCAGTCAACTCTTACCAGGGTAATATTCCCAAGTCACTTCAGGGTTCCCTCTACCTCAACTATTACTTGCTCCTGGGTTTTCTTCACACAGCTATCAAGTTTGTTGCTGTCCCTGGCGCAGCTGCTTTCTCTGCTGCATGCTCAACTCCGAACCTTCCATTTGGTGGTGGATTTGACTAGTTCTTCCCACTGATGAGTAACTTACTAAACTTGTCAGCAGACACCAGATTTACCTCATCGTTTCTTCCCCAAACCTACAGCGCAGTACAAGTTTGACAGTAATAGTCTTTTCTTCTGAAATCAGTATTCACAGGGGACACATACTACCAAACTATGAAAGGCTTTTTGTTCTCTATTTAAAAACTGCTGTAACCTTTTGACTTAAGTAGATACACTACTCACATAGAACTCCTCAAAGATTGGTGGGTAGTTCCCAGAGAAGACAAATGCTTTAGATGCTGCAGAGGCCAAAAACCGACCTAACCGACCAAAAACAGTGAGGAAGACAAGGCTAAACCAGGTCCATCATAAGTACATGGTAACAAACCACAAAGTTAAAAGCACGCTGGCAGTTTAAGAGAGACAGACCCATAAATCATTATTATTAAGGTAGTGGGAATATTAAATTATAAAATACATTCCTACTTTGTACATGCTAGTTAAACACACTGAGCCACACCTTTGGCCTTGGAGTTTACACTTAATGAAGACACATAGTAGCTAAAAACAACACTTACAGTGATGACATGTTTGCCATCTACATCTAAGATGAGATGATTAAAGGAAGAAAGCAAAACTTAACTTCACAATGGAATTTTTAATGTCAACTTATGTTTATATAGTGAAAAACCAAAACCAAAACCAAAATAACAACAAAAACCACAACCAAACCAAACTATGTAAAAAACAAACAGCTGCTTAGGGACTGAAGAGAGCTCAGTAGGTGGTGCAGAACTTCCATGCAGCTGTGGCAGCTGACGGTAATCCCAGAGCATGGGAGGATGGGAGGATGGAAGGGAGGGAGGGAGGGAGGGAGGGGACAGGACCCAGACAGGGTAGCCAGCTAGACTAGCAGAACCTGTGAACTTTGGTTTCAATGGAGAGATCTTGGCTTGATATATTAAGGTGGGGAGTGATTTTGGACACAAATCTCTGGCCTCCACATGGAACACACCATGTACATCCATACACACGCAAACAAGCAAGACATTCTTACAAAAGTGCATGAATAAAATGGGTTTCTACTAGAGTTCAGTTTCCCCAACTATTCTTGGGAACATGAATAGGAACTGTCAACCTTTTCTATCTTTATATTATTCTTAACATGCCATCTACATATTACTTTCCTGCCTTAGACGCAGTGCCAACTTCTGCACGAGAAATCGAGCTCTACACAATAATGGCCTACTAGAATTCAGCAGCTGGATAAAACCGCCCTATAGGACTGCAAGAGCATTAACTCCTGTGAATGTTGCTAGCACCCTCATTTAGCAGAGGGAGAGTTGGGGTGTAGCTTCGATACTAGAATGCTTGCATGGAACCTTGGGTTACAAGAGAAAAAATGCTACATGGACATTTACTTTAGGTCTCCCACTGAATGGAGCTTTGTGAGTTAAATACATAACGAGTAAGACTGTCCCATTTCAAACAGCATGTGTTGAGGGTTGGCACACACCTGCAAATTAGAAGGTACCACTAAGTGATTGCTCCAGCAGCTGGTAAATATTATGAAAGAGTGTACAAGCTTCTTTACAAATGTCACACACACAATTCAACTGTAGCACACATAAGACAAACACTATTATCTAAAAGAAATGTAACATGAGTCCACATCAAAAAGTTTTACAACCTTATTAATAGTTTAAGCATAAATGTTGCCAACTTCCATGATCAGTTCCCCAAAGATTTGCATTCTGCATAAAAACATCCATAGCGCAGTTCTCAAAGTATCTGAGTCCTTCTTCTCTTCCCACCCCAAAAAGCTACTGAACACTAGCCAAAAGCATTTGCTTTAAGTAATACTGCTTGACTTAAAACATTCTACCTCAAGGAAAAGTTAAAGGGTGGTTTTATGTGGACAGTCAAAAATTCTAGAAAAGAAAAAAAAAAAACAAACCACAAACCAAACCAAAATCCTGGCATCTTTCATTCATTATTATTGGGTTTAAGAAGTCTGGTTTACCTGTATGTTATAAATTATGAAATCACACTGTGTAAAATAACACCTATTACATTTAAAAAGGTAAACCCATATTTATTTACTAGCACTGTTAAAACATTACACAAAACACATTCAAGTGGCAAGTAATTATAATGCAAGCCCTTGCACGGCAATCCAAATTTATTGAACTACGGATGCTAAGTTATACAAAATTGCACCACTTTAATTAAGGCTTTTAGTTACATTTGGCCACCTCAAAGTTGTTGTAACATCAGGTTGGTCAATTTAAATACTGTGGCTCCCTGTTGGATGGATACACAATCTTTACACCCAAACGTTAATGCATACAAAGCAACAAGGCATTGTTAAATAAAAGAGCAAGTTACTGCAATTAGGCCTTGTGACCAATTACACATGATTAAAATTACTTCCCACATTCACATCCACAGTACTCGTTCACCATTTAACATCTCAACCAAAACGTTACACATGGGAAACAATCACTAACAGGCAAAGGTACTAAACCTGTATATTTGGTATTGCAGACACACGTATGCATGAGCAAGCAAGGGGGTCACAGTGAGAATCTACAGCTGCAGAAGCCTGAAATGATTTACAAAACTTGTTAAATCATTAAAAAATTGTTTGAAAATATACACTTCTTGTTGTAGACCCCCACTGTACACACAACTATAAACATTGTTCCCTATGTAAACAAAAAAGGAAACATATAATAAGGAGATTTGAAAAGTCTGGACATTTCCTTCCCAACAGATATTAAAGGCAACGTCTTTAATCTAAGACATTATACTGAAAGGGCTATCATATTTTAAAGACAAGATCACTGTCTCCACAGGTTTTTGAAAAATTAAAAAAATTATATAGCTGTGTTAATCAAAGCGCTTATTTTGTATAATACAATGATAATGACCTTGAATTTAAAAAAAATTACAATAAGCTACAATAAGTATCAAAGAAGCGAAGTTATCTGGAGTAGTCTATATAGGAGCTCTTTGGACTTTCTTTTATTATGCTAAAATAGTGGTGCTTTTAGGATTTACATTACTGTACTCTCCAATACAAAGTATGGGGTGTGTTAAAGTATACAGTACACAGTTTTCATACATGTACAACATTGGTGGATGAAGAATGTCTCTTAGCAGTAATACTGGATGTAGCCTCTGGTCTGACCAGCTGCATTCTCTAGAACTATTATATAAGTAAAAATCTCTTGTGACACTGGACAGTAATCAGAATGTGCAAACTGATAGAGTAGCTTTCATCCGCCTCTTAAGGGAACCACCACAGGAAAGTCCGTTTAAGATGTTGGTAGGTTTAACAAAGTTGGAATGCTGGCACTGTTGAATTGGGCAACAGTTCTTCAGACCTGTGAAAGGGGAAGAAATAAATACTGAAACAGTACAAGGAACTTAAGGAAACAGCGAGACAAAGGCTCATGTTCTAATAATTGCATTAATGACAGTTAAGACATTATTACTTGTCAAATTTTCAAAAGGGAAAGAAATTGGAGGCTGGAGAGGCAGTTTAATGGCAACGAGCCCTAGCTGCTCTTCCAGAGGACCCTGGTTCCATTCCTTGTACCTCTCAACTCAATGCTTCTGATTCAGACAGACTTTCCCTAAACTCTCATGCCAGTTTGGGGCCCCGGTCATGTAACAGCATGGCAGAAACCATGGACTCAGAAGCTAGGTAATCTACTGAAATTCTGGCTTGGAATTGCTCATTATTCTGGAGTTAAATACAGAGTGCCTATTTAATGCCCAGGTTCCTGTTAAGTCTTACCTCAAAAGCTTGTTTTGAAGTGTCCTCCCTGCTGGGGTGAGCAGAGGGACCACAACACACAGGTTATATCTCAGTTTACCTTGCCTTTGATGATAACTAAATGAAATCTATAGTTTTACTTTCCAGAATTATCACACTATAAGGCATGACATCATTTTTTCTTTTCTTTCTTTCTTTTTTTGGTTTTTCGAGACAGGGTTTCTCTGTATTGTTTTGGAGGCTGTCCTGGAACTCGCTTTGTAGACCAGGATGGCCTCGAACTCACAGAGATCCGCCTGCCTCTGCCTCCCGAGTGCTGGGATTAAAGGCGTGTGCCACCAACGCCTAGCTGGCATGACATCATTTGCTTGCTTTTTTTTTTTTTCTTTTTTGGTTTTTACGAGACAGGGTTTCTCTGTATTGTTTTGGAGGCTATCAGTCCAGCCTGGCCTCAAACTCACAGAGATCCGCCTGCCTCTGCCTCCTGAGTGCTGGGATTAAAGGTGTGCGCCACCGCCGCTGCCACCACCACCACCACCCGGCCATTTGCTTGCTTTTATGGCAGCCTTTGACATAAAGCAAGCAGTAAGTGGAACGTCACATACCTGGCTCAGAGCTACAATGCACCCAGGGCATTAAAGCAGCTGACATGACGACTTTTTGCGGGCCTTCCCAGGCACTGGGGTTTTTCTGTTAATTTGCCGCACTAGGTCATAAAAGATCTGCAAGTAAATTATTATGATTGTTAGTTTTAAGAGGAAAAAAACCTCAAAACTCAAAAATGAAAAAGTGAAGCTAAAACTTATGGCAATTCCTACAGCTAAAAAGAAAAACCCAGAAAGCCAAAATTCTTTTGCAGTGTTCTTACAAGTACTAAGTTCTTTTTCCAAGTAAGTATAGTTGAAGGATCTCTCTCTCTCTCTCTCTCTCTCTCTCTCTCTCTCTCTCTCTCTCTCTCTCTCTCTCTGTGTATGTCTTCACTCTACATGTGAAATTCTCTCTCTCTCTCTCTCTCTCTCTCTCTCTCTCTCTCTCTCTCTCTCTCTCTCTCTCTCTCTCTCTGTGTATGTCTTCACTCTACATGTGAAATTTTAATGTTTTCCCACACTGGCCCTCCTCTGCCCAACTTTCCTTTTAACAGTAATTTCATTGTATAAGCACCACAAAGTATATTGTTACTTATTTACATGCATACACTCAATAAGATTGTTTTCCACCTATAAGAGCACATATTAACTAGGCATTCTATTGCAGTACTGTCCCATTAATTGAACATTCTTTAGGATTTTATTATTTGCGTGTGTGTGTCCGTCCGTCCTTGTGAGCTCATGAGCACGCAGAGGTCCACAGAAGTCAGAAGAGGGCATTGGAGTCCTAGGAACAAGAGCTCCAGATACTTATAGTTGCCATGTAGGTGCTGGAAACCGCACCAGGGTTCTCTGTAACAGTAAGCTTTCTCAAAGGCTCAGCCACCTCTCCAGCCCCTTCCCATTAATTTTAAAATGTTATATTCAATATAAAAAGCTCCCCAATACTCGCGGACATACCTCATTAACATTTATTTTTGATTTTGCAGAGGACTCTAAGAATGCACAGTTGTTCCATTGTCTTGCTAGGTTTTGACCTTGTTCCTTCCCTACAACTCGTTCATCTTCCAAGTCACATTTATTACCAACCAGAATCATTGGAACCTGCAAAGACATTTGTGAGGGGAAAAACAAACAGTTACAAACAGTAAAGACCAAGCTATAAACTGCTTACAAAAGAGGGGAAAATTATACTACAAAAGACAGTGATCAAAACAACCTTTTTAAAAGGAAGTACAATGGGTGTTACCATGAAAAGCCAACAGATTTCAACACTTTAAAATGTTCAAGGATGTGAATCAACTTCACAGTTTTTTTTTTTTTTTTGGTTTCTGACACATTTAATGAATTGCACAACACAAAAAGGAGAAATTAAGGAGGTCCCAAAAGCAGAAACTTCAGCTTCTCATGGTCTCAGCTGGAACCTCTCACTTTCTGTATGATATGATGAAATAAAGCAACTTCGTAAAAGTCAACATATTTATTAATGGCATCATGTTTGGATATACCTCATATTTGTACATTTAAAAAAGCAGTCTAGGGAAAGTAATGCTTATTTTACCAAACCACCAATGGCCATTTAAAAATCATCTTCTAAAGTACTTTTTGGAGGGGAAAAAAAATCCAAACAAGGAAAACAAGAACCTAGGCTTTTAAAAGAAATTTAAAAATTTCTTTAATCCAATGGATAGAAAACCAGACCTTCACAAATTCTCAGCTACAGAAGCGTAGAAAATGATGGCATCTACCAGATGCCTGCTTACATCATCAGTGTCTTTAACCCGAAGAATCTGCTCTCTCAGATCTTGTAAATCGTTAAACGTGGACTGTGCAGTGATGGAGTAAACCAAAGCAAAGCCCTGCCCATTCTTCATGTACAAATCTCTCATTGCTGTAAATTGTTCCTACAGTAGAAAGATTAAGAGACAAGAATGTGTTGTGATACCAAATCAGACAACAGCTTAATACAGTTCTTAAAATGACTAAGATACTGTTTGAAAATTACATTGTTAAAAAAGTTCTTTAAAGGATGCCACAGCTTTATATACAACACATGCTCAACTGGAACAGACACTATGTCTCTAAAGGCAACTTTTTTTGTTTATGTTTTTCTGAGAGAGGGTTTCTCTGTACAGCCTTATCTGTGCTGCTTTGTAGACCAGGGTGCCTCTACCTCCCAAGTGTTGGGAGTAAAGGTGTGCATAACCACAGTCCAGCATTAAAACCAACTTTTGAACCTATCATAAAGTGTTTAGCACTAGTCTTATTCCAAAGGTACAGTAGATCATAAAGCATTTCTGTGGGGATGTGTGCATTCACACCTGTATCTTACCATCTTTCTACACTTCTTCACTAGCGTGTGGGCATCTGTGGGGAAGAAGTGTCTGGCATAATTTGGGTTTTCAAACATTGTCTGATGTCTACTGCACAATCAAAATCTTTCTCTTACTTTCAGATACCTACAAACATAATTGACTGTTATGGTTTGGATATAGACTGGGTAGTCCCAAAGGATTCATGCTCCAAAATTTAACCTCCCATTCTGAGGCATCCAGAGGGCAGAAACACAATTCTGTGCACTTAAGAGGTAAGGTCTTTGGGAAGCGGTTAGGACTGAGTATGGTGGCTCTCTCAGAAACAGCCACCACCAGATTCAGCTCCTAGACCTTATATCTCCAGAATAAACCAAACCAAATCTCCATTCGTAAAGTTAGCTGGCCTTAGGTATTTCATTATAGTAACAGAGTTGGTACAGTTACTTAAAAGTACCTTCAAAAAGGACAACTACCAACCAAAACATTTCACATAGTCATCAAAGAATAAATGTATATCCAAGTATTGTCAACATTATCTAAAATATGTAATATACTGTCTTAAAGGACTAGTACAACCATTGACAATGAAACTGTCCACTCCAATAACCAATTCACTGCATTTAGAAAGTACATTTAAGAACTGATACACACCGGGTGTTGGTGCCACACACCTTTAAATCCCAGCACTGGGGAGGCAGAGGCAGGCAGATCTCTGTGAGTTCGAAGCCAGCCTGGTCTACATAGCAAGTTCCAGGACAGCCTTCAAAACAATACAGAGAAACCCTGTCTCGAAAAACCAAGGAACAAGGAAAAAAAAAAAAAGAAAGAAAGAAAGAAAGAAAGAACTGATACACACACACTGCATATCCTTAAGTAATTATAATTTACATACCGTTCCTGCAGTATCCAAGATTTCAAGCATACACTGTTGTGCATCTACTTCAACTTGCTGAAGAAAAAGTTAAAATATTACTTTATTTTTTTACCTATGTTACCTTAAAATATCCACAACAGTTAAGATTAGAACAGATACAAGTTATGGCAACTTTACAGGGTACTATGGAGCAATACTTAAAGCTAGTTAAGTCACTGTGGAGGTTTTAATGAGAATAGCACTATGGGTTATGGCAAACGAGCACTTGGGAGGTTTTAATGAGAATGGAACTATGGGTTATGGCAAACGAGCACTTGGGAGGTCTGGAGTGGGAGCAGGACGATCCTGAGGATAGCTTTGAAGTTTCAAAGTCATGGACCCTTCCCAGTTGTTCTCTGCCCCTGCTGCTATGACTGCCACCTGCTGCCAGGATGGACTCTACTAAATGTATTTTTCCTTCTACAAGCTGTCTTGTTCATAGTGTTTATCACAGCAACTGAAAAGTATCAAATACACTCATCGAGTTTCAAAGCCCCCTATTTCTAGTCAGGTGCAACTGCATGTACTGATAAGTCACTAAGATTCAGTCAGTGTGACATACTCAACACTTAATTTTGGATCAGAAATGCCTTCAAAATAGACTGACCAGAAAAGCAATGGCTCCAACAATGTTTGCATGATTTTGCCTATCAGCTTTCCTATAGTACTTTGGGTATGTCTTTGTTTCCCCTAGACACTTTTTCTCATCACAGTGGACACAATTTCTGGCGGCAAGGAAGCAGTGTCATAATTAGGAAATAAAGCCTACGTCCCTGTTATTCCTTCTGCTATTTCCGAGGGATGAAATTTATTTAGAATTAGATCCGGGAAAGAAAGCAGTGCTTCTGCTTCACTGCTGGATGCAGGAAGCAGTTTCCAGTTTTGTGGTAGGCAGAGGGGAGGATGGAAACACAGCAGCTTTACAATTGGAGGGCCAGATGCTACAGAAAAGAAGAGACAGCTCTCACAGGAGCACACTGTTTTATCAACATGCCCTGTGTGTGCTCTCTGCTGGGGTAGTCTCTAGGCTTTAAGTAGCAATGGTGGGGTGCCCACTGGAGGCTGAAAGGAGGAGAGAGAGAGGAGAGAGCTGGGCCAGTCTTTCCTGTGAATAAGGCCCGGGAATACAGGCTGCCACTTGAAGTGACAGTCAAATTACAATTCTGGGATCAGAATAAAATAAAGTTCTACGTACGTACGTGTGTGTGGGGGGGTGGGTGCGGTGTGTGTGTGTGTGTGTGTGTGTGTGTGTGTGTGTGTGTAAATGCTCGTGAGTCTTTGAGAGTAGTAGACAAGTGATGCCAACAACTAGTAAATTTTCTACCTAAAAAGCCTCTCTTTATCTTATTTCATATAAAACATTTGATAGCTGCAAAACAGAGTAAGTATGTACATTTGTATTGAAGTCAAAAGGTTTTTAAAAATTGACATACCTTTCTATAAGAGTCTTCTATCGTAGGATCATACTTTTCAACAAAAATTCCTTGAACAAACTGTACAGTCTGGAAAAAAGTTAACATAACATTGTATTTTTAAAGAAAATAAACTAGCCTAAATCTGTAAATTCTATTTATTTTATTTTTTTGAGACAGGCTATGTATCTCTAGCTAGTCTGGAACTCAATATGTAGACCAGGCTAGTCTTGAATTTGCAGAGACCCTCTAACTTCTCCCACACAAGTACTAGATTACAGGCCTGTATCACTATGCCCAGTGATTTAAACTATTAATTATTTGTATCTGTGGGTTTTATAACCCTGGATTTAAAATATTTGGGGATAAGGACAAATCAGATTGTGTGTACTGAGCACATACATACACACATATATACATATTTTGTGATTTTGTTTTTGTTTTGTTTTTTGAGGCAGGGTTTCTCTGTGTAGCTTTGGAGGCTGTCCTGGAACTCACTCTGTAGACCAGGCTGGCCTTGAACTCACAGAGATTCATCTGCCTCTGCCTTCCAAGTGCTGGGATTAAAGGCGAGTGCCACTACCACCCGGCTAAAATGGTTTCTCTTATTAGGGGGGTAAAGAGAAAGTCAATCTATGTTTGTTCTGAAACAAGGTCATATGTAGCCCAGGCTGGCCTGTAACTCTGATTTGACTTAAGCCTCGAGTGCTGGGACTGCAGGTGCACACTATCACACTCATCTTCATCTATGTTCTTTGGGTGCTCTGCTAAATTCTAAACTATTTAAGGTGATCCTCTCTGTCCTTCTCCATTTCCCAACCCTCAAATCAACCTGGTTCTTCTTTCTTGCTAAAACTAATCCTTGCCCATTAAAACAACACAAAAGTAGACAAAGATTTTGAAAAGGACTAATAACAAAAATACAGTACATGCCTATTTATAAATTTAAAAAATAGTTAAATTTCTATATGGTACTAAAATGCAAACACACACAGGTGTAGGCTGTTACCCTGGAAAGCCTAAGCTACATTCTCATTAACTTAAACATTACTCATCCAGATACAACTCTGAATTACACTAGCAATTGTCTAAAATAACAAGAAAAATTTTATATTGCTTGTAAAGTTATGGGATAGCTTAATCTGATAAACATAAATAACCACAACATATTTTAGAAGAGGTGTGGTGGTGCACACCTATAGTCCCAGCACTGGTGAAGACAGTCACACGTTCAGGGCCAGCCTAGTCTACCTGGAGAAAATTGTCTCAGGAGCAAGACATTAACAATAAAAGCTGAGCTGTAGTTCCAATGGGAGAGCCTTGCCACCTGCATGGAGGCGAGTTCTACCCCATCACTACATAAAATGGCACGTGGTCTTGGAAAAGCTATAACCTCAGCTTTCCTGGAGGTGGAGGCAAGAGTTAGGAATTCAAAGGCAAGGTTTCCACTGGCTACACACTAAATACGAGAACAAAACAAAAAAGACCTCAGCTGTTAAAGGCTAGGCTCACAACCAAAAATATAAAAGAACATCTTACACTGAGAAAGAATGACTTACCAGAGCCGACTTGCCAACACCTCCCGAGCCAAGAACGACTAGCTTATATTCACGCATGATGAAAACTTGTTACACTTAGTACCTTGTTAAAGAAAAACAAAAACAAACCATAAGTCCTGCTATGTACATGCTTTTTAAAAGACTGCCAGACAGCAGATTTATATAGTGATTTACCAGACTAGCCTGTAGCGGGAGCACCGCACAAATGACTACAAAACTAAAGTTAAGGGTGAGTGTGACAGCTCAGTATGGTACTTGCTGTGCAAGCCTGACAACCTGAGTCTCTAAGTCCATGTGAAGGAGGAAGGTAACAGCCACCACCACAAAGCTGCCCTCTGACATTTACATGTCACACCTGGTACATGTGCCAGACATGCATGTCACACAAACAGTAGTGAAGCAAGAACAGGGACTTACAGACAGTAAGTACTCTTAGCTCTTCTGTAATGAGGCAGACAAGCATAGCAAATGGCTTATCAACTGTGACACCGTGTTGTCTGGGCAATAAATATGCCCTTTTGACCCTCAGAGCAGGCACTAGGCACAGATTCTCCCCGTAAGTCCTAGCATCCTAGGACCCAGCTTGATACACCTACATGCATACCCCACCACAAACAATGGAATACGTTTCTAAATCTCACCAAGCAACTATCAAGAAGAAGTTCGGTTTCCTGGATAGTTTCCATTCAAATAAATTCCTAGACATATCCAGGAATGGGAATGACAGGGCAGAACTGGCCTGAAAATGTGTGGTAAGGCAGACTGTGCTCAGTGAACTTCTAGAGAATTCCTAAAATACTATCTTATGCCTGCCCATAACTGGGCGTTGCATATGGTTAAAATCCGGTGCATCATGGAACAGACATGGACAGTGAGCAAGGACTTGGATTACTCACACAGTCTAAGCCTGCCAAGCAAAACAGAAACCACCCATGGTATTCCCCTTTGCGATCAAACCCCTTCTCTTCCTCCAAGACCCCACCATAAATAAAGCAAGGCCGAGACAACTGCCTGGAGCCCCCAGCTCTTTCAGCTCAGCCCACGCATGTCTGCGGTAGCACATCCGACCGGTACAGCTGCTTTGCTTTTGAAGAACCCTTTGCTACTCTGCAATCTGTGTGCATGTCTTCAATTCATGAAGACCCAAGAATCTGGAAGAACCGACCAACAGCAATTCAACTAAGCATATCCAGAGTAAAGGGGGGGGGGAGTGCTGAGAAACACTGAGGCTTTCTACCATTTACAACAAGACATCTCTACCCCTCTTTTCTCAAGCCACCTTAAGAGAAGAGGAGGAAACAAACATCCCAAGCCACCTAGAAGTAGTTGAGTACAGGGATATACTCAGTGAACAAAACAGAAAAATCCTTGTTCTCAGAATGAATGGGGTCGGATGGGGACTAAGAACACAGCAGCCAAACATAGCAGTGCATCCCTGCAATCTTGGACTCAGAACAGCGTCGTTTGTGTGCTGTCCTGGTTATCTTATGTCACAGCAGCGGAGTAAGTAAACAGGTGAATATTTCCCATCTTGTCAATCACGAAGGCAGGTGAATGGCTAGCTGTAAATAAGCCTGCAGGGGGCTCTTCACAGCAAACCTCTGAGTGCTAGCTAACCAATCCACAACTGCTCCACTTGAGTCAGTGCTTCCTCAGTCCATACTAACTTACTCCTCCTTTGTGAAGCTGTCAATCTCTACGTCTCATCATCCCCTCAAATCATAAAATCAACAGACTGCTCTGCCCAGGGGAGGCAGTTTTCTAGCATGGCCAGTTTTGTGCTTAAGTAACCAATCGATGTATGCTTATGTTTCCTGTTTCAGACGTCTCCTGCCCTCCTATGCTGAAGACTCTTGTGACATCACTGCAGAAAGGTCCTCAGGTCCACCTTCTTGCAATTTTGTGTCAACACTGTTAGAGGCTTCCATCTGACTCCCTGAGCTCCTCTTCTCGAATTGCTGTCTTAGGACATGGAACCAAACAGGCCTTTGTAGACGGCAACTGGCTTCTTGAGTATCACTTTGAATTGTACAACTTGGTTAGTATTCTGTCATTAGCCTGACTCTTTAGGTACTAACTTTAACTTCTGTTCATCTACTTGTGAACTGTTTGTCTCATGTTTTGTTTTGGCCTAGGTTGTCTTGCTTTCACTGGCTACTCTACAGAGAATGGATAGAGACAGAGGGCCAGAACCTTCAGTGCTACTCAAGCTGACCCACTGAGGAGTGACGATAACTAAAACCAATAATCAATTCAGGCAAATTTGAGGGGTTATGTTCAAACTCCACCCGACTCACCTACAAAACCTTGATGATAACAACTGTTTTATCAATTTGTAATCATTTTGTCTTCTAACATCTGCTTTGTCAAGGAACCTCACAATCTGTTAGGAAACATTTTTTCCCATTTGTTAGCAGTAAGGTCTCATTGCAGCCCAGGATGGTCTCTAACTCATGGTGACTCTCAGCTTCCTCAATGCTGGGTGGATTACAGGCGTGAGCCACCATGCCTGGCTCAAGGAAAATATTTTTAAAGCATTCAAAATGTCTTAATTTATGGGAATATATTATATCCAGCTAAACATGTAGATCTTGAGTATTAGATAAGCTTTGCTACATGCCAACACCCATGTAACCTAAACCCCCAGTATAATTTACAGCATTTAAATATTACAAAGCACTTCTTTTTTTGTTTGTTTTGTTTTGTTTTTGGAGACAGGGTTTCTCTGTATTGTTTGGAGACTGTCCTGGAACTCGCTCTGTAGACCAGGCTAGCCTTGAATTCAGAGATCCGCCTGCCTCTGCCTCCTGAGTGCTGGGACTAAAGGTGTGCGCCACCAACACCTGGCTAAGGCACTTCCTTTTTTAATGTAGTATTATTTTCATGCCATGAGCACACCACCAAAGCTACATTTCCTTATGCTTCAGAAATGGGCTGCAGACTTTAGGAACTTGTTGAGAAATGTTCTAGAACACTATAGTTATACCAGCTTATCTAGCACCTCATATAGGAAAGCCATCAAGAGCACCAAGATAGGTGAGATACATCATGAGATGTAAATAATTCAACATAGCTCTCAAACTGAAACCTATTAAGAAATCTTCCTTAGGGATATATTGGTCACAAATCAAAACTGTAAACAATAATGAGATTGCTATGTAGGCCAGGCTAGCTCTGAACTCATGAGCCTACTGCCTCAGATGAATGATAGGCACGAGCCCACCACATTTCAATTATTTAGTCATCAATGCTTGTTAGTAAGGCTAGGTTTATCCACACTATTGCATCTATCAATACTCTATTCATTCTCTTTTCATTTAAAAGTCTATGGACTGGGTGTAGTGGTGCACATCTTCTATCCAAGCATTCAGAAAGAGGCAGTGTGATGTATAAGAGATTGTATGTGTGCAAAACACTTACGAGGATTAAGCTTGGGAAGAACAAAAACCAGAAAAGTGGGTGTGGTAGTCCAGGCTTCTAATCTCGGCACTCCGATGGTGAAATCAGGAGGACCACAAGTTCAAGCTTACCCTATGTAGTTAGTTCAAGGCCAACCTTGATTATGTGGGACCTTGACTCAAAAAAAAAAAAAAAAAAAAAAGACAGCTCACAGCTGTCTACTTCCAGTTCCAGGGGACCTGACACCCTTGGCAAAACATCAATGCACATAAAATAAAAATAAATAAAATTAAAAAACAAAAGTAAAAGTCCACATACCAAATATGGCAGAAACGTGGACTAGGCAATCAAGTCACCGGATTATATAGTTTTAAAAGATGGGAATACTATTTTTTAGGAAGACTTTCATTTGGGGCTGGAGAGATATGGTACACACAGCTCTTGTAGAGGACCAGCTCAGTTCCCAGCACCCACACTGGACAGCTCACATCCAAGTACAGCCCCAGTTCCAAAGGGCTGGATTCCTTCTGGCCTCCAGGGGAACTTGAACACACACTTTAAAGAAAGACTGCTTTAATTCTGTTCAGGATAGAATGCAGATAAAAGGAATCAGAAAAATGAATCTAAAATTACCTTGGAAAGTTGGAAAGTAAATAAATTGTTTCATCTTAAAAGGGGGGGGGCTGACACATGTTTAACTAACATAAACCAATCCTGCATTTTAAGATGGAACCAAACAACCCTAGTGATTTCTTTTGGTACTTTCTTTACTAAGTGAGGCCAGTCAGTAAGTCGTTTGGCTGCTTGGAAGATTTTAGCTTTTTCTTATATACATTAAACACCACTCAGAAATCAAGAGGCATAGAACTGGCACCTATGTAACTTACCAGAGGGAAGCCACTTATTTCTGTGCTGGTATCTTACTTAACTTGTGAAATGGACCATAACCAATTTCACAGGGCGATGGACAGATTTTAAACAAGAACCCCATTCAACAGTCACCAACAACATTAACGAGAGGGAACATGAATCTAGATCATTCTGGTGTTTAGTGTGCGGTCTAAAATTGTTTAATGAATGAAGGATTTGCTAACGGCTGGGAGTATATAATTCAGTAGTACAGTGCTTGCCTATCATGTACAAGACCCCATGTCCAAGCCCCAGCATTGAGAAACATTGTGTGCTGCAGTACACCACTAATCCCACTCTACAGCCTGGGATAGGAGTATAGTGAATCCAAAGCTTGCTCCTGTTTCAAAACACCAAACTCAGTGAGGCAGCTTGGGCTATAGAGCAGTTTCAGGCTAGTCACACAGTGAACACATCTCAAAACAACATAAAACAAAAGAACCAACCAACCAAAGAACCCAACTCAACCTAACCAAAGCAATTCCAACAAATGGACTGCACTTAGGCTTTGAAAAGTCAACCTATTATTTACCTTTACAGTAGCTAAACTCCCATTTAGTTCACAGCTAGTATTAACAGATACCATGAATCTAAACTGAAAATGAATCACACACATCTTGGTGTTAAATACAAAGGTTTTCCAGTTGACCTCTGGGAATTAGTCTAGTTGGAAATGAAACGCCCTGCAACAGGAACAGTGTTGAAACCAACAGCTTTTATGTTCTGTGGGTATGTGTACTCTTAGACTCAAATTCACTCTTTAAATGGTAATAATAAATGCCCCAAGTAGGTCAGGATAAGAACTGAGTCTGAAAACTGAAAAGCAACAAGACTTTATTTATTGTTGTCCATGTAAACATGTGTATGTCGCCGGGCGGTGGTGGCGCACGCCTTTAATCCCAGCACTCAGGAGGCAGAGGCAGGCGGATCTCTGTGAGTTCGAGGCCGGGCTGGACCGATAGCCTCCGAAACAATACAGAGAAACCCTGCCTCGTAAAAACAAAAAACAAAAAAACAAAACAAAACAAAAAACATGTGTATGTCTACCTATGAGGCCAGAGGACACCAGATACTCTGAAGCTGGAGTTGCAGGCAGCTGCGAGCTTCCTGGTGTGTGTGGGTGCTGGCCACTGAGATCAGGTCCTCTGCAAGGTCCTAACTACTGAGCCATTTCTCTAGTCCTGAAATGCCACATTTTACAGGCCTGGTATTTTTTTTTTTTTTTCAGTAAAATGCTATGTTAAAGAGTATACAACTAACTGTAGGCAAACTTTTTCTCCCTTCGAATGTTGGTAACAAGCAGTTTTCTTATCCTCAAGCTGTTTAGTTTTAACTCTCCTCCCTCAATTGAAATCCTGTGATCTTAAATTATAAGGGCTATGTAAAACCCTTAACTACTAGTTCCTGAAGTCAAGTGACATTACTTCTCCCACTGAACACGGTCTGGGAGTGAAGAGCTTGACTTCTTTCCGCCTCCAACTCCCAAAGTAGTCTCATCAGTTACATATGATTACCAAGTTCTCTTCTCACTTCCAAAGACTTTAATGAATTCAACAGGAGGGCACAGCCCTAATCCTACCCTGCTGGGCATAGTAAAAATTTAGAACTGAGCAGATTTAAAAATCATCTTTAGGAAAGAAGGAAGGAAGGAAGGAAGGAAGGAAGGAAGGAAGGAAGGAAGGAAGGAAGGAAGGAAGGAAGGAAGGAAGAAAATGAGGCCCAAATTCCCATCAAAAATAAAATTCTTAGTTAGGTATATAGTGGCTTACATGAAACCTCAGCTCTTGGGATGCTGAGGTAGGAGGATTGGCTTGAGTTTTCGGATACCCTGGGCTACAGTGTGAGGCTGTCTCACAACACAGAACATAACCAACAAAAGGGCACACCAGTATGAAGCTGTTCACAGCATCTGTCTATTCTGGCCATATTCAATATTTCAAACAGAGAAAAGTCTTTCCCTGCCATTTTTTTATTTAAAAAAATGTATTTATTTATTTCATGTATGACTGCTCTATTTGCATGTAAGACTTTGTGCCAGAAGAGGGCATCAGATCTCACTACAGATGGTTGTGAGCCACCATGTGGTTGCTGGGGCTCAAACTCAGGACCTCTGGAAGAGCACCCAGTGTTCTTCACAGTTGAGCCATTTCTCCAGCCATTGCCTGACATTTTCAAGGGTTATTAATAGTTCCAGTAAATAAAGCTTTTCCCAATAGATCCTGCCAAATCTTTCATTGACATATTAATAACAAAATCTGACCTGCAACTTCAGATCATGTCTTTCAGTTTTATTACAGTAGTCACCCTTTAGATCAGTACTTGATCATTAGAGAATACATTAACTAGAGTACAGCAATTATCAGCAAGCTGACAAATACAAAAACACCAATTTCTTAACAGACTTCTCAGCTGAGTAAGCAAATAAACAAGGTAGTGACCAAAAACCAAAATGAAAAACAAAAAAATCTTTTTTCTTATTAGACTTAGCTGTAAATTCTACAGACAAGCATACTCACTCAAAACATGCTATCAACATGCTATCTGTGGGGCATAATTTTGATAACCATAATATAAACATTAGCTTACTATGTGCCACAGATATTAGGATATGACAAGAAAGTTTTTAGTTAACTTAGGATAAACTTGAAAAAATGCAGCAACAGTTAAAACATGACCTATGCCATGTTACTTGATCTTTTTGTGTGTGTATGTCATTTCCTTATCTCGAAGTGGAGATAACAGAATCTGCTCTTTCTTTTAAGATTCAAATGAAATAACTTGCTCAGCACAAAATGTGGTGCCAATGAACAAGACAGTAAGTAAGTAGTCAGTAAATATTAGCTTGCTAGTTTTAGAAATCCTATCTATAGATGGCTGTTTATAGTGCTTGAAACACCTAAGGAACTCTGAAAGCAGTGCTGGTGGGATGGCTCATGGGTAATGCACTTGCCAATTAGGTGTGACCCATGAGTTTAGTTCCCAGAACCAAATGCAGGCTGGGAGCACACAAAAGCCAAGTCAGGCAAAGGAACAGGAGGCGCAGATCCTTCTGTGCACCGGCTCACAGTCTCTGCCTGTGGCCAATGAGTAAGCCATGAAAAGAAAGAAGGGCAACTCTCAGGCTGCTCCACACTTTACCCAAGCATCACCAAACAGACTACACAGCTTCCAGCCAACAATTGTGAGTAACAGCACTTTCTAGAAAAGCCACCGGAATGTATCACACGTAAATAGACACTAAGTGGGAGAATAAACTGATCAGTGCACGTCACCTGACCATTTAGGAATCTAAAATACTGCATTAGAAATGTAAAAGCCAGAGTGCCCTAGTGCCCCCACTACTTCTTACTGGGTATTACACTTCTGTGGAAAACGCACGACAACGTGGAAAGATGTCTACAGCTAAAATGAAGTAAATCTTGATAGGCTTTGGTTTCATCTTACATTTCTTAGTTATAAAGGGAAGCAGCATATTTGTTTCCAAGAAGTTTTGCAGGAAGAGACAAAAAAACATAGAAAACAGACTAGGGATATGGCTCATTGCTTGACCGTAACCTAGCGTTAGGGTTTTGGTTCAAAACTGTACTGCCACTAAGGAGGGCGGGGCATATATTATGAAAAACACAAAACGTGATGAGAGTTCAAAAGGGGATCAGAAACTGCTTTATAGAAGAGAAGGAAGCATCAAGAAAATCTAGTGTTTCAATTAGAGAAAAAAAAATCTGGACCAAGAACAGTACAAAGGTACCAAAGGAAGTCTACCGTGGAATTCAAACTCCTCAGAGGGCACAGGCTGACCCTCATCACAGGAAGAGGAAAGAAACAGCAGAACACATTTACAGGAAGACAGGAAAGCTCCACTGTGAAAAACCCTCAGGGGCTCTGACTCAGTAAGCAAGGCACTAGACAACCCCAAGGGTGGACCTCACATTGAGAAAACGGAAGACACTTAAAAATCAACAGAATTCTAGTAGTAGGCAATGGAACCACATATCTAGAGTATTATACATTCTGATTTAGATTGATATGTGGCCTACTTTTAAAATACACAAGCCCTGGCTTCAAAGAAAAACCCATTTTATAATGATGAAAACAAAAAAAAAAGAGGGGGCTATAAAAATATACCACAAACAATGTCCCACATAACCGACCTAAGGACAGTTAAGAAAACTGGTGTTTCAACTTTATTCAACAATATTACTTGGCTATTAAGTGTCTACTGTGTACAATGAGCATAAAAGCAGATACATATTTGCAGGGTATTTTCCTGAAATACAGCACCTGACCACCAAGGCTGCAGTTAGTTATATGGTTATAGAGCACAGCACCTCATATCTGCCTAAGGTATCACATGCAGTGGCAGGCTGAAACAGAAAGGACACTCAGGGATTGAACCCAGGACCTGGTGCATCCTAGGCAAGCACTCTGCCACTGAACTGAGTTTCCAGTAGCTGCTGCCTGTGTCTGAAAACAACTTACTTGGACCACAGTCATGTTTACTCAGTGTATCATCTAAGGTTGTCGCCAGGCTAAAATGGCAGAACTGAATGCCCCTGATAAGGACAGTATGTAAACAAATCCTAAATTATTTACTTTGTTTGATTTTGAGACAGGGTTTCTCTGTGTACCTTTGTAGATCAGGCTGGCCTTGAACTCACAGAGGAATGTGCCACCATTGCCCAGCTCAAAACCTTAATTATTATCCTGTCCATTACAGAGGCTTACCCGACATAGGCCCTATAGCAGTGGTTCTCAACCTACCTAATGCAGCAACCCTTTTAATACAGTTCATGTTGTGCCAACCCCCAGCCATAAAGTTATTGGTTGCTACTTCATAACTGTAATTTTGATGCATGTAAATATTTAATATGTAACCCCTCCTCAGGGCTTGCAACCAGAGGTTGAGACCCTGAAAGAAATGAGGGAAGATTCTGTGTAACACTTCAGTGGTGGCAAATTGGTGTTAAACTCAAATGTCAATTCAAAATATTAGCTACCTGTCTATGTGTACAGAGTATGGTAATAAGAACAAGTGTGAGAGCAATCCACATTCAAGGAACTCCGAAGAAGAGCATGTTCTTACTTAGCAATGTCCACTGTGGTTTAGGCAAAGGAACAATAGGGCAGAAACTTCTGCAGAGACATATGAAAACATGTCCAACAGACAATATGGACTATCCTTTTGCTTTGCAAAGAGATGATCCTAATTCCTCAGACCTCTACCCATTGATTCTTCGGTAATTTAAATAACTACTCTTATTTAAGCTTACATAAGTCATGGGGGGTGGTAAATCTCCAAAGGAATAGCATTTGCTGGGGGAGGGGAGAAGAAGAAAACCTATCTATTATAGCCCTTGATGTACCTAATTTAATGTTACCATCAAAGGTGTAGGTCTGCACAGACTGCAGAATTAAAGGAACTATTCATCCACCATAATGACATCCCCAGGACTACTACTTCTTTTTTTTCTGTTTTTTTGGTCTTACGAGACAGGGTTTCTCTGTATTGTTTTGGAGGCTGTTGGTCCAGCCCGGCCTCGAACTCACAGAGATCCGCCTGCCTCTGCCTCCCAAGTGCTGGGATTAAAGGCGCGCGCCACCACCTCCTGGCATCATCCCCAGGACTTCTGTGAAAAGATGTGCATTCGCATATTTTAAGCAAGTACTAAATCCAATTTGGAGATGCTGGGGGGCAATGGTATAAGAAATCAGAAATCAGGCTATCAGTACTAATATATGTTTTAGTTAAGAGTAGGATGTAGGGACTGTTGAACAAATCACACCCACTTTTGTGAATGGAAAACACCACACACATTTCTAAATAGAAACATCAAGTTTTTACCTCACACAAGGATAAGCAAACTTTAAAAAAATATTTCATTTTCCATGGTTACCATAATCTGCATAATTATATATCACACAAGAAACTTCAAGACCAAGGTATTTCTACTAGAAATTCCCTAGTAAGTCTGCCAGAAGTGCAGAGGAGAAAACTAACTGTGGACAAAAGGCAGAGGAAGCAAAAGCACTTTCCACAACTTTCTTCTAACTAGTTTTAGTGTTTCAATCTAACCAGCAGCTTATGCTAGCCACTTAGTGTCCATGTTTATAGTTCTCAGTTTATTCAAAGATGCCTTTGAAACCTAGTAAAGGCCACTTAGAAAGATAAAGTGGGTGTCACATGTCACTGGGAGCAATAAAAAATGCGTTCCTTCCATGTTCACACACAATACCTGCTTACTTACCTGCATATCACTAGGTTAACAAAACGCAGTTGGGGATGGACACCAGCTCAGTGCAGAAGAGCACTTCTCATACTTGCAGAAGACCACGTTCAGCTCCCAGCACCCACATGGTGGCTCACAAGCATCTAAAACTCCCTTCCCAGAGATCTACTTCCCTCTTCTGGCCTCTGAGGGCACCAGACACATTACATTGTGCACATACATGCAGGCCAGCAAACATGTACACAAAAAATACAAAGAGATGCATATATTAAAAGGCATCTTTAAAAGCTCCTTTCTTGCTAAATCTCAGACAAGACTATTATCCCCCCCCCCAAAATCATATGCATACATGTTAGCGTATTTCCAACATTAGCTTATTTACCAAGTAAAAAGTCTGGATGTTAATTAGGCTGTTCAGTCACCAGAACACACTCAGGAAAGGTAGGCAGATACTTCCTGTTAACAATGTAGAGTTTCAAAATATCCACTTCAGCTATTTACGTCTTCCTGTCACTATACCAGGTGGTTCCATCAGGGACTTAAAAAATAAAATCCTCTTTAGACTTATTTTATGGTCATGGGTGTTTGCCTTTATAATGCACTGTACCACCTGCATGCCTAGTGCCCAAGGGTGTCAGAAAAGGGTATCAGGTGCCCTGGAACGAGTTACCGATAATTGTGAACTACCATGTGGGCGCTGGGAATTGAATTTGGGTCCCCTAACAAGAGCAGCAACTTTCTTAACTGCCAAGTCATTTCTCCAGCCCCTTATGGAAAATTGTTTTACTACATTCAGAGTGTGTGAGTATGTGTGTGTGTGTGTCCGTGTCCACGCTCGAACATGCATATATGCACCTCAAGAGCACGTGCAGCAAGATTTGCACGTGGGGGCCAGAGAACAACTTTAGGGAGTCGGTTCTCTCCTTCTCCCACAAGGGACCTTCCTAGATAGGAGCACCTTCCCTGTGGCTTTCTGGTCGGGTGGGTTAGCAGAATGGGTGAGCTCCAGCTCACTGAGGCCTCTCCCTAGGAAGGTGGAGAGGGAAGGACCGAGGAAGACAGCCAACGCTGACCTCTAGCCAGCCTGTCAGTTCCTAGTAGACTGACTCAAGTTGCTCGATTAACCTTTCCATACTCTAATGCCTATTCCAGAGAAGACACTGCTAACAAAACTTTCTAGTTTCTCAACAACCCGATGAATAAATAAATACAGTCTTGAATCTGACTTGGTGGAAAGCCCTGGTCTGTTATGAATTGTCCACACTTTACCTGAACACTGATGTGAGTCTTTCCATGTTCTACTCATCTTGTGTAGTGTGACTGCTCATGCTTCACATGAACAGTATTTCACCATCCTCACTGAACTAGAAAAGATTTGCCTCCCGAGTCCCAGGGTGAAGATACTTATCAATAAGGGTTACACATTATCATTGTCTTACAATCCATTTCACAGGCGTCTATTAGAGCAGGGTGGCACCTACCCAGTTGGTTTGTTTTGTACTACTGTGTCTGTGTGTGGAGGGAGTCAGGTTGTCTTATTGGACCCTACAATTCATTTCACATACACCACATACACAAACAACACACACAGCTGACAACCAAATACAACACTCACAAGGAGTGCAAGAGGCAGATTATGATGGCCCCCAACCACGACAAATCATTAAATGCTTTATATACAGAATTTTCCCATTACATTTTTAATGTTAAAAGCCATGAATTACTCTAGTAGAAGACCCAAGTTCCAGCCCCCACATCGGGTGGCTCACAATTGCCTCTAACTCCTCTTCTGACATCCTGCACACACATAGTTCACACATACACACCCAGGCACACATATCTAAATAAATAAATATTAAGACAAAAGAATAGATCTGGTCCACACTAGAAGGGCATTATAGAACCCTTTGAGAGCTCCAAAAGGCCTCAGCTATTCAGTCACAACTATCTCCTAGGAAGACAAGGTCTTGAAGAAGAGTCAACCATGTTCATAGGCAGTGCCAGAGAGAGAACTGAAACCTAAGACAAATCAATGTCAACACACCACTAAGTCACAAGTAACCAAATCTATAGGACTGCACATGGCAGAAAAACTGCCTCAAGTTTAAGGGCAGCCTGGGCATTCAGTGCATTCAGACCAGTCTAGGCTATAGATAGAAAAGGCCTATCTCAAAAAGCAAAAAACCAAAAACCTAAAACTCTAACAGTAGAAACAAACAGAACCAAAGGTTGGCAGCTACCTAAAACACACAGCATTTCTGTAATGCCAGCACTCGGGGGCTCAGAGGCAGGATGACAGGTTGGAGATACAGCCTGGGCTTTGGCTGCACAGTGAGATCTGGTCTTAAGTATGTAATTTCTCTGATTTATCCTTACACTCCAAGGAGTCAGCTAAAACACAAAGGACAGTGAAGTGAATGTCTAGTGTAGACACCTGGGGGTGGGTTTAATGTCCAGGAGCTTCTGTTGGGGACAACAGCACTGCCAACTCCACTGTGCAGTGACAAACTTCCGCACCAGACTTTATTCTGTGCACAGGACTCATGGAAACCACGTGCTTCACAAAGGGCTCTACCATTCTGTTGAACCACAGCAGGGAGGAATGGCAGTGGCGGGTGGCCCTGTCACTCAAAGCAGAACCTCTTCAGCACCCTGTCCTCCTACCATTCCACTTCCTGCTCTTTTGCACCTTCACGGATGCTATCAACAACGACATCACTTTCTCCTCAATGACAGAAGTAGGATCCTGGTGACACACATCTGTAATCTCAGCACTCAAGAGGCTGAGGCATGGCACTCACAAATTCAAGGTCAGCGAAGGTTCCAACCCACCATCTCAAAACAACCAACAGTAACATTTCCCATCCCAGAGAAATGTTATGAATTCTTTTTCATCACTAAAAGCTTGCAAAAGGCCTGCAATGGTGGTACACACCTGCAATCCAGTTAGGAAGCTAAGGCAGGAGAATTCTCAGTTTAACATCAGCCTCTGCTACACTCAGATGCCCCCAAAACTCAAAAACAAACAAAGCAAACACCACATCCCCCAAGCCCAACAAAAAAGCCAGTAAAGCCTATGATTCAAGTCATACAGCTCACTGGGTGGGAAAAAAGCACCAATGTATGAAAGCTAACTGAAATAGAGAAACCACACTGCATTTTTTAGTGCATAAACAGTATTTAGTGGCAGCCTGTGATGGATCTGGATGTCCTGGACATAAACTATGATCCTGGTATGTCCCCTAAAGCGGAACAACCTTACAACAGCTGAGCAGTTAGTTACTTAATTGAAGAAGCACCAAAGCTCCGCTTAACCTTCCTCCCCCACCAGGATTAGCTCGTGCAGGCAGAAGTCTTTCAGTACTTAATCCCTGAAGTGGGCACTGCACATCTCCTCCTTCTCTAAATCAGCCCCCAATCCTGTTCCTGGTGTTAGCCCTGCCCTTTAGAGAGAGTGCTGTTCAACAGCCTGGCCTCTCTTCAGATCCTGTAAATCTGCCTTTTACTGACTGCTTCAGCAGGAAGAAGCAAAGATGGTTTTTTAACCAATTTATTTATTTGGTTTTTACGAGACAGGGTTTCTCTGTATTGTTTTGGAGACTGTCGGTCCAGCCTGGCCTCAAACTCACAGGGATCCGCCTGCCTCTGCCTCCCGAGTGCCAATTTATTTTTTATTTTTCATTCTGCATTGCACGTGAGTGCTTGTGCCTAAGGGAGAGGCCAATCACCAGGCCTCTGAAGCTGGAATCACAGACAGTGGCTAGGAACTGAACCCACCCGGGTCTCAGCAAGAACAATACCTGGTCTTGTCAGCTGAGCACCCTTTACAACTTCCCAGAGGGAGTCAGCTCTCTCCTCCCACCACAGGGGCTCATCAGAGGTCTTGTCTTGGCAAGGCTACTCAAGTGGAAAAAATAAGATACCACTTTCTATGGAAGTATTGTACAACAGGCAGTCTATTCCTTTGCAGTTTAAACAGATTGCAAGAGGTTATAGGGCAGGGTCTTTTTCTATCTGTAACTTTCCCAGGCTAGCCCACCTTGCTAGTTAGTAGTGGGGTGGTTACAAATCAGGGGCAGTCTCTCGCCTTCCTCTCTATGATGTAAGCTGAAGAACCCCGAAATCTTGGGATTCTCACTGTAGACCCTTGGTTTGACCCCAGCATTAAAACCTAAGCTGAGAAGACTGGAGCACAGCGCACCACAACCTTCCACAGTCTGAGACTAGTTAACAGAGCTTGGTCTAGGTTACTAAAAACCTTCTAAAACCTGTTCACTGTTTAACAAGATTGCAACAACTGTGCCTAAATAAACAGGGAAAAGAAACAGCATTTTCTCAAAAAGTAGACATATCAATAATTATCTAAATTTATGTGATCAAAGGTCATGTACTGCCTAGAGAAGACTGCTACATATATAAAACCCAGTTCCTTATTAGTAAGGATTCAGAAATGAAGCCACAGTACTCAAGATTTCTTACAACATCTTGTGCTGGTCATTTTGAAAATACTGCTTATAGTTACACCGATCTCCAAGTAATGGCTCATTCCATTATGCATATCTCTTAAATGTTCCTTAGTTCCACAGAAACATGTTCCCCTCAGTACTAAGAGGCTATCAAGTATCAAGGGCCCAGTGCCTAGAAAAGCTTTCCAAAACTCTCATTTTTGCTTAAGAGCTATTTACAATCATCTGGAGATACTGTTAAAAGTTTCCTTAAGACAACAAGCAGGCTTGCTGTTTTCCACGGTATGTCAGGGGACTGGAGCAATAGCTCAGCAGTTAAGAGCACTGCACCCCTTCCAGATGACTTGGGCTCAATTCCCAGCACCCAGATGGCAACTTACAGCTGGTTTGTGACCTCAATCCTAGGGGATCCAATGCCCTCTTCTGGCTTCCATGGGCACTGCACTCATGTGGTACACAGACATTCAGACACTCATACATATAAAACAAAACAAAAAAACCCCCCAAAATCTTAAAAAAAACTTAATACTCTGAATTTGAGAATTTATAACATTTCTTTTTGTTTGTTTTTTTCGGAGACAGGGTTTTTCTTTCCCCCCTCTGTGTAGCCCTAGCTGCCCTGGAGCTCAACCTATAGACCAGGCTAGCCTAGGACTCAAGAGATCCACCTGCCTGCTGGGATTAAAGGCATGTGTCACCAATGCCTGGGTTACAGGTATTCTTTCAAGCCAAACTTTTCCTTTAAAAAGTGAGTAGTTCAGGGACTGGAGAGATGGCTCAGAGGTAAAGAGCACTGACTGTTCTTCCAGGGGACCTGAGTTCAATTCCCAGAAACCACATGGTGGCTCACAACCATCTGTAATGAGAGCTGGCACCCTCTTCTGGCCTTTGGGCATACAGACAGATGCTGTGTACATAAATAAATCAACCTAAAAAATGTTTTCAAAAAAGTGAGTGGTTTAGGGAATGAAAGAGATGGCTCAGCAGTTAAAAACACTTGTTGTTCTTGGAGAGCACCCAGGTTCAGTTCCCAACACCCAGGTCGTGGCTCACAACCAACCTGCTATGAAAGATTCAACCCCCTCTCCTGACCTCTGAGGGTATTAAACACATAAGCATGCAGGCAAAACACTCACAAAACAAAAAGTAAATCTAAAAACAAGCGACTGGTTCGGCTCTGAGACCTGAGACTTTTCTTGGAGACAATCACTATTTTTCAGTGGGAAGTCTTATGTTTCAAACATTCTCCTATTTGTCATATTAAAAATACCTGTACAGGGGCTGGAGAGGTGGCTCAGAGGTTAGGAGCACTGACTGCTCTTCCAGGGGTCCTGAGTTCAATTCCCAGCAACCACATGGTGGCTCACAACCATCTACAATTCAATCTGGTGTCCTCTTCTGGCATGTAGGCAGAACACTGTATATGTAATAAATAAATAAATCTTTAAAAAAAATACCTGTGCATAGGGAAAGACTTAAGTTATTTCTAAAACCTCAAGAACATTTAGTTGGAACTTTTCTTTCTTTTAAACAGAATCAGGGTAGTGAAGAATACACCAGAGTTCTAATCTGATTCCCTCCATGGTGTCACAAGCTGTGTTTGTACCACAGAAACAAATGTCAATATAGTAGAAAGGGCAAAGGATGTCCTTGCATTATTAATATAACAAACAGCTTTGTCCTTGCAGACTCCCCAAACACATCTACAGAATCTGCAGATTCCCTTGGATCATACTTTGAAACAAATCACCGAGCAAAAATGATATTTAAAGCTCAAGTTTGGAGATGCACATATTTCAGTCCTTCCAAAGCCGAAGCAGGAGGATGGCAAGTTTGAGGCTAGAGTGGGCAATAGAGTAAGACCTTTTCTCAAAAACAAAACGGCTCTAACTCACAGCCACTGTTGGTCTGTTCATTTGTCACTCATTCATTCATTCCTTTCTTTCTGAGAATCTCAGATAATGCTAGAGAAGAGACGCGCTAAACAACTACAGGAGTATGTCCTACTATTGATTTCTAAAGCATTTACAAATGAGACTTGGCTTAACCCTCAAGTCCAGTATCTACATGTCATCTTGTCAAGGGAAAGGCCATGGTCCCCCAAAGCACCAGAGAGATTAGAGATACTCATGGTGTTGTTCTTACCATCTGTATTGGAAATATTTTAACAAAAAATTGTAATGCTGAACATTTGAAAACTCAATTTCAGCAATACAAATGTGTAGTAAGTATTTCCAAACCAGAGAAATTCTAACAGCAGTGAAAACTAATTATAGGTACACATATCCTTTGTCCTGATCACCTTTTTACCTGTAAAGAATTTAAGGTTTCAGAGATGCCGGAGTATATTACAGAGAAAAATCATAGATGTTGTATCTGTAATTAATGCATTAGTATACTAGCACCCCATGACCACTGTAACTTAAAACACAGGATGATGAATTGTGTAGAATAACTATTTGCTGTCTAAAATTACTAAGTGGATGAAAGTAATTCCTACTCATAACATTCCTTTTGTTTCATTGACTTAGAACCTAGAAAATCCCTTAATTTACTACAGAGTGATTCTGAAGGGCTGAGGCTGTAGCTCTGTAGTACTTTGTACAACACATGCAAAGCCCTTGGTTAGAGTCCTCCTCATTCAGCGGAGGATGACTATGAAGTATATATTCTAATGTGAGCATAAACTTCACAAGACAAGCAACTAGGGCCCAACTGTAGCTAATACTTCCTATGTCCGTCCACCCCAAGTCCACGAGGAGTAGACAGAACATTGCTTTCCTCTTTGTTCCTATCACACAAGCAAAGAGAAAAACCACAGGAAGTAGAAATAGTTATGGTTTAAGTGAAGGAAAACAGGCACAGAGACACAGTCTCACATAGCCCAGGGTGGCCTAGAACTTGCTGTGAAGCATAGGCTGACAGAAAAACTGCCTTCCCTATGCCCCCTCAAATGCTGGGGTTACAGGTACAGATCACCACACACAGCCAGGAAAAATCTTATATATAGTTTGATCTTATACTTCAAACAGCTTTCACTCTGCGATGCCCTTTTCCTCTAACACCTCCAACTGGCTAACTATCTGCAATCCCCAACCCCTGCAACAGTTTGAGTCCCGACCTAGTTTAGACTTAGATGGAATAGTCTCACTGATATAAAGTAGCACAACTATAAAGTCATGAAACAGTAGGTAACACCCAGAAGCCTTAGGAACCAGTTCAATATGTTAAAAACTCAAACCCAGGCTGTAGTCAGGGAAGGATACTCTTAACCTAGAAATGAGTGTTTGTACTATTCAAGCATCTCAAATACAACCAATTTTAAGCACAATGATATTCCAGAATCGTATCCCTTCGTATAATAAAAACAAGACAGAAATTTTTAAATTCCTGTTCCAAATATTGTTAGAGAATTTAAATGTAATTTTAAAGCCTTATACTCCCTAAATTTTCATTTTTTTTTCCTGGTAAGTTTTAGGGCTCTCTGGAAATTCAATTTGAACATTAGGAGTGAGCACAGCAGTGTTTATAAAGTGTGGGAAATAAGTAACATTCCTTTTCTTCGTGAATTTTATGTGCTATTTTAAGGTGGCAAAAAAAAATGCTGATTAACTTTTTACAAAATAGAAACTCTCCTGCTAAAGGGATTGATCTTAGAATCCAGTCAAGCAGGTTCAAACAAAGGACAACAGATTACAAAGCAAGTCAAACTTTTACTATAAATGGGTAAGTTCCTTCTGCTCGCTTTTTCTTATTTATGTGCACCTGCCGTGGGCATCTGAGGCCAGCAAGGAGGCTGTCTGAGCCCTGGCACTAGACTAAGGGGTCGTGAGGCAGCTGATGAATGCAGGTGTCTGTAAAAGCGGCGGGCACTCTTACCCCAGCGTCACCAGCCCTCACTCCAGCACTTACACTCACTGCTTCACGGTGTCCTTGAGATTTCTAAAGAACTGATCTCAAGACTCCAGTCCTCAACGGTTATCAGAACCTTCCAACACTACCACGGAATACCCGCAAGTACCGAAAAGAATCTGTCTACTATTACAATGCATCAAGCTATCACTGAAGACATTGTTCTTGTTCAAAAGAAGTTCAGTTTGAAAAGACACAGTACAAATGTCAGCCTAATCTATGTGACTACAGGGTTCACAAAAGTGAGAAAAAAGGAAATATAACATACACACTCTTCACATATGAACTAAATGAAACCAAAAAACACAAAACGTATTTAGTTACAACTTTAAAGAGCCTCAGACAATTGAAGAATAGTTGTTTTTCAGTGAGGGCATGAACCCACTTGGACAAGAGAGGCAAACACCCCATCACTGAGTCACAGCCCCAGGCAGAAAGATGAATTTTTATGAACTCTATGGAGTGACGACATGACATGACTGAATAGCCTCTGACTATTTATAAACACTAAACTAACCCAGTAGCAGTTCAAATCTGAACACCATAGACCAACACCTCCCCCTTAAAATCTATTTCCTGGGTATGACACACGTAAATCAACAAGATCTCCTTGACATTCAATAATAAAATGCCAAATGTAAACAATACCTTGGGGGAGAGAGGAGGTAAAAAAAATCAGCTAAGTTCTCTCAGCACTCATTCACAGGTTAATTTCATTCAGTAAGTATCTATCAAGTACCTAAGTGAAAAGCAAAGAAAGAAGAACATGGGCTGTCCATCCCAATTGGAGGCTTTACAGCTAAAACAGTATGTAGTCAGTTACATGCTATCAATTCGTACATAGGCATTCAGTCTTTGAAAGATCTTCATAAACATAGATCAAGTTATTTATGTATTTACTAAGAGACAGGGTTTCATTAGTCTAGCCTTTAATTTATGGCAATCTTTCTGCCTCAACACCCCCCCCCCCAAAGACAGGGTTTCTCTGTATTGTTTTGGAGGCTGTCCTGGAACTCGCTCTGTAGACCAGGCCTGTCTCTGCCTCCTGAGTGCTGGGATTAAAGGCATGCATCACCAACGCCCAGCCTGCCTCAATTTCTTAACTGCTGGGATTACAACTGCAAAATACCAGGCCAGGCACCACTTCAAAAAAAAAAATTCTGTATTTCAACTTGAAACTTGATAGCCACTCCAGGTTCTTTGGTGGGAGGGCTCACTTTCTCTGCACAATTTAAAGAAAATACTGGAATCATTATAAAATAACCAATGATAAAAATGATGATCAATTTGTAAAGTGAGTAAGCCCAAAGAAAATGTATAAGTAATTCTTTTTAAAAAGTTACAGTTTTCTTTAATATCTTTGAAAATTTTCCCATTCATCTCTACATTTAAGTCCCAACCATCACTAGTGCCCAGGTGAAGTACTAGTAACTAAGAAAACAACAGAATTCCTACCCTCTTGTTTTCATTTAACTCCACATAAACTTCCATCTAGGATCTGTGGAACAGCAACATACTAGCCATCTGAAGCATACAAAAGAAATAGATCCCAGCCTTGGACTTTACAATTTAGTAGACTAGATAAAAATATACAACTGTAACACAAGTCAGGAAGTGATACAAGCCACTGAAAGGAAGAGCGATAAGTTAGGCAGAAAACGGAGAAAAAACTTGACCATCATTTCCGTGCCCCAGACATACTAAAAATTAGCCAGCTTAGCATTGGGCCCTTCAGCTGTTATTCTGATACCAAGCACATTACAACCCAAATAGCAATTTACTTTGTGGCTTCCACAGATAAGGTTATTAAACTACTGCAAATGTCAACAAGAAAGTACAAGGAATATAATGTACCACAGAGATTAAAAGTATGGATAAGCTCAGACAAGACAGTTATTAGGGATTCCGTGTCTTTAAGTAAAATGATTTCCTCCCCAGAGTATTAACTTCCTCTAGCCAAAACACTACCCAAGTGATTATTCCACAGTTTAGCTAACTAAGGTACTCTGTCTTGGAGAGGAGAGAATAATACGACTAATAATTTTTCCAAGATGCACCATTGAAACGTCACATTTCTTCCTGTGGGTTGTCTCTTCGAGATAGATCACGGGCTTACAAAGTCAGAGGATTCAGGTAACTGGTTATCTTATCTGTTCTAAGCCTCACTTTCCTCCTCCATAGAATGACAGGGTGGGACCAGATGATTTAAATAGTCCCTTTCCGGTCCTTTAAAAGTCCAGCAACTCTATTAGGACTTAATACATAGAATCCAAGTTAGCTTTTAAGAACGATAAGGGCTTTAAGAACGAAAATAATTTCTCCGTTCAAATTAATTGACTTCTTGCTAAGATAAATTCCTAAAAGGCAAGTCTCAACAACGTTCTAATTATACAAAAGAAAACCGAAAAAAAAATGAATTTACAAGTTAGAAACACTAGGTATATGTTAATACCCACTGCCAGCAAAGCAAACATTCAACGAGGCTCAATTAGCTTTAAAATATTAAAAGTCTAGTCTTCAATGTAATGTCAACTTTCAACTCAGTAAAAATGTGATTTTTCCTATTACTGTAATAAAGAAGTGCCTGTATTCACACCAGTCAGGAGTCGCGGGGCCAAAATGTCTTTCTAAAGTATTGGAGGGTAGGGGGCAGGCGAAAGGAAAGCAAGTCCATCCGCTCAAACTCTGAAGGGAAGAAAGATCTTTCTCCCGAAAGGCATCTTCCCCCTCCACCCCAAGGAAAATCCGGAGGGCCCTGGGAGCAGTTTCAAAGAGAATTCACGGCGCTGATAAGTCAGTTTCAGAATCAGACATATCGAGATGGCGAAAAAAGGAGAAGAGGACAAACTTCCTGGATTTTTCTCTCTGCAAGAGAAAAAAAAAGAGATTTCCTCTTGCTGACGAAGGGAAAGGCCCCTTTAACATTTTTTTTCTCTCTCTCGCTGCACAGTGGCGGCTGCCAGACTAGGTGGGGCTCGCTCGGTTGCCTTCCTCCTGCCACTTCCCGCAACAAATGAAGCAAGCCAGCCCAGATCCGGGCAAACTTTTTCGCTGTCAGGCTCGAGCCCGCGGGGCGCCGGGGAGTGGTTCCCCCCCCCATGCTACTCCGCCCGGCCCGGAGCTGGGAAGAACCCCGGGTGTCCGCAAAGGACAACTTTCTGGTTTCCGCTCTAACTTCCACCCACCCCGCGGCGGGGAGAGCGGGGAGCGGGGCGCGGCGGGGAAGACTGCGGGGCGGCCGCGGGCGGCGGGTGGGGGTTCCTCGGGCGCTCACTTCCTCCGCCATATTTCAGACATTTGACCCCTTCCGCAAAGCGCGCTGCTCCCCGCCGCGGCTGAGCTTCCTCCCCGGCCGCTCCGAGGCGGCTCGCCCGGGGAACAGAGGGGACGCGGGGGGTACCCCGGCAGCCACCTGCCGCGCGCCCGGGCCACCGTCGCCACCGCGGGAGCTCCCCCCACTCTCCACGGCTGCCCCGCCCGGCCCGGCGCCGCACCCCACCGCTCCCCTCCCGCCGGCGCTCGCCCGCCCCCCCTCCGCCTCGCAGCCACGCACGCACTCCGCCAACCTCTCGCGCTGTCACCGGGTCCCCGCCGTCGCTCCGCGTTCCCTTCGGCTCGCTGCTCCCGGCGCCACGGCGGTCTCTGCCGCCGCCGCCCGCCCGCCCGCCCGCCGCCGCCGCCGCCGCTCAGGCTGCTTTCCACGCCTGACTCTGGGCGAGGTTTGGCGGTGTCGCCTTGACGTCAGGCGTTCAGCCTCGTTCTAGCTTCCGCCCGCGGGCGGGGCGCGCAGGAGCACAGCCCGGGAAGGGGCGGGGAGGGGCGGGCCCTTGGCCCGAGGGGGCGGGGCCTCAGCGGGCTGGTCTTCGCCTCGGGCCTCGCCCGGCCTCTTGCCGGCCGGCACTAGCCGTGGTCCCCTTCCTTCCTTGCTTGCGCCCCCTGGGGTGCTCCGATCAGCTTCGCCTCCGCCTGCTGGCTGACCGATAGAATTGGGAGTCAGCCTCAATGGAGCGCATCCCTCTCGATGCCAGCGGATAACGGGAAGCTCAGGGCTTGGAAACCCTCTGAAGCTTTCTCGGGGCCTCCGAGTGCACACTGGAATTCAGTCGCCAACGCCCCCAGACCGTCGTCGGTGTTCGCGTGGTCCTTTGTGCTGGGGAAAGTAGCTGGAGAACTAACAGAGAGAAAGCCGCAGTCCCCACTCCCAGAGCGCAGTGAATGAGCCTGGCGAGGGCAGCCTTTTCATTTTTCAATTGGCCTTTCTTTGGATTTGACAAGTATTTCAGCCTGCAGTGTCTTAACCAGGGCGAACTGTCCAAATTGCCCTACCAGATGCAGTTCACAAATGGATGATTCCCAGGCATGCTTATACCCTGTGCCTAAATTAACACTGTTTATAGGATTAAAATAAGTGGCTCATTGAAGTGCACGCCGGGGGCGCCTTCGTGACTTTATAGATTACTCATAGGTGTAAGTCTATGATGTGATCCCGGAAAAAGCACAAGACCATTAAAATACTGTCCCACCAACACCTCTAATATACGAACCAGCCCCATCAGAGCTTTGTCTTGAAGAGTTTGTTTCTGTTCTTCGTTTGTGAAACAGGGTCTCACCCCATTATGTAGTTCTGTCTGGCCCTGAACTTGGTATGTAGACCAGATTGCCTTTGAACTCAAGGAGATAAACCTGCCTCTACATCTGGAGTGCTGCATTTAAAGGCATGAACCACCAAGGCCAGCTATTGAAAAGGTTTTGGTGGGAAAAAAAAGAGTTAGGGAAGAAAACTCAGAGGAATATAGGCAATTTAGCTGGGTGCTGTACCAATTATTCTGGACGTTTACGAACTCTGGAAGAGAAATGAAGAGTGTAAATTTCACACTTTTTTTTTTAAAGAAGTGACAACTAAGGTAATCTGGGTTAAGTGAGTGGATAGGAATGAACGGTAGCTGGGCCTCAGGACACAGGTCTGTAAGAGGCGACCTTTTCTGCAGGCTGAGCAGGAGGAGACTCATCACAAATCCTAGGCTGGCCGAGGCCACAGACTAAATTAAAGCCAAACTAGACAGTTTTTTGTGAGCTTCTCAAAATAAAAGAAAAAAAGGTAAAATTAGGGTAGGGATATAGCTCAATGGGCCCAGTTCTTGCCTAACAAGTGTGGGAGTGTGGTAATCAGCCCTTTAGTACAACAAAAAGGAGGAGAAAGCATCATAATTAACACTCGTGTGTGCCTGAGCACTCGAATGTGGGTACAGAGAAACCAGAGGTCAACATGAGCTGTCTTTTATCTCTTCCCACCTTATTGTTTTGAGACAGGCTCTCTCACTGAACCTCACCAATTAGGCTTGAGTGACTGGGCAAGAAGCTCCAAGGATTCTCCTGCTCCCTTCCCCCCAATGCTGGATTACAGGCATGGCGTCGGGGTTCTGTGACTGCTGGGGACGGACCTGAGGTTCTCATACATGTGTGACAAGCAGTTTACCCACTGAGTCATCCTCCAACCCCCAAGACAGATTTTGGTAGCAGTGTTTTCTAGGTGTTTTACAGTTTATATTACTTAAGTAAACATGACCTATTTTAATAATTTTTTGTTTGTTTTTGGCTTTTCGAGACAGAGTTTCTTTGTGTAACAGCCAGCCTGTCCTGGAACTCACTCTGTAGACCAGGCTGACCTGGAACTCAGAGAGATCTTCCTGCCTCTGCCTTTCGAGTGCTGGGACAAAAGGCGTGCACTACCAATGCCCTGCCATAACATTTTTAAAATGGAGGTTTCAAAGGGAAATTTCAAAGCAGTCTATTGGAATTGTTATCAATTATGAATGAATAAACTGCAAATTTGATTTTGTCATCTTATCAATTATTGAATGAAAATTTGACACGTCTGAAAGCCTGAAACTTTGAGCAAGAGTTCTGAATAAATTGATTTTTTCTTTTTTTGAGACAGGGTTTCTCTGTGGCTTTGGAGGCTGTCTTGGAACTAGCTCTTGTAGACTAGGCTGGTCTTGAACTCACAGAGATCCAGCTGCCTCTGCCTCCTGAGTGCTGGGATTAAAGGCATGCACCACCAACGCCTGGCTATTTTTCTTTGTTTTTAAACTCTTTGACATTTGGGTAATTGCTTTTTCCCTCTTTGTTCAGTAAGAAGGTGGAGCCACAGTTTGTAGAATTGCTCATTTTAAGTTGAAGTACTTTTATCATCTCATTAGCCTGATAACCAATGCAACTTGTATTAAATTGTGATTGGCATACAGAGAACAGCCAAGCTCTGTATCTTGTAGTCCTGGATTCCTTTTGAATTTGAACCTCTTGTCCTATTTTCCTGGCAGACCAGGATGTCTCCCACTGGCAGTTTCACTCTGACTTGTGTGCAAACCAAGATCATTACCATTGTCACCAAACCAGTTTTGTCTCCTTTTCCTTTGCTAATTGTGTTTCTATCTTTTAAATTGCCCAGTCTTCACGTCCACACCCTTCTCGACCTTCCCTTGAATAACCCATCAACTGGTGCATCTATTAGCAGCAGTTGGACAAGATCTTCCAGGCTTCTCTGGTCCATCTCAACTAAAACTGGACGGGTATGTTGACCCAACTTGGTTCCTGGAGGCTTGCAACCTCATAGCTTCCAGCCACCTACTGTGACCCATTTTACAGATTGTTGCTAGATAAACTATCTTAAAGTATACTCAGTAAGTCCTTCTCTTCCTGAAGAAGCCTTCAATTACTTTCTACAAAAAAAAAGTTATGTCACACTTTCCCTTTTCACTTAAAACTGACTTGGTCAGAATGGACTTCTCATCTCACTCAAAGGGTAACTTCTCCTCCCCATAGTTGGGTCTAGGTGATTTGCTGTGTTTGGAATGCCCCGCCCATCCCATCTTATTACTCAAGGCCCATCTATTTTCTCTAAGAAATTGTGGTTTTCCCCCTGGGATGTCAACCTCAATGTGTTTCTTTCTCTTTTGAGTTCCACAATGCGGTATTGCTTTTCTTTTGTCAGCTGTGACTTTCCCTCTAAACGGGAGTTTGCAAACTTTTTTCTGCCAAGGGTCAGGTAGTAACTCTTTAAGTGTTTGGAACAGAGGGTCTGTGCTGAAGTGAGCGGATATTCAATTCTGCAACAATAACACAAAAGCATCCATAAACAATACAAAGAGGGCCAGCAAGGTGACTCACTACTTACTAACAAGTACTTGTGGCCAAACATGATAACCTAGGCCCCACATGGTGGAAGGAGAGAATTGACAACCACAATTTACCCTTTGACCTCTACACTCACAGGGACACACACACACACACACACACACACACACACACACACACACAGAGTTACATGTAATTGTAGTTCAATAAAACTTTACCCATGGGTAGGGGCTGGAGAGATGGCTCAACCTTTAAAAAGAGTTTTTGCTCTTGTAGTGGACCCAGGTTCAATTCCCAGCACCCACAGTGCCTCACAACTCCTGTTCCAGGTCAGAAGCCTCTTCTCACTTCCACAGACATCAGGCAAGTATACGTACATTCAGGCAAACCATTCATACACATAAACTAAAAACAAAAAAAACCCAACAAAATAAAACTTGACTCATTGACCTTAGAATATGACTTTCAAATAATTTCATCTGTCACAGAGTAGTAGTTTTGTTCTTGTTGTTTGTTTGTTTTTGAGACAGGGTTTCTCTGTATTGTTTTGGAGCCTGCCCTGGAACTTTCTCGGTAGACCAGGCTGGTCTTGAACTCACAGAGATCCTCCTGCCTCTGCCTCCCCAGTGCAGGGATGTTTTTTGTTTTTGTAGGTTTTTTTTTTCCATTTTCCACAACATAGTCTCCCTGTGTAGCTCTGGCTGTCCTGGAACTCACTCTGCAGTCCAGGCTGGCCCCAAACTCACAGAGATCCGCCTCCCTCTGCCTCCTGAGGGCTGGGATTAAAGGTGCATGCCACCACTGCTGGTCTGTTATTTTCCCTTTTCATCACTGGTGAGCTCTGTGCTGAGCCAGTTTCACAGACATAAAACTCACATAGTACTTAAAAGGAGCCCATGGCTAGTTTAACATTACAATGCTACCATGATGACATTTTTAAGTTTTTATTTATTTATTCATTTTACTGAGACATGCTTTTTCATTTTGTACTGACTCAAAAGTTATGTAGCGGATCCTGCTTGGGACACTCAAATATAACATCTAGTTCTTATTTTGTCACTGTTGGCACCTGTCATGATGCTAATCATATAATAGGTTTTCAAGATACATTTGCTGGTACATTCTATTTCTAAAGTAGCATGGAACTGTCGAAGATAGATTGGAGAGATGGTTCGGCCTCCCCCTGTGTGAGCAGAGTAGACCTGGGTATTCTGTAACAATGGGTGTTTTTTTCTTCTACGGTGGTGACAGAGGATAGCATCTGCCTTACAGAGATGATGGGTACAAAGTAGTAAGGCCTCAGCACCCAGGGCAAGAGCTTAATGCTAGTGTTTCCTCTTTTAGGAAAAGTAAATGATCAGAGTTGGTGTGTTTAACCTGACACAATATTTCTGATCTTTTGTGCTTTTTGCTTCCCTAAAATTTTACTTTACAGCTGGGCGGTGGTGGCACAAGCCTTTAATCCCAGCACTCGGGAGGCAGAGGCAGGCAGGATCTCTGTGAGTTCGAGACCAGCCTGGTCTACAAGAGCTAGTTCCAGGACAGCCTCCAAAGCCACAGAGAAACCCTGTCTCAAAAAACCAAAAACCAAAAACAAACAAACAAAAAAAATCAAGAGCTCTCAGCTAAATGTGGTTATACCGGGGCTCCAGGCTAGGCAGAAGGATATTGAATTCCAGGTTAGCTAGAGCTATATAGCAAGGTCCTGAGTCGGAAAAGGGAAAGGAACATGAAAGCCCTAATGTATTATTTTTCTTAACAGTTAATGGTTATCAGCCTAAACAAGGCTCATACTATTTAGCTTCCAGCCAAGCTTGTCAGGAGCATTAGATGTTGTATGGACCTTAGGCCTCATCATGTTATTTCATTCACAAATAAAAGTACTGAAAAGTGAGGTTTTCAGGGCAGGGGGTTGTTGGCTGTTCTCTTGTTGTATGTGTGTGTGTGTGTGTGTGTGAATATGAGTATGTGTGTGTACATATATACACAGTTCTGCAGATGAATATCAATATCAATATATATGTATATATATACACACACACATTTGTATACACACACACTCACACACTCAGTTCTGCACCTTTGCAATCACCCTCTATGGCAGGAGTGGAGGTTGAGAAGGAAAAGAAGATGGCTTATTGGGTGCAAATGTGAAAAAAGAATCATGTCTTAAGTCCTTAGTTTCCCACTGTGTTCTTGGTCAAAGCTTGCATTCCAAAGCTTATGTGGCTATTTTATCCATTCTGTCATCAAGTAATTACCCAGGAGACCAGGTAAAGGCATATAAGGCTCTCCTACGGTGGGCAAACATCTCACAACTTGCAGTCTCCTACGGTACTTTGTGTACCTCTAAGATTTCTGTTTGGGGGAAACCATGTACTTATAGGAAAGAAAAATGAAGCCTGGCACATTCTACTCTGTGTAACAACTACAATAACTGCTTATTTGTCCCCAGTTTATTTCAAATTGTGCCTGAACTCCACTGCAGCAGTTGGGGGTTTCACCAACAAACCTGCCTATACCACATTAAATAAATCTAACAGTTCTATAATCTTGTCATTGCTAATGTCTATGATATAAAGCACAGATTACACCTAAAATTTCCTCTGCTCGAGCCTTAGCTGAGAAAAGCCATAAAAATGAAAATGACATTCTAAGAGCCATCAGAAAACCACTGCAGAAACCAACTTCATGAAATACACTCTGTCATGAAAATTTCATAAGCAATTTAAAGAGCCGGGCTTGTAGCTCCAAGGAAAACTGTTTGCATGCCATGTGTGAGGCCCTGTGTTTCGGCCTCGGAACACCAGGGCGGTAGGAGTGGGGTGGGGGCAGGGGAAGCAATTTAAATGACGAGAACCTTCAAAAGTCATATATAAGCCCTAGCAGGATCTAAGCTGTCCCTGACTCAAACAGTTAACACGAAAAAAGGTGCTTAAGAGTCAGACGTGTCCTGGAACTTTATCACCAGGATAGTAATTATTTCCTAGTCCCCATTTGCTCCAAGTCCTGTAGATAGGTTTTAATGGCCCTTCACACAGACAAGAAACCAAAACTTAATCATCCAAAGCCATATAGAAATAAGTGGCAGAGTTGAAATCTGAATTCTAGTTTATCTGCTGCCTCCTGGCATTTATGAATACTGTTTTTTCAGCCAGAGGGGGAAAGGATCTCTTATGTGTATTTGAGAGTCATCTGCTTTTCTAAGTCTTACTCCTTCTTCAAGGCACAGTGGTCTCTGAGTTTCTCTAATCATTTGGTGCTCACTATTCAATGCCCACCCTGAGTTGCTTCTATGCCCCTTCCATATCAGTTTCTTGAGAACTGAAACCAAATCTCATGCTTATGGATGTGACAGATTACTGGGGCCATAAATAGGAAGTCAGTACCATTTTATAAACGTTGCCAATCCTGGCTATAGGCTCCCTAAAGTAGCCATGGTGGGCCTGTGACCTGTGTCAGTTATTTAACTTTTTGTAATTATTAAGCTTTACAATATAGGGCTTTAAAGTGGTATTTAAAATAGAGGGTAGGTATGAAATGGAAGGATGGTATAGTTCCGGGACAGAGGACAGGCCTAGTGTTTGTGAGGCCCTGGGATTGCTCCAGCACTGCAATAAGTAAGTGACTAAATAAATTAGACAAAGGAAGGAAGTAGCATAGAGTAGTGGCTGGGTGGGCTGGCTTTGCAGTAATATTCTAAATGCATATGACTCCTCTCATCTTGAGGAATTTACTTGGAGTTCTTTATTCCTAACAGAAGTAACAACAATAGAAGCTGTGTTCTAGGGAGCTATGTGTTTAAACAACGCAAAGAAGGCAGTGTGTGCCCACTGCAGAAGGGGTACACTGTAGCTGTTAGCTCCCACCATGTGAAAGACCTCAGTAACCGTGGCTTCCTGCTGCCTCCTCTGCCACAGTATTCACTTTATGCAAACTGTAGGAGTCCAACAAATGCTTGTTAAGCATTCCCTTTCACTTGTTTTTGACGGTCTCCAATTAAGGATTGATCATGTCCCGTAGTTTATTTTGTATGTATGCTGTGAGTGCGTGCATGTGTGCGTGTGTGTGGATGCACAAGCACATGTGTGTATGTGTGTGGAGGTCATAGGTCAGCACTGGCTGTCTTGATCTTAATTTGAATCTCACTGATTGGTTGGCTAGCCAGCTCCTGGATCCTCTCATCTGGATCCCAGGCACACTGCTGCACCCAGCTTTTATATGGGTGCTGGGGGTGTAGGCTCAGCTGGAGAAGAGTTTCTATTGTTGTGCCTAGGTACTGAGATGAGATGCACGCATCACCACCAATGGCTCCTGTGGTTTCTTCTTGTCTGTGACTTGGAATTATGTATTCATTGGAAACAGCACCTTGACATTCATAGCATGTGTTCACTAATGTGACTTTGATGGAGAGAGGGTCTCACTAAGTAGCTTGGCTGGCCTTGAACTCATAGAGATCCCACCTTTGTCTCCTTAGTGCTCCTTAGTGCTAGGATTAAAGGCGTGTGCCACCATACCTGACTTTTCAAGGAAGCTCAAAAGTGAGACCTATTTCAGTCCATAAATGCTCTTCAGCACTGTACTGTTGATCCCTTGGTTTTCACAGTGCGTTCTTCTCTTTTCCGGCATTCCTCCTTCCGTTGGCTACTCTGTCTCAGTCTTACTTTGGGTTATACCTCCCTCAAAGTTAGTTCCTGGGCCCTTTTCTTGACCTCCCTCCCCCCCCCCCCCGGGGGGTGGCAATTTTGTAATTCTACCCGAGTTCCTTTGCCACCTCAGTGCAGTGACTAACCTCCACATGCAGTACCAGTTGCCTCCTGGAAAGCTAACCCTGGCTGACCTCTTCATCCAGGAATCTTCCTACCACTAAATGACATCAGCTCCCTAAACAGAAATATAACACTTCTACTCTAGTCACCACATCAAATCCGCCCAAGTCCTATTGATGCTATCTCTGAGCTCGCTCAGATCTGATCCCTGGGCTCCCTTCCCATGGATGATTTAGTTTGTTGATGGGACTCCACTTCCGTCATCCTTTCCATCCACTCTCAGATTGTAATTATTTTCTTGTATTTGTATGTGGTGCATGTGTGTACATATGTGTGCACATGTATGGGTGCATGTGTGTGGAGTTCAGAGGTCAGCATTAGCTATCCTCTGTTACTCTCCATCTTCAATTGTTTGTGAGGCAAGAGGTCCTCACTGAAGCTGGAGCTCAGTGATTGGGTAGACTAAAGCACAATAATCCTCCTATCTCCACCCAAACTCCAGAGTTACAGCAAGCATGGCCACACTATGCATTTTACTTTAATGCTGGGGATCTGAACTCAGGTCTCAGGCAAGTACTTGATCCACTGTAGACTCCCCTAGCCATAATTTTCAAAGTAACTTTTATTATAGAAATCTGCAGATATACATAAATAGAAAAGATTGACAAACCTGTATGTTGTCGTCAGTTCATTTTGACATTTAATTTCATTTTGTTGATCTCAGAGTAAAGAACACACAAGGCATTATTGCATCTCACTTGTAAGTAACCCAGCATTCATCTCTCACAGATAAGAACAATTAAGAAATAGAAGCATGCCGGGCAGTGGTGGCGCACGCTTTAATCCCAGCACTCGGGAGGCAGAGGCAGGCGGATTTCTGGGAGTTCTAGGCCAGGCTGGACCAACAGCCTCCAAAACAATACAGAGAAACCCTGTCTCATAAAACCAAAAAAAAAAAAAAAAAAAAAAAAAAGAAGCAGAAGCTGGGCAAAGTGGTCCATGCCTGAAATCTGAGCTCCTTGGGAGGCTGATATGGGAGCCTTGTGAGTTTGAGGACAGCCTCTGTAACACACTGGAACAGCAACAGTACCTTGAAACAAACACCCCAGAATGCCACCATTACATCTTAACAGTTTAATACCTAGTTGAATACAGTTTAATACCTAGTTCATATTTAAAATTTCCCAATTGCTTTAAAGGTGGCTTTGATTGCTTAACTCATGATATTTTTTTTTGGGTTTTTTTGAGACAAGGTTTCTCTGTGGCTTTGGAGGCTGTCCTGGAACTCACTCTGTAGACCAGGCTGGCCTCGAACTCACAGAGATCCACCTGCCTCTGCCTCCCGAGTGCTGGGATTAAAGGCGTGCGCAACCAACGCCCGGTTTTAACTCATGATATTAAAAAGTTGAAATAGTTCACTCAATTAATGTGACTCTTAAATATTTTTTTAATCTCTCTACTCCCCCTGTTGAGTAGCTGTTGGCTTGTGAATGGTGTTTGTGTATGTGTGTGTATGTGTGTGTGTGTGTGTGTGTGTGTGTGATACTCACCTTTCCATATTTCCAGGTTCTACACAAATGGCAGCATGTCAGGCCAATAACTTCATGAGCATTCTGTGATTAAAAAAACTGGTAGCTTTTTTTTTTTTTTTTTTTTTTTTTGGTTTTACGAGACAGGGTTTCTCTGTGGCTTTGGAGGCTGTCCTGGAACTCGCTTGGTAGTCCAGGCTGGTCTCGAACTCACAGAGATTCGCCTGCCTCTGCCTCCCGAGTGCTGGGACTAAAGGCGTGCGCAACCAACGCCCGGCAAAAAAACTGGTAGCTTTTACCCTGCATATTTTAATGATGTCAAGAGTAAGAAAGTAGTCTCTCCCCACCTCCCCATTTATACACACATCCTATGTGGATGTTATCTTATGTGAAGAAAATACTCACAATAATAGAAAACTCTTCTCCAATTCCAGAGAAGACATAGCTGGTTATCAACCATTGTTGCATAAAATCATCTCAAGTGACCCTTTCAAAAGCCCTTTGAGTGGGGACTCCTGTTTTCAGATTAGGAAATAAGTTGAGGGAAGCCAAGTTGGAAATATGAGGCAGAAGCTGGAGAAGGCTCTTTCTGGGAGACTCATGCTCTTTCCATCTGGCAAGGATACTGCAGGAATGAATAATATAGTGACTAATGAAGGACAGTTAAGTAGAGAGAAAAAGAAAAAAAACTATTAAAGGATAATTCTGGGAGATACTTTACTGGGTTCAAAAAGAGCCCTGCCCACATGTGCTGTGGGGAGTAGGCTATTTTGGCTTAAGACAATGTATTTAAAAAAAAAAAGCAGTTACTCAGTAGGGCTCTGATAAACGTTTTAACAATTTTAGCAATGGCAAAAACATAGCCATCTAAGGATACATCTCACCCAATATCCTGCCCTAGCTGATGCTACCTCCTTTCTCTGTTTTAAAAATTGCATCCTTTTGCCTTTTTTTTTTTTGTGACTGACAGTAAGTAACATCACTAAAGTGTCTATACATTTCCTTCCTGCTTTGCAGCAGATCTCAGAACCACAACCTTTTTTTTTTCTAGGATCCTTTTTCTCTTGTAACTGACGTTATCTAAATTCTTAGTGGTTGTTACATCCTTAACGCCCCAAACAGAAAAAAAATGTCAACGTCAATGTCAAGATTATGGTACCCGAGAAAAAGAGAAGGTACAAGAGAAGAAAATCACATTTAAAATATATTTGGCCAGCAAAATTCTGTTTCATGAGCCTGCCTGCAAGTAGCTAGATTATCCAAGCTCTCCAGGTAGCTAGTTTGAGATGACTGATAAGAACCCACCCCCCCAAACCAGGTGGTGGTGGTCACAGTAAGTGCGCCTTTAATCTCAGAGCTTGGGTGGATCTCTGTTAGTTGGAGGCCAGCCTGGTCTACAGAGTAAGTTCTAGGACAACCATGAGTACAGAGAAACCCTGTCTTAAAAAAATAATAATAATCCCCCTTCCCCCAGATACTTGCACAGTCACAATCACTTCATGAATGGGATATCAAGCATGGAGACGGAGGGCGGGAATATTTGTAGAGCAATGTGTATATTCTTAATGCCACATCTATCTGTGTTGTCATTTAAAAAGAGTGATGTTCGAGAGAAAGACATCATGTGGCAGAGTTCAAGCAGAGAGTTTTTTGTTTGTTTGTTTGTTTGTTTGTTTTTAATTAGGGAAAGGGATCATAAAAAGGAGAAAGGGATCATAAAAGGGGGAAAGGGATCCAAAGCCACAGAGAAGCCCTGTCTCGAAAAACCAAAAAAAAAAAAAAAAAAAAAGCGGGGGGGAAGGGAAGTGGGGAGACTGGCTTCCTGAGACAGGAACAGTAGGAGAGAGGAGAGACAGAAAGAGAGAGAGAGGGAGAGAGGGATAGACAGACAGAAAGAGGGAGGGGGGAATGTGGGCAGGGCCCTTTTAAAAGGGGACATAGTCAATGTGCACAGGTGGTGCTCTTAGTGGCTGCAGCTCAGGGCTTCTCCTGTCAGAACCCCAAGGACAGGCCAGTACAGATGCCTGAATACTAACAATCTGCACACTTAAAAGTGCCAAATTAGCTATTGTGGTTATGCATGTCTTACTCAAATTAAAAAACAATGTCGTAGTTAGGATGTTGGGCTCCTGACCTAACAAGCTGACAATGGGCTGGCACTTGCTTCATGATCAGAGTTGAATCTCCAGTTCCCACACGGTGGGTGGGAGGAGAGAACTAACTTCTGTTGTCCTCTGGTCTCCACAAGGGGTATGTGATCAGGTGTGTGTGTGTGCGTGTGTGTGTGCGCACGCGTGTAAGTGCACATGCACACTATATATATTCATGATATATAAAAATTCTATATAATAAACTATGTTTTAAATTTGGAAATAAAACATAATATGAATGTATATTATTATGAATAAATATTTATAGATGATATATTATATATATTATATATAATAATATATTATATATATTATATATTAAAGATTTATAAACGCGCGCACACACACACACACACACACACACATATTCTAGAAAGTAGACTCAGATGGAGGACTCCATAATGGGACTGTGAGAACTCACACCTTCTTAACTTTGACTTTCTTAGCCGGGTGTTGGTGGCGCAGGCCTTTAGTCCCAGCACTCGGGAGAGAGAGGCAGGAAGATCTCTGTGAGTTCGAGGCCAGCCTGGTCTACAGAGTGAGTTCCAGAACAGCCTCCAAAACAATACAGAGAAACCCTTTCTCGAAAAACCAAAAAACCAAACCAAAAAACCAAACCAAACCAAAACAAAAAAACCCAACTTTGACTTTCTTTGCCTAAGGGGAGGGGTGAAAGCTGAGTGTGGCGGCACACAGTTATAATTCCAGTGTTTCACTTGGGCCACGTGGGAAAGGTGTCTTAACAAATAAAGTAAGAAGGAAGAGCCCATCGCTAAAAAAGGCAAGAGTGAGATTGTTGAACCTCGGCAACCTCCAGTGTCAAGTCTGTGCAGTGCCCGTGTGCTGATGCGGCTGCCCCGGGGTTATGAGTCGAGCATCCTTATCTCTTCCTGCCTGCCCTTTGCTTGATCAAACATGAGAAGCACCGTGGCACCAGAAGTGCACACACAGGAGACTGACCGTGTGACACGAAGGAAGAAGGTTGAATGGCAGCAGCGTGGGAAAAGACTAAGAAAATGATCCAACTACACAATGGAGAATACAGCGAGGGGAAGCAGGGCTTCACCGTGCCGCAGATGCCTTTGGCGACATGATCAGTCAAGATTCATGCAGGTGATGGACTGCTGTCAGCAAAGCATAAGGAAAGAATGTGCTGTGTCCGATCCTCCCGTCTGTGGTTTGGAGGGAGGAGGGCTTATGAGGCTCCCGTGAGGAAGCAGGGCCAGTGTGGGTCTTGTCGGGCTTTTAGAGCAACTGGAGCCGTAGAATTGCAGATGGTTCAGAAGACTGGCAAAATGGTCCCAATGAGTGAGCAGACTGTTTTTGTGGATTAGTAAGTCTTGGGTTCAAGGCAGTCAGGATTGCGATGGTGGCCGGATGGATTATGCTTTCTGTTACATTAAATATAACAGAAACCTGAGTTCAGAGGTCTCCCATCCTTTTGAAGCAAAGGGTGCAGGAGAAGCCCCTCATGAAGGTGGTGACTGTGGAGCTCGTCACTGTTGGAATTGATGCTACCAGCCATTGCATCCTTCCAGCTCTACAAGCCAGGCATTTGCTATGAAGGAGACTGTGATGGCTTGGATGTGAATGGCCCCCACATGTTTGTATGTTTGAATACTTGGTCCTTACTTGCTAATACTGTTTGGGAAGGACTAAGAGGTTTGGTCTTCTTGGAAGAAGTGTCTTGTTGGTACCAGGCTTTGGTATCTCTCTGCCTCCTGCTGGAAGGTTGAGATGTGAGCTCTCAGCTGTTGCATCAGCTATGCCTTTGCTATGACATTGTGGACTCTGGCCCTCTGAAACTGTAACCACAATTAAACCCTTTCTTTTATAGTTGCCTTGGTCAGGTCACAGCAATAGAAAAGTAACAAATATATAGAAGCAGCAAGAATCTCAATCGTGGTATTCTGGTAGCTTGGATTTGGAGGTTCAGACTCAGATATCAATAAATGCTGACTTGTCAAGAGCATCTAGGGTCTGGAACAGGGTACAGAAGGCTACTTTAAAATAATCCTGTGGACAGGAACAACCACTGTGGAAATGCCACTACAGCCAGCTATCACACTGACGGATGGTGGCAATAGAGGACTTGAGGACAGCATAAGTATAGGGACTTTATCGTCACATTAACCCAAACCTTTACTGAATGAGACAAAGTAACCAATAATGTAGAATCTGAGTTATTTACTTGAATTCTGTGATTTTTTAAACAAGGATAAACTATTACTACCATTTTAAACACTTGGAATAAACAGCTTTATAATATTGGAGACGCATGGCTTAATGCAAAGTGTGTGTAAAGCTTTCTTGACCTTAAAAAAACTTATGTTCCATCCATAAGAAAAATACCTGATACTCAAGAGGCAGAAGCAGGCTGACCTCTGTGATCTGTGAGTTCTAGGGTAGCCAGTGCTGCATAGTGAGATCCTACCCAAAAAAGAAAAATAAATAAAGGCAGAGGAGTAGGGTTGGGAGGAGGACAAACATAGAATCCATTGGATAAGCTTATGAATTTTAAATAAAAGTCTATTTATAATTATTTGCTTACTGCTTTGCCCATAATAATACTCAGTGAATCCTAGCCACTATGATTTTACTAACATTTACTTTTGTAGGTTTTTTTTTAATTCAGACAATATTTAGATTCCTTTCTTTCTTTTTTTTTAAAGGCTGATTTTTATTATTTTTAATGATGTGTATGTGTATGTGTGTTTGTGCACATGAGTGCAAGTAGCCTAGGAGGACACTAGAGGGTATTGGGTCCCCAGATCTGGAATTTCAGTGGTCGTGAGCTGGCTCATATCGGTGCTGGGAACCAAATTCTGGGCCTCTGTAAGAGCGGCGTTTATGCCGGCAGTTGGTGGCACACACCTTTAATCCCAGCACTCGGGAGGCAGAGGCAGGCGGATCTCCGTGAGTTTGAGGCCAGCCTGGTCTACAAGAGCTAGTTCCAGGACAGCCTCCAAAGCCACAGAGAAACCCTGTCTCGAAAAACCAAAAAAAAAAAAAAACAAAAAAAAAACAAAAAAAGCAGCATTTATTCTTAACCATTGAGACAGCTCTTTGGCATCACATTTAGATTTCTTGACAATATAATTCCTGAGAGTGATTCCTGAATCCACCACTACTACCACGGTGTCTCATCCGGAGTTACTGATGAATATGATATTCTGATGAGTTTTTGAAGCTTGAGGGAATCAATAACGGTATTAGATTAAGTAGAAAAATACCCTGCTTTGCCTGGGAAATGAGCTGTGCAAGAGAAACAGCAAGACAAAGAGTGTTGATTTCTGGGTACTCTGAAGGTTCAGGCAGCTTTTTAGTTGCTTGATAATATTTGCTGTGTAATCTAAGTCTCAGTGCGGGAGAATTTCCTCTACCCCATGGTTTTTAGTAGACAGCAGGTGGTCAGCACGTATCTGCTTACTCAAGTACTTTCAGAACAATAACCGAGAAACATCTCAGTTGAGTAGTCGGAAGTACGATCCACTTGACAATCATTTATGTGTGAGAAAGAAAACGCTGCGAAGAACTGCAGAGCCGCTGCCTCTTGAAGAAGCTAAGGCAACTAAAAGTGGGTGAGTCAGCGTGCTAGTCTTCTTACAAATGAACCTCGCACCCCAAGGTTGCTGTGATCAGTGGGTCCAATCCTGAGACTTGGACAGGCTCAGATTGCCCACATGCCGTGAACTAGAACCTGGAGAGAAGCTGAGGCAGCTCCAAAGCCTGAGCCTCCTCTCTCAGACCGTGTACCCTAAGCCAGAACTCCTTGCTATGTTTGTTTCTGGCACTGGGGTTGGCGTCGCTTTCACAGCTGCCGAATGCTCTGAAGTCACCCTTTGGAATTACCGATGGCACTGACGGATCTAGAGGTGGCTCTTTGCTCTCCGCTAAGGGAAAGAAGCCGCTGCCCAGAGGAAGTGAATCACCGTAGCACAACAAGGCCCCTGTTGCCCAGAAAAATTCCTTCCTCTGTCTCAGCTGATCTGAAATGGCACTGTTGAAACCATTCCAGGTCAGGAAAACAGAAGTGCCTTTGTCTCCAGAAAACCCTTGTCATAGTATGCCCTTGCTACCTGAGCACGAGAGGATGGACTGAGTTCCCTCCAGCTCTCTCATCAGCACAGGTTAGTATATCAGGTAAGGTAATTGTCCCAGGGAAGGCCTAGAGAGACCTTGAGCAAGTGCCACCAGGGCTTGCCAGGAAGGCCCAGTGAGGTCTGAAGGGTCCTGGGGTCTAAGGAGCGCTGGGGCAAGGCTGTGTAGGACACAGAGTAAGCTTCAGCCGTGCTTTCTGCAGCAGTGATGGTTTGTGGCAAGTGACAGGTCGCCAGAGGTATCTTAAGCAGGACAGGAATGTGCTAGGGGGGTTACAGAGACAACCCAGGGAACCATGGAATTATTGATTAGCCAGGCCTCAGGAAGGAAGGAGCCAAGGCAAACCTGGGGACTGTGGCCACAGTTCATGGAGGTCCCAGCCTGTGGCCATGAAGTGACCTGACTGACTGTTTCAGACCTCACAGTGAAAGGATATGATGTATCCAGCTTCTAATGTGCTGTGAACTTTCCTGGGAGCGGCTGTATGAGGAGGAGAGGTCCAGGGGAAGTTGATAGAACAGGAACCGGAACCTCCCTGTATTCAGTGGCTTCAATGACTGTATGCTTGTTTTTGAGTTAGACTTCCTGAGCTCAAATCCCCGCTCTGCCACTCTCGGGGCAATATGAGTATTCTGTGTGTTTGTTTGCTTATCTCTGTGGTGGTGGTGATAATCACAGCACCTGCCGCATGAGACCCTTCGTTAACACACTTAACTAATACCAGGAAAGAGTGTAAGCAGTGCCTGCCAATAGGATGCCACTGATCAATAATGGTGATGGCCTGCCTTTTGGTGCAACAGACTATTTGCAGATATTGTCAGATGGGTTTACTTAAAACACACACACACACACACACACACACACACACCATTAGGGCCTTTATAATATGGAGTCTTATAAAAAGGAAGAGGCTATCTCACACAAACATTTTGCAATAGATGTCTGTTTAGTTAATGAGCATAATCCCAGCACTCGGGAGGCAGAGGCAGATGGATCTCTGTGAGTTCGAGACCAGCCTGGTCTACAGAGCTAGTTCCAGGACAGCCTCCAAAGCCACAGAGAAACCCTGTCTCGAAAAACCAAAGGAAAATAAAAAGGCACAATTTAAGGAAGGAATACATGCTATGAATTAGAAGAAGGCATTTACTGGGCTTGTGAAATGGCTCAGTGAGTAAAGGCTGAGGACCTAAGTTCAAGTCCAGGACACAAATGATAGAAGGAGAAAATCAGGTTTTGCAAATTGTCCTCTGACCTGTGTACATGAGCTCTGGGATACATGTGTGTCATACACAATAAATAAAGAAATGTAACAAAAATATTTTTAAAAGGTATTTATAAATCTCATATATGACTAAAGACTTATATCCAGAAAAAAAGAAAGAAAAGAAAACCCACCACAACTCAATAATACTTAAAAAAAATAGGAAAACACACACACACACACACACACAGAGAGAGAGCTGGAGATGTGGCTCAGTGGTAGGGTACTTACTTACCATGTATATGGTCCTAGGTTGAGTCTCAGTACCGTAAATATGACAAGAAAAGGAAAAAAAAGGAAAGATTTGAAAGACATCTACCAAAGAAACTATATGCATTGCTAATGGACCCCTGATAAGATCACGACATTGATATAGGAAATGTAAGCTGAAACTCATAAGGAGTTATCATTCATTCACTAAACTCTCAGTAGAATGGCTACGACCCCCACCCTTATTATAAGCACAGAGAGTGTACACACATTTGTGGGGAGAATGCAAATGGTACAGCCCCTTTGCACTGGCCGGCTAATAGTTTTTTGAAGCTCTTATTTCTTGTTAGAATATTTTGTCTTTGTTCATTGACAATTTCATATATACAATGTATCTTAATCAAATCTAGCCCAAATCCCTTCTCACCTTCCCCAGGGCCCACTAACTCTCCCATCACCCACCTTCCATGTTCCCCTTCTCCTTTACCTCCTCCTCCGTCACAACCCACCCAGGCCCATTGAAGCTGCCTTTAAGGACTTAGGCGTATTACCATCACTAGAGCATGGGTAGCCTCCGGCAGCCATACCTGTTCTCCAGCAGCCATCCATTGCCAACAGCTCCTCACAGCCAGAGGCGGGGCCTTAGGAGCTCAAATCCCGATTGTACAGGAATGTCGACTGTCTTGATCTTCTACAGGTTTTCTGCAGGTAACCACAGCTGCTGAGTTTTTGAGGGCAACAGCCATGTGGTGTCTAGAAGACGGCATTTCCCATCACTCTCCCCATCCTCTGGCTTCTGCATCTTGCTTTCTTTCCTCTACCTCTTCCCTGAGCCTTGGAGAGGGGTGTGTGTGTGTGTGTGTGTGTGTGTGTGTGTGTGTGTGTAAAACATGTCCATTTCAGCAAAACAACAGTAGTCGCTTCCTTCCCAGATGTCAAGATCTTTAAAAGTTCATTAAAAAGTGGGTCTGAACCTTCCTATCGCCATGACCCTTTAATACAGTTCCCAATGCTCTGGTGATCCCCCTAGCTGTAAAAATTTCATTGCTGCTTCATAGCTGTGATTTTACTGTTATGAAGTGTCATGTAAAATGCCTGATATATAGGATATCTGATATGTGACTCCTGTGAAATGGTCCTTTGACCCCCAAAGGGGTCGAAACCCACAGGCTGAGAACCACTGTAACCCATGACTCATGCCTGTAATCCTGATACTCGGAAAGCTAAGGCAGTATTTAGAATTTGGCTCTAGGCTGGGATGCATAGAGCACCAAGCCAACCTAAACTACATAGCAAAATCTTCTCTAAAGAACATAAACAAGGCCGGGCGTTGGTGGTGCATGCCTTGAATCCCAGCACTCGGGAGGCAGAGGCAGGTGAATCTCTGTTAGTTCGAGACCAGCCTGGTCTACCGAGAAGTTCCAGGACAGGCTCCAAAACAATACAGAGAAACCCTGTCTTGGAAAACCAAAAAAAGCAAAAAAAAAAAAAACCCCAAAAAAACCAAAACAAAAAACATAAAAACAAACCAAAACCAAAAAGATCCTGAATTGCAGCAATGTTTGCAAAGCTACAATTCTACCTAAACCATTGAAATATGCATTTAATATCTGAAACATATGGTATATACATTGTACTTCAATACAACTTTTATCCTATGTAAATTCCTTTGATTTAGTTACCATACCAGAAATAATTGAGTAGGAAAAAAAAAAAGAAACCTTAGTTCAACACTGTGAAATCATTTTTTGGGGTGGAGTTTCATAGATTCTCTCTCTCTTTCTGAGAAAGGATCTCATTAGGTGGCCTAGGTTAGCCTCGAACTCTGAAGCCTCTTGTCTTGGCCATAAGTGCTGGAATTATAGGTAGTCCCCACCACACACAGCTTTCATTATCTTATGCCCAACCTCAGATTTCACTCCCATTTCTCCTGCTAACTCACCCTAGGGAAAACCCCATTCCTCTAGCACTAGGGATCAAGCTTAGGGCCTTGCATTTGCTGAACAGCACACACTTTATTCTTGGTCTGAATCCTGAGTTGGAGTGTCCTAATTGGGGTTCATAGATACATCAGAATATCTACACAGAGTTAAAATCTTTTGAGCTGTAATTATTAGCTTACCCACTCCTATCCCTGTTTGATATTGTGAAGATCTCACCTTTATTGGAAGAGAGAAAGCTACTTTTTAAGGACATCTCACCAGGATTGATTTGCTGTGGCTGCCTGCTAATAGCCTGGATTTTTTTTTCTTTTAGGGGGTCATACAGTCCTTACCTTGACAGGAAGAAAACAACTTTCAGGTTGAATACCGCTTCAAAACGTCCTCACTTGGTTTTGACTTCCTGTGTGAAAACTTTCAAACATTCTTAAACTGAAGCTATTGGGGGTTTGTTTTTATATATACTAACATATTAGTAGAAGGTGACTGGAAGGAGCAACACTCGGTCATTTATATATCTATCCATGTATCCGTCATTCTACACAGTCAACAGTGGGTTCCTGAGAACCTCCTATCTAACACACACTAGTCTATGTATTTAAGAAGCAGCAACAGGGGCTGGAGAGGTGGCTCAGCCATTAAGAGTACCTATTCCTTTTATAGAAGACTGAAACTTACACTAATCTGTAATTCCAGCTCTAGGGGATCTGAAACCTCTAGTCTGTGGGTGCTTGCACCCACATGCACATATCCACATATACACGTGTATACACACACACACACACACACACACACACACACACACACACACACCTACTTATTATAAAAAGAGTCTCAAAACAAAAAGACAGCAATGCTAGGATAATCAGGGCCTCCATTCTCACTGAGGACTTTTTGCAATAATGCAACAGTGAAGACACATTTTTTTGCTTTCTGGGTTTTCTCCTTTTGGTCTTAACCCCTCTTGGGTGTTGATATGGTGACAAAATGGTAGAACTCATAGTGGTGACTTGAGCTTCCAAGTCTTTATAGCGATTTTGATTCATTGGCAATGTTCACTTTGTTAAACTCTAAAGGGACAATAAATTTTATCTTATTTTTTGAGACAGGGTCTCTCTACATAGCCCTGGCTATCTTGGAACTCACTATGTAGACGAGGCTGGCCTTGAACTCATAGAGATCTGCCTGTCTCTGCCTCCCAAGAGCTGGGGCTAAAGGTGTGCCCTACCAGGCCTGATTAAGATTTATTTTATTTTAAGCCGGGCACTGGTGGCGCACGCCTTTAATCCCAGCACTCGGGAGGCAGAGGCAGGCGGATCTCTGTGAGTTCGAGACCAGCCTGGACTACCAAGTGAGTTCCAGGACAGCCTCCAAAGCCACAGAGAAACCCAAACAAATAACAAACAAACAAAAAAAGATTTATTTTATTAGCCAGGTGTGGTGGTGTATGCCTTTAATCCCAGAACTCGGGAGGCAGAAGAAGCAGATCTCTGTGAGTTTGAGACTATCCTGGTCTATAAGAGCTAGTTCCAGGACAGCCTCCAAAGCCACAGAGAAAAACAAACAAACAAACAAAAGATATATTTTATTTTCATGTATGTGTGTATGTCTGTGTGTATATTCTAGAGTGCCTGAGGAGACCATGGGAAGGCACCGCATCCCCTAGAGGAAAGCTACTGGTGATTGTGAGCTGCCTGACAAGGGTGGCAGGAACCTAACTCAGGTCTTCTGGAAGAAGAGGTTCTCTTAAGTATTGAACCATCTCTCCAGCCCCAGGGGCAGTCTTTGTAAAATTATTATTGTTAGTATAAAAATTTAAGCATGATTACATCATTTTCTCCCTTCCCTTTCCTCCCTCCAATGCCTCCCCTTCTCTATCAAGATCATGACATCTTTTTCTTTGTTATTGTTACACACACACACACACACACACACACACACACACACACACACACTTAAATATATAAATACAACCTGCCTCGGCTGTTCAGTGCTGTTTATATGTATTTGATTTCAGGGCTGACCATTTGGTATTGGATAACCAATTAGTGTGCTCAACCTTGGGGAAGATTTTTCTCCCACTCTCAGTGTTCCTTAGTTGTCTGAGCTTCTTTGTCTATGGGTGGCGCCCAGTGAGATTCCTCCCCCTTCCCTGTTAGCTTGTCTATTGATGCTGTAGGTCTTCAGGTTTTGTTTAGGCAAACAGTGCTTGTGTATCATGTGTCAAGCCGCCCTGCCATGTCTAGGGGACAAAACCTCACAGCAGATTCCCTGGTCCTATGTCTCTTACAATGTTCCCCATCCCTCTTCCAAAATGTTCTCTGAGCCATAGGGGCAGGAACTGTGTTGTAGATGGACCCGATGGAGCTGGATACCCCCTTTCATGACAAATGTAGAAGTCTCAGCAGAGACTACAAAAACTTTGGTGGTGGCAGCAGTGGCTCTGCCATCGTCAGTAGGCCCCCCATTACCTCTGCAGATTAAACAGGAGCTAACAGCAAGTGAGAAGAGTTTTTCTGGAAAAGAGTTTTCTGCATTTACCTAGAAGCACATCAATTCTGGGATGGTGAATGCTTTTGTGGCATAGTTTCCCCCAAGAAACAAGAATCATTTCTTAAGTATTTCATGTTTCTGTGATTACATAGTAAGTCAAGATTGCTTTTCAACTATTGCAGAGTATCAGCTTGGTAGCATATGGTAAGTAGTCGACGACATTAAATAACATGGTTTTCAGAAAAAGAAATGAAAAATAATGTGTCTAGTTGGGAGATTCTACAGAGGAAAGTGAAGTTAGTCAATTTCTAATTAGGACCAGAAAATATAGCTCCAAACCTTTATGTTTGAACAAAATGCTACAGTATCTCAGCTACCCAGAGTTGAAATGCCCCAGGCTGCCATCTTTGCTGTGAAACTTGTCAATCTAGACTTACCCTGCATTCAATCGAGTCCCAAGAGCCTTGTAACACAGTTGTCGTGATAACGACGTCAGCTATCAGCTACATGTATTAGAGTGTGCTAATGTGTGTTATTCTTTTCCTTATGTCAATCTGGAAACTCTTACTGCTCAAGTACTTTCCTGTGAGGTCAGGGATGACAAATATCTGGTAGCCACACCCATGCCAGGAGCCCAGGTGTGGCCTCAAGACCTTCACCTGCTCTTCACCAGGCCCCATGGCCCATCAGTTGGAATGAGCACATGACAGACCCTCCTTTTGTATCACTGGATTAGGAAACTAAGTGACAGATCATGATCTTGAAGACTACAATAAAAGGGAACCATCATACCTGAAAAGAGAGACATTGAGTTAGCCAATAGCAAGAGCTCATTTTGAATTTTTACTTATTTACTCATTTACTTTGGGTTTTTGAGACAGGCTTTCTCTGTGTAACCCAGGCTGTCCTGGGGCTTGCTCTGTGGATCAGGCTGACCTTGAACTCAGAGATTCACCTTCCTCTGCCTCCTGGGTGCAGAAATCAAACTCCCCTTATTATTTATTTTAATGCTTCACCCCAGAAGAGATTTAGAGAAAGAAAAGAATAATGGTTTTTACCAGGCCTGGAAGCCATGAGGCATGGCCAGGCCCCGAGGAAATGAGAACTGGAAGAAAAGGCTAGTGTTGACTTCTTTCCCAATTCCCTGGGGTCACGGTGCTTCTCCTGGGATATTCTCTTATTCCAATCCTGAAGGGTTGGGTGGAGAATGACTCAGAATAGGGGCTACTAACAGTGAGTCAGTCACCTCCCACTTCCTGCATTACCTGGACTTTTCTGGAAGTCTTTCACTAAATACTAGTTAGGGAAACCCAGCCCCATCCTCCTTGACACAACTGGCAATATCTTGCTTGTGGAGAGCCCGAGTAGTGTCCAATAACCATGGCCCCATCACGTCTAAGGAAAATGGAAATGAAACTTTGAGTGACCACAGAGGCTGTGAGGTTTGTGGTTTTTACATCCAATGTCCTGAAGTCACATGCACAGTCAGGAGAATCTGGGTCTTTTTCCACTGTAAGTTCTTGGCTAAGGCAACTTAATGGTGGCTGCTTTTCATTGGCCCATTTGATAGAATGGACAAAGACCGTACCCTGACAACCTTTTGGATTGTTATTCTTTTCATTTAACAAGGGATTTGTGGCATATCTTGTTACTTTTCTATTGCCTTGTTTGTAAGGTGGCATACTTTTAAAATACATTTTATAGATATATATTAATTGTAGAAAATAGCAGGTTTCAGTAAGATCAGTTGCATTCAGGATGGTACAACTGTAGACAAAATAATGGGTCTCGTTGTGACTATTTATTTGTTAAGATTTTATTTGTGGCTGGGCATTGGTGGTGCACGCCTTTAATCCCAGCACTTGGGAGGCAGAGGCAGGTGGATCTCTGTGAGTTCGAGGCCAGCCTGGTCTACAGAGAGAGTTCTAGGACAGCCTCCAAAACAATACAGAGAAACCCTGTCTCGAAAAACCAAAACCAAAAAAAAAAAAAAAAGATTTTATTTGTGTGTTTGTGTTCCTGCACCATGCCATTTAACTCAGAGGGGTGCAGGTATTCTGGGGTTCCCCGAGGCAGGAGTAACAGGGGTTCTTGAGCCATCTGGGGAACAAACTAGGACTCTTTGTTTTTTTGAAATTTTTGAGACAGGGATTCTCATTGTAGCTTTGTGGACCAGGTTGACCTTGAACTCACAGATATCTGCCTGCCTCTGCCTCCCAAGTGCTGGGATTAAAGGGGTGCATCCAGCCTTCTCTTTCTCTCTTTCTCTTTCTTTCTCTCTCTCTCTCTCTCTCTCTCTCTCTCTCTCTCTCTCTCTCTCTCTCTCTCTCTCTCTTTCTTTCTTTTTGAGACAGGGTTTCTCTGTATTGCTTTTGAGGCTGTCCTGGAACTAGTTCTATAGACCAGGCTGGCCTCGGACCCAGAGAGATTTGCTTGCCTCTGGAGTGCTGGGATTAAAGGCGTGCTGCCACCACCAAGAGAATAATTCTTAAAGAAAAGAAAAAAGGACAAAAAGGGAAACAAGATTTGGGGAGTGGTTTAGTGGTACAGTACTTGTACTGCAAGGATCAGGCCTGTGTTGGGTCACCAGCATTGTGAGATGACGGGTGTCACCACCACTATCAGATAAGAAAAGAAAAATGGTAGAAGTCCACTGAATGTACACTGTGTGTAAGACGCTAGAGGCTAATTTTGGGGAGCAACCAAAGATGACTGAACATAGTCAGTCCTACTCCTTCACTGAGGGACAGCAAAGCTGACTCCAGGAACTTGGCTATGAGGGCATTAAGGAAAAAAATGAGCAGAAAATGGCTCATTAGGTAAAATGATTGCTGGACAAGCATGATGGCCTGAGTCCAGATTCGCAGTAACCAACTGTACAAGAGCAGGGTGAAGGAGTGCGTGTCTGTAACACTGCACTGGGGGGGGGCACAGAGTTGGGGGTGGCGGGCTCCAGGGACCTGCTGGCTACTTAGCAGGTTACCTGAGCCCAAATAGCAAGCTCCAGGTTCACCAAGAGATGCTGATTAAGAAAACAAGGGGGAGAAGAATGGAGGAAGACTTACCTGCACAGGCGAGTGAACCCCATCACCACAGGCACTCATGCAAGCACGTATGCACACACAAAGAGGAAAAGGAAACCAGGCTATTGGGGGTGTGGCTTAGGGACAGCTCTGGCCCAGCATTAGAGGTACACTGGGTTTGAATCCTAGGACTGGGGGAAAACAACGAAACAGATCAGACAGTGAAGCTCATTGAGTATACACTGTGTGTAAGACAGTGGAAGTTGATTCCGGGAAGAATCAGAGATGGAATGAACACAATGTTGCCACGGAGCTCCTAATTTAACAATGGAGAGTGCAAGATGGATGGAGTAGAAGAGGAAGGACACAGGGCAGACAAGTAGTTGGCTTTCAAGGGAAACCTATTGGAGGATTAACCCCGAACCTCGTACCAGGTCTCTCACTCACTGATTGGAACGATGCTTGGTGAAGGCTGGTACAGATATTTTCATTTTTCTTAATGGAGAAGTGAGAAGCTGGCCCAGGAGTTTTGCTACCTCAAGCATTATTCATGGGAGAAGAAACCAGTGTGCCTGGGGTAGGGCCCAGCGGTTGAGTACTTCCTAGCCTGCTCAGGGCCCCTGGTTTGATCTTCCACACCACAAAATAACCGAAACAGTGAGCTGGTAAATAACTTGAGATGCATACATGTATAAGGCTGTGGTCTATGTTTTAAAATTATAAAGAGCTCTGTCACACGGGTGAACCAACGGAGGCTCTCCTTCATAGCAGCCAAGGGTTCTGGAGGCAGGGGCGGTGTAGACGATGTGGTGTCAAATAAGCTGTCCCTCAGAACTGAGACATCGGGTACTACTTTAACCTCTGGAAAACCTTTGCTCCTCTTTGGACTTGGAACTGTGGGAAGCATTGGAGTGACAAGCTAAAAATGCACTGATTATCCACAGTTCTCTGAAGCTTCTCTTGAGCCAACAACAAACCGATTTAAATGAAAACGCAATTGTGCAGAGGAGGTTTGGGGCTTCCTCCTCTGCCCTAAGCTTGACTCTCCCTGTAATTAGCATCTTAATTAACTGATTGATTTTTGATACAGGATCTCACTCTGTATAGACCAGGCTGGCCTGGAAGTTTCTATGTAGCCCAAGTTGCCCTCCAACTTCCCGCCTCGGCCTCCCAAGTGCTGACAACACAGGCATGAGTCAGCATGCCAGGCAGTGTTTTTATTTTTTTTAATACCTAGCTTCAGTCAAGGAAACATGTCTATAATCTCACTCAGTAGGCTGAGGCAGAAGGATCGTGAGCTGACCGTCAGCCTAAGCTGTACAGCAACAATCTAACCTCCAAGCGCTGATTAAAGGCAGAGGCTGTGAACCTCGGCAGAACTTCTATTTTATTCCTGCTGTATTTTGTTCCCTGAGGTACTAGGAACAGAACTCAGGGCCTCACATGAGCTAGGTAAGTGTTCTATTGCTCAGTTATGCTATTATCTAGTTTTTTCTTCCTAATACATGCAAATTTACACACTGAATTTTCTAGAACAGTAGTTCTTGGCCTTCCTAATTCTGGAACTCTTTAATACAGTTCTTCATGCTGTGGTGACCCCTAATCATAAAATTATTTTCGTTGCTACTTCATAATTGTAATTTTGCTGCTGTTATGAATTGCCATGTAAATATCTGACATGCAGGACATTTTATATGTGACCCCTGTGAGAAGGTCGTTTGACCCCCCTCCCCAGGGGTCTTGAAACCACAGGTTGAGAACACTGTACTAGAACTTGAAGAACTGCTGTGAGAGAAGACACCAATGAACAAAGAAATTTCTGCCTATATATGTTATTTCCCTTAAACATTGAGCCAACTAACTACCATAGCTGAGATGCATGTTAAGTCAACTTACCTTACACACACTAATAGCAAACTAAGAAGAAACATCACTGCTATTTCATTCAAGTTTCCTCAAAAATTGAAACTTTAAGCATGTAAATTGGGCTTGGTAGCAGGATTGTAGCTTTTGGAGCTCACTCTGTCGACCAGGCTGGTCTTGAACTCACAGAAATCTGCCTGCCTCTGCATCCTGACTGCTGGGATTAAATGTGTGTGCCACCACAGCCCAGCAGGATTGTATTTTGAAGCCAGTTTGGGTTATGCATCAAGTTCAAGGCCAGCCTGGATTGAGACTGTGCCTCAACAAATAAAATGAAAACAAAGCAAAGCAAAATTTAAACATGCAACATAGCCTATTGTGAATGTGTCATAACATCTATTTCATTATTAATTTTTAAAAAAGTTTTTCAGGACAGGGTTTCTCTGTGGCTTTGGAGGTTGTTCTGGAACTAGCTCTTGTAGACCGGGCTGGTCTCAAACTAACAGAGATTTGCCTGCCTCTGCCTCCCGAGTGCTGGGATTAAAGGCGTGCGCCACCACCTCCCGGTGCATTATTAATTTTTTTTTAACTTCATGGAAACTGTCTCTTTTTTTTGGAGACAAATTCTCATGTAACCCAGGCTGGCCTTGAACATGCTATGTAGTCAAAGATGACTTTGAATGGTTGATGCTCCTTCCTCCTCTTAGTGCTGGGATTACGGGCCCGCATTATCTACCAATTGAGCTACATCTCCAGCCCGTCTTCATTTTGAGAAAATCTAGTTCAAGGAAAAAGAGCTGACATAAAACCTAAGAAACAGCATTGGACAGGCAGGGGGGAGGGTGAGCAGCCATTGGCTCAGGGGCAGCTCTTCTCTGGCAGCAATGACGTCATTATCGAGTCTGTCCAGCGAGTTCCTTTCTTTAGTCTTTGGCTCGATATTCTTCTCCAGCCCAGAGATTTGCAGCATCTGTCCTTCCCCAGTCTTGCCTGGAAGGGTGAAGCTTGCTCTGGAGTGGGGTGATTTCATTTGTCCTGGAGAATGGAAAGTGGGAGTGAACCTTCTTGAGGATAGCTCACCAAACGGCAAAGAGCTTACTTAATTTGTCTTAAACCACATAGTAACTGAAGGAGCAGGCTGAAACTAAGCCCAGAACTGACAATTCCTACCTACAAGGGACAGTCCTGTCTCACCACATTCGCCGTTACACCACGATGCTTATCTGGTTTTCTGTCCCCACAAACTTGAGGACCCCCTCCCTATTTCCTGCTTAGTTGACACATTTTATTTCCAGTGAAGCCACCCACTTCCCACTGTCATTTGCAGAGCTAGACTGGTTCTTCTTTCATCCCGAGAGCTGCAGAGCATACCCATGAGATCCAGTACTTACGGCAAGTGTGCGAATGGCGTGTTCTTCTTGCAGTAAGATGTTTCAGTTGCTCTTAACACCCACCACCTCTCCAGCTGGTCTTGAACTTGAGATCTTTCTATTTCAGCCTCCCTAGTGCAGTGCTGGGATTATGGGCACATGAGGCAATTAAAGCTGTTAACAGCAGCAGTCTCTTAGAAATTTGAGATTAGCGGCTCTAACCCTTCGCTTTAGTTTGAAGGCTTTTTCCCCCTCCTTCTCCTCCCTTGATCATCACATCTCCCCCCTCACTCTCTAACCTTTCCCCTCCTCTTCCTTTCCCCTCTTCATGCCTTTTCCTTTCTTTCATCTGTGAGATTAACATCTTCTGATAAATATCAAATGACAGAGAAACCCAGTCAGGGTCTCCAGTGCCTAAATACTTCCTCCTAAAGATATGACTCATCTGGATTCAGAGTACTTGCAAGCAGGCCGGGCGGTGGTGGCGCACGCCTTTAATCCCAGCACTCGGGAGGCAGAGGCAGGCGGATCTCTGTGAGTTCGAGGCCAGCCTGGTCTACAGAATGAGTTCTAGGACAGCCTCCAAAACAATACAGAGAAACCCTGTCTCCAAAAACCAAAAACCAAAAAAAAAAAAAAAAAGAAAAAAAAGAGTACTCGAAAGCTACATGGTCAAGTTTCCAGAAAATGATCTGATATTGAATATCAAGGCATCAGCCTCAGCCTATTTTACCAGATGTTAAAAGAACAAACAGGTCGGTGAGATGCCCTTCCCCGCACTCATAGCTCACTTGACAAATGGTTGGCAATTTTGTGGCAAATACTCAGGGGCACGCTATTTAAAACAGACCTTATTTAAAGCTTCTCAGTGTGAAGTGGGTTATTGTTCACTTCCCAGCGCTCGGATACAGTGCTCTGTACAAAATGTATGACTTCCAAAGTTGAAAATTAAATTCACCTCAGCAAGCAATGGCGTTGACCATTATTCCATCTCATCACAAATCTCTTAAAACATTGATAGAGGTGAAGGAAGTATATCCTTCTGGAGTTTGGCTTCCGTGCCGGTAGCGTTCCTTTGAGATGACAAGAGACTGCTCCCGGAAGCCAGACTGCACAGCCACTCGTGACCTGAGGACCCAGCCAGTCACTAAATCGTGCTCTACCTAGTTCTATCATCCGTAAAATGGGAATGATGCCAGGACATAGCTCCCACGCAGTTAGTCAGATACCGGACAAAGTATTCGGTGTACTCCCTGATTCCGAATCGACATCTTTTTTTTTTTTTTTTTTTTTTTTTGAGACAGGGTTTCTCTGTATTGTTTTGGAGGCTGTCCTGGAATTCGCTCTGTAAACCAGGCTGGCCTCGAACTTACAGAGATCTGCCTGCCTCTCGGAATCGACATTTTATAAATGTCAACATTACTTTTCTAGCGCTCTGCATATGCCTTAGGTCCTTTGTAGCTTACCCTTCGAGCCAGCTGCTGCTGCCTCTGCTAAACTGGAGAGTTACCTTGCCCTGAGCAAACACCAGGAAAGCATAAGGAAGCAGAAGTCAGTTTGGCTCACAACTAAAGCAGGGACACAGTGGTTTGTGGTGGCAGGAGCCTGGGGCAGCTGCCCCTGTGACCTGCAGCCAGGAAGCAGAGAGAGGTAGAGCTCACCTTCTCCTTTTGCTCAGCCCAGGACCCTGGTCCATGGAATATAGTGCCGTCCACATTTAGGGTGGGTCTTTCTTCCTCAATTATACCCCTCTGGAAACCTTCCTAGATACGCCTAGAGATGTGTTTCCATGGTGATTCTAAACCAACTCAAGGCTGTGGTGAAGATTAACCATCTTTGGGCTGGTAAAGATGGTTCAGCTGGTGAAGGGTTTGGTACGCAAGACTAAGGGTCTGAGCACCTTCTCCCAAACTCACATAAAAATCCAGGTGCCACGATGCATGCCAACGCAGTAATGGTAAAGTTTGCTAACGGAGCCCCAGGTCACCATGTGTGCAGCAGCGGCTGAGGCGTGACACCATCTGCTCAGATCCAAAGCCACACACCACACTATACAGACGCCTCTGTGTGTGCATAAAGCATTCCAGAATACTTCTATAAGATCTTCGACTTTCCAAATAAATCAGAAAACTTCAATTTATCAGGTGTTAAAATGGGCAGTCAATTTTAGTAAGAGGAATATTGGTAGCCATTTACATTTTTATTTCATGAGAAAGAGATTATTAAAAAATCAATTGAAAAGGAGGAGAAGTAGGAGAATCATGAAGAGGAATGTGAAGATGAAACACACAGAGACACACAAATACCCTCATACACATACACACACTCCCACACACCCTCATATACACTTGTACACCCTCATACACAGACTCATACACACTCTTAGACACACACTCATATATACACACATACCCTCTCACACACCCCCACATCTTTACACACACACACACACACACATGCACACACACACCCTCATACAGTGCACATAGACATACCCTCTCACACACAGAAACCCTTATACACACACACTCACACACCTTCTCACATACACACACTCACACACACAGACACACCCTCTCACACACACACCCTCACACACAACACACACCTTCACACACAGACACACCCTCTCACACACACACCCTCACACACACAGACACACCCTCTCACATACACACACCCTCATACACACACACAGATACACCCTCACACACACAGACACACATCCTCACACACACACATATATACAGGCCCCCTCTCTCTCACACACTCACAAGGCTAAGAAAATCAAAATAAATATTTATTTTAAAGGAAGAGAACACAAACAGTAGAATTGAACAGGGCCTAGCTATTTGAATCCCAGCTCTGCTGAGAAGGAACCCTAAGCCTCAGTTTCCTTTTGTGTAATACTGGGATAGCATTATCTACTTTAGCTATGCTTCCCTAGTTCAGAAATGAAACCATACCAGGATTGTGAAATGCTTAGGATGAGTGTGGAGTCAGGTGTAAGAGAGACTAGCATAACTAGCTTGCATAACAGGTTTTTGAGGTTCTGTGAGTTTTCAAGGGTCTTCTTAATAATGCTGAAGAACCCTCAGCATCAGCATCATTGTAACACTGTGGAATTTTCGAGATGGAGGAGAAAACAGAGAGCTATCTAGTTCAATAACTTCATCTTATTTTTGAGGAAACCGAGCCGCAAAGAGGATGAGGGGGTTGGCCAAACTCACACAGCTAGTCACGGTAAGAGCGTGGACCAGAACTCAGCCAGCTAATGCTTCCCCTAAGTTTTAAAAAGTTGCACATGACTAGGCTGCTTCAACAATGACGGATGAAATGCGAGCATCTGTGGACAGAGTTCAGGGGTCCAGTCAAGTGCCATGTATTATAAAATCAGACATATTTGATGGCCTCTAAACCCATTGTGCTGCATATTAAGGAATGTGCCCTGCAAGAGGTTCAGTGGTACAAGTCAGTGTCATTGTAATTATTCTTTAAGACAAAGTCACAAATGGAAAAAAATAAATTGAAGAGCAGGACATGTCTCTGGAGGTTTCTTTTAAGGCCCTTGAAGCTGCTATGCAGTACAGTGTGTGTGTGTGTGTGTGTGTGTGTGTGTGTGTGTGTGTGTGTGTGTGTGTCCTGGGAGAGCTGTGGCTTTTTTTTTAAAGAAATATAAAGCTAAGAAGTGGTTTTGGTGGGGAAAGGTGATTACTGCTCACCACCCCTTCGAAGGGAGGAATCAGGTGGTGTTCTCTTTCTCCATCAAATCCTTGCCTGGACCAAGCAATATCAGTAAGTAGAATCCGGTTCTCAGCAGACGATGCCAGAGGCAACACCAGAGTGGAGTGAGAATAGCTTTGCTTTTTAGTAGAACTGACCTGTTTTCCGCTGTCACTGTGCTCTGATTTCTAATACTTGAGGACGCTGGGCCTAGCATGCGAGGGCAGAGAATAGCTGTTTCACAGTACCCTTCCTTACTCTAGGCAGGTGCAGAACAGGCTACACATAATTGCTCCTTCGGAGAAAATCCTAGGTTTCCAGTTCTTCCTTCTTTAGCTCCCAGCAGACTGACGAGGAGCTCTTTTCTATTTACTTATTTATCGAGACTTCTTCAGGGGCAGCTCAAGTGTGTGACCGAGGGAGACGCTGGCTCAGAGACATTTTCCTATAACACGTGGTTTTTACGGGATCTTCATCTGGTGAGTTCCCAGAAGCAGGACACCTTTCATTTATAATTGGTATAGATTAGATTAGCTAGCTTTCTTTTTTAACATTTAAGATGAAGGGGAAAGGCTCTGAGGGGAAGGGTAGAGAGGTGCGCCATGAGTGGTGCAAGTTCTTCAGATCCCTTTTGCAGAACTCAGGTTTGATAGGAGGAAAGAGGTGTGAAAAGATGAGGTAAAACACGAGAGGTAAGTCAGTCAGTCAGTCAGTAAGTCAGCCTCTGTGTCTCTGTGTCTCAAACATGAGAGGTAAGTCAGTCAGTCAGTCAGTCAGCATCTCTGTCTCTGTCTCTCTCTGTCTCTGTATCTGTCTCTCTCCCTCCCTCCCTCCCTCCCTCCCTCCCTCCCTCCCTCTCTCTCTCTCTCTCTCTCTCTCTCTCTCTCTCTCTCTCTCTCTCTCTCTCTCTCTCTCTCTCTCTCTCTCTCTCTCTCTCTCTCTCTCTCTCTCTCTCTCTCTCCTTCTGAGACCTAGTGATGTAGTCTCTTGTGTTCCAGGATGACCTCACCTTCACTGAGTGTCTGATAATGACCTTGAACTTCTGATCTTCTTGCCTCCATACCCTGAGAGTTTGGATTACAGGTACTGGTTCATGTGGTGCTGGGAACTGAACCTACGTCTTTGAGCATGCTAGGCAAGCGCTCTAGCAAATGAGCTCTATTGTTAGCCTTAAGAGGAGGTGAGACTCTAATGAGAAACCTCACAGGTGCCCCGAGTCTTTCTATGACCTCAACCTTCCTGTCTCTGTTTCTCTCCCTGGTGTGTCTCAATAAAAGCCGGTGTTTAAATGTGCTCAAGTGTTAGGCATGCCTCTTGGCTGGGGAGGAGGTTGCAGAGATTGCTCATGTGTGGATGATGTATGCAGCTGTCTTTGCAGGGACCGTCCCAGTTACGTTGGGGCAGAGGGTACACTTCATAAAGTGTGCATGCATACTGCCTGTGCCCAGAACAGTCGAGTTGGTGCCCAGTCACCAGTGACCCATACTCTGTGCATTTATGCTTGGGTCTAATTGGTACCTCCATTCACTGATAGATCTGCCTTCTTTATCGAGGTCACTAGTTAGTGTGTGTGCCTGAGTGGGAGTTGGGGGGTGGGGAGTTGGCATTTGTTCTGGCCCACACCCCTAGTCTGCGTAGCTTTCCCACACCTGTCCTTACTCTCATACTCTCCCAGCTACCCAGATTTTTCTGTTGCTTGGGTGGTCATCTTTTATCGTACTTGTTTTATCCCTCTTTTTCTTGCCACCACCAGCTCTATTGTCCATGACTAATTTGTGTGTGTGTGTGTGTGTGTGTGTGTGTGTGTGTGTGTGTGTACCAAGAATCAAACCCAGTGGTCCATACATGTTCAACACAGCGTCTGGAGCCATAGTTGAAGCGGGCGTTAGAAAAGCAGTTTGGAGCAGGGAGGACTCGAGCCTGATTCCTAGCTTTCCTACACAGTCACCTGTTGACTTCCGGTGAGTTTACTTAAAATTTGGTGTTTGTTTACTTACAAGTTGGAGATCACATACCATCTTCACATAGTTGTAATAAGACATAGTGATAACTTTGTGGAAAGACACCTGAAGCATGGCAAGCATTTATACAGTCACGGGGCTTTCAGCTGTCATGAGACAGCTAGCTTAGAAACTAGTGTGGGTGTGGAAACTAGAGCATGTCCCATGACCTTCTTGTAATTGACTGCTGGTTTATGAATGGCTTCTGGGGTGCTCTCCATTTCCAGCGATATACTAAGTTAGAGATCTTATCTCTGGCATCCTATATAATGGGTTTTATGGAAAAGTTTTTTTTCTTCATTACAAATCACTGAAACTTTGGATGTTCTTTTTTGTTTGTTTGCTTGTTTCTAATTTTGAGACAGGGTTTCTCTGTATTGTTTTGGAGGCTGTCCTGGAACTTGCTCTGTCGACCAGGCAGGCTGGCCTTGAACTTACAGAGATCTGCCTGCCTCTGCCTCCCAAGTATTGGGATTAAAGGCTGCTCCACCAAGGCCCGGCTTGGACATTCCTTTTTAAAAAACAATGTTATTTTATTTTATTTTAGCGCGTGCGTGCGTGCGTGCGTGTGTGCATGTTTGTGTGTGTGCCACCTGTGGGAGGGTGCCTAGAATAGGGCCTCAGGTCTCCTGGAGCTGAAGTTATAAGTGGTTACGAGCCACCTCCTGTGGGTCCTGGGAACAAGAGTTGAGTCTTCTTGGAAGAACACAAAGTGCCCTTAACTGCTCAGCCGTCTCTTTAGCTCCCCTTTTCTAGTGATCCTAACGTAGGTGCAGAAGTACCCATCTTCCCTCTCTCTTATTACAATAATTTACTCTGGTGGCAAGGACCAAAGGAAGGCAGTGTGACTGTAGGTAAGAGTTCGCATTTCCCGTGGGCAAGGCCATGAATGTTGAGGAACGGTACTAGACCTGTGGCTATGGCCACATAGCATTGCAAATGCTGACTCTTACTCCACTTTCAGGACCATCATGTGCTCAAGGCTCCCAGGCCTCATTACTTCCTTCTTGTCCTCTCCCTCTTCCCAGTAGTGGTAAGACTTGAATCTAAGCCACACATGCTAAGGGTGTGCTCTACCCTTAAGCTACATACCACGGCTCTGACCTTCTTAACGGTAAAGCAGGGAAAAAGTTTCTCAAAGCAATAGTGTTTTGAAGACACTCTTCATCTGTTTGGTTTTTGTTTATTTGTTTGTTTTGAGACAGGGTTTCTCTGTGTCTTTGGAGCCTGTCCTGGAACTCACTCTGTAGACCAGGCTGGTCTCTGACTCACAGAAATCTGCCTGCCTCTGCCTCCTGAGTGCTGGGGTTAAAGGCCACCAGCCCAGCTCAGGCTCTTCATCTGGGCATTTGTAAAGCCAAATTGTAGCGATACCAATTCTGAAACCCAATACCCATGTACTAAAATCAACATTATGTTAATGCTATCATCAGCACCACTTCCAATATTACTAGACATCACTCAATATTGATGCTGCTATTTCTGATGATACCATTTATTGAGTATACACCAGGCACAATGACAAGAACTTTGTAGGTCATATCATGTCTAGTCCTTATAAGAATTCTATGATGGCAAAAGGTGAAGTACTTAGATATTGTATGGTCATTTCCTTAAATAGTTCATTCTTCTTCTTCTTCTTCTTCTTCTTCTTCTTCTTCTTCTTCTTCTTCTTCTTCTTCTTCTTCTTCTTCTTCTTCTTCTTCTTCTTCTTTCCCTCTTCCTCCTCCCCCTTCTCCTTCTTCTTTGAGATAGGTAGCCCTGGCCCTCTTGGAACCCACTCTGTAGATCAGGCTGGCCTCCAATTCACAGAGATCCACCAACTTCTGCCACCCCCATGCTAGGATTAAAGGCATGCACCACTGTCATCTGGCCACCTTAAATTCTTACAGTAAGAGGATTAATATAGGTGCAATCCCCATGGATGAAGATCAGAGAGGCTAAGTAACTAGCTCAGCCTCACACAGGTCAATATGTGCAGAGCAAAGGTTTAAACTAGGCCCCCCTCCCAACTATGGTGTCTTATGTGTTCAGAATTGCAGTTATAAACCTTCTATGTGGTTTCTACATCTGCTGCTGAAAATTCTGATAGTAAAATGTCTCAATAGAATGCATTTTTTTCTTTATGTCAGGGTCTCATGTCTGGGCTTAGAATATATCTTTCTAAGGAAAGATAATCTTATCCTCAAATTTAACTTGAAAGTGTATTTTAAAATTCAGGATTATTTTACTTTTTCTTAATTTCACCAATATGATTTGAAGTTAGCCTTCAAAAATAAGGCTACAAAGCTGGTTTACAGCCCATTGTTATGAATTTGAAAAACATCTTTGAACAACAATTCAAAACATGTTCTATGTGAAAAATTCTTCATCTTATTTTATTTGTTCATGTCTCTTTAATAGTAGACAATGACACTAGACGTAGTTCCTTAAATTGCTCTTATCAACGACTGTTTTATTGTACAAATGTCTTTCACTAAATTGGATTTGGGGGAAAGCTTAGAGTTTAATGTTTATGGGGAAATTTCAAAGGAATTTGGGTTATATTATTTTCTAATTTCAGATTGGATTTTAGTGTTCAGAGAGATGTTCAATATAGGGCCTTTGAGACTAAAGTCTTTTATCTCCAGACTGGTCAAAATCTAATATGTACAGAGTCAGTACATGTAAGTTCCCCTGGGTCTCATTCTTCTTAGATGTTCACAGTCAAAGCTCATTTCTCCTTTACTCTATTCCATTCTTCTATTCGTTCTGACACAGGATCTCACACTGTAGTCCAGGCTGGCCTCAAACTCATGGCAGTCCCTCTGCCTCAGCTTCATGAGCTCTGGAGTTATGGGCATAAACACCACACCTAGTGTTCATTTTTTCCTTAACCTGTGCTCTCGCCTGTATCTGCATTCTTGTGCTACCTTTCATGATCATTTCTGTAGACAGAAGTTTCTGTCCAGCCCAGTCCTGCCACCCTTCAGTCCCAAATAAACACACAGAGGCTTACATTGATTACAAACGATTTGGCCGATGGTTCAGGCTTCTTATTGGCTAGTTATTTCTTAATTATTAACCCATTTCTATTAATCTGTATCTTTCCACACCGTCTTGGCTTACTGGAGAATGTCTGGGTATCCATGATGGCATGTCCCCCATAGGTCACTCTCTGTGTTCCTTGTCTCAGAAGTCTCCTAGTCTGGTAGCCCCATCTATACTTCCTGCCTGACTACATCCTGCCTGTCCATTGGATGAAATAGCCAGCAAGAAAAGCACATTCACAGCACGGGCCTTTCTAGATGACAATGACTGGAATCACGTATCCAGCACATCATAGCTTTTGCTAGATCCCGATGCTCTGAAAGGCACTAAATTGAGGTCCAATCCTGTTTGGCGTCTAATTTTGTCATAGACAGAATTTCTAGGAGGTCTCTGATGGAATGCAGGAATCTCGGGAATTCTTTGGTGATTTAAGTAGGAGTCTTGGGAACCTGTCAAATCTACACTTAGAGTTGAGAGGTCTAGAAGACCAATGAAATGAGCAGAAAAAAAAATCACAGATTTGTTTTTATAATCCCTGATTGAGATACAGCACTTCCCTTCATTAAAAATGTTGACTGCAAACCACAGTTGAATTAACTTTATCTCTGGTTCTATGTTTAGTAGAAATCACAGGCATTTTCCTTTTACATGGTAGTTATTACATGCCTCAAAATAACGTTTATCCCCATTTCTACTTTAAAATCATGGTGATTATCAGACCTACCATGACATCCTGAAATTGAACATCTTAATAAGAAAGCACATATTATAATATATTCCAAAGATATTTTGAAACCTGTATTTCAATATAATTAGTTTGCAATCTCAAGTGTTTTATTTTTGAGACAAAAATATATGTGTATTTTTTTTTCTGAGAGGGGACCACCAGACTGCTGAAGGGGTGCAGGGCACAGAATAATTTACGAAATCCCAAGAGTTGGTAGAAAGATGTGTGGGCAGAGGAAGCTCTGGACCAATACAGTGAGATGTCCAGACATCATGTGATAAAGGCTTATTGCCTTTTATGGGTTTCAGCAAAGATGCTTCATCTTTGGTCTAACGGCGCTGAATCATAAACCTTAGAGCACTAAAAACCCAGCCAGCCCATAGCTAGGGATGTGATCAGATCCCAGGGGCCACCAAAAATGGGGCTTCTATCTGTTGTGTCAGACATTGAGCCCAGCCCAGGTGGGTGGTTGTTGCACAAGGCAACCTAAGCTGCCAAGCACTTTTGTACTCAGTTTGAGAGAACAGGGAACATCAGAAACACAGACTCAACTAAGTCCTCCTACCTAAGGATAGAGCATCAATCAAGCCTCATGTATGCCCACTGGATTAAAATTGCTGAGTGTAATGAGAAGCACCAGATCACAGTATGTAAACAAAATAGATTATTTATCTTCTCACAAGGAAACAAAAAGAGTCTGGAGGCAAAAATCCCAGGAATACCATTCTAACTCCATAATATCACTGAATCAAATCCCTTTTATTTGTTTATTTGTTTGCCACTCTATCTTTAGGATGTGAAGCTAAGTCTCAGGTTGCCTTGTGCTTTAGTATGGCTAAACTGAGTTTCTGTCATGGTCTCTGCATTCCAAGCAGCATAAAGGAAGAACCACAGAAGGTTAAAAGAAATTTTCTTCCAGCTAAACATTTTCTTTCTGGCACATTCTCTGTAGGTCCCATTTAATACATTTTTAGCCTATACATCCTTGATGGGAATACAGTCCTACCTATCCTTAAGAGAGAATGTGAAATACTGTCTTTGTAATTGGATGTATTGCTGATGAATTAAGGCTCTATTTTTGTTTTTGTTTTTTTTGAGACAGGGTTTCTCTGTGGTTTTGGAGGCTGTCCTAGAACTAGCTCTTGTAGACCAGGCTGGTCTCGAACTCACAGAGATCCGCCTGCCTCTGCCTCCCAAGTGCTGGGATTAAAGGTGTGTGCCGCCGGGTGTCAGTGGCTCATGCCTTTAATCCCAGCACCAATTAAGTCTGAGAGGAAGATGGGCATCAAAGAAACTCGTTATAGAGTTTGCTTTCAACATGGCAAGATTAGCCATTTGGGCAAGAAATGCTCTTACTAGACTGCTTGACTGTTGCTGTATAAACGGGACATGCAGGACCCACAGCAAAGTGACTGCTGAACTCAAACAGTCCTTCAGGTTTCCTGCTTCATGGAAGAGTCTACGAGACTTTCTGCAGGACACAGAAAAATGAATGACAGACTGCCAATGCAAATGGACAGTTTGAGACTTCCTGCTTTGCTTTCAGATACACTGTGGCCTATGGGCTGAAGATGGATGCCCCAACGTTACAGAGGAACTTTGGGTGACTGTCCAGGAAGCAAGATGTCTCTGTCAATCCTAGTGTTTATATATTATCCTTCTGTGGTCTTTGATAGAGTTGAAGACAGATAGTTATAATCATAGTTTTCCTTAGTTATGATAAAAGATAAGCTACATATAAGACTTTAGACTTACAAAGATAGGATAGATGATACTTTCTTTAAATCTTACTAAATGTTAATGGACAAAATATTATAACTATGTTCTTACTTGATAACTGTTCTGTTATATATAATTTGACTATGTTAAAGTTAAAACCTTTCTTCTCATTTAGACAGAAAATAGGATATGATGGGGAAGTCCTGTGTATATGTCAATAAAGCACTGTTGGCCAATAGGGAAGCAAGATAGGTGGGACTAGGAGTCGAGGAGGACTCTGGGAAGGAGAAACACAGGGAGTCATCATGTAGCTGTCATAGGGGTAAGAAGTCTGGACCCTTTTCTCTGGTAAGAGAAATACTTAGATTAACAATTATGGAATAAATATTTAAGTTAGAGCTAGCCAGTAAGAAAAAAGCAAGGCCAACAACTTTATAATTAAAAAAAAAAGCATGTACCACCAAACGGCTTGAGGCTCTATTTTTAAAGGAGAGAAAGGAATCATTCGAGGCCACTTAGGATCCTGTGTAGGCAGGGGAATTTTCAATAGTGTGTATATGTTTCAGAGGCATTCTCAATGAAGATAGCTGGGGTAGCTACAGGTGCCCTAGGTCCTAGACTTGCCTCTGTCTTTTATCTATGACACAATAAACAAACTATTTAGTGTCTTTGAAGTTTAGCTCTTTCATTTTTAATGTGGACAGTTCTTTTGCTTTCTGCCCTTCTGTTGTGAATCATGCTGGTGGCTATGCATGTGAAAGGACTTCTAGGACTCTGAACAGCTTTCAATAATTGCAAGCCCATTTTACTGCCCTGCAACGCAGATGCTGTCATCAGAACAAGAATCTGTTCAGTCACTCTCCCAGGAAATCGGAACACCCATAACCTTAAGCCAGAAGCAACTGCTAGTTCCATGCTGACTTACCAGCTCTGTGTAAAGTATTTTCTAAGCTTAGATAGAAGTTAAATTAATGTCACCAGACTGTTAAATGATGCCAGCTATGTGCCCTAAAGTTATGTTACGGTAAAGAAAGATATAGTAAATATAGAATCTGTTCTAGTTTCCTTTCTGCTGCTGTGATAACACACCACAACAAAAAAGCACCAGAGAAGTAAAGGGCTTACAATTCCAAGATACAGCCCATCACTTTAGGGAAGTAAGGAAGGAACTCAAGCAGCCAGTCACGTCACATCCACAGTGAAGAGCGAACACGTGCACCTTTGCTTGCTCGCAGCTTGATTTCTCCTCTGTCAAAATGTTCAGGACCTGCCTGCTTAGGGAATGATGCCACCCATGATGGGCTGGGTCTTCAATTAACAAAAAAGTGTTGGGAAACTGCTCGAGTCTCACTCTTCTCATTCCAGACCATGCCACTCAAAAAGCCCACCAAGGCTCAGCTCCTCCCCCAGATCCAATCAAGACCACACCTACAGGTTATTTAAGACCTGGTCACCAAACCCGATTCCTCTCCTGCCTTTTCGAGAGTCTCCCTGGAGTGCTCTACTTTGCTTTGCTCTGTTTATTAAAATCTGTTATTGATTCTGTTTAATTTGGTTTATTGCATCGACAGAGAAACCCAATAACCAGGGATCCAATACTTACCAGAAAGTCCCTATGATATTTCCACAGGATGATCTAGACACTCTCTCAAGACTCTTCCTGGGTGTTCTAGGTTGTGTCAAGTTGACAGTTCAAACCAGCCAATGTGGTATCATATCTGATGACCAATGCCCCAAGTGAGTGGAAGACTCGCTCATCACTGAGAGGACAGCATCAGCTGTAGGAAGCAAACAGAAAAGGTGGTCCTGTAGAATTTACAATGGCATATACAGAATCATTTAAGACAGAGCGCTGAAGAACAAATCTCTAGGCTATACTTCCTCATGTGTGATGGTTAATATTGCCTGCTTGACAGGGTCTAGAATCAACTGGGAGACAGGTATCCAGGAATACCTGAGAGGAATTGTCTTTTTTTTTTTTTTTGGTTTTTCAAGACAGGTTTTCTCTGTGACTTTGGAGGCTGTCCTGGAACTAGCTCTTGTAAACCAGGCTGATCTTGAACTCACAGAGATCCGCCTACCCCTGCCTCTCAAATGCTGGGATTAAAGGCATGTGCCACCACCCCTTGGCTAAGGAATTGTCTTGATTAGGATAAATGAGGCCAGAAGATGGACTACCCTGACATCCTGAACTGGATACAAAGGAAAGTGGGCTAAGCACAAGTATTTTCCACTGTCTGTTTTCTGACTTGGTGCTGCAACACAACCAGTTGCCTCAGGTTCCCGTTGACATGATTTCTCCATCATCATGGACACCATCCTTGAACTGTGACCCAATATAAACCCTTTCTCCCTTAACTTGCCTTTGCCAGACTACTTTATGACAGCAACAGGGAAAGCAACTAATATATCAGGTTAACTTCCAAAACCACTATATGATCATGAAGTCACATGTTCAGGCAAGATGGTTGATTGGGGGCTGGGCTCCAGAATCACTCTTCAGCAGCCGGATCCAGGTCTATCTACACCAACAGGCAGAGGCCTGTCATCCTTTCTCAAGTATTTAACTTTACTCCCAAACCAAGTCCCACATGATTGCATCTTAGAGTTGAAACCTCGATTCATCCAGAGCCCTAGTTTTGAGACAGTCTAAAAACAAGTATTGCTTTTATCTTAATCTCTGCCAGAAATATGTTGGAATAGTGACTGTGTGGGTCAATCCGCAGTACATACCAGAAGGATTCCAAAGTGCACCTAAGAAATGGAAAGTACTCTCTGAAGTTCAAGAACAATGGCAATGGATCTCAGGAATGAAATGATTGCAACATGGCATAATATCATCAGGGTAGAGGACATCCATTTAACTGAAATATAGATTGACCGAAGAAGAGCTGGAAAACAAAGAGGATGGGTCATGCTCACATATGTTAGTACGTTCAATAGTCGGTCAGGTGAGGCCTTTGGCTATTTCATTAAGGATATTATTTGCTCATCTATATAAATTTCTGTTTGCTTCCATTGATTGGGGCCAGAATAACTTACTCATTTTAGTGTGTTTACACATTGTGATGAAGGCACAATAATTAAAGTTCAACACGAGCAGAGATGATCTAATAACATTTATCGACTAAGAGAGTTCCCAGAATTCATCTTTCCACTTGGATAGTTTGGCAAATAGAATATAAAGAGCAAACGGGGGTGGTGGTAAGCACAAGTTAGAGTCACAGAAAAGGGGTCACAGTTCTTACATTAAAAAAAAAAGGAGGGCAATGTATAAGAGTTGAGACAGATCAGTTGTTGTCAAGGCCAGATTCTAAGAGTGGACTTCCAGCCTGATAAGACAGAGCTTCCTTTAGCAATGGAACCATGCATGACCTCATCCCCGGTTGGTACACCGGGGAAATAGTAAAAGACAGACAGTGGGTTGGAGAATGCCACTGGCTGTTCTAAAGACTGGTCGTCAGGCTTAATGGACAAAGTAACGGGAAGGAGGACCATGGGACAATGGGCCTGTGAGGAAAGCCTTTCTGGATCCTGCTTCTTGGCCTGAGATGTGGCTTAATGGATGAAGTATTTGTCTTACTTGTCTAGCAAAATTAAGTTTGAACTCCATCTCCATCATTAGAAAATAATAGCACCCTCTTCTGCTTTTCCCTGAGAGAAGAATTACTCTCAATTTTCATGGTTGTTACTGCTTTCAGGATGCTTTTAAAACTCTTTTAGAGAACTTAATCATATGGTTATCTATGCACTAATATTGAACACTGTTTTAGATCTTATATCATATGTGTTCTTTAAGAAAATGGAAAGTTACACTTACCATCCCCCCACCCTTTTTTTGAGACAGGGTTTCTCTGTGTAGCCTTGGCTGTCTTGGAACTCTACTCTGTAGACCAGGCTGGTTGTGAAATCACAGAGATCTGCCCACTTCTGCCTCCGGAGTGCTGGGATTAAAGGCGTGTGCCACCACCACGCTGCTAAATTACACTTATTTTAAGAAATTATACTTACTGCTTTTTTTATGTGTATGCATATGAGGGCCCATATGTATTATTGGGTGAGTGTGGCAGTCAGCAGGTAAGCAGGAGTTGGTTCTGTCCTTTGGTATTTTTGTGGTTATGATGATTATGATGCAAAAAAATGTCTCACCTTAGTACTTTCCTTAAGTCATAGTTCAATATCATTTTGGTAATTTTTCAAAGAAAATATTCCTTATCTGAATCCCTAAATATAGTTGCTGATTCACCTGACATATTTAGTGTTCTGTATTTAGGATGGTTTGTGAAGTTACTTGCAATGGTGATCACAGAATGTCCAACAGAGTCACAGGTACAACACATACAGAACACCCTTGCATTTCTCTGTGTTACTGAGCTATCCACAGCAGACAAACTACAACACAATTTTGTGAGGACTCAGTCATCACAAAACATGCCTTAGCTAGAAGTGAAAGGAAATAGAAGTTCCAAATGAACCAGTGGAGGGTGAAGAAAGAGAAAAATATTTGCAAAATAATACCCACAGCACACTTAGGGAAGAGATGTGTAACATTTTCTTTGCTTCCATAATGGTTTGCTGTTTGGTTGACCAGATGGCCAACCAATCTCTAAAGGCTTCATATCCTGTGTCCCAATTATAGGAGTACAAATTAATGCATTTGCAGTGTTTCTCAATGACATTTTGGATCATTTAACTAACTGCTTCACATAGGTTACTTACCTTCCGTTATCAGTGCCATAAAAACGGAGGCTGGTGACAGCAACTGTGGTCACTGCTAAGAGGGGCCTCAGAAGCTCATGAACTATGGGCTTCTCCTTTCCTGTTGCCTAGCGCTATAGCAACACTGAAAGGTTGAAGAAAAATGAACCATGCATTTTGTAAACACACAAGTAGCATGGAGATAAGTTAACTCTGGTAATGCGATAGCTAGGATGAGAAATCATCCAGAACCATAAAATGTAAATGTTTTTCCATATTGGAAATGTGTACTGTGGATAGTTAATGCTAAACCACCCTGGTACTCTAATAACAGTTTAAGAAGGATGATCACTTAGGTCAGGACATTTCTGTGTTCTCACTGCTGTAACATTGGGTGAATAACAATCTAAATTGTTCATGACCCGGAGGAGATGTGACCATGTCTCTGCTTCTACTATTGATGTAGATGGCTCGGCAGACTTAATTTTCCTCCTCCTCCTCTTCCTCCTCCTCTTCTTCCTTCTTCCTTTTCCTTCTTCTAGAAGAGTGATTCTCAACCTTCCTAATGTTTTGACCTTTTAATATAGTTCCTCATGTTGTGGTGACCCCCAACCATAAAATGATTTTCATTGCTACTTCATAACTGTAATTTTGCTACGGTTATAAATCATAATGTAAATATCTGTGTTTTCTGGTGGTATAGGAGACCCCTGTGGTCTGTTTGACTCAAAGGGGCCACAACTCACAGGTTGAGAACCACTGTTTTAAAGGCAGATTTGCATGACCAAAAAGAAATTCAAAATAAAAATCTACCTTTTGGCTAGTGACAGAGGTCATGATCTGGGTGGGAGTAGTCATATTCACAAAATGACACAGAATTTTGATTTTAGATGCACCACACACTTTAGATGTGTGTGCCCACTTCCAAAAGGTGCAGTGTCAGCAGTAGGATGCTTTCTGAATGTGTATCTCCTTGTTAGTGAATCATCAAGAATTACCATTTTGTTATGAAGTTTGCAATTATCTGTGAATGTAACATTCAAGTCTGCCTTTAAAACAGTGGTTCTCAACCTGTGGTTTGTGTGGAGTCCTTGGACTTCAGTGGCAAAAGGGGATTTTTCTAGTGTCCCTCAGATCACCATTAAGTACCTCTACATGTGTATAGAATTGATGTCTCTTTGAGTTCACATGCTAAAATAGGTAATTTGAAGTTGAAGAAGTCATGTGAAGGCTTGAGATGAATGCCTAATAGGGAACAAACTAGTCAGAAACTCCAAACTTTCAAGCTGCAACAGATCTAACCTCAGAGTCAGTGGTTGCACAGACCCAGATTGGGGAAAGGCTAAGACTGGGTTCCAGGTGTGAGGGCTAAAGCTATGCTTTAAGTTTAAATGCCTGTGCTTAAGAGATCTATAAAACAAAAATGCCTCTTACCTGTAGGCCCCACTTGCTCAGGGACAGATAACTGCCAGGAATGCGAGGGACTGTTTTAAGATGACAAGCCACATGTTTTCATTTCTGTAAACAAGGTTGGCTGCCCCAACTGCACGGGATGTACTTGATCACACATAGGTGAACAGTACTTAGGCGGGAAGTATGTCAGGCTGTATGTTTGCTCTCATTGGAAGTAGGTGGGAAGTATGTAGTGGTGGGGTTTTTGCCTTTATGAGCACCAGACTAATGTAATTCATAGCCATTCCCTGGAAACCCTTGGTATGGACCTGGCCAATGTCTATCATCCTGGCCAGTATTTAATTTAGCTTGCTTCAAATTTGTCTCAAAAATTGTGGTAGTGGTCTTATTCTCACCCAGGTAGGAAATGTGTGACTTTAGTGCAAGTGGGACTAGCTTCTTTGCTTTTTGCATTGGAGCTTGATTGATTAGAATGGTGGCTAGAAAACCTCACAAGGAAAAGTCATTTTACTACAAAGGAATTTTTAATGCAGTAGCTTTAATGTTGAGTTGAAATTGTTTTAAATTACAGAAGGCATACTTTTTAACTTTCTTGAATTCAATGTAAATGAAGTACTTTGTCTCTCGATTTATCTTTCAATTGTAGCTATATTCTTTTTTTTATTTTTATTTTTTTATTCTTTTTTTTTAAATTTAGATAAGAAACAAGGTTGCTTCACAAGTCAGTTCCAGGTCCCTCTCCCTTTCCCTCCCCTCCTCCCGTGCCCTCCCCCATCCCCCCCCCGTTATCCCCTCGTTCCCCCAGGGAGGGTGAGGCCCTCCATGGGGGTGTCCATAGTCTGTCATTTCATATAGGGCAGGGCCTAGACCCTTCCCCAAGAGTTCAGGGTGAGAGTGCACCTCACATTGTTCTATGGGAGTCCAAAGTCCGTGTGTATACTTGGGATGGGTACTGATCTGCTGCCCAAGGCTCAATAGATTACCTAGGCCTCCTCACTGACACCCAGATTCAGGGGGTCTTGATCAGTCCCATGCTGGATTCCCAGGCTGATGCCTGGGATTCAAGAGTTAACCTTTGTCTGGTCAGCTGTTTCTGGGGGTTAAACCAGCCCAGTCTTAATCCCTTTGATCATCAGTCCTCCCTCTCTGATACTGGCTTTCTTGAGTTCAGCTCAGTACTTAACCAGCCACTAAATGTAGTTTCTGTTTCCCAGACTGTCTGGCCATAGGATTGTAGGCTGGCACTCCCCAGATCTATGTCTAAAATCCATATATGAGAGAGTACATGCCATGTTTCTCTTTTTGTGACTGGGTTACCTCACTCAGGATGGTTTCTTCTAGTGTCATCCATTTGCCTGCGAATCTCATGATTCCATTATTTTTTTCTGCTGAATAGTACTCCATTGTGTAGATGTACCACATTTTCTCTATCCACTCTTCGGGTGAGGGACATCTAGGTTGCTTCCAAGTTCTGGCTATTACAAATAAAGCTGCTATGAACATAGTGGAACAGACATCTTTGTTGTATGAATGGGCCTCTTTTGGGTATATGCCTAAGAGTGGAGTTGCTGGGTCTTGTGGTAGGTTTATTCCCATTTTTCTGAGGAATCTCCATACTGCTTTCCAAAGTGGCTGAACCAGTTGGCACTCCCACCAGCAATGGAGGAGTGTCCCCTTTCACCACATCCTCTCCAGCATAAATTGTCATTGGTGTTTTTGATTTTAGCCATTCTGACAGGAGTGAGATGGTATCTCAGAGTTGTTTTGATTTGCATTTCCTGGATGGCTAAGGATGTTGAGCACTTTCTCAAGTGCCTCTCAGCCATTTTAGACTCCTCTATTGAAAACTCTCTATTTAGTTCTGCAGCCCACTTTTTAATTGGGTCCTTTGCTGTTTTGGAGACTTGCTTCTTGAGTTCTTTGTAAATTTTGGAGATCAACCCTCTGTCAGATGTGGGATTAGTGAATATTTTTTCCCATTCTGTGGGCTGCCTTTTTGTCTTGCTGACTGTGTCCTTTGCCTTACAGAAGCTTCTCAGTTTCAGTAGGTCCCATTTATTAATTGTTGATCTCACTGTCTGTGCTACTGGTGTTATGTTCAGGAAGCTGTCTCCTGTACCAATTCATTCAGGGGTACCACCCACTTTCTCTTCTATGAGGTTCAGTGTGGCTGGATTTATGTTGAGGTCTTTGATCCATTTGGACTTAAGTTTTGTGCATGGCGATAAACATGGATCGATCCGCATTCTTCTACATGCCAGTCTCCAATTATGCCAGCACCATTTGTTGAAGATGCTTTCTTTATTCCATTGTATATTTTTAGCTTCTTTGTCAAAGATCAGATGTTCGTACGTGTGTGGGTTAATACCCGGATTTTCAATTCAATTCCATTGGTCTACCTGTCTATTTTTGTGCCAATACCAAGCTGTTTTCAGGACTATAGCTCTATAATAGAGCTTGAGGTCAGGGATGGTGATGCCTCCGGACGTTGCCTTGTTGAACAGGGTTGTTTTGGCTATCCTGGGTCTTTTGTTTTTCCATACAAAATTGATTATTGTTCTTTCAAGGTCTGTGAAGAATTGTGCTGGGATTTTAATGGGGATAGCATTGAATCTGTAGATTGCTTTTGGCAGGATTGCCATTTTTACTACATTGATCCTACCTATCCAAGAGCATGGGAGATCTTTCCATTTTCTGAGGGCTTCTTTAATTTCTTTCTTTAGAGATTCAAAGTTCTTACGATACAGGTCTTTCACTTGTTTGGTTAGCGTTACCCCAAGGTATTTTATGTTGTTTGTGGCAATTGTAAAGGGTGATGTTTCTCTGATTTCTCTTTCAGCCCTTTTATCATCTGTATATAATAGGGCTACTGACTTTCTTGAGTTGATCTTGTAGCCTGCCACTTTGCTGAAGGTGTTAATCAGCTGTATGAGTTCCCTGGTAGAGTTCTTTGGGTCATTGATGTAAACTATCATATCGTCTGCAAACAGTGAAAGTTTGACCTCTTCCTTCCCAATTTGTATCCCCTTGATCCCCCTTTGTTGTCGTATGGCAATAGCTAGAACTTCAAGTACCATGTTGAAAAGGTATGGAGAGAGTGGACAGCCTTGTTTTGTTCCTGATTTTAGAGGAGCTATATTCTTTTAAAAAGTAATTGCAGATATTTTCAACTTATGGGCATGATATTGGGACTGTTGATAAAACCTATGGGAGAGTTTGTTTTTTCTTTTCTTTCTTTTTTTTAAACAATATTCTTTATATGATCTAACCAGTAGCACCATACATTTTATGCCAGTGTAACTAGGACCAAACAACATGTTTCCTTTTTGGTGTTTTCCACATAGGTTTCTCTCCCTACCTCCCTGTCCCCATCTCTCTCTCTTCTCAGGACATGGTCCTTTGTGGTCCAGGGTGGCCTCAAATTAATCATGCAGCTGATGGTGACTTTCAAATCCATATCCTCCTGGCTCTACCTCTTGAGTGCTGGGATTATGTTTTGCTTTGTTTCTGTTTTTATTTTTGAGACAGGATCTGTGTAGCCCAGTCTGGCCTTGATCTACTTAAGTAGCAGAGGCTGGTCTTGAACTCCTGATAGTCTGTCTCTGTATCTTGAGTGCTGTGTTTATAGACACAAGTCAATATGTCTGGGTCAAAGATATAATTTTAGCAGTACTGGGGATTGAATCTAGGACCCCAAAAAAGGCCATGCAAACAGTTCTTCCACTCAGCTATAGCCCCCTCAGAGATGAATTTTATTAATCAAATTTAGGTGATCTAGAAAAAGATTTTGTTGTTCTTCAGTTCAGTATCTGGGATGATATGTTAGAAGGTCAGAAGAAAGGATGGCCTAAGTGGTTAAGTGAATGAGGACCGACTAGGACTTCACGCCGACCTGCAACGTGCAGTTCGATGGTCACAGTTTGATGCACTGTCTTGCTTCCGGAAGGGCCCTCGGAATGAAGAGCAGTGTGAAGAGAAGGGAAGAATGTGAACACCAAGAATGCTGGGACGCACTCAGCAAGCACTCTGTGCTGGTCTCAACATTGTGTAGGAATCTCTGGCCCAGCTGCTTCACATAAGCACCCAGGCTGCTAGCACTTGGGCAACTTCAGAGGCGCTGGACTAGACCAGATTTATGCCATGAAATAATCATTCTTTAAAAAAATCCACCATTTGCCTTCTAGTTCTCTTAAGTACCACACAGATGTTTATTGACGGACCAACATTAGTATTGATTTACCAACATCTGACAAAGGAGATTTAAAAGAAAAAAAACCCGGATACTTAGTCCCATGTTCACAAATCTCACATACACAAATTCAGTGGACTGTGACTGGAAAAAGACTTGAAAGCAATATATTTGTATTGGACAGTTGGGCATGTGTAGACTCTTTTCTCGCCGTTATCCTCCAAATGATGGAGCATTACAATTTTTTATGTTAAATTAGGTAGTTGAAACAATGGATAGCTAATTTACAGTGCAAAGAAGCATATGTATATGGTATATACAAATGCTTCATAGCTGGGTGTGGTAGTTCATGCCTGTAATTAATTATAGTATATAAGAGTCTGAGGCAAGGGTATCAGGAGTTCAAGGTCAGCTTGAGCCTGGCCTGCTTGAGGCCCTGGCTCAAACCCCAAAACAATCCAACCCAACCCAACCCAACCCCACACTAAATCTAACCATCTCAAATAAAAATCAAACACAAACCAAAACAACTCAATCACACAATAGTAAAAAAATTTCCCTATATTATATAAATTTCTTTTATAAAAAATAAAATTTGTGGATTTTGTATCCATGTGGCCCTGGAATTAGTCCCTTGCAGTTCTATGAAATGACTATAATAATTCATTAGTGGGTGAATGGGTGTGGTGGGAAGGAATTTAACAGTCTCTTAGTACTTCAGCAACTCAACTCTAATTACGCCAAGGTGCAATCTATGTGATAATAATGTGGGACAGGGAAAAACAATTTGACTTTCAAATCAGAGAGACTTGATTCTGCATTCCTCTGTTGATCTTTAACTAGACTGCTGGGGTTGGACAGATCATTCCACCCTTCTGAATCTCTGTTTTGCCTTCTGTGAAATAGGAATAACAATGCTGGCTGATGAAACCTTTGTAAGAGATGGTACCCAGCAAACTCCCAGTGTAGGGAAAAGGGACCAGTCAAAGAAACACACCTTGAGCAGAGCCAAAGAAACACACTTTGGCCCTGCAACCACAACCAAAGAAATGTACCCTGACCCTAAAACCAGTGCCAAAGGAACACACTTTGTCCCTGGAATCAGAGTCAGTGAAAGAAATGTACCCTGGCCCTAAAATTGGAGGCAAAAGGCTAAAAAGGACCAGAGAAAGAAACACACTTTGGCCCTGAAACCAGAGCCAAATCTGACCCTAATCCTGTGTAAAAAAGTAACCAATCCCGGAGCAGAGCTCTAGCCAATCTGAGCTCAGCACTGAAATCGGACCAATCCCTACTCTGGAAAAACTTCCCCAATCCCTATATAAACCCTGTGTATGTTCAGCTTGGCTGGTCCAACTGCCTTCCAATAAACCCCTTTGGATGAGCTTCGGGTGAAGATCTTCTTTTGCGGCGGCGACAGAGCAGAGCAAGCAGAGGCGACCCTGGGCAGAGCAGAGCAGAGCAGAGCAGAGCAGAGCAGAGCAGACGCTGGAGCAGAGGCGACCCTGGGCAGAGCAGAGCAGAGAGAGCAGCGCTGTAACACTTGCCCGGGAAACCTTCCTTGGCAGAGCGGAGTTGTTACACTCTGCTCCCGGCTCCCTGCTCTCCGCTCTCCGCTCTCTAGGAGCAGAGCTGAACTGTAGCAACTTCGCCCGAGAAACCGCCTGCGGAGCAAAACTGCTACACTAGGCGAACATCCCCAGCTGGAAGACCCTGTCCTGCCGGAGTGGAGCTGATACACCGGAGAAGCCTTTCTCTGAGGCAAGGCTGTAAGCTGCCAAGCTTACTGCAACCTGTGGTGGTCCTTGGCTCCCGAGCTCCAGGATACCTTTCTACCTGAGCTGTGTAACACTCAGTATCCTTGGCTCCTGAGCTCCAGGATACCTTTCCACCTGAGCTGTGTAACACTGAGTATTCTGTGACTCCCGAGTGCCAGAATACCTGACCCACTCCTGTTCCATCCTGTCCTGACCCATCCCGACAAAACGCTTACACCCAGCACTAACCTTTTTTTTTTTTGTTGTTCATGTAGTGCTGATTGAACCGGCTCTGATCATGTTAGACAAACAATCACTGCCCATGACCCTCAGCAGAATCACTTAAATTTTATTTATTTTAGAGTCACATACATCTGGAATTAACTTTTATGCATATAACTGATTTTTTTTAAAACAAAGCCACAGACAACCAACCCTTTTGGTACTTCTCCCAGGCCACTCTGTCCAAGCCTGTGGAGTGACACCTTGTGACCAGCCGCTGGACTCTCATCCTCTGCTCTAGTCTAACAGGCCCAGCTGACCTCTGCTGACTTCTCTTGATCAGCCACTGCTGGTCCCCTCTAACTGGCTTCTGGGCCCTCAGCCCGGCCCATTCTAGCTGCTTCTTAATCTTTTCCTGGCTCCCGCAGTAAGTATCAGAGTCCTTTCCAAGGCAGCCTACGCACAGAATTCTTCATGGGTCTTCTAGAGACCCCCCCCACCTGTCCACAGGTGCTTTTCTCAGATGTGTCCAGACCAGTTGGAGCTCAGGGAGGGTGCCACAAAACCTGAACTGCAAGGATGAAGGAGAGACCACCAACTCCAAGCTATTCCGACAACACAACCCCCATGTCTCCCGATCCCCAGCAGAGACAGAAGGAAGCAAGCATCCTCGAAGCAGATTCCTATGCCTTCCCACTCTACCCAGCTCACATGTCCGCAGATGAGAGAGCACCAGGGAAGGTCAGAGGGCCCGCAAAACTTTCAGCCAGCAAACTGGGGTAAAAAACGTAGGTAAACACCAGAGCTGCAGCTGGGAGACTGCCAAGGATGTTTTGAGACCATTGGCAGAAAACGAGGTTGGTGGCACCTCAGTCTCTGTGGGTAAACAGAGCTTGTCCCTCGCTGTCCGACGGGATTTGAGAGCTCCTTCCATTGGGTTCACTCAGAGCCTGGCCTTCTATCTCCTAGCCCAGCTTCCTCTCTGCAGTGAATGCAGGGTGTGGTGCAGCATTTTCCTGAGTGTTCTGCGCAGCGCTAATCCCCTGAGATGCTTTCTAAGGAAAGGTTTCCATGGCTGAATAATATTATGTATCTCTGGATTCTTGCTCCTTCTACAAGATTGGCAGAGGACAACAGATTCGAGAGTACTGGCTTTGAGAAGTTGTGCTTTACCCAAAGTCTCTGCCAAGTTAACAGTTACTCGTAAGCAATAAAACTAATGCCTAATGGGACCACAGAAATGGGTTAGTGGGAAACCATGGCCCCGTGTGTACAAAGCCCTGAGTTTGACCCCCAACAGCAGCAAAGTTTAAACACGTAGCAAAAGGAAGTTAGTAGACACTACTAATCCTAGCAATTCAGAGGTCAAGACAGGAGGATCGAAAGGTCAGCAGCATCTTCCGCTACACAGTGAGCTGGAGCACAGTCCAAGTTATAGGTCTCAAAAAAAAACAAAGGAAGGAGGGGAGGGGGGAGAGCTCACAGGTTAAGCGCTTGCAGCACAAGTCTGGCAGTCTGAGATGCAGCCTGGTGGAAAAGTCCTCCGACCTCCATGGGTTCTCAGCTGCTCATGTGCACCTGTGCGTACAGGTACGTCATGCACACACATCCATACATGTTCATATAATAAATAAAAATAATAATGATAAAGTCTTAAAAAGCCAGCTCAAGCAACCAAAGAACTAATGCTTAATGGTCATACTATTCCCTGAACTGACATCTGTCCCTTAGGGCTTTTGCCCTCTGTGGCCCCTCTAACAAGATAGAATCTTCTCTCTGAGGGTAGGCACCTGACTTACTCCCTCAATTTTCAGAGTGTTCAAAAGAGAGATCTTCTCTGACCACACTATTTAAAAGAGGCCTTCTTTTCTCTTCAACTGAGGCTCTTCCTATTTATATTGTGTTAGTTTGTTTTCATAGCTCTTAAAACTCTCTGGCATTATATGTTATATAATAAGCTTATTCTTGATACATTTATGGTAATTAAACAGCAGTGTCTGAGGACACACGTATGATATATATTTTATTTCAGTGTTGCCAATGGAATCCATCACTTAGGAAAGTGCTCTATCATTGATTGGTTTCAGGCAAAGGTATTGTTTTCTTTGCTTCCTGATGTATCCACAGGTTTAGAGCATAGCCTGATGCCACACTGGCACATGAAACACTGTTGGCGAATGAATTGTTATGGTGGAGAAAGCCAAGGGATCGAAGGGTAGGAGACCTGCAGTGTTGTAGGGTATCCCCAGAGAAGGCCACTGGAACCTGAGTTCAAGCCAATAGAAAGACTTTATTAGCAAGTCAGTGGCTTCACTGGGCGTCTGGGATCCCAGTGTAGCCCCGAGCCTTTCTCAGGGTGAGCTTTTAAGTACAAAAGCCACATCCTGGGTTGATACACCTCAGTTAGCAAGAACAGTTAGCCAGAATTGGAGCCACAGAAGCCAAAAGCAGGGTTAGTACACTCAGGGACTTTCCCAGAATTGTGGACTTTGATGGATTAGGACTTTGTTCTCATTTTTGCAGGTGGTGTTGCCTATGTGCAGGTTACACTAGCAGATGGCACGGGCCAAATGGTGCTTCCATCATGACATCAGCGGTGCTAAGTTCCCGGGGCCTGTTAGAGTATCACAACCCAACTCTGTAGCGCAACCGTGACAAAACCTCTTCCCCACTGCACAGACCGGGCTAGCTGGGCAAGCAGCCTCTGTGGAATCTCCTGTCTCCACTTTCCATCTTTGGAGCAGAGTGGAATGACAAATGCATGGCTACTGCATGAGCTTTTATGTGGGCTGTGAGGAACTCCAGTGGTCAGGCTTTTGTGGCAAGCATATGAACGTGTATCAAAAAAATAAGGTGGGTTTCTCTTGAGAGCAGACACCCAAGGTTGACTTCCAACTCTGCACACAGGTGTAGGTAAGCCTCTACACAAGTGTGTGCCTATGGGAGCACAAACACATACTCACACTTACACACTCACTCCCGTCCATGCACACTCACACACTCTCACACCACCCACTTTTACACACACACACACATACACACACATACACACACACACACACACACACACAATGACCCGAAGAAGAAAGACTCATTAATATTGTTCTCTATCACAGCAAATAATAGATATTCTTAAGAGAACAAGACCCAGAAATGGAAGCTTCTGGAACCATCTAGTTGCTATTGGGTCTTGGATGCAACTGTTATTGACGCTGGCTTTAAAAAGAAAGGTTGGTTTCATCCAAATGACAGTGCTATGTAGTGAGTGTTCTCTATTGGTTTATTTGCATTTGTCTCCATGAGAGTTAGTTTCGTTGTTTGTACCCAAGGCCACACAGGAAGTGAGAGTCCCAGCCAAAATGCTGACTTTGCTGGGTCTGTCCCTGACCCTACATGGAAGTGGCACTGCATGAGTGAAAACAAGGTTAATTTAGCACCTGTTCTCTCTTCCAGTAGCTCTCAGCAGAAGGTCTAACCCTTAAACAAACAAGGTGGTGACTGGAGACAGCCTTGGGCTGCTCTCCAGGGAACAGAGCAGGGAAGGAAAGAGGAAGTAGGACTTTAGGATACAGCAATGGCATTGACTTTGTTAGTGGAGAAAAACGTGTTTGTATTAAGACTGGAAATTGTTGAGCTTGAGCTGCATGGACACTGCCTTTAGCTTCATTGCATTGTATAATTTTCTGTCACCATGCCTCATTTCTTGCTTTATCTTGTTTCTCTTTAAGTCATGAGCCAGTATGTTTATTTGCATGAACTAATTATCTGTGTGTCTCCATCTGAATCAATTTGAAAATTATAAATGACTTGAGGAGTAACAAATAGGAGACTTAAATCAATGAAAAGGACTCTGCAATTTTTCTCCACTACCTGTGTTGATCTAATGAGGGTTTAAGTCAACTTTCAAAACCTTCCACTTATTTCAGTAAAAGACTTCAACTGTTCTACCTTTACTATGTTAAGAACACTGTCCATTAAAAAGGGAATCATTTTTTTTAAGTTCTCTCTTGAAAATTTCATATTAAACAGCTGAAATCTCAGGAATAAAATAAACAAGATGATCTAGACTCGATGGAACATGCCTCTAATCTTAACACTTGGGAGATGGAGTTAGGAGGATTGTTGAGTTAAGCCTAGCCTGGGCTGTAGAGTGCCTTCAGGGCTAGCCTGGGCTACCTAGCAGGACCTCCATCTTTATGTAAAAGCACCTTCCTAACTTTAAAAGATTTAGAAAAAAAATGATGAGAGCCCAAGAATGTCATACCACACCTGGCTCGATTTTCTTTTTATACTTGAACAGTGCTTTCAGTTTTTCAGTTCAAGTCGATCCCCTCCCTCCCTCCCTCCCTCCCTCCCTCCCTCCCTCCCTCCCTCCCTCCTTTCCTCCCTCCCTCCCTCCCCTCTCTCTCAGGATGCACTCTCAGACACAAACATGGGAGCATGTGTGTGGGGTGTGTGTGTGGTAGAGGTGAGGACCAAGGGGAGGTCAGGCAGTGTCTTCAAATTTAAAATGCTAGGATAACTGAATCATTGGATGGGGATGCTCTGGCTTTGTGTGCCTCTTGAGCTGTTTTATGCAGGTCATGGGTAGGCTTATCTTTAAAAGGTCCCACTTGGATCTTTTGGAACTTTCTGTATTCACAGCAGCCATAAAGAATTCTTCTCTCTCCTGAGTTTTCACAGAGACTTAACGACTTAAAAACACTTGTGTGTGTTTGATCTTGCCTGTGCTTTGAGGACAGACATTCTGCTTCACCTGCCTTCTTATTCCACAGAGCTCAGCATGGTGTAGATGCTTAATGAATATGTGTTAATTGCATAAAAACAAATAGATGAGAAAAATACCTTTGACCAAAATTCATACAAGATTTGCTACCACAATTAGAAATAAAATACAAAGAAAATGAATGGCACAGATATGGCAGATTGGAGTGCAAGTGCTATGGCCTTTGTATCAAATATAATCCTCTGTGTCAGGAACTTCTGTTTCTTATTCATTATTATCATTATTCATATGTGTTATATGCTATTGAAAGCTCTGGGGTTTGAACAAGGATGCTTGTGCTCTTAGTTAGCTTATAATTAGTGAGGAATTGACATATTTGAAAAGGCACTTACAGTATTTGATTATATCATGAGAAATTCTGTGAAGTAAGACAGGGTGCAGAACAGGCACTGTAGTTTTAGGAGAAGATTTAGAACTGTTTCTGTAGACAGTTAATAAGATTCTTTCCATCCACACTGACACCCTTCACTCCTAGATAAGAGTTCCAGCAATTAACAACTGTTGAAAGAGGGAGAATTAGTCTTCCTCAGGGATGAACGCCTTAATTAGCTATCTAGTTTCAAATGGCCAGCCCTAAAAAAATATACATATGAGCAACACTAAATGAACCTAACAGGATACATATATATATATATAAATATGTCACACACATATATTCATATATATTTGTATATAGTCATATATTGCATATAATATATTCATATATTAGACACACACATTATGTGTGTATATTTGCAACAATAATAATTAGAGAAAAAGGGGCCATGAATTTGAGAGTGATTGAGGTTGTGGAATGGCATGAGAGAGGTTGAAGAGATGAGAGAGAGGTAGAAATGATATAAATACAGTATACATACATGAAATTTAAAAATAAATTTATTTTTTAAAAAGTTGGAAAATACAACACACATTGGGTGTAGCTCACTTACTTGCCTAGCATGTGTAAAACCTTGAGGGTGTAATTCCTGGTACTACAAGAAAAAAACAAAAAAACAAACAAAAAGAAAAATGGGAGGATACAACAACAACAGACTGTCATGGTGTGGGCGATGTTAAGCTGTGAGGTAGAAGACGCAGACATAACAAGCTCCAAGGCAGGAAGACAAGGGCAGAGAAGTCCTCAGAAGAGGAGGGTTGGTTCGGTAGACCTTGCTTGAATGAGTAGGATGCTGTGTAGTTGTGTTGGGGGGAGGAGAAAGTTCCAATGGTGTACAAACAGGAAGTCTCCATCCAGGTGCTAGGGACACAGTAACCAGTACAATATGGTACTGTCCAGTAAATACAGAGAGGAAGAGACCCAAGCAGATCAGAGAACAGGATGCTGGATTCCTCTTCCACTATCACTGCAGTTACCTTGATCTTGCTGCTCCAAGTTGCAGACACCTTTCAACTGGTCTCTGATTCTGGCTTCTTTCCCTCTGGAATCCAGTTGATGGCCCTTGCTATGGTGTTTTCACAGAACACTATTCATTGGTGCTCACCTTACTCTCCAACTCTCAGTGAGTTCCTTTTCACCAATTCAACAAGTATTTGTTGGGGTCTACATCATCGAATGACAAATCATCAATCTGTCTCCGCCCGTGGTAAGTTCTAAGAACCCAAAGCAAAGCAAGGTAACAGAACGTAATGGAAGTATAGCCCGTGAGGGGGGGATGAGATTTGAGTGGATGGTGTCCCTTCAAACATGAAATTTGAATAGTTGAGGTGATATGGGGAGAGCTTTTGAGAGCCAAGGAAAGTGTGAGGGCAGACTCTATGGAAGGGGAGTGTGCTTGTGTCACAGACTGGGGAGGTGGCCAGTGTGGTGGTAGCATGTGAGGGAAATGGATGGCAACAGCAAGGAGCTCAAGAGGGCTGGGGTGGGGGTGGGGTAGCAGAAGAGGCAGCCCCTTGTAGTCCAGTCTTAGGGTTGTGCATGAGATGAAGCTGTTTGGAGATGAGAACAGGGAGCGCCGTGCTCTGATTTAGATTATAGAAGGATCCTTACCAACTGTTTAGTGGTCCACAGGGCAAGGGCAGCACAGGAATGTCCTAGAAAGTGAGAGAAGTGATGGTGATGTGCCCTGAGGATGTCGTGGGAAGACAACTGGAAGTGATCAAGGTGTAGGAAAAGGTCAGCCTCTTAATGTACCCTGCAGGGTTCACAGAATTCGCCAACTGAGGAGAGGAGTAAAAATTACTTCAGTTGTTTTGACCCGAGCAATGGAGGAGTGAAATTACCACTGACAGGGAGGGAGGGAGAAGATGGCCAGAAGAAGTGGTGTGAAGTGAGGGAATCACATGTTGAAAGTGTCTTCTTACAGACGCCCTTTAGACGGCTGTGTAGTTGGGCTCTCTCGGCAGAGAAGCAATTGGATATATGATTTGAGAATTTGGAACACATCTGTACTTGAGATACAAACTTTAGAGTTGTTTGCATGCAAGTGATACTGAAAGCCACATGCTTGGATGAGATCATCAGGGGAGTAAGACCAGGTAGAGAAGGACAAACTTTGACCCTCCAGTGGTTAGACATGGAATTATTTATTTATTTATTTATTGGTTTTTACGAGACAGGGTTTCTCTGTATTGTTTTGGAGGCTGTCGGTCCAGCCCAGCCTCGAACTCACAGAGATCTGCCTGCCTCTGTCTCCCGAGTGCTGGGATTAAAGGCTTGTGCCACCAACGCCCGGCTTTAGACATGGAATTATTAAAAAGGAAATAATCAGAGGGGTGTAGTGATGGTATACTACCTAAACCCCAGCGTTTAGGAAGTGGAGGCAGGAGGATTGCCTTGGATTAGAGTCCAGACTAGCCGAATATGCTGAGTAAGACAGCCTAAGACCCGGTAAACAGTGGAGGAGCTAACCTGGGTGAGAGCATGTAGTTCATCCAATTACACACCAGTGTGGGGAGAGGAGATGGAGGCGGCTGAGGGATGTGGTTGGTGGATGCTGCCTTGGGAGTGTTTCACAGTTCTTTCCTGATTGCTTGCTGTCTCTCAGCAAAACACTGAGACCTGGTTGCTGAGAAGGGTCATAGAAAGCACATAGGGAGCTTGAAGAAAAGCAAGGATGGCATATAAACTAGATGGTTTGAAAAGGAGAGTGGGAAGACAAAAGACAGCTTTCAAGATCTCCATTTGCATTATTACAGCAGTCGAAGCTTTATAAAAGAAACTTTCCCAGTCTCTCCACGACTCTGTTCTCCTTGACTGGTCAAGCCCTATCCACAGTTCTGTTTTGGCATCATCTGTCTAGATGTAATATACCGGTCGTGAGTGGGAACGCTGGCATCAGCTTCTTAGAATTTTAACCTTGGCGTCACTGCTTGGTCTGTCTTCTGATCTGGGAAGATATTCAACTTTTCTGACTCACTTTTCTCATTTGCAAACAAGAATTAGTAATTGTCCCTACTTATCGTCGATGCCATGAAGAGTATGTAGGATAATGTATGTGAGGAGAACAGGAATTATTTAGTCAGAGTTATTTTTATTACCGCCATCATCTTCATCTTCTGTGAGGATATAAGGTTTCCTGAGGGAGAGGGCTATTCTATTCATCTTGTGGTCCTGATGATAAAGTAGGAACTTAGTAAGTGTTTTGCTGAATAGAATCCAGATTCAAACAGTTCTCAGGGCATTGCAAGTGGCCCAGAGTCTTCTTGAAAAATCACCTATTCCTGAAAAGCTGGGAACTCAGCATGCTCTCTTTGAAGGCATTGTCAAGGGTCAGGTAGGTGGTTTGAATGCTCCATACCCTAAAAATAAATTTGCAGTGTAGTTTTCAGAAGTGTGTCTTACCCACTCAAATGCCAACCCCCCTTTTTTTGATCGTGGCACTAGCTAGATTGGATCACACTGTTCCTAGATCTTCCCTGGGAGCCTGAGTTTTATGAAGCTGGCAGGGGACCTGGATGCCTGAATTGATTCACAGCTGTGGGCACCAGATGACTGAAGCTGTCAGAAAAGGCCTGGTGAGATCCATCATTCTGGGTCCTTCTGTATAGCATTCTTGTGATTTGCTCTTCAATGCAGTGGTCAAACAGAGGCACAGAAAGGATTACATAGGTTGCTCATTTCTATTATTAGCCTAGAAAAGCCTATGAACTGGGTATTTGCTAAGTCAAATTGCTTGAAAAATAGGAAACTCAGGACCAGGGCTGTGAGTCAGTGGTGTGGTAGATGCATACATAGCAGGTTTAAGACTCCTGAGTTCAGCTGGGTATGGTGACACACACCTTTAATCCCCACTGGGGAGGCTGAGGCAGGTGGATCTCTGAGTGTGAGGCCCACCTGGTCTACAAAGTATATTTCAGAAGAGCCAGGGATACACAAAGAAACCCTATTTCAACAAACAGCAAACAACCTGAATTTGAGCTCTACCATTGGAAAACAACACGGTGCATTGTTTTCAATGGGAACAAACTGGTACTAACTAGAAGTTATTTAGGGTTGACAGTTCATCCCTTTCATGGAGACAGCAGACCTGAGCATGTTATTAAGAAAACATCCTGATGATAAAACAACAATGAATCAGAAGAAATTAAGAGTGGAGTTAAGAATAACAGGGAGGCTTGGCTATGAACACGCAGAGCAGATGAACTCATTCTAAGGGTAGCTATAAGAATTATGCAAAAATATTTGAATAATAACCACATTCCCCACATTATATGAAAATTATACCCCTTTCAATTGCATAAAACAGTTTACATACCCGTTACCAACTGAGCTAAGGAACGTGTAATGGTGGGGAACCTGATATCTCCACAAAACACTTCCAGAACAATAACAAAAAAGACAGTCAACTTTCCTTTACTCATATTCATCTGGGAAATCCAAAGGAATCATATTTCATTATATCACAGAAATAAAACATCTCAGAGGCACTGGCTGTAAACTAACCTATATTTAGAAACAATTTTGCAGCTTCCAGATAAATGTATTTCCTTCAGGAAAAAAAAAAAAAAAAGCACATCTCACAGCCCAGCCTGAGGTGACCGAGCAGTGGCTGTTTCTAATGAAACTTAAAAGAATTCGTGATGTCATCTCGTGTGTGCCAATCCCTCGATAAAGAGATGGCGGGACAACGTCACGGCCCATGGTGATCCCGCAAAAACTGAAAGGCGTGTGTGTGTGTGTGTGTGTGTGTGTGTGTGTACGTGTGTGTGTACGTGTGTGTACGTGTGTGTACGTGTGTGTGTACGTGTACGTGTACGTGTGTGTACGTGTGTGTGTACGTGTGTGTACGTGTGTGTGTGTACGTGTGTGTGTACGTGTGTGTGTGTGTGTGTGTGTGTTTCCAAAGCAAATCGCAGTTTGCCGCCAACACAATGGGCGTCTAGAAAGTGAAAGGGAGTGTTCTGCTTTATGTAACTTGCCTTGGAAGCCCCGATGACAAACCACTCCTCTTTAAAGCCCCCTTTAGGAACCAACATGGAAACCCCTCCCCCAGGCAGTTCTGCTGGGGTTCCACTTTGTTTAAAAGTTAGGCTTTCCCTGCTCTAAAATACATGCAAACCTCCTGCCGTCTATTCGAACGCTGGAAGCTGCTCTAGCATTAAAAAAAATGTAATAGAATTGGTGCATCATATGCGATAAGGCAGAGGAATGTTATTTTTATTAAAGTTGGCACTAGAATTCCTCTCAGAAAGGGAAATGTATTTACTTTGAAAAATACCCCGAGAGCTTGGAGAGGAGAAGGAGAGCTCCTGAGGGGCTGGGGTGTGGGCGGAATGTTTCTGAGACAAAGGCAGTGATTTGGCAGAAACTTCAAGCGTGTGGAAGCAGGGGAGGAGGAGAGGGCTGAGCCAATGGGAGGGCGGGCCGGCCCGCAGCCCCCCACTCTTCTTCTCCGCCCTCAAGTGATCCAACTCCCAAAATATTTGGTGTAAGTCATTTGTGTTGCTGTTGTTACAGAGTCTAGGGCAGGGCCTGTGCCCATCAGCTGAGTGGATCCGGGGTGAGGTGGGTGGATCTGAGTGCACATAGGGAACGACCCCCAGCTTAGAAGTCAGCTTTGAGTTCAGACAGCGTGGGCTCCTAGATCCTAACACCAGGGTTTTCCTGAAACCCATGGGGCTGGATAGATCCGGATAGGTTCTTGGTGAAACCATCCCCATTCCGGACGGAATCTCTGCTGTGTGTGTGGGTGGGAAGCTTCCTGGCATAGAGTCACATGTTGCTTTACTGTCAGGGACGTGGAAACAGAACTCCATAAACAGCAGGCGTCATAGCTGCTTTTGCAATCTTTGAGTTGGTCAGACTCCAGTATTTTAATGTAGGAGGGTGATCGGTTGAAGACGAATCTTTAGTGGGATAACGAAGGAGCTTTAAGGTTCTAAATTTACATCTCGCAAACATCCAATGACATTGAAAATCTTTGAGGATGAGATATAACTGCCGAACCCAAAAGATGCCTGGTATTTCCCAAAGGATACTTGGCCACCTGGGAGGTTAGGACAAAAGAGAGGGTGGATCCGCATAGTAGACTTGGCAGAAAAGGTATTCATATCGATGCTAGGGCCGAATCTGGTGCAACACAGTGGGAAACTAATGGACGAAGGATAAAGATATATCAGATTATGCACTCACTGTGTCTCAGATTTAGGGTATTAAAAAAAAAAAAGAATATATCATCTGCTGGAAAGACTCAACGCGTGCTGGAATTCTCCGATCCAAAATTTTAGCTTCCTCCTCTCCTGCAAGCCTTTCTTTTTCTTTTTTTCTTTTTGGTTTTTTTGAGACAGGGTTTCTCTGTATTATTTTGGAGGCTGTCCTGGAACTCACTCTGTAGACCAGGCTGGCCTCGAACTCACAGAGATCCTGTCTCTGCCTCCCAAGTGCTGGGATTCAAGGTGTGCACCACCAAACATCTGGCCTCCTGCAAGCCTTTCATTACCATTAGTTATACATTCCTCCCTGTGCATCCCCTTTTAGTTTTTCTTTCCAAAAGTTGCTACCAGTTGAAATGATGAGGAGATCCTATTCAGGGTTGAAAATACAAACAAACAAGGAACCAGTTTGCAATCTGCTTGCCTGTCATTGCCATATGAGGCCAGTGACGCAAGTCATTGCTCACTGCGGCTTCCCTAGCTCTGCGATACCTCCTGGCACATGATCAGGGTTCAACAAATATTTGTTGAATCAGTTAATGAATTTCATTCCACATCTGATTCGTAGAGATTACCACAATCCTCATAGACCACCCGGAACCTAGTAGTGTGTTACTTTTATAAGGGAAAAACAAACTGTAGGATTCCAGGCTGGTATTTTGATCTAATTCCTTTTTATTATCAGCCTAATCTTGGATCATGTAAATGATGATCACACTATATCCGTCAGGATACTCTGCCAGAAAAGATTCATAGTTATGGCTTATCCGACCTCAGAGTGAATCTAGAGATTCAATTAAATGATATCGCATGAGAGCTCAGTTCTAATATAGAGGGATGCTTTGATGTTCAGTGTTTGTTTTAGGTTAATAGCATTGTTAGATTGTATTAATGGATTATAAAAAGAATGACTTCACATCTCAATTTGAGAAAAAAATTCAGTGGTAGAAGTTACATAGTAATATCTATCAATAGGATTTAGCAAAATTTCAGTTATTTGAAAATGTAATTGTGAGTGGAATGTATGAATAAATATATTTAAAACAAGAACAAATGTTCTTTAGGGCCAGATTTTGGATAATTACAAGAATGTATTTTAGGATTAATACAAATGCATTGTTTTGGTGCACTGGGATTTATTTTCTATTTCCTATCTTACAGCTTTTTTGATGATGCTATTTGGATGATCTTATACTCTGTCATAAAAACCTTGATTTAACCAATTAATTATTTTTGATACCTATCTCAGATTAGCCTTGAATATTCTGTGCAGTCTGGGATGACCTCTAACTCCTTTCTGTCCTGTCTCTGCCTCCCAAGGATTATAGGTGTGAACTACTGTGCCTAGTGCGAGCCTTGCTTTATACAATTAGACTTTATATATATGTATATATATATATATATATATAATTAACTTTAGACTCTATGTAGTATATGGGAAAGAAACAGAAAACACTGGCAAACTAAAAGGAAAGTTCCAGAAATAAAAGAGATTTCCTTCTTGGACCTGGTGTGTGCATATTTATCATTAATGGAATTTAAAGAGAAATGCTTTCTGGTTGGTATACATAAATTGTTTTTTTTAAATACAAAAGAGGCAAGTGTATTACTTGTCCGTCTCTATATAACAAATTATTAGAAACTTTAGTCTTTTCCCTCACAGTCTCTGTCAGGCACTGGGGAGCTTAGCTGGCCTGTCGTGTTGGAATGTTGTCCAGGACTGAAATCACTGTCGAGCTTTATGAGCAGGAGGACCTGCCTTTAACATTGCAATGGTCTTATAGGCATATGTCTCACAGTCAGTCAGGTTGTAGGCAGGAAGCCTTGGTTCCTTATCATGACCCCTCCTCACAGCTACTTGAGCAAGTAGCCAGGTAGGTAGTAGGGAAGTTGTGATTTGTCTTGTGATCTGACATTGAAAGGAGCCTGCCATCACTTCTGCCATGGTCTTCAGGCCACACAGACCACTCCTGGTGGGGTGTGGGAGGGGCCACCCGAGGACACAAACGAGGATCTTGCTGGGGAGTCATTAGGAACCACCTTGTCACTAGTGGCTCTTGGGACTCCTTCGGTTGGGTTGCCTTGTCCAGTCTCGATGTGATGGCTTTTTAAAATAAAATCTTATTATATTTAATCTTATTATATTCACTGATAATGAATTTTGAATTGATTAGCAATGCTCACTAAAGATATTTTGAAAACTGTAGGGTGATCATGGTGGGAAAATGAAACTAACATTTCAAAATAAAAAAAAAGGCTTTATGACTGTATGTTTTGGTTTGAACTTAATGTGTAAGGCTTGGTCAGTCTTCAGCTTCAGTTATGCCCTGGAAGGGTATCAGGATCCCTCTTTCTTTTCCTGTGTGCTTCTTCTACACCATGGGGTGAGCAATTTTACTCTACTACATGTTTCTCTTCATGATACCCCCCTTTATCACAGTCCCAGAAATAATGAAGTTAGGTCAACATGAATTTAAAAAAATCTCTGAAATTATAAGTGAAGTAAATCACCGCACCTTTAAGTTGACTTTCTCAGGTCTGTTGTGATAGAAAGCTAATGCCCTGTGTGAACATTATGTCCCCCAGCTATGAGGAATGACGCCCACTACGGCACTGAATAATGCTAATAAGTAATCGGCAAATTTGTTTCATAAGATTATAAACATCTGCTTTAAGTTGGAAATGAAAAGACAGAGAAAAGGGAAAGATTTTTACAAAGGAACAAAAAACAGCAAAATCCCAAACTGAGCAACTGATCAGCCAGCCAGGAGCTAGAGAAAGGAGATACTGTTCAGGATGTGCATGAAGGGAGCATCCTGTTGTGGTGGGGACAGATGTGATCCCAGCCCTTGAGTGATGAAGACTGAGATGAGTTCAAGGTCATGAAGGGAGTTCTGGTCTAGCCTGGGCTGCAAGACATTCTGTCTCAAAAATCAAGCAAGCGAGCGAGCGAGCGAGCGAGGAACCAGCCAGCCAACCAACCAACCAACAGAAAATGATACAAAACAAAACAGAAAAGCTCAAATAGGAGGCATAACAGATAACAGAAAATACAGATAAGATAAGCAGACAATAGGCACAAAAAATGTAGGAAGGCGGTCCTAACACAAGAGAGAATAGAAGAAAAAGACTGAGATGGGGCGGTTAGAACATAGCAAAACAAAACTCAACAACAACAACAACAAGCAAATAACATTAACAAAAACCCCACCCACCTTGCCGGGCTTTGGTGGTGCATGCCTTTAATCCCAGCACGCAGGAGGAAGAGGCAGGTGGATCTCTGTGAGTTCAAGACCAGCCTGGTCTACAAGAGCTAGTTCCAGGATAGCCTCCAAAGCCACAAAGAAACCTTGTCTCGAAAAAACAAAAACAAAAAACAGAACAAAAAAAAAAAAAAAAAAAGAAAAAGAAAAAAAGCCACCTACCACTGCTGACAAAAGATCAAGAGAAGGGGTTAATTTTTTCTTTCCCCTGTAGTTTCTGGGCATTGCTTCCCTGGAATAGGCTGGGGCTGGCTGCCCATTCTTACATTCTCCTGGTGCTTTCTTAGCTTTTCCGGAATTTCCCCTTAATGACTGGTTCTCAGAATCCTGATTTCAGTTTGTGGCTCAGTGGAGTAGATGAGTTTTTGGAAAGGATTGTTGAATGGCTATTTTGTGATCCAACTTGCTCTTTTGGGACACGGTATCTTGTTGAATAAAAGCTTCCTGAAGTATTGGAAAAATATAATTTATCATAAAGACAAAATACAGACACACAAGCCAATAACTTTCTGAGAAATTTTGGCTGTGTGAAAAGTTATTACCATAGTTGGATTTAGTTCCTCTTGTGTTTCTGTAGATTAGCGTAGTTCATTTTGAATTCAATTCTTGATTCAAGATTTGCTGCATTTCAGGTTCCCGCTTCAAGTCACGTGTCTGTGGTTGGTGGAAAAATGTCTCGGCTGCCAGTCAGTGTCTTTGCCAGGGCTGCTACTAGGACAAGGTTTTATTTCTAGAGACTGAAGTCAGGTCCTCAGTTACACTCTCGCTGCTCCCTCACCTTTTATACGTGAGACTATTCCATAATCTTCGCTTTTTGTAACCTTGACTGCATTTTCAGGGAGACTTGGGCTAGCATTTTTCACATATAGAGCTACTAAGAAAAACAAGGCCATTTTGCATCAGGCTTTGGGAGTACAAGGTAACTTATAAAAGTAAATATAACTAAAGCAACCTACCCAGTAGACACCATTCTTGGTCCATTTTCGGAACTTACTTTTCTTTATTTGGTCATTTAAAAAAAGGAAAAAAAAACTACTTAGGTTATAACAAAATGAAGTTCAAAATTCACCTTGCTTGAGATTCTTTAGACCAGTGGTTCTCAACCTTCCTAGTGCTCCCAACCTTTAATACAGTTTCTCATGTTGCGGTGACCCCCACCTGTAATTTTGCTACTGTTATGAATTGTAATGTAAATATCTGATATTTATTATGGTCTTAGGAGACCCCTGTGAAAGGGTCTTTTGACCTCAAAGGGGTCGAGACCCACATGCTGAGAACCTCTGTTTTAGACTGTATTTTGTGACCAGTGCCTCTCATCATTTGAAAACATTCGGCTAGTAGGTTTTGATATTTGCATTTCTCGTTGTTTTCTTCCCTGAAATTTTTATTAGACATATTTTGCCTTATTAGCCTGTTTTCCAAACTTAAAAAGTAATTTATCTTTTTTAAAAATTAACTTATTTTTATTATATGTGCACTGGTGTTTTGCCTGCATGTATGTCTGTGTGTGGGTGTCAGATTTTGAGTTACAGACAGGTGTGAGCTGCCATGTGGGTACTGGGAATTGAACCCTGGTCCTGTGGAAGAGCAGGCAGTGCGCTTAACAGCTGCACCATCTCTCTAGTCCCATTATCTATCTTTTTAAGAGAGGAGTAGCCTACGAACTCACAGAGGCTGAGCAGCACACCGAGGCCTGCATGGGTCTGTATGAGGTTCCTTGAACACGTTATGACTTCCAGTTCTGTGCTCTTATGGGACTCCTGAGCATTTGGGACCTGGGTCTCTGTTTCATGTGCCTCCTTTTGGGTTCTTTTCCTTCTCTTTGTTTGTGTTGTTCAATTTCAATGTGTTAGTTTTTGCTTTATCTTATGATTTTATTATTAAAATAAGTTTAAAAAGAGAAAGGACTATAAAGGACTGTGTCTGTATCAATACATTTCCCTATATTCTTCAATTATATAAGTATAGTAAAATGTTGAAATCTCAAGCTCTATTCATTTTATGTTTATGAGTATTTTGCCTGCATGTGTGTTCACCATGTGTGTCCAGCACCTGACAGAGCCAGAGGAGGGCACTGAGTCTCCTGGAACAGGAGTTGCAAATTGTTGTAAGCCACTATGTGGGTGCTGGAAATCAAACTGGAGGCCTCTGAAGAGAAACACATGCTTTTAACTGCTGAGCCACCACTCCAATCCTAAGGTTTAATGAGGGAAATCAGTGGCGAACACCCGGGTGTCTAATTTATAGTATATTAAATATGCACACACATTGAAATATAACCTGGAAACATATAGTTATATGCTTGATATGCTTAAAGAAAAATCATAGAATTCAAACCTTCTAACCAATGGGGAAGCTCAATACCAGGGAATATTCTAATTCATTGATTTAGTAAACTGAATGAGTAAATTGAAGGAGAATGTTTAAGAATATAGCAAGATGTAAACATAGCTTATATAAAGAAAAGTAACAAAAGCTACAATTTTACGTAGAACAAATATGGAAGCCATTATATTCTAAGGTAGGCTAACTCGTGTGAGAGTAGCCTGCCCTCTTCACGATGATGTGGAAACTTAACATAATGTCAATGCTTTGGTTAGGCTGGTGTCCAGGCTTCTTTCAGAAACTATCTCCTGCTGCCCTCTACCTCTCCCTGCCCCAGTTCTGGGGTTACAGGCATGCCATAGCAACATTCAGCTTTTTTACATGAGTGCCAGGGGTGCAAACCTGGGTCCTCATGATTGCAGAGTAAGAATTTCTACCCATTGAGTCATCTCTCCAGCCCAGTTTTGGTTTTGTAGCAGGATCTCACTGCATAGTCTAGGTTAACCTAGAACTCAGGATCATCCTGCCCCTTCTCTGACTTAGCCTCCTGAAGGTTGGGATAGCACAGGCATGTACTGTCATGCTCAATGTAGGAAGCACATTCTTAACCATTAGACACGAGAATAGGTTTTTTTTCCCCCGAGACAGGGTTTCTCTGTATTGTTTTGGAGGCTGTCCTGGAACTCCCTCTGTAGACCAGTCTGGTCTCGAACTCATAGAGATTTGCCTGCCTCTGCCTCCCGAGTGCTGGGATTAAAGGCATGCGCCACCACTGCCCGGCTTAATGATTCCTTTAATATAGATTTTTAGAAATGGAATTACCCTATCAAAAGTATAGACATCTTTAAAACTCCCTAGCACACTAAAAAAGTATTCTTATGAAGAGGCTATGCCAATTTTATATCTCTCATGTGTGTATGTATGTAGTGTGTGTGTGTGTGTGTGTGTGTGTGTGTGTGTCTGTGTCTGTGTCTGTGTATGCATGCCATGGCTCTTGGCGTTGAGGTCGGAGCACAGAGTAGGTTCTCCTTTTTTAGCACATGTGTTCTAGAGATGAAATTCAAGTCCTCAGGCTTGGCTTAGAGTATTTGTCTTTCCCCAGCATTTCCAGGCCCCTCAAAAGAAAGCATTTCTGTGGAGCAGGCTTCTCAACCTTTCTAACACTCCAACCCTATAATACAGCTCCTCATGTTGTGGTGACCCCAACCGTAAATCATTTTCACAGTCTTCCTGTTATTATGAATCACAATGTAAATATATCTGATATGATGCAGCCCCATGTGGGGGTTGAGACCCATATGCTGAGAACCACTGCTATGGAAGCTTCCTAAACAAGTGATGGCCATGTCAGCTGAGCTGATCAATGTTTGGGATGCTCTGGTCACTGTCACTAATTTAGTTGTTGCTGTTGTACCCAGCTTGTCTGTCTCTTGTTCTCTTCTTACAGTTCACTTCTTCTTTCCTTCCTTCTTTTGTTTTTGTTTTTGTTTTTCGAGTCAGGGTTTCTCTGTGTAGCTTTGCAGACCAGGCTGTCCTCGAACTCACAGAGATCCACCTGCCTCTGCCTCCCCAGTGTTGGGATTAAAGGCATGCGCCACCACTACCTGGCAATTCACTTATTTCTTTGTGTGGTGTTTTCTAAAGTCTAGTAAACATGGCAACAACCCCAAAACTGAAGAGAATTTCCTTAAACTTTTTTTTTCAAATCACTTGATTCATTGGTCGTGTGCACATTTGTATGGTGTGTGGTGTGTATGGTGTGTGTATGAGGTCAGCTTGTAGGAGTCAGTGCTCTCTTCTTCCACCATGTGGCTCTGGGGATTGTACTCAAGTTCTGGGGCTTGGCCACAGGAGCCTTTACCCACTCAGCTGTTTCACTGGTCTGAGAACTTCTTAGATGAAATTGAGACAGCGTGGGATCGACTTGTGAGAAGATGGAAGGGATGCTTGCTTCAGGAACAATTCACTAGTAGCTGTTTGGTGACTTCCAGGTCAGGAAGAAGGGATGGATGAGCTAGGCTGAGCCATCAAGTTAGGTTGAGCCATCACATTCCTATTTCAAGTGTTCCTGGAAACAGCCCGATTCTGTGCATGTTTTAATTGGCTCACATTTTAAAAAATGATGATTAAACCATGCGATGAGCTGTTCTATTTAAATGTGGCCCCTGACCTCATCTTAGCCTTCTCTTAGCTAGGTCAAGCAGTCTTCCTTTCAGCTGTTTATCTTTGTGTATGTCTGTATTATTTCCTGGTCGACAGAGTTCTGGAGAAAGAAATTTTGTGTGCGTGTGTATTTTATCTTTTTGTTTGTTTGTTTTGAGGCAGGGTTTCTCTGTATAACCCTGGATGTCCTGGAACTCGCTCTGTAGACCAGGCTGGCCTCAAACTCACTTAGATTTGCCCGTCGTTGCTGGAACGGAAGGTGTGTGCCCCCACTGTGGAGTGCTGGAATGGAAGGTTGTGCCCCCACTGCCCTACTAGAAAGAGACCTTTAATTTCTGCTATCTAGCAAGATCTTGAGGACAAAACTGGTAATATAGATGAGAAAGGTATCCTGAGTCTAATAGCAATGGAAGAAATCCCAGAGGATTTAAGCAAGTGAAAATAAGAAAAATGCCTCTATAGTCCCCATCACCTCCACAAACACTGATGCTTAGAAACAAGCGACATAACAAGCAGGGAAAATATTTCCAATGGACTTTACTGCAAGATACCTAATACCTTGCACATACAAAGAACTCATAAAAATCAGTGAGAAAAATGTAAGCAGTCTAATGACTGAATGGACAAAGAACACGAATAAACACATCATCAAGAAAAGCAGAAGTGAGAGTGTGTGTGTGTGTGTGTGTGTGTGAGTGTGTGTGAAATCCACCCCCCCCCATGTTTCTGGGGATGCAGCATGGGTCTCACACATGCGAGGGAAGGAGCCCTGTCCTTTCCAGCTTCCCCTTTAATTATAGAAATGTAGAATAAAGCAATGAGATACCACATTCAATTACTAGATAAAAAATTCCTTTTAATAAAATGACAACAGAGCGGCAACGATGGTTTTGGTGAGTGGGAATGCATTCTTGAACAACTTTCTGGAAAACCGCCTGGCAGGGTGCTTTACAGGGTCTTTGATGCAGGAGTCCCACTTCCAGCGACTTCCCTAAGCACACAATCTAAACTGGGAGGAGGGGCGTTTTCCTCCATGGTGTTTATCTTAACAAAACCATGGCGAAGCGATCCAGTAGTAAGGGATGACTCAATAAGTTGAATTGTGAATCATCTAGATAATAGGCTGTTTATACTTCTTTTAACAATTGTGTTAAAGGGATTAAAAGTATAACATGGCAAAATATTCAGGATAGAATTTGAAGCAAAAGGCTTTTGTAAAATAGATGTTTATGCACATGGGTAGACACAGAGAAAGGTTATTAGAAAGAGTACTTACCAATATGTCAGCAAGAACTGTTCTGATTGTACATTTTTCATTCTGTTAACAGTGATTATCTGTAAATATGACTTTAAGTTTACAGTGTGTTTATGTTTTTTTTTTTCCCCTCGCAGTCTCATTGTGCAACTTAGACTTGCCTAGAACTCATGCTTCCCAGGCTGGCCTCAAACATTTGGCAAACCTACTGACTGCTGGGATTACAGTTGTGAGCCGCCATACTTGGCTCAGTATAATATACATGTATTTTATTTATTTATCTATTTAAAAGCATGTCTGCATGTCTGTGTGTATACCATGTGCATGTAAGTGCCCCAGGACTCCAAAAGCACTGGGGTTACAGGTAGTTATGAACTTCCAGATGTGGGTGCTGGAGTAGATGTGGGCACTGGTCCTCTGAAACAGCAGTACATGCCCTTAACCTCTGAGTCATTTTCCCAGCCCATCAGTATAATACACATGTACCAATATATCAGCAAGAACTATTTCTGATTGTATTTTTTTAAAGAAACCTATCTGTTTTAGGAAATCAAGAGCAATCAACAAGCAGATGGTTCTTTGTGGTGATATATTATTATTTATTAAAGCCACTAGACACAAAAATAGCAAAGCAGCCATACTAGTTAGCCATAGAAGCCAGGCACACACCTTTAATTCCAGGACTCAGGAGACAAAGGCGCTGGATCTCTCTGAGTACAAGGCCACCCAGGGCTACACAAGACTGAATAAGTCTAAAAGAGAAACAGAGCTCATACCCTTAATCCCAGCACTAGAGAGGTATAAAAGATAGGAGCAGGGGCTTCAGTAGTCAGTTTCAGGAGTCTCCAGCCACGTTGAGGAAAGCATAGCAGTCTGAGTGAATCTGAGGAGCAGTGAACTTGGGAGCAATCTGAGGATTGCCCCTTTGGTCTGAACAGAGGTAGAGGTAAGAGCTAGTGGCTGGCTGCTTTGCTTCTCTGATCTTCAACTCGAAGCTTGAACCCCAGTCTCTGTCTCTGGATCTTTTATTTTTCGTGCTACAGTTCTTAGGATGAGGGGACATTTGGGAAAGAGGAAGCAGAGACCTCTTTTCAAAGAGGCTCTCCTTTGGGCCTGAGGAATTGGCAAATGTTCTGCCTGTTAGGGCCTAGCGTAGGAGAAGCAGACAGGCTAGTGAGTGGAGATGAGCAGGTGATGAAATCTCTGTGTGACTGCTGGCTTCTCTGAGCTGAGTCCCCCATGTAAAGCTCTGAGACAGACACAGAGTAGGAAGCAAGGATCCTCTGGGGTCCTTCTCCCTCCAAACTCTGTCCCGAATTCTTATTCCTCTCACCAACAGCCAGCACCAGTGAGTCAAGAAATTTTAAATAGAATAATAGTAGTGAATGCTAGCAAGAGTGTACCATGTTAGCATGCTAAGCACTTCTCACGCATGATCTTGCTGAATTCTGATCACTTCCTGTGTCATTTACTTCCTGTCAAGGAAGCTGAAGCCCAGAGATCTTATTTCTCCCAAGATCAACTACTATACTGTTTCATAGCAGTTTTCATGTATCAAATAAGTATTTTTTTGTGTCCACTAAGGTTAATAATACAAGTACCTTGAAGCTATCCACATTTTTATTGATCAAGACAGGTTTGCTAATTCACCCCAGAAGTATCTTTACAGTCAATCTCTCTCTCTTTTATTTTATTTATTTATTTATTTATTTATTTATTTATTTATTGGTTTTTTTTCAAGACAGGGTTTCTCTGTGGCTTTGGAGCCTGTGCTGGAATGTGCTCTGGAGACCAGGCTGGCCTCAAACTCACTGAGACCCACCTGCCTCTGCCTCCCGAGTGCTGGGATTAAAGGCATGGGCTACCATCCCCCCACCCCCTGGCTTAGATGAAGGATTTTAAAAATTACTTTTTATATTCCTGCCGGATCCATCTTCCAAAACCTCATTAGGAGTTTTGCTATGACACCATTTAGAAGATTGATTACAACGAGCATAAAAGCCAAATTCCTCTGTAGGGTATGCACACTGTCACTCTTTGGCCTGATGTTTGTGCATTTTCAACTTTATTTTTTTTCCCTCATTCCCTTCCACACCCCTCCTTCCTTCACCTTCTTTCCTCCCTTCCGTTTGCAAGTGCTTACAGCCTGTGGGTGACTGGAGATGCTGGGGAAGTCATACAGAGAAGCATATACATTGCATGTATACAAGAGGAACTTAAAGATGTATCGAGAGACAATGGGCACAATGAACTCTACAGTTATTCACATATGTACCGGGTACAGTTGCCGCACAAAGGAATAAGTGTCAGGGTTTCTCTGGCAGGGGTTGGGTGGAGAGGAGTCAGATAAAGTTCACAGAGAGCATGGCCCTTGAACTGAATCCTGAGAAGGATGTAGGTCTTTTTTTTTCCCCTTTCTCTTCCTCCTCCTTTTCTACCAGCCTCCCTGTTTTTAGGGAAAAGGTGGAGAGATGTTTCACGTAGAGAGCTCAATGTGAGCAAAAGTGCAGCTTCATCACAGGGAGGAGTGTGCATAGGTGTGTGAATTCGCCATTTGGTGCGCAAAAAAATGTGTGCAAAGCCCTGTGTGTTACGCTATGAACCTTCAGTGTTTCTCAAGGCTCTTATTTGAGATTTATTTCTTTATTTTATGTGTATAAGTGTTTTGCCTGCTTGTGTATAAAGTGATCTTGGAGATCAGAAGAGGGTGTTAGGGCCCCTGGAACTGGAGTTATAGATGACTGTGAGCCGCCATGGAGGTACTAAGAATGAGCCCTGGGACCTCTGGAAGAGCAGCCAGTGCTCTTAACCACGGAGCCACCTCTCCGGTCCCCCAGGCTCATGATCTGAACGCTTGTTTCCATATGGCTGTATTTTGGGAAAGTGGAAAGACGAAGAAGTCTGGTCCACCTGGTACTGGGGACAGGCTTTTGAAGGTGGTCCACCTGGTGCTGGGGACAGGCTTTTGAAGGTGGTCCACCTGGTGCTGGGGACAGGCTTTTGAAGGTTGTTCTTAATCCTGCTTTCTGCTTCCTGGTTTGCTCTAGTCCTATTTTGTTTTCCTGTTGCTTGATAAAACAACGTGACCAAAAGCAACTTGGAGACAAAAGGTTTATTTCAGTTTACAGCTCTGATCTGTCCTGAGGGCAGCCAGGGTAGGAACTCGAGGCAGGAACCTGGACGCGGGAATCGCAGCAGTGATCCTGGAGGAACACTCTTTATCAGCTTTCTCGGCCTGCTTTCTTATACCATCCAGGACCGGGTGCCCAGGGGTGGCACCACCTATACTCTGTGTGTGAGGGCGGGGCTGTGTGGTGGAGGTGCCAGGGAGAGCGTGAGGATGCGGATGTGGTGGTGTGAAGAAAGAGGCAAACACTAGACTGCACAGTTCTAGATCCTTTCCTAAAAGCCATAGACAATAACGGGTAGGTTTCAGATGTTGAGTAACATCATTCAGTTTGAGATTAAGAGATGCAGTTGGCCCGAAAGCGGAGGTAGACTGGAGGGGTGTAGGACTGGGAAGGCAGGGAGGTCATTTTTGGAGGTGTTTGTTGATGGGAGAATTGATGAAGGCCTACAGGACTCGAACTAGAGAAAGAACTGGGATGTTCTAGAGATATTAAAGGTAAAAACAGTCCCTGACTTATGATGACTAATGATTTTTTAAAAACTCTACAATGGTAGGAAAATAATAACCAGTCAGGAGAATTTTGGAGGCAGATCTTTCCCAGGTTAGCAACGTTGTACAATGATGTCATAGGGAGTGCCAGCTCCCAATAGGCCGGTCACGTGATCGCGAGGGATGCCGGAGGCAGCTGCAGAGCAATGTGTGGTTGAGCTTCCGTACTTGGTAGGCTAGGGTCATCAACACACTTTTGACTTTTGCTGTTTTCAATTGGCAGTGGCTTTATTAGACATGTTTCTCCAAGTGTGATCGGCAACCTGTTTGTTAGATAAACATAACGCTTGTAAGACGTTCAAAACCTTTGTATCGTGTTCAAGTGGCAATGTTATAGCTGTTAGATATAATCACGGAAGGAATGGACCTGCGTTTGGAAGCCCTTGCTTTCCATCTCACTTTTCCAGCCATTCCTCTTTACTGTGTTATTAAGTATTGGGTGGTGTGGATAGGAAGTACAACAGTGTCATTGAAGTTGACTGAAACGCTGTTTTGGGGACTTGGTGATTATAAGTGTAAGGGGTGGGTGGATGGAAGGAGTCTAAGATGAGTCTTGGGTTTCAGAAACAGGGTGTGGTAGTTACAAAACATGACACAAACAACACCCTTGTGCCCTTTGGCATAGGTGGCAAATTCTCACTTGCCTATTATTTTAGGTTGGTTATATCATTCTAATAAATATTCTGAGTGTTTGTTAGTGTTTTTAAAACTATTTTTTTATTTTTTGAGATAACACATCATTTTCCACTTTAGTTTCCTTCCTCCAAGCTCTCCCATATATTCTTCCTTTCTCTTTCAAATTCATGACCTCTTTTTCTTTAATTATTATTATATATACACACATACAAATATACACACACATATGTATACATACATATGTATCTGTGTATATGTATTTTAAATACATAAATGTATCCTGCTCTGTCTGTATAGCATTATGTGTGTACATGTTTTCAGGGCTGAACATTTGGTATTGGTGGGCTTGTTCCTTGGGAAGACTGTTTCTCCTACTCTCAGAATGGACTGTGCCACAGTTCTACAGCCTACAATTCTTTATGTAGTTGAGGATTCCTGAGCCTTTTGCCTTTCCTGCTAGCATGTCTATTGGTGTCATCCTTGTTTAGCTCATGTTTACACAGTCATATTGGTAAGACTTTATTGTATCATCTCATAGCAAACTCCTTGATCTCTTGGCTCTTATACTCTCCCTGCCCCTCTTCTGCAATGATCCCTGACCCTTAGGTACAGGAGTTGTGTTATAGATTAGTTTGGACGTGGGCTCCATGACTCTACACTTTGATTGATTGTGCTTTTCTGCATTGGTCTCTGTATTACTTTTTAAAACAATACATTGTTGGTTATAATTTTATAGGATAGATTTTAGTAGCAGTCCTGTCTAGGAGCTGTCTTTCAAAGTTCCTTAAATTTCAACAATTGAGCTGAAGGTCTGAGTTGGTGCAGTGCATCAGTGTTCATCAAGTCCATTTCCTGTGCCAACCTCACTCCTAAGCAGTGCCAGGTCATTGACTCTCTTACTGTCACTCTTGTCCTGTGTTCCTGTGGTGATCACAACTCTGCCTTGAGCCACAGGCCTAGCTAGCCACAACCCAAATGCAAACACAGATAATTAAAAGCATGAGAAAATTAGCTGATGTAAGCAGATATTATGGTTTTGTTTAGTTTATTATTATTATTACTTATTGGCTAATTGTTGCAAAGACCACTTTGCTTCTAAGCAATTCCTGGCAGTTCAAGATTGCTGAAAAAATTTTTGAAGATATATTTATTTATTGTGTATACAGTATTCTGTCTGCATGTATGCCAGATCTCATTACAGATGATTGTGAGATAACATGTGGTTGCTGGGAATTGAACTCAAGTCTTCTGGAAGAGCAGCCAGTGCTCTTAACCTCTGAGCCATCTCTCCAGCCCCTGAAAAAAAATTTTTAAGCTATAACTTGTTATGTGACCCAGGCTGGCTTGAATTCCAGATCCACCTGCCTCAGTTTAGTAGTCAGAACTGTAGGCATGAGCTTCAAGGATAAGTGTCTAGGTTACAATAAACAGGAGCAACTAAGTTAAATACGTGGTATTCCAGCTCACCAACACAAAGAGGGTTCAAGAGGACTAAGTGAACACATGAGACTGTTGTAGAGTTTCGTTTTGCTGCAGCCCCATAGCATATAGGTGAAATCTACATTGAGAGTTGTATATTTTTGAAAAAAGAAACACTATGAGTAATATATTCATTTGATATTTCAGAATCAAAGGCAAGGCTGTTCATTAAGAAAGGCTGCTTCAGCTTTTCTCTCAATATTCAATAGATATGAAAACCAGTAACCCAATGTTACAAAAACAACGTCTAATGGCTTTAAATCATCTAGCAATCAGATCTAGAGACACTACCAAGGCAAATGTATGTCAATAGATTAACTCAGGGTCTTGAGAGATAGTTCAACTGGGCAAAGTTCTTGCTGTGCCAAGTAAGAGCTGCAATTCAGATTCCAGCACCCACATAAATGTTGGGTGGGCATGGTAGCCCATCTGTAGTCTTAGTGTGCGTGAGTTAGAGACAGGGGTCCCTGGAGCAAGATAGTCAGCTAGACTAGTAGAAGTGGTGAGCTCTGAGTTGAAGAGACTGTGCCTCAACACACAAGGTGGAGAGCAATAGAAAAAGACACTTGGTCAGGTAGTGGTGGCACACGCCTTTAGTTCCAGCACTTGGGAGGCAGAGACAGAAGGATCTCTGTGAGTTCGAGACCAGTCTGGTCTCCAAGAGCTATTTCCAGGACAGGCTCCAAAGCTACAGAGAAACGCTGTCTCGAAAAACAAAACAAAAAAGAAAAGAAAAAGACACCTGATGTGTCTTTGGCCTCCATTGGCATATGTATCACCTACATAATGCACCCCTACATACATGAACACATGTATACTATACACACACAAAAAACATTCATTTGAAGGCTGAGTGGGTATAGTAGGCTAAGCACTTGCTTTGCAAGCATTAAGATTTGAATTTAATCTCTAGAACCCAAGCAAAAATGTTCGGTGTGGTGTTGCACACCTGTGAGCTCAGGGCTGGGAAAGCAGAGACAGAAGGATCCCTAGGACTCTCTGCCCAGCTAGCCTGGTCTAACTGGTGATCTTCATGACAGTAAAGGACCATGTATCAAAGGAAGCAGACAAGGTCCCGAGGCTGGCACTCAAGGTTGAGCTCTGCCCATTCCTCCACACATGTATACACTGACGGAAAACAATTCAGTTTTCTCAGTGACACAAATGAGAAGAATGGAAAGCTGGTATTGTTGGGATAGGCTTCACGCTTTGAACTGAAGGGAAACAACTGCTTGTATTCCCTAACTAAGAGGTGGCAGGCACTTTCCAGTCTAGTAGAGAATGCACCAGGAGTTCACAGACACGGGACCTTGTCTCTACATGGGGATTTCAAGATTTGAGTTTAGAGTGATAACTGAAGTAATTTCACAAAGATGAAATGAGAGAGACTGTTTTCAGTACAAACAACATGCCTGGGAGAAAATGTTAGGGTTCCTATTTATGTAGCCAGGCAAGAGCTGAGAACACCATCAACAGCCAACATGTGACAGATAATGGCCAGCATTTACATAGTGCCACTGAGTATGTCTGCTCTTCTCTAAATCGCTACAGTCCTGTTCTATAGTTGAGGGTACCAGACACAGAAAGCACAGCTGGGGATGGTAGCACATACTTGTAATTCCAGCACTTAGGAGCCTGAGGTAAGGGGATCTTGAGTTTGAGGCTAGCCTACGCAAGTGCTAGGCCAACTTGGTGACATAAAAAATGGGAGGAGGGTCTAGAGAGATGTTAACAGTGCTTACTGCTCTTGCAGAAGACCTGAGCTCAGTTCCCAGCACCCACATCAGGCAGTTCACAGCCACCTGTAACTCTAGTTCCAAATGGACTCCAAGACCTTCAAAGGGCACCAGCACACATGGTGCACATAAATTCTCTCTCTCTCTCTCTCTCTCTCTCTCTCTCTCTCTCTCTCTCTCTCTCTCTCTCTCTCTCTTTCGTAAATTAACCAACAATTAAATGTTAAAAAAAGGAAAAGAAATACACACAGTTAAGTGCCTCACTTAGATCCATACCACACCAGTGTGGCCACAGAATGGAGTGTGTGTCTGTGTGTGGCACTTAGGATGGAAGCCAAGCCCTTGTTTGTGGCTCTGTACCTTGAGTTGCATCTCTAGCCTCCAGAAGTTTTCTGTGATGTTTCTCCTTTCTACTAAGCAGAGCAATGCTACTGTTTTGCCATACCCCATTATTCTAGTTATTGCCTGTGGCTGTAGAAAACCCAGGAGCTGGGATGTTTAAAGGTCTACATCAGTGTGCTTGTGAAAGCTGGTAGTGAATTATGCCATGGAGCAGACCCATTACGTACCTCAGAGCATCAACTATGCCTCTTTTTAAAAGGGGGGCATTACTAAACATATCCTACTTACCATCTCATAAACAGTATTCAGTTTCGACTCAGAGGATTTTTAGTTCATATACCAAGCTTATGGGCCAGAGGCAATGTGTTCCTCCTTGGAAATTTATACTATACTTTATTCCTTTCAGGGAATTGGGGATTTAGCTCACAGTTGCTGGATATGCCACATGATCCTATAAGCCATTTTTAAATTAAAGAGCCTTCCCTTGACTTTATTTTCTAAAGATCTCCACAGGTACCTGAACACATGGGTTTGAAAACTCGGCTCTAGCACAATGGTTCTCAACCTGTGGGTCACGATCCCTTTGTGAGTAGAAGGACCTTTTCACAGGGGTTGCATATCAGATACCTTGCATATCAGAGAGTCTCATTATGAGTCATAGCAGTAACAAAATTACAGGTATGAAATAGCAATGAAATAATTTTATGGTAGGGGGTCACCACAACATGAGGAACTGTATTAAAGGGTCACAGCATTAGGAAGGTTGAGAGCCACTGCTAGCACGTCATGACCGATTTCCTGTATATTTGAATATGTAATGAGAGTAATGAAATGAGAAGAGGAGATGCCTGCCTCTCCCTGGAATGGTTTCAACCTCAGAGTATATTCATAAGTGTTGGATGTTGACAATTGCTGTAGAATTGGGCATTTGAGTGATCTTGGAGATGATAACTTCCTCTAGCCTCAGCATCCTTCCCATGAGATATAATTAATGACATCTGTTGCAGAGGGTATTACAGGGATTCATATATATATATTAGAAGTGCTTATTGAAGACTAATATAGTAAGTTCTTATTAAATCTTAGCTATTATTATTTTGTTTAAACCTTCTCTTTTGTAAGTCTAGGTAATTTCACAGTGATTTAGGGGTCTCATATAAACCCCTTTAATTATATATTCATTCACTTTTTAAGGCAGGGTCTTATTTGGTCCTGCCTGGCCTTGAACTTTCGACCCTCCTGCCTCAGTCTATCAATTCCAGGATTACACACACGTGTCACCACGCACAAGTTCTATTTTATTTATTTATGTTTGTTTGTTGCCTGTATATGTGGTGTGTGTGTTCTCTTGTATGTGTGTATGGGTGTGCAGACACCTGTGAGAATGCAGGTGTAGGCCCCAAGCTGGTATCCGATGTTTCTTCCTTGATCGATTTCTACTTTATTTGTTGGAGCAAAGTCTGTCACTGAATCTAGAGCTCACTAGTTCCAGCTTGGGAAGCTCAGGGATTCTCTGTCTCTGCCTCCTGAGTGCTGGAGTCCTTAGGCATGCTTGGCTTTTATGAGGGTTAGTTAGCACTCATCCTTATGAAGCAAGCGGTTTATCCACAGACCCATCTCTCCAGCCCCGATTTATTTATCTATTTATTTGTTTATAACAACATTTTTCCTTGGCTAGGGATGTAGGTCAATTGGAACAGCTTGCAGGAAGCCTCAGGTTTGAGACTTAGGACCGTTGAAACCCAGTGCCCTTGGGCGGTGGAAGCAAGGGTGTCCCAAGTTAGTGGCCACACTCAGGCTACATGGTGAGTGTCAGGCCAGCCTGGACTGTGTGCGATAATGTCTCCAAAACCAACCAAACAAAACCTCAAATATAAATGGACAAAAAAAAATCCTTAAAATCCCAAACAAGAACACTTTACCTCTTTTGGTTTGCAGGTCATACTTTGGTAGGAGAATGGGATGTGTTGGTTTTTTACTGTTCAGTGCAACTTTTCTGTATTAATTATGCATTTAAAAAATAAGTCTTGGAAAGACACATTGGTCTTTTTCCAAAGGTCCTTTTATACAGGGCTATTAAAAAAGGCACAAAAGAAACAAGGTTTATCTATTATTTAGGGCCTGATAGCAGTGATTACATCACCTCAGTCGGGCCATCAGTTGTCCCAGAGCCCATACTTCAGCCGGCTTTCAGGGGGCAGACTGGGTCGTGAGACGCCAAGGGCCCTGTCTCCTCCTGAGTCCTCTGTTCTCGCTACCTCAGCAGCCTCGAGTCACCCTCTGCTCCTTTCCCATTGACCTCCTTGCTCTGTCCACAGTGTGCTTAGATATTTTCTACCTCAAGACCAAGAAATAAAAAGTAATGCTTTACTCCTCAAACCTGTTGCTCTCTTAGAACACTGCGATCCCCCGCCCCTTTTCCCTCCTCACAACTGAACTTCAGGTAGAAGTGGTCTTTATCTCCCCCAGACTCCTACTCTTCATTTCCCTCTGCCAGGGTTTTCCAGAACCTAGCTTCAAAATTCAGAGTCTCGTCAGCTGGCTCTGGGATGGGGTAGAATATTGTTTGAAGGTGTATGACTTTTGTTTGTGCTGTATTTCTTTAACTCTGTGAAGCTGTGATTCTTTGCCTGTCTGAAACACCTGATGGTCCTAATAAAGAGCTGAATGGCCAATAGCGAGGCAGGAGCAAGGGTAGGTGGGACTGGCAGGCAGAGAGGATACATAGGAGCAATGAGAGAACAAGAGAAGGAGGACGCTAGGGGCCAGCCACCCAGCCACCCAGCCACCCAGCCACCCAGCGCACCCAGTGAGTCAGAGTGAAAGTAACATATATAGAAGAAAAGGAAAATGCCCAGAGACAAAAGGTAGTTGGGATACTTTTAGAGAAAGCTGGCAAGAAACAAGGCAAGCTAAGGCTGAGCATGTATAACGAAGAATAAGCCTTGATGTGTGATTTATTTGGGAGCTGGGTGGCAGGTCCCTCAAAAAGGCCAAAGAGTAAAAAGAGTAAAACTTCGCACTACACTGGCATTTTTTCCTAGTCTTCATTCTTGGTCTGAAAATACAACATTACTGAAACCTTGGCAACCCATAGAGACAGAGGTTCTCAACCTATGGGTCATGGCCCCTTTGGGGGTCAAGTGACCCCTTTTACAGCGATTACCTAAGACTATCAGAAAGCACAGATATTTACATTATGATTTCCAACAGTAGCAAAATTACAGTTATAAAGTAGCAACAAAAATAATTTTATGGTTGGGGGTCACCACAATGTGAGGAACTATTAAAGGGTCACAGTGTTAGGAAGGTTGGGAAACACTGCTCTAAGATTTTGGGACATTATAATTTTTTTCCATTTGTGTCTTACTTTCTTATAGAAAGTTGTCATATACACTCTTGCTCACACACACAAACACACACAGACACATGTGTGCACATGTGAGCTTTCACACAATCTACAACCCAAAAGCATGGAAAAGCTCATTGAAGCGGATAGTCTAATATGGAGGAAGGACATCTCCCTTGCTAGTAAAGAGTTAGCCTGCCTCCCCCTTGGTGCAGTGATGAATTGGGATGACAAGGCTATTTAAGGAGTGTGTTTTTACTTTTCTTGCTGTTCTGATAAGTATCCCACCAAAGCAGTTTGAGGAAGGAACAGTTTATTTTGGCTCATAGCCGAAAGTAAAGAAAAGTCCCTCATGGCAGGCAAGGTGTGGAAGCAGTAGCCCAGGTGGTTGGTCACATTGTATCCTTAGTTACGATATAGATTGGTGAATGCCAGCATTCAGTCCCTTTTCTCCTTTTTACTCCGTTATGGAACCCCAGCCCATGGGATGGTGCAGCCACATTTGGGGTGGGTGTTCCCTCATTGTTAAACTTATCAGGAGCCACCCTCTCAGGTGATCAGGCATGCCCACATCTTTCCAAGTTGGTGATGAAGGTTAAGCATCACTGGGGGGCCTGGACCAGTCTGAACTAACTTTTTTTTTTTTTACTTTCAGTAAGACAAGTAAACAAAATCAATAGAGCTGTATTCAGAGCAGACCAAAGGATTCTTGAAGGCAGAAATCTCTGTATTCCTTACCTATCTAGGACTCCAATGGCATCTTAGAGGATGTCTGTAAGTAGAAAAAAAATGCACGAGCATAAAATAAATATGTTTAACTGAGAATGTGTTAATACTGGCCCAAGGAAAGAAAACGTTCCCTTGTGCCAAACACCACAAAGCTTTCCTAACTGTGGTATATGCAATTACTATTGACTTGATGATTTTGCTGTCTGCTGTCTTCAGCTGTTACAAATAGTTGCTGAGCATCAGCTGCTAGTCTCTGTAAACTTGTAACTTTTAAACTATCTCTCTTACAATATGCATTTTGTGCAAAAATGGCAGAGGAAGAAAAAAAAGACAAAAGTCTTTTTGTTTCTGGAGCATTTCTCTGTATTTTTGTTGACCTCTTGTTGAAATCCTGCCTAAGAAATAGGTCGGTGATAAAGGCTAAGAATAATTTTGTTGCAGGTAAATGAGAAACTGGACTAAGGGAAACTTTATTTCAGTTTCAGATACCTGACAAAATTGGGAAATTGGATAAAAGTAGTTTAGGAGATTAATTCTGGATGAAAACATCTGGGCATTTTGTATGTGTCCCAACATCTATTTCTGCCACACAGGGACGACAGTGTAATGGTCTCAGTTCTAATGGAAGTGCTCATTTCCAGGACTATTGTAGTTCTGAAATGGGTTTGTTTCAGGATTCTAGGTCCAATTTCATATTATTAGACTCTGAAATTACAGCAGGCTCTCCGTAGCAATACTATGAGTCTGAGAATGGCTTCCTGGGGCACCCAGAGTTTGAAGGGCTTGTTTGCAACCTGAGTCTCCTTTGTGTAACACTTGGTGCTATTGCTCTGGCCTTTCCCATGGGCTGTTTTTCTTCCTGTCCTCAGGGTAAGAGCTCAGCCTGGGCCGTGAAGTGACATTCACCTAATGTTTTCACAGCAGATGATAGTGCAGAGGTGAGGAGTTCAGGGTTTGGAGACAGACTTGGGTTTGGTTCCTAATTTTAACATCAGGTGTATGGTCACCAGTCCACTTACTTAGTCTCCTAAGCCTCATTAGCTCATTGCACTAAAGGGTTCTGTCCCAGCAGCCAGTGCACCAATTGAAATATAACCAATTAGTATTGTTAACAGAAATGATTGCTTTAACTTAAGGAAACAACTTTCTTTGTTATACATGCATTGTAAATTATGTATTCATCTCACCATGCTAATTAAAAAACCCTGATATTGTGGATGGGGCCTTTTTTTATTTTTCTTTTTAAAGATGGTTCTGGAGAATTTGGTGGTTGTGTATCTCATGATTAAAGGCCAGTCCAGCTTTGCCACAAAGACAAGTAAGTTAGTGCCTTCAAATAGACTCACGGATGCTGCTGTGGGACCTCAGATATGGTCTGTCCGATTCACTGTGGGCAGGAAGAAGGGCTGTTCTTAAGGAAAGGGAAAAAAAGCCCAGAAAGAAAAAAGCCCAGAAACTAGCCACAGATAGAACTGGCCTTTCTTCTTCTGCTGTTCATCATCCGTAGTCCCAGGAGCTTCCTGTTTTCCTGATGTTCCTTTATCATCTCTACTCATTTCTCTCTCTGCCTTCTCTATTCTAGAAATGGCATGCATTATGAAAGAGCAAATAACCTGATGCCATCTCCAGAAAGCCAGCAGTGGGATAATGCATATTTAATCCTGAACACCTGGCCTCCTTTTATTTGGCTGCTGGGAGGAGGTTTCTTGATTATGCAAAAACAGTGTTCTTACACTGGTACTAAAAGCTGGCTAAAAAGGTTAATAAATTTCAGGTTTGCTATGGAATCCGGGGCGGGGTGGGGCAGGGCGGGGGAGGGGGGCTGGCAGAGCTCTGCAAACACAGACTTTCCCTTCCAGGTTGAGGCTGACATTATGAAATGCTACCTTTGTCTTCCTACAAGGTATTTACCCAAGCTTAAGCACTGAGTAGCAATCTTGGCCAGGGAGGCAACATTAACAGTGGACTCACTTTGCAGGTTATCTCATTTAGTTGGTGTGACAATCCCTCGATTGGGGCATCCCTATCCTAGCATTTCATTGGTAAGCATGGGTCCCAACATGCCTGTTCAGTGAGGCACTCATGCCAGGGCAGATTCCTTAAGCCCTGGCGACCCTTGCAAGAATAGACATTTTCTCTAGCCAATCTCTAGTGCTCCTGCAGTGGCTGCAAGCTGGAATAGTTTGATTACAAATGCCTCTTAGCTCACCATGCCATGTGAGATGTGGTACCTAATTCTAACCACATTCTAGCCAGACAGTGCATTGGAATATCCAATTGTGGAACCCACCATTGAGGAGAGGCAGCTGTGCAGATGATTTCCTCACCCCAGGGTTACAACAACATAGGGCTCCCCAACTCTCTTTCTCTGGTTCTGTCAATGCAGGCATGTGTGTTCCTTTGTATTGCTGGGGGTGGGATGGTGAGTGGTATATCAGTTTCCTGGACTGGTACCACTGAGTGGTACCACTGCAGAGGTCCACGGTGGTGGTTAAACACACATATATTAAAAGCAAATATACCCAGCACTCGGGAGGCAGAGGCAGGCGGATCTCTGTGAGTTCGAGGCTGGGCTGGACCGATAGCCTCCAAAACAATACAGAGAAACCCTGTCTCAAAAAACCAAAAAAAAAAAAAAAGCAAATATATACAATTTGATCTGCACTATCACATTGAACCCTCAAAAAAAAAGAGCCATGAGAAAGATTCTGTATGCAGTGTCATGGTGACAAGTGTGGGCTTTGGTTTAGATGATGGCTCTTGGACCGTTGATGTGACAATCAAATAGGCCACTTGTGATCCGTGCCATCTCCCCTCTGATAACGGGTTCAGAGTAACTTACCTTGCATTGTTGTGAAAACCACATGAGTAATCTATCTGAATGAGGTTTGCGCTGCCAGAGGCACCACAACTGACTGGTGGCCTTGGAACCCATTCGCTTAGCCATTCCTCCAGGATGGCATCTCTTTGTCTTTTTCACATCCTTGTGCACATGGACAATGACTTATCTCATTTGCAGCATCCAGAAGAGTGGATGGGATTGCTCAAGGCTTGAGGGGAGGGTCCAGAGAGGCTCCTGCTAGCCTCCTTCTGGTGTGGGGCCAGAGGATGGATGATCTGGGCTGCATTAGAACCGAGAATAGGATCTGCCTGTCCAGATCAGTGGTGCCAATTAAATCTTCCTGAAGCAGATGAGGATTTGAGTGTAGCCTGAATTAGTAACATTTAGTAGTGAAAGTCATGGGTGAGGGTGGGTGGGAGGAGTTAATTTTATCTTCTGGAAAATGGAGATCACAATAGTAGCTATTTTACAGTGCCTTTGAAAACAAAACGAAGAAACACACATATAGAAAGGCCTCGTAAAAACATGATTGGTATTCCAGAGGAAAATAGAATACTTGAAATAAAAAGATGGAACTGGACATAGTGTCACCTGAGATGGACTATTAAACTCTCATTTAAAGGCACTTGCTACCAAGCCTGATGATCTGAGTTCGAGCCTCAGAACCCACCTGGTAGAAGGAGAGAACTGATTCCTACACATTGTCCTCTGACCTCTTTGTGTATACGGAGGCATGAAAGAAGCTGATTGTTAGTGTTTCTGAAGTCTAGACTAGTGCAGCCTTACCTAGAGAAACAGTACGCCAAGTCACCCCTGTGTGACAAACCCAAGGCTTTCTTGGATGAGTTCTTGTACAGAGATTTGAGGCAGCAAGAGGGAGGAAGGTGGGCCCAGGAACAAGTCTTTGTGTAGGAGGGACCTGTGACTCTCCAGATCTCTCTCTCAAGAACTGACTCGTGAGTCCCTCGGGATGTGGAGGCGGTGAGACTTGCACCGACAGTGGCCCTGTTGTCTATCCGAAGGACCCAAGGGCTTCTGCCTCTGTTCTGTTTCTCTAGGAGGAGGTGAGCCAAGAAAGAAGGCCAGCCGGTCTGTTTGCCCAACTGTTGGGCACAGTGCGGGGAAGCCCTGGTCTCTAAGGGTTTCACGGTGTCAGCTGTGGTGGAGACCCTAGTGGACGACAAAGGACAGATGCCACAGGAGAGAGAAAGAAACCAGGTGCCATGTGAGGTGCTGCCTGTTTGGAGAAAGTGATTGGCAGGGAAACACAGGCCACACACAGAACAAGTACTAAAGTTAATTCTTGGGGTTTTTCCTCAAGTCTTCCCTGCCGTTTTGTTCCATTCTTCTTAGCTCTCTGCATGTTAAAATTCAGGTTGAATCTGTAGATTAGTTCATCTTTAGCGTTATCTGTTTTTTAAAAATTTCTTTTTAAAGAGAGTTCATTTAACATTTGTTCAACTTTGACATTTTCTTTCCTGAGTTCACTGTACAATTTAAGTCAAGTGACTTGCATAGATGCATCAATATTTTAAAAGCTATAGACCTTATACATGCAAAGAAGGCTTACACTCTTCAATAATCTCTAATGTAGCACTCATTCATTATATATGAACCCACAAAAGAGACACTTGGATTGTTCAGAATCCTAAGTGCTACCCAATAGCAGCTTTGGGATAGTTAAACACCACACATTTACTTTGTAAAACCATCCCTGAATGCCTTTAGGGGAGTAACCCTGAGAGTGATCAAGGCTATTATGTCTTTAGTAACCTGTAGCAAGCAAAGCAAAGCAGAGAGGGTTCTCTGATGTGGCGTTCTTATTCTCCTTGTAGTTTGACCCTGATGTTGGAATGCTCATCAGTTCTTGGAGAAACTAACTCATCCTTTGTGGCTAAACTCAAATGTCACTGCCTCTGTGGACTAGTCCCTCACACAAGATTGATTGCTCCCATGGAAATTGATTAGTGCATTGTCTCACAGTGTCTTAGCTATTCCCAGTTGTGGAATATTAACTAGGCAAAGGTGTGTTACATTTGTTTGTGCTGCAGAATATTACTTTAACTGTGTAAAGGTGTGTTGCTTTTGTTTACGATGCATTTGTTTAATGGTGTGGTGTAAGGCTGTGTGTTTAATTATGCAAAAAAAGTGTTGCATGTGTTTTGCCTTGCCTGCCTAAGGCACCTGATTGGCCTAGTAAAGAGCTGAACAGCCAATTGCTAGGGCTGGTGGGCAGAGAGGATAAACAGGAGGAGATAGCTAGGCTAGAGAGGAATGGGAGAAGAAAAAAGGAGGGAACCAGGGACCTGCCCAAGGCAAGAAGCCAGGCAGCCCCAGCCAGCCTACATAGAGACAGCAGGAGGTATAAAAGGTAAGAAGCACCAAGGAGAAAGTTAAATAAACAGGTTAATTTAAGTTAAAAGAGTTAGGCTGAACATTTAAAACTAAGTCTCTGTGTCATGATTTGGGAGGTGATTGGTGGCCCAAAAGAAAAGCCTGATGTATCTGGTAAACTATGAACTCCTTGGAGGTTGCGATGGCTATCTGAGGTAGAACTTAGAGGCCATGGAATTAGGCAGCATACCCATCATCAGTTGGTACTCTGCTTAAAAAGGGAGATATATCTGTATACTTGTACAAATCCACAGAAAAGATATTCAAAGAAATGTTGTCATCCAGCTGTAGAACTGAAGCTAGAATTTTTAAGATGCTGCCATCTTAAAAATCTCCCCTCTGCCTCTGTCTCGCTCCTTCTCTCTCATCTTGCTTTGAAGTCCAAGATAGCCTTGAACTCGTGATCTTGCTTCCACCTCTTTGAATACTGGGATCATGGGTAAAAGCCACTACTTGAGTTTGTGGCCAGCCTGGGTTACAGAAAAGAAATGAGTAAACAAATAGGTGAAGGAAGAAAAGAAGAAGGAGAAAGAGAAGGAGAAAAAAGGTCAACATTTTGCGGTGAACCAGCAAGCATTTTTTTCTTCTGTTTAGTGTGTGTTGATTTATACTATATTTAGAGCTGAAAGTCAGAGGGAAGGAGAGGGCAGGATTTGATTTGTGTTTGGAAGTTTCCATCTCATAGATTTTGCCTTGGGGGCAACCTCCTGATGTCAGATCCTGTCAGTTCTTTTTGTAAGCTGGGAAAAACAGGGCTTTGCGGAGGACCAGAATGGGGGACAGAGTCATCTAGTAAATGAACCTGAATTTTAGCGGGGGCTTCTAAATACTTCTCTCCTGTGTGTGTTAGCGTTCCAGTTTGCTTTCCTGATGCTGTGATAAACACCATGACCCAGACCAACCTGGGGAGGAAAGGATTTGGCTTACACCTGACGTTTCATCATTCATGACCTCAGGGTAGGAACTCAAGGGGAGAAACAGGAACCACGGCAGAGACTAAGGAGGAATGCTGCTAACCGGCTTGCTCCTTATGACTTGTCCAGTTTGCTTTCTTAACATTGAGCCATCTCTCCAGCCCCTCAGTTTGCTTCCTTATATGACCTAGGTCCACCCACCCCCGGGATGGCACCGCCCACAAAGCTGCTGGATCCTTCCACAACAGTCGTTGATGGAGAAAATGCCCCCACAGACTTGCCCACAGGCCAGTCTGAGGGAGGCAATTCCTCAACTGAGGTTCCTTCTTCCCAAATAAATCCAGTTGCCACAGATAGAGAAGAGCTAGCTAGGACAGTTAAGAACAAAGGGGAGACTCCGTTACTTATGGGGCTAACACTGAGGGGCAGCCCTTTTCCTGGAGTATCCTTCCCATCCCTTCTTAAATGCCTGTCTACAGAAAGGGGTTAGCTCACTGGGTGGGGAAGACACTTGAGTTAGGCAGCTAGGTGGTTAAGCAAGTAGACTCAGGGGTGGGTCAAGACAATCAGGTTACAGAGACTGGCTCTCTCTTTTAGTTTTGTGACCTTGGGTATATGCAAATTATTTATTATTTTTTCTTTTGTTGGTTTAGAAAAAGGGTCCTGCTATATAAATCCGGCTGTCCTGGAACTTGCCATGAAGCCCCAGGGCTGACCTGAAACCTACCATTCTCCTGCCTCAGCGACTGGAGTGTTGGGCCTGCAGGTGTGTACCATCCACTGTGCCTGGAAAGTTTTCTTAACCCTCCTCCTCTCTAAATGAGGTCAGGCCTTTAATCGCAGCACTTGGGAGGGAGAGGCAGGAGGACTCAGTGGGTTTGAGGTCAGCTTGGCTTACAGAGTGAGTTCCAGGACAGCTAAGGATGTTATACAGAGAAACCCTGTCTTGAAAAACCCAAACAAACAAACAAAAAACCCGAGTAGGTCACCAGCAGCGTTTGTGTCTCACAGGGTGTGTCTCTCGCCATCACAACGAATCTTGGACTCTGCATTTACTGCCTGGGGTCGGAACTGCTCATCTCTCTTTCTTAATATTTGGTTGATGCAACTGTAAAGCAGAGACGTCCACTGAGTGACCTCTTCCCTGTGACCTAGAGGCCTGCCTTTCAGTTTCTCTGAATTCAGGCCCATGTCTGTATAACCGTGATCAGCTTTGCCTGATTTCACAATTGTCGCTGCATTCATTTGTCTTATTGCCTTTCTGAGACAAGGTTTCCCTACATCATCATTTTAATCAGGTACACATAGCTGACATTTAAACTGATTTCAGAAACCATTTTATTGGTTTCACTTTCTTATATAACCTTTGAATCTCATTAAGTTTTTAAGATGAATGCTGTGCCTTTCTTGTTTTCCTCTCTCTTTTTAAAAATTTTTATACTGTAGTTATCTGCATTTGGTCTGGAATTTCCCTTAAGGTATTCTTAGAACATCAGGATTCCACAGAATAGTCAGTTATCTACTGGGTAATGTGAAAACCAAAATAAATACAGATCGTGGAATTCTTTCATAAGGAACGAGAGTCGTGAGCTGAGTGAGCGTGCCTGAAAATACCACTGTGCATCTTGCATTCGACCCTGAATTACTATTCCCTTGGAAAGGTGCATTAACTTTCTCAGGTCACTGGGGTTTTCATTAGCATGCTGGGCTATAAATAGCTCGCTGGAGGTGAAAGGGAAATGATGTGGCTTCCTTCTTCCCTGGGGACTTAGGATATCAGAGAGTAGCACTCACTTGCCAGTGTTTGGCTCATTGTATGCAGGGATTGTTTATAAGGTCACATTTTAGATTAGCCTTTTGAGATGAAAAATAAAACAGCAGGCAAGGACACTGTGAACATTCAGTTTTTCAGGGAAAATTATTTTGCATGGAATTTACCTAGTGCCCTACGTAAAAATTCTTAATGCAGCTTGTCTAGTACAATGCAAAAATGTATTTCCCCTGAGTTGCTTAAATGTCATCATGCTTGGTATAAAATATGAAGTACCTCATTTCGTAAACAGTCTTGCCAGAGCCTTTCTGCCATGATCTCCTATATAAGTAGTTATGGCATCTGTTTAAAAGGGGTAATTGATTCATTTCCTGCTGAATTCAAACAGCAGACAGTCACAAGAGGAAATGCAGAAAATTCTGTTTTGTTATCTTTTAGAGCAAGCAGTTTGTCTTGGGATTTAGAAAACAACTTGTACTCTTCCCGTAGTATTTTGTCTGATCTACTTCTTTAAGACCCACAGAATAGACCCGGTGGGAAAGGGCCTGTGTTGGCCTGGTAAGCAGAGCATAGCCATTTGAGATCAGAATATAGCCTGTGTGCCTTCCACATAGTAGGCCTTCTCTGAAAATTTGTCATATGTATTAAAATTTATTTTGCTGTGAAAATAATTCCTAGGCCTCCTAGGACTCAGACAGTACTTAGAAAACATATTCTTTGGTGCTTATGGTTTCAACTGGTTTAGTTTTCCATGGGGACCCATGTGTGTTATTGAACATGGGGCATGTTTGGGGTAAGGAACTATAGATAAGGAAAACAGCAGCAAAAACTTGGTAACATTTGTCAAATAGGGGTCAAATTAATGCAGATTTGTTTAATCCAATAATCCAGCGTTTAAGAGGAGGGTTATTATATATTACATGGCTTGGTTTTGCTCTTGAGACGGTTTTGTCATTAAGTAAGCAAGAAAAGCAGGTTCATTCTGTACTTCCCTCCCCAGTCTCCCCATATAGTCCAGGCAGGAGTGAGTCTCCCCACATAGCCCAGGCTGGAGTGGGTTTTCACACATAGCCCAGGCTGGAGTGGGTTTTCACACATAGCCCAGGCTGGAGTGGGTCTCCCCACATAGCCCAGGCTGGCTTCAAGTGTTTGATCCTCTGCTTGAGTCTTTCAAGCTCTGCGATTACAAGTAGTCTTTAAATATATGTCAGCAATTTAATGTACTCCATGACCCTTTGATATAATTGTCCTTTCCACCGTCTATGAATAATGAACTATGCTGGACGTGGCGGTACACACCTTTAATGTCAGACTGGGGAAGCAGAGGCAGGGGGGATTTCTGAGTTTGACACCAGCCTGGTCTACAGAGTGCCAGGACAGTCAGGACTGTTACACAGAGAAGCTCTGTCTCAAACAAACCAACTGGGCCAATGAGATGTCTCAATAGGTAAGGGCACCTGCTGCCAACTGAGAATCTGGTTAGATGTCTGGTACCCACATGACAGAAGGAGAGAACCAACTCCCACAAGTCCTCTGATGCCTGCACCATGGTACATGTCTGCCCACCCCCACACACATACATGAAAAGTAAGACAGTAATTGATCAAAAATTAAGATTAATACATTGATGTTCAGAGATGCCACAAACCTTGCAGAAATTCACACAGTAGGTGGCAAATTAGTGTTCTTCCCCTGAACTGACTTTGACACTGAACAGGCGCCTACACATGGAGTCTAAATGTCTTTTCCTTTTGGGATCTGTCTTCTCCGTAATTATTACCTGTAGAAGCCTTCTTGACTCTTAAGGCTAGATTAGGGTGTTGCTTACTTAGAACAATGAAACGATCCCACCTCAGTTCCTAGTACTGGCAACATCTCTTTGAAGTTAGGCTGGGTGACATTGAATTACTTTGACTGAAAGGGAAAACTGAAGCTAGAGTGGTTAATACTACTTTCTCTCTCCCCCCCTGCCTCTCTCCCCCTCTCCTTCTCTTTCTTCCCTTCTCTCCCTCCTCTCTTCCCCTCCCCTTCTCTCCCTCCCCAACTCTTTCCCCCTCTCCTCTCCCTGCCCCTCTCTCCCTCCTTTTTCTTAAAGTTGGTTTTATTTATCCTTTGGCCAAATGCAGGGAAGAGAAAGAAAGACTCCACCTCCCCTGTGCATTGTAACCATGACATAGAAAAGATGAAGTAAAAGCCAGGAGATTTTCACATCCTGATTTGACCCTGGGATAAGCGCTCAGTGCTGTATAAGGAACAAAAACAAAATCAGAAAACGACAACAGTGAGGGTGGTATTTTCTACATGTTGTTTGCCACCAGAAGGGGGGTCAGATAGCAACACCCCAGGCTTTTCTATGACCTAGGACCTGGGATCTAGGTAAAATGAATGGAGCTTCCAGAGCCGACTTGGGCTATGAAGACAGGACACACCCTAGGGATGATGGAGGAAGGTAGGAAGGAGGTCAGTGGCTTCCTGGCTGTGCCATACAAGTCCTAGTCATGGGCCTGCACACTTTTGTAATGTCAGGGTACAAATCCCGATGCAGTTCCATTGCTGTCATGTGGGCTTACTGTCACATGCTTCCAAATCTAATCAATAATTAGGAGGCTGTCTTAGTCAGGGTTACTATTGCTGTGCTGAAACACCATGACTTCAGCAAGTTGGGGAGGAAAGGGTTTGTTTAGGTTATGCTTCCACACTATAGTCCATCACTGAAGGAAGCCAGGACAGGAACTCAAGCAGGGCAGGAACCTGGAGGCAGGAGCTGATGTAGAGGGGGAGGGGAGCTGCTTACTGACTTCCTTTCCCTGGCTTGCTCAGCCTGCTTTCTTTTTTTTTTTTTTTTTTTTTTTTTTTTTTTGGTTTTACGAGACAGGGTTTCTCTGTTTTGGAGGCTGTCGGTCCAGCCTGGCCTCGAACTCACAGAGATCCACCTGCCTCTGCCTCCCGAGTGCTGGGATTAAAGGCGTGCGCCACCAACGCCCAGCTCAGCCTGCTTTCTTATAGATCCCAGGACCACCAGCCCAGGGATGGCACCACCCACAATGGGCTGAGTTCTCCCCCACCAATCACGGATTAAGAAAATGCCCCACCGGCTTGCCTCCTCTCCAGTGACTCTAGCTTTTCCAAATTGGTGCAAAACTAGCCAGCAGAGAGTCCTAAAGAACTGTGTGTCTTATCCACGACTGAACAATAGCTAGCTCTCAGGGCAGGATTTGGACTCTTGCCTTCTCTTAATGTAACTAAGCAATCTGGATTCCAAGTAGCCTTTCAAGCTATGGTGCATGATTGTATTTTTCTACACTTTCCCTTCCAGGTAGTCACAGAGGAGCGGCTGGCAGAAGAGCTTAAGAATCATGCTCTGTTCTCTGGATATAGGAGGCAAGAGGATGTTTTGTCTGGGGAAGACAAAAGTTCCTGCCTGGTTCCTAGGTAGTCTTCTTTCCTCTACACACAGGACAATTACGCAGTTAAAATTAGGATAATTTACCTACCTGACATTTTGTGCAAGCGCTGCTGTATTCATCAGTAGTCAAAACACAAGAAATAGAAATCTGGCTTGCTGGCAGCTAAAGTCTTGAGTTTCTTTACCATATGATGTACCTAGTGCAGGAGTGAATAAAAGAGGCATGGTTCCTGACCGTATGGAGTTCATAATTGAGACATAGAAGGGCGATGTTTTTCATGGGACCATCTGGGAAGTCTTAACTTTTTTAAAAAACATTTTATTTATTTGTTTGTTCATTTATATGTATGAGTGCTCTGTCTGTATGTATGCCTGCATGTCAGACGAGGGCATCAGATCCCACTGTAGGTGGTTGTGAGTCGCCATGTGGCTGCTGGGAATTGAACTCAGGACCTCTGCAAGAACAGATAGTGCTCTTAACCACTGAGCCATCTCTCCAGCCCCAAGACTTAGGAACATTAGTTTTGCTATTTATGCATCTGTGTGTGTACATGTGTGCCATGGTACATAAATGGAGGTCAGAGGATAACTCAAAGCACCGTTTGCTCGTTCCACCATGTGGGTCCTGGGGATGGATTGAAATTAGGTTGTTAGACTTGGCATCAACTACCTGTAGCCACTGAGCCATCTCGATGGTCCTCGGGAGGACTTTTAAAGAGATACCACAGCCTAAGGAAATGGAGCTACTCAGAAGAAGAAAACTGCTTCCAGAAGTCTTCTGGAGCATGCACAGGGCAGAGAGTGTATGGGACTGTGGAAGGACAAGATATGAGGCAAACCTGACTCAAGTATAATTTACCTACTGAAGGGTAGCACTGACATCCGCCAGTAGGAGACCACACTCTTCATTGGGACCACTGTTGAGTGGGTATAAAAGTTCTGACCATAATCATAGATAGTGATTTACTGCCAGCCTTTTTTATTTTAATTCGGTGGTGATTTGCAGCAGGTGTCTGTGAACTCTGGCAGTCAATCACATCTACTTTCTGGGAAGAGGCTTATTTTGATTAATTTAAGTAGCATGAAATTTGCTACTAAAAAAAACGAGCATTTCAGTCGCACTGAGCACATTTGCAATGTGTGCAATGATCACTAATTAGATAATTGGATTGACATGTCCCTTACCCCAAAAGGAAGCTGCATGCTCACCAAATTGTTTCTTAATCCCCTTTCCTTTGGCCTCTTGTACGGACAAACTGTTCTGTTTTTGTGGAATTAGTGACGAAGGATATTGAATGTAAATTGAATTGTACACTCTATAGCCCTCTGTGTCTTGCTTCTTTGACTTAGTATGATGCTTCTGAGGGTCATTCATGCTGTTCCAACATTAGATTTCATTCTTTTCTATACTGTACAGCACATTTTGTTGATGTAGTCATCCTGGTGAGCATTTGGGCCATTTCAACTTTATAGCTATGTGATTTTTAACATGTGTGCATGTACATTCTTTTAACACCTCTGAGGGTAAATCCAGAATTGCTAAGTCATAAACAATATGCCTTAACAATATATAATACATACAGTGCCTTGAGGGACATTGAACTATTTTCTATTGTGAACATTGAACTTGACACTTTCACCCACAGTGTAGGGAGGCTACAATTTCTCCACATCCTTGACAATGCTTTCTGTTTTCTATCTTTAATGGCAGTCACCCTAATGAGCATGGAGTGGTACCCTGTTGTAACTTCAACTTGTAGTCTTCTAGAGCCAGAGATGGGTTTGTTGATCACTTCTGCATCACCTTTGGAAGCTTAGCTGTTCAAGTCCTTAGGTCATTTTTAGAATTGAGCTCCCCCCTTCTCAATGTTGAGTTGTCATAAAACTGTTTAAAGCATGAAGTTGAATTATGCTGTGCTGTATATTGAATATCCATACCCTCTTAGAGGTGGGTGTATTGGTGGGGGGATGGGAAGGGAGAAGAAAAAGTAGAAAACAGAGACCCAGGGAACTTGGAGGATGCCTTGAAAGTGTGAAATATCAAGATTTGTCTTGTCTCATCTTTCAGAGAAGTTTGAAGTCTATATATTCCCAGAATCTGTGGACTCAACTTCCTGTTCATGTTTATTGCTGGTGTCAAGCTCATAAAGAACTGCTTGTCCTGTCCCAGAGCTGGGGATGCGACCCAAAGACTGCGTGCACACTGGGCAAGCACTCACCCCCTGAGTCACGTCTTCAGTCCATGAGTGACTGGTTTCCTTATGCTGTACATGCATTCACTTACTAAGCCTCACTGTTGTGCCAGTTGGTAGTTTTATTCTAATGTTACAGATGAGAGGACTGGAAAGTCAGAGAGACTAAGTGACTCGCCCAAAAACACAGCCAGAAAGATGCTGAAGGGGCTGGGGGGAGAGGGGTGAGGATGGGAACTCCTACTTGGCAGATTCCTGTCCTTTTTCTTATTCCATAGAAGGCTTACAACCACCCTCCCCATTTTCTTTTCCTTTGTTATTTACATCCCTCCCACAGTCATTCCCAAGACTGACACTTGTGTTTTATCTGATATGGAAATTTTATAAGCACATCCCTGCTTGGGTCTGTCATTCTTCAGGGCCCATCTTCCCTTTCATGTCACCATCTTTCGATCCTCATTTGTGCTCTACTTTTAAAGCAGTGTCAGACAGCTTCTGATTTCTGGGATCTGTCAAGATGTTACATAGCCCTGTACTCACAACACAGAGTTCCCTCTGCCAGGAAGGGATTGAAGACCCACCCCCCCCACATACACACCCTCTCCACATTGTAAATCTTCCCCCATGCCACGAAATGCACCAGTACTGACAAAGAAAGAAATCGGGGACAGAGGATAGAAGCTGTCAGTATTTACATACCTCACCTTGATTACCTGAAATAACCAAGGGAATCAACTGCAAAGCTAATGAGACGACTCAGTAGTCAGTGCCAAGGTGTAGACACATCACTGAATGGATCTCCTAATCACCCACAGTAACTGGTTGGAAAATGGAGGGGCCAGCCAAACCCTTACTCGTAAGAGCACAAAAGTGATAGAATGCCATAAACAAGCTTGAAAACATGTAAGCCACCATTATAAAAGTTTCTGAAACATGACTGAAAGTCGAGGGAAGAACACCCAAATCCATGAAAACACACTTGATGTTTCTACATAAAGGGTTTAATTCGGGAGATTGTGAGCCCAAGACTCGCCAGCTTGGAGATGCATTATTATCTCTACCAAGTTTCTCTGTGTTCTCAGGAAAGTTGCAACATGCCTTCCTTGTTTGCAAAATGTGGGTAAAACTATTAGGTGATCTACATATCAAATATGAGATACAATGATGTGTTTGAATGCTCAGCCCAGTGTCAGATACATAATACTGAGTTTTGTTTATGATCTGAGTTATGGGTGTTGCTCATCAGATGTGTTTTAGTTTTGGTTTTGTTTAGTGTTTTACTTGTGACCTTCCTTCATCTGCTACCTCTTGGTTGTACACAGATGACTCCACAATGATTTTATTTCTGTCCTAGTTGTTGTCAATACCATTAAAGCTCCCCTTGTTCCACTTATAAACAACCTCTCCTGTTTTCTCAAAGGCAATTGGACTTTAATGCTGTAGACTGCTTTTGCCAGTTTTTGGATTTTTGTTGTTTGCTTCTGACTTCACATTTTAAAAATTAATCATTGTGTGTAGAACAGGGTTGATCTTGTTAATTTTGGCAACTCTGTTGGGTGGTTAGTTTTATTTCATTGTGGATTTATTTTGCCTTTTTCAGTTGACACAAAACGTTTTCCCAAATGCCTCAGACCATTTGGATCATTGCAAGAAGCTCTTTTCCCTGCATTCTCTATTTCTTTCACTTACAAGACTCTTTTCTGGATATGATCAATTGTTGGTGTGTGAATTACAAGTTCTTCTCCCAGTTCATGGTTTGCCTTTTCATGTCTCTTCTCTCTCTTCCTTTGTCTCTTTCTTCTTTTCTTTTATCTCTCTCTCTCTTCCTTCTTTTTTTCCTTTTCTTTCTTCTTCTTCTTTTTTTTTTTTAGATAGGGTCTCTCTACATAGCCCTGGTTAGTCACTACATAGACTGGGCTGACCGCAAACTCAGATATCTGCCTCCTCTGCCTGCCAAACACTGGGCTTAAAGATGTGTGCCATACCCAGCTCTTGTTTTTCCATGATGTCTTTTGATGTACAGAAAATCTAAGTTTTAATGAAACAAAATCCATTACATTTTCCCCCTTTTATGAGTGGTGGTTTTCAGTCAATTTAAGACACTTTGAGTCACATTCTCATATGGGGATTAAGGTGTTGATGAATGAATTTGATGAAGAGGTAATTTACACATGATGCAGACTCTTAGCATTGTAAAACCCAATAGAAACCCTAATTAATAAATTAATGAACCAATTATCCATCTACTAGTCCATTTTTTAAATAACTTGGAAATATAAATATAATAGATTACTAAAGTGTTAATCCTGAGATCCTTTTCATTATGGCTTTCATACCTAATACCCAAAATTAATAATTCTCACTCTTATCCAATATAAATATCTTTCCTGGGCTGGAGAGTTTCAGGGATCCTTCTGGATCTATCCTACCATTTCTGGGATTACGGGTGCCTGGCATAATGCCTGGCTTTTTTTATGGGTGCTGAGTGAGGATCCAAGAATGTCCTCAGTGGAGCGATCTCCCCAACTCTCTTGTATAACTTCAGAATTGGCTTGTAAATTTCTCTGTTCAAAATGATGCTGACATTGATTAGCATGGTGGTACACATTCATAGTATCAGCCTCTGGGAAACAAAGGACGGAGAGTTGGTACAAGTTCAAGGCCAACCTGATTTATATTGTGAGTCCCAGACCAGTCAGGGCTATAGAGTGAGAAGCTGTCTAAAACCTCAAAGCTGTGAAGTAGAAGGGGTCCAGGGAGTGGGGGTGGTTCAGTGGTAGATTGGCTTTGCATTTGATCCTTAGCATTGGGCAGGGGCAAAGGATGGAGGAGAAAAGAAAGTGGATGTCCTGAACGTTGAAACTTCACTCAATCTACAGGTCAATTAGGAAGACTAGGTCAAGAACCCTGGTCGATGATTTCCTACTGTTATGTGTTCTTTCACAATATTTGCCATAATTAATTCTGAAATTAGTCATATGATTTGAACTCTGTTTAGTCATAGGTAGTCAGCTGCCAGAACCATGGATCTCATGCGCCAAACACTCATCCAAAGCAACCAATGGTTCAGTTTTTAAAAGTTTGAGCATAGTGTCTGGTTCCTTCAAGCCCTCCTATGAAACCATAGGAGCCGGCGACTCCTGGATTGGGAAATATGAGTTCCTTCTCAGCTGCTTTGTCGACCACACAGGCTTGCAAGGTGCAGGCAGTGGGCTCTGTAGTACCTGCACTTCCTCACTTCCGCTGCAGCGTGGGCGGGCGGTGTAGTCCTGTGCACTTTTACTGCGTACTTCCACACTTCCGCTTCCTGTGCTCTGTAGTCCCCACACTTCTGCTACCACTGGGAACACCGGCTATAAAATTCTCCGCAGCAACTGCTGGAATCTGTGAAGACCTCTGCCCTGAAACAGAGGAGTGTTAATAAACCTCTAAGGCAGTCCATCAGGAAAAGGTAATTATTTCCTGACCATAGAGCTGTCCTTAAGACTCTCCCAGCATCTACAAGAGCCTTCCTCTCCCCGCTATTTCCAGCCCCCAACATCCTGCAGAACTTCAGGTGCATCGGCTCCTTTGCCCTCTCCCTGGAGTTTCATCACTGGACAATTTCCGGTCCAGGAGCCTCAGGAGTTTCTGCTGAAATTTCATTCTCCAGGTCATAGGAGCGAGAGTAACCAAACTGAGTTGTAGAGGACATGCTTTAATTCACATGGAAACTGCTAAGCAATTGGTGTGTTGGTGAGAGGACGGGCTCATTCACTGTAAAACCACGTATAAGCAGGGCCATGGTGACAGTCTCCTAATTTAACTTTTATGGATTTTTTCCCAAAGGTTCTATTTACCCATCAGACTAAAGACACATTTTATTTTACTTAGTTGAACTGTCAGAACTTTTTGATGTTGCATAGAACCATGTTATGCACATGCTCACCACAGCTCAATGATGACAACTTTAGTCATTAAAAAAAAAACAACCAGTCATATTGAAACTCGATCAATGATCCCCAGTAGAAACTCACCTTGTCATACCACTCTACAGTCAGGTTTCATATCCATCTCCCCAATTCTTTGGAGTGACTTCTCAAATAGAGGGCATTTGTTCTTCAAATGTACTATCTTCAACTGTCAAAGATTGCTTTGTAATTGGACAGTTCACTATAGGAAATGGAGTTCTTCTACTCTCAGGAAAAGAAGTGACTGTCGTCGGGCTTTGCATATGTTTCCTTTTTGAAATACCAACCACAGATTTTGTTTATGTCTATCTTTAGCAAGGACAGGAAGCCTATGATGAAATGGATGAGGGAATTGAGTCAATATGTTATAAGACTCAAGGGAAATATGTTCTAAATGATCCAGTGGTTTAAAAAAGTGCCCTGGAAAACCATGAATGTTGCAACATAGGCTTGCTTTCTCAGTAGCAGGGAGGCCGTTGCATGCCAAGCTCATTTTCTGTCCCTGATCAAAAGATTTGGGTGGGCCAGAGCTTTGGTCTGCATACAGAAAGTGTTTCTCTGTGTAAAAGTCTTCCTTGTTTGTACAAAGGTTGAGCTAGGAGCACTGACTGCTTAGAAGTACCTTGGTCTTAACCACCTTTATGACTTTGATTTTTAACTAAGGAGGTTTTATTAAGCTATCTAAGGAGACAGATGGGTGTCCAGGGGTGGTTTTATATATTCATGCCACTCTCTATGGGAGTAGCAAGCACTCTTCATCTGTCATTCATTTCTTCCAAGTTCTACTTCTGTATCATGAGGTTTCCCCATCAGTCGGCATAGGCCAGGTTGTGCTGCTGTGACAGCAAAAATGTAAGCACCTGTCATTGACCTAAGATTTGCTGATGGATAGCGGCAAAACTATTACCACAGGCAGAAAGTGTTCTTCCTCTTCTTAAGAGGGGATAATGTTTGACATGATAGCATCTCATTGTGAGGTGGCCAGTACACTCCCCAATGAGTTTCAGTGCAAATATACTTTTGTTCTTATAAACTGGTAAGATGTAACAGCGGGACTTATTTTATCGAAACACACTATTTAGTATACGAGTGAATTGATGAGCCGACAAACACCTGCACAGGTTAAGCAGTTGACTCAAGACTAGTGGAGGGCTAGGGAAGCCATGCATGACTTCCAAGACATGAGTTCGACTACTTATTTATGTTTGGCAGAACTTGAAAGATATGTTTTGTTTTCATTCAATACTGAGTCCTCATTCAAATATTCTGTATGCAGGAGCTTAGTGGAAGGAACTTGGCTTTTTTTGTTCCTTTTGGCAAAGAGAGCAATGTAACTTTATTTTAGAGGGTCCATTTGCATTGCAAATAGCGTGACCAACCATCTTAGTTTCCTTGGGACTTGGGTGTTTCCAAGTCCACTCTACCAAGAAAGACTCAGACAAATTGGGCCCCAAATTGCTGGGATGCTATCTCCTAGCAACATTTTGGATTTAGACAGCTTAGAGTCACCCTGTTCCTTGCAATTCTTTCTATCATAGTATCTATCACATTGTGTTGCATGCTCAGTGTCTGTGTGAACACAAACCTCTTAACTCCAGAGACCAAGAACTATTCCATTTTCTATTCCTACTGACTTGTGTAGTACCAACAACCTCAGAGGAGTACAGAGACACTAAGTTGATGAACAGTGTTTCTCGGAAGTGTTGGCTCTCTCCCTTGAGGTTGTGATCCCCCTCACGATGAAAAAAAATTTTTTGTCACGATTTTACCCAGATGCCAATTTAACTATGAAGACAGGTAGGGCGTCCTTCTTGACTGTAGCTACTAGCTTGTGTGAAGCTTTCACTGTGCCCACAGTATAAAAATTACATAAACTAAGCACCGAGTTTCAGCCTAAACTGATTCCTTATTAGACCAAACGAATAATCGAATCTCCTTGTTTGGTATTTGTTTAAAGACACAAGGTCATGGGACCACTGGTTATTTGAGGCTGTAGAGACGTATGTTGTAAATTTGATTTAGCTGTTTCTGGTCACTGGGTAGGCTGTGACTGAAGACCCAGGCTTCCCAAGTCTGCCCCCCAACCCCCTTGGGAATGCAGAGCAATGTGCCCTCCAAACCCAGAGGCAGGGAGAAAACCTCCGCAGGCATGCCTCACTGCTGGGCTGCGTGCATGCCCAGTTAAGGACAGCGAGCAGCAGATGGGCTGATTTGCTCCAAAGAATTAGAACCAGATATCCTCCCGACCAATATTTGCACAGCAGCCTAAGAGGTGTGCTGAGAAGGTGTCTGTGGTTCCCCGACTCCTTAGACATCATCACTTCCATCCATCATCTCTCCTAAATGACTAAGATTTTCTGAGACATACTTTAAAGTCCAAGAGCCCTGGAGGAGTTAGGGGGACATCACCAAACTTGCAGTCATGCCCATTTTCAAATTTCTCGTCTAGAAAATTGTTCTCATTACATTTCTCTTTATTTCTCCTTATATGATTCAACTTGTTCTTTGACAATATCAGATGCGTACAGAGTGTATCCTGTTCACTTTTCCTCCCACTCTCTTATCTCCCTCCTGCCTCTGAGGGGGAGATGAAAATTAAATGCAGCATTAAAATAAATGGATGAATCACTTAGGAAAGACATTGGGCTTATGGCAGTGAAGAAGGGGCAACTACGGTATGTTAATAGGTGCTTGAGTCATTGCTGAATTTTAATAGAATGAAGCCATCCCAGACAACCAAGTGGGAACACAGAGTTGCCACAACACTTTGTTCTTTACAGCAAATAGTCCAGGCCATTAGGAAATGTCAGTCATATTTACATCCCTGTTAGAACATGCTGACCCTCAACATTCACAGAGGCATTTACTGGGGTTATTACATGAGTCATTTACTTTCCTCACACTCCTCAAGAAGTCCTTTCATATCACTGGCTGTCCTGGAACTCACTCAGTAGATCAAGATGGCCTCGAACTCACAGAGATCCGCCTGCCTCTGCCTGCCTAGTGCTGGGATTAAAGGTGTACGCTGCCACCCCCCAGCTGAGCAAGAATAAACTTTTAATTGATAAAACGTATCAAAGGCATATTTGAAAAATGCTTATATGAAAAGAATACTGTATCATATGGAATGCTGCTTACTGGCTTGCTCTCCAGGGTATGTTCAACTTGCTGTCCTATACAAGCCAGGACCACCTGCCCTGGGATGGCATCATTCATAGTGCCCTGGACTCTCCCACATCAATCAACAATCAAAGAAATGTGTCTGCAGACTTACCTACAGGCAAATCTGATGCAAGCACTTTGTTAGTTGAGGTCCCCTTGCAGATCACCCAAACTTGTATCAAGTTAAAAACAAAAACAAACAAACAAACAAAACCTAGCACTCATGCCCAGAGGGTAGAAACTGAGTACGCAAGCTTTTCAATGGAATAAGTTCAACTTTTTTTTCAGCATATGCTCACTCAAACTTCTCAAGTTTGTTCTCTGTGGCTCTATTAAGGATGAAAACCAGGGAGCCAGTAACTGAATTTAAGGACATCTGAGGCTAAAAGTATAAAGAAAATCTTAACACATAACCAATGGTCCAGATACTCAGGATGCGTAGTAATGAATTTAATTATCATCCCAGAGATTCTCATTGATGAACAGGGCTCTGGACACACTAAATTACCACACAAATTATGGCCTTTTGAGGTGTTGGATGCTTGTACAGTTTAACTTGCAAACAAATTTTACAGCAAATTATTTTTTTGTTTTCATTTTATTTTCAGTGTATGGGTGTTTTTACTTGCACTACTCGCATACAGTGCCTAAGGAGGCTGGGAGAATGTGACCCCCCCCATCCCTGTACTGGAGTTACAGATGGTTGTGAGCCACCATGTGGCTTCTGGGAATCTAACCTGGGTTCTCTGGAAGAACAGTCAGAGCTCCTAACTGCTGAGTCATCGGTCTAGCCCCTACTAACAAATGATTTTTCAAATAAATTGTATCTTGAAAACAGGACCCACAGAAAACTCAGGGAACAGCCTAGACACAGGGGTGTGGGGATGGAGAGGTGCCTTGGTCCTGCCTCAACGAGATGATGGGACAGACTTCGTAGGGGATGCCTCATCCTCTCCTCGGAGCAGAGGAGCAGTGAAGTGGGGGGGGGGGGAGCAGGGCGAGAGGAGGGAACTGGGATTGGAATGTAAAAAAAAAAATAAATAACAAAATACTTCTTAAAAAAAAGAAAAGAAAACCCAGGGACAACAGTGAACTCATCCAAGAAGGCCTTAATTTACACAGATACAGTAGAAAATACAGGAATTGGAAGAAAAGTGAAGAACTATTGCGGTATTATACTCACCTCTGTAGTTTCTACATCTACTCAAATCATGGTTTAAAAAACTAAGTCCATCAGCCCACAGAATGGGAAAAGATATTTACTAACCCCACATCTGACAGAGGGCTGATCTCCAAAATTTATAAAGAACTCAAGAAGCAAGTCTCCAAAGGATCCAATTAAAAAGTGGGCTACAGAACTAAATAGAGAATTCTCAATAAAGGAGTCTAAATGGCTGAGAGGCACTTGAGAAAGTGCTCAACATCCTTAGCCATCAGGGAAATGCAAATCAAAACAACTCTGAGATACCATCTTACTCCTATCAGAATGGCCAAAATAAAAAACACCAATGACAGTTTATGCTGGAGAGGATATGGAGAAAGAGGAACACTCCTCCACTGCTGGTGGGAATGCCAACTTGTACAGCCTCTTTGGAAATCAGTATGGAGATTCCTCAGAAAAATGGGAATCAGTCTACCACAAGACCCAGCAATTCCACTCTTAGAGATATATCTAAAAGATGCACATTCTTAAACAAGAACATCTGTTCCACTGTATTCATAGCAGCATTATTTGTAATAGCCAGCCAGAACCTGGAAGCAACCTAGATGCCCCTCAACTGAAGAGTGGATAGAGAAAATGTGGTAGGTACATTTACACAAAGGAGTACTATTCAGTGGGAAAAAAACAATGGAATCTTGAAATTTGCAGGCAAATGGATGGCACTAGAAGAAACCATCCTGAGTGAGGTAACCCAGTCACAAAAAGACAAACATGGTATCTCCTCACTCATTATGGATTTTAGACATGGATCAGGGGAGTGCCAGCCTACAGTGCCACTGCCAGAGAGTCTGGGAAACAGGTAGGACCCTAAGAGGGATATGCATGGTACCTCAGAGAAGGGAGGACTGAGGCAAGGTCTCCTGAGCAGATTGGGAGCATGGGGGAGGGAGGGGAGAGGGAGCCAGGGAAAAAGAGAGGGGGACAAGAGGAGGGAAGGGGAGGACATGAGAGAGCAGGAAGGTTGAGTCAGGGGAAGAATAGAGAGCACGATGAGAGATACCATAGTAGATGGAATCATTATAGATTTGAGGAGAGATCTGGCACTAGTGAGATTTCCAGAGATCTATGAGGATGACACCAACTGGTAAACTAAGCAATAGTGGAGAGACTACCTTAAATGTCCTTCCCTGATAATGAGTTCGCTTATATGCCATCCTAGAACCTTCAACCAATGACTGATGGAAGCAGAGGCAGACACCCACACCTAAACATTGAACTGAACTCCTGGAACCCAGTGACAGAAAGGGAGGACTGATGAGCAAAGGTGTCAAGACTGGGCTGGTTTAACCCACAGAAACAGCTGACCTGAACAAGGGGGAGCTCTTGAATCCCAGACTGATGTCTGGGAGGGCAGCATGGGACTGATCCAGAATCCCTGAATGTGGGTGTCAGTGAGGAGGCCTAGGCAATCTATAGAGTCTTGGGTAGTAGATCAGTATTTATCCCTAGCATACAAATGGACTTTGGGTGCCCATCCCACAATGAGGGATGCTCATTCAGCCTGGATTCTTGTGGGAGAGCCTAGGCCCTGCCCTGGATGAAACGACAGACTCTGGAGATCCCCCATGGAGGGCCTTAGTCTCCCTGGGGAATGAAGTGGGAATTGGGTTGGGGACTGGGGGACTGTTAGGGGTGTGTGGGAGGAGAGGAGGGAGAGGGAGCTGGGATTGACATGTGAAACAACCTTGTTTCTTATTTAAATAAAAAATCTAAAAAACAAAAACAAAACAAACAAACAAAAAGCCTAAGCCCATGTGTGATGACTAACTGGTTGTCAACTTGACACACCCGCAGAGAGGGAACCTCAACTGGCATACAAATGGACTTTGTATGCGACCATAAGATTGGTCTTGATTGATATGGGAGAGTCCAGCCCACTCAGGGCAGTGCCAAGTGCTGAGATTAAAGGTTAAGATTAAAGGTGCTTGCCACCACCATGCCCAGCCCTTTATCTTCATTTTAAGTCCAGGGAGTAAGTAGTTCACGGTGGTTTGCATGTAGCTCAAAGACCGGCAGGTAGAGCATAGGTCTAGCACCAGGTGTGGCAATCTCGTGGCACCTGAGTTCTCAATCCACCAAAATACCACTCAGCTGCTAATCCCCAACCCAGGCCACTTTTGAATTTAGGCTTTGGCATACAAATTCACCTTAACCTTGATCACAACGTTTTGATTTTGTAGATTCAGTTACTTCAGACTCAAACGATCCGTTCCATTTTCCCACAGGACTCTTCATTTCCTGAATTCTTGCAACTAAAAAAAAAATGTAGCCCTGGCTGTTCTGGAACTCCCTTTGTGTCAGTCCTCCAGCTGTTTCCTGAGCTAGGGTTACAGGTGTGAACCACCACACCTGGCCTGCTTTATGTCCATTTTAACTCTGGCATTTCTTAGAAATAACACGTTTATCTGCATGTAGTAATGCAGGCACAGCAGGTGCTCAGTTTTGGGATTCCAGGGCAGGATAATGTTTTCAGATACAGTGCCAATTCTCACTAGGATGTCTGGGTGTCACTAGCTCTGTGGCTGCAGTAGGGTGTTTCCAGTGCAACAATGTCCAGCGACAGTCAGTGGCCGTGTGGTCACAGCCTTCAGGGAGCACAGTGTCTTCAGCTCTCTAAAGTGCATTCATTTGTTAATTCAGCAAGTATTTAAAAATACTGTGCCAATGTCTATTTTGGTTCCTGTGGAGAACATGGAACAAAGGATCTGAGTCCCCAGCTGTGTGCAGTAAGCTAGGTGGATGGTTGATACATACACAAATGGATTCTAGCTCAGGCAGATATGCAGAAAAAAAGCAAGCTCGGTAAAGAAGAAAAAGAAAAACTAAGATGAGGACATGTCATTCCATACAGGTGACCATGGACATTCCTGAGACGGTAACATTTAAACATGAAGGAAACCAGTATTCAGGGAAGAATAATCTAGATCAGTGGTTCTCAACCTTCCTGATGCCCGGAGCCTTTAATACAGTTCCTCATGTTGTGCTGACCCCTAACCATAAAATTATTTTCATTGCTACTTCATAGCTGAAATGTTGCTACTGTTATGAATTGTAATGTAAATATCTGTGTTTTCCAATGGTCTCAGGCAACCCCTGGGAGAGAGATCTGGACTCACAGATTGAGAACCGCCATTCTAGGCATCTAGAAGAGCAAAAGAATAGGTTTGGGGAAGCTACGTGCCCTGTCTGAGGTGTGTCTACGTAGGTGCAGAGGCAAATCAAGAGGGAAGGGATTTTGGACAGATGTGTTAAGATGTTGAGGACAAAGTGTCAGGGGGAACATAGATCAATGGTAATGTGTTTGCCCAGTTAACATAGGGCTCTGGCTCCATCCTCAGTACCAGCAAACAACAAAAACAACCAAACAGATCCAGAACAGGTAGATCATATACTGTCTTTTAAAATCATAGTCCCAACTCTGAGTCTAATTCACTGAGAAAAAGGGAGCCATCAGAGTGTCATGGGCTTCGAAGCTGACTCTGTGGAGGATGCAGTGGGGGCAGGGAGGTCAGTTAGCAGCTCCACAGAGGAGGGCCAGTGGAGGTGTGGATCTGGGTAACGGCAGAGATGGGGGCAAAATGGGATTGGATCTTGGTTGTAGATAGCACAAGGAAGGAAATAAAGAGAAATACATTTAAAACCAAGGTGTTGAGCTTGAGAAACTGGAAGTACTGGATGGATGGAGTTGCCTATTACTGAGTTAAGGAAATATTGTCACAGGGTGTTTGTCATGTGTGTATGAAGTATGAACATACATTTCACATATGGTGATAGGGAACTATTCTGATTAACCAAATCTTTGGATATATGGTCTGAGTATAATGTATCTTGGGAAGAGGGTAGTGCTAGAGTTCATATGGGTTTATACACAATGAAGACATTCCAAGTCTAAATGACCTAGATAGATAGATTAGGACTAATAAGGGACCACAGGACCTAACCCTGGAGCATTCCAGCAAACCACTTAAACTTGAAGAGATAGCTGGGTGTGGTGGAACAAGTCTGTAATCCCAGCAATTAAGGGGGATCAGAAACAGGAATTCAAGGTCATTCTCTGCTACACAGTTGGTTTGAGACTACTCTGGGCTACGTGAGACCTTGTAGGATGACCTGAGGCTGCCCTTGCTTGAGAGAGAGGCAACAGGACTTTCTTTCACGTTTTCTTACTTGTATGAGTCCCCTTTTTGTGCCTGCACATTTCAAATTTGTACCTTCTCTTAGTATATCATTTTCTAAGAATTCTTAGGCCACACTATCTGCTTTTCTGGCTTCCTACTACACTGTGAGCCTTTTGAGAACAAAGACCTAGTTATGACTGTCTGTAGATGTCACCTCAGGATGGTGCCTGGATCATGGCAATGATAATTATTTGTTATATCATAAAGGATAACAGTAGCATTCAATTTTGTGCCTGAGATATTCTGTTACCCGTGAGTTACTGGAGTAAGTAGAGCAGAGTGAACTGGCCTGAGCTAGAGACCCCCATCTATCCAGCAGAAACTAAATGACGATAACTGTCCCCACCTATAGTGTCTTCCTATCTTTATCCCTTTCCTGTCAAATAGCAGACTGAAGTCTATTTTCTCCAGAAAGCTTCTGCTGGCTATCCATCTCACAATCTGTTAGTCAGGCCCCTCCCTAAGACATTTCCTGTTAGCACTGGGAACACAGCTGTACATGTGCATTCTTGGATTTTATAGTTCTCCCTTCGCTGGCCACACTGCACCCTTAGAAATCATGTCTTTCATAAAATGAAACATTTGTGAAATGGTGCCATTAAAATGAAAGGCTGACCAGGAGCTTAGTATCAAATAAAATATAGTCTTGATCAATAACTTGTGAGAGCTTCAACTATAATCCACTAAAGCATAAAAAAACCCTACAAAACTGTACCAAGTACTACATAAAACAGCCATAAACACACCCCAGTTATACAAGAGGACCAGGGATGCTATAAAATGTATGAAAAGACTGTAATTATACCCTATGCTGTAGGCTTCCCCTAAACCAAACACATATATTAAGATGAGTGTTTTCAACCTATTAATGAACAGTAATGTGTTCTGTCTGTAAAGCACTAATAGGTTATTGGAGGATTATCCGGACCTTTTAACTAATGGTCACTCCTAGGAAGTTGGAAGTGATTGCCTTGCACTGTATAGTCTGTTCTCCCCAGAGCAGAGGCTTAGTAAGTAATCCTGTTGATCCCTGATTGTATCCGAATTAGTAGGCTCAAGAAAGGTTCTCTATCTATTGTTTAAGGAAAAAGCTGGCATTACAGTTCTCTAGAGGAATGGAACCTGGAGGGTCTGTGTATTGGATTGAATTAGTTATGTGATGGGAGGCTTGGGGAGTTTGATAATAGCCACATATATGCTGGAGGCACAGACTTAGTGGTTGGTTAGTGCTGAAATCAGAAAGGCACAGTCGCCCCAGTGTGATGCCTCAAGGTCTGTTCAAGTGCACGCAGGGAAGGTGAGGAAGACAGAGTCCAGTGGCCGTGGGCAGTGGCACCAACAATAGACATACCTACTGCCTGGCTTTCTTCCGAAGTATATTTCATCCAGCTCCCCCACCATCCCACTGAGTCATGTCTCCCCCACAGTTATTGTCCCATATGCAAATCTCCTCTGGAAATACCCACACAGACCTTCACCCTGTCTAGACATCTCTCAATCCAGCTGAGGAGACCGAGCCACAAACCTCCTCTGAAAAGCCATGAGTCTGCTCCATTCTTCCTGGGAATGGATCTTCCTTTAGCTAATTCTTATTGTGAGAGTAATAAGACAGTTGCTGAGTAGAAAACCACTACTACTACTATTATCTTCAGAGTGTCTGTGACAGGCTTTCTAATAGGTCTTGACTATCCTTGCATGAAAGTCAATAAGATAATGAACTTTGTTGAAGGCCTTCTGTGTGCTGGTGGGCCAGACATGGAGCTCAGGAGACACCGAGAGAGTGTCTGACTTGGCCCTTTTGGGAGTGCTGTGAGGTGTGGGTGTCAAGGAAACCAGTCATGCGCATTTTCTTTAGGATGGTAGCAGACTTTGTGTCCTCCTTTTAGGTGCCTTTGGTCATGTGGTGAATGGCTTTGTGATCAATACTGATCTGGGGGAAAGGAAGGACATTTGGAGGTGTCTTCTACTGAAATCTGAACATTGGAAATTACTTCATGTTTAATTAAGAAGAATCTCAATCCCATTGAAAATGTGACTATGATGATGATGTTGGGTGAAGACAGCATCATATATAATAGGGAATGGAAGTAAGGAAATACAAGGCTGGGACAATAATGGGAAGGAGCTCCCTGGCCTCCAAGGGTGGATCACACTGAATGATCTTTCAAAGAGGAACCAGGTTGAATATGCCCACTCAGATTTATATGGTTTAACTACTATTTTTTCTCAGAGCTTTTAAGATGGTCTTTTTTTTTCTATCAGGAGATAACAATTTACATATTTCCATGAAAACAGTGTGGATCCGCACGTGCAGTAGTTTTGTGGGCGAACAACTAGCTTCAGGGATGGGAGCATGTCCAAATAATTGTTCAAAAACCCCCACATGTACAAGCAAAGAATTAGTGAGCTCAGTTCAGATGTTAACAAGTGCATGAAATTTGGAAAGTTGTTGCTATGGAGCCAACCTGTCCACCTGTTCTGATTTAGACTGTGATTCCCAGGTAACATTTAGGTAAGTGTGAGTGCGGTGAGAAACGAGACTCCAAAGCTTTATCTGAGACGATGAAGCCCTGTGTTGAAATTATTAGTCTGAGCTTGTGTGTGTGTGTGTGTGTGCATGAGTGTGCTTGTATGTCTGAGTGTGTATGTGTGTGATGTGTTGTAAAAATACATTTCTAAAAAATAAGAAATGACCTTAGTGAAAATTCATCGAGCATGTGAGTAATCTCTGTTCCCACGGTGCTCCAGAAGCTGACGTGTTTCCAGACAATCAGAAGGACGCAGAGGCACGATGCCCATGCTGCAGAGACTTTCCCTTTACTTCTGCTGCCCTTCCCTCTGGTCATGAGATCTGCTTTCACAGACTTCTCTTTTGCTAGACCTCCTTCCTCTCAGTAAAAGGCAAACTTGTCCTATTTTGTGATGCTGGAGACAGAACCTAGGATTTAGTGTATGCTGGGCAAGTGCTTTACCACTGGGCTGCAAGTCCAGCCCCAGCCCCAGGGTGAACTCTTTAGCGTGACACTTGAGGCTCCTATAACACAACGTGGCTTTCAGGGCTCGTCCCCCAGCATTAGCCAAGCCAACTCACACCAAGCAGTCATGTGACACACTGCCCTTCACTGAGTGTGCTCTGTGGATATAACTCCACCCTTTTGAGCAGAGGATCCCCTACCTGGGAAGTAGTTCAAACATTACCCTTAAACTTTAAAAAAAAAAAAACTCTTCCAAGAGAGTGGAAGTCTCTGTATGGAACACTTCTCAAGATCCATCATCATTATTTGTTGAAACAGAAGGCATTATCAGCTGATGCTAAGGGTCCAGTGTCTTAGAGTGAAAAGCAGGTACCAAGTCCAATCGCATTTCAAGGGCAGATAGAGGCTAGACCACAAGAGCTTGGGGTTTAAAGAAGAGGTGCTGGCCTGGTTTTGTGAACTCATGATTTACTTCAGGGTAGAAGAAGCTGGAAGAACCAGAAAGAGGTTTTGTGAACTCATGATTTACCTCAGGGTAGAAGAAGCTGGAAGAACAGAAAGAGGATGTTTCTCTGACACCCTGTGCTGTGCATTTTTCCTCTGCTGCCTGCCCACAAGGACAGATTGGGAGGAGACATTAAGGAAGGGACCTTCAAGAGGGACATCTGAGATAAAACCAGAAGTCCCACTGGGATTGATAACCAATGGTTTTGCTCTTGAGAAGCTGAGGGTAAAAGGCTAGAGCTGGGCCACCTACCTGTCCACTGGCTGAGTAGAGGACAACTTTTCCTAACCAGAAATGATCTGTATTTGGTTTCATAGCAGTTTGTAAGAGATATGAATCGATCAGGTATGAGAATCAATGCAACAAAATAACCCAGAGCCTTTTAAAGACAACTGTAGGTCTTTTTATGAAAAAAACTTAGACATTTTGATTATATTATTTCCCCTCCCTATACTCCCCCTAGATCCTCCCTACCTCCACAACTTTATGCTCTCTCTCTCTCTGTGTGTGTGTGTGTGTGTGTCTTTCTCTGTGTGTCTCTGTCTCTGTCTCTCTCTCAAAAGCAAAAACAGAAACCAAACTAAAACTTCCTAAAATGAAAAGTCAAAAAACACAACACAGCAAAACCAAACGAAATGAAAAGCACCCAGGAAAACCAGGGAGTCTATTTTGTCTTCGCCAGCTGTTCCTGGGCATGGGGCCTGTCCTGGGTTGATACACTCCATGTTTCATTGAAGAAACCTGGCTTTCCCGCTTTCCGGCAGGTATGAATTACAGATGGCTTCCTGGTTAAGAGAGGGATCTTATGTCCACTTTCCCTTCTCAGTCCTGGATTTTGCCTGGTTTGGGGCCGTGCAGGTTTTGTGTGTGCTGTTACAGTCTCTGTGAGATAGCATGAGCATCAGCCCTGTTGTCTGGGGCAGGAAGAAGCTGTTTCCTTGATGTCATTCACTGCCTCTGGCCATTACCATATTTTTACCTCCTCTCTCAGGAATCCCTGAGCCCAGAGGGCAGGGGGTTAATAAAGACTTCCCACTTAGGGCTGAGTGCCTGGAGCCATTTTTGAACCCTGCTCAAGACAGGAGCTGGGCTCTGGTTTGAAGGTGTCAAGGCAGATGGTTTGGTGAAGGGGAGAATTAGAAGCCACGGGAAGGGCTATTACAAAGAGGCTATCCAGTAGGGTGCCTCTGAGGATGCATCTCCAGGACCCCCACGGGCAAAGTCATCTCCCAGATCCCCAGGAAGGGACTGACAGGTAAGAAACCTGGCTGTCTTTCCTGGCTCCAGGTCTGGAGAACCCAGACAGTGTAGGAAAGACATGAGGCAGAGAGGTGTGAGAGCGATGGCCAGCCATACTCCTTTACCCCACCACTGCCTTCTGTTTACACTGAGGTGGCCTCAAATGGGGACATTTGGCATTTATAGTGTTCCACGGAATTGAAAACCAGTCTGACCCCATGCTGGCTTTTGCTCTAAGAATATTCATGAGAAAACCATGGGAATCTGTCCAAGGCTTTGGATTTCATTCACTCTTCACGCAGTCCCACAAAATGAGATTGAATTAGTCATCCTTAGAGTAGGGTCTCAGGTCAAGCAGCTGCTTTTTCAAGGCCGAGTTTGTAGATCGGTGGTAGAGTGTGCTGACCCATGTATGAGGCCCTGAGCTCAGTAACCAACACTGGAGAAAAGACTCCATCTACTTGTTCAATACATCATTGGAATCTGTTTATTAATTTACTGCTTCTTCATCCTGAGAACTTGAGAGCAGAGGTCATAGATTATAGTCCTCTTCATATTAGCTAGGGCTTCATTACTGTGTTAAAAATGCCAGGACCACAGCAGCTTGAGGAGGGAAGGATTTATTTCAGTCTACAGTTTGTAGTTCATCATGCAGGGAAGTCAGGGTAGAGACCTGGAGGTAGGAGCTGAGGCGGAGGCCATGGAGGGGGCTGCTTTCAGGTTTGCTTCTTGTAACTTGCTCAACCTTCCTTCTTAAGTACCTAGGAGTGGCACCACCCACAGCGGGCTAGGTACTCCCACATTAATCAAGGCAAAAACAAAACAAAATCCATCAGGCTTTCCGACAGCCTGATTTTATGGAGGCATTTCCTCAATTGAGGATCTCTCTTCTCATCTGACTTCCTATGTCAACTTGACAGAAAACTTGCCAGCCAGCACAGTCTTTAATGAGGCAGTCAGTATTTGATTTATAGTAAATATTTGTTGGATGATTAAGTGAATGAATTGAGTGTGGGGAGCTGATGAGGTCCCGAGTGAATGTGTAATACCGAGATGAGCACAGCCATGTCAAAGATTCCGATGCTTCAGACCTATAGGGATGGCAAAGCCCCCATTCCCCCACCGCATGGTCTCTGGAAGGATGTTGACAATGTATGCAGAAAGTATTAACTGCACACACACCCCCAAGATGGCTGCCTCAAGATGGCGGAAGCCGGAGATTACTTCCCTATGGAGACCTCTTCCTCCTGGCTTGTGCTATATATAAGAAACTTGCTGAGTTTCCAGGTCACTACTGGTCTGGCTCCATCCAAGTGTACAGCCCATTGGAATGACCTCAGCGTTTCCTTGTGTGTGTCTAATGTTGTTGCTTCATTCACCCCAGTTAGATCAAGACCTAAGCCACGTAGGTTGTGACAATTGAGATTATTGAAAACAGTGTAATACAATGAATGGTTCAGGTTTGCACTTATTGGTGTTGGGCAATTTGATCAGTTACTTAACCCTATAAAATTTATTTACTTTTTTGCCTTTGTTGGTGACAAAACAAAAAGTTCTAACCTCATTGGAGTTATTTGAAGATTAGATATGTAATAACTGTGCAAAATGCCTAGTCCAGTAGCTAGAGCCTAATAGGGCTGATAACTGAAGGTTGTCAGTTAATTGTCATTAACATTGGGTTGATCGGAACATACTGAACACTCCCCATTGCCAAATGGGCCTGGTGCCCTTGATCTGAACAGTATGTCCTTGACCCAATGTTGGCTTACCTTGACCTTGATGTCTGGGGGATTTTCCCTCTGGGGGGGCAGTGTGTGAGGGGACTGGTTTTCTGCTGGTTTGGGCTGCTTTGCTTCCTCTGTACTGAAGTTTTCTCTAAGGGAAAAACTGCTTTGTCCTAGATACTCACTGAAGCCTTCTGCTGTTGAAACCCCTGTCCCCTCACCCACGGAGGTGTCCAGGTGTCTTTCTTACTGGTGAGTCATTCTGGGGAATCCATGACCCAGGTCATCCCGTGTCTGGAATTTTTCAAAGCTGTTTTGTGGCTTTGTTAACCCATTCCTACTGACTGTCTCTACCTTCTAGTAATTTGTTGCCTTTTCTTTTCTGTCTTGTGCACTTTGCCTGAAGTAAAGTTCCTTTCAGTATCATTTGTGCAACAGGCAATGGAGATTTTGGGAAAGCTACAGTGACAAGTGATCACATAGAATCTACATATGCTTCTCATTCATTTTAAAAATGTGTTCTGAAAACAATTGATTTGGGGATATAAAATGCACATGTTCATATTTTTATGGTTTGGATCATTTTCTATGTTTCCTACGTTTCCCAGGCTGATCTTAAACTCACAGTACTACACTGCCTTTGGCTTCCCCAGTATCTGGGACAGTAGGTGAGCACTACTCTATTCGCCTTGTGCCCATATTTCCTGTGGTGATTTTAAAGAAAATGGCCCCAAAGGGAGTGTCACTATTAGGAGGTGTGATCTTGTTGGAGGAAGTGTGTCACTGTGGGGGCAGGCTTTGAAATCTCTGTTGCTCAAGCTTCCCTCAGTGTGACAGTCAGTCAACTTCCTGTTGCCTCTGAATCCAGATGTAGCACTCTCTGCTCCAGCACCATGCCTGCCTACTCGATGCCAATTAAATGTTTTACTTTATATCAGTTGCTGTGGTCATGCTGTCTCTTCACAGCAACAGGAAACCCTAACTAAGACATCTCCATACATGTAAAGTTAAAAACTGTAAAGCTACACATGCCGTTTTGCAAAGATGAACATGCAGAAAGTAAGTACTTCAGTGTTTGGTAAAGTAGTGATCACCAGGGGCTGATGCCATCAGAGAGGGCTCTGTGGTGGTGGCAGCAATTTTTCTAGGCTCTAAATAATGCAGTTTCTTAAAGACAGGGATCAGTTTCTATGTCATTTTTTTTATCAACAATCACACATGACTTGTAGTATCAGTTACTTTGAGCTTCTCAACATATTTTTCCTTCTTAAACGAAGCTAGTCTGAGAGAAGGAAGCAGTTTGCAGAGAGAATTAATGACACGACGAGCCAGGTCAGCTATATTTAAAGCCAGATGTCCCAGACTTCCAATCTGGAAGAGCCAACAACTTCCCTTCCCCACCACATACACCCCTTTGCCTTTTGTTACTGTTTGTTTGTATTTTATCAGTTTTAGTAGAGTTTCAATCACTTCTCCCTGAAAAACTACTACAGTAAGAAGCTATGCTGATCTTGGACCTGAAGTTGAACACCATAGTGAGCAGAGATAGAGCCCCAGGAGAGCTTATGGCCAATGATATTAGCATATTTTAATTAGAAATCAAAATAAAAACCAAGAGAGATATCATCTCATACCAGTTAGAATACTATTATTTAAAATAAAAAAGGTGTACACACCTGTACCTTGGCACTTTAAGAGAGGCTGAGGCATTGCAAATGGACTGCCAGAAATTGGCTCTAGGCAACTTGGGCTGTAGAGAGCTATCACTCTGTCTCTCACTCACCTCTGAATGGTGGAGAGGATATGGAGGAAAAGAGAACTCTTACACACTGTTGCTGTGCACATAAATTAGTATAGCCCTTATGGAGCTAAATGCTGGAAGTTATTAGAAGAAGTGAAAATTGAGTCACCATATTGTCTACCTCTCCCATTACTGTGTTCAGAGACAAAGGCAGCTTAAGGGATGGATTTATTTTGGCTCATGATTTGAGGGTTCAATCCATCACGGTGGGAAGATGTGGTGCCCGGAGCAGGAGAAGGCTGGACACCTTGTAGCAACACTCGGGAGGGAGAGACAGGCACCCTGGGAATGATGTTTTATTCCCATTTCCCTTACTTTCAGTCCTTCAGGCCCCAGCCCACGGGCCGATCCCACTCAGTCAGACGGGATCTTCCCTTAGCTCTGGCCTCTGGGAATACCATCACAGAGACACAGCATGCTGAGAGCTGTGTCTTCTAGGTGATTCTTCACTCCAGTCAAGATCAATCGTGGCACCAGCAACGCACTTCTAAGTATTACATCCACAGGAACTGAAGTTAGAACGCTAAAGATATGCTTCATGCCCATGTTTATTATGACACCATTCACAACAGTGGAGGTCAGGAATCAGCATAGGTATCTGAGTATTGACAGATGAATGAATAAAGAACATGGGCGATACACATGATGGAGTTTTAGTTAGCCATAAAAAAAGAGAGAGAGAAAAAAAGAAAAGAAATTGTTCCATTTGTAGCAAAATGGAAAGTACTAGAAAGGACATTATATTTAGCATAACAAAGCAGACACAGAAAGACAATCAGAGCATCTTTTTTTCTCAAATGTGGAAGCTCAAATTTGACCTGAAGAGTGATTATTAATGATTGGAAAAATATATACATGGCAGGGAGGGAGGAGAATAGGGGGAGGGGTTTGATCAGTGCACACAGTTCACATACACGGAAATAGCACAACTACCCTATTAATAGGAACAATTAATGTGATTTAATAAGAAAAGAGTCTAACTTGAAATTATGACCAGAAGGTTGTTTCTCATTAAGTTCACTGGTGCCAGATAACTCTTATCCTTTGACTCAAGGCAGAGTAGGAAGCTTCCCTTTGGAGCTTGTTATTTTTCCTCACAGCAGATGAATTATTTGTAAGCAAAAATTAAAGGTAAAAATCAATTCCCATCATCTTAAAAAAAAGTGGTGAGCACATCCCCAGAGTTATGAGAGCTGCAGAGTAACTCATCTATAGAGTGCTAGTGTAAGGCGGAGCCCAAGGATTCCCCACAAATCGAGGTTCAGGGACCGGATGCTTCAGTTTACATAGATGGGTATGTTTTTGCTGCGGCAGCTGAGGCAACATGATGGATCTTTAGATAACACAGCAACCTACTTCAGTATAGCTAATTAATAAATACACGGTGGGAATGCTGTTGTCTTCAGTGGTTTTGATGTATTAATTACCACACCCACATTCTAGAATTAGGTGCTACTGTTGTTATTGTTCGTATGTGCCCAGATGGAGAAATGGAGGCATGGAATTGTTAAGCCAGGATGCACACACATACAGCTGGATCCGAGCACAGGTTATTGCGGTACATGGCTTAAGGTTATTGGTCAGTTTACAGAAGTGTATGTTGTGGTTCAGCAAATCTCACATATCCATTGACAAGCCAGAGCACTAGCGATTAAGGCAAAAATACCCAGATGCCAGATAATCAGGAAGACAGAGGAAAATCAAGGTCTGCATTTATCGTGGTGGTGGCTGCCTGGGCTGTACTTGTGAAGTTTTAAATAATATAGTAAAGTTTTGCTATAAATATGAAAATCTGATGATGAAATCCATTCTTTTCTATGCTAATTGAAATTTAATAAAAGAGGGAAAGATGTTGTTCTGAAAAGCAGCTTCGGTGACTATGATACCCCTGAAGTTACTTACGTTGGTGGTGTTGGGAGCGTTTCATCCACTTGTTTGGTTCTGATGTCACTCTGTCACTGTCCTGCAATTTTCCCTCACCTGGCTCTCTTCAGCTCCACCCCCTTCTTTGTTAGCAGGTCCTGCCTGTGTGCAGCCATCAAGGGGCAGGATGCTGAGCACACCGTGCCTGATGGGCTGGGAAGGGCTGGGAAATGAGACGAAAGGCGAGCCCTTGCCTGTGTGGCCCCAGTGATCAGGTCCCTTTCATTTCTGCCAGTCCCCTCCGGTTCTCATCAGAGTCCTTCTCGACCACCTTTCCAGCTTCCCTGGCTTCCAGCTGGGCTCAGAACATCTGGGACCTTAGTGCTGGCTATTCTGTCTGGAATGGGTTCCCTCAAATAATTCCTACCCCCTTTAAGACTTGCTTCAAGAATTCCCTTCATGAATCTTCCCCGGTCCCTGAATTAAGTTTCCATCTTTTTTTTTTTTTCTACTACCATGTTCTTGTGGGCATGTTTTCTTCTTCTCGGTTGCATAGCACTTGCCAATTTTTTTAGCACAACTTATAATTAACTTATTTATTGCTTATGTATTTGTCACCTCTGCATGCCTGTTGGAATGTTGGCATTATGAGAACAGAGATCTTGGTTTTTTTCATTCATCTGCCTCACACACCTAGAAAAGTATGTAGCATGCTTTGGCCAGGAGATAAGTAATTGTTAGAATCAACTTATAATGAAAAGGATAGTGGGGCTTCTGTGAGTGTCTTCCTTCTCTAAGGGGAAGAAAGAAAGCGAAACTGCCTGATCTTGCCTACGGCTTATTTTCTGGCTGATTTGTGAGTTTCTGGGACTCTCACCATGTGAGGAAAAGTTGCATCTAGGAGAATAAAGTCCTGCTCCAGAGTTCTGCTTTGGTTTAACTTTAGAATCAACATCAGCAAAAATCCAGTTCCTACTTCCTGCTTGCAAAAAACAAAACAAGAAACACACTTTTCTTTAAAGCCAGTATTGGGGATGCTCCAATTTGCATCTAAATGTATCCTCAACAGATGTAATCTTTTATTAAGTGACTGTTAGATGCTAGTGATAGCAACAATGATAACCAGTTCCTAAAACCCTTAACATATTTGCTGAACAGTAAAGGGGATGGGAACATCTTTCTTCTAAAGAGGGACTCTTGCCAGGGCCACAGAAAGACCGCGTGTCTCCAGGAGAAGTTTGGTACTTTCCAACCTGCTCCCTAGTCTCTGAGGAGGCAAAGGAGCTGGAGGCTCAGTCACCAGTGGTCACAATCACACCCAAGTGGCAAAAGCGCCATGGAAAGGTCTCCATTTTGGGGTTGGTGGACACATTTAAGTGCTTGGAGGTGCTGGATGGTGCTGGGAGTGGGGCATTGCGCAGGGGGGATGGGAGCCCTCCCCACTTGTATCTGGCTGTTTCTGAACAGTAGTTTTTATATAAAAAGCTGCTACTGTGAGAAAAGCACTTTCCTGGGATTTTAGGTTGTTGTAGTAAGTTACTGAGCCAAAGAAGAAGGGACCATGAGCCCCCAAGTTTGTAGGCATTTTGTGTGTAACTGACCTCTGAAGTGGGGGACAGTCTTGGGGAATGAATCTTTAACCTGTTCAGTCTGAGTTTGATTCCAGAAGTTAGTAGAATCGAACTGTTGGAAAAGATACCTCAGGTTTGGTGTCAGGACAAAAATCTTCCACTATTTTTGTGTCATAAAACCAAGGATTTGGTAGCACAATAATGGCAGATGAGGACCCTTGATCCCCACATCTGCACTATGATCAGTTACAATTAATAAAAGTTACCAAATGGACTTTGGAGATGCAGACAGACCTGACCCCTACGGACATGTGAGAAAATACGAAGCAATGCTAGACTTGCTAAGCGCTGCACTGTCTTGACTATAGTTGTCAATGGTTAAGATGAATCCATGGCAGACGGAGAACAGACTCTGGTCAGTTTGTGCTTAACCCCCCCCCGCCTCAAAGCCATCCACAGAGGGGAAATTATACTAAGACAAAGAAAGCATGTCTAAGGACTTTGTCACCAAGAAGGTAGACCATATGAGGGAAAGGCAAAACCTGGAAATTAATTAAGCTAGGCATATTTATCAGGCTTTTCCTTTTGGGTCACCAACCAGCTCCCAAATCATGACACAAAAATTTATTATTAGTTATGAATGCTTGGCTTAGATTAGGCATGATTTTTTTTACTGGCTCTTTTAACTTAAGTTAATCTGTTTCTCTTTATCTTTCTTTTGCCTTTCGGCTTTTTACCTTTGTTCCTTCTGTATATCTTGCTTTCACTGCTTCCCTTGTCTGCTGGCTGGTATCTGCCTGGCTTCTCCCTCGTTCTCGCCTCCTCCTCCTCCTCCTCCTCCTCCTCCTCCTCCTCCTCCTCCTCCTCCTGTTCTCATTACTCCTCTTTTTGAGCCTAGATTTCTCCTCTTCTTTACTCTCTCTGCCTGACAGCCCTGCCCATCCTTTCCCTAACTAGTTATTGGCCATTCAGCTTTTTATTAGACCAATCAGGTGCCTTAGGCAGGCAAGGTGAAACAGATGCAACACATCTTTACATAACTAAACACACATCTTTGCACAATTAAACAAAAGCAGCATAAAAAAGTAACACACCTTTACACAGTTAAATAATATTCCACAGCATAAACAAATCAAAATAACTCAAAGATGCTGCTTTTGCAGAGGGCCCAAATTGTGTTCCCAGCACACTTGCTGGGCCATTCACAATCACTTGTTCCAGCCCAAGAGGATCCAACATTGTTTTGGCCTCTACTGGCATCTGCGCTTACATGTGCATATGCCCACACGTAGACACACATGTATACACATAATTTAAAACAATTCCTTAGAATGGTATAATGAAATTAAAATTCTTTTGTTTGCATAATAACAGTACTATGTAATCGCTTAGTTGCACACACTTACATTCTATTTAATTAAATATTCCCAACTGTGTGAGATATAAATTATAACTGTTATCACTTTCGACATGAGGAAATTATGGCTTGGGAAAGTCATATTATTTTTCCAAGATGTAATCAGAGTTGTAGGGACCTGAGTTAGAGTCCTGACTGTAAATCGGAACTGTAGAATGGCTCTAGTATCCACTGGACCTGGAGTTGCCTTTCCTTTGCTTTTAAATAAATGATTGACCTTTTCAATCCTCAGTTTCCTCTTCTGTAAAATGAGTATAAAATCTTACTTCCCTCAGCTTTTTGGTAAAGGAGATCTTTACTTAGAGAGAAATGCTTCATCCACAGGTAGTGTATGTTTCTAGGAGTATGGATAAAGGAAAAAAGGAGAAACAAAATGGAGTAATGATGGCTTCTTATATGGAAGAATTAAAACAATAGTTCTCACCTGGGCCCAGTGACACAGGATGCCAAAGCAGAAGCAACACAGGCTCAAAGCCAGCCTGGGCCACTTCTCAAGAGATAAACATATGAATTGGCTGGAGAGGTGGCTTAGCAGTTAGGAGCATTGGCTGCTCTTCTGGAGGACCTGGGCTCAATTCTCAGCACCCACAGGGTGGCTCACAAACTGTCTGTAACTCCAGTTCCAGGGGACCTGACACCCTCACACAGACATACATATAGTGAAAACACCAGTGAACATGAAATAAGATAAAATAAACATGAAAATACAACCACAGTGGTTCTTAATGGAACAATGGCATTCCGTCTAGGACAGCCCCTACCCCAGAGAACTGGCTGATCCAAGTATCACCAGTATGGATGTTGAATAATTGTATTAAAACAAGGATTAATCCAGATAATTTTAATGATCCAGGCTTAAAAAAATTGCTTCTCTGGGCAAATAATTTGAAAATAAGGAGACAGTGTATTACCTTTGCAAGAGCAGGACACAAAACATAAATTTTAGAAAATGACCTAACTTATATTGGACACACAGCGCAAATGACAACCTGGAGGCTTTAAGGAGAAAGAACATTTGTCAGTTTTGGTTCAATTTCCTGTGGTGTGAGGGGACAGCTCTCAACACTGCCTCCTAGGGTTTAATTGTGTTTTCATGTGATGACACAGTCCACAGGATGCCTAAGCCGAGTTCCCATAATTCACTGAGTACTTTAGAGCAATCAGAGCTTTTTAGTGTTACCAGTAGAGTATGACTTGATAAAAAAAATTATAGAAATTTTGTCTATGTGGTCAAGAGGATAATTTGGATTTATTGTCATAAAGACTGGAATGCAGTGTGCTCTCGATTTCAGATCAGATTCTGCACTCTTTATGAAGCTTTAGTCTCCTTTAATTTGAATATTTCAAACTAATTATATTTCCCAGATTCCCACACACCAGCCCACTTAGAGGTTATTGATCATGATGAACTAATGTTTTTAGATTTATGATCTGAATAATTTATATCATGCAGCCCACTTTGCATTAGCGGCTTCTGCGAAAGGATAGAGCAAAGCAATCTTGTGCCGGCTTCTATCCATGTTTGAAGAACTTCCTGTATGTGTGTTAAAATCCATCCCCATAGGCCCAGAGATGTCAGGTTTTATAACATGCAGATGTCGAGAGCCTTTGTAAAGGGAGATAGTTTTTAAATGGGAAGCATTATAGAAAGATACATGGATGCAAGGAAAGCCCAGCCTCGTCACTCTGCCTCAGGCTCTGTTCCAGGAAGGATCTAAAGATGCTGGTCACACAGTCAATCAGGGACAGGACGTGTGCTTCTCTGGTCCTACCAGGGTCAGCTTTGTCACCATGGCTGGGGGTGAATATTGGGTATGGCGTCAAAAGAGGGTGGGTTATGGAGACAGGAGGTGTTCATTCATTCGTTCATTCACTCATTCATTCCACATGCACTTACTTATTTCTCTAATTAAAAAAATTCTAAGATATAGCTATCTCAGTACACAGTTTATTGTTCAGCTAGTACATGCCAGGCACCATTTCTGTGTGTGCCAGGGAGCAGTGGTGAAGGAGGAAGAGAGGCAGAGAGGAGAGCCTGGAGCGATGCTGCTCAACTTTACAGGTGGGAGGGAGAGACTATTAATTTTCTGGATTAATGATTAGACAAACGATACGTTAGCCACAAACACAATGGGTTCTGAGTATTATGAATAATTGGGACAGCTGGCACTTGTACAGTCTCGCTCAGTATGAAAAACCCAAGACGCCCTAAAAAATAAACCAAAGGCATGACTCGAGGCTGACAAGCTGCATATATTTAAATATATATCCAATTAGGTGGGAGGTCCCAGGCCTTTAGAAGATGTGGTATCCCATAGCAGGCGGTGGGTATGTCTCTTTTAAGCAAATCAGAGAGGCTGGAATGACAGCCTGGATGTTAAAGAGTCCAGACTGGCACCACCTCCCGAACGCGTCTGTGTATAAGGTGGCTTTATAAAATTAGGTGACGTTTGGTGAGGTGGTCAAGCAGCTATGGTGAAGAACGGGGAGTTGAGGCCACAGGTGAGGGATGCTAGAGGGAAGAAGCCTGGACTGGCCTCCACACAGAGCTGCCCTGGACAGGAAGTGATAGGCATCCCCTGAGGAGAAGGGACGGGAGTCAGGAGGAGTGTCAGGTACTAACCTTCTGTCCTGTCCATAGCTTTGTTGGACTGATTTGCCTGTTGCAAAGTATTTTCCAGGGTTAGAAATGGAAAGAACAGAGATGGTGTCATGGGAATTGCTGTGGGCTTCCTACTGGCCTGGGGTCCCTTTTCAGTGACATAAGATACACCTAAATTAGAAGAAAATAAATATATCTCATTTCTTCTCTTCCCCCACTCCTGGGCCTTTTGTGATGAAATGATCTTTGTGTAACTGCTGGTTGAGGTAAACCATGTTTTAACTGGGCCAAAGGCTGAGGAGTGGGTAATAGTTAAGAAGTTATTGATAATATTGACAATGCTACTAAATTTGAGAGTTACTCCTTAATGTCCCAAATCAGGTCCAGCTACCTATCTTCAATAAGCCAATTAAATGTGGAAAGCAGAAAATGGAGATTTATTCAATGTGGCACCATTGGGAAGAGGAACAAAATGACTCAGTGAGCCCGCAAGTCCATGTTCAGGGTCCTGAAGTAGGATCAAGGTTTAAGAGAGGGCCAAGGATGCCCACATCTAAGCAGTTCTGGCCAAGGTGTGGTCCCACCTGCCACTGACCCATCTTCTGGGCGTCACTCCCATCCCATAAGGTGGGCTGACAAGTTGTTGGAGCTGTGTGGAGTCGAGTTCCTCGTTTCCTTTTTCCAGCTCAAGATCCCTAGGGAATTCCATTTCTTTAGGGTTCATTGTTTTAAAGGTCTGGTGGGTCAAGAGACACAAGTGTCTCTTTAGAGCTGTGGTTGTCAACCTTCCTAACGCTGTGACCCTTTAATACAGTTCCTCATGTTGTGGTGACCCAAAACCATAACACTATTTCATTGTTACTTCCTAACTGTAATTTTGCTACTCCTATGAATTGTAATGGAAATGTTTGCATGACATCTGATATGCAGCTCCCAAAGAGGTTGAGGCCCACAGGTCTCAACCCACTGCTTTAGAAGCACTTCATTTCTGCCAGACTAGTTACAATGGTTCTTTCTGCTTCAGATTGGAGAAGAAAAATGATAAACAAGGCCACAAAACAAAAAGAAACTTATGGGGAAAAAAGACAAAAAGGACAGTGTATGTGTTGGGGCACACATACTGAAAAGCTAAAATGAAGAACAGATGTCTGTGAGTAGACACGATTTGTTTGTTTGTTTTAAAACTTTGCAAAGCATGTGGCATGAGGAAGATGGCAAGAGGCACAAAAATAAACAGCAGCAATTTAAGATCATAATCACAGGAGCCAAAATAAGAGGTGAATTTGGCAAAAGACCCAGCTAACTTTAGAGGCAGTTCCTTCAGACACTTCCTTTAAATCTTTCAGAACCTAATGAGGTCCTAAATGTCTGTGTCTTAAATATACAGAGGCACGTTTCACTGGTGTGCATTTTCCTGTGGAGAGAGCTGAGACTTGGAGATGTGTTCTGTGGCTGTCTCTGGGAGGACAGCTTCTAGTACATTTTAGTTTTATTTGGCTGTTAAAGCTCAGGCGAGCTGTAAGCAGATAGAAATTGGTCTACAGAAATAACATGGCTTCCTGGAACTTAAGGGGAAGGAAATGGGTGGTTTCTTTAATTACTATAGCATTTATTTGTGTATGTGTTATAACAAAAATAGACGTTTGCTTAATGTCCTCAGGAGGGACGGTAAATCTGGAAGAGAATGAATTCTGATACTCTGTACAGTTGTGTTGAATGTACTTGGTTAGGACATTGCTCTTTGTTTGCAGTATCCTGGTTAGATCAGGGTGGGCTGAAATTTGTTCCCTGATATTTAATCAGTTGAAATCCAAGGGCATTATTATTTACATATGGAAAGCGGATGTGTTTAAAGTAGGCAAGAAGGCTTATTTGTAACAAAGACATGATGGAGGATGGCAAGATGAGTGTTGGTAGGAACTTAATTAATTGATTTGCTAATTATTCTTTTCTGCTAGGTGTGGAGGCACTTTTCCTAATGAGCAGCAGAAACGAGAACCGTGGAGAGCAACTTTAACACAGTCATAAGCAAGGGTCTCCTGACCATTTTCGGGTGTTTTGGGTTCCTTTTATAATGAAATTGTGGACTTGGTGAAGTAGAAGGACTAAATATCTTCCTATATGTGTGTTTATTTATCAGTTGATGTTACTTAACTCAAGTCTGGACTGAATACATTTAATGGAATTGGCAAGAAGCTAGATGACATCTGGGTTTAAAAAAATCAAAACGTTTCTACTAGAAAGGGTGGGGGCGGGGAGTCAAGAGGAGGCTTCTTGGTTAAGAGCATTTCCTGCTCTACAGAGGACCCAGGTTTGTCAGTCAGCTCTCAACCTCCTGTACCTCAGAACTAGGGCATCTGATGTTTCTCTGGCTTCCAAGGGCACCTACACTCATGTGCACACACACACACACACACACACACACACACACACACCTGAACACCCTCATGCCCACACCCATATATACACATATACATACCACATGCTCAGGAACAAACACACAAAGACATCAGTAACAGACAGATCCCTGCTCGTTGGTCTGGAAGCTTCACCCATTTTGTTCTGCTGGCCCATGCACTTGAAATTCTTCTGTATTTGGAAGTCATGAAACAGAATAAAATCTTAAAACCTTCAGGAGGTTCCATGCCCACATTATAAGCACAGAGTCATTTTTACTTCCATGCATTCCCGCTCATGATCCTGCCTGGAATCTTTGTTCTATCCAGGGTGTGTCTCCTTTGCAGTTTCCTCCACAGCTAGATTCCCTCCTGACACCAAGGTCTAATTCAGGCTGTGGCCCAGAATGACATCTCTTATCCCACCCCAAAGTGTACATCTCCTCCCCATCTCAGTTTAATCCGCTTCCCTGCCTGAGTGTAGGCGGGGTGACGGTACTCAGTAGACAGATCACGCTGAAGGAGACACACACCATGCTGAAGGAACCAGCCTGGCATGAATGTTCACTATTGAATAGCATCCCCACTCTACAGAGGGTGGAGCAAAAGCTTAGAGAATCCCAGTGTCCTCAGTTACCAAGTGGCACAAAGCCATAATAGGAATCTGGGTCTTTCAGGTCACTCTGGATTGTATCTAGAGTGCCATGAATTGTTTCTTCACAGCTGCATATACTAAGTCCCAATTCGCTAACCAGATGGTCTTTTGCTAGAAGGCAGAGTCTTGTCTTCTAGTCCCCACAGAGCATGCCCTAAATAGTTATAGCCTTCTGTTGAAAAGAATCATAATGTAACACCTTAAAGGATTCTGTGAGTATTTTCAACATTGGAAGAAAGAATCCGAGGAGATGGATTTCTCAAAATGACTGTGAACTCCACAAGATGCTGCAGCCCAGATTATGTGGTCAGAGGACCCTCACGGGGGTCTGCCAGCAGAGAAGGGGCTCCTGGGCTGTTACCATACTGGAGGTATGCAGAAGGTGACGGACAGGAACATCTGCCACCATGTAGGACACAGATGGACTGGCCTTACAAAATTGTCAGATCTCAAATGTCATTTGGACCCCAGATGAGAAGAAGGTCTTGGATTAGCACCCCACTGAAGGGAAATGGGGACCCAGAAGCCAGATTGGTTTCCATCTCAGATCTAGCTTTTACTAGTGCTGTAACCCTTATCCTGAGAACTACACGCCTGCCACATAATAAAGGCCCAATAATGTCAGGTCTTTCTCACCAGCACCCAGAAAGTATCCTCCATGGAGCTGGGGAGATGTGCCCATCAGTAAAGTATTCTCAAGAATGAAGACATCTCCAGAGCCCTTATTTACAAAAAGTGTCCCTCATAGCAAGGCAGGATTTTTTTGAGGAGCTACAGAGTTTACTTGACCAATAGCAACAGCATAAAAATGAGGGTGCCATCTTAGCCTCGGGAATCTTGTTAAAGTGTAACTTCTGACTGGAGGGAATAAGGGGTGTAAGGGTTTGTGTTTCTGACAACTCATGGTGCTGGTGCTGCTGTCTGTGGGGCATATGGTAAGCAGCAGGGCTCTAAAGTGCCTTGGAGAAAAGGAAGACTCAATAAATCAAATAACCTCACAATCAGTGCATAGCTACTTCCAGCCAGAAGCTGTGGAGCTGGAATAATGGAGACTGGATATAGGAATAGAGATGCTTGGATTTATTACAGAATGAGTTTCCTTATTCTTTGCTGTTCCTACCCCCTCACCCCTGTGTGTGTGTGTGTGAGAGAGAGAGAGAGAGAGAGAGACAGAGAGAGAGAGAGAGAGAGAGAGAGAGAGAGAGAGAGAGAGAGAGAGAGAGAGAGAGAGAGAGAGAGAGGCAGGCAGGCAGACCGGCAGACAGACAAACAAACAGATACAGAAAACATATTTCCTATATATAACTATATTTATTGTGTGCATTTGTTCATGAGACAAAAGGACACTTTCCACCCCAAAACCATTTCAGAGGAGATGCTCTAATTAAGCAAAGGAAAATCTGGGCTGCCATGTTGGGATGTAAGGATGAGTGAGAGCTGTGTATTTCAGAACCCAGGGCACTATGTGTTTGGGTGTCCCTGTACATGTGCCATTGCACATGGGCATATGTGAATTAGAAAGTGTATCTGCCTTTCACTAGCCAATTGCTTTCTTCAGTCTCCCTGGAGGAGAGAGCTAATATTCTCATCCATGAAGATTAAGGTTCTAAGGGCCAGGTTCCTAAGGCCCTGGGCTGGGGACTTCGCATATTATAGACAGAAGATGTTATTTGAATATAGTTATTGAGAGAGGAGACCACCTATCATCCACTTAAAATACTTCCTGGCAACATAGTAGTGTTGTATGGATGCCAAAGCAATCAGCTCTGCATTTGGCCAGCCAAAGTTGCTAGAAAGCTTGCAAATTATACATATGGTGTGATTTGGTTTGTTGGTGGTTTAAAACATGGCATGCTTGACCCGGGGCTGGATTTTCTGCCTCATAGACCAAGCTCTAGTCAGTTTTCCTCAGTCTCCATAGAAGTTGAGGACAAGGAACTGACCTTCTTGTGACCTTATGCCGAGTGTTTTCCTTTGAAACCACTTACACAATGAAATAAGTTGGTGGTAAGCTTGACCAGGGGGAGCTCCAGAAACTTCTTGAGTCTCTTTGCTCATGAGTTGCTTAAGCCGCAGTTTTCCATGGTTCAGGATTGCCTGTCTGGTGCTCTGCCTGGTGTCTGAGGAGGAACCAGAATTTAGGAGGGATGGTGAGAGGGGTCTGCCAGAGTGAAGTGTAAATCCTGGAGAGGTTGTGACAAGGGTTGGTGCCAGAATGTGTAGAGAGAGAACAGCTGGAGGCTGTGGCTCTCTCGCTAAGAGGATAATTCTAAAATTGTCCCTTAGAAGCTGTCAGAAAATTCAAGCTATTTGTCAATTGCACGGACCCCATTCCTGCTCAGGCCCTTGCAACAGAGGCTGGCCCTGACCTTTGTCACTGACTGTGTGCATGCCTGTGTTCTAGGTTTCTATCTGAATCATCACCTTCGTGTGTCAATCTCAGTGACCTTTTGGTTGTGCTTATTTTGGCTTTATGCAAGTGGCATTTTTGGATGCATGAATGAAGCAGATAAAATTCCCCAGGGTGACTGATCTGTCCTTCATCTATTTTTAGTAGTGCAAGAATTTACCATAGCCCACAGTATAATTCAATCACTGGAAGTAGAGAGCAAATTCTGAGGCTCTCCTGCTCCTTAACTCCCACCCCCAGGCATTTGGTGTAGGCTAAGCTTAAAGGCATGTGAGTCAATCACTGATTATTTAAGGTATGTCATACTCAGGCTTCTATAACCATCAGAGTGTCACTGTCACACAGACAGTCATCTCTGGTCAGCACAGAGTGGTGGGCTCTCTCTCTCTCTCTCTCTCTCTCTCTCTCTCTCTCTCTCTCTCTCCCTCTCTGTGCGCGCGTGTGTGTATAGCAATACAGAAAAGCAGCAGGAAAGAATCTAGGACCTACTATAGGCATTCCCTGTCAGTCAAGGAATCTTACTTAGGAGAACCCTTGGCTTGAAGCTTATTGTTTCTGGGTGAAATGAGTTGCCTTGTCCTTTTTTCCATCACTGGAGGACACAGCACAGTGTAAAGCAGAGGACATGGCTTTCCTGTTTGTGGAAGGCATAGAGTGAAGTTCTTCATCTTTGATGGTCTTGTTGGTTGCAACTGACGAAAGTAAGAAAGGATTAATTTTGGCTCACAATGTGAGGGTTCACTTGCTCATGGTGGAGACATCACTGTGGAGGGACCAGAAGACATCTTGCCATATTGTTTCCACAGTCAGAAAACAGAGAGATGAGTGTTGTTTCTTCTTTTTGGGAAGTTCAGGATGTTCAGTTCATCCCATGTAAGGAGTGGCCCACATTTATATACATGCTCAGAGGTTGGTTTCCATGCAGCATCCAAATCCAGCCAAGTTGGCAGTTAAGCTTAACAGTCTTAATAGGAATACACAGTTATCAAACATCTACCATTTGTCTACACAAGCCCTTCTAAGCTCTTTTCTCTTGGGGTCCTTCCCTGGTAAGGATGTTGACTCTGCTTTCCTATATGTAGATTCTCCCATTTCCTTTAACTTAGCAGGGTCAGGACTTCTTCCAGGAAACCAGCCTTCTCACTCCTGAATATCACTAGCTTTCCTTAGCTTCTTTCCTTCGGGGTTGTGGTAGTTTGAGTGTATTTTGCCCCCATAATCTCACAGGGAGTGACACTATAGGGAGGCGTGGCTTTGTTGGAGTAGGTATGGCCTTGTTGGAGGAAGTGTGTCACTGTGGGGGTGGGCTTTGAGGTCTCCTAAACCACCCAGTGTCTCAGTGGATATCCTGTTGACTGCAGGGCTTTCAGCTACTCCTTCAGCACCACGTCTGCTCTCTGTTCTGATAATGGACTGAATCTCAGAAGGGTTAGGGACAAAGTTGTACTGTGTGGTGACCTGTGATGGCTTTATGATGTGTCCACTTGGCTAGGCTGAAGTACATCCTCCAGGATTCTGGGGGGAGTTCGCTGTCAGGGTGGTCTACAGGGAGACCCTAGCAATTCTTAATTATTTAATCAAACTCAACCCCAGGGGCAGCATTGAAGGGGTTTTTGAGGCTGTAATGTCCCTGATCAGTTAAATTTAAGTTAGTAAAAAAAGGCTAGTATTCTGGCTGGAGATGCAGCTCAGTTGGTAGAGTACATGGATTCAGTCCCCAGCACCACAAATGCCATGTTTGGTGATGCATGCCTGTAATCTGGGCATTCTCAAAGTGCAGAAACATAGACCCTGCTTTCAACTGGTTACAGTTGTAAGCATTTCAACAGATCAGATAGGATGAACAGTGATGGAAAGGTATTCTGGCATTTGGGAGTCGCAGAATACTGGGTGTCACAGCTTAGATAGAAAGGTATTCTGGCACTCGGGAGCCAAGGAATACCACAGGTCACAGTAAGCATAGCAGCTTACAGCCTTGCTTCAGGGAAAGGCTTCCTCAGTGTATCAGCTCTGCTCTGGCAGGAGAGGACTTTCTGGCTGGGGATATTTTCCCAGTGTAGCGGTTTTGCTCCATCAGGAGAGGGTTTCCGGGGCAAAGTTGTTATAGTTCAGCTCAGGTCCCAAAAGAGTAGAGACTGGAGTTTGCCAGAGGAAGGTTTCCCTGGCTCTGCTCCGCCCAGGGTCATCTCTGCTCTGCTGCAAAAGAAGGTCTCACCCAAACCTCATTCAAGAGATTTATTGGGAGGGAAGAATCCAGGAGAGTGGCTGCCCTTTGCCACAGTGGCAGAGGACAGCCGGGGAGTGCGAACAACCACGAGCTAAACATACAAAGGGTTTATATAGGGCTTCTTAGGGAGCAGAGTTTTCCCGGGTGGGGATTGGTCAGATTCAATCTCCTGCTCAGGGATTGGCTAGTTTTCTGCACAGGGTTAGAGTCAGATTTGGCTCTGGTTTCAGGGCCAAAGTGTGTTTCTTTGGCTTTGCTCAAGGTGTGTTTCCTTGGCTGGCCCCTTTTCCCTACAAAGGTCACCTAAAATAATCCCCCCATTTATTTCTTATTAATTAGTTATTTTAAAAGACAAGGTATCCTGTATCTCCAGGTTGCTTCTGACTCATTTTGTAGCTAAGGATGGTCTTTGAATTTATGATCTTCTTAGGCAGTTTGAAAGGTAGATGGCCACTCACACTCATAGCATTCATTAGTTTGTAACTTGGTTCATCGCTGTTCTAGCATCAAGCCAGGGCAATGTGGTCCCTGCCCTTAAAGAGTAGATTTTATAAGAGGAAAACAGATTGTTACAGGAAGCCGACATGGATGATAAGGTTGGCACCGAATGGTTACAAGTTGTGACTGGGAGATGGTATGTATGCTGAGGGGGTCAAAAGAAAGAAGAACCTGAAGGTAAGGAGGCAGCCTGGCAAGTGAGAGGCGTCCAAGCTGTTCTGTGGGTGCTCTGGATGGCTGTAGGGGGGTGGGGCTTGGGAGAGGAGCCGTGTGGGCTACGCAAGTAAAGATAAGGATGTTTGACTGCTCCAAGGGTTAAATATTTTGTGTTTTTAAAATTCTCTGGACCCATATATATATGTGTGTATATATATGCATATACATATTTATAGTGTCCCAGTTTGCTTGCATTCTGAGCCTCTTAAGGCCCTGCATCATTTGTGGCTTATTGTCTGTGGTTGCTCTTATTTCTTCCCAGCTCTTTCTTGTTGCCCTCCCGGGCACCAGGCCCTCTGTATTGGGTGAGCATCAGTTAGCTATCGGCCTCCTCTTTTTAACCCATTCTCCTGCCGTACGCTTTGAATTCTTACCTGTTGAGAGGAAACAAACCTTGCACCCTTCACATTAATTTGCCTGACAGTTTCCTGCTCTCACCATCTATTTTTGGTCCTATTAAGACTGGAAGAGAAGGCTTCTCCTTGCTGGGAGGTTCCTCAGCCTCATTATTCCTGGCCTTCTGTCACCACCTGCGCTGTGGGAGCTCAACCCTTCCTTGGGCTATTAACCCTTCCTGACTGCTCTGCCCCCTGATGCTCTCTGGATTAGTTCTTAAGTAAGTAATGGAACCACGTGGCATCCTGCGAAAATGGGGCGTGGATGCCATCAGTTCTGTGGTGGAAGAGGGCAGAGGCAAGCATGTGACAGGCAAAAGCAGTCAGAAATCTATTAGTTGAACCTAAATTCAGTCTGTGTCTCCCTTTGCTGTCATCCTTTCAAGATCTACCCATCGGTTACTGGTAGCTGTTTGGGGAAGCAGTTAGTTATAGGGATGAAACTAAATTTGAAAGCCAGGCTGACTTGGGCTGGGAGTCGGGTTCTCCTGTTTATCTGTGGGTGAAATGAGGATGGCATTCCCTACCTGTGAGACAGTGAACAGTGCAGCTGGCTTGGCTCAGTAGATGGGGTGGGGTACATTTGGGGTATTAGGCCTTGTGACCTTGAACGAGGTGACTTCTTGTAAAAGCAGAGGGACAGGGTGTAACTGTCCCTTACCGGATACATGTACCCCTCATTTTCATTCACCCTGTGATGGAAGTATCAGTTGCTGTAAGAGACATAACAAGGTACACAAAAAAGTCGTGATGGTCACATCCATGTGTATGTGGGCAGTAATAATTGGACAAGGGTTATTTTTTAAAAAAGGACATGAAGTTGGAAGGCAGATGTGGGGGCTTGGGAGGAGTTGGAGTGGGAAAGTGGGTGTGTGTGAATATGATTAAAATTCACTGCATGCACGTGTGATATTCCAAAAAATAAAAATACTAAATATTGTATATTAACTTTTTTTTTCAGTTTGTTTTTGAGACAGGGTTTCTCTGTTTAACAGCATTGGCTGTCCTGGACCTCACTTTGTAGACCAGGCTGGCCTCAAACTCATAGAGATCTGCCTGTCTCTGTTTCCCAAGTGCTGGGAATAAAGGCATGTGATGCCACCACCCTGCGTATATTAACCTTTTTAGAGTCATGAAGATGGTCAAGTTCTTGGGTTTGTAAATGTCTGCAGCACTTGCCTAGCCTCATTTGGAAGTGCAATAGAAGGGAGAACACTTGAGCAATAGACAGTTGTGCAGGTTGTGAGTTGTCACTGAACCATATGCCTTAGAAGAGTCCGAATGGTGAGTGTTAGGCTGTGTGTACTTGACCACAGTCAAGAAAAGGCGAGTGGAGAGAGAGACCTACCCGCTGTCTGATAACTTTGCAGCCCGTGCCACACTGACGCCTTCAGTTTCTGGAACAGTCCAGGCTCTCTGGATGTTGAGGTGGGGCTTTTCTACCATCCCGACTCCAGGTGAGAGTCCCAGAGCTCAGCTCAATCCACACAGGAAGGACCAAGGCTTTGGGCACAGGCGATCGGGTACAGACTGTGACGGATGCCTCATGACTCCAGAATTAGATCACTGCCACCTCTGCCTGTGACCTGAACTGCATTGCCAACCCTCAAACCGGCCACAGGGTCACACTCGCCCTCATGTTAGGGATCCCGCACGCGGTGTCCCTGCTGTCTTCATCTCCTCCCACACTTTGATAATCTGTAGTCATCTCTTGAAGTTTCCCGTGCAATGTCATATTCAGAAACCGTTTCTGGTGTTCCCAGCCTTGGGTAGCTTAGCCTGTCGTAGGGCGCTTCTTAGAAACCTGTACTTCGGGTAAGTCTCACTTTGGGAGTCACTTGTAAACTCTACGCTCACCAGGATGCATGAGGGTCGGGTTGCTCTGTCCTCCACTCTGCTACGCATGCAGCCTGCAGAACTTGGCGTCACTAAAAAAAAATACCTTAATGCCCCCTTCTCACAAGGTGTTACTAAGCGGGAGTGGCTGACGGAAGTAGGCATACATTGGTCTCCATCCGCTGACTCAGGCCCTGGCAGGTATTCAGATGAAAGGTGCAGGTGGGCGTGGGGGAGTGCGGGATGGGGTGGGCTGACTCTCCACGTTTGCTCGGTTTGCATGTGAGAATAGATGGTCAGTCAGCGGCACTGGGAATAGAGGTTTGACACAGGGGATGCTTTTGGTATGATATCAAGGTTTGTTAAAAATGGCCCCGGTGATAGAGGATGGTTGTAGAAAAGCTTCCCCGGGGGCTACCGAAAAGAGGCCAGAGTTCCATGTCAGCCGGTTATTTTAGGCTTACCCCAGGCAGCCGGGCAGACGAGGCATCCTCTTAGGGTCCGATTGTTCCCTTCCTCTGACCCATAATAAATGAAGTCGCACTCCTGTTGCCAATGAGCATTCAAGCATGCTGACAAATGCGCTCGCTGCTGGCCAGTCCTGTGGCTGTAAATGTCGCTACCGAATGCTTTTGTCTAGAAAACTGCTTCAGTAGCTTAGCATGGCAAATCTTTTCCTGCAAAGGGTTTGTTCTACACAGCAATGTAAAGCAGTTTACCTCCTGTGTCAACATTCGACCTAAAGGAAGTGGAGAACACGAGGTGAGGCAAGAGGATTAAAATGATAGCCTGCTTCTCCAATTCCCCCAGTACAAACCAAGCCACCTGGACTCTGCTGTGTCCTAATCCCCACCAGGCAGACAGACATCTTCTCTTTCTCTGCCTTTAAAGTGGAAAAAAAAGGGGGGGGGGAGGCGGCCTTGAATATGCAAATGAATCTAACTTAATTAACTTTTATGACCACCGCTCCTTTGAGATAACCATGGGGGCCAATTAGATTCCATTAAAATGCGGTCGTTTCCCAAATGCTTCAATGAGAGACCCCTGTTTTCTCCGAGAAACCACAACAGAAATGTTAAAAGGGCCAATCGGGATCAACAGAGAGCCACAGCCCTGCTTCTCAGTGCCCCAGAAGCTGGGAGTGACTGCTCCACTTTGTCGTCGAGTCCCCAGGAGCCCAAAGCAGCAGCAGAGCCGAATCATTCCAGGTCAGCATGCAACAGCTGACCCAGAGTTACCATCAGCTCTGGGCTCTGGGCGTAAAAAGACAAGGGTGGTGGTTTTTCAGGCCTTTGCGCAGAAACGAACCTCAAGGGATCCTGGCCTTAACCTGGGCTGGGGGTGGCAGTGGGGGTTTGAGAGGAGCTCAGGCCACTCACCCCTGGCTGTCCATTTTACAGTACATGTCTCTTTCCACTCATCAGAAATGTAGTGCACATTCATTATAAAAAAAAAAAAAAAAGGAAACAAAGCAAAACCACAAAACAACAGCAGAGCACCAGGAAGCGGCCGGGAGATGTTAACTGTTTCTCGGAAGAGCCTAGAAGGCTTTTTCGTTTTGTTCCCTTCTTTTCCCCTGTGACCAAACTTTCAAGGACGGGGTGGGGGTGGGGAGTTAGTGGAGGTGGGAGTTTGTGCATGTGTGTGTACCTGCACACGTTTTAGCACAGAGCTCTGAGAGTGTATTTACATTGCTGTCAACCATCATCACTACCTCTTACCAGAACTTTCCATCTTCCCCATGGAAACTCTGTTCCCTCCGAATACTAATGCCCAGCCCTGGCAACGCCCAGCATGGATCAGTAGCTTCACACCCGGCTACTCTAGACACCCCACTCATCTAAGTGAACTCTTAAATCTATTTGCTGTTCTTCTGCTTCATTTAGCCTGGTATCCTCAAGGTTTATCCATGCTGTAACATGTGTCAGCATTTCCTTCCTTTGATGTCTGTTCCATTGTGTGCTTATAGTGCATTTGCTGAGTCATTCACTCTTTGATAGCTGTTACAGTTGTTGCCTGTTGCAACTACTACTGCTGTGAACATGGGAGTGAAGTATCTTCCCCTAGGCCCTGTTTTTAATTCTTATGGACAGGTACCTAGACCCTCTCTTTTCTTTTAAACCTCTGCCTACCATAACTGGTCTCTTTGGTCTTACCACTTGTAATGAGACAGCTGTCAGCATTTTTGCATCCTGGCCCCTGGATTGTTGTCTTTGGCTAGGGAAGGGGGTGACTGCCTCATCAATTATCTAGTTATCTAATCTACAGCCTTGAAACTGTTCAACAACGTGTATCCATAAGCTGCCCATGAGTTGTGGAAACATCTAGTGGCACGTGACTACCATGCTGCGATTCATTTTATTATAGCCTTAGGCATTATTTCTTTCTCCTGTCTCTGAACTGTGTCTAAAGCATCGAAGTGCAAAGCCAGTGTCCCCTTAGGTGACTGTGTACTGTGCAGACCGCAGGTTGGGAGACTTGTTCCAGGTGTCATTCTCATCAAGCAGATTTTAAAACAGGTTTATATTCTCACGGTGAGAATTTTAAAATAATGAAGAGCACAATTTAAAACTAATTAAAAATAGATAATGAGGGAAATGCTTTTGTAATTGTGAGAAGGATAAATATAGGTAAGGAAAAATCAAACCGCCAAACCCTGACTTTTTATTAAAGACAATAGTTTTTCCTCTTTTAGGCCCTTTAGCTTAATTGGGTCTTATAGGTTTTCCTCTGCCATGTCCCTGATGAAGCGTTTGTGCCTAGATTATTGTAACTTTAATAGCTATGGACACTCCTGCATGCTAGGCTCTGCCAGTCCAAACAATGTTTCAATTGTTGCCTCTGACAATCAAAGCAAGTGGACACTTAGTGTTTCTGTGCCCCTGGCTTTGCTTACAGAACTCAACTTTTGCTTGGTGTCAAGGTATTAATACTTTTCCAGCCTCTATTGCTACTACAAGGCATTATTACCTTTCCAGCCCCTCTTACTGCTAATGTGGCTTCTGTCACAGATATTTTAATTTTTCTTGATCAAATGAGACAAACAGTTTAAACTCTCAACTGGGAGAGATGGCTCAGAGGTTAAGAGTGTTTATTGCTCTTGCAGAGGACCTTAGTTTGATTTCCAGCTCCCAGCTCACAACTGCCTAGGCCAGGTTCCAAGGGACCCTGTGCTCATAGACACATATGCATATAAAAATTAATAAAAAAATTTAAAACAAGACAACCCCTCTCAACTGTCTCCATTTCCTTCTGCTTCTATAGATACAGATGTGAGGGCTGGAGCTGCCGCAACTATTTTGGAAACACCAGGCAATGAGCCAACATACTGAGAAAGTTAAAGTTGAAAGGTGCAAGGAACCTGCGGTCCAGAGGGTGTCTTGGAGTAGCTGATCTGACCCAGAAGGCACATTTTTTCAGTCATGGAGGAATGATAAACTATTTAAGACATTGTGAGGTGGAAATTCAGAGACTTTCCAGCTAAAAATATCACATTTTCCAGATAAGGGACCTGAAACGGCAAATAAGTTGCCACATTTCTAAAGTATTTCAGGGTGCTCTGGGAATTTGGCCTTCCACAGTCTGACCCAGAGTAAGCAGCCTTCTCTCTTAGACATGCTAGATTGCAGGCTACACACACACACACACACACACACACACACACACACACACCAGTGTTTAAAGGAAAAGAGGCATGGGAGGGAAGAAAAGGGGAAAATGATGTAACTATATTAAAATCTCAAAAAAATTAAATAAAAATTCAATTGTGTTCATACATTAGTTAGCTATTGCTGTGGGACCTAAACTTAGTGGTTAAAAACAATGATGCTTACTTGTTACAGTCTTTCTAAGGATGAGGGAGTGATTGGCTGAATGATTCTGGCTCGGAGCTTTTGTAAAGTGGCATTCAGGATGCTAGTGGGGTGACTGGCATCTGAGTAAGAGTCTGAAGCTAGATGCTGCACTGCATAAAGCTCACGTGCACGGCTGTTGGCTGGATGCTTTGGTCCCTCCCCATGTAGGTCTCCCTCCACAGCGTGTCGGCTGATTTCGGGTAGACTCTACAGTGTAGAGCAATAGAGCAAGTGAGTGAGGGTAACCAAAGCCATCGTGTCTCTTAGAACCTCAGCTTGGGAGTGGCGTTGTCATTCTGTTGAACACACCTAGGACAACTGATACAGTGTGGGAGGGGACGGCACCAGGACGTGAGCTACCGTGGAGGCTACCCTCTGTGGTAGAGAGGAGACAAAATACTGTTAGCTATGGTTGAGCCCCATTCATCCTTTAGCAAGGTGGGATATATATGGCCGGTGTTTGAGATCTTACCGTTTCTAAAATAAAGGCAGAAACACATAATTCCAAGTTAGATATTACGATACCAGCTGTTGTTTCAGGATTGCAAAAAATATCCTATGTGGGTCAGATGAGATAAAAAACGCTACCGTTTTTGGCCCATAAGCTGTCATTTCATGACCTATCTGGCCTGTAGCATTCAGATATGTATGCTTCTAATTCCAATCTGTGTTGCTGTCTGGGGTGATATTTTAGCAGTTCTCACAGTGAGCCCAAACTTAGCAAATGACATGATCACTTAGTAATGGCTTCTACAGATAGAGCAGGGAGGAGTGAAGACATACAGGTGCCTTGGCCTGATGCTCATGGCCCTGTAATTGACTATCCAGAATAAGATACTTGGAATTCTTTTATTTTACCCCCGCTGTGTGTGTGTGTGTGTGTGTGTGTGTGTGTGTGTGTGTGTGTGTAAATATGAGCACTGCAAGTCGTCAGGTTTGTACAGCAAAGAGCTTTTACCTGCTGAGCATTTTGTCGGTCCCAGAACCAGATACTTTTGAGATTGAAGAGTGTGGTATAGTAACAATCCTGATGACATACTGATCAGAAGTTGGAACAGACTGAGATAAGCCCAGATGTCAGGTCTCCACCCACAGAGCCCTCAGGAGACAGCCCTATATCCCTTCTCTCTGTCTGTTGCTATCCACTCTCTAGTCTCAGAGCACACACACTTCCACACCCTGCTGCCTACACGCCTGCTGTCCCCTGTGTATTTTATCTCCTTTTATCTTCTTCTCTGCTTCTTCCTGGACTTCAAGTGCCGGTGTAAGAGTACTCTCTGTTTTTCTTTACCTCCTTCCCTCCTCTCCACAACAACTGTTTTCTCAGTTTATAGACATCCTCTCTTCTCTCTCTCTCTCTCTCTCTCTCTCTCTCTCTCTCTCTCTCTCTCTCTCTCTCTATGTATGTATATCCTTCATCCAATATTTGTCCAGCAGGGCTCTTGTCCCCACAAGCAGGACTCTGTCACTCTCTATGACTCCTAGTTACTGTCTGTCACAAAGGAGGTACTTGAATGATCATTCACTAAAATTTTATTTTTGAATATTACCCCCCTTCTTTTCCTCTAATACCCCCTCTAGAAGATGACAACCAAGAATGCAAATGTTAGGTAGACAGTGGGGGAGCTACAGGAGCAGGAAGAACCCTGAACTTGAATAATTGACTCTTGAGTAGCTGAGACATAGATAGGGTGGCAGTAATTTAAAACCATTCTTTCCCTTTTTACTTTAAGTGAACGCACTTTGTTTCAAATGAGCTTCTATGGTGATAGAATGACCATCTCAGTAGAGACTGCATGCTCTACAAAAGCCATCTCCGTCAGAAGTTCATAATGAGCGAAAATCAGTCCCAGACACAAACAGGACCCGTTATCTCTCACATATTCATCTAGCACTTCAAATGCTCTATGCGCATCAGGGGAAAGATGGGGACTGATGGATAGCAACGCCCTCAATGGATGCTCAGGGATGTAATCACACTGCAGGACTGGCAACCTGGCTTCAGTGCACAAAGCAATCACTGTTCAAGCCTTCCCAGACCCACATTAGGTGGAAGGAGAAAAGGGACTTCAGAAAGTTGTCTTGTAACCTAAATATGTGCACGGTGGCATGTGTTCACTCCCTCCACCATGTACATGATGGCGATAAATTAAAGAATAAACTGTAAGATGAATGCGAACAGGAGAGTTCTTTCAGAGAGAAATGTTTTTGTTGGTGGTAGATGGAATTAATGGTAGACAGTCATTAGAATACAATAAATTGTTGCCATTTTTTCCTTGTGTATGTGTGTGCACGCATATGTTTGAATGCACACGTACATGTATGCATTTGCATGTAGAGGCCAGAAATGGATATCAGATGTCTTCCTCAGTTGCTGTCCACCTTATTTTTTGAGACAGGGTATCCTGGTTAGCAACTCAACTTGACACAGCCTAGAGTCATTTGAGAGCAGAGACTTGATTTAGGAACTGCCTAGGTCAGATTGGCCTGTCATTATATCTACTAGGAGAGGAGGGTCCAGACCACTGTGGGTGGCACCATTCCATGGGCAGATGGTCCTGGGATGTTTAAGAAAGCTTGCTATGGTGGTTTGAAAGAAAATGTCCCCCAAAGGAAATGGCACTGATCGGAGGTGTGGCCTTGCTGGAGTGTGGTCTCATTGGAAGAAGTGTGTCACTGTGAGAGTAGTGGCCTTTGAGGTCTCCTATGCTTGAGCTACACCCAGTGAGGTGTTGTCTGTGAGTCAAGATGTAAAAATCTCTCAGCTCCTTATCTAGAACCATACCTAGCCCCCAAATCATTATTAATTTTAATACAAATGTCAAACAGACAGATGGTGTAGAGCAAAGAATAACCATACAATGATTATTCACTGACGAGTCTTCCTTTGGGCTCCTAAATTGGAAAACCCAGAAAACCTGGACTCAGTTATGACTCTGATCCTCCTTGGCGGTGTGATTCAGAGTTAGTCACTCTCATTCTCTCTTTCTCTCTTTCTCTCTCTCTCTCTCTCTCTCTCTCTCTCTCTCTCTCTCTCTCTCTCTCTCTCTCTCTCTCAGCTGGATCCAGCTTTTAGTTTAAGATAGATACTAGCCAGGTGTGAGGTGTGGTAGCACACATGTAAACCTAGCTCCTCAGGGGGTGAGGCAGGAGATTCATGAGTTCAAGGCAAGTATGGGTAATTTAACAGGATTTCATCTCAGAAGTAGTGAGGGTTGCTGGTAAAACCTAGCCCACAAAGTTAGGTGAGGTATATGAAAGACTGAGTGGACCCAGTGAAGTCTATAAATGGTAGTTAAGGCTATTATCATGATAGTTTTCAGGCAGGGTGAAGGAGAGAGAGAGTAGGAGGGAGGAACAGAAAACCATAGTTAACTCGCCCCCAGCCCTCCTCTGACTGAAACCTTGGTTTATCCTGTGAAAGCCAAGCTAAGAATACCACTCAATAAACACGTGTGCTTAGAAATTAGTCTGGGGTAAGGTTGCTGTCTGCTTGGGAGGTTGGTTCTGACATCACACACTTTCAACTCGTGGCTGGCAGTCAGTCCGATGCTCTATTGTTGCTTGCTTTGGAAAGAGCAAGTCTAAATCTAAGCTTTTTTCTTGTTTAAACTGCTTCTACTGAGCCCCGTAGAGTTGATTATAGGTCTTGCATTCTGCAACTGGTTGTGTCATTCTTGATTCACCTCCAGACGCATAAATAGCTCATAGAAAACACAGACATTTCAAAAGTCTCTCTCTCTCTCTCTCTCTCTCTCTGTCTCTCTCTCTGTCTCTCTCTGTCTCTGTCTCTGTCTCTCTCCCTCCCCCTCCCTCTCAACCCGGTACTTTGTGTGTCCCATGCAGCATCTTTCCTGCCTTATTGTCCTAAAACCTTCATGAATTCCCTTTAGAATCTTCCAGAAAAGAGGCAAGCAAATTCAGAGGAGCTTCTATTTGCGACCTTGGTTGTTCTCCCTGATTCAGAACAAAGGACAATAATAACTGCTCCAGAGGCTGCCGGGAGCCTAAGCAGATGAAATGAAGAACACCTGGCACGTGGCACGGGGCCAATAGACATAATTGCTCTTAGTGTTTTTATTAATAATAACATGAAAAGCACTCAGAACAAAATGACATTTGAACCAAGTCCTGGAAAGATTGGTTAATAGTCAAGAGTCTACCCATCAACATTTCCCACGTGTTGATTCAGAAGAAAATCTCTGACTTGCAGGAAGAGACAAATGTCAGCTTGTAAAACTCTGAGTCCTGATGCCATCAATGGAGGACATTTCAATAAATCAAAAGCTACCAGACAAGATAATCCACGCTGAACTGTGCCTGCGCAGCTGTTATTATTGCTGTCTAATTGAGTGGATGCCCTGCTGTCACTCTGTAACATATTGCTAGGGATTAGTAGCCTTAGAAGCCATTGAGGATGGACTTCTGCCTCATGAAGACTTTGAACTTGAACTCCTACTCTCCTGGTAACAGTAAAAAGGAAAACATTACAGATACCATCTCCCACAACCACTTAAGCCTCCTGAATGAAACAAAACAAAATACAGCGACAACAAAACCTTTGGCGCTGAACGGAGGAGACGTGCCATTCTGTAAGGTTAGATCATCACATACTATTGTCTCCCCCCTTAAGAGTTAATCCAGTTGGGTCTGTCAATCACGGGCCAGGAGACCCCTCCTTGGGAAATGGGATGGACCTGAAGAAGTGTTAAGGGGATGGGAGGAATAATTACCCCTTAATGAGACCATGTACTTCTACCCTCCCAGAAGCCCCTCCCTCAGGTACTAGTTTGTAATCTTCCATGCTGCGTCTGCCTGATCTTTGAGTTCTAAATTCAAAGGGCATAATTTCCCGTCTGTTTCTCTGTTTCCAGTAGCCTAATGTTGCTTCTCTTGTCCTCTGAAGCCCTCCTTCCATGGTGCCTCTGGTCTCCGTTGCTGAACGTCCTGGTTTTCTTGATCCCTAACTCAAAAGTTCGGTCTCTTTTTCTCTTCTTTTCTCTCCTCCTAGCCACTACCAAGATTTAGAGCTTTCCAGTTCTGCTGTTCTTCCAAGAGCTCATAAAATGGCCCCTGAACTCCCTTCTGAGTCTGTTGGTAAAGTCTGTTGTTAATGAGACTAAGAACCCCAAAGAGAACCTAATTTCCCTGTTAGCAGTGTTGAAAACAGTGCCAGTTTATATTGTTTTGTGATGATAGTGTAAAGTAAGATCACCCCTGCAGCCCCCAGCACCCTGGTTCCTGGGACCAGAAGACTGCAAATCAACGGTCAGGAGCTCTTCAGGCTGGTCAAATGTATCCTCCTCCTGTCAGTCACGAGGCCTGGAGACCTATTCTTAGATTCTCAATTCTTACCGGCCTTATTAAAATGATAATATCCTTGCTGTCATCAATCACTGACACATTTTGTATGGGGAACTTTGGTTCCTGCTTGCAGATTTAGCTTTTCTGGAGGAGAAGGTTCACTCTTTAGTGCCACAATAAGGAAAAACACCAAGAAGTAGTGGCCATTCTACAGGGAGTTAAAGGGATGTGTGGAGATGGGAGGGGAAGGGATGAGAAGGGCAGCTATTCTAAAACTCTCCTGTCCGAGGGAGCTGACAGGACTGTGTCATGTCCTGAATATAGCTTTGTCTTTGTTGCCCTCTGTCCTGCTTGCAGGCAATGCTTGCAATGATGGAGATTTCTCCCTTATCCTTCTACAGCCATGATTGCACATGGGGGTAATTTATGTGACAGGCATCATTGAGCAGCCTGTGTCTGTGAGAGCATTCAATAGTGTATATCATACATATAGATTTATGTTCACTACATACCTATGCTTCAGTGTGTGTGTGTGTGAATACGTATCACTCTTAGTGCCACAATGAGGAAAAATAGCACAAGATTAAATCAAGCGCGCGAGCACACACACACAAACACACACACACACACACACACACACACACACACTAAGGTCAAGAATAGTCATGTAGCCCAGGCTGGCCTCAAACTTGCTTTGTAGCTGAGGTTGGCATCTTCCTGCTTCTGTCTCCCAAGTGCTCAGATGCCAGGCATGCGGCACTATGCCCCCAGTTAGTCCTCTACAGGTGTTATCAAGTACAGCAGACTGTATATTTCTCTATGTGCTTCATTTTCATACCAATGGCAGTATAGTGAGTTTATCTAATCCAACATCATCGCAAACAGTACCCTGTGAAGGCTATGATGCCACAAACCAGAAAATATTTAGCTCTATTATAATCTGTCCCACACTGACAGGCATGCTATGTGGCTTGTGGCTTATTTGTTCTAGAAACTAGAATGAACAGATATTAAACTTATTAGTGAAAAAAAGTGTTTGTTAATGGCGAGGATGGGAATGACAAGCTATTTGTAAAGCCTTGTACTTTGAAATTATAAATTATTTATAGGACTTTAAGTATGTTGGTAAAACAAATAAAAATGTAATACTTTGATAGCCTAAGGTGGGCAATATAGGTTCTTTTGGTGGGAAAATTAGAATATCATGTTAATTCATTCTTCATGAAGACCATATGAATTTTTAAAACGAATTGGTAACAAAGCCCACACTGAGGCAAACCTCTCAACCTTATTATTTTAATAGAAGCTGAAATTGAGATTTCGTAGATGCTAAATGGTTCAAGAAGTTATAATGGGAAATGCGAGAGTGGATTTCCCCACTTCTTATAGTTTGGATCTTAAATATTCCTCAGGGGTGCTTACGTTAAAGGCTTGGCTGCCAGCCAGTGATGTTTCTGGAGTGGTGGTAGGGTTGGTGGAACCTTGAAGAGGCCTAGTGGGAGGAAGTCATGTAATTGGTGGTGTGCCCCTGAAGAGACCACTGGGCCTCTTTCTTTAGCTCTCTTTGCTTCCTGGGCTCAGAGGTAAGCAGCTTTGGTCCCTGCCATGGTATTCTGCCTCGCTATTGTAGCAGAAGAGTAGACAGTGAGTTCAAAATTGGCAGTAATGTGGACTGGAAGCCCTGTCTCATATTAAACACTATAAAAGGGCACAGAAAGGTCCCAACTGTGGGATAGGGCACAGGCACTACTGGGCATCCCGCTTTTCCCAGGGCAGACATTGGAGGCTTGGTAGATAGGCACTAGACTCAAGGATCCACTGGTCAAACTATGGTCCAGGAGCCATGAGCCAGCTAGTCCAAACCATGAACACAACAAGTCCTTTGTCTTTATAGGTTAATTGATTTCAGGTATTTTACCACCATAATGGAAATTTGACTGTTACATCCCTAGGGCGAAGGACTCGCCCATTTCTCTGTTCTCTACTGTTTTTCCTACATCCTGCTCAGTGCGTAGTGTGATGGCCTAAATTCATGGGATGAAGATTTATAATCCAGTCTCATCAACTGGCTCAAAACTACCCTCTTCCTAAATTTATTTAAGTACTAAAACAAGGCATCTGAAAGATTGTTTAAAACAAAAACTCAATCTTGGCATGATATTCACGATAGTCATGAATATACTCTGTGCCTGACAAGATTAGTGTAGCTCTATGTTTTCAACATCTGTCATTTTAAAATAAATTATTCAATGCTGCTAGATTACATATAAATGGCATCAATCAATTAGAACTGTGGAGTTTGAGTCTTGAAGGATTAGATTTTCTTCTTTCTGTCTTTCTTTCTTTCTTTCTTCCTTCCTTTCTTCCTTCCTTTCTTCCTTTCTTTCTTAAGGCAAGATTGGTAAAGTTCTTAACACTTCATCTTTCCTGGGAAGGATTAAAGCAATTTGGGTTCTCACCAGGTTCTTTCCTTTCCACCTATTGAAGGTTTAATTAATGTGCACATTATTCCAATACTGCTGGGCAGAGCCAGAGGAAGGGGCTTGAATAAGGAAAATGGGGATGAAGCCCCACCCCCATCCCCATCCTTGGAAGAGTGAAGTCTCCTGTCCCAGCTTTTCCTGGCAATGAATAGAGACTCCTAGGCCCATGCTAAAGGCTTGCCTTTATGTAGAAGTCCCTGCCAGGGCTTTACATATTGAAATGAATCATTGTTGCCTGTGTCAGGTTTGCTTTTCATTTGTTTGATGCATTTCATCTGCTTTGGGAGGTGCTAAGAATCACTAATCTATTGTATTCATTGTCACGGATTTATACATTGGGTTTTCTGCAAGGCTACAACAAAAAAATATGCTGTTTAAAGACATTAAAGGGTAATTAACATCTTGCATTGCGGCAATGTTTGGTTCTAGGACGCCTCTTAAAGGTTAAGAAAAGATTTACTTTTAAAAATGGATTTAATCAGTGCATGCGTAGAAGTACCACACTGGACACTGTTCATACATATATAAAGTTAATACCTGTTAGTAAAAAGCAAAAACAAACCACTATTTTCCTAGCCCCCCCCAAAATGCCTAGGTTTGGATGACTAGCTTGCCACAGTTTGCTAGGAACCTTCCAGTTTTAAAGGTGAAATTCCCATATCCCAGGGACCCTTGCAGGCCTGGGTAAATAGAGCACATTGGTCACCCTGTCCTTTCCTATGTTGTTGAGAGACCATATCAATATTTCTTGAAACCAGGGCATGCAATTGATTTTGAGTCTAGCGTTGGCTTTCAAGGATAATAAATTGCAACCACGAGCCAAGAAACAGCAGTCAATAGGGGCTTGTGTTTTAAGGAAATGCTTTATGCAGAGTTCTTAGAAGTAGCACTTTTTAGAAGCAGTTTAGGATTTAGATGTTTGTAAGTTGCTTCTTTTTGCCTCAAGAAACTCAAAGTCAAGCTCAGAGGCATTCAAGTCAGTGTCCAATGAAGCAATGAGGAATTCTACCAGAATTTTAAGCACATCTTGTGCTTCAAGAGTCAGTCCAAAATAGCTGATGAGGATAATAGTGTTGGTATCATTTGTGCCAGTGGGCGGCTGCAGAGATGGCTCAGTAGTCAGGAGCACTGGCTGATCTTCCAGAGGACCAGGGCTCAGTTCTCAGCACCCACAACCGCGTTTTAGGGGGTCCAATGCCCTCTTCTGACCTCCACAGACTCTACAAACGTGTGATGCACAGGCATACAGGCAAAACACCCATACAAATTAAAAAACAAAACAAAACATTACAAACAAGTAGCAGTAAAACCTTTCACAGAATGAAAGAACTTCTGTTTCCCAATAGTCTCCAAGCTGAGAAACAGCTTTCCGCACCAATTGATCGGGGCATTGAAAAACGGCCCTGTTATTCCTTCTGCTGTGTCAGAGACACCGATGCAGAGTGGAAGTCTGAGCCATGCTTTCAGGGGTTGAGGGGATTGACTCCCAGGCTTGAGCACCTGCCCCCTCCATTGCATGTGCTGACCGCTTGAGCATTGCTCAGGGGCCCTCTGACCTGGTTTGCATTCCCAACCCCTCTTATGCGCTGATCTGTGTGACCCACAGAGGCAACATAAAGGTTCAGGGAAAGGGCTTGTTGTCTTCAGAGGTCCTAGAAGCAGGATAACATGGCGTGCAGGGGCACATGGGAAGCGCCAGATGGGTTAGATGGCAGGGTGGGGCAGGAGTGATGGGAAAGCATAGAGCTTTGCAGGCTTCCCTGGGAAAGGTAAGGCGGGACAGAGTAAACCATTCAGGAGAGGCTCGTCTCCATAATTCTGGAAGGCTTTGTGCTGTAGGTGTAGTTTCCGTGACTGTTCTTGGAATGACTAGGGGAAGGAGCTAGGGGATTGTGGGACTCAATGCTGGCCACACAGAGGAGGAATGGCTCTTCATTGGTCCCTTTCGTCCTTGAATTTTTGCCACCTCTGAGGATTGACTAGGTTCAGGATGGTCAATGTCTTCTTAGCTAGATTCACAAGAAGTCAAAATACTGTATGTAATATGTCCAGAAAGATGGCTCAGTGGGTAGCACCTTTTGTCAAGCCTGACTCCGTGAGTTCAATCATGTTGGAATGAGAGAACTGACACTGGCAAGTTGCCTCTGAATTGCATATGTCATGGTATGTGAATACCCACACACATGTATGTCATGGCACACGGACACCCACACGCATGTATAACATGACACACGGACACCCACATGTACACATACATACAAAGTAAATAAGTGTTAAAAACATAACGTACAGAGAATTAAAAACACAAACAGTGTAGACTGGCATTCATCTAACTTTCTGGAGAGTGGAAGAAGCAGGGCATAGCAGAATGAGCAAGTGTTTGGAATCCGATGGACCGCTGTCTTGGCCCAGCACTAATATAGGGCGAGGGCAAGTCTCCACTTCTCTAGGAGTCAGTTTATCATGATTGAACAAGTCTCATGATGGCTGTAAGGACAAGCAAGATAATACATGTAGAAGGTTCTTAGAAATAATGCTAAAAAGGAAAAATAAGGCCACTTTGTTATGTGGGTATGTGTGGACTATCTTTGGGTACCTGCATGTCAAAAGGGATCTTAGCTGCTGGTCACTATTGGCATACATTAGAAATCAAAGACTGTTGTAGAATATTATTTTAAGGTGTGTTACTTTTGTTTACATTAGTTTAATGATGCAAAGGTGTGTTTGATTAAATAAAAGTCACCTGCGGTCAGGAGGCTGGGCCAGCAACTAGCTGACCGGAAGTTGTAGGGAGGAGCCGGGTGGAGAAGGGTTTAGAAGGAGGGATGAGGAGTGGAAAACAAGGGGAGGAGGACATCAGGGGCCTGCGGGCCGGCCAGCCAGCCAGCAGCGAGTAAGAGTGAAAGTAGGATACATAGAAGGAAAGGAAAAATCTAGAGGCAAAATGTAGTTGGAATAATTTAAGTTAAGAAAAGTTGGCGAACTCTTGGGGAAGGGTCTAGGCCCTGCCCTATATGAAATGACAGACTATGGACACCCCCATGGAGGGCCTCACCCTCCCTGGGGGAATGAGGGGATAATGGGGGGAGGAGTTGGGGGGAGGGCACGGGAGGAGGGGAGGGAATGGGAGAGGGACCTGGAACTGACTTGTGAAGCAACCTCGTTTCTTATCTAAATTTAAACTGGAAAAAAAAAGTTGGCAAGAAAAAAGCCAAGCTAAGGCAGGGCATTCATATCTGAGAATAAGTCTCTGTGTGTGATTTATTTGGGAGCTGGGTGGCAGGCCCCTCAAAATGACAAAAGACTGTATGAAACTTCTTTGGTTGCCACCTTTACCTGCTAAGGGACTTTAGTCACAAATGATTCCTAGATTCCTTTATTCTTAAAATTCCATGAAAATCAGGTGTGCCTGTGTTTTAGGGCCACTTATCCCACTGTATTCTCCTAAAGCTACCATTCCCATGTAGAGTGACTCATGCATCCCTTGCTACTCTGATATGATGTGGAATACCTTTCCCATAGTCCTCAGACATGGGAATTCTGAGGTAGAGGTAGAATCCATGAGACAGACTCGATATAGTCTCTTGATGGATAATTGGCATTAGAAAGTGTAGTTAATGTGCTGTAGTGCTGGACCTGGGAGGTTAGGAAGTGGATGTGTAGAGTTGAGGGTACCGATTTCTGGAGGCCACAATGGATCACATGAAAGCAGCGCTAAGGAAGGCACTCCAAGCATGGGAGAGAGACTAACAGACGGTAAGCAGGTAATGATGGAGACAGTGATTTATTTGATCGTTCTGTGTTTCATCTGGGCTGCTCTCTGCAGCAGAGCTCTGTATTCTCTCTCACCTACGCACACTGGAATAGTTTCTCTCTTCCCTGATACACATGACAGTGTAAACTGGAAATTGATGGGGATTTTGTCTTGTTTCTTTTTTTGGAACAAGCACTCGGGTCCACATTCATGAAGGGAATACTCCCCCCCATTTTTATGGACTGATGTGAAAGGCACTTATTTGCATATGCCAGTGTCACTGATGGTGTTTATATAAAAAGTATTAGTTATAATGGATGATCTTCTTCAAGAAGTAATTCTCTGGGTGTTCCATAGTCTACAAATATATCTGAGGGTCATCTTTTTTTTAAACTTTTTTTATTACTTTAATTTTAAATAGCTTGCTTCACATGTCAATCCCAGTTCCTTCTTCCTCCTCTCCTCCTGCACTCCCCCACCAACCCCCCCAGCCTCCCACCCTATCCCCACTTCCTTCTACATAGGGGATATCTAGAGTCTGTCATTTCACTCAGGGTCCAGGCACTCCCCCTAAGAGTCCAGGCTGAGAGAGCATCCCTCTTTGTGCTATGGACACACAAAGTCCGTTTGTATGCCAGGGATAAACACTGATCCACTGCCCAGGGCCCCATAGGTTGTTCAGGCCTCCTCACTGACTCTCACACTCAGGGGGTCTGGATCAGTCCCATGCTGGCCTCCCAGCTGTCAGTCTGGGGTCCAAGAGCTCTCCCCTGTTCAGATCAACTGTCTCTGCTGGTTTTGCCAGCCCATTCTTTGCCAATTTGCTCATCGCTCCTCTCTCTGTCACTGGGTTCCATGGGTTCAGTTCAGTGTTTAACAGTGGGTGTTTGCCTCTGCTTTCATCAGTCACTGGATGAAGGTTCTAGGATGGCATATAGGGTAGACATCAAGTTTATTATCAGGAATGGGCATTTAAGGTGGTCTCTCCACTATTGCTTAGCTTGCCAGTTGGTGTCATCCCTTTAGATCACTAGAGGTCTCACTGGTGCCAGATCTGTCTTCTAACCTATGACTCCCTCTATTATGGTATTTCTCATTCTGTTCTCCCCCTATTCTACCCCCCACTCAACCTTCCTGTTCCCCCATGACCTACTCTCTCTTCCTCTTCTCCCCCTCTCTTCTTCCCAGCTCCCACCCCCCACACCCCTCGCCGTGTTCCCCATCTGTTCAGGAGATCTTGCCTCATTCCTCTTCTCTGGGGTACCATGCATATCTCTCTTAGTTTCTTTCCTGTTTCCCAGACTCTCTGTCAGTGGAAATGCAGGCTAGCACTATCCTGATCCATGTTTAAAATCCATATATGAGTGAGTACATACCATGTTTGCCTTTTTGTGACTGGGTTACCTCACTCAGGATGGTTTCTTCTAGTGCCATCCATTTACCTGCGAATTTCAAGATTCCATTTTTTTTTCTGCTGAGTAGTACTCCATTGTGTAAATGTACCACATTTTCTCTATCCACTCTCCTGTTGAGGGGCATCTAGGTTGCTTCCAGGTTCTGGCTATTACAAATAATGCTGCTATGAACATAGTGGAATAGATGTCCTTGTTGTATGAATTTGCATCTTTTGGATATATGACTAAGAGTGGAATTGCTGGGTCTTGTGGTAGATTGATTCCCATTTTCCTGAGGAATCTCCATACTGATTTCCAAAGTGGGTGTATGAATTGGCACTCCCACCAGCACTGAAGGAGTGTTCCCCTCTCTCCACATCCTCTCCAGCAAAAATTGTCTTCGGTGTTTTTGATTTTAGCCATTCTGACAGAAGTAACATGGTATCTCAGAGTTGTTTTGATTTGCGTTTCCCTGATGGCTAAGGATGTTGAGCACTTTCTCAAGTGTCTCTCAGCCATTTTAGAATCCCCTATTGAGAATTCTCTATTTAGTTTTGTACCCCACTTTTTAATTGCATCCTTTGGTGTTTTGGAGACTTGCTTCTTGAGTTCTTTGTAAATTTTGGATATCAGCCCTCTGTCAGATGTGGGGTTAGTGAATATCTTTTCCCATTCTGTGGACTGCCTTTTTGTCTTGTTGACTGTGTCCTTTGCCTTACAGAAGATTCTTAGTTCCAGGAGGTCCCATTTGTTAATTGTCGATCTCAGTGTCTGTGCTACCGGTGTTATGTTCAGGAAGCTGTCTCCTGTATCAATTTGTTGAAGAGTATCCCCCACTTTCTCTTCTAAGATCTGAGGGTCATATTAGCTGTATTTCCAGGACCAGCACAGAATCTAGCTCACCATAGGCTTTGTCTGAAAATGTATGTTGAACTAAATGGCCCACGATTGCTATACATACTGTGGGGATATAAAAAGCAATATAAATTATGGTTGGTTCACATAAGCAGCTTGTAGTGTACTTAAAAAAATTCATGAAAAAAACCACAAGGCACATTGGTGGTTTTCAGGAAGTTTCAAATAGCTGAGAAACAGAGGGTCAGTGAGGTCTTATTTAGAGAAGCTTCCAGAGGAACAGGAAGTCCATTGACATTTTGAGAACTAGGTGGGACTTGGTAAGGCAGAGGGATGGGGGGGGTAAGGAGAGAAAGGTTGAAGCAAAGGCTTCAGGCAGAAAGAGTTTTTAGTGTTCATGTATTACAATTCAGTGATACACAGGAAGGCTTGGGAATACTGAATAATGGAGAATGGGAACACAGAATGATGGAGAATGGGAAGACAGAGAGAGCTGACTCTGGAGTTAGATTTTCAGGACTCCAACATTAGCCCCCCATTTGCCTTATTAGCTTTGTACTATTGACAACTTATCCTTTCTGTGCCTCAGTTTCTGCATTTGTGCAACTGGGGTTAATTAGAGTGTTGGAAGGATTAAAGAGGCTTTTTAAAAATAAAGTCTTTTGGATCAGCATCTGTAACTTTTTGAGCATGTACTCAATGTTAACTGTCACCATGGAAATCTATTGGTAAGACCCACTCAAGAGCCATACCATTAATTTTGAATTGTCACACTGAAAGGGATCTCTCTTGGTTGTTAAGAATGCCAGTTGCTGCTGAATTTGTGGAGACCTGGAAGGGACTGGTTTATGATAGGAAAGAATAATGAGTATGCGGGACCCAGTGGAAGGTTCCATAGATGGAGAGGAGCTAGGACTAGGGGACAGCTGCCAGGCATTGATGGATGAATGTGAGAGGAGAGACAGCATGGTCTAACAAGGAAGGACCTATTGTAATAACATAGGGGTTAGGTGATGGAAACCAAGATCAGGACTATGGCTTTATTGTGGGAATGAAATGAGAAGTCTGTGAAAACCTTCTGCGTCCAGAGTGCTAACCATTACCCTATGGAACCCCATCTGTGAGAACCTTCAAAGAAAGCTATCAACCCTCGTCTAGGCTAACATCACCCATACTTGGGTTTGGCAATCTTCTCTTGATTTCTCCTTGGCTTTACTGCCATCTTCATCTCAACAGGTCACTCCTTGGTTCATGCAGGCACAGCCTAATGACAGCTCTCACCCCATTCTGGCCCCAAGCTGCTCTTTGCTGGACCCATAAGACCTATACAATTGGAACCCAAAAACCTGTTGGCTTCCTTTCCAACTACACTCCCACTTGTCCTTGTCATTCCTGGAGGCTGTATCTCAGACACATCAGACTTAACCTCTGGAATGTCCTTATGCCCATTCCTCCTGTAAAAATCTGTCCAGGTAATTCCTTCATCTCCTTTGGCTCTTGTTCAAATGCTGTCTTGCTAATTCCTCTCTTCCTCAAATACCTTTAAAAAACCCAGCAGCCTCTCTCTTTCCCTCTTCCCCTCACCCCTCCTGACCTTTACTCCATGAACTTTATAACCACCCAACATATGGCCTATTTGTTCATTGTCTAATGTTCCCACTAGGTTGTAAGCCTTAGAAGCACAGATACTCTCTCTTGTTTTGCTCCTGATGTATCTCCAGGACCTAGAACAGTACCTGGTATAGCTGGTGATCAATAAATGTGTTGGATAAACATGTGCCTCTAATAATCAGAATTGTTGTGTCAAGCACAGTGCTGTCTCCCTTGCTCCTTCCAATAGCCTCGTCACATGCCCATCACTTTATAAACTGTGCCACTGAGGGCAGAGACACGAAGTGGAGGAGGCCATAGAGCTGGTGACAGCCCATTGTGTCAGTTTGTCAGACCTTAGCTCCGGCACAGATATGATGAGGAGGAGTCCGTAAGATGCCAACACCTCTGGCTTCTAAGGAGCAGGACACTTGCTGATCCGGGAGATGCCAGGAAGGTTGGTGTTGCAGAGAAGAAAGTAGGGCCAGGAAATAGGAGAATACTCAGGGCATAGGACAACTATCTGAGACTTCCCAAGAGTGGGAGTGGACACTATTCATTATGAAGCTAGAGTCCCAGCAGAGGGTGTCAGTTGAGTGGTCAGCCCTCCTGGGCATAGGGGCTGGAAGGTTGGTGAGAAGCCCTGGCTGGAGACTCTCTTGTCGTCTTTCCATACGTGTGCAGGGGAGCCATGGACTGAGCCAGCCCATGGTCAGGTGGAGGAAGAAAATGTCAAGGCTGACCTTGAGTCTGCATAGATGACAGGAAGAGGAACTGCGGAAGGCACAGGGGACAGTGACAAGGGACACAGAGGCCAGGAAAGAGGTGGGCATCAGGGGACATGGAGGGAGGCCACATTCTCCCCAGGTGGACCACACAAAGCTGGTGGGAGGGATTTGAGAGTCACTTGATTTTTCATTTCACATGGAAACTCGTTTATCTCAACAAAGTGCTAAAAGGGATCTAATTAGAGGAGATTAAAACTAAATTTTATTTGAGAATATTTTCTTCTGCTCCTGCCTTTCTTATATCTTGAGACTCTTTGGGGAGCTCCCCAAGGCTGAGTCAGGAATCCAAGTTTGGCATCTCTGTCTGAGGTTTTCTTTGCTTCACTGCGTATGGCCCAAGGCATCGAGAGATCTGACTTTCAGTGTCATTGACACAGATAGACTTCGGGCCCTTAGAATAGATACTGCAAAGGGGAGCCATCTGTGATTTATTTGGGGTCAGGAACATTAAAATGTGAGTTTCTGGGCCAACATGTAACAGCGATAGCAACTGATTTTTCCCTGCTGAGGCACAGATTTTGTCAATGTCTTAATACAGGCATCTTCCTGTGGTGGCTTCTTAGCTCAAGGAGGTAGGTGGGCAGGCCAAGAGAGCAGGCCCTCTTCAAAACATAACTGAAGTGTAAGTGTACTGAGATGCTGACCTCCAGCTCACATCCATCACCTGTGTTCTGCTTTGAAATTTCTGAGTGATGAATGCCAGGTGGTAGTTATATTACCATCCCCTCTAGTCATGGTTAGCCCCTGAGACTCGAGACAGAGGGGTGATTTTCTGGCAGGGAGTTTGCATGCATAATAGCACATGGGCTTGTGTTCTCTCTAGACAATAAAGTGTCATGACCAGTGCCCTGGAGATGGAATCTCTCCGTCACATTCCCTAATGGCAAATCCTTAGAGTTGTGTTGGGCAGCAGTGTCGGGCAGAGGTCAGGCCGCAGACCTTCCCATTTTTTCTGTCACAGCAGAAACTTTACATTCATGCAACAGATCCCTGGAAGTCGAAAGGGCTCACATCTTACAGGGATTCAAAACTCAGGGTTACTGATGTTGGGTGAGATCTTCCAGCCTTTATCTCCATTGCACCTGGGATCCAGGGGCTCCTCTGAGAGTGAGAATCTGCGACTCCCGGCTGGCCCTGCCCTGGTACTCATATCAAGGCCGGGTGCTGGATGCCACAGAGGCAGTCCTCTGACGCTGCCTCCCATCCCCCAGGATGAAGCAGTGTCCTGAATCACCATGGCTGACCTTGAACAGAAGGAGGAAGCTTGAGTTTGCGTTGGCAACCATTCCCATCTGCCTTTCTCAACTGTTCCCCAAACAGACTTCTTCAAACAAGCGTCCTGAAGGCTCCGCACCGGGGCTAGAGGCGATGCGGACGTCCACTGTGGTCAGGACTGACTCCCGCCTTTCCTGTTTGTTAGCGCCTTCCCTCTCCTTCTTGTTCCCATCTGTTTCCATGGCTTTCTTTTCCGTCTTCACTTGACTTGACAGTTCTTTCTTTTCTTTCCTGAAGTATGAAATGAAGGTCAGGGGAGAAAAGGAAAGGGGAGGGGAGGGAGGAAGAGTAGGGGGAGGAGAGGAGAGAGGGAAGGAGCCATCTGTGTTTTCTGTGAGTTGTGACTCTGTAATGTTTGTTTTGTTGTATTGTTGATGTTTCTTCACCCCGTGGAAGGATCAAATGTGAACGATTTATCCCAGTGCCTGGCACATTGTAAGGGCTCAGTAGTACTAGTTCTTAGTATTGAAGAGTTTGCCCTGAGAATAAATCTAGACTTCTCCAGTTGAGTGACTTCCCCCATCCCTTTAAAAAAGTTCCTTTACCTGAAGTTCCTTCAGGATGGTTACCTGAATACAGAGACAACTCAGGGAAAGGCCGGGGCTTCATCCCGATAGAGTGAAGTACTTTTCCAACAGCCTTGGCACCGCAGCTGCCACTCTCACGTACATCCAAAGAAAATGAAAACAAACTTTCAATAAACAATACTTGCCTTCAAAGCTTGGAATTTGTGTTGCATTCCATTCTCTTGCATTAAAAAGTGCTGCCAAAAAGTGCTGCCAGGCGGTGGTGGCGCACCCCTTTAATCCCAGCACTCGGGAGGCAGAGGCAGGCGGATCTCTGTGAGTCCAAGGCCAGCCTGGTCTACAGAGTGAGTTCCAGGACAGGCAGGGCTGTTTCACAGAGAAACCCTGTGTGTGTGTGTGTGGGGGGGAGGGTGCCGATGTCACACACTGTTGATGTCATGACCCCAGTGGGCTGTCACTTACCGTCAAAAAGTATATGGGATTTTGTCACACTTTTCTTCCTACCCGTGGTACCTTCTCCTTGGCCTTCAATCCTGACACTCTCAATTCTCCCAGTTTCCCCCTTTTGGCCACCAAGGTAAAGTACATTCAAAGCACATCTTTTTGGACTTTTCTTCACTTCTCCATTTCTTTTTATTTAATTTTTTCATATATTTTGATCATGTTTTCTTCTCCCCCAATTCCTTCCAGATTACCCCCTATTTTTTATAATTATTTTTAACTGATGTGAATGGGTGTCTTGTTTGCATTTATGTGTGTACCATGTGAATTCTTGGTGCCTGTATAGTCAGAAAACAGTATTGGATACTTTGGTGAGTCACCATGAAGGTTCTGGGAATTGAACCCAGGTCCTCTGGAAGAACAACAAATGCTTTTAACCACTGAGCCATCTCTCCAGCCCCTACCATTTCTTTCTACTCCTACACCCTCTCTCTTCCTTAAGCAAGAGATGATCATTTTTCAGTGCAGTTTCCTGAATAGTGATAATGAGAATGCTAACAACAGGCCCATTAACAATGATAGCTTGGAGGCTGGAGAGGTGGCTCAGCAGTTAAGAGCACTGACTGCTCTTCCAGACCAGAGGGCCCTGGTTCAATTCCCACCACCCACATAGCAGCTCACAACTGTCTGTAACTCCAGTACCAGGAGATCCAACATCTTCACAGACATACATGCAGGAAAAACAACAGTGTACATTAAAACAAAAAGCAATAAAACCCCAGAATCAAAACAATGACAGCTAGGTAGCACCCTGTGGTGGTTTGAGTGAAAATGGCCCCATAGACTCATAGGGAGTGGCACTGTTGGAGGTGTGGCCTTGCTGAGGAAGTGTGTCACTAGGGGTGGGCTCTGAGGTTTCAGAAGTGCAAGCCAGGCCTACGGGCTCACTCTCTGTTCCTGCTGCCTGTGGATCCAGAGGTAGCACTCTTACTACCTCTCCAGCTCCATGTCTGCCTGTGTGCTGCCATGCTTTCCGCCATGATGGTAAAGGACTAAACCTCTGAATTGCAAGCCAGCCCCAGTTAAATGCTTACATTTATAAGAATTGCTGTGGTCATGGTGTCTCTTCATAGCAATAGAAACCCTAAGTAATACACATCTGTGTTGTGTATTCCCTGTGTGGAACACCTGCCTAGAGTGCTTAGAAATTTCAAGTCTCTCATCACTCACAACTACCCCCTGTAGCACCTCTCCTTGCCCCTTAGTCATCTAGCCAATAAATTCTGGCCTAAACACTTAATTAGACGGAAAAGATAATATTCTAGAGCAATCTGTTACCAATCCTGATATGAAAACCAGATCTTGACAGTGACCACCAGCCCTGGCTGGATAAACTGAGGCTTTTCATGTGCTGTAGTTGGCAGGCAGAGTTCAAATTGGAAAACGTAGAAGTCTTGTCACAAGTTAACATCTGCCCAGACAAAATTCCTGGAACGCCTGCTGTTTGATCCCTATCATAATGCCTTGCTCAGTTAGTTCACTTTAAAATATTTAGCACGTAGCACTAGTGTTTTCTGATTGTAGAAGCAATGACACACCCAGTGTTAGAATTCTAGAGCTTGTAGGCAAGTATAAAAGTGAGATTCAAATGGAGCCTGGAGCCTGCTGCAGCTATTCACATTTGGGGCAGTGCGATGTGTTCAGGTCCCAGACAGTTCTCCTAGACCTACAGCCACTCTTGAAAGAGAGAACAGGGGATCTGAGCTGTTGGGGCTGCACAGCAGCTGCCTTTCCCAGACAGGGTAGGGCAGGGTTGGGCTGGGCAGGTGTATTATGTCTGCCCCAGACCTCCCTCCACCCTTTTTCTTGGACTTAGCCAACTTCATTTTATTGTTCTTGTCAAGTCCTTGCAGGCGACTGAGTTCTCTGTTAGTTAAGACACAATTCCTTGCCCAACAGTCTATTCTTTTTGGGTAGTGGTGACCAAGATGAGGGTCCTTCTAAGTCCTTGATGTAGAGCTAGACATAAGGAGCCCATCTCTTCATTCCTGCCTTCTATTCTTCCTTTCCTAGGCTATGTGGAATTTCAACAAGATATCTTGATGATTTATTTCTTTAAGCACACCTCAAACCTACCCAGTACATTATTTATTCAATGGTGACCAATTTTTATGAACCAGGAAAACTGAGTTTATTAAGAAAATACCTCTTAGAGACTGGAGAGATGTCTCAGTCATTAAAGTTGTTTGCTGCTTTTTCAGAAGACAGGGATTCTGTTCCAAAAAAAAAACTGCTGTTGGATGGCTTACAACTGCCTGCCATTTCAGCTCCAGGGGATCTAATGCCCTCTTCTGGCTTCTGTGGATATTGCACACACCTGTGTATACACCCCAGCCCCCATACACACATATTAAAAAAAGAAAGTAACTCTTTCTCCTGGTTTCATAATTGCCAAATAGTGAGGACAGCCATTCTTGTCCCAGGCCATTTCCTCTTGATCCCTTGGTTTCTTTTTAAGATTAGGATTCTACATTTGACCAGATTATATCCTTTATGAATATTTCCCCATCAAAATGAGGCGTGGTGCTGGCTACATCTTGATCAGAAGGCAACAGGAAGTGAACTGTGACTCTGGGCAACATCTTGAGCATAGGAGACTTCAAAGCCCATTCCCTGCATACTTCCTGCAATAAGATCACACCTACTCCAACAAGGCCACACCTCCTCATAGTGCCATTCACTTTGGGGACCATTTTCTTGCAAACTGTTCCAGTCACCAAACTAGATTTGGATGGAATAGTTTCTTTGGTGTGTCATTGGTGTTATACTGGGGTAAACAGATGTTTGTTTATGTTTCCCTAGGAAAAGTCCCACAACACAGTTGGTGCCTGAAGAGGAACAGAACCAAGAGTGAGGAGTAGTTGCATAGTCCCTGTGATGGGTGATAAATCATTAAGATCAGGCTGATACACCTGAGGGCAGAGCACAGGCGGGACATATCCCGTGTGGCTGCCCTTCCCCTGTGGTACAGAACTGTGTGCTTCTCTGCTGCAGTGGCGATTTGTGTGCACCCTGATGTGGGCAGTAAGTCAACGTGAGCAAGGTGGAGTCACCCGAGGGTGGAGCATCTTTGTGGTAATACCAGGGTGGCCGTCTTCCTCTGTGTGGCATGTCTTCTTGATGAATGTGGTCTCCCGTTTGAGTGGGGCTGATGGCCTGGAAGTAGTATTGGATAGGATGGAGTCAGAAACAGCCATGGTAGCAGTTGCACAGCCTTTGCTGTGGGTACTAAGGCTTATGAGCACATCTAACTGAGCCTTGTCTGCTTAGAAAGAACACACTCTTGTAAGCTCTTATAAAAGGAATTGCAGCAAGAAGAAGACAGATGGATGTCAGTCTCTGACTTATCCTTCTATTTGTCAGGAAAAGCAGCAAAAAGAGAGGGTAAGATGGAAACCCACATTTGGTTTTTCTTTTGGCTGACTGGGTTCAAGAGAGAATGCAAACTAAGCACGCGCTAGAAACCCTTCTTGGAACCCCCAAACTTGAAATCTATGAGAATAATCAGACAGCAAGGGGGAAGGGGGAAGGAGGCAGAAACGATAGACAATGCCGACAGGCCCGGCATTTATCACAGAGGAAGAGAAAAATCCCATGACTCAGCACGCAAGCCGGAGATTTAATCGTGACTCAGTACAGGAAACTATGATAATTGGGGCATTTCTGCCTCTGAACTGCTTGAGTCAGGAAAGACTTTTAAATAAATGAGTGAGTCCCTCAGAGCTCCGGTTCATGAGTCTGTGAGACACAGGAAGGGTGGGAGGAAGCTGAATGCTGCAGGAGAGAAATGGAGTAGCATGACTACTGGTCCATCCTCGGGACAAAGGCTGCGCAACCCGAGGAAATATGGGGGACACACGTCCCCTGTGGACTGGCTCACATGCGTCATTAACGACGCCTGGCTATCACTGGCTGAGGTCCCCATGAATATCAGGGACTTGAGGACAATAGAGTGTGGACTAGTGTTACTGCGGGAAATTGGGCGTTTAAGGGGAAGCATCTGAGGCCTGGTAAACCACTCCCGATAGGACTTGGTTCACAGGACAGTTAAGAAGCTGATGCAGGATGGGATGTGAGCTTTATGAGATAGGAGAGTCTGATGGATGTGAATGACCTAGATGGCTTGTAAGTCAGGTTCATAAAGAGGGGAGAAGAAGAAGAAAGAGCGGACTGAGGGGACTATCCAGACCACTCAAGAGTGAATGTGATAAGATTTGTATGGAGCCCAAAGATCTAGGTGAAAACATGGACAGAAGGTCAAATTCGGTGCTCGTGAGACTCTGGATGGATTTGAACTGTAACAACAGTTTACCAAAGAGGGAGAAGGGAAAGCGAATGACAGAGAAAGATGAAAACACTAAGTTTGACTCATTGGTGTGCATGGGCAATGATGTCTAGAGTATGCTGTATACATCATTTACCCGGGAGTGGAGATTGTTCGTGCAGCCTAAGAGGTCCCTTTGGGCAGCTGGGTGTGGCCGATGAAAGGACAGCAGCTGGGCCAGCTGCAGAGCCAGCCCAGAGACTGTCAGATGTGGGAAGCAGGGACGTAAGAGTACAAGTCACCCCCCCCTTAGTTCCAGGCCTGGCAGAGCAGTGCAAGCCAGCCCTGCCATGTGTTTTGGAGGGGAGGTGACACAGTGTGGCCATAAGGGATGAAGAATTAGGGTGGCTGGTAGAGAGCCACTGGATTATAGTCAAGTAAAACTGTACCCCATACACCCCGTCTCTCCCTCCCTCTCTCCTCTCTCCCTAACATCTCGCTCTCTCCTCTCTCTCCTCTCTCTCCCTCTCTCCTCTCTCCCTCTCTCTCTCTCTCTCTCTCTCTCTCTCTCCTCTCTCTCCTCCCTCCCTCTCTCTCCCTCTCTCCTCTCTCTTCTCTCTCTATCCTCTCTTCCTCTCTCCTCTCTCTCTCCCTCTCTCTTCTCTCTCTCCTCTCTCCCTCTCTCCTCTCTCCCTATCTCCCTCTCTCCTCTCTCTCTTCTCTCCCTTTCTCTCCTCTCTCCCTCTCTCTCCTCTCTCCCTATCTCCCTGTCTCCTCTCTCTCTCCTCTCTCCTCTCTCTCCCTCTCTCTTTCTCTCTCCTCTTTCTCTCTCTCCTCTCTCCTCTCTCTCCTCTCTCTCTCTCTCCCCCCTCTCCTCTTTGTCCCTTTTTCTGTTAATCTGGCTGGGTTTGGATTTGTGGTGATCCTCCTGCCTCTACCTCCCAAGCACTGAGCTTTAGGTACGTACAGTACACTCAGCTCTCCCACATATACTTCTAGCCTCCAAACACTGCATCGGTGTTTGTGGAAACTTCTGTTGTGATTTTTGGCAGTCCTCTATCTGCTCAGTATCTTTTGGCAGTGACAGGAATGTTTTCCTTTTGGGGACTTGCTTGTCTCTGATTGGTTACATTCTGGTGGCACTATTATTGAATGGAGATACCCGCTCACCCTAGCCACTCTGCAGACCAGCTACAGGACTCACGAAAATGGATACCGCCTTGGAACCTGTTCCCACTCGGTGACACAGAGACCAAAGAGAGCTCATTTACTCCAGTAGTAACACCACATAGACTACAACACTATTTCTGTGACATGGGCCTCAAGGGGTCTTACTTTTCTGTGCCCTCCTGGCCCTGATTCTCTAACCTTCTCTGATCTGAGCCCTTCCATGTCCTCCTAAGAAATTTCTGTTTCATGAAGTTAGTCAAAGTAGATTTCTAACTTTGACAGCCAGCAGCCTTGTATTTACTTCTCCTGTTGCTGTGACAAAACACCCTGACGACACCCTGAAGAAAGCAGCTCAGGGAAGAATGATTTATTTAGGCTCACAGCTCTGGGGGAAGCACATTGTGGTGAGGGAAGGAACCTGAGGCGAAGAGAGCTTTGAGTACGCCAGCTCAACTCCTCTCTGGTTTGTGCAGTCTGGGATTCCAGCCTTGGACCCATGCCGCCCACGTTCAGGGAGGGTCTTCTTGCTTCAGTTAACCCAGTTGAAAAAATGCTTCACAGATATGCTCAGTGGTTGCCCCAATCCAGATAATCCCTCACATGCATTCGCAGAGACTTGTGTCTCAGTGATTCTAGATCCATTCAAATTGATCGTATTAACCATCACAAACCTTAATTGGCTGGCTGGGCGGTCTTACCTGGGGATGTCAATCAATTCTTGTCATCAAAACTATAATAAGGAGCATACAGTAAACATTTGTTCATCACACGGTGCCAAGTAAGGTACCAGGAATTGTTATAAGGGCTATGCACATCAACACAAGCTGTTTCATTTTTGATGGGAATACTAGGTGTTTCAGTCTGTCCAGGCAGCTATAACAGTCATAGAGCAGGAAACTTACAAACAATAGAAACTCATACTTCTAGAGGAATTTATAGAGGCTGATCTGGTGCTCCTGTAGACTCCGGCCATGGACAGCTATCTTCGGCTCTCTGGGGTTGCATTGATCAGGTACCAACACATTCAGGATGACTCTGTCCCATGAACTTGTCACCTTCCAGAGGTCCCACCTCCAAATTCTACCACACACTGGTGAGTAGGCTTTGATGCAGACATTTTGGTAACACAAACATTCTGCTAAGGATTGGTAAACGGACCAAGTTCATATAGTTTGTAGTAGGCAGAGTTAGGGTTTGAATCCAGGTTCTGTGTGGTTTTTCAACTTGTGGTTAGTTCCTCCTGTTTTCCCCCCACTGTAATACTTCTTTCGGGAATCTAAAGGCATTCAATAAAGCTAAATGTATTCCTTAGAAAGCAAATTATCATCTATTCAGAAGATTTAGGATAAATATGTATATATATATATAATACTTATATAATATATAAGTATGATACTTTCAGTCAATATCATAGGAAGTATATATCTGAGCTATAATAGAGTCCCAAAAGATTTATGGAATGATAGTGCTTGGTGACCATAGAGATTAATCAATTCAGTGTTCTTGCCTTAATTGATAAGAAAATGGAGTCTAACAGATGCCTGTATTGTCAAGCAATACCAAAGTTACTATGTGCACATAATGAGGTTTAGATCCAAACCAATTTAACTTAGTCACAAGACAGGTGGGACTGTTAAATTTACACAGCTCAATTAAGATCCTTGATAGGAAAGGGGCCCCCAGGTTTCCTGTAATAGCATATCCATCTGCTTCTCTCAGGTCGAGCTGAGACACTTTCAGCAGCTTGTCTGTCTTTACAGCCTACAGAGAAGGAAATTCACCTCCTCTGTGAAGCCCTGAGTGTCACTCACACTTCAACCTAATGACACTTTTACCTGTAAACACAGAGCATTTTAGGTGACTGTTTAAAAACTAATGTATTCTATTTAAAGGCATTTCAAACTGTTATTTGGAAACCAGAGCCACCGTAAAAGCAAGCTGAAACATTGGGAGGTGACAGAGAAGGGTGTAATACATGACCCTGAGAGTATTTTCACAGTTAGAAACAATGCAAGCCCTAGACTTCAGAAATAAAGAAGTTGTGTGAGAAATGATTGGGTGATGGGAATGTTGTCTTTAACTGAGAGAGTGGTGACAGGGGTTTCCACACCAGAGTGAGAAACTGGGTTCAGCTTGGGCTCCTTCAACAGTGGAATTCAATGCAACAAATTTTGTTTTTCAAGACAGGGTTTCTCTGCATAGCCTTGACTGTTCTGGAACTCATTCTGTAGATGAAGCTGGCCTTAAGCTCAGAGAGACATGCTGGCCTCTGCCTCCCCAGTGCTGGGTTTAAAGGTGTGTGCTACCATGCCCCGATAACACAGCAAATATTTATTGAAAGTTTCTTGTATGTGCCCTCCTGAGCTAAGACCTTGGAGAATGAAGCTGCCCTTTAGCATTTGTAAGGGATTAATTTCAGGATCCTTTATGCATCCCCACATGTACACATGCACAATTCCCTTACATTATATAAAACAATGTTTCCATTTGGTCTGTGCATATTCTCCTATAGTTTTAATCATCCCTCAATTAAGTATAATACATAACATACTGTAAATGCTATGTAAATAGTTGTTATGTGGTAGTTTGGGGGAGTATAACAAGAAAAAAAAGTCTGATCATGGTCAGTCTAATTTTTCCCCCAAATATTTTCATTCCATGGTTGTTTGTAACTTCTTATGCTCTCTCTCCAAAGCACCCTAGATCAAAATGTTTAAGCTGTGTGTTATTCTCCATTTACCCTTATCAATGTATTTGGTGCATGTTTGCCTCCAGTCCTGGGTGCTAGAGACTTCCCCTATGGATGATGGGCATGCAGCAACCTTTGCAGTGTGCTTTCTGGTTGAAACTGACTCAAATGAGGGGCGGGGCTCCAGCAGAGGTGCTGAGGATGACTGGGAGGTCAGTATCCAAGCTCCATTGCCTTCCTCCATCCCTAGGTGCACCCTTGGTGATAGCTGTGTTCTTTTAAGATCTAGGATTCATCTCGGGGGCCCAAACTGCAAAACTGGGGTCCAAACTTCCAAAGCTGCAGCCTCCACAGTGTTTCTATTGATCAGTCCTCTGCCCCAGGATGTGGTCCCGAGTGCTCCTTCAGCCACGCTTTCCATTTTGCCTGCCACACATCTGAAACAGCCCTTTTATTCAACTTCCTTTTGTTAAACTCTTCCAGTGTGTGATCTGCTTCTACTCAGGACCCTTGACACATTCAACCTGAATCTAATCAGTCTTGTCTTTTAGCCAGACACCCAAACTAGAAAAACAAGTTAAAGAATGCCTTGGGATAAAAGTCAGCTGGTCAAGAATTTGGGACTGTTTTTTTTTTCTTTTAAATCTGTGTAGTGTTTTCAAAGATCATCATCATTTGTAAAAAGTAAGGAAACTCTTCTAGATTAAAATAAGCTAAAGGGATAAGAACCTGATATAGGAGTTAGAGTCACTATGGAAACACGGGAAGGCGACTCCAGAAAGGTTTAACAGAGTGAGGAAGACTCATCCCAAATAAGGATGGCTATGTCCCAAGGGCTGGGGTCCCTGACTGAGTCAAAGGAGGAAGCTAACAGAGTCAGCATTGGATTTTCTGCTTCCTGACTGAAGACACAGTGCAGCCAGTGGCCTCAGTCTCCTACTACTGTGACTTCTTCCCATGATGGACCCTACCCTCAAACTGTGTACCAAAGTAAACCCCTCCTTTCTTAAATTGCCTTTGGCAAGGATTTTATTACATCTGCCAGAAAAATAACCAATACATACACGTACACACACACACACACACACACACTATTGCCTATATATGTATATATATTGTGGGTGGGAGAATGCTAGGAAAATGTAATTTTGAGTAGATTTTAGATTATGTTTCATTTTTTAAAAGATCTGACAAATACATTGTTACATGAGGCAAATGTTCCTTTTCAGAATATAATTTATTTCTATCTTATGCACATTGGTTGTTGCCCACATGAGGGTGTCAGAAGCCCTGGAACTGGAGTTACAGACAGTTGTGAGCTGCCATGTGGGTGCAGGGATTGAACCCATCTAACTGCAGGGTCATGTCTCCAGCCCCACAAGTGTCCTTTCTAAAGGTGTACATATCCAAGGCATTGAAGTCAAAGTGTGGCTGTGCCTCCCTTTGAAATGTCTAGCAAAGGGTTGGAGAGATGGTGACTCAGCAGCTGGGACCCTGGCTGCTCTTGTAGAGGAGTGGAGTTTGATCTCCAGCATCCACATGGCAGCTCGAAACTGTCTGATGGGAGAAGTCCTTATGTGTATATGTTGTCTTATTGGTTGGTAAATAAAGCACTGTTGGCCAATAGGGAAGCAAGATAGGTGAGACTAGGAGCCGAGGAGGATTCTGGGAAATGTAGTCAAGAGCAGAGAGTTGCCATGTGATCCCGGGAGGAGAGGGTGCAAGTCTGGCATTCTTAGCAAGATAAGTCCTTATAAAAATATATGTTAGTAATTATGGGTTAATAATTAAGTCAGAGCTAGCCATTAAGAAACCATAGCAAATGGCCAACAGCTTCATATTTAATATAGTGTCTCGTGTGTTATTTTGGGGGCAGAGACAGTGGCAGGACCCATTGGCTCAGCAGCTGGAGTCCTGGCTGCTCTTGCAGAGGAGTAGAGTTTGATCTCCTGCATCTACGTGGCAGCTTGGAACTGTCTGTAACTCCAGTTTCAAGGGAGCCAACATCTTTTTTAAGTTCAAACCCCACCAGATGTACATGTAGGTAGAAAACCCATGCACACAAAATAAAATAAAAACAAATAGCAAAATATCTAGAAGGCTAATGTGGCAAACTTAGCAGGTGTTTAATGAAACTGATAGGGAAGTATCATTTATTGTGTTAGCCTTTCAACTTTTGTTATTTTTGAACATGTTTATACTAAAGTTAATGGTAGAAAACATTAATAAAGAAATTTCAAACATACCCAAGGATGATTTCCCTGTTTACCAAATGACTGTGGTTTTCCTCAGGCCCTGTTTATTTGCTCCTGTGCATGCACCTCTGCCCAGTAGTTGCTCAAAGTGGCCAACGCCTGGGTTCCAAGTTATCTTTTATGGCCTATAAAAACTTGCATACATTATTTTTTGATATTTAAGCTTAGCTCTTCAGGCCAAACACAGGCATATGTGGGCAAAAGGTTTGTTTTCATTACTGGAAGAGAAAGGTCTGTGAAACTAGATGGGATACAGACAAGGGCGATTTAGATGCCACCTTGAAGTGACCAGAGTTGTCTTGAGTTTCCTTCATGCACGCAAGCCAGTGTAGACAGATGGCATGAGGTCTGCTAAGTTTGCAACCTCAGCTCAGCCTACAGAGCAGTGTCTCCAGAAAAAGCTCACACACCATATCCATGCTGGAGAGAAGAGGGGGTTAAGCCTGGATGGAGAAACATTAATTCTGAGTCAACTGCTTCATGAACTTTTTTTTTTATTTAGCTCAATTTAAATAGTATATGAGCACATAAAAATTAAAGTAAGTATCTTCCTGGATAACATTTAATCCTTTTAAATGCTTTATCATTTGTTGAAAGGCAAGAAAAATTTGTACATATTTCATACAATGATTTTTTGAAAGTTTTTAATTTGTACTTTTTTTGAGAATTTTCACACATGAGTACTATACTACTTATTTCCCCCTTTTCTCTTCATACCTCTGACTCCTCTTGCCATTTCTATTGTCTTTTATTCTTCAGGTGAGGTTACTTACAGAGAGCTCAGCTCTCATAACCCACTCAGTTTAGGAACAAGCTGAGGACATTCAGAAGCAGAAAGACTATCTCCTGTCTGTAGCTATGAGAACCCGATAGGCAAGTATCAGGTGCTCATATACTTCAGAGAACTTGTCATTCTATGCGTTTGACAGTCTTTGCCTAAAACCTTGTACTGGGACACAGTCAGGAGTATGTTGTAGTCTGCGAGGTTTTTAGAAAAATCTCTTCTCAGGCTGGCGAGATGTCTCAGTGGCTAAGAGCACTGGCTGCTCTTTTAGAGGGCCTGGGTTCAATTCCCAGCACCCACATGGCAGCTCACAACTGTCTGCAACTTCTGTTACAGGGGATTTGACACACACACACACACACACATACACACACACACACACACACACAGACAAAACACCAATGCAAATGAAATAAACGATGCATTTGAGAAAATGTTTTTCTCTCTCTAGATGTTACCATGCCAAGATGCCAGGCAACAGGAGCCTGCTGTAAATCCACTTCTCCAAACCAAAAGCCCTAACTGCATTTCCATTCCTGTGCTGTCTATTCTTTCCCTGTGGCCAAGAACACCTGGCTGGCCAGACTCCTGAGTTGAGCAATTGCTCTTGGGATCCTGCAGAGAGATTCCTGCCCGATGTCGCTGTTGCACTCCCTGTCTGGAGAGCAGGCATCACAGAGTAGCAGAGCAAGAAAGAGGAATCAGGGGGTCCTTCATCACACCTGCAAGCTACAGAATTAATAAAACCCGGAGTCTTTGTACCTTTGGTTTTCTTGCTTTTAATAAATATACTTACCATTGAAAGTGGGTGGAATTTCTGTGTGGCGAATCTGGACTTGATGTTGCTTATTAGGTCTCTGAGAGTTCCCACGTTGGGGGGGGGCGAGTCTGCACAAGGACCAAAGGGTACACTGGAAAATGGAAATATCCAACTGGTGGTCAGGAGGAGAAGGGTGGCAGTGTGGGAGCCTGAAGTACCATCCGGTTTGGGAAAGGACTCTGACCTGTCACCGAGGGGAACAGGATGGTGGCGGAGAGCCAGCCGGACTGCTCTGCTGGTGCCCTTGCCGAGGAGGCTGAAATTCAGGGAAGTGCTCCAGCAGGAACTGGCGCCCGCCTGAATGCAGGTCAGGAAGCCAGGCAGAAGCCCAGGCAGCAGGAAGATTGCTCAGCCAAGGCTATGAGACCCAGCACAAAAGTTATAGAGAGGGCCTCACGGGAGGAAGAGGAAGTGCAGAGAGAGGCATTAGTCTCTAGACCCAGAGGTCTAGATTAGGCAGAGAATGACACTGAGAAATGAAGAAAGCATTCTTTTCAGAAGCAGCCTCAGCCCATTTTCTTGGTGTCATTTTTGTAGAATTGTTTAGTTTTCCTCCTAGGTCTTCAACAGAAGCACCACCCTCTCCCTCCACCATATCTGTATGCCTCAATCTCAGATGTCCAGAGATTGCTCCTCTGAAAAGGGCTCCTCCTCCCTCACTTGAGAAAGGCTCCTTGCCTGTCTGAGGCAGAATCAGTTTGGGTCCTGTGTGGAAGGAAGACCCTTCACTTGCCGTGTCACTTCTATTACTCTTTTACCCGTCTTTCTTTTCTTTCCTTACTCATTTACCAAGTCATCCGTGGGCTGATTCTTCAGACTCTTGTAATTGGACTGTCTGGAGGAGGTAGCTTCAGAAAGAAGCAAAACTCATGTGGCAGCCGCGTTCTCTGGGGGACCTCAGAGCATTCATTTCTCGCTGAGCGAGCCAGGAAGCCAACCGGCAGGAAGCCTGTCTGCTTTCAGACTCTGACTGCCGAGGTCATGAGGAATGATTTTAATGTGTTCAGTGGGCCGAGCGCTGTGGCAGTCTCAGCCAGTGGTGACGTCAAATAGAAGGAGAAACCTTCAAGAATGAAGTTCCTCCGGGATAGTGCCTGGCTTCTCCTTGTCTGATAAGGTTCGGCTTGTTTCACTAGCACCTCCATTGAGTGCGATGCTCCAGGAAGTAAATAGAGGGAATGCTTTTCTGCAATGCAAAAAGCAACCCGGGCTGGAAAGATGACTGTGCCGCTCATGGTGTTTCCTGCTCTGACAGATGACCCGATTTTTATTTCGGTTCTCAGTATCCACGTCAGTGGGCTCACAACCACACAATGCTTTAGTTGCTGGGATCTGACGCCCCCTTCTGGCCTCTGGGCACTCACACCTATGCACAGAGCACACACACACACACACACACAGACACACACACACACACATCTTAAAAAAGCCTTTATAAAGTCATAAGTTGAATATAAAATCGGAAAACATTCGCAGTTTATTTAATGAATGAGTTCTCATCTTCTTTATGTATAGAACGTTCTCATCAATCAGAAAAAGACCACCAGCCCAATGAAAAATGTGCAAAGTAAAACTCATAGAAAAGAGGTTGTATTTGTTAAGCATATTAAAAAATAGCTAGCGTTATAATACTGCAGATAAAAATTGAGCTGGTACCATTTTTAATGTTGTAAGGGCAGTAGTTGTCGCCCTTCTTGATGCTGCGACCCTTAAATACAACAACTCCTCATGTTGTGATGACCCCCAACCATAAAATTATTTTCATTGCTACTTCAGAACCAGTTTTGCTACTGTTATAAATTGTAAATGTCTGATATGTGATCTCTATGAAAGGGTCAGTTGGCCCCAGAGGGTCATGACCTGTGTGTTGAGAACCATCATGGTTGGGTGATAAGGAAATCACAAATGTGAAGAGATGGGTCCTCTCACACATTGCCAGTGGGAGAATAAGTTTGTATAACTTTATGAAGGATAATTTGGAAATAGCCTTCAAAATCTCAAATAATATTTAATGCTTTCACTTATGAAAGTCAATGGTAGGACTTTAGTCTATAGACTTATTTATATAGGGAGATTGAAGTGCTCACAGTGTTACAGAAAGAGCAGAAGACTTGAAACAATGTAGACATTTGCCAACAAGGAAATAATTAGCTAATTATGGCACCCTATACAATGAAATATGATAGAGCCATAAAAATGACAATACTCTTTATATATGCACATCGAAATATAACCAAGATATTTTACTAAGTTTAAAGAAAAACAGGGTTCAGAAAATGAGGTTACAAAAGAAAAGAGTGGATTTATTTCTATATGTGGACTATTAAAAGAAGATGGCCAAGAAAGTGATATTATTTAGCATCTTAGTGGAGAGAACTTTGATATCTGGACTTAGGATACAAGAATGGAATCTGTGTCCCCGCCCCAAGGGGGTGCATTGCCAATCCAATCCAGTCAACATTTTTTAAAATAATGGAAATGATCTGACACATTCTCTCTGAAAAGATCCAAGTTCCTCCTGTCTGCACTGGGTCCTCAGTTTCCCCTTTCTGCCTGTTTCATTGTTGACTTTAGTGGCTGTGTTTCTCTTTCTTCAGGCCGTGTGTTTTTCACTTTTAACCTTGTTTTCCCTCTTGACCATTCTGTAGGTGTGCAGTAGCGACCCTTCCATCTTCATGTGACCACCCAGATCTCTTCTGTGTGTCAGGTTGGAGGTGTTCACTCTTTAATCGCTGACCCAGCACCTCATCCCTAGGAGCCGAAAAGGGTTGTGGTTGAGAGTTCAGCAGGTGACTTATTATCTATTTGTAGGAACCTACGTATGCATGTTGACAATGGTGTCTGATGGCATTGTAAGAGCTGAATTGTGAGAAAGCGTGACACGTATATGGAGCAGCAGGAAGAATGGATGAGTTGGCTTCAAATCTTTGCTCTGCAACTTACTGGGCTTGTGATTTGGGCAAGTTTTCCCTGTGTAGCTTCCCTGTAAGCTGAGTTCTGTAATAGTACATATGGCTTGGTTTCCCCTTGTGGTACTAGATATGGAGTTGGGCACATGGACACTGACATTTCCTAGTCATTCTTACTGCTGTGCATTGCCAAATGGGAGCAGAAGTCTTGTGTGTGTCACATTTGACTCCGGGTTATGAGACTCTTCCATGTCCTTCCTTTGACTATGAGGTAGGGCTGAGAGCAGCACACACGACCATGGAGATGGGAGCAAACACTGGGATAGCACAGTAATCACTGAGAAGAAGCAGGGTCTAAATGAACATAAAGAGCAGAGTGACATACCTGAACACCAACCCATGCCTGATCACCCACCCACCCACCCATGCCTGAATACCGGCTGATTCGAGAACACTGGCCGATGGCTCTCACACCTGCACACCCATCCACACCTGAACACCCACCCTCAGTTTCGCCAAGGAGGAATGAAGTCTGACCTGTGTAATTATGGTTGGGTGTCACTGTTGTGGTGTCCAGCCTTACCAGAGGGCTTGGGTAATAAAACATTACTGAGATTTAGATGTGATCTGCTCCCTCAGGGTTTGTGTGCTGGGAACATGGTCTTCAGTGTGGTGATGTAGAGGCAGAGGAACCAGTAAGAGCTGGAGACTTCTGGGAGGTTATTAGGTCATTGAAGCCTGTGTCCTTGGAAGGGGTGGAAAGCTAAGGGATGGATAGCTCTCATGGGATTCCCAGTGTTTCTCTAGCTTCCCGTTGTGATCTCTGCCTCACGCTTATGACATTGTGATGCCATCCTTCATGAAGATTTACCAGAGCGGAGCCAATGCTAGATCTGTGCATGCCGTTGACCTTCCCAAGCAATGAACTAAATAGTTCTTTATTCTTTATAAGCTGCCTAGCCTCAGGTATGCTGTTACAGTAACAGAAAATGGGCTTGCCATATGCCAAGCTCACAACCAATGATAGACAATATTAAATTCTCCTGAGTAAGAGAAAATTTAAGGATCAAGAGGAAAACTTTAGGGTCACTTGATTCCATGTTTAGTGACATCTTTAAAGAATCAGTTCCTCCTTATCCCTGTGCTTTGCCCTTCGTGAAGTTAGCTTCAACCTAAAGGTGAAAAAAATGACTCGCAGTTTCAGGCTCCCTACACCTTCCAGGAGGGTGACGGAGAGTTACTTTCATTACTCCCAGAAAAATTATTGCTCCTATCTTGTTAGCATTGCTTCCTTTGTACTAGAAAATGGGCTTATACTGAGCAGTTTTAACCCAAGGCATGTATCCTCCCCCAGCACAAAATCGGGGTAGGTCTTATAGATCGTATATATGGAAGAGGTTGTGGCCGTTTTAATAAAAATTGGAATTGATGTCATGAAAGCATATCCTATCCATGGGACGAGGGGATTGCTTGAAGGATTAAATGAAATGAAATAACTTACAAATGGGCTCTGCACAATGCTGGCACATAACAGGTAGCAATCATTGCTCCTTTGTTCTTCCTTTTTGGATTTAGTCAGCCGAGCTATGCTGTGTTATGGTTCTAGAGATCTCTCCTCTAGAAGTCAACGAAGCTATGTCTCTGCAGGGTGAACAAAACAGGATTGAGGTGTGAATACAGAAATCACCTCTCAAATTCAAGTTTCCTCTCACCCACAGCAATTGTTGGTGCTCATGGCCCAGGAAGGACAGGGCACTTACACTCAGCTTCCAGGAGAACGGATGAAGGAAGGCTTGGCCCCAGCTTTGCAAAGAGTCCCTTCCTTAGCCGTAGAGCACCTCAGGCCAGTCACTCGTTAAACACTCAAAGTTCAGAGGTCCAGAAGGGTTGCTTGCAAAGGATCTCATGTTTCCCAGGTGGCCTCACATGATGTTTACAGTCAAGAGATGCCTTAGGGCTAGCCTTGCTGGCTTGCCTCCATTCCCTTGCTAGAAGCTGTAAAAGGCAATGAAGTTTTGCCCTTGAGCCTGAGCTTTTGCGTTGCTGCTGTCATTATGATCTTACGTAGATGATTTAATTCTTATATATGTGTCTGTGAATATGTGCATATTGCAATACATGTGTTTATATGTGTGTGTGCCAACATGTACATACAGATGTACGTGAGTGGGGAGGCCAGGGGTCAACATCTGTTGTTTTCTTCTATGACTTCCCACCTTACTCTTTGAGACAAGGGCTCTCCCTGAGGCCAGGGCACACTGATTGGCTCCCCTGGATGACTGGGAGCTCTGAGGATCCACCCGTCTCTGTTGCAGCCCCCTCCTCCACGACTAGACTTCTAGACCCATGCAACCATTGCTGGCTTTCTATGTGGGTGCTGGGTATCTGAACTCACGTCCATACTTGCGCTTATGTTGGCAGGTATTTTACCACGACACTGTCTACCCAACGCTAGGGGTTTAATTGCCTGTGTATCAAGTTCCTTATCTGTAAGATAGTTCTGGAGTCTGCTACCAACTACTTTCAAGGGTATGATGCCTATGAGAGTACTTTTGGAATGGAAAAATAGATTTTAAGTAAAAGGGGTTAGCCAACAGAAGAGTACAAGTGGATTGAGTTTCTCCACAGCTAACTTGGGGTACATGAGACAAGACTGGCCAAGGGAGAACAGGTCACACGGGTGCTTCTTGTTTATGACAACAGACATGTTTAGCTTTTACAAGCAATACTGTACTGATTGCCCGTGTGTGCTTTTTACTGGTGCTTTAAGGTATCTATTTGGATCCTTTTAATAAGCCTATAAAAGTCAGGTTAAGTAGCTGGACCCATGCCATGTACTGAAGAAGTGACTGGCCAGGATTTGACAGTCACATCCATTCACCCTCAAGGCAGTGGATACAGAAGACTGTGGGGTGATTCAGTGAAGTAGTGGCCACCCAGGTCGGAGCGGCTCATAAGACAAGGAAGCCTTCACCCAGGAGCTTGTAATCACTCTTTCATTTGCCTATTCACCCTTCGATCTACACACATCCACGGAGAGCCTTCCATGTAACAGGAGCTATGCTCCACGTAGAATAAAACAATAAATAAAGCAGAGCCCCCGGTGGGCTCAGGAAATAACTATACAGCAGAGTAACTTGTCAGACATCTCGTTTATCCTCAGCTCAATCCTATTAGGAAAATTGCTCCTATTGCCTGGCCACTATTAAGGCTTTAAACATTATTGTTCTACAGAAACGATCTGCTTACACAGCTTCCTGCCAGGGAATGGCATGGGTCCATAATAGTCGAAGATGATCTACCCAACGATGTCATTTCAGCGGCAACCACACAGTGGTTCTGGAATGGCAGTAATTGCCGATTGCTCTGGGGATTATCTTATTGTCTGGCTACCACGATGGAGACAGTGGGGCTTTAAGAGGCCATTCAGTAAGAGTGGCAGACGAACTAATTTTTATTTTTCTCTGAATGACTCTCAAAGTGAGCATGTAATTCAGAGTCCATAAAGGTCTGAAAGAACTTCTGCGATAAAAATCTATGTCTTTAACGCCAAAGAGAGATGGAGTTAGGGAATAATTCAGAAAGTCAAAGGTGGGGCACCTTCTTAAGTGGGGTGTGTATTTTTAGGCGATGAGTGTCATGAGACCTAAAATGAAAACAGCCACAGAAATGATGCTTGCATCTGAATTTAAACAAGCTGTACATCTTTACCTTGCCAAGAATTGTGAAAATAACTATCTGAACATTACACTCTTCTGTACCAATATTGTTTGATCTAAGTTTCTCCTGGGGGAGGGGAGACTACACTCTGCTAGGAACCCGCTGAAGATCAGACCAACTCTGCTTCATTCATTGGAGACTGTCCGAGTGGAGCTGGGTTGACATCACTTTGCAAAGGGCTTCTCTCCTCCTCCTGTAGAGATTCATCAACCATTTTCAAAGGCACTGCCAGGTGTGCTCTGAGTGCAGAGATACAGCAGTGAGCGTGTGTGTGTGTGTGTGTGTGTGTGTGTGTGTGTGTGCGTGCGTGCGCGCATGCACATGCATGTGCTGGCTAGTGTTGTTATCTTGACAGATTCTAGAATCATCTTGGGATATGGGCCTTTGGGTATTTCTGTGAGAGATTGTCTTATCAGGATAATTGATGTAGGAAGGCCCATCTTAATTATAGGTGGGACCATTCCCGGGGCAGGGTATCCTGACTGTAGCATGTCTCCACCCCCGCTCTTCTCCCCTCCCCCTCCACGTTAGATTTGATGTGACTAGCCCCTTCAAGCCTTTGCTGTGACTTCCTCACCATAAAGGTCTGCACCTTGGACCGTTGAGGCAAAATAAACCTTTTTTTCCTCTTGTGTTGCTTCTGTCAGGGTATTTTCTCATAGCAACAGGAAAGAAACCAAGCCAGGCAGGGATGGAACTAAACCAACAACCATAGCGTGCTATAGTTTGGAGATGGTGCCAGGCGGAAAGCAATGGACATTTAATTATAGGATAGTTTCTTTGTGTTGCGAATGTAGCGTCTCTGCTTCATGTTTTCTCAGGAAGTTGCATTTGGTGTGGAAGAGTGGGTAGGCTCCAGGTCGTGGCCGACTGTTGGGCAAAGAGAACTCAGTGCCTTGTTGACTGTCGGCTGGGTACCTTCCCCCATCACTTGCCCATGCTGATCTCTACATGGTCACGTGAGGGATAGCTGGTATCCCTCACAGTCAGAAAGCAAGGAAGAAAATGGAAGAATCTTCCTAAGATGGAAACCTAATTTGCAAAGTGCATCCCATCTTTTATTGCACCATTTATTTGCTAGAAGCAAACCCTCTCCATCTCCTATTTAAGAGTTGGGGACTGCATGATGGTGTGAGATCCAGGAGGGTAGGGGCTGTTGGGGATCATCTGAGATGAAGTCCTACTATATTCAGTAAGCTCTTGACTGAGATGACATTCGATCAGAAGCCTAAAAGAAAAAGGGAGTATTTGAATGGGAGAAGAGCGTGTGTGCCAAGGATGCAACTAGTTCAAAGACTCAAGGGCGACCAGTTCAAGAGTCGGTTACAGAGGCAGCACGGGAGGAGGCAGGGTGGATGCAGATCAGTGTGGGCAGTTTGGATATTTGACTTCCAACGAGGCATGAGGACTTTAGGAGACTGTAAAGCATGGTCTGATTCAACTTTTTCTGTAAAGGGGAGTGGATTGGAGGAGCACAGGCTAGCAGAAGCAATGGGAATCGGGAGTCCTCTTGCAGCAGTTCGCCTGAGGGATGACCAGAAAGGGCCATAGTAGCAGGAGTGAAGAGGAGTGCATGGGTTTTGGAAGTATTTCTCCAGGATCTGACAGAATGTGTGATAGTTTCTGTGTTGATTGTACAGATACCAGTAAGTAGGTGATGATACTTAGGACTTAGCAAGTAGAACAACAGACCTGCCCCTTATTACACTGGGAAGATACTGCTGGGGGATAAGGCTTCGAGAGGATACAATGAGAGGTTTTATACTTGAGTTTTCCTAGTAGATGTTGTTGGTCTTGAAGTCTTGGTTTCCCAAGCCTTTTGGCTTCTAGAGATGGTGGGTTTGTTCTTTCCTGCCTGCTTGAATGGCAGGTCAGCTGGCTGGCTATTCCCTGAAGCATCAGATCCCTGTTCAGGAGGATCTGGAGACTGCTCCTTTCCAGCCCCTGACTTCAGTTCTAGGAACAGAAGATCAATACAGTGTGGGAGGTATACAAGCATGAGAAATATAAGCCTGCTGTCCCTGTGTTCTATGCAGAAGACAGACCTCACAAGGCTTAAGAGGCAGCTGTCCCTCTCTTCTCGGTTCCCTTTTCTTTTCTATCTCTTGTAAGACATAGAGACGGGAGCTTATGTCTTCTCTGTTGAAATAGCTACTGTTTCTCACAAGGTAGATTTTACCCCATTGACCTTTACTGTACCTTGCAACCCCTGGGATCCCAAAGTCAATGGAGGTTCTCTCAGCCTTGGGATTTTGGTGTGAACAGGAAGTGGGACAGGGTGGGGTTGCCTGTGACCCTCCTTGTGGGTGTATGTCTAAATACAAATTCTTCAAAATGACCGCAATGGGCCAAAGCTCTATTCGTAACCAGATAATAAGCGAACAAAAATAAACATAAACTGGAAAACCCTGCAAACCCAACAGTTCCCAAACACTAGCAGTTTTCCTTCATCCTAAAATTGCAACCATGAAAAATGTGAGGGAGATAAAGGCTGAAGGATTTCTTTGTGTTCAGTGAAGACAGACAAGCATGAGGGAAGTCCCAGAAGGTATGAGGACATAGACAAGAGCAGGAAGCTCCACAAAGATGTCTTCACGAGGCTGCACATGGCCAGCTGATCAGACCACGGAACTCATGATGCTGGGTGTGAGAACTGGGGGCTCAATCATGCAGGCAACATTGATGTGGGAGTCACTGGTGGACAGGTGTGCACCCTTGTTGAGAGGAGGTACGCGTGCTGACTGAAAGGCAGTCTGTAATTCGCCATCTTTCTACAACTTTGGGCAATTTCTTTTTCCCCATAACACTTGTTCCTTCCTTTGGGAAAGTTTCCAGGTAGATCTATGATCTCTGAGGCTGATTTTAGTGTACTACTTAATAGCTGATGGTATCAGTGGGCAGTCAGTACATATACTCACATATGTGCGCGCACACACACACACACACACACACACCTGTTTCAAAGAATAGCAATAACAACAATAACAAGCTCTTACCATATGGCCCAGGTTGGCCTTGAACTCATAATCCTCCTACTTTACCGTCTTCACTGTCTTGAGTACTAGGATTAGAGGTGACCATTTGAAGCTTTGGTTTGCTGTATGAACTCATGCTTGTTTTACGTTCACCGTAGTTTAGATCTGAAGTGTCTTACAAAGGCTGTGCATTAAAGGCTCGGTTCTCAGCCTGGCAGTTTTGGTATGTGGTAGAGCCTTTCAGAGTTGAGGAGTCTTTCACGTTGATGTGAGTACATACTTGAAGGGTTCTGTGGGGATCCAGCACCCCACCTTCTCTTTCTCTTTGTCTCAGAGGATCTTGCTATGTGGCTCAGGCTGGCCCTAGAACTCTCGTTCTTCCTGCCTCAGTTTCCTCAGCGCTGCAAGCACCGTGCTCGGCTTTTCTCTTCCTCCTGTTCACTTGCAGGATGGAACTTCTGCCTCTTGCTCCTGCCCTGATGGCCTGCTTCCCCATAGGCTATGGAGCAACAGGGCCAAGCAGTCATGGACTGGGACATTGAAGACTAAACCAAAACAAACCTTTCTTTTAAAGTTGATCATTGTGGTCTTTGTAACAGCGAAGGGATGCTGACTAGCACAGTGTTTGAATCAAGTGCCATTTTGATGCAGAATGCAAACTTCCTGCAAACAGTGAGCTGCTTAACATGCTATAGGTACTTAACAACCATAGAAGGGCAGGGCTAGAATGCTGGTTTTAACCAATGAGAAGCTGTGGAGTGATTTCTTTGCTTGATAATTATTTGGTGCATGCATTTATATCAAATGAGTTCAACTGGTTTCTTTTAATAAGATAAGTGATTAAAAAGAACAACCTTGGACAAGCTATGGCGCAGAGGATAAAAGTGCAAGACTACCAGAGTTCAATCCCCAGAAACTCCGATGGAAGGAGAGATCTTTAACGTGGCTTCTGCTCTACACAGATGTGCCATGGCACATCCCTCCCACTCCAGTATCACTCACACATACACCCTCAACACCAGCAGCGGCAACAGCAACAAAAAACAGAACAAAAAAATGCCCTGCAAATTCAGCTAGATGTTATGACTCAACATTTAATAATTGTAAAACCTAGCTCTTGGAAGACTGATGCTGGGATCAATGCAAATTTAAGGCCAACCTAGTCTACCTACCAAGTTCCAGGCCATCCTGGGCTACAGAGTGAGGCCATGCCCCAAACTGGAGAAATGGAGTAGCAGTTAAGAACACTTAACTGCTTGGACAGAGGCTGTGGGTTCAATTCACAGCACCCACGTGGGGGCTCACAATCATTTGTGACTCCAGTTCCAAGGGACCCAGCTTCCTCTTCTGAACTCACTGAACACTTAGGCACGCATGTGGTGTAGAGATACACATGCAGGCTAATCATCATACAAAAAAAAAGCCCCAAAAACATATAAAACCAAACCAAACAAAGAAAACCACAAAATTCTAAACTTTTCTTTTCTCTTTTAGTGAGTTTTGGCAACTGTTTTCCAAATGTAGTTTTTCTCTTAAAAGATGCAGCCTTGGCATGGAGCTGACAGCAGCTGGGTGTAATGAATTCGTAGCAGGTGGACCTGCACTTCAGTGTGGAGTTCCTGCTCCTTAATTCTCAACTGCCTTGCCTTGTCACCTCTCCCACCCAGAACATTCCCCACTGCCTGAGGAACACACACACACACACACACACACACACACACACACACACACACACACACACACACCACTCTCAACATTGTAGACACAAGTTGATTTTGCCCTTGAGGGCAGCTCTTAAATACAGAGGGCAGAGGCAAAAGCCAGACACTTTTGGCTGAATGTATGTTGCCTACCTCATTCTTGAAGCTTTGGCCTCTGTAGTCCTGCACTTTGTCTAGTTTCCATACCTATCCAATACCCACTGCTTATTTCACTCAACTCTGAGCTAGTTTTCAAGGCAGCAGGGCCACCCCAGTCAAAGGCTATCAAAGACTTGGTTTTCTTCCCCTTCTGACCCTGCCCTGACACTAATCTCATATTTGCCAGATGTTTTCCAGGATACTCGTGGCTGGCCTTTGGTTAACTTCTCTGTGTATCTCCCAGGCTTGAGTTTCCTTTGTTGGCTACAGACAATACCACAGGGTAGGGATGAGACGATAGGGGACTAAAGCATCCCTTCCTGCTCCCCAGGGAGGACCCCTCACTCCGCTTGCTCATACGGACAGTGCTGCGGGCCACAGTTGCCTTCCCATCAAGTCACACCTTAGTTTGGAGGGCTTCTTGGTAATGTCCTACCTTCTTATATATTTTCCCATCTCCTGTTAACATTTTTTTAGATTGCAAGTAAATTATTTGCCTGTAACTAGATAAAAATTTAGCTGTAGGAAACTCACATAATATGCTAGTACTCTTTCTCTCGTTTGTTAGAGAGTTATGTTATAAAGACAGGGTCTCAGGACATAACCCCAAACTCGCAACCTTACCTTCTACCTCAGCCTCCTGATCGCTGGGATTCTAGGCATGTACCAACGTCCCTGACTCTAGATTAAATAAATGTCAGTGTTCCATTTAGCACAGATGTTCCCTTACAGAGTGAAGGTATGAAATGGTTCGGGAGAAGGATCTGGGGGACTCTGAACCTTGCCTTTGCTCATTGGGACATGAATGCCTGAAGAAACAGCTTCTGATTGCTGATCTCCCGCTGTGTACCCGGGTGTTCTGTCCATTGTTCCCATACTCATGGCTTCTTTGACTTCCCAAAGCAGGAGTTAGACATTGGCTATTATTCCTAAACCCATTTTATAGAGCAAGATGGTAGCCCCAGTGATGTTAGCTACTCTTGGAAGATGTAAGGAAACTGGAGCACCTGAACTTTGGTCACCTAGGCCATACTCTTAACCACTCTGCTGCTGCATTACTCCCCGCATCACCTGCTGTGAATTTCACAGCTGCCATCTTGGAACCAGAAAATGCAAGGCCCAGCCTCTCCTCTACTGTTTAGAGTTTTAACCAAATTGTGTCACCCCTATGAGCCTCAGTCTTCTTGTCTGCAAAAGGGGCTATCACCTGTCTGCCATAGTCTGAATGTCTGTGTTCCTCTCAGAGCCACTGGTTGAAGTATTTATTCCCAGGCACGGAGCCGTCATGAGTAAGATTAATGCTTCTGTAACAGAGCCCCGAGAAGCCCTCATCCCGTCCTCCGAGACCACAGCTGTGTATGAGAACATGGGCCTTTATTTCAGACGACATCTGCTGGCACCTCCGTCTTGTATGGAAAATCCAGTTCTGCTATTTACGATGTATCTACGGTGTGTTGCTATAGCAGCTCTAGCAGACTGAGACACTACTCAATAGTACTGTAGTGAAGACAAAAAAAAAAGCGCAAGATGAGAGCGGTCTGGTCCCATTCTGCTTGTGTCTATGTGGCCATCATCTAACTGCTACCGACAGCCCAGCCCCAGCCCCAGCCCCCACAGCCAGTTGGTTCTCTGAAAAGAAGGGTGTTAAAGCCTTTGCTCACAGTTATTTGGCATCAGCCCTGGCTCCAGCTGGTGATAATGCCTTAGCGGTCCTAAGTAGTCTGCTGTCCTAATTCCAACCTGGAAAGCTGTTGATAGACACTGGCACAATGCTATCTGAGTTTTCATCGAAGCTCTGCACCCCTTTGTTTTGTCAAGGTTTGATTGCTTATTTGTTACTCTTAAGGACTCTTATTTTTGTCTGAACTCAGATTGTAGAAGTGCTTAGTGAGGCCAGCCTACATGTCTTGGCAGTCTGTTGCCGGTGTTTTTCTTCGGCTTCCTTCATTTGATTGCCCAAAAGTTTAGCACATTCTGCAGCCTCCTCATTTTTCTTAGGGTGTTGTTTGTTCAGAGCAGCATGCTGGTGTTTGCGTTGCAGGACACATGGAGGACCAAATCTTGGATGCTTTGGTCTTGAATTTCTTACCTTCAGCAGTTGGTTTTTAACTGGTGGGTCATGACCCCTTGGAGGGTCGACTGACCCTTTCACAGGGGTTAACTAACACCATTGGGGGAGACAAATGTTTACATTATGATTCATAACATTAGCAAAAGTACAGTTATAAAGAAGCAACCAAAATTTATTTTATGGTTTGGGGGTCATCACAACATGAGGAACTGCATTAAAGGTTGAGAGTGTTAAACTTTAAGGGTTTTATGACTGCTTGGAGTTTCTGATCCTGTTGGCTCTTCTGGGACCCACCCACTGAGGCACAGTAGTGTCTGTCAGCCCAGGAATATTCCCCCCTTTTTCTCCTAATAACCAAGCTGGAATTGGCATCCACAATGCAACTCTGACCAGACTTGCATATCCCCTTTTCATCTCTCCTTGGTCTTCCACTCTTCATTCAGATAAGCAGCATCAGTAGCTACTTCTATGGCCATGCAATGTGGCAGGCTATCTTGTTAGACTGACTGTCTTTGGATCGACAGCCCCCAAATAATGGCATGGAGATTTATTCTTAATTTTGAAAGCTTGGCTGGTGGCTTAGGCTTGTTTCCAACTAGCTCTTTAACCCATATTTTAAAATCTATGTTCTGCCTCATGGCTTGGCTACCTCTCCTGAGTACGGCATGTCTGACTTGCTCCGAGTCTACTGGCAAAATTGACACACCTAGATTCCTTCCCTGCCCATCCTCTCCTGCCTAGCTATTGGCCATTCAGATCTTAATGAAGTCAATCAGAAGGTGCCTTAGGCAGAGACACATCTTTACAGTGTACATAACTATTCCGTGACAAAGCACTTCTCATAGAAAGTACAAAGTTCGCCTTCATGTCCACTCCAATGAGTTTCTGAGTCGCTTGCTGGGAAGGAGCTACTCATCTTCATCTTGATGTAGCTGCCCTCCTAGGAGGTACCACAGCAAAGAGCAGCTCTGCCTCTCGTTAATGACTTGGATGAGTTGCTTCATCTTCCTTTCACTTAGTCCTCATGTACAAAATGAAGAGAATAAGAGTAGCTGTGGAAATAGGATTATTGTGTAGGCACCAGAAGTTTAACAAATAAACTATGGATAACAATGATAAGTAGCACTTGTTAACTGATAGAAATGGCCCGGATGCCACGCTGTATTGTGATTTGTAAGTGACATAATTACATATGAATTATTAATACTAACCTCACCCCTGTGCAGTTGCTGTAGGTCCTTCTTTGAACTCCCCCAGTTTCTCTGGAGATGCAGCCTCGATGCAGTCATGTAATGGGTGTGGCACCTTGCCAGTGGAGCTTTGCAGAGGTCTTTCATGCTGGCCCCCTTACCTTATCTCTGAATGACACTTGCTCTGATCTTCTCAAGATGGTGCTGTGCTTGTGTGTGTCATTCTGAGGGGTGCAGAGCCCCAGCAGTCCTCCTGTCTTTGCCTCCCCATAACTGAGGTGATGAATACACAGTCTGTGTCACAATGGCCAGCTTATATGGGTGCCGGTGACGGAAGGTCCTCACTCTTGTGTGGACGCTTTGCCAATGGGGCATCTCTCCGGCTCCTAACGTTTCACCCCACTGTGCAGCGGTGACCAGCATCTATTAGGTCTTGCTCTGCCCTAGGGTTATGAGAGAATACATGAGACCTTGGATTCTGATTCCTCCACCAATTCAGAGTTTTATTTTAGAAAAGGGGTGTTCTTCCTTCAGATTGAACTGGAGCCTATAGTTATTTTAGTCTTCTGCAAACAAAGGGCAGGGATTCCAATTTCAAGCTTTTCCAGAGTAAGAAGAACACATCTCAAGAGGGAAAAACAGATGGGGAATTATTTTAATGCCAGAAAGAATTATCTTGCTTTTGAGTTCATTTCTCATTATTAAAATCTTTATACCAGTGTAGTGTCATAATGTAGCTGAGCATTTTTATATCAGTATATCTTTTCTTAAATCCAGGCCAGTGACTGTGACCCTTTCCTGAGTCACAAATACCGGTCACTCTTCTCTGATGACTTTAAAGTTCTCTTTAATGTGTGGCCAAGAAGGCAGCAAGGTTCTTACAGACACATTTGTGTTGGTCTGGCATGACATGTTGACTTTGTCGGAGTATATGGAGGAAATCTGGCATCACTGGAGTGTCCTGGAAAGGGCCTACTATGTTAGTGGCCCTCTTGGTTAATTCTGTCTGCTATCCAAACCCCAGCTAGAAGTAGCTTCATAAATATGAGTCCACATTTTTTTTGTAGTGACAAACTCACCTTGTTCATTTTCAAGCAGATGCCTGATAAATTGGAACAGGATTTCTTTAAAGCACAAGTAACATTTCTTGTTGCGACATAAATCACAACACAATCATTTCCCTGGGAACAACTGTAATAGTCTGCATGCAGGAGACATGCTGTAGGTGCTGTAGGCAGGCTTCCCAGTTTGTCACATAGGGGCGTGGTGGAGAGTCATACAGGCCTGTTGAGATTTAGTGAAACTGGTGACTTCATGCTTCATGCTTCATGCTTCCTTAGGAGCACGCTCCAGTAACACAGCTTCCTTAAGCCCCTGTCCCTGCTCTGTCTCAGCAGGGTCTTGCTATGCGGTACAGTTGGACCTAAAATTCATTATCTTCCCGCCTCAGCATCCCGAGGGCTGGGATCATAGAAGTATGCTACAACACAGGCACTCCCTCCCATCTTCTCCTTCTTTCTCTTCCTTCTTCTCTCCTTCCCGTTCCTTCATTCTCTTACTGTGAACACAATGGTGAAAAATACACTGACCTCTAGGCCCAGTTTGGGGTCACTGCCTTGCCTTGACTTAAGGGGCTGACAGTTTGACCCAGTATTAATTTTCATCATCAGTGTAAATGTCCATACAGCGAGAAAGGCAAACCATGTCTTTAATATTATTGTGAATAATTTTGCTTTCACAGGTTCCCTAAAACTGTTCCCCAGGACATTGTAGACCACCCTCAGGAAGGTGAAAACAGGAAATGAAAGGCTCCAAGTGAGGAGAGTGATGCTTCCAGACGTGTTGCTGTGACAATATGTCCTACGAGTGTCCTAGCATCTGCTCATCGTCCTCCTCTTTTGTCCTGACCGCCCATGGGTGATCCCGGGGAATGCCTTTGGGACCCCGACTCTGAGCAGGCCGCTTCCCTCGCTCCACCACCAGCTCCCGGAGACCATGCCTGCCTTTTCTTGCAAGTGTAATGATTTGGTAGCGAGAACACTGGCACATGCGTCAGAATACTGAATAAACCCTCTAGAAATACGGCTGACCGGAAGTGCATGTGCTCTTGCTTAGGGCTTGAAAGTGTCTGTCCCTTCCTGGGGGCCTATTAGCTACTTGGCACATTTTCCCTACACTTCATTTTCTATGGCTTGGCACTGAAAGTTGGGGGGAGTTCCTGATGTTCTAGTAGCCCTGACACAGACAAACTTGTGTGGAATCTTCCAACTGTGATTCTATGGAGCTTCCTTCCAAACTCCTGAGGGCTTGTCTGCATAAAAACATGGCACATGGCAGCCTGAACTGAGTATCCAATTCCTTGCCATGCTCCTCTATTGAGGCCAAAGAGAGTGAGGTAAAAAACAAAAACAAACAAAACAACAACAACAACAAAAACCCACTTATCCGTGAGAATGGCTAAAAAATGAATAAGTACACTTGGTAAGTTCTAAGCTAACCATGCTAGAATAATAAGCCTTTTATCCACCTCTAAAATTCTGTTTGTGTTCTGTAGATTTTAGAAGAATTGTTTCAGAACTATAAGCTTTGGTAGGCTCCTAAGAGTATCCAGGGCCGTGGTTCTCTTCAGAAGTTTATCTGTTTATTAAAAACACTATTTACCAGGGGCCTCCAATGAGCCAATAGTGTTCTAGACCTGGGATGGAGCAGTGGATAAAATGGATGCAGCCCCTGTGTACATGAAGCTTCTAGTCCAAAAGAAAAAAAAATAATGGAATGCATTATGGTATGTTAAATTAACTTTGATATTTTGAGTGAAAAGAGCTGAAGATTGCTTGTCATGTGACTCTGGTTTAGATTAAGGCTGAAGTATCCTCCCTGGACTTAATTTCTACCTGTTATTTCACTTGGGAGTACCAATCATGTTTTTCTGGATTCTATTTGTAATGAGTGACACTGTTATTCTTGTGACTTATTCAGGAACTCAAGGTGCCATTGTAGAGAATTTTGACTCCTTCGCTTTACTTTTTATCAACAACACTTAGTGACGTCTCTTTGTGAATCTACTCTGTCTCCTTTGCACTGGATCATCAGCATCTCATCTCTGTTCTCTGGCCTGCTCTTTAAAAACTCACTTCTGTAGCTGGAGCAAGAGTCTCCTAAGTGAACTGCCCAGTTCTTATTCAGACGAAGACCTGGCTGACTCTCCTCCAGTGTTCCAGTCGCAATGATGCCCTGCAGTTGAATCTATTGTTGGAGTCTTAGGCTGAGCTGACACACACAGGACTCTTAATTCAGGAGTTCACAGAGCCTACAGTATGTAAGTGTGTGCACACAGAACATTAAGAGGGGATGGTAGTTAAGATATTTCTAAACACAAGTCACAATGAAGCTATTATTTTGAGGAATGCCAAGGAATATCTCCTGACGTATCTCTAGAGAGTACTGTATAAGACCTGGTTTATGAAGTTTGATCTACAGAAAGGAATTGGTTGTTCACACTGTGACCTAACAGGCCTCCTGTGACCCAGTAGTCACCTTCCTTAGAAGACTCAAATGACCTTTCCCCATCATGAACTCATGTCTCAAAACAGAAAGCCACATCCTGTTCCCTTGTGCAGTGTGCCCCTCCCCATGATTCTGCTCAAACTGTTTCCTCTGTAATACCTCTTGCCATCTGGCTAGCTGTGCTCATTACTCTGGGCTCAAGGACTGAGAACCCTACCTGGAGCTAAATGTGTATCTTCTGAAGTCCAGCTACAGTAGCACAAAAATCACGATAATCTGTGTATGTTTCTTTTCTCCGTACTTTACCTGGGGAAAGAAGTCCAAGCAACCCTGCTGTGGTGCTGGTAGTTGTGGTAGTGATGGTAGTGGTGATTGCTAAGCCACTGTAGAAGAAGCAGGTAGGGCTGAGGGAGGTGAAGAATCCATTGGATGTTTATGCAGTAGGCGGTGAGTGGGGGTGAGCTGGGGTATGAATTCAGACAGCTCACTCCTGAGGCTGCACCTGTCCATCTGGCACCAGCATAGCATCTGGTAACAGACACTTTGTAAGTGCTCATGGATCTAAACTCGGTGTATGTTCCCTGCATTTCCAAGAACTTCTAGCATTAAGGAAGTCGAGCATGTTGTAGCAAAGAGAGTCATTTGTTGTTGAGCTTTACTTCTGGCAGACTTGTCATTGAGGAAATGGGGGTGCTGAGGGATTTCTGGTTGATTTACCAAATTACCACCAGCACACTTGTTCTGTTTGATGTGCTCCAGGGGTGGGCAACCCTGACTCTACATCTGTGTTAGTCTTTGCAGGATAGAAACAGACTGGTGTTCTGTGGGAACTCTCTGTCTTACCACGTTATCTTTTCACTCAAAGCTCAGTGAGAATCTCTTGTTGGAAGTAAACTTTCTACCTCAGAGATACTGTCACATACCAAGAGGTATGGGTTTGCAAGTGACGTTGACAGTTCATTTAAATTCTGTATGAGCCGACAGAACCCAATTTTCAGAGTTACAGATGAGCTGGCGGTAGATTCTGTACTTTAAAATATTGCTAGGTGGCTTGGGAATAATCAAAGTGTCTTCAAGAAGGTCTCCAAATTGGTATTTTTAATTTAAAAAAGTTCAAATTTATTGTTTTTGTTATGGTCTGTGAAGATACCACAAAAGTCATCATAACCTGATTATGCTTTTGAATTATGAATGAGACTTGTGGGGTCATGATCTCCATACGCCTTTTCTTTCGTTCTTAATTACAATTCTTAGGTGAAAGAAAATGCTGAAAACAGTACTGACTCACAAATGATAAAAAGATGCTAACTTCCATGATATGTGCTAAAGGAATTTGTTTAAGAGTCTATTTTGTAGTAGATCAAATAATCCATTGTTTAGAATAAAGACCTGTATAGCTTGCTATTCCAAACTAAACAATGGAATTCTTACAAGTGCCTGGGTGCTTTCTTGATTGTTTAATGATGTCACTTGGTATCAATTATTCAATCCCCTGTGTTACAACTCTTCCATCTTAAAGGGAAATATTCACTAGTTGCTATTTTTTCCTCTCACATAATTAAGGTGCTATTTATTCTCTCACATCTATGTAAAACATAGCTTGGGATTGTCCTTACTCCTCATTGTGGTCACATTCTTTCCTCACTCTGACTTTCTCTGCTTCATGACATACTTGGGAGTGACATCACCCAAGTCAGCAAACCCAGTTATCTCGTCTTTCAATTTAGCTATTGTTGGGCTAATCCGTGAGCACTTGTTTGAAACAAGTCTTTAGGAAAACCCCCCAGAAGTATTCTCGAGAGTCCACTGTTTGAGTGACAGACATGGCCAGTGCTGTGCTTCTGGAGAGGAAAAGAAAAACATTTTTTAAAAGCCCACTATGATAAAACCTTAAAGCTGAACTTGGAATGCTCCCTGAAAACGGTTTACACAACGTGCACCAACTCACAGTATTTCCCGTTTCTATTTAATAGTAAATTACAGAAGCCACAAAGAGGGAGGTACTCCAAGCTCAGGCAGGAAATCTGGGTGAGGTTTACAAGGTGACCTGTCCTTTTCCCCTCCTGTCCAGAGTATTTTTAGGCCCTGGGTCTCTGAACCCAAGGTGATCTGCCTTACTGTTTCCTCCTAAGTCAGTGGTCTGGCTTCTTGCCCTCCCTGCCTTGTGGGCATATGTCTGTGTGGCGAGTCAATTCTGCTTTCTGTTTAAACTGTGCGAAGGAGCCATCTAGCTCTGAGTCTAGCTCTTGTAAATATGTGGTTGGAAGAGGTTCTCTTCATTAGTGGGTGCACATCTCATAGGCTGACCATATTAGGTCTTCTCATCGACCTTGGCTGTGAAGGAGACGTGAATTAACGAGGTTCCGCTTCCCTGCCAGTGCGTGAATCTGACGTGCTCCTACGTGGAGTACGTGGAGCTTTGGGGGCAGTGGAAGTGAGTGGCTTAGGTGAGCCACTTGCCATTCCTGGCCCTTTGCTGACCTTTGCAATACCAAATGAGGAAGCTAAACTTTCAGGGTTCCAGTCTCTCCCAGAGCAAAGCATAAGCTTGCAACAGCTTTCTGGCCAATAGACAAATGCCAAGTTCTGCTTTGGAGTGTTTGCAGGGGTTTTTTATTTCCTGATCCAGGGGCTGGAAGCTGTTGGCACTGTTCTGTCCACTCCATTTAGTCTTGGATATAGCTATGCCATCTGCAGCTACTGTACTCATCCTGCAACTTTGAGCCAATAGAGTCATCCAAAACTGGTAGCACACCCAAATTGTGTGTGGTGGCTTATGCCTGTAATCCCCATACTTAAAAGACTAAGGCAGGAGGAGCCCAAACTCCAGGTCCAGATGTTCTACATAATGAGACACTTGTCTTAAAATCAAACAAAACAAAACCCTTCAAACCAATCAACAGATGATTACAGATGTCCACATTCCCCATATCATGAAGTCCCGCATTCTACAGGACCACTTCCCCCTTTGGTAGCTTCATTGCGTTGCCATAAATTATTTGTGCCCTCAGCACAAAGGAGATTTATTTGCCCCAGAGGGACAGAGGGTGGGGGAATAAGAAACACACACAAGAGGTAGAGGACAAGGGAGAAAGGGAAGGAAGAGGGGAGAGGGGAAAGGCGTGTTTGTCCCGAAGGACAAAGGCCTGCCTCTGAATGGAGAGGAGACAGATGTGCAACATAGGAAAATAGCGGTTTATAAAGGTAAACGAGGAAACCCTGTGTTAGGAAGAGGTGTCTAATTTTGATTAGACAGGTTAATTAGGGCGGCCACAAGGGGGCCTTTGATTGCTAGACTTCGGTACTTTTAGCTGGACTTTGGCAGTCAGTCTCAGGGGGAGGAAGTGGCCAAATAGGGGAGCAGACCCCGGAGGCCAGCTTTAGGAATGTAATCTAATGTTTGGTTTTTTTCAAGGAAGAAGGAATAGAGGAGACGGGCAAGGCCTGCCATGCTCAGGCCAGCTAGAGTTCCTGCCAACTACACTGTGATCCTTAATGTCAGCACTCGGGAGGCAGAGGCAAGCATATCTCTGATTTCAAAGCCAGCTTGGCCTACAAAATGCTTTCCAGGCCAGCCAGGGCAGCATGATGAGGTCTGTCCAAATATAAAATAAAATAAGAGTCAAGGCAGGAATGCATGAAAACCATTCTCTTTCTTGCCGCTTTGGTATTTCAGTAATAAGAAACCGTAATTATGACCAGCAGGCAAAGCTTGGGAGTCTGCTTCTTCCGATTCACCTTGGGGTTTGAAGACGTTTTCTTCACAAAGCCCTCTAGCATTTGACGGCTTTGTTCTTTCCTTGACATTTTCAGCATTTTAAACAGATGAATATTTAATGTCATGTTCCATAGGCCAGATTCTTTGAAGCCAAATATCATGGGTTAGTTCTCACTTTTTAAAGGGGTAATGGTCACTCATTACTGGTAGAATTTATCTGAAGCCTCTGCATATGCTTTAATAATAAATTTATTGATGAACCTAGCACTCACATGCTAGCAAGTCTGTTTTAGATGAAATAATATTGATACCCTTCCATAGAAGCTGCAACACACATGAGCAATTCTTTCAAAAAACGTAATACTGCTTAGTAGTGGAAATTCACAAAACAGCTGTGCAATACAGTTTGGGCAGTTCTCCCATTGTGCTGAAGTTTTCAGAATGAACAGAACTGTCACTCCCAAGAGAAGGCTTCCTCAAGACCAACTGCGTTTTAGGATGTCTATTCACTCAGCATCCACATCCTCAAATCCACACCGGGGTGGAGTAAAGTCAGCATCTGATGATCTGGGGAGGGCTAGGGAGGACTCTTGCAAAGAGATGTCACACAAATGCTATCACACTCTGAAGCCTTTGGGATTGAAAAATAGCTGAGTGGGGAGTGTCCACCTCTCTTGGATCTGACTGTCTGATTTACTGTCTTTAAGATTGCACTTATATTCCTGGATGGGCTGGGAAATCTGTGTGAGTGCTCTAATTTTTAAACCCAGCACAGTAATTTAAAGAGCCTGGGAATACTTTTTATTTTTCTGTCTTTTTTTTTTTTGGTCATAAGCAGGAAGTTGCCATGTGCAAAAGTGATAGCTCACTGAGACGCCAAAGCAAGGCAGATGTTCCTTGCTGGTCCTCAAATGAGATTGCTTCCAGCACGATTTCCTTCAATGAACAGGAGGCATAGGGAAGCAGAAGAGACCATTGCTTTTCCACAGCAGGCCCGAGAGCTGACGAAAACAAGCACACATTTCTCAGCCCATCCTTCTACCCACCCATCTCTTTTAAGGAAACTGAATTATGAATGCTTTGTGCCAGTGCTATCTGATGTTTTTATTTTGCAGCCTATGGAAATAAGCTGTCCTGGGCTGGAGGGATAGCTCAGCCGTTAAAGGCTAGCCTCACAACCAAAAATATAAGGAAATAAGCTGTCCTGCATCTGCATCTCGATGTCATAGACTTCTTAGGATTAGTGTCACACTGATTCATCACCAAGCTCCCTTTCACCTCCTGGGGAGGGGAGTGTATATGCCAGTCATGTAAGATTGTAGTGGTGGTGGACATAGGGATGAAATGTAACTAAGTTCAGAAAAAAAAAAAACGGATACATGTGCCTTGTGCTACCTGCCTAGGGTGACCCTATTCTTGAGCCTCTGTGTCTGTCCAATGTCACTTGAGACCTTCTTGCAATTAGAGGACATTATGGGCTCTGGATCTTACTTGGGGGCATCGTTGGATTAGAGCCATTACTCTTAGTCTGAGCCTTCTTGATGCTCTCTCTGTCCCCCTCCCTCCTACCCATTCTCCCTCCCTCCCTCTCTCTCTCTCTCTCTCTCTCTCTCTCTCTCTCTCTCTCTCTCTCCCTCCCTCCCTCCCTCTCTCCTCCTCTCTCTTCTCTCTCCTCCCTCCACCCTCAGCTAAAGTACATGCAGAAGTTCAGAGAGCCATCTAATTTTATTCCTAAAGCACATGAGCTTCAGGTTTCCCTTTAGGACTGAAAATTCCCTTTCACATTCAGAGTTTGGAAACTTTAGAGAAAGGTCCATCCGTTCTAGCTACTTGGGCATCACCGGACCCTTCATCTTGCAGTTATCCCCAAACGAACACAGCTATGATTCCCGCGAGAAAGCCAAGGCTGAAAGAACTACCCAACCTCACCTTCACCTTTGGCAAACCTTCTCCAAGCACAGGGGCTGCCTTTGCATGACACCTGTGCACTGCTGTCTCTCTCTTTTCTGTCACGTCAATGCGCGCTTCGTCTCCTGTTCGCAGACCCTGGTTCTCACACCCATTCCCTCTACCTTCTGAGTTTCCTGTAAGTCCAGGCCCCTGCTGAGCATAGTCTCTCATTGGGGAGGCTTTTCTCCCCTTGTCTTCGCGAATGCCGGATTCCCCTATTCACTTTCCGCAGTGCAGCTAGCTATAAACCACACAGACCCGGGTGGCCAAGGACAGAGAGTAAAGATGGGAACGGCAAATGTTTACTGTAAGCATCTTAGCATCTCAACTGTGGGTAACTGAATGTGGGACTCAAAAGTTGTTTGGCAACAGTAAAAGTCTTCTGAATAAGCAACAACTAAAACCTGATTAAGTGCATAATGAACCAAGTTACTTTTGGTAGCTCTCATCTAAGTCGGCTAACTTAACTGGGGTTCAACCTTGGCTTTGAAAGCACAGCGATCACTCGTGTGGTAGTGCATGATGTCACACTGGAAACACCAAGTGCTGCCTGAAACGTCTTGACTCAGATCCGAGATTATTTTGTGTGTTATGAATTGCAGTGTTTTTACGGGACATAAAAAGTTTTCTGCTCTTATAGAAACATATTGGTTTAATTACGGAAAACAAAGACGTTAGTGGTTTTCTGCCTTTGTCCCCTAGTGTGTAAGTTAATGTGTCTTTGGATTGTTTGCATTACAGTGTTTGATTTCAAAAATTGCTGTGTGGGTTGCTGAATTTTATTTAAAAAGGGTTAAATGAAAAATTTGACTTTGGAAGTCGGACAAATTACCAACAATTTTGAAACAGCCCTGAATGTATTCCTGTCATTTTTCACTCCATGTTTACGTGAAGTGGCAGCATTCTTAGGACCTATCAAATAAAAACATTAATCAACCCAGAAAAACATTGTCAAGGCCCTGCATTCTGTACCACCAAATATTCAGCCAGTATTTAATTATTTATGTAAAAATGAAGAAACACATCATCTTATTAGCATGCATATTTGCTTTTGACTTTAGTAAATGGTAGAATTATGTGTATACCAAAGAATTATTCTCACTGTCTTGAACCATCAAGATAGCTCTGAAGGGGGAGGTGCTTGCACTGCAACCGTGGTGACCTGAGTTCAATCCCCAGAACCCACCTACAGGTAGATAGAGAGAACCAACTCAACAAAGTTGTCCTCGGAGTGCTAAACTCACTTTGTGCTCTGTGGGCCCATTCACACACATGTCATACCTCCAGATGTGTACACACACACACACACACACACACACACACACACACACTGAAAAATTAAAAACCAAAAGTCTTTATGATTATTATCAGTGAATATTTGATATGTGATATGCATGTATGTGTAGTGTAAAGCTTCCTCAGAAACAAAGAGATCACAAACAGAAAAAGTTAAGACACCCCGATGTAGCAAACACTAAACACCTCTGTGGGCTGTACAGTTTGTTGTTCTGACTTGGGCCTGACATTGTCGTGCAAATGTACACCACAGATAATGAATGGGTACATCAGTGAAAGTGTTTGGATGATACTTTATGCACATTGAAATATGAATTTCATGTCATTTTTGCATGTCATCAAAGAGTATTGTTTTATTGGAAAATGCCTAGCCATTTAAAAACTCAAAAACCATTTTTATTTTTTAGACCATTCAGAGTTAACGGGGTGAATTAGATTTGCCTTGTGGGCTGTGGACTCCTGGTCTAAACTAGTGCACTCTAACTTTACTAAATATGTGCAACACCAATGGTCCTGTGATGATGTGAGCCAGGTATGGTGGCACACATCTGTTATCCCAGCACTTGGGAGGCTGATGCAGGAGCATGAGTTCGGGCCATTCTGGGCTGCATACATAGTAAGATCTTGTGTGCAGTCCACCCCCCAAAGAACACCTGAATCAAAAAAGATTCAGGCTAACTTGGGATGTCTGGGATAGAAAGCTGAGAGCTTACATTTTGAACCTGCTTCCAGCGTTCTGGGGGAGTGCTCCTGTTAGTCGGGATTGCAAGCACTGCAGTCGTGACTACGGGAAAGATGGGAAAGATAGGTTAATGGCGTAGGAGAATGCCCTCCTGAAATCCACGTGTGACAAGCCAGGCTGCAGAAGAGCAGGTTTGCAAGGCAAACAAACCCTGTCTTCCCAGACATGCGAGTCGGGCCTGTGTCTCAACCCTTCCCAGTTTCTGTCTGCGTAGCTGTAGAACAGGCAAGGATCTCTGCGTCAGATGGTGGTGTTGGAGCTTCACATAGCCACGTGAGCCATAGCAGGCTCTCAGACTGAGCTCTGATTTTTACATTAAAAATCGAGACACGAAACTGGGTATAATGAATTAAGGTGAACTTTAATTTTGAGTGCATCAGGGGATTTCCTTCTGTTCTTCCTTAGATCGCATTTGCAAGGGTCGTGCCCATTCATTCACTCAGGAAATATTTGCTGAGCTCTCGGCTTCAGTCAGGTAACCTGCTTTGCCAGGTAGGCTAAACTGAGTGAAATGTAAGCTGGGGGTGGAGGTGGGGTGGGTACGGGAGGGGGTGGGTACGGGGCGGGGGAGGACAGTAGAGTGTTGGGGCCTTCACCTTGGCATGAGGAGAGACCAGAGGGATGTCACACAGAAGAGGACTAAGCTGGCCTTTCAGTCAGGAAATGTGGGTCTGTCTGGTGGAGGAAAAGGGGGCAGTTTGCAACAGCTGTGGAAATCCCAGGGGAGGCCTAGCTGTGACCAGGACAAGGTTCCAAACAGTCAGGCAGATGGAGACCTGTTGGGTATCAGCCCTGGGTGGACCATCATCCCTTCCTAGGAAATACCTCAACAATAATTGTAAATGATAACCACCACGGGTTGAAGAGACTGTGCCAGAAAACCTGGAGCCATTTCTCACTTATATAAGCAAATGGGCCTTGGGGTGCCACAGCCTATATTATCTTGATATTCAGGAGGTTGAGACAACGAGGGTCACAAGTTCAAGGCCAACCTGGTCAACAATTTCAAAATAAAAAGTACAGAGAGGGCTGAGCATAGCTCAGCCAGAGAGCATTGATGTTAGGATTAATCAGGACCTAAGGGTTTAACACCCAGTATTGCTGAAAGAGGAGGAGAAAGGATGAAGGGAGGGAGAGAGGGAGAGAGAAACACACACACACACACACAGAAAGAGAGAGAGAGAGAGAGAGAGAGAGAGAGAGAGAGAGAGAGAGAGAGAGAGAGAGAGAGAGAGAGAGAGAGAAAATCTCTGTGTCTCTGCTTGGCTCAGCTGTTGCCCCTTAGTGTCTGTTAGCAGAGGGAAAATGTGAGAATGGACTGCTCAGGCTGCTGAGATAAACCCTGGCATTACTTACATTCCAGTGCAAGCGTGGGTGCCCATCACTGAACCCAGGGTGAAAACAGGCATTAACAGTCTTGTGGGACTCTACATGAAGGCGGAACAGTGCTGAGGAGTTGCACGCTGGGATAGAAGTTCTGAGAGAGGTTCATGGTGGGCCAGACCTAGTGCTGAAAGACCCTGTCTGAAGGGTCCCTGGCAGTGTATTTTTCTGTCCTGAACGGCCTTGCCGCTGAATGACGGGTGTGTTGGAGAATGGGAGAGGAGGTGTCCCTCATCTATGACCTCCACGTTGCATACTGACCCCATTCCTCTCCTGTCTCTGCATTTCTTCTCACTCAATTGTGTGGGATGGATTTTCCATGTCTCATCTTTTTTGTTGTTGTTGTTGTTTGTTTTTCGAGACAGGGTTTCTCTGTATTGTTTTGGAGGCTGTCCTGGAACTAGCTCTTGTAGACCAGGCTGGTTTCAAACTCACAGAGATCCGCCTGCCTCTGCCTCCCGAGTGCTGGGATTAAAGACGTGCACCACCACTGCCCAGCTACATGTCTCGTCTTTTTTGTTGTTGTTATTATTATTTTATGTGGTGTTTTCTTGTCTGTATGTCTGTGCACCATGTGCCTGGCTAATACCCATGGAGGTCAGAAGAGGGTGTTGGATTCCCTAGAACCAGAGTGGTTGTGAGTCTGGGTGTGGGTGCTGGGAACAGAACCTGGGTCCCCTGCAAAAACAGCAAGTGCTACTTTCCTCATCCTGTGTCCCATGACCCCACAGAGCCCCCTGAAGTGCTTGGTCCCAGCTGTTAAGAGAAGCTTTTTCCTTTACTAGCCGCTTTGGTTTATCCCCCGCCAGTCGCCTGGGCTCTGCCGCGCCAGCCTGGTTCTAGAGCCGCATCAGTCCCAAATAAACACACAGGAGGTTATATTAATTATGAAGTTGTTGGCCTTGCTTGTCTCTTACTGGCTACCTCTGCCTTAAGTAATTACCCCATAATTGTTAATCTAAGTATGTCTCTTACCGGAGAATAGTTCTGGGCTCCTACCCCCATGGCGGTTACATGTTGACTCTCCTGTGTTTCTCCTACCCAGAATCCTCCTGGATTCCTAGCCCCACCTATCTAGATTCCTATTGGCCAGACAGTGCTTTATTAGCATAAGACTTCCCCAACACCCAGCAGAGATGTAAGCTTCAAGACTTGGGGGCTGATGAGAGGGTGTGGAGGGTGCATGGCAGAGAGCTGTTCCTAACCTAGGCTGGAGCCTAGGTTGGGGCTCAGCGGAGAGCAGTCTGCACACAGAAGCAGGTCTTGATTTGTTGTCATGTGGGCATTTTTGTTCCCGTTACAAGACACTCTCAGAGACAAAGATCTCAAAGTAATGCTGTTTGGGGCCCCAGGTGAGGAACCCAGGCACCACTAATCACTTCCAGAACTCCTGCTACAGCTTAGCTTCCTGAATATTCCATCTGAATCAGCCCAGCTCAGATCTGCCCACCGGGAGAGGGACATTTTCTTCGTAGAAGGCTTTGCTATCTCAACTGTTGCAGTTTAGGGATCTTTGTGTCTTATCCCCAGGGAAGAAAGCAGTGTTCTCACATTGTCCACTACGATGAACCCATCAGTTCTGCAGTGAGGTTCTGTAGCTGCTGAGGCTGGTGGTGGTAAGAGGGAAAGGGCAAGAACTTAGGAACTGCTAAAGTTCTTAAGGAGCACAACAAATGCCTTTGGATGCTGCCAAGCGTGGGAGAAAAGATTGTTGGGGTCTCCTTGTGTGGTTTGGGGGTCTGGTGAAGGTTGAGTTACATTTGGAAATGTACATCCATTCACATGAAATTAATGCCGAGAAGTCACAGGATTCAGAGGTTGAGCACCATATTTGGTCTGCGTGCAGTAGAGCAAACCTGCAGTCATTTCTCCATGTTTTCTAAACACCCACACCAGTAAATAGCAGAACAGCTGGAAGCTCCCCTCACTAAACAGGGGAACACAGTTCGCTGGACTTGAATTTGTTTTTGTTTTGTTGTGGTCTTGTATGGGTACATGCATGTGTTTGAGTATGTGCATTGTGGGTACCTGTGCAAGTATGTATGCAAATGTGTGTGGGGCGGGCAGGGGTTGATGTCTGGCATCTTCCTCGGTTGCTCTTGAGTCTTTAGCCTGTGGAAAACACATCTTAGTGCACAGGCTGTAGGTAGCTTTGGGGCCTTGGGGGTCAGCATGTGGGTGTGATTTCTCTTTCATATGCAGGGTTAGCAGACAATCCCAAAAGGGCCCGAGGGACTTTCAGGCAGAGTACTGCAAAGTTCATCTTCCTCAACATGTGTTACTCTTTGTCCTGTTATGAAAATAACCCTGGCTTGTTAAGGATGGGAACCTAGGAAAGGTGACAAACTGCCCATTACCCAGACCCAGAATCGGCAGTCTCTCCTGCTGGCCACCCTCCCCGCCAGTTGCAGAGTTGGGCGAGCTTCCTCAAACACAGGTCTGTGCCAAGCTTCAAAGGGTTCCTGTTATCTCCAGTGTCCAAACTGGGCTGGCTCTGCTCGTCTCTTCAGTTTCCTGTCTCTCTGAGCCGCATCCCATCTCTCTTGTGCCAAATGGAATTTCCTTTGATTCTTCACACAGGCTGCACCTTCTCACGTTCCTTTGAGAGAGCCCTCTCTGTCCTGGTCTGCTTTTCCAGTTTCGCGGTGTTAACCTCCCAACCCCCTCCACCACCATTACCCACCTCTCCATTTCCCACCACACTGCTTCAGCACCTACATACTTCTTTGCCTAAAACACTGTCACCGACTGTCCCTTTTCTTTCCCCCAGGGGACCTGAGTTTGGAGGTCCTCCTGGGTGCCTTGAAAACCCACAGATTTCTTCTGCTGTGAGATTCATCATAGTGTCTTAGTGGCTCTTGGAGAAGATACCTCTCCATCTTTAGTACTCAGTCCCTTGGTTCACGTCACACCAATTACAAAATGCTTGTCCGCCACCTTAGAGCGGACCATTGTTTTTCTGCCTCATCCTCACTCCCTCTGAGGGTGGTGTCTTGGCTCAGGTTTGTGGATCTAACCCTGCCAGGGTTTACACCCTCGACGGAGATGTTTAATCACTGAGAGCAACTGTTTCCTCCTTTGAGAGGTCAAGGCAGCTCTGAGATGCCAGTGTTGATTCCATTTCAAATGCTTTAGGTGGTCCAGGGCTTCTCCCATGATCAACGTGACCAGCATGCCTATGCACACTTCTGTGTGTGTGTACTCACGCTTGCATGAGTGCACACATGCACACATCTTAGGTTAGCATCCCCTGCCACCATCTTCTTCTCATTCCCTACCACTGTCTCCTGGCTCTACGATTCCTTTGCTCTTCCCTTTAGTTCCCTGGTCTTTACATCCCTTCGTCCCTCCCTCCTTATGCCCCTCCCTTCCTCCCTCCCTCCCTCACTCGATCCCCCACTCCCACCTATTCCTTCTTTGCTTCCCCCTCTTCCATGGAACCATTTATTCAACAAAGTTATCTAGCACTTACTAGCCTAGGGATAAATGACACACAGACACAGTTCCTGCTTTTGTGGACTTAACATTCAAGCAGGAAGACAGATTAGAGCAAAAAGCAAATCCAGATGCTACAAATTCATGTGTCATAATGGATATTTTGGAGGGAGGGGGGAGAGAGAGAGAGAGACAGAGAGTGACCCCAGGAGAAGCTCTTTGGATGGAGTGACTGCTCCTTCCCCATTGGCCGCTCCCACACTGACAGAGGAGCATACTATTTCCTGGTGCCTTTGGTTACTGACTGTCTCCCCACCCTGGAAGGGGAGCGCCACCAGGAGAGGGGTTTGCTTCTTGTGTTGTGCCTGACCCAACAAGTCCAGCAGGCAGTATTTCTCAGTAAGTGTCTGTTGTCTGAATGTGTGAATGGGAGGTCCCGGGAGGTCTATGTGTGAAACTGTGCAGACAGAGTGAAAAGAGCCTGGCCCTGAGATCCAGGCAGAGGAAATGTGAGCAGCATCCCCAGGTATGGGGATGAGCAAAAAGAAGCCCAAGTGACACAGGTCAGATGAGCGAGTACAATGACACCAGGTGAGGGTGGCCAGGTCTCCCAGGCCATAGGAGGAGCTGGCATTTCATGACGAACCAAGGGAAACGCTGTTGCTCTTGGAAGTTTTTGTTGTTGCTCTCTGAAGCTTTGCCTTGACAGGGCATGGGATTGTGACTTCCTGCATTGGCAGAGTATGGGTAAGGTATCTGTGTGGAGGTGGGTGGCTGACGAGTCTGCTGCCCACCGCGTTCTTCATTTGTCTTACCTGTGACCCATGCTCTCTTTTGTGTTTGAGAACCAAGCGTGCCTTTAACCCTAGCACTCGGGAGGCAGAGGCAGGCGGATCTCTGTGAGTTCGAGGCCAGCCTGGTCTACAAGAGCTAGTTCCAGGACAGCCTCCGAAGCCACAGATAAACCCTGTCTCGAAAAACCAAAACAAACAAAAACCCCCAAGAACCAAGCCCCTCCCAAGCCTGTTTGTTTTAGGACCTTGTGCTTATCAGGGGGCATTGGCCTTGGTTGCCTACCAGAGCTTGACAGCAAGACCCTGCTGTTGAACACACCACACACATTAGTCACAGGTCACGGAGAAACCCATTTGATGCTGGCCAGGAAGCTTCCTTCCTGCTGCTGCCTTTCATAGTCCTGGAAGATGCTGCGAAGGCTGCTGGGGGAGAAACCCGTGAGCAGTGTCATCCAGCTCTGCGCCGTTAGATGCGGTAACCATCAGCATGGCAAGACAGGCCCATGAGTGCATGAGTGGCGAGGATGCTATGGGAGTAACAGCCTGTCACTCTGATTGGATTCGAGGCCCATTCTATAGGAGGAAACACATGCTTGGCATTAAGACTCCATGGTTGAGGAGCTCGCAGGGCCCAGGGGTGAACCTGTTACTGTTATTTCACTAAATGAGCATAGTCTCATACTATCCTCTGAATTCCTGTCTCCCTGCCATTAGGTTGGCGTACTTCTCAGACTTCATCATCTAAGTTTGCTTGTGCAGCAGATGACGGTTAATATAAAACTCACAACTGATCAAAACGCAGAGAATGCATCAACTGAGTACTCTGCCACAAAAAGGCACATGTACCCTGCCCCCACTAAGGTCAAGGACCACCGTGGCAGAAGGGGCAGAAAGCAGTCATGCCACACAGCACACCCCTGTGGTGCTTCCCTTTCCCTAATGTGCAGCACACAGCACACCCCTGTGGCACTTCCCTTTCCCTAATGCGCAGCTTCTTCTGGCTGGCCATTTGGGAACTCAATCCTAAAGAGGGCCAGAACCCAGATATAAGAACCACGATGGATTCAACTCTACTTGGCAGACTGGGATCTTAACCTCAGATGTGAAGTCGGTATTCGCTGGAGCTCCACCTTTGGCCTGCTGATAGGGATTTGGTATAGCCTGGGTATTTTTCTTAGCTCTGCCAGGGGTCTCACTCTGAAGAGCAGCAGAGGACCCTCACAAGGGACAGGGGCACTGGCTGATGGACAGACGCATGGCCGGGGCCGCACCCTTGAGACTTGGAGGCGAGCTCTGGGAGTTCCTTTCCTTCCGGCTTCTGAACCTGTCAGTTTCAGTGCCCCGGTCAGCAGCCCCTGAAAGTGACCGCAGCTTCCTCTCATCCCACAGCTGCCTCTTCCGGGTTCTGACTGTTTCAGTGCAGACAGCTTCCTTCTTGTTCCCCAGCCCGGACCCTCCCTGTGTCCTTGACTTCCCTACTCATCCCTACAGGATGCTAACCCTTGTAAATTTGGTTTCAGAAACTTGTCATCTGATCTGGAGGAGCCCATTTCCTTCCACCCGATCCTGGGCCCTGAGAAAACTGGGTAGTTCACAGCATCCGTAGAGCTGGAAGGTGTGTGAACAACACAGGAGTGTGGGCTATTTTTATGTCCACTTGACACAAGCTATAATCACTTGGCAAGAGGTAACCTGAATGAGAAAATGCCCCCTCCTAAAACGACCCGTGGACAAGCCTTTGGTGAATTTTCTTGATTGATGATTGATGGGGAAAGGTCACGGCTTACTGTGGGAGGTGTCCTGGGTGCTATAAGAAAAGCAGGCTGAACAAGCCATGAAAACAATCTCTCCTCCCTGGCCTCCACACCAGCTCCTGCTTCTGGGTTCCTGCCCTGACTTCTCTGGATGGTAAACAGTGATATAGAACTGTAAGCTGAAATAAACCCTTCCCTCCACAAGCGGATGTTGGTCATGGTGTTTTATCACAGCGACAGAAATACCAAGAAACTCAGGAAATAGAGGATGGATCTCCTCTTCCTGAGCCCCTCACCCTGGTCTTACATAGCTTCCATTGTGGTGTTAGAGCAACAGCAAACTTTGTCTGGCACTTGTCTAATAGAACTTGGATTGTTAGTGAGTTGCAATTCTGCAGACACCCTGAGTGATTTCCTAACATACTAGCTCTTTGATTCAATTAAACGACACTTCATTTTTCTTCTCCCACTTTATTTACTTCTCCAGCATCTACAAGTGGGCACCAATGGCACTTCCTAGTAATTCTGTCTGTGTCACACAGGCACAGTGGGCTCTACAATGACTGTTACCCTGAAGAGCGAAAATGGGTAGAGGGCATCCATGTAACTAATAAGGGGAAGGCTCAGTGTCGTGTTCCCATCCTGGTGTTCAGCTCATCGTTTTTTCAAGAATGATAGGCACCATTCCTTAATTACTGAGCACATGGAAGGTCTTAGAGTCTCATCTGCTAACGGGGCCTTAATTACTGAGCACATGGAAGGTCTCATCTGCTAACGGGGAGGTGTGGCTATGCATTCACGAAGCAAAGTGGAACAGAACTCTGAACCTAGGGACCGGAGGTCTTAAAACTGGGGTAGTGATGCCACAGGCAAGAGGAGGAGCGGCTTCATCTGCACGTGACAGAAAGGACCATCATATCTTCACAGTATACTGGGAATTGAAGCTTGGGTCTTGACATGGCAGACAAGTGATGTCTTTTCCACTGGTTTTATTTTGAGGAGGTCTCTCACTATGTACTTGAATTTGTAAGTCTTGAACTCATATGCTATAGCCAGGCCTTCTGAGTAGCAGGGATGACAGGTTCAAGCCTGACTTTTTTTAAAAAATGTTCTTCTGAGATACTATTTTGAATGATACTCAAAATTCTATCTTTATTAATATGACCTTGAGAACAACATTCTTTAGGTGTACTTGGTGTTCCTTTAGGCTAAATTCTTGAAGTGGGTTACTGGTAGATAAGCAAACTTTTAAGGCTTTTGATACATTTTCATTGTTGTTGGTTTTTTGGAGACAGGGTTTCTCTGTGTAACAGTCCTGGCTGTCCTAGAACTAGTTCTGTAGACCAGGCTGGCCTTGAACTCACAAAGATCTGCCTGTCTTTGCCTCCCAAGTGCTGGGATTAAAGGTGTGTGTCAACACTGCCCAGCTTTCATAAATGTTTTTAAATTGCTTTTCCAAGAACTTTTAGCAAGACTGTACCCTACACCAACCATTCATTGAAACTGTGTACACTGGTTATCTCTGTTACCATTAAAAGTTGTGTGTGTATGGGCTGGAGAGGTGGCTCAGAGGCTAAGAGCACTGCCTGCTCTTCCAGAGGTCCTGAGTTCAATTCCCAGCAACCTCGTGGTGGCTCACAACCATCTATAACTCAATCTGGTGCCCTCTATTGGCATGTAGGCAGAACAATGTATATGTGATAAATAAATAAATCTTTAAAAAAACCAACAACAACAACAGAAAAATGTCCAACATTGGCCCTTGGTACATGTGCATACACACATATAAAAAATAAAAATAAAAAAACTGTGCGTGTATGAAGAAGGGGAAAGGGAGATGCTCTCTCTAGTCTATTTCCACTTGCCCAGCTCCATTAATCAAAGCCGAGCATGCTATATCATCAGGTTCATTGTGTGCAGTGTGGGTCCTGAGTAGTGAATCCCTTCACCCGTCCTCCCATCAGTATGAAAACAAGAGTGTGAGCCTCAGTCGCTCAGGAGGAGGTTGGTGCGGAAGAAGGAAACATGTTCTCAGCCAGTCTCTTGGGTGAGGCCTGGAGCAGATCTGTCACCCACACAGTGTGGTTCTCCTCCCTACCGGCCGGCAGACTTCCTGTGCCGCCCAGCCTAGGAAAGGGTGTGCTCACTGAGAAGACAAGCATCTCTCTCTGGAGCCACGTGGCTCACAAGCTAGGGGTGGAGGGTGTGTTGCCTTGTGAACCACTGTCTGCATTGCCCAATTGAACAACCAGCACGGGCCGGGGCACAGGGGCGGCAGGCCCCGCATCTGTGTTGTTTCCTCACGGGGTGGAGTCATCTCTGCTCCGGCTCCAGTGAATCTGCCCAGCAAAGGGGAAAGACCGTGTTGTGAAACCCCAGGAGGACACAGCATTTCTGTTGGTCTGCAGCTTGTCAAGGGGCAGTTGCATCCTGTTGCTGTGATGTGGAAATCCCAGATGCCAAGGAGACAGGAATCTTAAGGATGTGTGGGACACAAAGACAGGCCCCCAAATGGGGACCGTGACCATCTTTTATGCAAGATTTTCTTACTTCGTAACTGTATAGGTTGGAACTAGAGAACTTAAAATGCAACCCAGAGTTATCTGGGCAGGGTAAACGTCTGAGACGGCTTCTGTGAGAACCCAGAATGATTCCTGAGAAGACAAGACGCTCAGACGATCCAGGTTCCTAATTTGAGGAAACCATTCTGTGAGAAGTGAAGCAAAAAACGGAAAAAGTTCAATAGAAACCACACCTTTGTACAGACTTTGTTGGTTGGTTGGTTGGTGTTGTTTTGAGACAGGGTCTTACGGTATAGCTCTGACTATTCTGGAACTCTCTGTGTAGATCAGGCTTGTCTTGGATTCATAGAGACTCTCCCTCTGGCCTCTGCCCTCTCTGCTGGTATTAAAGGCCTTCACCACCACACCTGGGGCTCTTTTTAAATTTTAAAATATTATACTGTAGTTATAAATATGTTCTACCTGCGGAGTGAGAGCTCAGTCATGTGAAGTAAAAGCTGGTTTTCTCCTCTTCCTTCACAGCGTTACCACCCTCCAATAATTCAGTGTATATTTTCTAGAGATTTTTTATTATGCAGTCAAACATATTTGTAATTATAATTTATGAATATTATAAACTATTATAGAGGTGTTTTAGGTAATTATAGTATTTGTAATTGTAGAGCATAGATGTATTCAATAAATTCAAACACACTTTTGCTTTGATTTACTTATTTTTTATATTAGTCAGTTTATTGTGTGTGAGAAAGAGTGTGTGTCTCTGTTTATGTGGGGATCAGAGAACAACTTGTAGGAGTCAGATCTCTCCTTCTACCATGTGGGTTCTTGTGATCCAGCTTGGACTATTGGGTCTGTGGCAAGCCCCTTTACTTGCAAAGCCATCTTTCTTGCCCCAAACATGATTTTTTAAATAGGAGTGATATAATACTTTGGAAATTCTGCAGCTTGCTTTACTGTTTTTCTCTTATTGGGTATTTTTGCTTTCTCTGTCCTTAATAAAGACCAAAAAAAAAAAAGAAAGAAAGAAAAAACCAAACAAAATAAAAAACCACCACCAAACAAAACAACAAAAAACCCCAACCATCCAAACAAACCAGCAAAAAAATGAAATAAAGTAAAAAGGAAGAAACTTCTTTGAGCCAAAAGAATCAGATAGATTTACTCATTTCTCTGGGTATCAGTTTTGCCTCAGGCATCCTTTGAGATGCTGGCAGTGAGGGAAAACAATACCTGTCCTCGTGCGTGGACATTTTAGTGGAAGGAGGTAGACAATGACCACATATAACACGTAGTAAGCATGGCCGGCAGGGCAGGATGGGTGCATCACCAGGTGGATAGGAAGAACCCCATTGAAAAAGCATTTGAGCTGAGACCTGGAAAGGAGAGAGGGGTAGCATCACATGACTGTCTGAGGGAGGGAACCTCAGGGAAAGGGAGTAGAAAGTCCAGTTACCCCATGGAAGAGGAGGGAGATTGAAAGGAAAAGTATTGGCTCAGGACTCCCCAAGACCAAGTTCTCAGCACAAAGGAGATTTATTTGCCCCAGATGGACAGAGGACAGGGATAAGAGACAGAGACAGGTGATAGAGGACAAGGGAGAAAGGGAAAGGAACAAAGGAAAGGGGCAGGGGTATTTGTCCTGAAGTGACAAAGGCCTGCCTCTAGATGGAGAGGCGACAGATGTGGAACAGTTTATAAAGGTAAAAGGAAACCCCAAGCCAGGATGAGGTGTCTAATTTTAATTGGGCATATTAACTCGGTGAGACAAGGGAACTTCTGACTGCTGGACTTCAATACTTTGATAGTTGGACCTTGGTAGTCAGCCTCAGGAGGAGGAAGTGGCCGGATAAGGGAATAGATCTTGGTGTGTGGCTTTAGGAATGCAATCTAAGGGTTTTTAGTAAGGCAGAGAGGGACCAGGGAGAAGGGCAAGGCCTGCCAGAGCCATGTTTGCCCTGCTCGAGCTGGCCAGAGCCCCTTCAGAGCTCTACTTAGTAGAGGGAGAAGTGAGCATGACTGGAGAATGGTGAGAGTGGGGGTCGGAGGAGAAAGATCTGTAGGCTCTGTGGGACATTTGGTGACACTGAGTGGGAGAGGACTTCCCTGAGGGGGGCTGAGGGCAGAGTACATCGCTGCATAGTGTGTGGTTTAACCCATGTGCTCTGGATACTGTGGAGAATAGGCTCTAGGAGGTGAGCGCAGAGGCTGACACCAGTGAAGAGGTCACGGCATCAGCACAGGGAAGTGGTGATGAAACTGGGCAGGTTGTTGCAGTGGGGGCAGTGACGTGGCCGGATTCTGAGTACGTTCCCCAAGTAGACACAGGAGGATCTGCTAATGGGTCAGATGCAGGGTGTGGGACAAAGAACAGAGTTGAGGGTGACTTATCAGCATGAAGCAACACAGGGTGGCTGTCATCAAAAGATTTATTAGTTAATATGAGAAACACAAGGGAAGACACATGGCCTCCAATATCATATCTAGAGGACCAGCCCAGCCCAGCCTTCTTGCCCACAACATATGCGACTCCTCTGGTCCTTCTAAATCCATACCCCGAGCAACCTCTACAGGCAAAGGAAAACAGCTTACAATTTCCTGCTATATCAGATTTCATGGTGCCTCCCATGACAAGCAAGGCATTGCAATGAAAGCCTTGTATATATATTTTAAAACTAATGTTGCATTCTGCTCCAAAGTCTGCCTGGCTGTCCATCCACCCATTCATCTGTCTGTCTGTCTGTCTGTCTGTCTGTCTGTCTGTCTATCCATCCATCCATCTATCATCCATCCATCCATCCATCCTTCCATCCAGATTGTAACCGACTTGGGTGATAAATTTGACAGACACCAAGACTCCCTAAGGAATGATGTAAAATTTTGGGACACTCACGCCCAGTCCAGTCCCGTGCTAGGGATGGCTGCTTCCCAAGAATGGCTCACTGATTCATAGCTGGCTGGTTCCCCAAACATTTCTTTACTCTGAGATTCATGCTACAACAGGATTGGGTACAACAGTGTGAGTCACTCTCTGTATACGTCGAGCTTTTCCATCTCTACACCACCGTTCAGACATTACATCGAGATTGGAAGGAGCATTCCCGTTTCCTACCTTCCTCTGCATAGCATCTTTCCCATCCTGGTGTTTAGCCTTTTCTAAGAGTTACTCAAATTAAACATGCCATGTGTGGATGTTTCACGTTATTGCTTGGTGGTGAGTCTTTTCAGATCACTCTTACAGCGTTAATTTTCAGTGGGAAGTGCACACTTTAGAGTCAGGAGAGCAGAGCCTTGAAGTCAGACCGATGAGAGTTATAATGGCTCTGGCGTTATTTGTCCATGTGATGCTAGGCAACCTCCCTAATGTCTGGGTCTATAAAATGGAGTTAAGAGTGGGGCTGGCAGGATGATTGAGTGAAGCGTGTATGAGAGGTGTCCTGAGCTACGTACAGGCACTTGATAAATGTTACTTCCCTTCCGCCTCCACTTCTGAATTTGTCACCTTCAATATCTTGCCTTGTATGAGTCTACCTTTCGTGTGGTTATGTATTCCATCTCCCCAACTAGACAATAAGCTCGTATGGGTTAGAAGCCACCTCTTCTATTTCTTGGCATGCTCCAAAGAATTTATCGTGGTGCCTTGAATGTGGGAGATGATTAATAAACACTTCCTGATAGACTGATGGATTCCCTGGCAAGGTTAAAGCTGAAGGGCGTTTTGCTCCCTTGGAGTCGGGCACGCAGCAATGAGCTTCAGAGAGGGAAATGCATCTCGGTGTTCAGAGCGGGAGGTCATTGTTTAGTGAGACACACTACTGATGGATGAGGATGCTGGACCACTCTACTGCCTGGATATGGGTTCTGCTCACCAGCCTTGGTAATGGTTGTGCAGCCAGATGGTGAGATCCTGATAACCCCTCCACTATCAAGTTCATTTAGCTATGTGTTTTAACAGGCCATCACCGTGGCACGTGGGTTGCTTGATTGATTGTACAGCTGTTATTGTGTATGCATGAGGGAAATTAGAAGTAATTAATGGCTGGCAATCAGTAAAAGTCCTATGTTGAAGTAAATGATTTAATTTTCTTGCTAAGTGAAGAGGCAAGTGTAAAGATTTCACATAGTTATTATAAAATATAGAAACGAACAGACATTGCAATTTCTTAAGAAAAGGTTTGGTTTTTAACTTCTGTTTGCTTATTAAAAAGGCAGTTCTTGCACGGGTTAATTCAAACAGTGCAAAGAGAGCAAAGTAGTGGTTGTGTTCCAGAGCAACTGCGGTTGCCAGTATCTTAGATGATTTTCTAGAGGTTTGTTCTCTCTCCCTCCCTCCTTCCCTCTCCCTATCCCTGTTTCCCCCTGCCTCTCTCTGCATCTCTCTCTCTCCCCCTCTCCCTCCCTCTCTCTCTGTGCACATGTATGTATCTCTGTGTATGTTTGTGTGTGTGCATGTGCACATGTATGAATGCATCCATAAGCTGAAAGTTGTTTAAAATCTGAACACTGTCTAGCTGCCGTATCTATGTGGCTCATTCCTGTATCTCTGAGGGTAACTCAACCCTAGCTGTTCCAAGTTGTTGGTCAATAGTCATTGGATCAATTGAGTAGATCTATTTTAGTCCCTGACTAATTAGAATTGTTTTATCAGTTTTTAAATGATCGCATTAGCCTCATACTTTTTATTGTAAATTAACAGAAGACATACAATTTGACATGTCTAGGGAGTAGAGCACCTGAACTAGTTTTACGTATTGGTACAATGACTAAAACCATGGATGAGGAAACTCAATTGGCACAGCCTGGAGGAATTCTTTGGAAAACACATGTCACCTAAACTTGAGTAAGAGCTAGTTTGTAAGCAGCTGAGGAGATAAAACATGCCAGAAGACACACACAGGTTAATGGAAGTTGGCACTCTATAGAGGTTACCTACTGTTAAAGTGGTCTCTCTGAGTTCATAAGACACTTATTACTGTAGCATACGAGTCTATGAATACTGACATTGTGCCTATTATCTCTATTTACCAGAACTGCCATGTATATTTCACATAATTACCGTATTTAATGGAATAACATCATTGCTGGGTAGATATTACTATCACCTGTGGTTTGTGATCCCTTTGGAGTTGAACAATCCTTTCACAGGGGTTCCTTATCAGATATCCTGTCAGATATGAACATTATGAATCATAGCAGCAGCAAAATGACAGTTATGAAGTAGCAATGAAATAATTTCAAGGTTGGGGTCACACAACATGAGGAACTGTGTGAAAGGGTCGTAGCCTTAGGAAGGTTAAGAACCATGACTCTAAGGGCTGAGGTTACAGGTGTCCCTCACCATGCTTGGGTCCAAACCCATTTTTATTGAATGACCCAAACCTTGGAACTGTAGGTTAAGAGAATGAAAAAAGAAAAAGAGAAATCCTTGTAAGGTTCAAATCACAAATAGCTTAATACAGAGGTTCTAAGAGTACCACCCATGTTTAGAAGAGACTCCAAGGTCAGTATAGACTTTTTCATCTGGGTACCATTCTTGCCTTCCAAATATAATAGACCCTACATAGAAACTCTTCTCATTATAGTTCAGCTAACACCAGTCTTACAATTAGGACTGGATGCTATCCTTTGACAATGCCAAAGATCTACTTTTGCCTTGGGGAGTATTATAGGGAACATTTATTTTGTTTAGCAAAAGTTATCGTTGATTATAATTACTGAGAGGGAAAGACAAAGGTATTTGTAATTTTAAAGAGATGTGCACCAGAGAAAGACACCATGTGACAGAGTTTGGGTAGAGGGTTTTTTTTTGGGGGGAGGCGAATGGGAAAAGGGGAGAGGGGAGACTGGCCTCTGGGTACAGGAGCTGCAGAAGAGAAGAGAAAGACAGAGAGCGGGAAGGGGAGAGAAAGGGAGAGAGAGAGAGAGGGGAGGTGGGCAGGGCCCTTTTAAAACGGAACATAGTGCACAGGTGGTGCTCTTAGTGGCTGCAGCTGAGGGCATATCCTGTTAGACCCTCAAGGACAGGCCAGTATAGATGCCTGAATACTATCCAAAGGTCTCTCTGCAGTGCCTCCGAGAAGCACACTGAATCTCTCTCTAGAGAGGAGCATTTGCTGGGGTCAGAGCAGGGTGCAGGGTGGCAATGGTGTGGCTTTCCTTGATGCCCTTTAACAGGAAGAGACTGAAAACCTTCAATAGTCTTCACCTGGCCTCCACGCCCAAGGCTTTTCATGGGAAGGTTGCCGCAGGCAGCGGGTTCCCCAGGCAACTCTTCTGCCAGTTTCAAAGTTAAATAGTATTTGGGGCATGCCACCTAGTGGTGACAGCTTCTGCTTTATTGCTCACTGGAAGAAGGTAACTCAAGCTCCAGTAAATCAAAGTCTCTTTGAAAGTCACAGGAGGGGGGGGAGGGCGCTAGGTTGTCCGTTAGCTTTTGCGTAAGCCAGTGTGTAAATCAGCGGGTTGTGTGGATCTGAGACAGAAAGGCAGGGTAGTTCAATGCCTACTGAGTTTAGAAAGCCATTTGCTTCCCCATGGACTTGGATTGCCTGTGGCCTGCCTGGCCCAGCCATGGCCCGGCATTCTTCAATCTAGAGGACAGGTTCCTTCCCAAGGAGTCCCAACTCTGACTTGAAGCTTGCCCTCTCTCTGACCTCCCCCCCCATCCTTATTTGTGAGCACTCCCTGCTGAGTTCCTTTGTCAGCTTTGTTCAGTTAGGACTCACCAGACCATACTTTTTATTACCATAGAAAATTTTAGACTTACTTTCTGATCTTAAGCAGAAAAAGATTCATGCTTCATACAGAATATAAAAATAGAGAATCATTCTCTTTCCCTCCCTCCCCTCTCCTTATACAGCCAAAAGTGACATAATCATGGTTAACCTTTTGCCAAAAATCCCAGCAGAACTTTTTCCTATAGTTATGAATGTGCATAGCTTTAAAAAGAGCAACACGGATATAGAATATTTTGCACTGCATAAAAGATCAGGAGCATTTTCTCATGTCAACAAAGTCTTTTATCCCATGGATTTAATGCATGGCTTCATTGGACATACCAATAATTAAGGTGCTATTAAATTCAGAGAGTGAAGCTGGCAGTTGGTGTTTAATGCACATTCATGTTCAGTTGCTACTTTACTGAGCATGTATTGTGCACTGTACTCCTGTTCAATGCAATCTTCACACGCATTAGCCACTCAGCAAGCACAGGTCCCTGTGAAGTGTGTGTTTGCAATGACGTTTTACGGAATAGAAACTGAGGGTCTGGGCTAAACCACCTTGCCCAAGGTTGAAGGCCTTGTGCTAAGGAAACTTTGGCCTTGAATCTGAAGACCCTCAGCTACTCCCCGAGGTCCTCATCAATGTTGGGAATGAGCAAATGGTCTGAATATTTGTGCTCATTATCCTCAGGACAGGAACAGAGAGAACTGCCTAGCTAGTACCGAAGGTTTCCCATCCAGTGTGGGAACTATGGAGGAGGGTGTAAGCTGAGGGAGGGGCTTGTAAATTTTCACAATCTTAACAAGAATTTATGCTTAATGCTTGATGTGTATTACCTAGTTTTATTCTCACATGAGCTCTAAGAAAACCATACTAACATAACCCCATTTTACAGATGGAGAAAATTAAGGTTAGAGAATTAGTTGGGGCCGGATCACCTTGCTGGAGGATGGGACAGACACAAAGCCCAGCATGTCGGATTCCAGTACCTCTTCAGTCGGCTTCACAGCTGTTAGTGTCCTGCTGTGGACCGTGTAGTGACAGTCACAGGCCCTTCCCCTGGCTGTGAGGGTGTGTTTGAAGGAGAGTTGTGAGACAGATGAATGGAAGAGAGGCCATGAAAGGCACTGATATGACACACTGCCCAGAAGAGTCCTGAAGAATGTCATCTGGGATGAAAACAACAATGGGGGAAAGCACCATCAGTTTTTGACACAAAAAGTTTGGAAAGCCGCGCTGAGCTACTGAGAAAATGGGATTTTTTTTTCCTTTCATTGCAAGCAAAGGAGAAACAGAAGTCACTTCGTTAGAAGCAAGGTTTTTTTCCCTCCCTCTAGTGCCCCAATAGAGAATGATAATACATTTTCCAAAAAGAATTTACTCAAAATACTCATGAGCATCAATAAAACAGTGTTCACAGAGATTATCCTACAAGTTTACACTTTCAGAATAAAACACAGTCCTTTGGATGTAATGTCTGTTTAGATTGGTCCTGTTTTTTGTTTCCAAATCTCGAATAAAATGAACAATACTCCATACTTCATAAGAGTTATGAGTATGAATGCATAAACACCGAAACCTTGGAGGGACTGGAAGGCTGATGTTAGTAGAGATTGCTGTCATACTCTCATTCCTGTTCTGAAGCCATCATGCTCTGATGGTGGGTGACAGTCTAGTCATCACCATGGAAACCAATGACATATGCCAACTCTTTCTCTGGGTCCTCCTTTCCCTCCAGACAGCCCCGAGGGCTGCCAACAAGGTGACTAAGTCCTGCTCTAACCATCTTTAGGTTTCTTTATGACCTGGCTGATGCCTTCACTACTAGGCATTTCCAGGAACAGGTCCCTAACCCCGCCTCCTTACATGTATCCTCCCCTTATCTTTCCCTCATCCTCATAGCTGCAGTTCTGGACCACATGGTTTTCTCCTACCCAGTTCTTTCTACCTTACATGTGGGTCCAATCTTTGCTGCTTCAACACGCTGTTCCTCATCCATGTTAATACCTGCATGGAGAAGCTAAGCCAACTTAATGTTGCCATCTCACTGCTACCCAGGTTTTGGGGTCTGTGCTTCATTTAGGAGGAGACTGCCCTAAGTGCCTAGTTCTAAGTTCCTGAAGATGTGTGACATCAAGTCAAGAGTACTAGCTTCTAAACTATGAATATTTGGATGGATACTACACCGTGTTTCATCTTAATGCTTGCTTGCTCACTTGTTTGTTGAGACAGGGCCCCCTATGTAGCCCAGGCTGGCCTTGCATTTACCATCCTCCTGCCTGATCATCTTGAGTGCTAGGATTACACGTGTGCGCAGCCATACCTCTGGGTTATTTCTAGAATAAACATTTTGCATATGAGTTGAATTTGAAGAAACAATCTATTATTCTTGGTTCTCTTTGAGAGATTATTTGCCATGTAAAGACAATGTGTCTCTTATATGGCACTTAATCTGGAGCCATGGGGCATGCTAATTACCTAATGAGTATTTGAAGTGAATTTCCCCATGCTATATCAAGTAGTATTCAGCTAATTCATGGAGACCTGGCCTGCAATGATGGAAAACAGTTACACTGCTACCAGGACACCTGGAACTGGCTCACTGGTAGCTGTTAGTGCTTATTATGTTAGTGTTGAATTGTCACCACCCTTTCCCTGCACATTCCTACTGAGTCACTTAGCAAGAGGAGCCAGCCAGGGTATGGGATTTAATGCTCCCCGCCCCCATCCTTCAAATAATCCCCTTGTAAAACATTAACTGTCACTTTAGCTCCTCTCTCCTAGCAGGAGGCTATGTAGTTAAGTGCCCATCTTCTCACAAGTCTGGGAGTGTTCAAGAAGAAAGAAGCCGTAGGAGCTATCCCCCGAAGCCTCTTTAACAAAGAAAGAGCTAGAAGTGTGGTTATGGAGTGGGTCTCTGGGGACAAGTGCCCTTGTCTTCAGAATGTCTGTGCTTGAGATGGTTCAAGCTGGATGTTAAGCCCCAGCGTGAGTGAGTCTAGAGACTGCCTGGAAGTCAGCTGGCCTCCAGTTTAGGGGCCTGAGGCCTCTGTCAGGTGCCACCTTTCATCTTGTTGGCTGCTCTGGGCCTGGGAGTGGGAGTCGGGGAGCCGACATCTATCGGTAGGCGCTCCTGGCCTTCTATGCATTGTCTTTCTGAGTGCATATCCCCCTCCCCCCCCCCCGTGGTTACTATTGCAAGTGCCCAGGAGCGGCTAAAGTCAATCACTGGGCTCTGCTGTACCCAGCCTTTGTAGGGTACAGATGACCAAAAACAGGCCAGATGGAACTTCATTTAGTCCTTGAGGTTATAGCGGTTGAATCCAAAGTTCAAACTAGCTGGGTGTTACGGCACACACCTGTAATCTTAATTCCCCAGAGGTCAAGGCAGGAAAATTGCTTTGAGCTTGAGTTCAGACTGCTACATAGAGAGAACCTGTCTGAAACAAAAGAAAGCAAAGCAAGACAAAACAATACCCAAACTAACCAAAAAAGCAAAAAATTAACTGGATTATAGTAAACGCATCTACTTGGTGGCTTCTGTAATAATCTGATTTTAAGGGATGAAGGACAGAGGAGTGGCTGTGGCTACCAGGCCTCACAGTAGCCCAGCTTCCTTTAGCTTTCCCTTCTGCTTCTCTCACTGACATGAACCTTCCAAACTTCCAAGCCAGCCACAGTCTCACTGACATGAACCTTCCAAACTTCCAAGCCAGCCAGACACCAGGAATTTACATGGAAACATAAAGATTTCTTTATTTTTTGTTTATGCCTTGAGCTCATTATTGCTTTTTGCATATGCCTAAATGATTATTGCTCCTTCCAGGTAATGAAGGTTAAGAAAGGAAGTCAGAGGCTGGAGATGACTCAGTGGTTATGAGTGTTTGCTGTAAACCATGTTCAGTTGTGTGCAGATTCTAGCACTCATGTAACAAGTCAAGTGTGGTCCTATGCGTGCCTGTAACCACAGCACTGTGGGCAGAGGGGGAGTGGAAACGGGAAGATCACTGGGCTTGCTGGCTGCCAACCTAGCCAGAAAGCAAGAGTTCCGGATTCAGGGAGAGACCTTGCCTCAAAGGAATATGACAAAAAGTGATAATAGAGGACACCTGCTTGTAAATAGAGTTCTTAATTGGTCTAGATCATAGAAAGCCAGTGTCAGATACAGAGGAAAATGCTGAGAGATCAGAGAGAAGGAGCAAGCCACGGCACACCTTATCTCCTTAGCGTCTCAGCAGACAGGAGAGTGATTTCCTGTTTCTCCCTGCTTATATCCTGTTTCTGCCTATCTGTACAGACCTCCAGACCTCTATGGAGCACACACACACACACACACACACACACACACACACACACACACACACAGAGACAGACAGACACACACACACATACATACAAGACAGACACAAAGAGAGAAGAGACAGGCACACAGGACAGACAAACAGACACACACACAAAGAAAGAGAGAGCAAGCAAGAGAGAGAGAAGACAGACCCACACAGAGGGGCACAGAGGGGGAGGGCAGACACATATACAGAAAGAGAGACAGACAGACGCACAAGACAGACAGGCATGTGTGTGTGTGTGTGCGTGCACACATGCAGAGAGACATGGAGAGAAAAAGAGAGAGAGACAGACAGATAGACAGACAGACAGACAAAAGGAAGCATTACAAATTGGTCGGAATGAAATACCAGAGACAAGCTGGATAAATGCCAGCTCCATTTGGATCATAGTGAACCTACACATGTGGTCACTCAGCTACAATGACAAGAATACCATCATTATTGTGTCACTGTCATTGCACTTTTACAGATGATTCAACATAATTCCATAATTACTTTTACAGATACAGTGCTTGTGGCTTGATAAATATACTTTATGGCTTATTTATTAAGCAGATATTTGACAGATTAAGGAGTTTGTCCCAGCAGAAACTCTAGGTTGGGAATAAAGCAAGTGCTTTATTTTCTTTTTAAAAATAGAATATCTTTTAATTATTCTTTGAAATTTTCACAAATATAATCAATACAAATACCAAGAGAACACACACACACACTTAGGCTGTTGCACTATAATTTTATATTTTCTTTCAAACAATAGCCAAATACTTGATTGAAAAGGACATCAACATAGCTGAGGTCATAGTTGAAGTCATGGCAAAAGGATGGCCTGCAACAGGTCAAGGGGACACCATCGCCAAAGTCAGGAAAAGTCCCAGGGAAAAGATTGTGTTCTAGTTTGTTATCTCTTCCATGGTGGATTACAGTTATGTCAGTATGAAATAGTTTCTATCGTAATTTATTGTAGACTTCAGTTTCCTCAGAAACATCTCTTGAGCATAATTGTGTTCTGCAGAATATAATAATGATAATATGTAGCACATGTAATAGCCAACTACTATTAACTCTTTTACTTACATTAGCCAAATGCATTCTTACATTTTTCTCACAAGGTGTGTACTATTTATTAGCATGTGTGAGAGTCCATGTGTGTGTGTGCACACATGTGTGTGGTAATGTGGGTGCATATGTACATTTGGAGGTCAGCTTTAGATGTCTTCTTCAATCACCTCTACTTTATTGCTTTACTCTCTGAGACCGAACTTGGAATTCATCAGTTTGGCTATGCTGGCTGGGAACGAGTTTCAGGGCTCTGCCTGTTTCTGTCCCCCTTATCTAGTATTGGGGTTACAGATACACGCCACAACACCTGGCTCTTACACAGGGCATGGGGACTTGAATTTAAGTCCTCACCCTTGTGTGACAGGCGCCGTAGTGAGTGAGCATCTCCCCAGACCATAGGTACTATTTTTATGCTCGTGTTCCAAAGGAGAAGACAGGCAGGGGGGCACTAGTGAACTTTCCCAGGATCCTACAGAGAGCATAGCGGAACCAGATTCCAAGCCATGCAGATGGCTCTAGCGTGTGGCTCTTCACTGCTAAAACCCATGGTTCAGCAAACACTGTTCTAGCTACACATCATTTGGGGAAGAGTACCTGAAATCTGAGTCCCACTAAAACTACTGAGTGAGAGCCACAACTCTCCTGCTCCTCAGCAGGAATCTACAGGAGAAAATTGAAGATTTTCCCTGCCCTTGGTGGATGAATTATTACTTCGCATGTGACTAAATGATTCGAAATCCCACCAGGTTATAAAACTTAAGAAAGGAAGTTACCTAAGAGGTAAGATAGGGACCTGGTGTGCTTCACCTGAATAAAAGACCTGAAATAACATGGGTAAATACCAGCTCAGTTTAGGTCAGACTTCAATGTTCTGGAAGGCCCTGTTGCCTTCTAGTTAATACTTTCAGTGACAGGGAAGCTAATGGGCTATTTGATGAATTTACAGTTGTGAACTTATAGAAACAAGTTCGTACAGTTCTTCCCATCTTTTGACTTGCCTCTTATTGTGAGGTAAGCTTCAGTGAACCAGATGGACTCATTGAGAGAGGTGACAATCACCTATTAGCTCACCCCCTAGGGAAGAAGCAGGTGACAGGATTTAGGCAGGAAAATGAGCCCTAGAACAAAAGATGGTGTCATTACTTGCAGCCACAATGCTGTTTAGGCTCCATCGGCTCCAGTTTCCCAGGCAGGTCACCCCTGAGGACGATTCTGCGCACTCAGTATCCTTAAGAGGTTCTGAGCTCCACGACTGCTCTATTGTTGATTGTTTTCTGAGATTTGCTTAACCCCATTGAGCTATGCCTGCTCTATGAAATTTGAGAGTGAAAGCATGTAGTGCCATATGGTAATTTAACGAAATGATACACTTCAGGAGACAGCGTTGCTGGCTTCCTCTGTGTCTGTGTCAGTTGGGTAAGAGAGAAAGATGACTCACAGAGCAGTCCTCTGGGATCAGTGAGAGTCTTGATTACACTTGGTTCCTGCCTGTCTTGTGGAGCAAACACTTGGACATTCATATACCTGGGAGGACTTTAATGATTACATGAACCGATTACAGGATCCAGGATTGAACTTGGGTATTGGCTTTTCTGAGCGAGAACACACTGGTGTCAGGCCAGTGGAAGACAGTCCTTTCTGTTTTTCAAGACAAATAAAAGCTGCAATTCCACTTTACATTGTAAAAGTAGTTCCAAATAAATTAGATGGTGATGTCTATCTTTACAGCAGCTAGCTAAGTGGCAGCCATTGAAAGACAGTGACAGCTGAAGCGACAATCCTCAGGGCTAAGAGGAAGGTAACACATGGGAGTTTCAGTGTGCTAAATCAGCTGTCCACATACCATAGCCAATCCAGGTGTCTATCGTGACAGAGATGATTGGTAGTAAGGTTGATTATGCTAAGCAGGTAAATCAAGCTTATATATCAGCAATGGTTTCTGTACTGGAAAGCTGTGAAGTCAAAGGTGCTTGATATAATAAAGTACCCCAGGGAGTCCATCTGTCCATCTGTTAGCTATTATCATGTTTTTCTTGAACACAGTGTTCAAACCACGCACAGGTATAGAGTGTATCTGTGGAGATTAAAAACCATGGTTACGTTAGCCCACATCTGCCTCTGGGGAACCTCCCATTTCTTTTGTAATGGGCATTCCCATGGCTGTTTTGCTTAACCTGATGTCTGCCTTCGGAGCATGTGGTGTGTTGAGTCTCCTTTGGGAGCGTTGGAGGATGTAGGCGTGGTGGAGGCAGAAGAAACGCTAGAGGCCAGTCTAGAATGCGCGTGACAGCTCAGACATCCCTTCGCACAGATAACCTGCTGGTGGTGGAATGACATATAGATGGCCTCTGTTAAAGCCATCTTACTTGCCTTTTAAAATCAAGTCTGCAGTCTTCCACCCGTATGGAATCCATCAGAACTTACAAAACACATCCAAATACCAATGACTTGGGAATACTATTTTTAAAGTTGCAATGTTTCTTAACTTCTCATTTCGTTTTAAAAGAACCACTACAGCTACCAAAGATAACGCCTTTGAAGACATTGAAACTAGATTTTTCCAAACCTCCATGGAGTTACAAGGAGGCAGAGTGGATACCCAGAGGGCCAGCTTGTCTCTGGGCAGTGTTTTCTGAGGTAGCAAGCCTCTGTTTCCCCCTTCTTCTTTAATAGAAAATCAAGAGGTAAAAATCACTGCTCGGGTCACAGGAAAGGACAGAATTGTTCAACCCTGTGATTCACCAACACAGCCTGCAACCTCTCTTTTACAGGCAGGGGTGATGAGCATGAGAGTCCGGCTTTGGGGCTGTCGCCTTGGGCAATAGGAAATAGGCCACTCAGGCAGTATGCAGGGATCACATAGACCCTCACACTCACTCCCAAAGGGAGAGGCCCTGGGGTCCAGATAGGTGTGGACCTGCTGCCACTTGGGAGAACATCTGACTCATTTTACCAAGGACAAGTTAACATGGAGATTAGTTATTTATACATATTCAAAACTGCTCCTGATGGCAGCAATGTCCTTGAGCAACACAGAACACACACATTTCACATGTATCTTCTTTTAGGACAGTGGCCAATTAAAAGGTCACTTATTTCATCATAACCGGAGAGTAGTCCTAGTTACTTCATGTAGAAAGTGGGGAGAGATTATTTCCCCCCAGTTTTCTTTTGACTTATTTAGAATCACAGGAATAAAGGGAGGAAAACTGCATCTTAAAACAATACAGTCTCCTTATTCCTTTCAGTTTACAACACAGAAACAGCCATTTTACAGTGCCAGGGAGAAAATGGTGCCTCTTTTCAGTGTGTTTCCAAGCTGCAGCCTTCATTCCATCTGGGCTTACCTCCTCTATCACACGCAGCCTGTGAGGATCACTTTTTGTCGGTGGTTAATCATTGGCAACTTACATGGCCCCGCTGGGCCTCAGTTTTCTTGGTTGTAAAATGTAGATAGTAGTATTTTTACTTCCAGGAGTTATTGTGAGAACAAAGCAGGTTAATAGATGTAAAATTCCTCAGAACAGAATTTAGTATGTGGTATACTGTAGTACTGTTAGTGCCATCAAAGCATTCTGACTCTTTCCCAATATTTTAAATTTAAAATTGTATTATCATTTTATGTGTATGGATATTTTGCCTGCCACATAGGTGCTTGGTGTCCAAGGAAACCAGAAGAGGGCATCAGATCCCCTGGAACTGGAGTAACAGGTGATTGTGAACCACCACATGGGTGCTGGGAATTGAACTTGGATCCTCTCCAAGACCAGCCAGTGCTCTTAACCTCTGAGCGACCTCTCTAGTCCCTTTTTCTTGATGATATTCATGGCTTTTCTAAGTGCAGCATATGGGAGGTTAAAAGGGGCTGTGAAGTGTAGGATCATATGATAATTCACAGTTGCAACCTCATGGTGAAACTCAGGGCAGTGGTGTGTAACCAGGGCAGAGGCTGATCTCAGGTAATGCAGTCATAGAAAGATTGAGACAAGTGGGCTTCTGCACCTTAGGGGCGAACAGAGGTTGGGGTGAACTGGAGACCAGGTAGGCTGAGATGGAGGAATATGGTAAGGAGGGTGATTCAGATATAAACATGTAAGAAAACAGGCAAACTGAAAGGTGAGACTGGTGTTGGGGCCATGGATGGCAGGGCTGTACGATGCGGGCTAGTTCTTATTTTTTAAACGTTTTTAAATTTAAATTAGAAACAAGCTTACTTCACATGTCAATCCCAGCTCCCTTTCCCTCCCCTCCTTCCCTGCCCCCCCAACAGGCGCCCCAGCCCCCACCCAATCCAGCGGGGGCTATTTTTAAAAATTATTATTATTATAACTACTACCACCACTACCACTACTCTTCAATATTGTGGATTAGACGTAGGGTCTCACACATGCTTAGCAAGCGCAATGCTATATCCCTAAGCCTTTAAAAATATATTTTATTTTTTCTTCTGAGATGGCATCAAATTAAGCTGGCAAGATAAGCCTTGGATTTTCCCAGGCAAGCCTTGAGCTTTGAAATGCTCCCACCACAGCCTCTGGAATGACTGGGAACACAGGCTGGGTCTGGAGGATTCCCCACCTGAGGCAATGAAGCAGGAACCCTGAAGATCTTTCTGAGGGAATGAAACACAGTTACTGGCATCTGAAGATTTCCTGTGTTGGGAGCGGAGGTCTGAGCCCGCAGAGCCTGCCTTCTGCAAGCCTCACTCTCCCTCAGCCACATCCCGCTATCGTAGGAGATTTGGGAACGCGCAGCCGCAGCAGATGGGTGAAAAAATGAAGGAAAAAAGAGTGACAGTTCAAAGGAAAACAAACAAAACCAAACCACCCAGAAGGAAAGAGCAAGACCTATCTGCCAATTGATTGGGTAACGGACTTGACGCAGGAGCTAGGTCATAGGTCACTCCTCGTATTCAGTTCCGTGGGTTTGGGAATTGGAGATGATGAGAAAGGGGCTGAGAACTGATTTGGGAAGGGAGCAAATGAGACCTTGCTTCTGGAGAAGCCTGAGTCTGTGACAATAGCAGGAACCCCTCTAATAACAGTGGACTCTTACTGTTTAACTGTGCCCCAGGCACTGTTTGTCCGCAAGTGCATTGCTTCAGGCAACAAGTTACTACTGTTGTCCCTGCTATGCAAAGGACTAGAAGTTCAGCACAGCTGCAAGATGACACAGTTAGATGGTTGACACTCAAGGCATCTGAATCCAGACCTTACGCTAGTCCTTGGCTTTGCTTGCCGCGTCTTAGGACAGCCCGACTCTGGCAGGAAGTGACACCAAAGGTTACAAACAGCCCACAGGGTTCGTGGTAGCTATGGAATGGGGAAGCGTTTTGAAGGGGGAAGGTGCAGACAGGAGAGATGCTGTGACAAGTCAATTGTTGGGAATGGTTCGGAGCCCCAGGAAACCGAAGGAAATGAAAGTAGCCCAAACCATGGCTTTGAAAGGACTGGCTTGTTAAGCAGATGGAGAGGGAAGTCAGAGCTGAGGAGGGAAAAGTCCTCCAGGATGGCAGGGACCAGTGGCTGTTTCATCATCAAAATGAAGAAGAAACAACTGGGCGGCTAAATGAGGGGTGCCTTGCGGCTTCTCCCATCACCTAAATAAGACGACCTTAGTGGGTCTAACATGGTCCAGGGATGGGCCTGATGGAACTTTTTAGGTGGTTGAGGATGACTGAACTCCTACATCTCCTGCCTCAGCCTCCCAAGTGCTGGGATTGATTGCCGGCATATGCCACCACTGTGCCGAGTTTCTGCTGCTGTTTGGGATTGAACCCAGGGCTTCCTGCATGCTAGGCAAGCTCTCTACCGATTGAGTTTTGCTCCCAGCATGTGTTCTCATTCCTGAACAAGCCAAGGATGCTCTCATCCCAGGATCCCTCTCACAGGCTAATCTATGCCATGATTCCCTTCTCCAATGAGTGTTTGCTGAATGCTTAGTATGCAGCCAGTGGCAAATAAAACGGACCAAAGAAATGTGGCCTTTCTGCTTTTAAATTGTCATCCTATCAGCATCTCTCTCTTCTCTCCATTTAGACATCACTTTTGTTTAGTTTCCCAGACGCTGCAGTTGTAATGGACTTGGTCTTAGCTTCACTGTTTGCCACATTTACCATTAGCTAAAGGGAACACAACTTCTAACACTTATTCCATAACCAGGTTCAATGGTACTGAAACCACTCCTGTGAATTTATAGGTGCAGGGTTCCACAGCTGGGTGTTTTACTCTCTATAATGTCACATACCATTGGCTCATATTGAGAGACTAGAGGCTGAACAATACAGTATTGAGATTTTGCTGAACTCATTGCTCCAGCAAAACATGTACCTGTTAGGATCTTCAACAATGGAAACACAAGAATTCTCGATCACTATTGACACTTCTAGAGCAATACCAATAGGAAGAGACATGGTCTCAGAAGGGGCAAGAAAGTCACCTGGCCTCGAACTGCAGTTGGTTACAAAGTGCACATACATCAACCGTATGACAAAGAAGTAAATCAAAGTTTATGTTGGCCTAAGGGTAGAAGTTAAGAACCTAGAGGTACTTGAGGAGATTGTTGGGTTACACCAATGATGCCTTAGGAGATAGCATCTGGGGGCTGGAAGGATGGCTCAGTGGTTAAGAATGTTCATTACTCAAAGAGGAAGTGGATTTGGTTCCCAGCACCTACATGATAGCTAACGACCACCTGCAACTCCCCTTTCAGAGGACCCAAAGCTCTCTTCTGGCCTCCTCAGCATGCACGTGGTGCACAGACAATGCAAGTTACCAAAGCATCTAAAGTAAAAACTGATAAATCTTTAAAACAGATTGACAAAAGAGGGAAAACAACTGGACTCACGGGGCCGTTAAACTAAAAGAGGAGAGGGAGGGTGAGAGAGGATCGGGGAGGCCCTGGATCAGGTGTTCTGAGGCTGGCTTTGGAGAGTAGTTTCTTTGTCCTGTCCACTCTTTAGTCCCTTTAGACTGAACTTGCTGGCAGTAGATTTCAAAGCTCCCCTAGCGTCTCCAGGTGCTCACAGGCAGCCCCTGCTGGGTTCTCGCCTTTCCCTCTATTTCCTGAATTCCTTGTGTAAGCATCCTTCTCCCTTGTGAGGCTGTAATCGGCTTTGACAGCAGGGCTGTGTCTTATTCATCTGTACAACACCATTTCCGCCCCTAGCCTTGTGGTGTCTTACTCGTGTAGAATTCTGTGTTGTGTGTTAGAAGCAAATGAAAATTCTCCCATATTTCTGCTGCTGCCATGAGAAGGATGTGTTTGTAAGGCATTAGCTCCTGCCTTTAACTGAATGACAGACAAGCCATTTCAAGTGCAAATAAAACCTGCCTTGAAGGATGTTTTGTTATTGATTAGTGTTTGGGAAAACCAGCATTATTATTGTAGTGTATGTAAATTAGATGACCCCAGAGAGGGCCAGTGGAAGGAGTTAATTTATATAAGGAAAACAGCCCCAAAGGTAACTATTAATATTGGCTCCAAAAGCTGCCCCCTGACCTCCACATGTACGACACAGCACACAGGTGCTCCCTCCATAAAAATAATTTGCATGTCCTTATAAGTGTGCTGAATAAAATACTTCCCTCGAGGGTTAGGTCTACCTGTGAATGTCACTGTACCACACCAGGTGACACATCTTCTCATTGTATATTCTTCGGGCATCTCAATTGTTGGGAGAGCGTATGTATACTCTGCCTTCTCTTTTATCTCTGAGCGTCTTTCATGCTACCGCATGGAGATGCCTCTTTCTCTTTAAGGGATGCACGGCTGTGTGTGTCACCTGTCAGCTCCTGTCATCTCACTTCAGACCCTGGGAACCATGAGGCCAGCACCCTGCTAGGTTTGCTAAGAATGAACCCCAGAGAGAGGCTGGAATTCTCTGGAGGGAGCTGCTGTCCCCAAACAAGTGACCTCATACCCTACGGTGGCTGTTCCCTGCAGACTCCAGCCTTCCTTTCCTTTTTCCTTCTGACTCATTTGGCCTTGCCACAGGCAGCCTCATGCTGTCCCCTGGCAGCATTGGCACCGCCTGGCCGGTGATCCTTTCTCAGAGGCCTGACCAGTTCCCCAGGCTTCTCCTTTGCTCTCTAGAAGCCTTGGCATTCTCCCTTTATGTTCCCAGCCACAGGGTGTGAACTGCTTTCTAGAGTTACTGTTCTCTCTCTCCCCTTTTTGCTTTAAAAGGTCTCCAGCAAGCAAGAAACCAAAGCCCATGAATTTCCCTTTGCAGAAATGCCTAGCCAGTTTCTGTTTTCCTAGATGGACTCTAGCAGATACAGTATTCAATACCAAAAGGCCCAACACACTCAGGGCTGCGGTGGCAGAGACCCTAAGTCCTGGCAGAGCACCTGGCTCTTGAGTATCTGCTGGAAAGCCTCATCTTTCTCTGGACCTTAGATGAGCAAACCATAATCTATTTAACTTGTCCTCTTTGATCTATGGTCAGACTGTCCCTTACCATACTAGTAACTTTTCTCATTGCTATGAACAGACAGGGCTCTACTGTACATGCGTCTTTGCTGTTGACAGAGCAACGTTGTTATGTGATGTTTTGCTCTGTTAGTTTTTTGGCTCTTTTGGGGGCCCCACCACACAGCTCCCACATAAATCACACACGGAGGCTTATTCTTGATTATGAATGCCTGGCCTTATCTTGGTTTGTTTCTTGCCAGATTTTCTTAAATTATCCCAACTACCTTTTGCCTCTGGGCTTTTTCCTTTTCTAACTTCTGCAATCTTACTTTCCTTTTTACTCCATGGTTGGCAGGGTGGCTGGGTGGCTGGGTTTCTGGCCCCTGAATCCTCCTCTCCTTGTTCTCTCATTGCTCTTCCTCCATTCTCCTTCTCTCTGCCTGCCAGCCTCACCTATCCTCACTCCTGCCTCGCTATTGGCCGTTCAGCTCTTTATTAGGACCATCAGGTGTTTTAGACAGGCACAGTAACACTGCTTCGCAGAGTTAAACAGACACAACATAAACAAAAGTAACACATCTTTATTTCATTAAACAAATGTTCCAGAGCATAAACTAAAAGTAACACCTTGAGATAATATTCCCCAACACCACTTAAAGGAGGAAGGATTTATTGCTGTGCACAGTTTAATAAGGGAGGTAGTCTGTCATGGTGGGAAGACACGGCAGCAGGAACAGGAGGCAACTGCCCCCATTGTGTTCACTTGCAGGAAGCAAAGAGAGGAATGGTGATGCCCATGCCTTTTTCTCAGACTTTTTTTCTTCCCCTGTTTCCTGAAATGCCAGCTATGGGATGCTGCTTGTCATGTTCAGCGTAGGTTTTTCCTTCTCTTCCTGGAAACACTTTCAGAGACACACTGAAAGGTGCAGTTTCTAGGTGGTCTCCAACCCAGTAAACAACGTAACCATCATACCCATCTCTTATTATCAGCAACAGTACATTAAACACTCTTTTTAAAATTTAATATAGAAACGATCTTACTTTACATATTAATCCCAGTTCCCTCTCCCTCCCATCCTCCCATACCCCCAACCAACCTCCCCAGGGAGGTTGAGGCCTTCCATGGGGGATCATCAAAGTCTGTTACATCATTTGGGGCAGGGCCTAGGCCCTCCCCCATGTATCTAGGCTAAAAGAATAACCCTCCATGGGAAATGGGCTCCCAAATCCATTTGTGCACTAGGGGCAAATACTGGTTCCACTGTCAGAGGTCCCATACATAGACTGCCCAGACCTCCTAACTCGCACCCACATTCAGAGGGTTTGGTTCGGTCCAATGCTGGTTCTCCAGTTTTACGACTGGGGTCCCTGTGCTCCCACTTGGTCAGGTCAGCTGTTTTTGTGGGTTTCTCTAACATGGTCTTGACCCCTTTGTTCATCCCTCCTCCCTCTCTACAACTGGGTTCCAGGAGTTTGACTCAGTGTTTAGCTGTGGGTGTCTGCTTCTGCTTCCATCAGCTACTGGATGAAGGCTAAGGATGGCATTTAAGGTAGTCATCAATCTCATTATTGGAAGAGGGCATTTAAGGTAGCCTCTTCACTACTGCTTAGTCACTTAGTTGGGCTCATCCCTGTGGATCTCTGGACATTTCCTTAGTGCCAGATTTCTCTTTAAACCTATAATGACTCCCTCTATTAAGGTATCTCTTTTCTTGCTCTCCTCTATTCTTCCCCCAACCAGTCTTTCTGATCCCTCATGTTTTTCTCTCTCTTGCATCAAACACTCTTAAATGCATATTTTTTCATGTATGTCTGAGTGTCAATAAGATAAATTTGTAGATGAGGAACTGATATGTCAAAAGGATTGTCAAATCATTCTTTCTTGGGGTTATAGTAATTCTGTTTGTAGGAGAAACAGAATCATACACAGGGAAGCAGGAAGCAGGTGTGGTACCCTTGCCCAATTCGTAATGAGGGGTTCATACAGGATGAGAGAAGCATGGCATGACCCATCTTTAGAGGAGTCTCTTTCTGGCCTTTTTCCCCCCAGGAACTTCGTTCTGAGACCTGTGGATAACAAAGGCCAAACCAAGCCACAGCTGACTAAGATGCTTCACCATTCACTTATTAGGGGGAAATAGAAGAAAAGGGGGTTATCTGTCCCTTACAGCCAGGCTGGATGGTTTAAAGAGTAACTTTGTCTAGTGGAGACTTTGTACCCAGCTAATGCGGTTGTAGTCATCAGTAATAGTACTTCTATAGACGTGTGGCTATTGGAGAGAGAGGCCATGCTCTTGGATGTACTGTGTACAGATGTAAGGCCTTGTGAGGCAATTCCTATTGAGTCCAGAAAAACACACATGGAATTTTGGTAGCTACTCCACTCTTGGTTTTTGTTTTGTTTTGTTTTGTTTTTTGTAGTGGCAAAGATGGCAAGAATCGGTAATACACAGCTACACAATTCATTTGCCGAGTCCATACCTCTTTTATTCCTCATCTTTGATTCATTTCTGGGGGGTTGATGCTTGCTTCACAGTGGCACAATAAAACATTCCTCCTTGCGTCCTTGCAATACATCTCTGGCAAGCTCGGGATGCCACCAAGTCATTTTTACCCCCTGCCGTCTGGTTTTCCTGTCATTTGTTCCCTGCCCAGCAGAGCCACAACACAGCCGTCATTGTCCGTGTTTAAAGGAGACACGCTCTGTTCTTGCCCTTGGCTCTGTGCACACTCAGAGTGGGGTCTTTCCCGCCCCGTAAGGTCTGGGCTGCTCTCCTGCAGGGGACTTTTGTCCCACTGTGTCTCGCTTGTGCCATTCTTAATTCGCACGGCTGAGATTCTGTCGTCACCAATTAACATTAGTGAAAGGCCTCCTGGATGTGTGGCTGCACAGGGGCTTATTTAGTATTCCCTTTGTTTGAGACATCAGGTGGCTTTTTCAAATGAATTTTTAAGTATCTCAGTGATGATGAAGACGAACGGAGACATCAATTAGGGATCAGAAAGGCAAGTCCACAGGAAACGCTTAAAAAGGAGAGCATGAAGGGTTGATGTGAACACCCCAACATTTAAAAGCGGTTTGCTTTTTTTTTCCAGTCGACAAATGACAAAAGTAGCAGATAAATTCATTATTCCTGCAAGAACCCTGTCAGCCTTCTAGCCAGACATCGGCCTTGATCATCTTAGTCTCCTCTCTGGCAGTTGCAGTTTTCAGTGCCAAGTATGAAATTTCCTCCTGAGCCTTTGCTAGTCATCTGGACCCCCGGGGGATGACTTTCTGTTTCAAACTTCATTCACGCTTCTCCTGTATCTATTTATCATCTATCTATCTATTTATCGACAGGGTTTCTCTGTGTAGCCCTGACCATCCTGGTCCCCTGACCATCCTAGAATATAGACCAGGCTGGCCTCACACTCAGAGATCAGCCTGTCACGCCTGTAATCCCAGTCACACTCCTGAGGCAGAGGCAGGAGGACCTCTGTGAGTTCGAAGCCAGCCTGGCCTATAGATAGACTTTTATTTTTTTATTTTTATTTTTATTTTTTGGTTTTTACGAGACAGGGTTTCTCTGTATTGTTTTGGAGGCTATTGGTCCAGCCCGGCCTCGAACTCACAGAGATCTGCCTGCCTCTGCCTCCCGAGTGCTGGGATTAAAGGCGTGCGCCACCACCGCCCGGCTAGACTTTTATTTTAAAAAATGGATGTGAGAAGAATCAAGAGTGAAGGAGTGGCAGTTGCGATTCACAAACATAATTTTTTTGTTCCCGTTAAGTCCCGATATGAGTCCCCCACCCCCCCAAGGGATCAGAGGGTGAAAGAACACCACTGAAAGAAGACAGCGGTTGATTTTGTGGTCTAAATAACATTTCTTTGGATCTGTCTACATCGTATGAGGTTTTGGACCTATCTATCCTTTTAGACGGGAGGCTAGGGTAAAGCGGATGTCGGTAGGAACTGGTTTTCAGCCGGGTCCTCCTGGACATTCTCCTTTCCGGAAAAAGAAACCCTAGGTTCTGTCGTGCATTCTGGAACGCCAGGCACTCTTTCACGTTCTGTGATGTCAGGGGCCTGGAACCAGCGAGGTGGGCTCTTGCAGAATTCGGCCGGCGCACACCAGCGGTGGTCGTGCGGTGCGAGCAGTCGGCCTGCAGCCTCCTCCTGGACTAAGCTCCCGCGGGCCCCGCCCACCGCAGTCCCCGCATCCTCATTGGCTGGTTCTCCGCCCGCCATTCCCTTCCTGCTGCCGGCAAAGGTGCGGGTCGGTGCCCTTGCGAGCGCTGGTTGGTCTAATCGTAATGACGGTAAGGGCTGCCATTGGTCATCAGGCTCCCAGAGTGGGCGGAGCAAGGCCGAGCGGCGGGGCTGGGCGGGCGGCGGGGAGTGCGCCGGCGCGTAGTCGGGGACGCCGAGTCCAGGATCTTGCTAGGGAACCGGTGTTGTCTTCCCGCCCCGCCCCCCTCGGGGCTCAGTCCCGTTAACTGTCGGCGGGCCTGGTGCCGCAGCGCTGGGCGACATGCCGGTGCGCTTCAAGGTGAGCTCGGGGGGTTCGGCGCCTGGTGGCGGGGACCCCGCCCGGTGAGCACGCTGCGCGCTTCGGCCTCACCGAGGCTCCTGGCTCGGAGCCTGGGCAGGGGCCGAGGATGCTCCGGCCCGTGGATGCTCCAGCGCGGAGGGACGGGTGTGAGAGAGTTCGATGGGGTCCTGGTGGAAGTCGTTCTGGGGGCGCCAGGGGCGGAGACGGAAGGTGGAGGGCACTGGACAGTGGGACGAAAGGCTGCTTTCAGTGTGGGACACCTGTGGTCCGTCTGACGTTTGCAGCCAGCTCCCCTTTTCCGCAAACCTTGAGGGGAGGAGGAAAGGAAGGAATGAAGGAGGGAGTGAGGGGGGAGAGAGAGAGAGAGAGAGAGAGAGAGGGAGGGAGGGGAGGGAGAGGGAGAGGGAGAGGGAGAGGGAGAGGGAGAGAGAGAGAGAGGGAGAGGAGAGAGAGAGAGGGAGAGGGAGAGGAGAGAGTGGCTAGGCAGCTTGCCTCGTTGTACACTTGTTTTAGCCGTGCTAACATTTCCAGGTAACTGTATAGCACCCTTCCACGCAACGGGTGGCCATAGTTTTGCAGAAATCCCCACTCTTAATTCTTCAGGGCTTGTCGACGGAGTGGGAGGGGGGAACGGGGGAACTTGCCTTTCTCCAATTGCTTTTTATTAAAAGGAACTAGCGGAATCCATACTATTATGCTCGCTGTGGGAACTTAGGATGACTTTCTATTGATGAGGACTCAGATTTGTTACTACACTTTATCAGATGAGCTCACACTTTGGCATTGGAGAACCAGCTGCAGGGCAGCCTCTCTGATGTCAGACTCCTGCTTCAGTGGGCCTCAGGTGGTTGTGAGGATTAAAGGGCTACTTAGCCAGGGCTGGGTAAACATTAGCCATCATTAAGGAGATTGTCTGGGTTTAATTCTCATTCTTGGGCCTTTCAACACTCTTCGGAGGTTGAGATTTGTTTTTTGTTTTGTTTTTTTCCTTTCTGATGTTGACTTTTAAAACACCATTTATCACACGGTGCTAAACTGTTCTTTGTATTACAGGGGCTGAGTGAATACCAGAGAAACTTTCTGTGGAAAAAGTCGTATTTGTCAGAGTCCTACAACCCCTCAGTGGGGCGCAAGTACTCATGGGCTGGGCTTAGATCGGATCAGTTAGGTAAGTGGAGCAAACCAGTAGCATTATAGCCTGAATAAACCTTAGGTTATGTTTATAAAGTATTAAAATCTGTATTCGTATAGCTGCCAAATATTTATTGATGCTATACTGTGATCCCAAACTCCCTTATGAGCAGAAAAACCAAACAACTCAGTAAACAAGGCATTTCAGGTTGTATATAAAATAGCAAGATAGCAAATGGGTTGAAGAGCAGAGTTGAAGGGAATACACTTGAGATCTGTCATTCTTGAAGGGCTACTCTGCGGTTGTTTGAGCTGGAACCTGAGAACTGAGAGGGGCCAGCATGGTGAAGAAGACTCCAGAAATCTTGAGGAGCAGAAGTATAGGTAGAGCAGCTTGCCCAGGTCTAGTTAGTGTCAGAGGCATGACTTGAACTTGTCGCTTTGGGCTAGTGCCTATGAGCTCAGAGCTATGTTCTTTTTATTAGTATGCTTCTCCAGACCCCAGAGAATTTGAGCCCTTGGTCAGGGTTCCCAAGAGAAAAGGGTGAACTGACTGTCATAGCTGCTCTGTTTCTTTCTCACTGGAATATAAGATCTCTGAGAACAGCCCTCTTATCTCCTTGTTTGCCAGTAGAAACCCAGGGCTTTGGGACACTTGACTCCCTATTAAAATAATTTTTATTTTTTATGCTTGTATGCATGCGTGTACACGTGTGTATACACATGCAGAGGTCAGAGAACCATCCCGGGTGTCATTCTTTGGGAAGTCCACCTGCTTTATTTTGGGACAAGGTCTCTCAGTTAGATTAGGTTTCCTGGCAGAGAGCCCCAAGGGTTCACACCTGCCTCCACCTCTCCAGTGCTCCTTTAGGAAGAGAATGCTATCACACTCTTTTTTGCATGGGTCCTGGGGGGCAAACTCAGGTTCTCATGCTTACAAGGCAATGTCAGCCCTAAAACTCACTTTCAAATTGATGAATAAATTTGAATTAGAATATGCAGTAAATATAACCTTGAGCAAATCAAACCTGCCTAGTGGGTCTTAGGAAGCCACAGTGCATGGGGTTGTCGGGTAGGGCTGAAGGAGGCATTGCTTGGTAAGGGCTTTACTTACGAAGATCAATACTTAAGAGTCCTATCGATGGCCTGTGAGAGTGATGTGTAAGCCCTCAAATGTTAGGCATTTGAAGCCAGAGAAAGGCAAGGCTTACAGCGAGGATACCAAGCTGAGAAGGCAGTAAAATAAGGAATATGTTTAAATTAGGTTTGGAGAACAGAAGGAAGATGGGTAGCTTAAGGCTCCTCTGCATTATAAAGATTCTTAGCCCAGGGCCTGACTTCAGAGGCCCAATTCTTTGGCAGCATGCTGGAAAACCTCTCTGCTCCTCTATTCTGTACTTTGGAGTGTTTGTTAGATCAAGAATGCAAAATAAACTGATCTTCAAGGATAGCTATCTCATTGAAGGCCAGAGGGGTATGACTGCACACTGGGTGATTGGCTAACTTGATTAATTGTCCTAGCATTTCTGAAATCAGCGCATTCAAGGGGCGAGTGATGAGAGGCGACCATGCAAGTGAAACCACTTCGGAGCAGGGTACATCTTGAAGGAAGTAATGGCTTAGGGGAGGGAGGTTTGTAGGGTCTTCAGGTAAGCACAAGGCTGTCAGGCTACTCAGAAAATGGGAGTAGACTAACAAGGAACCAGTGGGCTCACCTAGGACTGGCTGTCCATCCTCTCAGTACGGTGCAGCCCTCCCAACCAGGGTGTCTGCTGGAGCTGGGAAGACAGAGGGCAGCTGATTGGAGAATCTTCCTCTTTGCTCATTACCAAAACCCCACCCCTCTGTTACAGCCAGAGTCTAAAACAGTGCTCTTCCGTTTTGTTTTGTTTTCATACTTCCTATAGTAATTAGAGGGCCTGGAGTAATGGCTCTGAGGTTAAGAGCCTTGGTGTTCTTGCAAAGAGCCCACATAGCACACACATGAAGTTCACAAGCATCTGGATCTCTAGTTCCAGGGGGATCCAACCCCTTCTGGCTCCTGAGGATACCAAACATGCATGCACTATACATATATGCATGCAGGCAAAATACTCAGGCACATAAAATAAGAATAATAATTAAAAAAAGAATTTAGAAGGTAGCAGAATTTAGTTCAGTGGCAGAGCACATACCTAAACGTATGTGAGTGACTGAGTCCCCAGTGGTCCCCCAAAGTTAATAAAACTTTCCTCCTGTTTTAAAATTGATCTTTAATTTTTTTCTGAGCTTTTATAAATAGGATGTATATTTTGGTGGAGTGTGTATATACGCTTTAGAACTGCCACCTCAGCTCAATTCAGTCTACAGGAAATGTCATTTGCAAAGTCACCTTCATCGGTGAATTTGGCTTGCCAAATTAGAGTGCCTTTCTATGGGAAAGACTAACTGCATGCTTTGGTTCCAAGTTAAGGTACAAATGTGCACTTCCCCTGCCAGCTGAACTGTATGGGTGTTGAGAAAGCAGGGAGTCTACTGCTTCTCCTTTGCTGTCTGCAGCCTTTGCCTTCCTGTGAGACACTGTCCCTTAGGGCCTTGTGCTCTCGTGTCCCCTTGTTCCCCTCGCCCTGAGTTCTTGTACTGTGTCACAGTGAACCACCACAGGTAGTGTCGGGCTGCTTGAGATGGCAGGGAACCACCACAGGTGGTGTCAGGCTGCTTGAGAGGCAGTGAATCACTACAGGTAGTGTCGGGCTGCTTGAAATGTGTTCCTGTCTCCGTAACATGGAAGCAGGACCACGATGGTCTGTAGTGAACAGAAACACAGGTGGAAGATAGTGTCAAGCAAGATCACATGTGGAATTCAGGATCTAGAAAATGATCCTTTCTGCTCACCCACCCCCCTCCCGATGTCTTTGTGTGCATGTCTATTGATGTCTTCCTAGTCCAGGGAAGCCCATGAACATGGAACCCTCGCTTCAGTGGCTAAGCAGCTCAGAGAGAGGTTTGTGAGTGGTAGGTTTACCTCATGTCAGCTTTTCCGTTGCCTTCCCTTCTTCTCTGGTCTTACTCTTCCTTAGGTGGAGCAGCTCTCTTTCTGTTTAAAAAATGCCCTGAAATAGGGCGTTAGCTCAGCACTGTCGCAGACTCCACCTACCTCAGTAAAAGGAAGGTCTGGTTTGGTCTCTGTTCCTGCTGGACAGTGATGTAGAGAAATCGTATCTTAGCTCTTGTTAAAGGGTCATTCTTGAATTCTCAGGAAGGGAAGGCGAAGGAGAACCAGGATCTAGCACAGTGATATCTCACACTGTTCATCTTGGTCTGTTCTACATAGAAGGAGCTTTGTGAAAAGCTCTGAATCTCACAGACCGGGGCTTATTGTTCTAAGTAGCACAGGAAAGTAACGGGAAACGGTCTCTTACCTTGTGATGCCTGTGGCTTGTGTGGGGAGAGCTTGGACATTGTGACCTCAGTGTTCAATTTTACTACTACTTTAAAACAATAAATATTTGATGCTGATAAAGTCCTGCAATTTGGAGGAATTTATGTGTGTGTATTGCTATTTTTAACTTTTGCTGATGGGGGGGAGGGGAGTGTGTGTATGACCACCTCATGGCATGTGTGGAAGGGTCATGGGACAGCTTTCTACCATGTAGGTCCTGGGGATTGAACTCAGGTTGTTAGACTTGGTGGCAGGTGCCATCTTTCTCTCTCTCGATTGAATTTTAAGCCTCCATCTCTCTCCTCACAGGTTTTATTAAAAGCTCTTCCTGACTGAACTTTGGTAGTAACTAATTTTATGTGCTGTGTTTTGTAGGGATCACAAAAGAGCCAAGTTTTATTTCAAAAAGAAGGGTTCCCTACCATGACCCCCAGATTTCAAAATCCCTGGAGTGGAACGGAACCATCACAGAGAATGATATGGTTGTGCCACCAGAACCCCAGACCCTCCAATCACCAAAACCACAAGAGGCAGAGGAAAAAGAAGATGCGAGCCAGGAAAGAGCTCCCTCATTAGAGGCTTCCAGGGTTCCCAAGAGAACTCGATCTCATTCTGCAGACTCCAGAGCCGAAGGGGCTTCAGACACTGCGGAAAAACACCAGGATGTAACAAACCATGCACTGGATCATGAAGTGGAGTTGGAACCTTCCACCAAACCTCTTGCGGAGAGTATAGACCCCCGGGTAGGAATAGCCATCATATTTCTTTAGAAAAGAGTGACGGGTTTTATCATTTCATTACTACTACATTGTGTATTTAAATTTTTCTTGTTGTTACTTCCTTGTCTTGTGTCTCTGGTCTAGATGCCAGCAGGCTGCTGGAAGTTACTAAGAATGGCTCTATTCTTGATACTCTATTTGGTACTGGTTGTACTAAGGCGTGCCTGCCCTAGATGAACAGTCCTCCTCTGGATTTTATTCTCCAGAGACTAGCACCAGAGTCCTCAGGGATGAGGTCAAGCTGAGGCAGGAGGGAGAAGGCTATAGTTCCCCGGCTGGGGTTCTCAGCTGACTTCTATCCTAATTTCATTTCTTACTGTGTAGCAGCAAGGGAACAAACGGATTCTCAGTTGACAGGAGGAAGAAGGAGGAGCCTCTGGCTGGCTCTCAAAGGTCTTGCAGTTTTGGCCTCTTATGTCACAGCTGGCCTGCAGCAGGCTGGACAAGCACAAAAGCAGAGGCTGCAGGGGAGTGTGTGGGACTCTCACTGCCCCCCACATTGTATTCTTCAGGCTGCTGCTCTGTCCCTAGTTTCCTTCAGCCTTTGCCTGCATCCCTGGAGCCATTTAGGAGTGCTGGAAGAGACTCTGTGACTTTTGAGAAAGCCAGGGGATGTAGGGGGACCATGGAAGGTGCTGGGCGAGCTTGGTGGGCAGAGGGAAGGATGGCCAGAGAAGTGCGTGGATAGGCCAAGGTGCTGTGATCTCTCTCTCTCTCTCTCTCTCTCTCTCTCTCTCTCTCTCTCTCTCTCTCTCTCTCTCTCTCTCTTTCTCTCTAATAGATTTAATTGTGAATGATTGGAAGGAAGGAACAGAGCAGTACTATTTATTAGGTGCATAATAGTTCCTTGATACTATTATTAAGAAAGGAATTTGAAATATTTTGACAATTTAAAAGTGGTTATTTAGAAGTTAAAAGTTTGCTATACTGTATGCATTATAGCTAGCAATGCTGTAAGGTACAATTAAAACTTAAGGGGATACATTTCATGTTACATGCTTTATAGCACGCTTTAGACTTTAAGTTTTCATTGCTTTGGGTTTTCTCCCCCCCAACAGTTGGATAGGCATCTTCGTAAGAAAGCTGGATTGACGGTTGTTCCCTTGCACAATGCCTTGAGAAATTCTGAATACCAAAGGCAGTTTGTTTGGAAGATCTGTAAAGAGACTGACCCCGTGTTTGCAGCCAATAAGGTAGTTTAACAGCTGTGATATGTTTCTGAGTGCTCTAACCTGATTTAGTAACACAGACTTATGTGGAGCTAAGAGCTGAGAGAAAGTTGGAACTGACCTAGGCCTGTTCTAGGTTCTGGGAGACAGATGAGAGTTTTGCTGGACTCTTACTCTCCCTTGTGGTTTACATAATAATATCATATAATATTTATGTAATAAACTGTTCTGGGCTACTAATGATCCACTAAGCCGGAGGCAGGACAACGAAAACGTTGGGGAGTAGCAAGTGTTCACATGCCAAAATATCTTTTTATTTTTTTAAATCATTAAATTGAATATATTTCATTTGACTGTTTCTGTGTGATATGTAGTTTTTAAGAAAGATAACTGCTTTGGATAGTTAATAAATGCAAAGTTGGTTGACAGTAGCACTCGATGTAATTGTTCCTTTGAATCAGCTGAACAGTGACAGCAATCGAATTGAGCTGTATTTGTCATTATCTTTAGATTAGATTAGATTTATTATATCTTTTACAACTTTAGTATTTTACTGACTTGCTAGTAAACATTCTGCTAACTGCTGCTGTCTTCCGGAGAAGTCTTAGCTTCTGATTTCCTACTATGTTGTTAACTTTCAGCTCCATGTGGAGTAGCTCCAGAAGTCCATGACAGCTTTGTCTTTTGTTCTGATCGTTGTGCTTTTCTTTCTAAGTCTCTGTACTTTACCTGCCTCGATTCATTTGCCTGCATTTTAGTGCTCGTTGTGTACCCCGTACCTAAACACTAAGAGGATAGACAGAGCAGGGCAGTAACATCTGCACTCTCCCACGGACATCTGCACTCCAGGGGCAGCTTTCTTTAGTTGTATGTTTTGGGATCATATGAAGTATAACACAAAGGGATGTGTTCTCTTTTTAGGACCTAATACATAGGATCAGGGTTTCCTCTGCTTGCTTGCTTGAACTTTTCTTAGATAGTAAGTGTTCTTAAAAAATATCTGTGAGTTGAAAATTGTTTCCTTTTTGTAGAAAATTTGGCCTATGAGCTAGAGCTGACTCATCAAAGATTTCTTCATAGATTTTACATGCCAATGAAAGCATTTTTCAGAAATGTGTTTTTATAGGATCAGAAGTATAATGTAAAATAAACCACCCACAGTGTCTTCATTAGTGATGCCATTGCTTTCATTAGCGAGGATTTCAAAGTGCTTCTGTGGGAAGCAAATGCTCTTTCTAAGTTCAAAGCACATTGGCTTTGAGCTCTGGAGGAGCTCACTGATAAGCTTTCAGTCCCTCTAGGGAGTCATCTGCTTTCAGTCAGGTGCGTCTCTTAATAAGGTTGTCATATTAATATTGAAAGGAGTTGGACTAGTTTGACTGAAAAGCCCTGAGGTTGTGTTGTGCTGACAGCTGTGTTTGGATTGGGTCTCCATAAAGCAGTAGTGGTGTGTGTCTCACCTGGCACCCTCCCGGTATTCACTGTCATGGGTGGTAATATACCAGCACATGGAAACCATATTGAATATTGTGGATGAAAGAAAACATTTAAAAGCAATATAGTAATTCTTGAATGTTCTCTCTTGTCTTCATGAAAAGGCTAAATCTAAGCAAAGGGCAAAAAAAAAAATCCCAGATTGAACAAGTCAGGTACCAGTTTATGCTCTTTTGGAAAAAGTGGAGTTTTGACAAAGAGAAACATCATTTGGAGAGCTGACAAAAGTTACCTTAATCTAATGTCTGTTCATATTATGAAAATTTGCTTATTTCATTATCTCACTACAACTGATGGAAGGAAGCAGGGAAATCTGGGAAGGGAAAAATCAGACGAGTATAGTTTATTATTTTTGCTTAAATAACATTTTGATTGTAATTTGACTATTCAAGGCATAGTAACAAGTATAGAAATTTGACCTTTGGCTACTAATGACACATGTGAAATGGAGTTGCAGTCATATATAATTTTGCCTTTTTCTGTACTATAATTTAATTTGTTGTTTTTAGAGCAATTAAACACCTGAGTTCTGTGTCACCAAGTCATTAACTGAACTGAACTTTTTCTTTTGTTGTTTTAAGGTTTTCCGTAATAAGAGCCAAATTGTTCCACACTTCAAAGGCAATGCAGTTGTCCATGAGACTGAATATAAGCGGAATTTCAAGGGTTTATCTCCAATGAAGGAACCAAAGTTAAGAGAGGCTTTGAAAGGAAACAGTGATCTTGAGGCATTGTCTCCAGAGAAGAAGGTATCTGCTAACTCCTAACCTAGTAAAGGTTTCACACACCTCACAGTCTATCCTGTTACCACCCAAGTTCCATTTCTTTTGCTAGCATTAACTCATTTGTCCATTAAATGCCATATTTTCCTTGACTACTTGAGTGAAGCCAGGTCCTGTATAGGTACTGAGAGTACAGCATGCAGACACAGCAAGCTCAGCGGCACTTAGGCTGCTGGGAGAAAGATACACAAGTAACTAAAGTGACCAAACTTAGCAGTGCAGCAGGTAAGTCTTCCATGTCTGATGTCAAAGGATTGACCTTGCAGTGACATGAGCTTCAGGGCAGCAGGAATGATGGGAACTTGTATTTTACAGTAGTAGCTATTAGATGTAACACATTTAAGACAAACTTTTTATTATGCTAAAATATAGTTAGTATAATTCATATCATTTACTGCAGTGAATATAAACACCTGGGCTTGTGTTTGAGCTTACAGGTATTCTAAGTTATGGCATCAGGATAAAATCATTGCAGATTATAGGAAAATGAAATATAAAATAGGTTTTTAATCTTCTGTAGTAATGTTATCCAATACTTTGTGATTTTTTAAAAGTAGAAATATCTGATTAAAATAACCTGTGTATGTGTGTGTGGATACAATGCTTATACACATGCACACCAGTATGCACACGTGTACTTATGCACATGCATGCACATGCGCGTGCACACACACACACACACACACATGCATGTGCACACAGTACACACACATATTTTCTTTTGACCTATGACATTTTGGGGGTTGGAAAATGTTACTCTGTAAAGCACCATGGTAACTTAATTAGTAAAACTTCAATTACTATAACACTTGAATGTAAATTTAAGGACTAATTCAAAATCTCTGTTCAATGTGTAGTAGTATTGTTTGCTTAATATTTAGATGGCATTTGTTAACCTTTAAGTTAAAAGCAAAACAATGAAACACTAGTCATGGCTCTAAACTCAGTTGGTTTTAAAACTTGTTGACTTTTCTTGTTTTCTTTAGTAGCTAAAACATCTAAGAGCAAAAATGTAATAGGCTCTCCAAGCCTAGCTTTCTAACATCTATGTTTTTACTTTAATGTCTGACATCTCTAAGCATAAAAGCTCAAATTATTTCCATTTCAATATAACAAGGCAGACGAGCCTTTAGAGTTAGAAGTAGACATGGCATCAGAAGACTCAGACCAGCCTAAAAAGAAGCTTGCTCCGTGGAGACACCAAAGGCTTGGGTATGTATTTTATAAGGAGATGGTCATTGTTGGGTGGTCACCTTGCTAAAATACTTACTTCCATTCTGTCTCTCTTAGCAAGGTGAATTCTGAATATAGAGCAAAATTTCTGAGCCCAGCCCAGTATTTATATAAAGCTGGAGCTTGGACATGCATGAAGGAGAACATGCCAAACCAGGTGAGTCTGTGATTTCTCATTTTCTTCTTCCAGCCTATCCAACAGTTTTACAGTTAGTTTCATTCACAATTTAAAGATGAATGGTATGATAACAGCCCTCCAAATTCCACCATCTTAAAATTGTAGGTATTGATTGACAGCTTACTAGCATGTTCACTCTTTATACCAATGGCTTCCTTAGAGATTGATATTTATTATCAGTCATTTTTTTACCATCAAATATCTGATAGCTTTAATCAGTTCAGTTTACATTAATTGATTTGTTTCTCATGACATTCAGACTTCCAGTCTCTCAACTGAAGGTCATTGTCCAATCAGTAATGTATCTGATAGTAAGACTGCTGACAGTTTGCACTATTGTAGCATGTAGGAAAGGGGGTGCAGCCTGAGCTCACTCAGTTTCAAGTTCTTCTCTCGGTATCCTGACACATAGCAGGGACTGGGATCTAAAGACAGGCCGGAGAAAAGGGCAGTTATTTCCTAGGGTTGAGAAGTGCAGCTTCTAGGATAAATAGTGGAATATTTAGATTAAATAATTAGGATCTTAAAAATGTATCCTGACAGTTTTCAGCCTTTGCCAAATGCACAAGTTGGTTGGATTATATAATAATAGGCATTCTTTTCCATTCACCTTTTCAAAGAGGATCCGTAGGATGGGGACTGTTTGTTTAGCTCAGTGCTGAAGATCATGGCTGGCAATTGTGTCTTCAGTTTCTGGGGTCAGGTTGTTGGCCCCTTTGGGCTGCTGGTTTTTTGAGGTGGCCCCTCCCAGACAAATGTGCTGTCATTCCTGCCTCAGCACTCTGTTTCAGGAGGGTTCTAGAATTTTTTTCTATTCTCAGTACTGTCTATCTGAGCCTCGCTCAGGCTACGTGGGACAGAAGAGCCAGAGTGCCAACTCCCGTTCCATCTGGACCATTTGTTTGTTTGTTTTGGTTAATCAAAAAGCTTGAGTGTCAAAAAAACAGTGAAGGATGGACACCCTCTTGCCCATGGAACATCTGACTTTGAGAGATGTTGGCCTCTTCAATTTTCATCTTAGATTGGGATTATAGACATTTAAATGTAAAGCTGAAGTGTTAGCACTGGCATTATTAGGAAGAATGGCTAATGAGAGCCTTGAATTTCCTATATCATCAGTAAATAGAATTTCCATAAAGTGTCTACTCTCCATCCTTTCCAAATAAGTGGTATCAGAAGTGGATCACTATGCAGAGAACTCTTCATCCCCCTCTTATGCATGAAGCAGCATGGAGCTTCCATGTGAATAGAATGTAGCCTCCTTGGCTGTCCTTCCCATTGCTCAACTTTCAAGGCTGTGCTGATCAGAGCCCCCTTTGAACCTGTCCTTCAGTTTATACTTGTTTATTGGGGTGCAGATTGTGCCAGTGTTAGGGTGCTCATGGAGATACAGGCCTGCTTCCTTGGTCATTGTGAGCGTGTTGAGTCTGGGGGTTTCTTGGCTCTGGTCTCTCTCTACTTCCTCTGCTCCCCCCACACACTGGACAGCTGCAGAATTCCTGCCTCGGCGCTGCATTGCCCCTCTCTGCCTCAGGCTCACAGGTTCATGGAGAGAGACGCTGAGGACACAGAGGAAGTGATCCTAAGGCTTGAAGATGCTATGTAGGCAATGAAACATTTGATATGAGGGTACTTACATCAGGCACCTCATAACATGTGTCCTAGTCATTCAGAATGCCCCGCGAATTGCTCAGCACATTTAAACCATACATCTTAGTTCTGCCATTGATGCAAACACTGTTACTGCCGATTTCCCTTGAAGTATAGGAGACAGAGCTGATACATGGGCATAGCTCATTTGGCAGTGAAGACAAATAGGATTTCAAGTTTGTCTGCGTAAGAGCAGTCTTCTGGGATTGTGTGGTCTCTTTTGCTATGGTAAGTGCTCTCTTTGTGATGGCTCTTTCCCAGATGTGCGATACTCTCCTTGTTACCAGCTGTCTTCTAAGGAGCTGGGTAGTTTCCCCCGTTGCTTTTGCATCACAGGTTTCACTGTTTGCTTTTCTCTTTTGCTTTTAAGTGAAATCAGCAGTTCTAGTGCATGGTACTCCAGTAGTACAAGAATCTTATTTTTGTGGTATAAATGAACAAATTGTAAGACTGAAGAGATGGCTCAGCAGGGGAAGGGCTTGCTGCCAGCCCTGACAGCCTGAGTGTGGTTCTGGGGTCCCGATGATAGAGAGAGCTGACTCCCTAAGGTCAGTTGTCCTCTGACCTACACGCACAGAGTCTCTCTCTCTCTCTCTCTCTCTCTCTCTCTCTCTCTCTCTCTCTCTCTCTCTCTCTCTCTCTCTCTCTCCCTCCCTCCCTCCCTCTCTCTCTCTCTCTCTCTCTCTCCCTCCCTCTCTCTCTCTCTCTCTCTCTCTCTCTCCTTTCTCTTTCCTCTCTCTGTCTCTCCCTCCGTCTATCCCTCCCTCCCTCCCTCCCTCCCTCCCTCCCTCTTCCTCCTCCTCCTCCTCCTTCTCCTCCTCCTGCTGCTAAAGAATAAGGCAGTGATGATAATGTATAAAGCAGTTTTTCTTCCCATGAAGGTTAAAAGATGACACTATTAACAGTCATGCACAAAATAAATTGTCAAGGGATAAAGGATGTTACAGAAATATGGGAAGTATAGAATTATTAGTGGTAATAAAAGTTGTCAATTATAATAAACAAGATTTTAAAGCTGAATTTTAATGATTCAACTTTTTGTGTTGTGGTTTCTACACTGTACATTAGCATTTAGAGAGGCCAGCAGGTGGCAGCATTTAGAGAGGCCAGCAGGTGGCAGTGTGATGTGTAGAATAAAAGGGCTTAAATGGGTAGTTGGGTTCCTTTTAGCAGGAAAGTACGTTATTTGCAGAATAGGGAATGCCAAGGATTCTATATGTCATCATATTGCTTTAAAAATATCTTGTTATCTTGCTGAATATGCAACCGTTGTATTTAGGGATTTCTATTCAATTCTATATTTAGTTAGTACTTTTTTTGAAGTTGAGGTTTTGCTGACTCCAAGGGAACCTGAGGGAATCTCTCAACTTTCAGTGATCCTCTGTCATAGAAGCAGCTGTGTACAAAGCTTCGGGGTAAGCCAGACTGGGAGTTACTGACATGTAAGCACTCTGGGGGTGGGGGTGGGGGGTGGAGGAGGAGAGCTAGGAATAGCAATCAATTACCTGTTACAACACCATCACAGCCAAGCACGAATGTGGTTGGTCTTTGATACAGTATTAAGATGTCTTTGTTACTGAGTTAAAAGTTACTAAGGATACAAGAAATATTGATTGACAAATTTATATATATTTAGAAGGAGGAAAAATAAGGTACAGCATCTCATTGATTCCCATTAACAATCATTTATGGCATTAATCTGTCATTAAGTTATGTCTCTGTATTCCTCCCCTAGGGTTCTCTAAATGCCATGTGGTATGCAGAGGTTGGTTGCTTTTGAGTTCTTAAAAACTATAATAATTCATAGAATACTTGTATAATTTCATTGCATAAGAAGTCTGTTCAGTATTTTTCTTAACTGCCACAAATGCCCCCTTGCCTATTAGGCTGACGTAAAGTAACTGCATTGTGCTTAACTGTCTTAACTTCTGCTTAAATGCATAGTCTGATGTGTGTATGTGGCTGTTGTTTTTGCCTTTCTTTCTCATTGGACTTGGGCTGTATTAGTGCATTGGCTTTGATATGTCCTTGTAGGTATTTGTAAAGGAGCGTTGACAACACCAGATGTCATCTGTACTCTTTGGTGTAGGTTAAGGAGCTCAGAGAGAAGGCTCAATCTTACAGGAAGAGAGTCCAGGGAACACACTTCTCTCGGGACCATCTGAACCAGATCCTGTCAGATAGCAACTGCTGCTGGGATGTCTCCTCAACCACTAGCTCAGAAGGGGCTGTCAGCAGCAACATCCGAGCACTGGATCTTGCCAGGTGAGGTGTTCTTTGTGGATGTCGAGAAGAATGTGTCGTAGCTTATGTGCATCATAGAATGACATAGGAAAAGTGACCTTACTACCTACAATCTGCTTATTATTGAAAGCTTACTCTCTGTGACAAATATTGCTATATTTGTTCTTTATGTTTCTGTATAAATAATACATAATTAGGGAAGGCTAAATTTTGCAATATTCTTTGTTGCAACCACAAAACTAGAATGACTATAGGGTAGATGTAAAAAGTCTTTAAGAAGTTTTAAAAAAACAACCATAAAAATTCCTAAGAGTATAAGCTCATGTTATATAACCATGTCATTCATTAATACATTTTAGTGACTAATTTGGAACCTGGCTTCTAGTTGTAGAGAATTCTCTGCTGTTTTGAATTTTAAAGTGAATACAATTTAACTGTTTGTAAGAGAAATTACACATTGATGTGTAGCAAATACAAGTTTTTACATTAAAGCATACAAATGTAGTCTCATATACCAAATTCATCTATAAATTCTATTGTGTGTCCCTGCTTTAAAAATTCAGAAAATACTGTCTTTAATAATGTTTTAGAAAGATGAATCTAAAATATAAAAATTTGAATCTGCATACTTGCTCACATGTATAATTGGGTTTGTGGGAGGTTATGAATTTAGTTATGACAAATTAGCCAAATTGGGGTATTAGTCTTCTTCATTTTGAGGGTAAATAATTAATGGCTTTTGTCATCAGAAGTGCAAGCATGTATGTGTGACAGTAGGTAAACATATTACTTTTTGGAATATTTTAGTGGAGATGTAGACATAACTTTCACTTACTCTATTCTACACTAACTTCAATACCTAGAACAAGGCCATCCATGTGGAAAACTGTGGCACCTGTGTCATGAGCAAGTCTAATGTATAGGGTGAAAGCCTGGATATTTAAATGAAAGACAAGATGTCTGGCCATTTGTGCTAAGAGTTTATGTATGTGTGTGTGTCTGTGTGTTTATTGCAAGGAGGGGGCAGTCTTATATACAGACTTACAGCACAGTGGAGAAACCCCAGGTGTAAGAGTTCCGGTTTTCATAATTAAAGGTTGATGCCAGTGGGGCAAGGCCAAGGCTGTAAGCCAAGACTAGAAAACAGGATGCCCCTGTGGTTATTGACTGACAAACAACTCACAGAGACCCTGTCAGGGCTGGGGCCCAACATCTCCCTCTTCTTTATATATAAATTAGCGCCTGTCTTAGGTGACTAGGATGTTAACACCAACTTTACCCGACAATGGAGAAATCACTCAGGCTGCATGACCCTCCTGTCTTAGGTTGGCTGGCATCCCCTTAGTCTCTCATCTGTCATTGGCTGCCTAACTTTTTTGTAGACTCAACCGTAATCAAGCTGAGGGATTCTCTGTGGTCCTTGAGTGACAACTTGAGCCTGGCTTGTCTGGTGCTTGTCAAGCATATGATAATAAGTCTTATGGCTACAAGGCCCGGAGATAGGAACCCAGCCCATTCTTTGATTAAATGGCCTGCCATCTATCCTTTTTTTTTCCTTTAAAAAGAGATTGACTGTGATCATTACTATTTATAACCAACCCCATTTAAATGAAAACAAACATTTACAGACAGTATTTGTGAATGTGGGCATCCTTCTCTCCAAACTGCTTCCTGCTGTTTGGGGGTGCTGACATACCATGGGTATCCTAATAAAATCCAGAAATCTTGCCTGTAGTGGTCAGCAAGGCTGCCATGTCCCAGCTGTTTTGAATGTTGGATCACCTGGGCCATTGGTGGTCTTGTTTTATCAAACCATATTAGTCTGGAAGGAGTCCACAGCTTTTCATTTTCTGTGGAAACAAAAAGAAAGCTTCTTTTCCAAAGTAACCTGTCCTTAGACTTAAATTGTGAAGTCAAAGCAGTTTTAAAATGTGTAAGTTGGATTAATTCAGCAGCATTGATAATCAAGTGTATTTTAGCAGCTATTGCTCCTTCCTCAGCAGTCAAACAATTCAAAGACAACACATCTTTACATGGCTTATTTATTATTAGTACTCTATTTTGCTTTTTCTTTCACTTAATACCAGTACCTTGTTTAACAATTCTACTCTCTGTTCTATCAATAGAGTAAGTTGAGGTACCCATTTTCAATTCACCCTCATAAATTCTTACTTGCTGACCAGCCTCTGAGGGCAGTCTCTCAGGGTGGTCTTTCTTTCCCGATCTCGGTGGAGCCTCCATTTGTGGTGCCTACTTCAGGAGCAAGTCTATTGGGCAAAAGCCTGGATATTTAAATGAAAGACAAGACCACCATTTGTGCTGAGAATATGTGTGTGTGTGTGTGTGTGTGTGTGTGTGTGTGTGTGTGTGTGTGTATTGCAAGGAGGGAGCAGCCTTATATACAGACTTACAGCACAGTGGAGAAACCCCAGGTTGTAAGAGTCCGTGTTTTCATAATTAGAGGTTTGTGCCAGTGGGGCAAGGCCAGGGCTGTAATCCAGGACTAGAAAACAGGATGCCCCTGTGGTTATTGGCTGACAAGCAACTCACAGAGACCCCATGGGGGCAGGGATCTAACAGAAAACAATGGAAGCAAATTGATGAGCTCACTAAACTAGTATAAACCAAAACACTCTAATGCAGATGTACAATAAAACCTTCTTTGTTATGCAGTGATCCTATAAGCCACAAGACTCCCCAGAAACATCCTCCTGCCAAACTAGAAGAAGAAAAAGTTGCCCTGGGAGAGAAGCTCCTGAAAAATACCACCAGGGAACTGGCCCTGCCAGAGGCGGACACCATTTCTGTTAGGAGGAAGCTGGCTTGGGATGCGGAGGGCAGCAATGAAGACATGCAGGAGCAGCCCCGGGGAGATGGGGACCAGGAAAGGGGAGAAGACAAGCAGATCTGTGTGGGCGAGCTCGAGAAACTGGACACACAGGACAAGTTTAAGACAGACAGAGTGAAAGAAGGGTGAGACTCAAACTTCTCAGTACACGACTAATGTGTATTTGCATTGTCACTAGGTATAGGGGTTTGCACCCGCAGCCTTATGACTAATACAGAACAGGATTTTGCTTTTAACGCAGTGAAGTAGGCACTGCCACATGGTATGTGCTCTGCTTTGACTTCTGCAACCTCTTGAGTCACCACTGGTGCTGCTGGAACACTGAGGGGGACATAGATTGTTCTTACTGATATCCTGTTGGGGAGGACTTACCAGATGTGTAATGTGTCTGGAAGAATGGCTTCATGAGGCAAACCGGCATTCGCTAATACCTGATGGTTTTGTCAAGCAGAGGCTGCCCTTTTGTAGTATTTTGAAAGTGGCTTCTGGAAAGAGCTCCTAACAGTGGTTGTATGGATAGACAGCTTTACAGCTTTGGGGAGCTCTTCCCTCTTGCTGACCATACATCTTGGCTGTATTTAAACCCTTTGTTCATTCATGGGTGTTGCAGCTAATGTGGAACTTGGTGCTAACTAAATGGAAGACTTAGCTATGGATTGCTGATTTACAGTGATTGTCCCTCCTTTATGGTCCTCAGTTCCCTTTAACTACAAATGGATTAAGACTTTTTAAAAGGATTGTTTTTAAGGCAGGGACTTCCCTGAATACTCTAGGCTGGCTTGGAACTCATGACTCTTTTGTGCCATCCTCCTAAACACTAGGATTATAGGCAGGTGTCATCGCAGGCTCCCTACATAGGAATCTTTTTTTTTTTTTCAAAAGCAATGTTGACTTCTCTTAGACAATTTATGCTTTATACTACACTACATAGTGGTGATGATGTAGTTTTTGTTGTTTTTTTGTTTTTCAAGACGGGGTTTCCTGGAACTCACTCTGTAGACCAGGCTAGCCTCTAACTCACAGAGATTTGCCTGCCTCTGTCTCTGGAGTGCTGGAATTAAAGGCGTGCAACACCAATGCCCGGCGATGATGTAGTTTTGATCATATTTTTTGGAATAGAGGCTTCCTAATAGATTTTTTGACTTTTTAGGTCCGAGTCCTTTTCTGTTTCCTCAGAAAAGGGGGGAAGGCTTCCTACTCCGAAGCTGAGAGAACTTGGCATCCAGAGGACTCACCACGATCTCACGACTCCAGCTGTCGGTAATAGTCAAACCCTGTCATCCATAGTCTGCCCGTTTAGACTGTAACTTAGTGTGATTGACATGTGGTTTCCATGGGATTTTCCAGGTGGGGCAGTTTTAGTGTCGCCATCTAAAGTGAAGCCTTCAGCCCCAGAGCAGAGGAAGAGAGCATCCTCCCAGGATGGCTTAGACACTCTGAAGAAGGACCTTCCAAAGGTAGACATTGTGTTTCAGAGGAAAGCCTTTTGTGGGGTTGCATGATCTCCTGTAATAAATGGTATGTAGGCTGAGACCTTAGGAAATCCTGCCTACTGTACGTAGAAATATTACTGCTAATCTTTTGGTAACATAAGGCAAAGGCCCGGAATTTATTGACTTATTTATTTGCTCTTGACATTGTATTGCTATTGATAGCTTTCACATATCTTTGGGAAGGAAAGAAGAAAAACACAATCTGTTGTCTGGTAGTTCTGTACCAACCATGTTGTAGGCACTGTTTAGCATTGGAGATAAAACTAGACAAAAGTCCAGGGCTCATTGGGCTTACTGTCCAGTGGAGGGCGGGGCACCAATCTCAATAGCGAGGGTACAACACACAGATAGGTGTTAGCGCTAAGGAGGACAGAGGCAGGGGAATGAGTAGGAAGTGGTCCAGGAATTCTTCACTGACAGGGTGGTGTTGAAGCAGACCCTGAAGAAGGTGGAGGACCAATCTGACAGGCCTATCTGAGAAGATGTCAAAGAGAACAGAAATGAAAAGTCTCTGAGGTGAGAGGACACCTGATTCATTAAGTACCTGTGCTCTTGTGACTGGAGCAGAGAATAGCCTGGGTAATGTGTTTTGAGACAGAATGATATATGCTAAGATGTGTAGGGCTTTGTAGGTCATAGGAAAGGCACACATGTTATTTTCTGTGAGATATGAGATAGGAAGTGTAGGAAGGGCAGAGGAGTGGCGTGATCTGACTTAGACTGTCCCAGAGTCACTGCAGCCATTGTATTGACAATGGACGGGGACTGAACACAGGTGAAAGCAGTCGGTCACTAGACCCAGGAAGACATGATGGTGACTTGGATTGTGGTGGTAGGTGGTGAAGGCCATTCAAGGACATCCAGTTGTGGATGTCCACTGAAGATGTGTGTGCTAAGAGTTGCTGAAAGTTTGGATATGGTGTGGGAGGGAGAGAAGAATCAGAAGCAAGAGGAATGGAGTTGCTTTTTAAACCGAGATAGGAAAGATGGATAGGAAAAGATCTGTCAGAAAATAGCAGGCGTTCTCTTTAGGACATTTTAGATTTGAGAAGTTTATGAGCTGTATATATAGTATGCCTGTGTATACGTTATGTATAATGCATATACATTATATATATATATATGTACATATGTATTTAAAGACTCAGGTGATGGAGAGAATAGGTATTGAGAGAGAAGAGTAGGTGTAGACGTGTCTGAGCCCCAGGACTTTGATATTACAAAGTTGAGAAGTCACCCAAAACCAAAACAAACCAAAAAATACAAAAACAACCAGTGAGACAGTGATAGTCAACAGTGTCCTGGAGGTAATGGAACATCACAAGGCCTGGGGCTGCCAATGAGTGAATGTGTATTCTGGCCTGGAGAGATGGCTCAGTGACTCAGCGTGCTGGCTGCTCTTCCAGAGGACCTGAATTTGGTTCCCAGCACCACATGGCCCCAACCACAAAGCTCACCCATCTCTTGTAGTTTAATTTGAAACACTTCTTCCTACCGGCACAGACCGTGCAAGGATCATGTAGCACCAACTAGCAAAGATAGTAGCTGAGACTTTCCCATTGTCTCACAAGGGTGGGAAGCCACTAAACTATTTAGGTAGGCACTCTGCCACTGAGGAACATACTCTGCCTTGAAATAGTTTAAGTGTGATTTATGTATGTCTATAGTGGAAGCAAGAGTTGACTGTGACTTCCTGAAAGGGACAATGTCCAGTCCAGAAAGGAGACATTGGTATCATGGGGCATTTGGGGGGTGCATAGGTAGAAGTGTGTGACCCTGGAGGACTGTAAGGGAAGCTGTGTCATGCCTTGGTGCTGGGCTGGATAGTGTAGAGAGGAAAACTGAGTGGCTTATGGTTTTCTGTCATTCCAGTAGGGTTGAGGGGTTGGTAGGTAATGAATTAAAACTCATAGGCTTGTTTTGGAGAGGAATTCCTGTGTGCCAGGCACTGTCCTAACATCTGGGGACACAGCTTTGTGACTTTGTGGAACTTCCCTTTTCACTGGGAGAAATAGACCAAGGATCTTTTAAGGAGAGCTGTGAATTAATCGTCAGGTGACCTCCAAGGGATGGGTGAGGCTTAGTGACTGGGGCCATGTGGAAGGTGACACTTGAGTCAGAACTGACTAAGAAGGGAGGCACTGTGGCAGAGAAACTGGCAGGGTGTTCCCAAGCAGAACAGAAAGCACCACATTGTTCTCTCCCGGGGCGGGGCTGTTCATTTTATTTTGTCTTAATCTACATTTCTAATTACAAATAAAATAGCATAATCATGTGTTCTGTCTGACATTTTCACACACATGCTCTGCATTTTTATCATATTTGCTTCTCATTACTTCTCTTGTTCACCTCACACTCCCACTAATCCCCTTTCTCCCATCCAGTCCTCCTCCTAGGCTCTCCTTCCTTCTCCCTCCTTCCCTCCTTCTCTATCCCTCCTTCTCTCTCCTTCCTTCTCTCTCTTTCCCTCCTTCTCCCTCCTTCCCTCCCTTTTACCCCTGGCCCTGTTGTTCTTGTTTTCATTTTTGGTGTGATCTCCAGTGTGTTAGGGTTTCTTACAGAATCCAGAGTGAGTAGTTATTTACAACCTACCACTAGTCATACTACTTAAGAAAAAAGTCTCTCCCTTCCCAGAGACCATAACTGCCCAAAGGTCTCAAGGAGGGACGAGCCCGCATCCCCATAGAAACCATTATGTACCTATAGGTCCCCAAGGAAGAGTGCTGAGTTTTAAAGTGTGTGTGTGTGTGTGTGTGTGTGTGTGTGTGTGCTGGAAAGGTGTGGGTAGGGTGAGGAGTCTGGAGTTTGGATGTTATCCTAAAGGCATTGGGGAGTGACTCAGGGTAAATCCAGTCACTAGCTGCTGTGTGGATCTGCTACCTGCAAGGAAACGGGGAATAGTGGACCAATAAAGAGACTTGAGGCTCAAGGCTCAAAACCAGGTCAGTTTCAGTAAGCCCAGGAATCCCTTCCGTTAAGACAGTCCGTAGGTTTCAGTCAGCTCTTTCTAGCAGCAGTAAAACCAAGATGGCAGAGCTTCTAAGCTATGTAGGAAGAAAAGACTTCTTTAGTGTGACTTGTAGTTCACTGAGTGTACAGGAGAAAGGGAGGCAATGGGAGATTTGCCTTCTCTTACTGGAACTTAAGTTCTCTTGGGAGAAAGCCATCAGCTCTTCATGAAGTCACAGAAAATGATACCTCAGATTGGAAACTGCATAAAAGTCACATCTATGGGTCAAATGAGGGGACGAGGAGAGTTCAGGGGATGACCAGGACTGTGGTGTCTGTGTTTGCAATCTGTGGAACTCTTAGGATTAAGCTGCACTGTCACTGTGGAAATCTGAAGATGCTAATGAAGAAGAAAAGGACTGCTCTCATGCCTGCTTTCTGCTGAGGACCAGGGTTAAGTTCTAAGGTATTTAGTTAGGGTGTATAAATAATTGGTATCCTACAGGCAAGGGACATAATCTACTTTTTTGTTTTTTTTCTATGCTAGTTTTATTTCAGATTGTATACATCTTTTTCTGATTAATATTTTTTCTTAGGTGTATTGTGAACGTATTTTTGCATCATTAGGCATTCTTATTTTCATGGCAACATGGATGCTCTCTATAATTAAAAATTTTAAGACCAGATACTACTGTTTAAATATGTTTCAGATGTATGTCATTTCGTTTTTTTATTTAAAAAGTAATATAGAGAAATCCATGTCTCAGCTACATTTTGGTTTATATCTGTATTCTCTCATGTTATTGTTTCCCAAGTACTAATAAGCATTAAAGTAGATACAATTCTAAAGTTTATGTTGTGTCTTGCTGGGTTTTTAGAGCAAGTGACCTTCAGTAAGTCTGTAGGTTCCTGTTTTTCTTTATCTGTGTTACCTCTGTAATATTATATTTAATTTGATTTTTACAATTTGGTAAGTGAACTGTTCACTTCAATGCTTTCATTTTGTGATTAAAAGATCTAGTGAGGTAGAATGTTACTGTACTCACATGTGTCTGAATGATATGTGTGTGAATATGATAGTTGATGCTTGGCGTATGCCTTCTGCTTCATAATTCTAGTGAGGCAGAGTGTTCATCTGAATGACTGACTTATGCTTCCCTCTGCTTGGTAATGAGACTTGCTTCTTCCTGCTTCTGAGCAGATAGTTCTGTAGCATGGTGACAATTGCCCTGTCTTCCCAGGTTTGTTCTTCCAGTGCATTTTTAATGCACATTTTGTGGCTGTATCAGCAGGTCTGTTTCTCTGTGTGGGTGGCTATGCGCGTAGTCTCCTCTCCATGGACACTGTCACCCCCCCCCCCCGTGTCTTCTGTGACTTGTGTTTGTCTGCATTTGAATGCTCGTTCCTTTCTTTACTTTTGCACACCCATATGCATCTTTTCTCTTTTTTTGTCATCTAGAAAGGAAACCACCGTCCTGTGTCTCTCCTGACTTCTCCTGCTGCCGGCATCAAGACAGTCGATCCCCTGCCTTTGCGGGAAGATTGTGAAGCCAATGTCTTCAAATTTGCTGAGGGTACTGTTCCAGTTTCGAAAGTTCTGAAACATCAGACAAATACCCCTGGACAGTCTTCTACTCCTTACTGGCATCCTTCCAGCAGGATCCAAGGCCGTCTGCGGGACCCTGAATTTCAGCACAATGGTGAGTATTTTGGTTTTAATTTCTTGTTTTCTTAAAATAAGAGTGATATGGAAAAGTGCTATAAGGAGGACCGCATACTGACAAAATTCTATTGTGTAGGTGGTTTTCCTTTTTTCAGTAATGTATAATGGATCCCCTTTTCCCGCCTTCCCTCCTCCATTCCTCCCTGCCGCTTTCCCCTCCTTTTTCCTTCCTTATTTTTTCTTTCCTTTCAGCCGGGTCTCCCAGGCTAGTGGATTTCTGTGAACAGGCAGATCTCTTTTGTGGCTACTGGGCTGAGCTGCTGTTCCCAGCTTCACTTTCCCTTTTAAAAAGTGAAAGGTGTCTCTCATGTTCTTGCCAAGGCTCATATAGAGACCAGATAGATGCCAATAGCACTTCTTTTTCAGGCAGGAAAACAAAAATGGTCTCTAGACATTGTCTAGTGGTACTCGGATGTGGAATTCAAGATCTTGTTTTCCTGGGGTTTTGTTAGACATGGCTCCGCTGTTTGCCTTCCTCTGTCACAGTTGGGACTTCTGAAGTTGTCATCCTGGGGATGTTGTGTATGGTATTTGCTTTCTGGTGGCTTTGGGATTGTCTGTTCATACCCAGTGCTACTGATGCATTATAACGATGCATCTTGAAGTGGGTAACCTGGTACCCTGTAGACCTTTCAGCCTGGTCAGTTCTTCTAGGAAGTTTTCCAAGATAGTGATTTCTTCCCTTTTCCTGTGGCTCTGTGGCCCCTCTTCTTTAGATATAGGGCATATGGCCACAGTAGCGCTAATGATTAGGGCATATGGCCACAGTAGCGCTGATAAACCTTTAGAGACAGGTCTTTAGTCCACTCTAGGGAGATGCAGTAATCCAGCTGTTAAGTTTAAAGAAGTTCATGGTTTGTGATCTAGCTGTTGCATACAAAGATTTTCAGAGTGTTGTCCTGCCCGCCTTCTCCCAAACCCCACATCACCCAGGGACGGGCGAACAGACAGACAGACAGACGCATACACACACACAGCTACTGCTTCTTAGTACTCTGCCCACTTAAGACTTCTGCCTCCTCCTTTCTTTCCATTCTCCTAACTTGGTTGCTGTTTTCTTGTCTTTCATTTTCTTTTTTTTCTGTGGGCTTCTGCTCTCCCTAAATGTGTATATTGAGTTTGTCTGTCTCAATAGAGACTTCCTCTGTTTCTTTGAAGTTTCATCAATATTATCATGGAGAAGAATTTTAGGAGCTTATTCACAGTGTATGCACTTGCTAAATACATTAAAGTCATCCAGTGGCCCTTTGATGCAGTGGTTTCTATCAGTATACAAAATTAATAAGTATGGCCTTGGAACAGTGGGTCTCATCCTGTGGGCCAAGGGGTCACATATCAGATATCCTGCATATCAGATATTTACATTACAATTCATAACTGCAGAATTGTAGTTATGAAGTAGTGAAGTGATTTTATGGTTGGGGGCGTCAGTGCAACGTGAGGAGCCGTATTGAGGGGCTGCAGTGTCGAGAAGGTTGAGAACAACGGCTGGGGAAGCTGGGAAGTGCATGATGGAAGGCTAGCATCTAGTGAAGATCTCGTTGCTACATCGTTTCCTGGCAGAAAGACAAGAGAAGGAAGGGCAGACCCTCCCCGATACTGCCTTGGGTCACACCTACTAAAGGTCATCTCCTAATGCTATCTCAACAGCAGCTCAGTTTCACCATGAATTTTAGAGGGAACAAATGTTCAAATAATTCCACTAATATGTTGTATCTGGTAGCTAAAGGATAACGTCTTCTGCTCTTTTTTCTTTAAGTGGGAAAACCAAGGATGAACAATTTGCAGTTACCTCCCCACGAAGCCTTTAATGATGAAGGTATTTTAATACTTACTAAGATACACATCAGCTCTTTTGTATGGTGGTTTATAGTATAGTGATCTTACATTTGACTATCACTTCAAAGACCAAAGTGTACTTCTATAGGTTTTTTACATTAGGTCTTTGAGACCTTATGATGTGGTGGAATTAGTCCCATCTTACACTTTCACAGGAGTCGCATGGGCTGTGTCTAAGGCCTGTTTCCCCAGCAAGCATGCGCCTTGCCTCAGGGAGGCCGTGGCTCTGCCTGCTTCCATCTGTCTGTCTCAGAAATTTGGCCTGATTAATCCATATTTTTTCAAATGCCTACATATTCTTATCATTTCATCTCTAAAAATATATGTAATTAATGAAAATGGATCCTTTTTCCTCCTGTGTAGTCTTCCTCCTGTCAATTTTTTTATTTTAATAAAGGCAGGAGGAGTTTTGAAATCTTGAGGTGAACATTTAAAATGACTGTTGTCCATCCTGAGAGGCATGGCTGTAATATGTAAAGTGCCAATGAGTTCCTGAAGGTATTAGCTTTGTGTTGGGAAATAAATTTGAACTTAATGCTCTTCACACTGGCAGTTAAGTATATTAGAAGGTTTTCCCTAATAGCAAATTTGCAACTCTTTATTCAGTGAACACAAGTTGCTGTGTTTTGAAATACAAATATGACTACCTTGAATCTAGTTTTCCCTTTTGTCTTGTTGATGAATAAGTATTTATAAACATGTGATGGATTTGCTCCCCCGGAATGTAGGATTTCAGTGCCTAGAAAGGATAGCTTATTTATTTATTTATTTGGTTTTACGAGACAGGGTTTTTCTGTATTGCTTTGGAGGCTGTCGGTCCAGTCCGGCCTCAAACTCACAGAGAACCGCCTGCCTCTGCCTCCCGAGTGTTGGGATTAAAGACATGCGCCACCACCCGGCAGAAAGGGTAGCTTATTAAGAACAGTTTTTTCTTCATTTAGTGATACTTTCAAAAAGTGATATGATGCTATGTTAAAATATAGAATTTTAACAACTTATTATTCTTGATAATGTGTGTGAGCACATGCAGATGTATACATGTACCCTTGAGGCCACAGGCAGACCATCACCTGGAGTTGGAGTTGCAGGTGATTGTGAGTCGCCTGATGTGGGTGCTAGGAATTGAACTCAGGACCTTTGGAAGAGCAGTATGTGGTGCTCTTAGCCTCTGAGCCATCTCCCTAGCCTCAGCATTTTGCTTTCTTAGTTGAAAACCTTTTTGCTCCAAATAGTTGTTCTTTTGAAACTAGGATAAGACATCTTAAGATGAGTTGTCTCCAACAATACTGAAGTCATAAGCTGTGCTTAATTAATGATGTTAATGGATTTCAGTGATGTAAAAGGGTTCTGGCCACACTGGTGTGTCTGACCTCTGCTAAACTTAGAAATTGGCCATGAGCTATGATGACTTAAACTCTCCATTTACCAGAGCCCTTGTTTCCGGGTAGATCCAGTGTTGCTATTGATTCGATGGTTTTGATTTTCTGATACTAGTACATTATTGTTCTGTGGAGATTTCCACTGGGAATGTAATCCTGGATTCTGTCATTACAGATGCAGACAGACTGTCTGAGATCTCTGCCCGCTCTGCAGCTTCCAGTCTCCGGGCTTTTCAGACTCTAGCGCGAGCTCAGAGAAGAAAGGAGAATTTCTGGGGCAAAACATAAACCCGTTCGTTCTCCTTATCTGGAGACACGTTGGCATCATCCTTCCGTACTGCTTACTGTGTTAAGGTTTTCCGGGTGTTTGATTTCCTTCTGACACTTCCAACTTAAATTACTTGATTTTTCAGTAGCTCATCTTACCCAGAAAATTTTCATTCAGGCATATCTAAATTTAACTCTGAGAATTCCTTTGTACTTATCTAAACACAAAGACGTAGATTATGTAGTTCTTTTGTATCGGGTGTTGGGGGCGGCTGGTAGAAGTGTGAATGTCACCTGTCCAGAGAATACTCTAAAGGGATAAAATGAAGTCAGAATTAAGATCTCCCAAGTCATATTCGCTCAGATTGCTTCGAAGCATTTTTATAGCCGTAGCTGTCATAAAAGGAATCTCCATTCCTTCGAGGTTTGCTTTAGTGTTTTTTATTAGCACCTTCTGTACACAGTGGCAGTGTTAAGGGAACTGTACTTTGAAAATCTGGCTGTATATATTTTTCTTATTTATGTAACACAGTTTGCTGAGAGAATATGTATATTTTTGATCTTTTTATGTATCCTATTTGTACAATAACTGACATACATTTAAATAATGTCTAGATTTTAACAAATTATTTGTGTAACGAAGAATTAAAACTTTGTAGACATTTAAAAATGAAAATTAAGTATGCTTGGCTTCTCCAAAATGTTATCATGTGGAATAAATGCCTTCTAGAAGCATTCTACTAGAATTGGCTAATCAAAAATTATACTATGTTTGCAGCTCTCAACTGCACTGAATCTGAGTCTACAATATTTTTTTTTGCACAAATACAAGGTTTTAAAAGCAGATTAATTAAAAAACATTTCACATCAACCTTGTGATTCTGTTTTTCACTTCTAGGATGTTTTTAGCAGTTGTGTATAAATCAGTAAATTTAAGCTTCTAGTAAGAATGGGTTTTATAAGCATGTTACACAAATCTCTATAATGTAAACTACTATGGTTTGGACTTTTTTTCTCACCAAGGAAGGATCTCTCTAGTTTCTAAGGCTGCCTTTAAACTTATGACCCTCTTGTGTAAGCTTCCTGAGTGTTGGAATTATGGGCATGTGCCATCTTGTAGTGACATCTCCCGGATGGGGGAGGTTGGGTTGGAAGTTTGGAGCTCATTTGATAGCCCTGTTGGGAGATGATGGAGACTCCAGCAGGGGAGGCCTAGATGGGGGAATTAGCTCACGAGGGGTGTTCCTTTGAAGGGTCTGTTTTGTCCCCAGGTGTCAACCTTTGCTGACCTGTGCAGATTTGTCTGTGAGACCTGGGATTTGAAGACCTTAAGGAATGAGGCTGACTACAGTCTAATGCAGCAGACAGCATCTGTCACTGTACTTGTCTACATGGATGTAACAAAGAAAGCAATGTTTGAGTTCAGAAAACATGATCAGGAAAACATGTCAATAAGCATGCACTAAATATTAACAGAGCAGCCCTTTCCCAGAACAGAGCAATTTAAACACAATTGCTATAGCTTATATCTGGGAAAGCACAAAAGCAGAAGGTCATATCCAGATTCAGGGTACACTGAGGACAGCACTCAACCTGTCCCCATACCAGATTGGGTTCTATAGCTATGTGCCGACGTCCAACAAGAATAAACATGTCTTATAAATTGAATGTAAATATTTAACACAGGAGGCATGAAATCACATCCAAGACAAACCTGGGAACAAAATGCACCTGAGGTAAAAGGCCCTCTGCCTTTTTCCCTGAGTCTCATGGTTCAGCCCCAGGACATTGTTCACCCGGGCCCTGACTTTCATATTCTGTACTCCTGGCTGCCATGAGATGAGTTCTTTGCTCTACCATGCCTGCAGCTCCATAATGCTGTGACCCAAAGCAGAGGAGCCAGCATATCCTGGACTAACTGTGAACCAAAACCCATTTTTACCCTTTTTGTTTCAGGTATTTTGTCACAGTGACCGCTGACAGTAGAATAGAGTAGACATTCAGAATTATCAATGCCCTTGGGTTAGAAAACGATCTTACATTGTTAATAAAATTGTGAAGAACTGTAAGTTTATAGATATTTGCCTACGTTCCACTGAAGAACTAACTGGTCATGAAAATGTCCTGAGACACCAGATACGGAAGGAATAAGGGCCTAGGATCTGGCACCACCTGGTTGTCGTTGCGCAGATAGGCATCTGTACAGGTGATCGCTGATGCTTGTGGGCTCTGAGTTCAAAACCGACTGTCTCTGGAAGTTCAAAGGTGTTTCTTCCTCTTGGGGCGATTCGTTTTGTTGGTTGGGAAAGTTCTCAATGGCTGAGAGCAGATCTGTAGTATAGCACAGATTGTAATATTTGGGTATACCATTGCAGTGAATCAGGCCTATGAACTTGATCTGTGAGCTATCAATTAGTTTAAGGATGGTTCCCATGGGCCTAGATTGTGACTTTACTCTGTGACACTTTGGTTCTGCAGTACATTACTGTGCCTCTTATCTTAAAAACTTGTTCTACAGTCCCAGGGATTTAATAGTTTTAGGAATCACTGTTTCAGCACTGGAGTAGCTACTTCAAGGGCATGAAGTTATGACTGTGTTGTCTTAGTAACCAGAGCCAGCCATGAAGTTTCCTAGTACTTAGAAGGAGCTGTGGGTGTGAGTTCACTTCAAATCGATTTTATTTAGGCATACTTTAATAAGCTGGCATTGTTACTATGATGATTTGGACAGGTAAACATGCCTGAAAACAGTGCAGCATCAAGATGTATGTCTAGCCTGTGTGTCCTAATTTCCCTCTCTTGTCAAGTCTGTTCCACAGCTGGTCCTCAGGCAGCCATGAATCTGAATTCACATAATGTTAGTCTGGTTTTCACTTGTATATTTTGGGATTCTTCATGTTTTGGTGCACATTTCTTTTTTAATTTTTTCACCTACTGGAAAACTTTGGATTTCTTGAAATTTGAGGCTATTCTAAACATATTTGCTATTCACATTGTGAGCCCTTGTGTGGAGCTGTCTTTTTGCTGTCTTCAGAAACACTCAGCAAATCCTGCCTTTGTTTGTCTTTAGTATATATAACCCCTCTCCGACCCGAGACAGGGTCTCTCTATGTATTCTTGGCTGGCCTGGAACTCATAGACACGCACCTGCCTCTGCCTTGGATTAAAGACATGTGCCACAATGTCCAGCCACAGTATACCCTTTTTTGAGCATATATATTAAAGGTACAGTATAGCCAAATGGGTGTTATAACTGGGTGACTTGGTATTTTTGTCTAAATTGGTATTTCCTGAGCCATACTCAACAGTGAACATTTAAGTCACTATATAAGGTTTTTCTCCCCAAAGCACACCCCCTACTCCTCTCTGCAGCCCCCATTCACTCCAGGAACTGACATTCTTCATGCTCTTCTGGTTGGAGAACCCAGTACAAATGCATGCATGTGCATATGTATGTGACAGGTTTGCATGCTAATTTTTAGTTTCACCTCTGAATCCCTTTGGAGTGTGAATTTCAAGTTAAGGAAGAACCATTAAGAATGATAAATGTTTGGTATGTTGTTAGGTAGGAAAGGTTATGCAATTTCAGTAGAATGGTGCTCACTTTATAGATACAACAGGTTTCTTTACTTGGTCCAAGAGTCCATTGGCTATTGAGTTAAATCTAGATCTTACTTGAACTCCACCTACACTCCCTTCTCTGAAGTGCTTGTGCTCAAATGTAATATCTACTATGAATCAGCTAGTTGTGGTTGATTCATTTGGGAGTTGATTTTTCTCTTTGCCTTCTTGGAAGGTAAAATATCTTCCTTTTTGAGTCAGGAAAGCAAGAGAATGCAGGCGGTGGGTTACCATAGGTGGACTCAACCATAATGGAAGTGAGTTGACATACAAAGGCCTCCTACAGAGCAAAGTCAAGGCTAGCTTTCCCAGGAGGCTAATGGAAGCCGTGCACCTTTGCTGTGGCTGTGCATACATGCAGTAGACACACCATAGTTTCAAAGCATATTGATCTTTCTGGATATTTACCAAAGGAACAAGTAGTCTAAAATAGTGGATAATTGTAGAGTTGTTCATATTAGATCTGGGAATATGTTTAGGGTGCTTTTACACATGCTGGGCCATAGTCTAAAGGGCCTAGTATTTGTAAGGCTGACATAATATAACCGTTATGTTTCCCAAAAGTAATTGCTATTGGACATCTAGGACTGTGCCCCTGATGCCTCATAGCTCACCCCTCCAGTTCACCTTGCAGTTAAAACCAGGCCAAGGGCTCTTCAGCTTTATGCTGATGGGCTTTCATGGTAGTGACATTGACCAAGGCTAGAGACATATTTGTCTTATGTTGAGTGTAAGCACAGAAAGACCCACCCATCACTCTCACTTTCAGAGCCAAGCTTCCTTGGTCCCATTGCATATTTCTTTCCACTCTGGTGCTCCCAGGCAGGGGGCGGCTCCCAGTCCTAATAGCTCTGACAAACAGGTGAAAACACACCGCTGCCCTCAAGGTGGCAGCCATTGTCTTTCTGCGTAGGGCTCATCGACTAATTCACTGGACTCTTTCAGAGCATTTCCTTGGAAACAGGGAGAAATGAGGACTTGGGGCAGGACACTGGACTGCCTCTGAGAGTCAGGTCCTGATGTCAACAGGTAGAGTGATAGTGGAGGAATTCACATCAATACAAGTCAAACAGTGAAATACTCAGGTTATGCTGTGAAATTTCTCCAAAGAGTCTATGTCTGATAGTAGGCTAGAGCTGGCCTACAGACCCATTGTTGAGTACTCTGTAAATCTTGAGCAGTTGCTAAAACACCAATAGTTTGAGACTGCCCCCAGCAGCAAGCTGTGTAAATCAGCATTTCTATTTCCCTCCCAGAGAGGCAATGTACGAGCTCCCCCTCTGCTGCTCCTGTAGCATTTGCCTGATGGAAAAACATCCAATTCCAGGAAACAAGCAGCAGCTGCAGTGTTTATTACACCACACATCCCTTGGCATATATGCTTGCTTCAGTTTTCTTTCTTGGGTGAAGTCCATGTAGAAAACAAAGTACAGGTGACCACCAGTAGACTTTCAGAGGGACATCCACAATAGACCTGTGAACCAGCCCAGTGTTGGGGAAGATTATTTTCAGGTGTATGACTTTTGTTTATGCTGCATTTGTTTAACTCTGTGAAGCTGTGCTACTGTGCCTGTCTAAAACATCTGATGGTCCTAATAAAGAGCCGAACGGCCAATAGTAAGGTAGGAGCAAGGATAACGGGGCTGGCAGAGCAGAGACGATAAACAGGAGAAACAAGGAAGCGGAGGAGAAAAGAGAGAACAAGGAGAGGAGGATGCTAGGGGCCAGACACTTAGCCATCCAGCGAGACATGGAGAAAGAAAGATATACAAAAGAAAGATAAAATCCCAGAGGCAAAAGGTAGACAAGTTAAGAAAAGTTGACAAGCAAAAAGTCAAGCTAAGGCCGGGCACTCATAACTAAGAATAAGCCTCCATGTGTGATTTATGTGGAAGCTGGATGGTGGGCCCTCCAAAAGACTCAAACAGCCAAAAGAGTAGAAAGTAAAAAACATACAATAACCCAGAGATGGGGCCAGGATTCTGTATGTATAACCTTCTAGAGCAGTGGCTCTCACTCTTCCCAATGCTGTGATCCTTTTTAAATACAGTTCCTCATGTGCTGACCTCCAACCATAAAATTATTTTCACTGCTACTTCATAACTGATTTTGTTACTATTATGAATCGTAATGTAAATACCCGTGCTTTCTGATGGTCGCCCTATGTGTTAGGTGACCCCTGTGAAAAGTCACTTGCACCTCTCCACAGGTCGAGAACAAGTCACTGTTCGATGGTTCCAAGGCTAAGATCTTGGGGAAACACTGGCTTTGGGCTTATAATAGCTGGTATAACTCCTACTTGAGTAAGTCTATTTGACTTTGAGTCTGTGTTGTTCTCCTTGCCGATGAGCTCAAGTTTAGTCTGCAGGTTAATGGTATTATGGTATTAAAGGAGTTTTACATATGCTGTTCAAATGTTCATCTCAAAATAATTTATTGGCAAATTTTTATTACAACAGTAGAAAAAAAGGGGCTCATTTCATAGACACTCAGGATTAATCTAGCAAGTAGGAGACACAGTGAGTGCCCTGAAATGAAACTGTGGTGCATCTCAGCACAGGCCTGTCTTTCTGACCTACATTCAGTTTACACGGAGAGGCAGTTTTGGGTAGAGATTCTGAAATGATTTGTCTGTTTCCGTTATGTGGTAAAGAAGAAAAAAAGAAAAGAAGATTCTGACTACAGTGTTGTGACTCAGCGATTGTAGAAGGTGGAATCAATTACCTGGTGTATGCAAGCCAGATTAGTGTAACCATGAATTGGAGATGTTATCAGGCCTGAGTCAGGAAATGCAGAGATACAGGAGTCCCTGATTACTGATGAAGGGGAAGATTGGCAAGCTTGGACCATGAATGAGTGTGTGTCCAATATCAAAGGCTTCCCATGTGTGCTGCAAGTTACTTCTGAGATGAACGAAACAAAAGCTCTGTGATTCCAAGAAGAAAATAAAGGCTAACCTCACTGCCATACATTATGGGAAAATGCCGATGAGTATCTTCTCTCAGACTTCAGTGAGTCGGGGTTTGGACGCTTTCGACATTCAGGAAAATTGCCCACAATGACTACCTTAGCGTGTGATGCTCCCATTAAAAATGTATTCGGGTCAGAACAGATGGCGGGGAAACCAACAGAAAATTGAAAATAGGTTGAGCAGCGATGCTAAGTCTAGTTCCGTGAAGGACCCATCGTCCTACCGAGTTTGCCTTGTAATTTTGCAAAGATGTCGGCAAAGTGTGTTAACACTACAGAATGTATTCTGGGGAGTAATAACATTCGAATTGACTTCTGTGACCTAAGGCTGAGACTTGAAATATACCTTGGATCCATGATCTAGGAACACATAGTTTCTGGGATCAGTCACAAGCCAAGTGTGGAGACCAAGGAAAAAAATTGTGCACATTTGTTGTATAATTTGGAACAGTTGAAGCACAAAGCAGTAGAGTCAGAATATCCACCTCTATGACTCATAGTAATAAGGGAGCTAGAACAGCAATGGTACTTTTGATTGAGAGAGCCTTTGTAAAGAGTAGTTATCATTCTCAAGCACATCTAATGGAGGGTTTCATCCATTCATTTTTTCATTCACTCACTCAAACTGAATGCAAAAATTCCACAGGTCATTTCCAATGTGCACAATGGTTAGACCACAGCAACATGTTCAAGATTCACTGTCCATTCTGTCAAAGGAGAAAGACCACTTTCCACTTACACTTCATGGGTTTTTGATGACAGGAAATTTCCATTTGCTCCCTGTCCCTGGAGGTCAGCAAAATCAGCAAGCAAGCCTTGCTTTTTCCTGTGTCTTATTCCCCTTATTAAACAGCTCGCTACTTGCCAATGACGAGAAGTCCATCTAAGCCACAGCCATGTATGTATGCATGGCTTGGGTGCGTGAGAACGTGTTTGCATGTGTGTTAGTGACTCATAACGCACTCTCCTTTTGTCACCACAATTACTTTGTGGAAGGTATACATAGGAGAGTAAGATGAAAATACAGGAAATCTCGAGTGCGTCTTCCTCAGGCAGTACACCTGCTTTAAAGGACACACGCCTTGCCTTTGTCCCGTTTCCCATGGTAAGTCAGGGACATGTTTCCTTCTGGGTCTCAAGGTCTCAGTTGCTTTAGGATTCTAGAAATGACCTTTCCTCACCTTCTGAAGAGACCCCAGGGACCCTAAAAGCCAGGAATGGTGATGGCTCATAGTTAGATGCGTTTAGAAATGTATTGACTTGTCATGCCCTCCTCTGGGTGAATGATTCACTCTCCCCATGGTCTAAAACACAGTTGTTCTCAACCTGTGGATCGTGACCCCTTTGGGGGGTCGCATATCACATATCCTGCATATCAGAGATTTATATGTTATAACTCATAACAGTAGCAAAATTGCACGTATGAGGTAGCAATGAAGTAATTTTATGGTTGGGGGGGGTCACCACAACAGGAGGAACTGTATTTAAGGGTCGCAGCATTAGGAAGGTCGAGAACCAATGCTATAGCAGATTTTCAACTGAATAGACCACAAGAACCTGGGGGCAAAAAACAACCCAGAAACAATCATAATCAGACAATTGTGTATGAATCTTAGTTCTGCCACTTGTTAGCTGTGCAATCCTGGGAAAGTTACTTGGCTTCTCTGAGGTCTTGTAGCTGAGTGTGCTAAATATAGGTTTAATAATCCTAATCTATTTCAGAAAACATCAGTAAACATGATGGTGAATGCTTGTTGTTGCATGATCACATTTGGAATCAAAACCCAGGCATCTGGGCACACGTGTGAAGAATTATCTTGGTTGGATCATTTGAGGTGAGACCCACCTTGAGGTGAGACCCACCCTGAATCCAGGCCATCCTACTGGTGGCACCCTATATAAAAAGACCTGGGAGAAGGAAGCTTTTGGTCTTTGGCCTGCTTGTCCTCACCTGAGTCATTCCACTACAGGTGTTAGGATCAACTTCCGGATTCTAAAGTAGACTGAAACCCAGCAGCTCTCCAGGACTTCCCTGGGACTCCAGCACCAGACTGAGATTGCTGAAATATCCAGTTGCCTGGACTGGGCAATTACCACATCGTTGGCTTTTCTGTCAGGAGATAGCCATTGTTGGATACTCATGCCACAGCCTGTATGAAAGCCATGCTAACCAATCCCCCTTCAATATTCAATTACATATTGTCATCCTATGAGTTCTGTTCCTTTAGAGAACTAACTCTACCACAGATTGTGGTACCAGGAATGGTTCTGGAGAAACAGGATTTTAAGGATGAACTGGTTGAGTATCCAGAACAGGCTCTACGATTCACTGACACAGTTACTGTCTTGGTAGCATGGAGAGCTCTGAAAGCTATGGTTAGAAATAATTAAGGAGCTGGGTGATGGTGGTGCACGCCTTTAATCCCAGCACTCAGAAAGCGGAGGCAGGTGGATCTCTGTGAGTTCATGGCCAGTCTGGTCTACAGAGGGAGTTCCAGGACAGTCAGGACTGTTACACAGAGAAACGGAAACCCTGTCTTGAAAATCCAAGAAGAAAAATGTGGGCTTAGTGTGGGGAAAAGGGAATTTGGTAACTGAGATAAAACTTTTGATCATCCGTGGAAACGTGAAGAAAATACCAATGCTGGCTTGCTGCGTCTCACATGTCCTGATAGACTGACAGAGGTCAAGAATGAGCTATGTGATGAAGTTAACCAGCTTCTAGCAGGTCAGGGTACAGTGACAAAGGAAAAGAAAGAGCTCGATGACAGTTGACTGGCTCCAGACTGGCTCAGCATCTAGGTTTCTAAATGTGCCCTTCGCAAAGGATCTTCTCTCCAGCAGCCATGGAGCACAGGTTCAGAAAATCCAACTGAAGCCCTCTATAGAAGGGTGGCTGAATTATGATGAAAACTCAAACTGTAGCCTCCCAGGGTGTTGGTGGTTAAAGGAAGGAAACCGATTGGTAAGGAATGGGATCCTGTAACCCGGGATGGAGATGTGTCTGTTGGGGACCCCACTGAGACTAAAGACTTGGAACCCTTGAGTTCTAAAAGGTTACCCGTACACAGAAGAAGCTCGGTAAACTACTACTCTTGGAAATGTGCAACATTGTGGGCGACTTGTCTTCTGCCTACACTGTTTGGTTCAGTTTTCTGAATGATCTTGTAGGTGCTGTCCCACCTTTGCCAGTAAGGAGATCTAGGCTGTGATAACTCAGGTCTTATAAGTTTAAAGTCGTGCGTGTACTTCATTGCCATGGAGATAGGGATGATGGACATCCCTGCACTCCTCAGAAAGGTAGGATGTTCACTAAGATATCTCAGGGCCATGGCAGACCATTTTGATCATAAATTCTTCAGGAGCTATAAATAAATAAATAAACAAGCAAAAGTATTTGTTAGAGAATAACCAAGAAAACATTAATAGGTAAAGTCAACAACTAGCCAGGTGTGGTGGCACATGCCTTTAAGCACTTGGGAATGAGTTGCAGGTGAATCTCTGTGAGTTCAAGGCCAGCCTGCTATCTATAAAGCAAGTTCCAGGAGAGCTAAGGCTACACAGAGAAGTCCTGCCTCAGAAAACAGAAACAGTTATTCATTTCCATATAAGATGGTATTACAATGGACTCCTGTATATCACTCTAAATTTTACACGATGTTTTTACTATGCAAGAAGTGCTTGGTAGAACAATTATACTATGTATCTAAAACATGTTTATTCTAGCTATTGTATTAGCTTTCTGTAATACTGACAAAAATACCTGGGAAAATCAACTTAAAGGAAGGAAAGGTGCTCTCACTGGCCCGACTCTCTCCAGTCTCCAAAGTCGTAGTCACTGACCCTTGTTGCTTTGTGTCTCTGATGGGACAGTGCATCCAACTGACACACTCACACTCCACCTTCCCTTCATAGAGGAAGGTGACTTTCAATCCATTGCCGTGGTAGAGGACCTATGAAGAGGCCGATCCTGCAGCTAGAGCCTTGTCCGCTAGTCTTGTGGCCACCCTTCCTTGCGTGGGAAAAGGGACTCGATAAGTTGTCCCCAGGAAACCTTCATTCTGCCAGGCTTGGGCAGAGTAGCCTGAGGTTGTGACTTAGATATATTTCAATAGAGGGAGGTGACCGAAGTGTGGCCTACCTTTAAAAAGTCTTTCTGTCACACTCAATTTTAAGAACTCCTTTCTTTAAACATTTAAGTTAATTTTGAACAAACAACATGTTAATATGGTTCAAAAGCAGAACCATATAAAATTATGAACATATATATATGTATGTATTTTCACCTTTGTTCTTATCTACTCTGATTCTAAACTAATAAACATTTCTGTTAATTTCTCGTGTGATCGTTTTCATGCTTTTTAAAATACAAATATAGCAAATACAAATATATTTGTGTTCTCTTCTCTTACACTAAGTCTGTGCTCCATGCGCCTACCTCCCAATTACTGAACAATAAATTGTGGTGGTGTTTCTATACCAGCACATAGGCAGCACCTACTTTGTTCTTTATATCTGCATAGCACTGTATTATGTAGCTATAGTATTCTTTATCCGAGAGTTCCCACTAATAGCCACTTAAATTGCTTTCAACCTTGTAATTATACATAGCACTGCAAAGGACATCTGGGAGCTAGAAGGATGGCTCAATGGTTAAGAGCAGTTGCTGTTTTTTGTTTTTGTTTTTTAAAGGACCAGAGTTCAGTTCCTAGCACCCATTTCAGCAGGCTCACAATTGCCTGTAACTCCAGTTCCACAGGCACATGTACTCATGTACAAGTACCTGATGGGAGATGTCATTCTGTAAGCTTGTCTCTCTTATTGGTTGGCCAATAGGGAAGCAAGATAGGTGGGACTAGGAGTCAAGGAGGATTCTGGGAAAGAGACAGAGTCAGACACGATGTAGGCCACCAGAGTGAGAGGTCTGGACCCTTTTCTCCGGTAAAAGAAATACTTAGATTAACAATTATGGGTTAAATACTTAAGTCAGAGATAGTAAGAAACCAAGCAAACAGCCAACAGCTTCATAATTAATATAGTATCTTGTGTGTTATTTGGGGACTGCAACTGTGGCAGGGCCCAGGCAGATGGCGAGGAAGACTATATTAGTACCCACACACAAACTAATATTCATACAAATAATTAAAAATAAAATAAATCTAGGGGAAAAATAAACTTGTATAAATGACTGTCATAGGGTTTCTATTGCTGTGAAGAGACACTGTGACCATAGCAATTCTTACAAGGAAAACATTTAATTGAGGTGGCAGCTTACAGTTCAGAGGTTCAGTCAATTTTCATCATGACAGGGAGCATGGTGACATGCAGGCAGATGAGGTGCTGGAGAAGTAGTTGAGAGACCTACATCTTGCAGGCAACAGGAAGTCAACTGAGACAATGGGTGGTATCCTGAGCATAGGAAACCTCAAAGCCCACCCCCACAGTGACATACTTCCTTCAGCAAGGCCACATCTATTCCAACAAAGCTACATCTCCTGATAGTGCCACTCACTATGAGGCTATGGGGTCATTTACATTCAAACTACCACAATGACTTCTTCCTTCTTAGGCAGCTGTACTTATAGAATAAATCCCTAGAAGTGAGATTCTGTGTTGGAAGGTGAATGTGCTTTAGGCAGCTTTGGTAAAAGGATTGTTTGTAGGCCTTGACAAGCAATGCTAGATGCAAGTACCTTCCCCTGAGTTGCCCAGACGACAGAGTGCTGAATTCTTGCCAATCTGATGGGCAGGAAATGTCTCCATGCTACCCTGACTGACAGTTTTGTTTTTGACCTAGGTTCAGATTTTTTTCATATGCTCAAGGGCAATCTTATTCGTTTTATGAAATTAAATGTGTCCTGGGGAAAGTACCTGAGATGAGGTAAACATATTTTTTCAGGTGGTCCCTTATTTGCTGATTTATGCTTTGTGTGCTGTTTTTACTATTGTTTTTCTTCCAAGAGGCTTTTCTTTATGCAGGTGGTGCATAATTTCCTCTCATGACCCCTACTCTTTGAGCATAGTTAGAAAGGTCTCTGCAGGGCTCAGCTGTTAGGAGCACTGGCTGCTCTTCTGGAGGACCCTGGTTCAATTCCCAGCCCCCACATGGCAGCTCACAACTGTAACTCCAGTTCCAGGGAAAACACCAATGCACAGAAAATAAAAATAAACAAATTAAAAAAGAAAGGTTTCTGTAACTCTGATATGACAAAGGGGTTTATATGTGTTTTATCATTTTTTAAATAGTTTATCTCCATTATGAAGCTTTTCATTTATTTGGGTGTCCTGGTGCACATCATTTTACATATGGATCCCAGTTTGCCTTTTTTTGCAGCTGATCCCTCAATTACCCCCACACGGTTTTATTGAAAAGTCTACCTTGATACCAACTGATTCAGACACTGCCTCTATTATGTATCAAATCCCTGTAGGCATTTGGATCTAAACCTAACTTTCTATTCTTTTCAATTGACCTGTTTGTGGATGCATCTAACAGCAGCACATTGTTTTAAGTACTGGAACAAACATATTTTAATAGTTTCTGAGGGTTTTGATTTGAGACAGTGTCTCATAGTGTATCTTAGACTGGCCTGGAGCTGGCTATAGTCCAGGCTGGTCTGTAACTCCCACACCACCCATATCTTAGTCTCATGAATGCTATTGTTACTTAAGTAAGCCACCATCACTATCAGATGTATAGTACTTGTACAGGGGACAGAAGAAGCCCTTCTCTCAGGGCTTCCGAGGAGAAAGAAGTTTGTCCTGTCAATAAACCCACACCTTCCTTTAGGTGTCAATATACAGTAGTACCAGGGTTTCGCTATCACCAAGAACCTTGTTAGAGAAATAGCAATGGCTGTTAGATGTCTGGAGAGGTACGTGGTGGGTGACACACCTTTTTCACTCTTAACTTGCTGGGCAGAGTGGGGACTGGTGGGGGGTGTGTGAGGTGGCATGGTCTTTGCTTTCTGAGATTTGCAACAACTCCTAGAAGGGAGCCATATGGGGGCGTGGAGACATTTAGAAAAATGTGCTAAAACTCTACTTATTACCAAATGGTATCCAGGTTGAAAGTCTCCTGCTTCGTGTCTGTCTTTTAGAATTCTAAAACTCACACGGATTTTCTTCAAAAGACAGTATGCCTGGGGAAGGGAAGTGAGGGACCCTGAACTTTACCTAATGAGCTCCCCAAGCCATTTCTTCTTGTCCACTAAGAAATGGTCACTGTGTGGGAGGTTTGCTGGCTTCGGCAGCAGCAGCAGCAAGACATATGGAAAAGCAATGATTCCCACTTCTAGACTTTGCTATGGAATGAAGCTTACTTAAGAGAAATATACAAAGGGACTAGAGAGATGGCCCAGAGTTAAGAGCACTTGTTGCTCTTGCAGAGGACCAGGGTTCAATTCCCAGTTCCCACATGGTGGTTCACCATCACCTGCAACTCCCCTTCTAGATCCAACGCCCCCTTCTGACTTTTCTAGGCACCGGACACCCAAGTGGCACACATAGGTATGTGAGGAAAACACATATAAATACGCTTTTTTTTTAAAAGAGAAATATACAAGTAGCACAGAATTCAGGAGCTTGCTTGCCTTCCCCCAGGACTCCACCAGTCTGCTGCTGCTGAGGTTGACTCATCTGTGTGTGTCACTCCATGGACTCCTCAAAGGCACTGATGAAGTTAGCACAGAGGGGCTTAGTGACTTCCAAACAGCCTGCAGCAGGCGTGAAGCAAGGCTGCCTGTGCCGGCTCGAGGGAGTGCGAGCTGGGCTGGGAGGTGGGGGAGGCAGGAAACCCTCTGTTCTTGATATTACAGGTCTCAGAGTCACTTTCTTTCTCAGTAGGGACCTGGCTTATTAATCGCCAGATTATCTGTGGTTTGTTTTTGGCACCCCTCAGGCCCCCGCAGTGGGAATACTTCCCTATTTTTTCTCACTGTCTTCTCCCTTTAGCAGTGGGAGCTCTCTCTTCACCCTCATGGATGTGTCTGGTGTTTGGAGGTTGGCTAATTTCCTCACTAGACATGTTCTTCAATGCACTTCTAACAGCAATGGAATTTTCCCTAAAAGTGTTAATTTTCCCTTCCACAAAGACAATACATAACACAGTAAAAAGAAATAAAACAAAATCAAATGTGCTGGTGAAGCGCAGAGCCCCCGCAGAGAAAACCACTCTAACTGTCTTGCAATGTTTTCAATGCTGGTAGACAATTTTTTATTCTACAAGATTGGGGTTATCTGTGTACCATTTTTGTGTGTTGCTTTCTTCACCCGGGAAGCCCCCCTGCCCAGCCCCTTCTTACTGAGATCCCTATTGTAACAGTGTGGAGAATGTTTTAGCCCTCCATTGCTTCTGGTTATCACCCAGCGTTGACCTCGTGATACAGAAGAAGGGATTCGAGGACAGAGTAGGAGCCAGGAGTCTGAGATCTCCAGAGTGATCCTGCTACTGGTTGGCCATGTGGTTGAGATGCAGAACTCACCCTTTTTGGCCTCAAGCTTTCTTTGTCGAGTAAAGCATTGGCTCCTGACTTTGAAGTCCCTCCTAGTTGTATCAAGCTGACTGAGACCAGGTATGGATTAGAAGATGCACCGGGCTGTGGTGGTGCACACCTTTAATCCCAGCCCTAGGGAGGCAGAGGCAGGTGGATCTCTGTGAGTTCGAGGCTAGCTTGGTCTACAGAATGAGTGCCAGGATAGACTCCAAAGCTACACAGAGAAACACTGTCTCGAAAAACAAAAACAAAAACAAAAAAAGGATGTTTCAGGCACTGAACTAGGAGCTGTGTAAACAGCACAAGAGGGAAACTCAGCTCCCTCAGAGCCTCCACACCCATGTTGAATACATTCCTCTATGAATAGCACAGCTGAATTTCCTAAAACAATCTGTCTTCTCTCCCTCCATTTCTGTCTCTCATCATCAGCCTCCAGCTATAGCAACTAAACGGTTGTTCCACCCATTCCCATGAAAGACAGCTAACAACTGCCGACGGACCGGAGGCCTTTGATGGGTGCCATCTACCAGATTCTACCTGGTCTCCATTTTGCTTAAGCAGTCTGTGAAATGTTTTGTCGTTTTTCTAAGAGTCTCTGGAACTGGTGGGCCCCGAGAAAGCCCACTCTTTTCTGTGAATGTGTATACTGTCAACTCATTATTGATGATTCTGAGTACAAGCCCGTCTCGGCTAACGTTTATTAGTAACTCTACCATCGACGCTGATGGGACTTTCTGGGTTATTTGCAGAAATGGGCAGAGCATGGAGAGCTGGGCACAAGCCCAGCTGTGGTTGTTTCTTTCTCTGTTTGGGCTGAATACCCTGACAGAGACAACTTAAGTGGCTCACAGTGCAAGGCACCCCAGTAAGAAAGTCAAAGCTTTGGAGCTTTGGCTCAAGTGGTCCAAGTCACTTCCACAGTCAGGAAGCTGAGAACAAGGAATGCATTCAGGCTCCCATCCTCCCAGCCAGGGAGTGGCCTTGCCCACAGGCATACCCACAGGCCTGTCCCAGGTCATTGTTAAATCTTGTTAATCTGCTAATACTTAACCATCATCATCTTCTCTGCCTTCCTGTTTCAACTCTCAAACAGTAAACAAAAATATGTTTTTTAATTACATTATGTTTTGTGGATGTGTTTCACATTTTGATGCATTTTTTTTAGGATTTTATTATGGTCTCCGGGTAATATTTGGAAAAACTAAGTGTAAGAAGCTGTGCTGTGTCTTATGGAGAAAACATATTCCCACTTTTGCCTGCAAGCAGGATTTCTGAGCATTTGCTGTCTCCTGCTGTGAGGAGACAGAGATGGCATTCTGGCAACCTGTTAGGAAACATGGACTTCATGTCTCTATACCCCAGACCCTGTGTCACAGATAAGCACATTTTGTAACACAGTATGCACATTACACCCACTGGACAGGAGACTCCAAGAGACTCACTGGTGACGAAACCCTAAGTTAGCACTGGGACATCAGATTCTTTCTGACTCAGTCTCTGGCTACCCTGTCAGGGTTGTGTCTTGATTTCCCAAGCACTAGTGTTTGTGCTCACCTCCACGCTTCTCTCTGGTGTGCTCTCTGCTTGTGGTCTTGTTTCTTCTGGCTGCCTGGTGGGCACTTACTCAACTGACTACACTCTTACACATCATCTCCCTGAAGAAAACTCATACAACTTTCCCAGTAAAGGTGACCACAGTACTTATTGGCCCCAGTACTCCCTCTAGAAGACTCCATCAAAGCACTGCTTTACCACCTTTGTTGTATAAACATCTCCCTTTCTCTCTAGACCTTCTCTTAACAAGCAACATGAGCTCATCCTTGCTCATGACTCTCTGACCATCAGCATGATGAGTCTCTGATGCAGTGTCGTAGCTCCCTGGCCCCTGCTTCACCCTGTTCTTGTCCCTCTTTGCCAGAATGACCTAAACCACTTGGTAATTTCTTTGCTTACTCTGTTCTTCCACCAGATGCCCAGAGAAGGACACCCCATCAGCCTACTATTCAAGCCAGGAAGCTTGGAGCTGTCAACTTTCCCCTGCCTCCCTCCTCACATCCCACCCATCCTTCAATCTGTTAAGCTCAGTTGATTCTATTCATGGTTTGCATTCTTTCCATCCCAGTGATCTACCCCACGCCACTCTCTTCTCACTGTCCCTCCAGCCTGCTGACTTGTTTTTCTGCTTCTTGTCCTGCCAGACATCACTTCCTCATTCTCATGAGAATTCTGTCTCAAAGGGGCAGATGGGATCTCAGCGTCATCATCGTCCTCGTGTGTTGTCTGTCTGGCTCCTGTAGGATAACGTGTGAGCCCTGAGAGTGACTGATCCCTCTGTGCTTTTTCTTTCAAACCTCATCTTTCTCTACTTCCCCTTCTGATATAGCACTCTCCGTCTTTTCAGCCTTGCCTATGGAATCGTGGTTCAGCAAAGCTTGGTTCCTGCCGGCTGATTCCTCTGGGGATGAGTGAATTACATGTTTCCCCTATGACTTGGTCCAGCAGATCTTTAGCTCTGAGTGTCTACTCCACCTTCAGAAAACTCCTTCTCTGATAGTCACATTATATATTTGAATACCTGGATGGTAGGAGCTTAGGTACCACCCTAAGAACATAGCCTAGTAGCCAGCATGGTCAAGATAAGTTATAGCAATTTGCTGAATGAAGAAATGAACGCAACAGTGTGAAGGTGTTGGTCATAGCTACTGCTGACCCACTACATATCTGACTGACCAGCAGGCAAGTCATGCCAGTAACTAGCCCTTTTGACTACACTGGGGGCTGCAGTTCGTTGAAAAACACATTCCTGGAAAGTAGAGGTTCTTTCTTACTGTGTCCGCCCTTGTCAGCTCAGCCACTCTTCCTAGAATCCTCTGAGTTTTATTACTGTCAACCGTGGTTGAAAAAAAATTCCAAATAGCAGAAAGCAGGCAATGAATTGCCTTTTGCATTATTTGAATGATACAAAACATTTCTGTATCACTTTGTTCTTAATGGAAAAATAGCAGTCTCACTGACTTCATTGCTTGAACCTTGTTTTAGTTTCCATTAATTCTTTCCCCTAGAAAAATTGAGCATAGGGTTGCCCACAGTGCCATTTGACTAATGAGTGAAAATATTTATTTCATATGGGATGTTATAAAAAAAAGGTTCCAATTAGGTTTACGCTTTTTGTCAAAAGTACATGTATTGATCTAAACAGAACTTTGAAAAAGAAAATGGTAAGATTGAGTCCTGCCAGACCCCACCCTCTGGCATGCCCAGCTTCAGCTTCAGGAAAGAAGGAGACCAGTGGAGACAGAAAGACCCCATCTGCACCCACTGGAAGAATAGATGGGCAGAAGACAGAATAAGAGCTCACTCAGCAATAGAAAGAACAACATGACTCCACCAGAATCTAGAGACTCAATGCCAGCAAGACCTGAAAAGCACAACATAGATGAAGCAGAAGAGACAGACCTTAAAAATTATTTTATGAAGATGATAGAGACCCTCAAAAAGGAAATGAGGAAATCCCTTAAAGAAAAAACAAACAAAAATACATGACATGGAGGAAAAGACAAACCAACAAATTCAAGAAATAAATCTCTTAAAGGATCTAAAGAGTACCAAGAAAAAAACAAACAAACAAATGAAGGAAACAACTCAAACAGTTGAATGATTGAAAGCTAAAATAGTAACAATAAAGAAAACACAGAATGAGGGGATGCTGGAAACAGAAAAGCTGGAAAAAATGATCAGGAACTACAGATGCAAGTATCACCAATAGAATACAAGAGATAGAAGAGAGAATCTCAGGTGTTGAAGATTCATTAGAGAATGTACAGCCATCAACCAAAGAAAACCATAAAACCAACAAATCCCTAACACAAAATATCCAGGAAATATGGGACACCGTGAAGAAGCCAAACCTGAGAATAATAGGTATAGAAGAAGGCGAAGAAATACAGCTCAAGGTACAGAAAACATATTCAACAAAATCATAGAAGAAAACTTACCTACCTAAAGAAGGACATGCCTATGAAAATACAAGAATCTTACAGAACACCAAATAGGCTGGACCAGAAAAAGAAGTCACCTTGCCACACAATAATCAAAACATCAAACCTATAGAATAAAGAGAAAATATTAAGATCAGCTAAAGAAAAAGGCCAAGTAACATATAAAGGCAGACCTATCCGAATTACACTCGACTTCTCAATGGAAACTGTGAAAGCCAGAAGATCCTGGACAGATGTTCTAAAAAAGCTAAGGGAACAAGACTACTATATTCAGAAAGGCTTTCAATTACCACAGATGGAGAAAACAAAATATTCCATGACAAAGTCAGATTTAAACTATAACTATCCATGTATCCAGCCCTACAGAACATGCTAGAAGGAAAACCTAGACCCAAGGAAGATAACTACACTCACAAAGACACAGGCAATGGATAATCCCACTTTACCAAACACCAAAAGAAAAAGGGAGGAGAACCTACACACAACAACACCACTACCAATAAATCAAGCACAAACAAGAATCATCAATCAATGGTCATTAATATCCCTCAATGTCAATGATCTCAATTTGCCTATAAAAAGACACAGACTAGCAGAATGGATACGAAGAAAGAACCCATCCTTCTGCTGCATACGAGAAACACATCTCAATGTCAAAGACAGACATTACCTCAGATTAAAGGGTTGGGAAAAGATTTTCCAATCAAATGGACCCAAGAAATAAGCTGGTGTAGCAATTTCAATATCTAACAAATTAGACTTCAAATTAAAATCAACCAAAAGAGATGAAGAAGGACATTTCATATTCATCACAGGAAAAGTCCATCAAGAGGAAGCCTCAATTCTGAACATCTGTGCCCCAAATACAAAGGCACCCACATTTGTGAAAGAAACATTACTAAAACTCAAATCACACATAAAATCTTACACACTAGTAGTAGGAGACTTAAACACTCTGCTCTCACCACTAGACAGGACCTCCAGACAGAAACTTAACAAAGAAACAAAAGAACTAATAGGAGTTATGACCCAACTGGGTTTAACAGACATCTATAGAATATTCCACCCAAACACAAAGGGATATACCTCCTTCTCGGCACCACATGGAACCTTCTCTAAAATTGACTGCATAATAGGAAACATAGCAAACCTACACAGATACAAAAAAATTGAAATAACCCCCTGTATCTTATCAGACCACCATGCATTAAAATTACAACTCAACAATAACACAAATCACAGAAACTGTACACACTCATGGAAATTGAACAATGCACAATTGAACCATCCCTGGTTAAAGGAAGAATTAAAAAAAGAAATTAAAGACTTCCTGGAATTCAATGAGAATGAAGACACAACATACCCAGACTTATGGGACACTCTGAAAGCAGTGCTGAGAGGAAAGTTCATAGCACTAAGTGCCCACATGAAGAAACTGGAGAACAGTCACACTAGAGAATTAATAGCACAACTGAAGTCTCTTGAACAAAAAGAAGCATATTCACCAAGGAGGAGTAGACACCAAAAAATAATCAAATTGAGAGCTGAAATCAATCAAGTAGAAACCAGGAAAAAATTGCAAAAAATCAATGAAACAAAGAGTTGGTTCTTCGAAAAAATCAACAAGATAGACAAACCTTTGTCCAAACTAACAAAAAGACAGAGAGAGAGAGCATGCTAATTAACAAAATCAGAAATGAAAAGGGAGACGTAACAACGAACACTGAGGAAATCCAGAGATTCATCAGGGCATACTTTGAAAACCTGTACTACAAAAAATTCAAAAATTTAAAGGAATTGAACAATTTCCTGGAGAGATATCATTTGCCAAAACTAAATCAAGAACAGATACACAATCTAAATAGGCCTATAACACCTAATGAAATAGAAGCAGTCATCAAAAGTCTCCCAACCAAAAAAAAAAGCCCAAACCCAGATGGCTTCAGTGAAGAATTCTACCAGAAATCCAAAGAAGAGCTAATTCCAATACTCCTCAAAGTGTTCCACACAATAGAAGCGGGAGGCTCACTGCCAAACTCTTTTTATGAGGCTACAATTACCTTGGTACCCAAGCCACACAAAGACAAAACTAAGAAAGAGAATTATAGACCAATTTCCCTAATGAACTTCGATGCAAAAATATTCAATAAAATACTAGCAAATCGGATTCAAGAACACATCAGAAAAATCATCCACCATGATCGAATAGGTTTCATCCCAGGAATGCAGGGATGGTTCAACATTAGGAAATCCATCAATGTAATCTACCATATAAACAAACTGCAAAAGAAAAACCACATGATCATCTCACTAGATGCTGAAAAAGCCTTTGACAAAATCCAGCACCCCTTCATGATAAAGGTCCTAGAGAGAGATCAGGGATAACAGGAACATACCTGAACATAATAAACACAATATACAGTAAACCAAAAGCTAACATCAAACTAAATGGAGAGAAACTCCATGCAATTCCTCTAAAATCAGGAACAAGACAAGGCTTTCCACTCTTTCCATATCTCTTCAATATTGTACTTAAAGTTCTAGCTACAGCAATATGACAACAAAAGGAGATCAAGGGGATACAAACAGGAATAGAAGAAGTCAAGCTTTCACTATTTGCAGATGATATGATAGTTTACATAAGTGACCTGAAAAACTTGCAAGGGAACTCCTAGAGCTGATAAACACCTTCAGCAAAGTCGCAGGATACAAGGTTAACTAAAAAAATCAGTAGCCCTATTATATACAATGATAAAGTGGCTGAGAAATAAATAATAGAAACATCATCCTTTACAATAGCCATAAACAGCATCAAATATCTGGGGATAATGTTAACCAAAGAAGTGAAAGACCTGTATATCAAGAACCATGAGTCTCTAAAGAAAGAAATCAAAGAAGATACTAGAAAATGGAAAGATCTCCCATGATCTTGGATTGGTAAGATCAACATAATAAAAATGGCAATCTTGCCAAAAGCAATCTACAGATTCAATGCAATTCCTATCAACAATCTGGCACAATTCTTCACAGACCTTGAAAGAACAATAATCAACTTTATATGGAAAAACAAAAGACCCAGGATAGCCAAAACAACCCTATATAATAGGAACTTCAGGCAGCATCACCATACCTGACTTCAAGCTCTATTACAGAGCTATAGTCCTGAAAACAGCTTGGTATTGGCATAAAAATAGACAGGTAGACCAATGAAATCAAATTGGAAACCCTGATTTTAACCCACACACCTATGAACACTTGATTTATACAATGGAAAAAAGAAAGCATCTTCAACAAATGGTGCTGCCAGAACTGGATATTTGCATGCAGAAGACTGCAGATAGATCCATGTCTATCACCTTGCACTAAATTTAAGTTCAAATAAATCAAAGATCTCAATATAAATCCAACCACACTGAAACTCTTAGAAGAGAAAGTGGGAGATACTCTTCAACGAATTGGTACAGGAGACTGCTTCCTGAACATAACTCCAGTAGCACAGACACTGAGATCGATAATTAACAAATGGGACCTCCTGAAATTAAGAAGGTTCTGTAGAGCAAAGAACACAGTCAACAAGAAAAAAGGCAGCCCACAGAATGGGAAAAGACATTCACTAACTTCACATCTGACAGAGGGCTGATCTCCAAAATTTACAAAGAACTCAAGAAGCAAGTCTCCAAAACACCAAAGGATGCAATTAAAAAGTGGGGTACAGAACTAAATAGAGAATTTTCAATAGAGGATTCTAAAATGGCTGAGAAACACTTGAGAAAGTGCCCAACATCCTTAGCCATAAGGGAAACGCAAACCAAAACAACTCTGAGATACCATGTTACTCCTGTCAGAATGACTAAAATCAAAAACACCGAAGACAATTTATGCTGGAGAGGATGTGGAGAGAGGGGAACACTCCTTCAGTGCTGGTGGGAGTGCCAACTTGTACAGCCACTTTGGAAATCAGTATGGAGATTCCTCAGGAAAATGGGAATCAATCTACCACAAGACCCAGCAATTCCACTCTTAGGCATATATCCAAAAGATGCAAATTCATACAGCAAGGACATCTGTTCCACTATGTTCATAGCAGCATTATTTGTAATAGCCAGAACCTGGAAGCAACCTAGATGCCCCTCAACTGAAGAGTGGATAGAGAAAATGTGGTACATTTACACAATGGAGGACTACTCAGCAGGAAAAAAAAAACAATGGAATCTTGAAATTTGCAGGCAAATGGATGGCACTACAAGAAACCATCCTAAGATAACCCAGTCACAAAAAGACAGACATGGTATGTACTCACTTATATATGGATTTTTAGACATCAATCAGGAGAGTACCAGTCTGCAATTCCACTGACAGAGAGTCTGGGAAACAGGAAAGAACCTAAGAGAGATATCCATGGTACCCCACAGAAGAGGAATGAGAACCTTCATCCAGTGACTGATGGAAGCAGAGGCAAACACCCACAGTTAAACACTGAACTGAAACCATGGAACCCAGTGACAGAGAGAGAGGAGCAAATGGGCAAAGAATGGGCTGGCAAAACCAGAAGAGACAGCTGATCTGAACAGGGGAGGGCTCTTGAACCCCAGACCGACAGCAGGGAGGCCAGCATGGGACTGATCCAGACTCCCTGAGTGTGAGAGTCAGTGAGGAGGCCTGGGTACCCTATGGGGCCCTGGGCAGTAGATCAGTGTTTATCCCTGGCATACAAACGGACTTTGTGTGTCCATAACACAAAGATCGATGATCTCTCAGCCTGGACTCTTAGGCGAGTGCCTGGACCCTGCCCTGAGTGAAATGACAGACTCTGGATATCCCCTATGTGGAAGGAAGTGGGGATAGCATGGGAGACTGGGGGGAATGGTGGGAGGAGGGGAAAGGAAACTGGGATTGATATGTGAAGCGAGCTATTTAAAATTAAAGTAATAAAAAAAGAAAATAGTAAGATTGTGTGCACAGCATCACCTCATTTTTGTAAAATAAGAATAATCTAGCCAGCATATCTTGGAAAACTATTGGAGGTGCGTGGGATGACAGGGGCCCTCAAATTTAGCATTGCTTATTCTGGTTTTGTTTTGCCTAAAGAAGTTTGTAGAAAGTTCTGGAATAATTTTTGTTTATATTCTTGTCTTGTGAGCTCCTTTGGTTGTAGAACCTTCCTCTGAGTAGAAAGCTTGTCTGAAACAACTAATTAACAACCAGGCTAATGACTTCCAATCATAAAAAGGGACTGTGGACCAGCCTCACATTGGAGCCTTGAGTGTCACTTCAACTTTTGTTTAAACATCTGGGAAAAGGAAGTTCTTAAACAATGTGACAATAATATAAGAGTTTCAATTTTTTGAAATTCAGTCAATAAGGATTTATTTTTTTTAAATTTAATTCTTTTTTATTTAAACTAGAAACAAGCTTGTTTTACATGTCAATTCCAGTTCCCTCTCCCTCCCCTCGTCCCCTGCTCCCCACTGACTCCCTATCCCATCCCCTTCTGCTTCCCAGGGAGGATAAGGCCTTCCATGGGGGATCTTCAAAGTTTGTCATATCATTTGGAGCAGGGCCAAGGTCCTCCCCCATGTATCTAGTCTGAGAGAGTATCCCTCTATGTGGAATGGGCTCCCAAAGTCCATTCGTATACTAGGGATAAATACTGATCCACTACCAGAGGTCCCATAGATTGCCCAGTCCTTCTAACTGACACCCACGTTCAGGGGGTCTGAGTCAGTTCTATGCTGGTTTCCCAGCTATCAGTCTGGGATCCTTGAGCTCCCCCTTGCTCTGGTCAGCAATTTCTGTGGGTTTCTTGACCCCTTCACTCATCACTCCTCCCTTTCTGCAACTGGATTCAGTGTTTAGCTGTGGGTGTCTGCTTCTGCTTCCATCAGCTACTGGATGAAGGCTCTAGGATGGCAAATAAGGTAGTCATCAATCTCATTATTGGAAGAGGGCATTTCAGGTAGCCTCTCCACTATTGCTTAGATTCTTAGTTGGGGTTAACCTTGTAGATCTTGAAACATTTTCCTACTGCCAGATTTCTTTCCCTATATTATGGTATCTCTTTTCTTGCTCCCCTCTATTTTTCCCCTGACTCAATCTTCCTGCTACCTCATGTCTTCCTCTCCCTTCTTCTTTTCCCCTTCTCTTTCTCCTAACTCCCTCTTCCCTCCCCCCATGCTCTCAGTTATCTCAGGAGATCTTGTCCCTTTCCCCTTCTCCAGAGGACCATGTATGTCTCTCTTAGGGTCCTCCTTGTTTCCTAGCTTCTCTGGTGGTGTGGATTTTAGGCTGGTAATCCTTTGCTCTATGTCTAAAATCCACGTATTTTTGTCTCTTTGTGTTTGTGTTACCTCACTCAGGATGGTTTCTTCTAGTTCCATCCATTTGCCTGCGAATTTCAAGATTCCATTGAGTAGTACCCCATTGTGTAAATGTACCACATTTTCTCTATCCACTCTTCACTTGAGGGGCATCTAGGTTGCTTCCAGATTCTGGCTATTACAAATAGTGTTGCCATGAACATAGTTGAACAGATGTCCTTGTGTGAATTTGCCTCTTTTGGGTATATGCCTAAGAGTGGAATTGCTGGATCTTGTTGTAGACTGATTTCCATTTTCCTGAGGAACCACCATACAATGGCTGTACGAGTTTGCACTCCACCAGCAGTGGAGGAGTGTTCCCCTTTTTCCACATCCTCTCTATCATAAACTGTCATTGGTGTTTTTTATTTTAGCCGTTCTGACAGGAGTAAGAGTACCATCTTACTCAGAGGTGTTTTGATTTGCATTTCCCTGATGGCTAAGGGTGTTGAGTACTTTCCAATAAGGATTTCTTTAAAAAAAACAACAACAAACAAACTAATGTTTGTCAAGTGCTTAAAAAGAAATTTGCAAGCTGTGAGGCTACTTCAACTCCAGGGTGAGCCTGAGGTTCATTTTCATCTGTGATATGGATGGGGTCTCTTGTCAATATTAGTCACCCTGGGGGTGGGAAAGAAGCTCAGGAACTAAAATGTTCAGAGATTTACAAGGATGACCCCAAAATACCCTCACTGCCAAGTGTGTAGGATGATGACTTGTCACCCACCTGTTTAAAACTCATGGTGGCTTCCCATGCCTTGAGACAAGTCCACGGTCCCTCCAACTTGGTTTTATTTATTCATGACTCCACCTATTCATTCTTCTGAATCCATTCACCAAATACTGTGTTCTCTCTATGTACCAGGCACTGTTTCAAAGTCAGGACTATTCAATAGCAAATGAAATCGATTAAATTCTTATGTTCCAGCGATGTGACACAAACAGTGGACAGATTCACACGATTGATTGTGCTAAGCAAAAGCAATCCTGGATGCCAGCTCCATGAATGCCATAGGGGAAGATAAAGCAGAGAAAATGTAGTGATTCTCAATGTGTACACATTCTTTGGTTGTTTTTTCTTGAAGAGGTTAAGCTTAATTCTTTTTTTTTTAACCTGGCATGAACTGGCCGTAGTTACTCTATTTCAGATGCACAGAGCTGACCAGTAGGGGTGGTGTGTGGCTTTGGGACAGAGATCACAAAACATTATGCTTTCTTCTCTCTTACATTTCTCCTTCTGGGAGGGCTTAGCCACTGTATTATGAATGGATCTGCAGAGAGTGAGTGCTATATGTCGAGGATTTGAGGCCCTGAACAATAGTCACCTAGGTGAAGGGCCTGCCCTATGCATGGCCAACATCTTAACTACCATACCACAAGTGACCTTGAGAAGAAACCTTAGAAATGTAAGGAGATGGCAAGCATTGGACGTTTTAAGTGACTATTTTGGAGTCAGTTTGTTATGTGGATTCATAGTAGTTCTGTGTAACTAGTACAAGGGAAAGCTAGACATGTGTATGGTGGATAGTATTGGCAGATGCTAGGATCATTAGGGGGACTCTCTCTGGGAAGGAGCTTTGGGACGTGTGCATGAAGGGGGTAAAGCAAGTGTACAGGTGGAGGGGAGTCCATGCTGGTTTTCCTATTGTACTGGGGTACCCGTTGCCCTAGTTAGGAAGGCACACAATTTTCCTTCTCAACTCAGGCCTTCCCATGTGTTAATTTCTCATCCTATTCACATTTTCACAGCATCATATCTTGCTCCCAACAGTGGCCACATGGTTGGCTCCTCATTTATTTCTCAGGTCCTTGCGTGCGGCACTTCCTACAGAAAGCCATTCTCATCTGCTTGTCAGGGTAATAATGCCTTCACATGTTTCTCTAGATGCTGTGTCACAACACCCGGCACAATGCGCACTGCTGGCCTTTGTTAAAATCCTGCAGCCTGGATCTTTCTCTCTGTGAAGACATGTGTCATGACTGCAATCACCGGGCCTAGAAGAACTGTCACTTGGTAGGGTCTCAACGAGTGTCTAAACGTATCAAGTGATTCTCCTTGTGCTTGAACCAAACCCCTTCAAACAGTACTCCCATACACTGGGAGTCCGTACGCCTTCTGAGTCCTGGTTCCTCATCTTGGAAATGCTGCTCCTGCCCCTGCAGGATTATGATGAGGATCACAAACAGGCTCTGCACTTCTCCCTGCAGAGGAAGCTCTGTAGATGCAGTGGGGGCAGCCTCCTTGTGAGATGGGCTGTTCTCTTACGTGCTTGAGCAGTTCTGTTCGAGAGAAAATATTTGCCTTGAAGCTGACAAAACTGGGGAGATAAATGTCCTCTGAGGTAGAACACATTTTGGTTTTCCCATCATGATTAGATGAACATTGTGGAACATAAGAGAAAATACGAGTCAAACCCTTCATTTCATTAACATAAGCTGCACCTTTTAACAAATATATGTAGTCTTGTTACTTTTATCAAATGTTTACATTTTCTATGAATGCTTTGTTGGCAATAACTCAAAACAGATCTTAATTTTTTTCTGACAAAATTGAAGTCTTCAATTTCAAAGGATTTGAGGCCAAGGCTTGAATATTCTGGGACTGACCTTTTTGGGGGGATGATGTGGGCATATGCTAGGTCACTTTTTTTTGGCCAGCTTGAAATGTTATTATTCAAATTATCCCAAAGATGAACCATATTTTAGTATTAAGATACTATTACATTGATTCTGATTTGAGGAATTAAAAGAAATTGAACTGGGGAGATGTTTCAGTTGGTTAAGTGCCTGCCACAGAAGCGTGAGAGCCCCAGTTCGGGTCACCAGCACACACATGAAGACCCAGGTAGCATGTCCCTAGAGTCCCAGCATGGGGGAGGTGGAGACAGGCAGACCTCTGGCGCTTTAGGTCAGGTAGTTAGGCTCCAGGTTCACTGAGAGACCTTGTCTCGAAAAACACCATGGAGAAGTTATTGTGGGTGATGCCTGCCGTCAACCTCTAGCCCGTGCACATATATGTATTCCTGCCTGCTTACACATATGCGCACAAATACACCACACACATTCAGAATAGAGAGAAATCTGATTTTTCCTATTACATGATGAGGACGAGATTAGGATGGCTCCAGAGTAGTCACTCAGTAAATGCCCTTTCAGAGACTGGCCTGGGTGGCTTGTGGTAACACATGTGCAGGTCTTTTGCAGGTAGATTAGGATTCCTGGGCAGAAGTCCCATTTGGCAGGCAGAACTTCTAATTTCTTACAATGAACGATCATTTGCCAATCCATTTTCCCACTACTTTGTGAAATAAATCGCCTTGGCACACTCTACAGCAAATGTAGTCCTCTAGAAAGGTGGACTGTCTCCAAAGATCAAGACAGATTGGGTTCTCTCTGTGGGCGCAAAGATATGAAAGAAAGAAGCATTTGTGGCTCTTGAGGTGAAGTGATGCTAGCTTCCAGTTCTTTCCCACAGCCCTCCTCAGTTTACAGTCATTGTCGAGAATACTAAACCACCAGGGTGAGACAGGGGAAGCCCATAGGTGATCATGACATTAGCTCATATTCTTGGAGTGGCCCCTGGAAGAGATTTTCTGGACTTTGTAGAGGAGTTAATGGTGACCTAGTAGTAAGTGTAAAATGAGGTTTCAGAAATCAATGTGTCACCAAAATGCCACCATCCATTCTAGGATATCTAAACAACAAACAAACAAACAAAACTGACCTTTTTCATTGTCGATTAGTAAAACTAGCCACAACTATTTCCCAATAGGTCACAGAAATGCTATGAGAAGGTCAGAAGATTGGGGCATTAGAAATACAGAAAGTAGCCACGAGACACTTAGTCTAAGTTTTATCCCAACCTTGTCATTTCCCTCCAAGTTTCTATCCATTGTTCCTTTGAGCTTCGATGCTAAGTAATCTTGAAAACTACCTGCACCTGACTTTTACTGGCTGCTATGGCCAGACTTGGGTTAGTTGGCCATTATTGTCTCTGGCACCTGGTGTCATGCACAGTCATTGACAGATGTAGGGCCTATACCCTAGATACCCTAGAGCACAGGGTGCCCCTCCATGATTGTGCCCCTGTTAGGGAAACTCTGAGGAACCTTGGAGGCCAGGCAAGGACTTGAGGGCTCCTAGCTAAGACGCTGTGTGTGGTTGTTACTATGGTTCGCACCCACAATGCCCTGGAGAAGGCCCGTGACATTCTCAGACAGCAGTGGGGAACTTGGGTCTCCTTGGGGGCAAACATGCCTGTTTGTTTAATAGAATAATTAGATAAGTTTCTTGAGACATAGAAACTTTATCTTCCCTGATCTAGGAGTGAGTCTCCCAGGCCAAAGGGCGTGGCACAAGGAGACTGTCTCACTCATGTGAGTGCAGGCCTGGTTGCTCACTAAATGGTGCCCAAGATATCACATGGCATTTTTTATCTTTCTTGACATCATCTCCATCTCTGTGTCTAATGCAATGTCCTATTTCAAAAAAATAATCATTTGAAAAGTCATATAATTTATTGGAAATTTTTCAGAGTGCTCCTATTATCATTTTCTACTGTCTTTATTTATTTATTTTTTGTCAAGCCATCCCAGGCAAAACATAAAATGTGGGGGAAAGAAAATAAAAGTAAGGAGAAGAAGAGGAGGAAGCAACGATGATGATGGTGATGGTGATGATGATGATGGTGATGGTGATGATGATGGCGATGAGGATGATGAGGATGATGACAATAATAGCAATTTCCTGAAATTACAGAAATAAGCAACTACAGCTGGACCTCCTGCCCTAATAGAGAGACATAGAAGTAGCAAGAGTACTTTAATTCCAATTGCATGCTATGATGGGAGTAAAAACAAGATACTGTGCACATTGGGGGTGGTGTATTTTCATGAATTCTAGCAAGCCTTCTTTGCTGACTGACCATGACCCTTGACTGAACCCAAAGAGAGCACTGAGCTAACTTTTCCTGAGTGGCAAAAGCCCTCCATTGATTCTAGAGCCATCACTGTGTAGCAGTGTGACTTGGAAAAAGTTATGTTGCCTTTCTGGGCCTTGCGCTTCTTACATGTGGAAGTGGAGGTACATGATCTGATAGTTTATTGTAAAGACCAAATGAGATGAAATACAGGGATGCTGCTTGGAAATTATGGATCAGATAAATTCTGTGGATTTATGACAGTCTAACAATGAAGTAGAGAAGGTAGGAGCTTCCAGGGCAAAGTTGGGTGAAACAGAAAGGAAGAGGCACAAAGTCCCTAGGACAGTCCTGTGCTCCCTTGTGGCTTTGCTTTCAGAAGTCCTAACTGAAGATACTAGTTATTCAGAAATTCAGATAACTGCTTCTAGTATGCATGGAGAAATGGAAAGAAAGACTAAAAGATGTGCGACCCAGTCAGTGTCATGGACACACACTGTTTTCCTTTCCACAGAGATGGTAATGTAGGACATGTAGTCACTATGTGTACAGCATGTGGCTCACATCCAGGATGTGTGTAGTTCCAGGACCCCTGCCTCCCTCCCAGGAAAGCATATTCATGGATGCCTGAGAAGTTTCAAGTAACGAGCAATGAGAAGGGAACCAGACTCAGACAGCCAATCCTTAGGGTCCCAGAACACAGACATTTCATTGCTCCTGGAGGGTTGGGGATGGGGAAGAGCCTGACCAAGGGCTGCAGCTCCCGTATTAATACATGTGACACAGAAAAACATGACAGACCAAAGGCTGTCCTCCAGCAGGTACATCTCTTTGCACTTCTTTGGTGGAGTAAGTCCTACCTTAAGGTGAAATTGGCTGCAAATCCCCTCCCCATGTGTTTATCTCTGTTGGCAGTGATGGCAGCTGGAGCAACGGGAACCAAAGTGGCAGAAATCAGTGTCTGTGACTCACTTGTCTCTCGTAAGCCTCTGGTGAGAAATAGAGGAATTTTGGTTTTACTCTGCATGTGACCTCACCCGGGCTCTGTCAAGAAGCTGTCGTGACAGGTTGCTGGATGCAAAGACTCTCTGCCAACCAAAGATCTGGGCTTTTGTTAGCAGTTCTCCGGCTTAGATGTGTGGCCCATGTCCATAGGCAGGAATCACAGGGACATGCCTTTTGTTTCCTTTCCTTGTTCAAACTCAAATCTAGTGCCATGTAGTAATACAGTAAAGTTAGAATTAGCATACTTGATGAGACGAAGCCTAGCACAAGGAGGGCCATCTCAACCCCTGGTGTACCCTGGGTTAGCCACGACCTAAGAGGAGAATCCTGAACACACAGTGAAGGTCAACTCAGGGCACTTCCTGGAAGGTACAGAAAGGAGCAAAGGTAGCCATGGGACTGTTGCCTAATTCAGAGAAAAGGAGGAGGGGGCAGTTGAAAGCATTTGATTGATCATGAGGAGTAATCATCCCAAAGGCATTAAAGCATGAAACACAGAGAAGAGTAAAGAAATTATGAACACATAGTCTGATAAATTCTTACCAGACAAACACATCCATATAATCAACCATCAGGAAAAAAAAAGTTTCAGAAGCCCCTCTGCTTATTTTAGAGTTAACCAGTTTTTTTTTTCTTGAGCCCTAAGTGATAGATCAGTTTTGCCTGCTTTTCCATGTTATATGAACTTCATTACAAAGTTTGTGCTTTTCTGTTTGACATTTTTGTTCAACATTTGTTTAGGAAATCCATCTCTCTAGCTACGTTTAGAAACAGAATTGTTTCATTGCTGTACAATATTCCAATATACAACCACATGATGCTTTATGCATTTTAATGACTTCAGTTTAGGGCTACTATGAATCATGTTGGCGTGGATTTGTTGTATACAGTCTTGGTATGCAGACTAATTTTTGTTGAGTGTGTGGTTAGAAATTGAATAGTTGAGTCAGAGTGCCTATCTCATATCTGCACTGCTTTAGGAGATGCTGCAAAGGAAGTATCTTAAGAGGATATATTGTATGAGAGAAGAATAAATTTAAAAAATTAAAACAATATTTCCACTTACCAGAAACTAATTATTATAAAATAAAAAGGAGGCAGTGAAAATTGTTCTTCAAAGGGCTTGTGAGCATTTCATTTTTTGTAGATGCTTGTCAAAAATTCTTTTCACTTTAGTGATTCTGGTGAATGGCTTCTTTCTATCTTTATCTTTCTTTTTATTTATTTATTTTGAGACTTGGTATCATGTAATAGCCCATAAGTAGATGGGATGGATATTCACCCTTAACTTCCTTAGTCAACAATCTACTCGAATGTTTCATGAGGATGATAAGAGAAAGAAATAAAAGGAAGAAAAATAGGAAGGGAGATGTTTAATTACTCCCATTTTTAGATGACATGATTCTACACTTAGAAGACCACAAAGACTCCACCAGTAAACCCCTCATTCTGATAAATAAGTTCTGTCCAACAGGATATAAAATCAACTAGATTCCCTTCCTACATACCAACAATGAACATGCTAGGAAATAAATGAGGAATTCCCATTCACAAAAGACTAAAAAACAAACAAACAAACAAGAAACACCAAGGAATATATCTAACCAAGGAGAAAAATACCTCTACAGTGAGAACTTTTAAACACAGGAGGAAAAGTGAAGACATTCAAAGACGGGATAATATTCTGTGGTTACAGATCAGCAGAAATGATACTGAGAAAATGACTTTATTACTCAAAGTGACCTATACAGACTCAACACAATACCCATCAACACTTCAATGATGCTATTCACATAAATAGAAAAATTTTATGTGGAAGTACAGAAGATGCAAAATAGCCAGTACTTGAGGTATCATAATAATTAATCTCAAGTTGCACTGCAGAGCCATAGTAACAAAATCTGTAAGATACTGACATGAATAAAAGACTTGCAGACCCATGGGACAGGGGACCCAGAAATAAACCCCACAGCTGGAACCACCTAATTTTTGACAATTACATTAAAAGAAAAATATAAAACATTAGAGAAAAGACAACCTCTTCCACAAATGGTGCTGATGAAACTAGAATTTTGCTGGGTGTAGTGCTGCATGCTTTTAACCCAGCATTGGGAGACAGAGACAGGTGGACAACTGTGAGTTTAAGGCTAGACTACTCTACATAGTAATTTCAGGACAGCAAGAGTAAAATAGTGAAGTCCACATCTTACCTTATACACAGACAAGAAACATTGAAATTACTGGAGGAGACCATAGGGGATTATTTCTAGATCTGGGCAAGACAAGGACTTTCTGGAAAGATTACAGTAGCCCAGGAAATAATAGCAAGAATAGGAAAACCTGACGGCATAAATGAAAAGGCCTTTGTATAGCAAAAGAGACAATTACCACAGTGAAATGACAGTCTATAGAAAGAGGAAAATCTTCACCAGATACTGATCTGACAGGAGATTAATAGCTTGAATGTACAAATAACTAAAAACATTACCTCTTTCCACCAAGCCAAAAACCATTCAGTCAACAAATGGGCAAAATATTCAAACAAATAGTTCTCAAAAGAAGGACAAATTGCCAAAAGGACATGAAAAGTGTTCCGCATTCTTGGTCATCAGATAAATACAAATGTAAAATACAAAAGCTACATGGAGAGTCCATCTTACCCCAGTAGAATGAGTGTCATCAAGAAATCAAACAACAGTTGCTGGCCAGGATGCAGGGAGAAAGGAAACACATTGACTATTGGTGGGAATGTAAGTCAATGCAACAATTATAGAAATAAGTATTGAGGTGCCCCCACACTAAAAACACAGCTACTATATAGCAAAGCTATCCCATACCTGGCCAGATACCAAATGTAATCAAAGCCAACATTCACAGAGATATCTGCATGTCCATGTTGACTATAGCAGTATTCACAATTGCCAAGTTCAGGAATTAGACTAGGGGTCTGATGGATGGATAAAGAAAATTAGTTGAATACACATGATGGGGTATTATTCAGTTACAAACAACAAAATCACTTGTAGGAAAATAGATAGAACTGAAGACCATCATATTATGTAAAATCAGCCATATGATTTGAACACCATCTCAATTGGTGGCAATCACATGACTTCACTATCATCTTAGTTAAACAACCACTTGGCATAAGCCAAAATAGTGGTACCCATAAATCTTCCTGATACCATAGAGACCTCAGGAGATCACCACACCCTTTGAATTTCCTGTGACAAGGGCATCCAGTTGCACATCCCAATCCTCCTCTCTCCATTTTGTTTTCCTTCTTGGTTTTTACCTTCCTGCATGCCTATGGCATCACAGAAATAGGAGACCCAGGGAGGCTATATTGCCATGTGATAAGGCCAAGACATTTCCTACATCACTAAGGAAACCAGACATGTATAATACTAGAACTTCATTGTGAATTAAATTTTTTGACACGTTGTTTTGCATGGTATGTTTACTGGTTTCTAAAGATGACTAAGAGTTTCCTCAGTCTTATGCCACCAACACTAGACAGCTACCAGTGGGAGCTAATATTTTGGGTAGACATGGGAAGGTTGTGTAAATTTGCAGCTGCTGAGGCCAAGTCTTGGGAGAACACAAATCTCAACTGGGACCAGAAGAATAGATTGCCAGGTGCTAGACAAGCTGCTGCCTGCAGGCAGCCGCAGTAGCTGGCAGCAAATTTAGGCAGGCATCTGGAGCTGGAGATGCTCTGCTTAGGCAGGAGATGGAGATGTGGTTCCTCTAGGTCTTCATGCTTCATTTCAGCCTGGTGTCTCCAAGCCCTTCTTTCTCTAGCTGAAATAGAATATTCTTTCTTTCCTTGCTGCCTGTTGTTGTTTCTGTTCCACTGAGCCTTGGGTACTCTTGTTTTTCATTTTTTTTTTTGCTTTACTTTCCAGTTACAGTGATGTAGATGGGCTAACAAAAAAGAACAGGTTGATGTCACTTCTTTCCAAGTTCTTTTAGATGTTATTGTTCTCTATGTTCTGTATTCTCTAGATTATGGATACTTAATCCAAAATTACATGAAGTGAATTACAATATGCCCTTCTAAGCCAAGGCATCCTGATTGTTACCCCTTTTAAATGGAACCCCCGCCCCCCGCCAAGTTCTTATTGTGCTTGCTTCCTGCTTAGAATGGGAAACAATATGGACTGACATTATAAATTGGAGGGAAAGGGTTAAAGGGAATGTTTAACAGAATATTAGAGGTTCAATCCCCCGGGGGATGAACAAAGAAACAAGGAAAAGAAGTTTACAGGGTCTCAACCTAAGGAAGAGAAGTCCACATGTCTTGTTATAAGTTGTGATCGTGGACACCTAACTTACATAATCCCCAGACGTTGGGTGACTTTCCTGACAGGTGAGACTTATTTACTCCACAGGATTTTTTTTTCTATGATGGCTCCTGCACAGGTAGGATAAGATAGACCAGGATAAAGACAGAAAGAATTCATTGAGGTCACAGGGTATCAAAGAACCATTTAGGATGAATAATTCAAATAGACTTCCTTTCCTTATGGGTGTTGATGAGGAAGGAGAGGATACCGGTGCCCAGGACCAAATGGGTAAAAGAAGTGATTATATGATAGGTGCCTCCTCTGATGGGTAAAGAAACAAGATCTAGGAAACACTCCCTAGGATGTTCTGGAGAGGGAGATAAAGAAAACCTGGGGAATGTCCCATATATTGTGTTTTGTTTAACATATGGGTAGCCATCAAGAAAGGCCCCTAGACCCTTGCCCATTGGGGTCTTTTAGATCCATAGAACTGAAGACTGGAAAAGGGATGGCTGATATTTTTCTGCATTCAAACCTAGACTAAAGTTAAACTAAACGAAAAAGGAGGCCTCTAATGAGAAAATATCAACTACAGCATTGCATTATCCTACAAATTGATATCTTTGTAGGAGGAAGAGTATTTATTAAGTTTTTCAGGTTGTCTTTCTCCATTTACAGACACGAACTAACCAATATATAGTATTATAAGCAGTTTGTCCCCTCAGGTCTAGCCAGTAAGGGTCAAAGGTTAGATACTGCTAAAGGCAGATAGTTCTGTTGTCATGATCTTCCTTGATGATGAATGCTGATTGCCACTCTCCCATGAGCCTATAGAGGACAACCCTTCAAAATTTATTGCTCTATGTCTTACAGGACTCTAAGACGAAGAAAATGTTTCCCATCTCTTATCAATTCTCATTCCCAATAGGCAATTCAAAAGATGGTAAGACCCATTTGGACAGTCTATACAAGTTATAAAGAGGACAGATGCTTTGGGTCTAGTCAGTTAACACTGGACTCAATAGCACATCTCCCATCCAGTAAAAGTCACTCTGTTCAACTGTACTAAGAAGCAAATGTCTTTTGTCTACATATTATACTGACAAGTTGGCATGTGTTATTTGTGTTCACTGGGAAGGTGGCTTTGGAAATGGGATTTGGATCTCCTGCTTCAGATACAACACATTTGTCTCAAAGTGTCCTTCATGGCCCTTCTTGCTGAGTCAGGCTGCTCTGTGACAGTGAGAAAGGAGAGCAACAAAAAAGAATAAGAGCAAAGTCATTGTGTTCTTTAGAGGGGTTAAAGGTTAACTATTGCAAAAAGTAATTACTACTGCTTATCTCATGTTATAAGAATGACTACAGTAAAGCATCTAATGAAATGTCATCTGTAAAGAAAACAGAGAAGATCATCTGTCATCATCATCATCATCACCATCAACAACAACAAACTTCAAGTAGTAACTCCATCATTATCGTCTTAACAGGGTTTCCTTAGTTGATTTCTGCTGGTTTTTAGTTGATGTTTTGCTGTGCATCTGTCAATTCTATCTGCTGCCCACACTCATTCAAAGCACGAGATTATTCTCCATACTGTTTTTACCGAGAGTTTTGATTGTCTTGGGTTTTCTTTAAGGTTTACCTGGGAACTTACTATGCCCCACAATTTAGCAGAATCTCCACAGACAGTATTAATTATGTTATACTACATGTGGGATTTGCATTAAACTCTCTTTTACTAAGGAAGAGTTGTTGCATTGTACTGAATAATATTAATTATGTTATGCTATGTATGTGCTTTTTATTAAGGTGGTGGTGGTGTTACACAGCACTGTCTTCTAAATCAGTCAACCGGAATCTTCTGACTTCAGCTGTGTCTGTCTGTAGAAAATTACCACAGTTGGGCTTTTAGACTTATAATGCTCCTTCTTAGAAGGAGGGTGTGGGAAGAATGATTGAACCTCACCCAGCTACTCCTCCAAGCCAGAAGTACTCAATTCTACCCTAATTGTACATGGCCTTGAGATCTTTCAAAGGAGCTAGAGTATATAGGTCAGGGAAAACTAGGGAGAGGGGGGCTTTACCTATTTGGCTGTAAGAAGCAATCATGCACACTGAGTTAAGGCTTTCTAGTATGGTTGCTTTTAGATCTCCCTTGCTCCTGTCAATAACCCCTTACCCATGTTCTGCAAGTAAGTCCAATAAATTCATTTGTTCTTCAGGGTGAACATTCAAAAGAATTGAACATTTGTTTGTCACTGGAACCTTACAAGGTTCTCAACAAAATCATTGTCACAACAGATGGTAAAAACAATGATTCATGTATGAAGATTAAGATGGTTGGATGTTCCTAGAATGGGAAACCCTATACAAATTACACATGGCTGAGTAAGTTATTTAAGATGTGTAAAAGATAAGACTTAGTGATGATATAGATGATCTTAAAATTTCTAAGATCAAAAGTCAATCAAACCTCTATTCCAGTCTTCTGTTCTTGGTAACAATTGTAACTGACTTAAGGAACAAAGGTGCATATCTAATCAATGTTTGCCTAAAAGTTTGAATTTTGTCCAACCTTCTTCTAAATACAACACAATGCTCAGTAGTCTTGACTGGTGTAATCGACCTAGGTATTCAACAATAATACTTTGAGATCTATACTAATGGGGGCAGAGGGATTTAAAAGGGACATCATTTTGACCCTTGTTCTCCAAGGTCAATGAGGTCTCAGGGGACTGTGGAGAAACTCTTGAGATGTCCTGTAACAATGGAATGTCACTTGCTCTCATTCAGGGAGGTCGTGGAGACCACATTGGATGGACTCTCACCAGTGTCCAGTCTACAAAGAGGAAGGTCAAAACAGAGGGAAAACCTCCTCAGCACTTCCAAATAAGGCCATGATCAAGCAAGGCCTTTGACTTATCCTCACAGATAGAGCAACTGGGAGAGGAAGGCAGAGGAATGAGAGGCCTTCTCAAACCCAAGTGATATCTGAGGAGCAAATCCTCAACTGACTTTTACAATAAAAAGAAAATGATTAATGTTGTCCATTAGACAGTCTTAAACACCCAACAGAAAGTCTAACTTAAGATGAAAATGATGGTCTTTTAAACAATCCGCAGGATTATTCTCCCCAGACATCAAGCTTAAATCCATATGAGATGTTAGTTAGACAGTTGTTTCTAATGACTTTCTTCATGATAAAAATAATGCTACTCAGATATAAGAATTTAGAAAAGTAATATTAAACCTTCTTAATGCCCTTTAATATAGTTTCTCATGTTGTGGTGACCCCCAACCATAAAATTATTTTGTTGCTACATCATAACTCTAATTTTGCTAATATTATGAATGGTAATGAAAATATCTAATATGCAGGATATCTGATTTGTGACCCCCAAAAGGGTTATGACCCACAGGTTGCAAACCACCTCTTTAGACTCGGGGTCAGTTCAACACTACAGTGCCTACCTGCAACCTAAAAATTGGATGATGACTAAATTTCTTCTCTCTCTCTCTCTCTCTCTCTCTCTCTCTCTCTCTCTCTCTCTCTCTCTCTCTCTCTCCCCATCTCTTGAAGCCATCTACGAGGTACCTCACACTGTCATTCTCATCACTCCAACAGCTGTCAAAGTGAGCTCATCACTTAGAATTCAAAAGATGATTCTTGAGAGCCTTTGATTTAAACATTTTAAACCTCCTTTGTCTGGCTTCCTCTCTTCCCTGCCTAGAAATCAGAATGCTGATAACTCTTGCCTTTACTTCTCCTTCACATCTCTCTCCAGGCACAAATCAGTAACTTCCTTTCATCTGTATATCTGACATTTGTACAAATCAAACCACAGAAACACTTTTGGGGCCTTTGGAGGGGTACACAGACTGTTACACCTGATGCTCCCATTCAATTAGAAGAAGCTAGAATGTTACCACCCAGTTCCATATCGGCAGTTAGGGTTATCTCTTCAGGAGGAGGAATGATGAAAATGAGAGGTAGAAACGTGTTAGGGCAAAAAGACCCCAAAGAAAAGCAAGCAGTTTCTTTCTTGGCTAAAACCTAAACTTGGGCCTCTTGGCCCTCTCATTTTTGCCAGAGGACAAAGAACTTGGGGCCTCTGCATTTTTACCTGGTTCCTAAGTGACTTTTGAGATTACCTCTGTGGAGTAGGGGATATTAGAATAGTCATAAAGGTTTGCCAAAGGAGAATGTATTCTGGTCAAGAGAATTGAATCTCTGACTTGAGTGGACACCTTAGATTCTTTCAAAGGTATTTAAAATTACTTTAAAAATACATTAAAAATGGCTTGGGTGAGGTTGATTAGTGTTGCATTGCCTGCTCTGAGAGCAATTGGAGGCTGTTCAGGTGCTTATCATAGGAAAATGAGGAAATAAATTGTGGTAGATATTATAGTCTGCAATGCTAAGTGTAAAGTAGTGGCTACCCATAGCAACATGGCAAGACCGTAATAGTGGGTGGAAAAAAAAGAAAGAGAACTGTTTCAATGAGATAAAAATAATTGCACACCCTAAGCAATACTATTTGTCTTAGGAGAACACATGCTTAGAAATGAGTGTTAAACACATATGTGACTTGTATAGAATAGTGATTATGCACATTGGAATATGAAGTCTGATGAATATAAATCTTTTACCTGAGATGACAAAAGTCTCCCTGCCCCTTAGAGGTTTGTATTTTAAAGATTGCATTCCCAGATGTAGATTTTAGGGACCAGCCAACAAATGGGAAGTAGATTCATTCATTGAAAATCTATTCATGATCTGCGATATGCTGAGTACTAGCCTAGGTGGTACAGGGAGGGAAGCAGCTATATCTCACCTTCAGATTGGGGATAGATCCTGTTAGCTCCTCTTGGCAGAGATCCAGCATCATCCATGAGTACAGTCTGGGAACAAGATGATGATGTTACCTTTTATCTGGGGCGACTTTGAGTTTCATGAAGAGACCACTGTTGTGATTAGAAATTATTCAGTACATATGTATCTTGCTTTTATTTTCACAGGGGCATCTCTATTCTACATCTGCATTCTAGCAGCAATCACTGTTGATGTTCTCTCTGCAACTGTTGGGAAACCTACATACAGCCCCAGATTGCATTTTAGTTTTAGTGAATCTTAGTCACACTCATGAAATCCCTGTATGCTAACACTGATGTTAATGGTCTGTCCACTGGTGAATATGACATATGGGACTTATGCTACTATTAAAGACTGTTTTGCAATTTTCTGTCCTTTTCTCTCCTCGCAGTTATTTATTCCCTACCCAGAGACAAGAGTGAAGTTAGTAAGGAGAGTCAGGTCAAACGCCAATTGAAGAAGAGCCATGGAGACAAATCACCTCTATTTTCTGTGAGTTTGAGGCCAGCCTGATCTACAAAGCAAATTCCAGGACATCCAGGAGTATTACATACAGAAACCCTGTCTTGAAAAAAAAATCAGAAAAAAAGGTTGACTGGATTGTTCACGACCAATATTTCCAAACTTAAATTAATCCTAGTTGTTATTTTATGAGTACATTCTTTATATTTCCATGTACCAAAATTGTTTGCTCACTCAGAAACAGTCTCAGTATGAACACGTCTGTGAGAATGGAACCTGTGAGAAAACAGTTATTTTGGCCAACACTGTTACTTTTAAAAACTAGTTGTAGTTAAGCATTCTGTATACTAAAAAATGGGATAAAATTATTTGAACAATTGAAACAATCTCCAGTTTTTTGTTATTGCTTATTTGGAAGCACAGAATATAGGGCATGTGTCTTTTATTTCTGGTCACTTCTAAATAGATAAGAATCTATGAAGCTGAAAGGAAAATGAGTCCGTAACCAAAATGCTGACTCAGTTACTACAGGAGATCAAAGGCAATTATACTCAATCGGAATCTACTACAACAAAGCAATTGTTTTCTTTGAAAAACATGTAGAGTTTAGAAGATTTCTGGGATTTGTCTGCAAAAGCACCTTCTGGGCTCATACCGTGACGTTTTAGGAAAGGCTTCACGTCTCAAGGTGGGAAGGCTGGGAGGTGGTGTTCTGTGGCCTCCTATGGTGGTTAGGAAGTTCTCAGAAGACAGAACTGGAAATTAGATAATGTCTGATGTCATATGGTTTAGATACCCCAAAATCGGGTGTCCTGATGGCTATAAAAGCAGCACCTTCTGCCTCACCCATCACAAGCAGAGCCACCGAAACAGGTAAGTGTACGGACTGATGAAATGAGTTGATCTGTTTGGTGGGATGCTATCTGCCTAACTTGTTTCCCTCATGTGTTTGCTTCTTGCTCCCTTGTTAGCAGGTTCTCCTTGCCCGGTTATCAACTGTTCACATTTGAGTTGTCTGTGATGGCTGTCCTGCAGAAGAAATCTATGAGCTTTTCCCTCATGGGGCCTTTGGCTGCCAGCTGCCTGCTTCTCATTGCCCTGTGGGCCCATGAGGCAGTGGGACTGCCCATCACTTCCCACTGCAAGCTTGATGTGTCCAACTTCCAGCGGCCATACTTCACCAACCGTACCTTCAAGCTGGCTGAGGAGGTACACAGGCATCTCGCTCTTCATGTCTACTTGGGGATTCAAGGGGCCCTTGCCATTTTCTCAGAAGCACTTTGTGAGCTCTAAAGTTACACCTGTCTCCACAGGCAGAGACTTTCTATGTCTCTTTAGAGACTTCTTGAGGACCTGATCTTAATTAGAACCTTTGTTTTTCTATTTGGCCTTTAGAATGCATACATTGCATTTTATATATGGAGGAACCATGTGAAAGTCATCTGCTGATGACTTTTCACTTCTCTGTGCACTGTTCTAAACTCACCCACTCAGCAGCTGGCTATTAGACCCTATGAGAAAATACATTTCTACTTACAGGCTTTTCTTCTACATCCTCATCAACCTGGCACTTAGGGTTTTCTTTCTTCCAGGCTAGCCTTGCAGATAACAACACAGATGTCCGGCTCATTGGAGATGAACTGTTCCAAGGAGTCAATGTAAGTTCTCTTAATGAGGAGCAGGGAGCGTATCCAACTCCTGGTTAACTGCAGTAGTTGATGGATCCTGTGTGATGTCCTGTAATGTGACCCCTGCTGCTTCCTTTCTACCTTCAGAGGCAGAATCGATGCTACCTGATGAAGCAGGTACTCAACTTCACCCTTGCAGAAGTGCTGATCCCCCATTCAGACAGATTCCAGCCCTACATGCAGCAGGTGGTACCCTTCCTGACCAAGCTAAGCAACCAGCTCAGCCTCTGTGTAAGTCCTCATCTTGGCTGAATATATCTCCTCTCACCTTCTTCCTTCCTCTCCTATTCCATTTAGAGCGTGTGGCCCCCTCCCTCCTTTCAGACCCCTGGCAGTGCGACTGGCAACTAGGAGGACCTCAGTAACATCAGAGGTCACTTGAAATCAGTCACAAAGCAATTGCTTTGGCTTTAGTTGAGTCATAGTTTGAGTTCATAGGGGTAAGGTCTTAATAGTTCTACCTGTGGAAAGAAAGCAACTTGAGTTATGCTTAATGAGAAAAATGCTGGGAACTGTAATAAACAAGGCCTAGGTGTGGAAATATATCCACTGAGTAGAAGTACTTGGGGGCGGGGAGGGAATGGCACAGAGCAAAAGTCGAAGAAGGAGGTAGGACATTCTCATGGTTGGGGTGTGCATGTGTGAAGCGCACTCTTTTTGTTGGGACTGGAGGTTAAGAAATGTCAGTGTATAAGCTTGATACCCTCAAACACCCTAAACTGTGAGCCATGTCCATGAGGAGTTGGTAGACTGAGGGGACCTTGCCTTGACTGGGAGGACTCACTTTTCACGTAAGAAGCTTCCTGCTCATTTCTCGTGCTTCGTTCCCACCTTTGATGAGGTTGAGTTTAGGTTTCGTTTCTACCATTTTTGCTGCTGGTGGAAACCTCGGTAGGCTTCCCCAGAGATGAGGACAGCTCTTCTGCAAGGGAAGTGCCTGGATTTCAGTGTCCCAGAGAATCTAGGTCATGAGTGAAATCTAGGTCACTGTAGGCAAAAATTACTGAACGTCTCCATTCCAGGTGAATGGTCACGTGCCTCTGATGCGGGGAGGTATAGGCTTTCACACAATGAGATTCTGTTAGTGAGTTTTGTCTTACTTTGCAGCAAATCCGTGGTGATGGCCAGCACATCCAGAAGAATATACAAACCCTGAAGGAGACAGTAAAACAGGTACTACTGACGAGTGATATACTAAGCCATTTAACAGGAGAAACATAGCTTTCCTTCTTTGCCTTTTTTCTCCCCTTCCTCTACTTTGTGACATTTTACTTGATTCTTCTACTCTCTGATCCATTACTTGCTGCATGTGCATCTAGCTGGGTCTATGTATCATTTAGTCTGTTTCTAAATCTGTAAGTCATAAATTCTAGTAGAAAACTTAACTCAGCTAGTGTCATTAGCCTGTGCTCTGAGGACGGCTGGTGGCAGAGTCAATGTTGGAACTCCTGAGTGCCAGCTCAGCACTTCCCCAGCAGTCACATGTATAGCATAATTATTTCATCTGGAAAGTCTCAGTTCCCATTGACTCGTATAATTTGAAGAAGCATGCATTGAAAACCAGAAAGCTGGTGCAAATTTACATGATGTGATTTTTGAGGTCATTAAACTGATGCTCTGAAATGTGACAAAAATCAACCCAGAATAGTAGCAAAAGAGCTTGACTTGCATATACAATGAATAATTTGGAATCACTGATATTAGTAACTATAACCAGAAATATAATATAGTACCTGATAGCTACCGATTTAAGACTAAACACAAGAGTAGATAACCTTCCAATTTATTTTACATGGTTTCAATAGAGTAAAAATATCTATCATGGATTTATTACAGGGAAACATATTTTCTTATATTTTACTTTCACACCCTCAAGAAGCCACTAGTGAGCACTTACCTACCTGCTGTGAGCTAGTGCATAGCTTTACAGTGATCAACACTGATGCATGGCCTCTTTGGGGGAAAGAACAGTGGAGGAGGCCCAGGTCAGCGAGCATGACTCACCCTAAAGCAGGGGCAAGATTGACAGCAGTGAAAGTGAGACTTTTCTGATTAAATTCTCAGAAGCAAAGAGGCTCCGGTTGAAGGAATTATCAGTGCTATGCCTGGCCTTACCACCGTCTTCTATCTAACTTAACTATTTTCTTCTTCTTGAGCACAGTCTGTTGGACATGGCTGTTTTCTTCTGTCTAGTATGAAAGGCTTTGTAGCCAGTTCTCTTGTTAGGGCGTTCACGACATTGACACACAGACTTGGGCATTAGCATGCCGAAGATGCGCACTTCAAAGGCATGTTTAAAAAGTTGTTGTTGTTCAGCCACTTTGTTGTCTTTGGAAAGGTGAAGTGTGTGAGAAAGATCTCACAGAGGATGAGATCTCCACATGAAACTTGCCTGTATTCCACTTTTAATCAATTGCAACTTTTTTTTTGGTCTTTCGAGACAGGGTTTCTCTGTATTGTTTTGGAGGCTGTCCTGGAACTTGCTCTGTAGACTAGGCTGGCCTCGAACTCATAGAGATCCGCCTGCCTCTGCCTCCCGAGTGCTGGGATTAAAGGCGTGCACCACCAATGCCCGGCAATCAATTGCAACTTTTATACCATGCTGCCATGTGGGAGAGTGATTAGGTTCGCTCTGGAGGTTCTAAAGCACTGGCAACAGGGGAAGGAATATTACTCACAGAAAGCTGGTAGCCAGAAGGAACTCATCAGAACTGCCTGGCATGGGGAGGGGCTTTGCTTCTGTTAAGTGGGGACAGCAGAGGGCATGGGGCAGAAGGGATGGCAGAGTCGGGGAAGATAAGCCATAAGATTTCATAGATTTGAGAGTCATAAGTAAGGAACTCTGGGAAGGAAACGTGGGAGGAAGACAGGAGGGGGATAGAGAAAAAATGTGGAGGGCTGCTAAGAGAGGATTTTTCTTGGAACGAGCTAGAAGAAGGATAACAATTAGGCGGATTTCAGGGGAACTTGCTGAGTTCAGGTTTTTGTCCCCCATTGAGCTTGAGAGGTTAAACCTTATCATACTTGAACAGATCAAGAACAAGGGAATGTTATGATTCCTATCCGGTGCTTTGATAGTTAAAGCAATGGAACAGATATGCTTGCCATTCTCTTTACAAAAATGAAAGCCTGTTTGCTCATTGTTTTTCTCTTCTTTAGAAGATGAGCACAGACAAAGCCTAACTATGTGGGTACATGTGTTGGTCTTTGGGTCAAGACTGTTTGAGTTGAGCTCTCAGCAGTGGTGGGTCATGGGCAGGTGTGGGTAATGTGGTAGGTCAAGCCCCAGCAGGGTGGAACTTAACATCCTCAGGTCTCAGTGTGGCTTCCTGCTGTTCCGTATGGCTAGGAACTGAGCAAATCATTCTCCAGTGCCCATTCAAATTTATTTTTAATTGTCAAATAGTTGTGTAATTGGTGGGATACAGTGTGATGATTTACCTATGTGTGTATTGTGCAAGGTTCGAGAGGGCTAATTAACACACCCATCAAGAACTTCATTAGTGAGAAGTGCAAGCCTTACGGAATGCCTGTGGTGTCCTTCGTTCAGACAAGCATGATTCTGAGGTCTTTGGCAAACTGCATTCTGCTCGTGCTAAAAGTGCATTATTGTTGATTATTAATCTTTTAGAGAAGGCTGATACTTGGTTTTGGCAAGCTAACCATGCCATCTCCGTCTAACTAGTTCCTCCTTCAAAAACCACACAAGTCCTCAAATCAGTTTGTCTTCTTGTTTTCACAGCTCGGCGAGAGTGGAGAAATCAAAGCAATTGGGGAGCTGAATCTGCTGTTTATGCACCTGAGGAATTATTGTGTCTGAGCGAGAGAGACCAGAAAATGAATAACAACCCTTCCTCCCTACTAAAAATAACAATAAGAGCCCCCCAAAAGGTCTTTTTTAATACAGGAAGGTGAGATGCTAAACTCTACCATCATTAGGAGATTCTACATGAAACCTGGCTCAGTTGAAAAAGAAAACCAATGTCATGCTGTCTATAAGATCAGATGTAGATTTTCTAACCACAAAGATTCATTGATAATATTTTATTGTAACTGATGATACAAGAGAAAAATAATGTTTTTTTAAAAAAATTGATTATTTCCACAAAAGAGATTACTTCTCACTCCTTTAGAAAAAAAGGCCTATGTAACTCCATTTCCATAATCAGTACTTTATATATATAAGTTTATTTATTATAAGTATGCATTTTATTTATGCCAGTTTATTAATACAGATTTATTTATAGAAACATTATCTGATATTGCTATTTGAGTATGAGAAAAGTAATATTTATGATAACATTATGGAAACATGATATCTTAGGCTTCAATAAACATATGAATATCATAAATCTTCTGTCTTTGTGTTTTCCCTCCTTTAATCAGTAATATCGTCGCCAGCATTATCTAATCAGTCTCATAACTTTATGTTTGACCTATAAAAATGAGGTAGCTATAGTATTATACTGCTAAGGTTTGGCCCCAGAGGCCTATGGTTTTATGTGTGTGGTGTGTGCTTGTGTCTTTGTGTATGTGTATGTGTGTTGCATGTGCATGGTCATGCATATGAAAGCCAGAGACAGATATTGGGTGTCCTGTTCTCTCAGTGTGTGCTGTATTATTTGAGACAGGGTCTCTCACTGAACCAATTGCCAGCAAATTCTAGTAATTCTCTGGTTGTTGTCGCCCACATCACTGAGGTTACCGTCTTGTGTGGCCACGCCTGGCTTTTTATATGGGTGCTGGGGAATCAAACCCAGACCCTCAAGCTTTTACGTTAAACACTCTTACCCTCAGAACCATCTCCCAAGCCCTGCAAAGTGTTCATGAAAGGCTTAGTTTCCAGGATAGTGGTTACTGAGGGCTGACACAGACTTTAGGTCTGGTGGCGATGTTCATGTCAAGTGGGTGTATGCTTGAAGGGGATAACTGTAGCTCATTCTACTTTCTCTTTCTTTTGCATCATGGGCATGACTTTGTTCTGTCATGTACTCACACCATGACAAGTAGTCTGGCTATAATCCCAAATAAAGTTGACCCAGCAAGCCAGAAACTAAAATTTCTGATACTATGATAGGAATAAACCTTATCTCAGTGTAAGATGATTGCTTTTCATATTTGATGCAGTGATATAAAGCTAACGTACACATATATGCTCACACACATACACACTCACATGCTTGCATGCATACACATATACACACACATGCTCCCACACATATGCACACCTGCTTGCACATATATACACACACATGCTCGAATACACACACACACTCCTACATACACATGTGCACGTGCACACACATATACAGACATCCTTATTCTGTGGATGAGAAAATGGAATCAGAGACACATGAAGAAATGTTTTATGAACATAGTTGACCCTTGTTGAAGCAGGTTTATCTGATCTGTAGGCTCTCTTCTGTTTTGATGCAGCATTGAATTCTGAAAGGAAAAAAGACATGGCTATGTTTCACTCATGTTATTGACTGTTTATGACTAAAGCAGAGAAGAGATGCTTGTGAAGAGAAACACATGTAGCCCTGACTTGTGTTAGGTGAGCTGCTTGATTACTAGGTGAGACCTACTAAGAAGGGCATTTCTTAGTCTTTCTAAAAAGAAGCCAAGGCGCTATGCTTGGGTGGGTAAATTTCTCTGACAAGTGGAATTGTCTTTTATACAAGCCAGAAAATGGGGACTATATCATGAAGCATACAAACAGAAAGCTGTGCATATTCAAAATCCATACTGTGGTACAGAGGAGAGAGAGAACAGGGAGTAAAAACAAGGGTTAGACGAGGAGATATGACACCAGCATAGAAGAGCCACCAGGGAGAAGGGAAGTTTTTGATTGTGTGTGTGTTCTCATAGAAAGTCAAAGTTACTAGGTAGACAGAGTTGTTGACTGATTTTCTAAAGTGTTTTCTTTTACAATCTGTTGCCATGAGTCTACTCTCCAGGTCACTTGCCAGTGATTTGCCAGACTCCCACAGCATGAGGTGGTGAGCACTGAGCCTGTGTGTGAACTGCACTTCCTTTGCTGCCAAACCAAAGCTAATGCTTCTGTGCTTGGTCTCTAAATGAGGAGCGATGCAACAAGGAGCAGCTTTATGGTCTATTGAATTGTTACTATTTTTTGATAAGCTGATGTTGTGGTTTGAATGAGAATTACTTCTTTTTTTTTTCCTCCTCCTCCTTTTTTTTTAAAATTTAAGTTAGAAACAAGCTTGTTTTACATGTCAATCCCAGTTACCTCTCCCTCCCCTCCTCCCTCGTCCTCCCCACCCAATCTCCACTTCGATCCCCAGGGAGGGTGAGGCCCTCCATGGTGGATCTCCAGAGTCTGTCATTTCACCCAGGGCAGGGCCTAGGCCCTCCCACAAGAGTCTAGGCTGAGAGAGCCTCCCATATTGTGGCATGGACACTCAAAGTCTATTTGTACGCCAGGGATAAATAATATCCAAGGCCCCATAGATTACCTAGGCCTCCTCACTGACACACACATTCAGGGGGTCTGGATCAGTCCCATGTTTCCACACAAACATCAATCTGGGGTCCAAGAACTCCCCCTTGTTCAGGTCAACTGTTTCTGTGGGTTAAACCAGCCCAGTCTTAACTCCTTTGCTCATCAGTTCTCCCTTTCTGTGACTGGATTCCAGGAGTTCAGTTCAGTGTTTAGCTGTGGGTGTCTGCCTCTGCTTCCATCAGTCGCTGGATAAAGGTTCTGTTTCCCAGACTCTCTGGCAGTGGGATTATATGCTGGCACTACCTAAAATCCATATTTGAGCAAGTACATACCAAGTTTTTCTTTTTGTGACTGGGTTACCTCACTCAGGATGGTTTCTTCTAGTGCCATCCATTTGCCTGCAAATTTCAAGATTCCATTGTGTAAATGTATCACATTTTCTCTGTCCACTCTTTACTTGAGGGGCATCTAGATTGCTTCCAGGTTCTGGCTATTATAAATAATGCTGCTATGAACATAGTGGAACAGACATCCTTGTTGTATGAATGTGCATCTTTTGGGTATATGCCTAAGAGTGGAATTGCAGGGTCTTGTGGTAGACTGGTTCCCATTTTCGTGAGGAATCTCCATATTGAATTCCAAAGTGGCTACACAAGTCGGCACTCTCACCAGCAGTGAAGGAGTGTTCCCCTTTCTCCACATCCTCTCCAGCATAAACTGTCATTGGAGTTTTTGATTTTATCCATTCTGACAGGAGTAAGAGTTGTTTTGATTTGCATTTCCCTGATGGTTAGGGATGTTGAGCACTTTCTTAAGTATCTCTCAGCCATTTTAGAATCCTCTACTGAGAATTCTCTAATTAGTTCTGTACCCCACTTTTTGATTGGATCCTTTGGTGTTTTGGAGACTTGCTTCTTGAGTTCTTTGGAAATTTTGGAGATCAGCCCTTTCTCAGATGTGGGGTTAGTGAATATTTTTCCCATTCTGTGGGCTGCCTTTGTGGCTTGCTGACTGTGTCCTTTGCCTTAAAGAAGCTTCTCAGTTTCAGGAGGTCCTGTTTATTAATTGTCGATCTTAATGTCTGTGCTACTGGAGTTATGTCCAGGAAGCAGTCTCCTGTACCAATTGGTTCAAGGGTACTTCCCACTTTCTCTTCTAACAGGTTCAGTGTGGCTGTTGAAGTCTTTGATCAATTTGGATTTGAGTTTTGTTCATGGCAATAGACATGAATCTATCTGCAGTCTTCTGTATGTCAGCCTCCAGTTATGCTAGTACCATTTGTTGAAGATGCTTTTTCTCCCATTGTATAATTTTAGCTTCTTTCTCAAAGATCAGGTGTTCATACATGTATGGGTTAATGTCAGAGTGTTCAATTTTATACCATTGGTCGATCTGTCTATTTTTGTGCCAATACCAAGATGTTTTCAGGACTATAGCTCTGTAATACAGCTTGAAGTCAGGTATGGTGATGCCTCTGAATGTTGCCTTGTTGAACAGGGTTGTTTTGGCTATCCTGGTTCTTTTGCTTTTCCATATAAAGTTGATTATTGTTCTTTCAAGGTCTGTGAGGAATTGTGCCAGAATTTTGATAGGGATTGCATTGAATCTGTAGATTGCTTTTGGTAGGATTGTCATTTTTACTATGTTGATCCTACCTATCCAAGAGTATGGGAGATCTTTCCATTTTCTGGTGTCTTCTTTAATTTCTTTCTTTAAGACTCAAAGTTCTTGAGATACAGGTCTTTCACTTGTTTCGTTAGCATTACCCCAAGGTATTTTGTGTTGTTTGTGCCTATTGTAAAGAGCGATGTTTCTCTGATTTCTTTCTCAGTCCTTTTATTATTTGTATATAGTAGGGCTACTAATTTTCTTGAGTTGATCTTGTATCCTGCCACTTTGCTGAAGGTATTTATCAGCTGTAGGAGTTCCCCGGTAGTGTTTTTTGGGATCACTTATGTAAACTATTATCTGCAAATAGTGAAAATTTGTCCTCTTCCTTTCCAACTTGTATCCCCTTGATCTCCTCTTGCTGTCTTATTGCTCTAGCTAGAACTTCAAGGACAATATTGAGAAGGTATTGAGAGATTGGACAGCCTTGTCTTGTTCCTGATTTTAGAGGAATCATGTTGAGTTTCTGTCCATTTAGTTTGATGTTGGCTGTTGGTTTGCTGTATATAGCTCTTATTACGCTAAGTTTCTGTTATCGCAGATCTCTCCAATACCTTTATCATGAAGGGTGTTGGATTTTGTCAAAGGCTTTTTCAGCATCTAGTGAGATGATTTTTGTTTCTCAACTTGTTTATTCGGTGGATTACATTGATGGATTTTTGTATGTTGAACCATCCCTGCATCCCTGGAATGAAGCCTACTTTATCATGGTGGATGAGTTTTCTGATGTGTTCTTGGATCCAATTTGCCAGTATTTTATTGAGTATTTTTGCATCAATGTTCATGAGGTTATATTGGTCTGAAGTTCTCTTTCTTAGTTGTGTCTTTGTGTGGCTTGGGTATCAAGGTTATTGAAGCCTTGTAGAAAGAGTTTGGCAAACACCATTCTGCTTTTATTGTGTGGAATACTTTGAGGAGAATTGGTATAAGCTGTTCTTTGAATTTCTGGTAGACTTCTGCACTGAAACCATCTCGCCCTGGACTTTTTTTGGTTGGGAGACTTTTGATGACTGCTTCTATTTCCTTAGAGGCTATAGGTCTGTTTATATTGCTTTTCTGTCCTTGATTTAATTTTAACAAGGGATATCTATCCCGAAAATTGTCCATTTCCTTTAGATTTTCGAATTTTCTGGAGTACAGGTTTTCAAAGTATGACCTGATGATGCTCTGGTTTCCTCAGTGTTCGTTGTTAGGTCCCACTTTTTCGTTTCTGATTTTGTTTATTTGCATATTCACAATCTGTTGTTTTGTAAGTTTGGATAAAGGTTTGTCTATCTTGTTGACTTTCTCAAAGAACCAACTCTTCTTTACGTTGATTCTTTGTATTGTTTTCCTAGTTTCTACTTTATTGATTTCAGCCCTCAATTTGGTTATTTCCTGGCATCTACTCCTCCTGGGTGAGTTTGCTTCTTTGTGTTCTAGAGCTGTCAGCTGTGCTGTTAATTTTTTTTTTTTTTTGGTTTTATGAGATAGGGTTTTTCTGTAGTGTTTTGGAGGCTGTCGGTCCAGCCCGGCCTCGAACTCACAGCGGTCTGCCTGCCTCTGCTTCCCGAGTGCTGGGATTAAAGGCGTGCTCCACCACCGCCTGGCTTGTTAATTCTCTAGTATAACTATTCTCCAGTTTCTTTATGTGGGCACTTAGTGCTATGAACTTCCCTCACAGCACTGCTTTCAATGTGTCCCATAAGTTTGGGTATGTTGTGTCTTCATTCTCATTGAATTCTAGGAAGTCTTTAATTTCTTTTTTTTTTTTTATTTCGTTTTTGACCCAGTTCCTTTGATTCTTTGTTAAGCTTCTGTCTGGTAGTCCCTCTAGTGGTGAGAGTGGGGTGTTGAAGTCTCCCACTATAAATGTGTGGGGCTGTATGTGATTTGAGTTTTAGTAATGTTTCTTTTATGAACATGGATGCCATTGTATTTGGGGGCATAGATGTTCAGAATTTAAACTTTATCTTGGTGGATTTTTCCTGTGATGAGTATGAAATGACCTTCATCTCTTTTGATTGATTTTAGCTTAAAGTCTAATTTGTTAGATACTAGGATTGCTACCCCTGCTTGTTTCTTGGGTTTGTTTGATTGGAAAATCTTTTCCCAACCCTTAACTTGGAGGTATGTCTGTCTTTGAGGCTGAAATGTGCTTCTTTTATGCTGCAGAAGGTTGGCTTCTGTCTTTGAATCTATTCTGTTAGCCTGTGTCTTTTTATGGGCGAGTTAAGACCATTAACATTGAGGGATATTAATGACCATTGATTGCTCATTCTTGCTTGTTTTGGAATGGTTGATGGTAGAAATATATGTGGATTTCCACTCTTTTTTTTCTTTTGGCTGTTGGTAAGGTGGGATTATCTATTGCCTATGTTTTTCTGGGTGTAGTTAACTTCCTTGGGTTGGAGTTTTCCTTCTAGAACTTTCTGTAGGGCTGGGTTAGTGGATATGTATTGTTTAAATCTGGTCTTGTTGTGGAATATCTTGTTTTCTCCATCTATAGTGATTGAAAGTTGTGCTGGGCATAGCAGTCTGGGCTGGCATCTGTGGTCTTTTAGTGTTGGTAGGATATCTATCCAGGACCTTCTGGCTTTCAGAGTTTCCATAGAGAAGCTAGGTGTGATTCTGATAGGTTTGTCTTTGTATGTTACTTGGCCTTTTTCCTTCGCTGTTTGTTGGGTGTTGTCTTCCCGCCAGCCTGGTTCCAGAGCCGCATCAGTCCCAAATGAACACAGGAGGCTATATTAATTATTAAGCTGTTGGCCGTTTGCTTGGCTTCTTACTGGCTATCTCTGACTTAAGTATTTAACCCTTAATTGTTAATTTAAGTATTTATCTTACCAGAGAAAAGGTCTGGACCTCTTAGTCCTCTGGAAGTTACATCGTGACTCTCTGTGTCTCTCTTTCCCAGAATCCTCCTCAGCTCCTAGTCCCACCTGTCTTGCTTCCCTATTGTCCAACAGTGCTCCATTCAACCACCAATAAGAGACAGATTTACAAAATTACCCCTCCCATCAGCTGTTCTTAATATTCTCTATTTATTCTGTATGTTCGTGGTTTTTACTCTTACATGGCGAGGGGACTTCCTTTTGTGGTCCACTCTATTTGGTGTTCTGTAGACTTCTTGTACTTTCATTGGCATGTCTTTCTTTAGGTTGGGAAAGTTTTCTTCTATGATTTTGTTGCATATGTTTTCTGCCCCTTTGAGGTGATTTTCTTCACCTTCTTCTATACCTATTATTCTTAGGTTTTGTGTTTTCATGGTGTCCCATATTTCCTGGATATTTTGTGTTAGGGATTTGTTGGACTTCGGATTTTCTTTGGTTGATGGATCTATTTCTCCTAGTGTATCTTCAACACCTGAGATTCTGTCTTCCATCTCTTATATTCTGTTGATTATGCTTGTATCTGTAGTACCTGACTGTTTGCTCAGCTTTTCTATTTCTAGCATTCCTTCAGACTGTGTTTTTTTTTATTGTCGCTGTTTTAGCTTTCAACCCTTGCACTGTTTGAATTGTTTCTTGCAATTTTTGTTTTGTCTTTTCCTCTCTTTCTTGCATTTGTTGTATTTTTGGTTTGTCTTTTCTTCCATTTCTTGCAGTTTTTGGTTTGTTTTTTCTTCCATTTCTTTAAGGGATTTTCTTATATCCTCTTTGAGGGTCTCTATCATTTTCATGAAGTTATTTTTAAGGTGTTTTTCATCTACTTCATCTGCAGCGGGCTGTTCAGGTCTTGTGGGTATAGAGTCTCTAGTTTCTGTCAGTGTCATATTGGTTTTTCTGTTGCTGGGTGTGTTTATATTGTCTCCTTCCCATCATTTCTTCCTGTGGATGCAGAAGGAGTCTCTTCTTCTCCTGGTGGGTATGTGATCACAGTTCCTTTCCAATGGGTGGGAGGATGTCCAATACCCTGGTGGCTTTCCTCTTGCTTGGATGGAGGCTGTCCTAGTATCAGGGCCTTGGTAATCTCTGGGTAGGCTGGACCCTCACCTGTCCCGTGGGTGGAGAATGGGACTTGGACTCTGGCAGTCTCTGGGTGGGCTGGCTCCTGCCGGGACGGGAGCTGCAATGTGCAGTACCCTGTCCTCGGCTAATTGTGTGCAGATCACCAGAAGGTGGGTTGTAAACAGGCCCAGGCCTATTTAGCCCCATAGGTGGAGAAAGTGACTATGGTGCTGGCAGTCTCTGGGTGGGCTGAATTGCATCGGGATGGGATCTGCCTTGTGCAGTCCCCAAGTCTCTGGTGGTTCTGCTCAGGGTACCGGAAGGTAGGCTAGAGACAGTCCCATGCTTACCTTGCCTGTCCTGTGAGTGGAGAATGGGACTTGGAAGCTAGCAGTCTCTGGGCAGGCTAGGGCTGGGATCTGCCATGTGAAGTACTCAGGTTTCTGTGGTTCTGCTCAGGGCACTGGAAATTAAGCTTGCCTTACCTGTCTCGTGGGTGGAGAATCGAGAATTACTTCTATAGGCTCATGTATTTGGATACTTGGTTCCCTAGTTGGTGGAACTGTTTGGAGGGGTTGTGTCACTGAGGGTATGCTTGGAGGTTTTAAAAAGCCCACACCATGCCCAACTTGCTTTCTCTGTGCCCAACTTTCTTATAAGATGTGTAAGCTCTCAACTACTGCTCCAGTGCCATGACTGCCTCCCACCATGCTCCTCTCTGTGATGATCATGGGCTAACCCCTGAAACTGTAAGCTCCCAATTAAATGCTTTCTTTTGTAAGTTGCCTTGGTAATGAAGTCTGGTTGCAGCAGTAGAATAGCGACTGAGACAGGTGTTCCTTAGGATGTTTGCCTTTTTCTTCCAAGTGGGTTCCAGTGCAATGATTTGAGCAAACTTTGAACTGCACTTGTTTTAGGCTAACCTTTTAGAAGTTGAACCATGACTGGAAGAATATTTGTCACCAAAATATTGGGAGGTTTTACTAAGAGACTTTAAAAAAGCCTTTCTATGATGTCAGACAACATTCAGAAGCAGATAGTATCAACTCTGATTTAGCCTCATATTGAATGTGCCAGAAATTTCCCTGTGTGAACTCTGAAATAATGGATGACTAACTTTTCTCTAAGCTGTGACTATTCCTCCATCAAATTATTCTAATAATTTATGAATGTACTTCCTCTGCCTATGTGTTTTCTATCTTACAGTCATGTAAAAGAGAAAGCACAAAACATTAGTTTGGGTATTCTTCTGTTGCTGATGGCTTTCCCTCACACTAAGAATGAAATCCATAGCTCTTATCATGCCCACCCCTGCCATCCTGACTCCTTCTCACTCCTGTTCCTCCTGTTTGCTTCAGCCATGTCTCCCTCTATCTTTCAGGTTCTGCCACATGTCAGTCATCAAAATGGCACCTGAACACAGTACTCTAAGATATTAGAGGCAAGAAAATAGCTGCATCCTTTAAAGCTGGTCTGTTATACAGGTGTTACAGTCATACCAAATTTCTCCATTGGATTAAAGGCTCATGAGAACCACACACTTGTCTTAGTCTGCACTGATAGTCTGTTCTCACCAGGGATTACTGGTCTACCTTGTGGTCTTAGTGCTGGCTTCTCCTCCCTCAAGATGGTCAGGGTTAGGGTCATGGGCTGCTGCTTACTTTTCTCTGCAGAGCCTGTCTGTTTCTCCATCACTTTAGGCTGTCCCATTGCCTTTTCCTGTTTCTTAGTTATAAGGTGTATACTTTTTGCTACTCAATTTTTTTATTCACAGTCTTGTAAAGGAAGTTTATAAGTTCCATCTTTGCCCAGAAGTCTTACAATCCATGATTTATACCTTATGTCTTGAGAACAGTTATAAGGAAAGGAACAGTAGTGAACATGTTTTCTATGAGTTAGCTGTAATTTTTTCATCTCTTTCCCCTATATCAGTGATTCTCAACTTGTGGGTCACAACCCCTTTTGGGTTGAAAGAGTATTCACAGGGGTGACCTAAGACCATCTGCATCAAGGCCACCTGCATGTCAGACATTTACATTACAGTTCACAACAGTAGCACAACTAAAGTTATGAAGTAGCAACAAAAACAATTTTATGGTTGGGGTCACCACAACATGAGGAACTGTATTAAAGAATCAAAGCATTAGGAAGACTGAAAATCTTTGCCCTATATGAAGACTACATATTGCGGCTAGTATTTTATTCTTAGGTAGAAATCTGACCACGCTGACATCATGTACAATAGTAGCTGATGGGTTTTCTGTGTTGGAACATACTTTTTTTTTCTTCTTCCTTTCAGAGACAAGAGTGGGTCCTACATACAGGGAAGAGAGATGAATTATGCTGTTTTGTTCCTTTGGCTTCTCTCTCCTTTCTCACATTTTGTGCCCAGAGTGACTGAAACAGACTGCCTCTACCGACATGCTAGATTTCCAGATTTTACTTGCACTTGATTTATGGACTAGGTTAGCAGGAGGCTGAAGAATGAGAATGAGGTCACAAAACTGAGTCCCCAGAGCCCTCCTGCTGGGTTGTTGTTCACATCAGCTGTACATTTTCCCCGAAAAGCCAAGGATCCCTTATTCTCTATATAACTCTTTCTGCTGTTGTTCTGGTAATTGCTCTTAACCCATCCCCAGTGGGCTTTCAGCTTCTGAGCTCTACAGAACTGCCAAGTTTCTTATTGCTTCCCTTTAACTCTTCCTATAACCTAAAAATAAACAACAATAACAGAAAAACAAAACTCTTTAAATTCTTCTCCATCCCCCAATGTGACCGTGTCATGTCTTCCACTGGGTCCCTGTCTGGTGTGCCTGTCTCTTCTCTATCCTCTACTTACCCCTGACTGGTATATCCATCTCCTCTCTGTCCCCCGCATTGGCTGTTTTTTTGTATCAACTTGACACAAGCTAGAGTGGACTCAGGAGACAGAGGCAGACGAATCTCTGTGAGTTCAAGGCCATACAGTGCTACTTGAGAGTGAATCAGTCTAAAAGAGAAACAGAGCTCACACCTTTAATCCTAGCACTAGAGAGGCATATAAGACAGGAGCAGGGTCTCAGGGCTGGTATTTGGCATTCAGTCTTAGGCAATTAGCCTCCAGCCACATTGTGGACATGATCACCCCAGCCTTGGTAGAGGTAAGAGCTCTCTAGTGGTTGGCTGCTTTGCTTTTCTGATCTTCAGCTTGAAGCCCAATATCTGTCCCTGGGTTTTTATTATTCGTGCTATACAAGAGTCATCAGAGTAAGGAGCCTCAGTTGAGGAAACACCTCCATGAGATCCAACTGTAAGACATTTTCTCATTCAGTGATCAGTAGGGACAGGCCTAGCCATGGTGGGTCATGCCATCCTTGGGCTTCTGGTCCTGGGTTCTATAAGAAGATGGGTTGAGCAAGTCATAGCAAGTAAGCTCCCCTCCATGGCCTCTACATCAGCTCCTGCCTCCTGTCCTGACTTCCTTCAGTGATGAACAGCAATGCTGAAGTGTAAGCCAAATAAACCCTTTCCTCCTCAGCTTGCTTTGATCATGGTGTTTTGTTGCAGAAATAGAAACCCTGACTAAGACATTCTGTTAAGATCTGGGACTCTGGATAAGATTATTACAGACAACAAGTGGGAACAACTTATTAGCATATTGGAGTTACTTGAAAGCTTTCAACTTGTAAAACAGAAGGGGTGCTTCTCTATAAACCAGAGACAAGATGGATCTGTGACAACAGTCCTGTGTTTGGAGTTGAAAGACATGGGTCCTGGTCAAGTTGTTCTTTTCTGGTTTTGTGCCTTTAGGTGATGCGCTGACCTTTCAGTGTCAACTCTCTCACTTTAACAACAGATATTCTTTACCGCTATGGTTTAAACTAAATGCACTCACATGTACTCAGTTTTTGAATATTTGGTCCCAGCTGCAGGTGCTAGTCTGGAAGGTTCTGAAACCTTTAGGAGGAAGAATCTCATTAATAAAGTCAGTAAGAGAAGATTTCAGAGGATTATCTTGCTCTTGATTCCTCCTGCCTCTCACCCTGATTTCCATCCACCTAGAAGTGAGTAGCCACTGCCCGGTACCTCTGCCACCATAACGCTCCAATCATGGATCCAGATATTGCGGAGCTGACCATGATGAACTTAACTCCTCCAAACCACAGCTCAGCTAAATACATCTTCTTTTAAGTTGTCCTTACAGATATTTTGTCACAGCAATGTGACACCAAATACCAATATCTGGGATTGGTACTAGAGGTGTCAGAGGCTTTGATGAAACCTGACCACACAATCTCAAAGTGTTTGGAACTGATTTTCAGAAAGAATTTGGAAGATCTGGAGGGACATGGACTACAGACATCCCAGAATGCTGCAAGCAGAGCTTAATAGTGGATTCTTCCAGGAGCTCAGAGAATGTGAGAAATCTTACTTTTGTCTATCAAAAGCAACTAGCCTGATAAGGGCCAATACTCCATAAACCTCCCTCATCTTGTGATTTGCCTGTGTTTGCCCAGCCCATGGCCTTTCCTGAGACTCGATTCCACTCGATATCATCTTGTCCTTCATGATATTAACCAGTCACTACAACCATGAGACATCAAGAAAAGCTCCCTCCTTTTGGATGAGAGATGGTCACCCCCTGTCTTGCAGTAAAAGCATCCTGGTGTGCTTGCACTAGCCTTGCAGATCACCTTTGCTTTGTTAGTGTTTCACTGTGCAACACAGAGGATTTTCCCCTCAAAAAGAATGTCAATAGGAATGTGGGTAGAGAAAGTCAGGTTCAAGTTCTAAATAGGAATGAAAATTCTATCATCTATCTATCTATCCTTTATCTATCATCTATCAATAATCTATCAGCTATTGATCTATCTGTAAACTACCAATCTATTATTCATCAATCAATCAGTCAATCTATCTATCTATCTATCTCTAGAATTAGACTAAAGGCCATTCGTGTTATATTCTGGCAAATGATTAGTCTGTTTTGTCTATGTCTTGAAATTTTGTGTAAGTCTGAATTTATAGATAACAGACTAATGTAGTGGTTCACAACCTGTGGGTAATGGCTCCTTTGGGAGATCAATTGAACTTTTCACAGGGGTCTCCTAAGACCATTGGAAAACACAGATACCTACACTATGGTTCCTAATAGTAGCAAGATTACAGTTATGAAGCAGCAACAAAACTAATTTTGTGATTGGGGGTCACTATGACATAAGGAACTGTACTAAAGGGTTGAAGAATTAGGAAGGTTGAGAACTACTGCTCTAATGGATTTTTGCAGAGGAATTTCATGACAAAGTAGCATTCAGGATGTAGCATGAGGATGGTTACTTTTAGATGGATTTATAGTAAGAATCTGAAGTAAAAAAACAGAGTGGAGGATTTGTAAAATGTGCGTGGTGACGAGAAAAGGAGTGAGTATTGTAGACAAGGACAGCATGACTGTTAAAGACATCACTATTGCTAAAAAGAAGCCATGAACTTCTAAGTAGGACAGTAGGAAAAATGCCTTGAGGGGATTTCCAGAATTGACCAAACTCTATCCATTGTAGGCTCTAGGGTATAAAATTGTAAATGCATTTGCAGAACTTTGACAGCCATGCCCTGTTTGCACAGGATTACCAAGACAAGTGCTTTTCCTGTGATCAGTTGCCAAGACCCCTAGAGACCATGTTAGCGATCATCCAAGAGCTCATCAGCTACTTCTCAAGCTGGAGTTAGAATTTGGCATTACTACGTGATAATAGTTTTGCAGACATGCAGAATGCAATTGTTGTAAGTTCATGGAACCTTCTGCTAGCATTTTTTCTTTTTTATTATACTTTTTATTTAACTTTTTACACATGTCACTCTCAGTTCCCTCCCCTCTCCTCCTCCCCCCGGTCCCCCTAATCCTCCTAACCCCCCACCCCAGTCCATTCCCCCTCTGTTCCCCAGGGAGGGCAAGGGCTTCCATGAGGGATTTTCAGAGTCTGTCATATCATCCTGGGAAGGGCCTAGGTCTTCCCCCATGTGTGAGCTGAGTGAGCATCCTTCCATGTGGAATGGGTTCCCAGAGTCCATTTGTATGCCAGGAATAAATACTGTTCTACTCTCCAAGGTCCCACAGATTGCCAAGGCCTCTTCTCTGACATGCAGGTTCTGTGTGTGTGTGTGTGGGGGGGTGTCTGGATAAGTTCCATGCTGGCCTCTCAGTCATCAGTTTGGGGTCCATGTGTTCCCCCTTGTTTAGGTGAGCTGCCTCTGTGGGTTTCACCAGCCTGATCTTGATTCCTTTGCTCATCACTCATATTTGCAACTGGGTTCCAGGAGTTCAATTCAGCTTTTAGCTGTGGGTGTCTGCCTCTGCTTCCGTTAGCCACTGGATGAGGGTTCTAGGAGGTAGTCATCAATCTCATTATCATGGGAGGGCATCTGCCAACATTTTATGGAATGTCTGGGACTTAAGTCAATGTGTGGCAGGGTCAGGATCCCTGCAGGCAGCTCATGAGAGGGCAATGCATTAAGCCTCAAGGATGATGCCCAGTCTGCAATAGAAAATCACGGTGTTGGAGATATCACTTACGTAGAATGTTTCTTAGAAGCCACAGGGCATGGTGCTGAGAGTATACATCAGGTGATAACTAGTGTTCAACGGGCCAACCTAGTAGATGACTCTGACAGGGAGTCCAACCTGGTAAGGCTGTGGAGTTACTGGCTGTGTAAACCAGTTGCTCCTGCCTGTAATTTCTCTCATGAGTCTCTTCCTTTCTTCCCTAAGAACTTTATTTCTTTCCTCAGAGTAGCTTTGGACGTTTCTCCACTGCTTGTGTGTTTATCTCATGAAAATATCCCATCCGCTGGGCACACATATATCTGTGGGTGTCAGGAAGATGAGTTTTCATTTACCTGTATAATTTTGATACATGGAAAATATACTGGGACATGCTTCATAGCTGGGTCTAGTTGTCCCATGAGGTCTGTAGACACTTAAAAGCCTGCTTTGTTATTTTACTTAGGGCTAACTGCACACAATTAGCTGACTTTAACCTCAGAGCAAGTTCAAACTAGACTAAAGGCTTTTGTAAACAGATCATAAGTTTGGAACTTTGCAGCTATACTCAGGGTCAGAGTTGCAGATGTCCAACCAAGGTTGCTACACAAAGTCCCCCTAAGAAAAGCATACCAATTCTTTACTTGCCAACCTGCTTTCAATAGACCAATGTCTCAAAGTTGTCACTGGGCACTATGCTACCCTGTCTGGTCTCAGTCTTGTTCCTATGGTCTTGGGACCTTGTGTTGCCATGGAAATGGCTCATTTCCCTATTGTGCATCATAGGAATGTGCTTTTGACCAATGAGAAGCAACTCTTGTAATTTTTTTATTGCTTCAAGACTTCTGAAAAGAGAAGAATTTTTAGAATAGAAAAAGTTAGGGGAATTAGAAACAGGACAGGAGAATTAGAATAGAAACAGGAGCATGGAAAACATGATTCAAAAAGCACGTGTGCGAGATCATTCTGTCACCTGTTAGATAGGAAATTTTCTAAGCCCTTTCCCTGCACTGAGGCAACTGGCCTGAACCTTGACAGAGAGGTAGAGCTGGACTCCCCGGGCCCCTAATGCCATGCGAAGCCATAGGGACTGCTGATGGCAGAGTCATCGGGACAAGGCTGCCTGCTGGACCTCACACTGTGACACCACATCCTGATGCCCAAGTCTGGGGCTTGCTCAGGCTGTAGGAGTCAATGTTTCCCCTGCTGGGTTTCAGTCTCGCAGCTTTCTGGTCCTTCCCTGTCATTCACCATCTCTGCCCCTGGAACGTACTCCACTGTATATTGGAAGTATGCAATTTCTTTTTCATTCACCCCTTTTTTCCTTTCTTAGCAAGCAGGGCTTCACACATGGCCTTGGGGGAGTTTCAGATGCAAACCAGGACAGTCCTTGTACGTACAGATTGTTTTAAAGTAACCCATAAAATCCTCATCATTTTGCCTTTACTTCCTCCTCAATCTTCCTGAATGCACACGTAGTTTACTATGGAATGTGTGCTGCCATTGAAATCTATTCCCCCAAACCATTAACTTTCAGATAAATGCTCTCTACTTGTCATTTAGAATGACAGGCCCTTATACTATTTTCCCTTGCAACATTTATCACTTCACGGTTAGAGCAGGCTAACCAGCTGTTATCATCACTACCCATTACTATAACAAAACCCCTGACAGACAGAGCACTGATGATAAAAGGTTGGCTCCACCGAGCCTCTGGTGAGCATGGTGGGTCGTACAGTGTGACAGAAACACACAGAGAAGCAAGCGGTCACCCCTCAAACAGGAGTGAAGAGAAAAAGAGGCCATGCCAAGCTTGCCTTGTGAAGAATAATCCCAAGAATGTGAGGGCCAGTGACAAGGACCGAGGAATCACCCGAGGAATGCGCAAACTCAGTAACCTCCAGTAAGGCCCTGTATCCCTGAAGTTTCACCACCTCTTACAAGTGACTCTGGGGACAGGAGGGACCGAGAGTTTTCATTACAGCAGACCTTTGTTAAACATTTGGGCCACATTCAAACTCCACATGAATACAGCCTATAACATCTTTTGTTACCATCTTTTTGTTTTGTTTGTTTGTTTGAGACAGGGCTTCTCTGTGTAGCCCCAGTTATCCTGAAACTCTCTCTGTAGACCAGGCTGGCCTCGAACTCACAAAGATCCACCTGCCTCTGCCTCCCAAGTGCTGGGATTAAAGGCGTGCGCCACCACTACCTGGCCTGTTTATTACCATTTTGTTATTTCTTTTAGACTATTTGTTTGGCGTGGGGGTATAAGTGTACACCATGGCATGAACGTCAAGGTCAAAGGACAACCCATGGGAATTGGTTCCCTCCTACTGTGTGGTCCAGGTGATTGGATTCAGGTCATCGGGCTTGGTAGCAAGAAGCCCAAACTCTTGGCGAGGCTCTCAGAGAATCATACCCTGTTTTATACTCCCTTCCTACAGCCTACCTACTGTGTCTACCTCCCTTCTTCCTGCCCAGTCCATTTACAACACCTTCTTTCTCTCCTCTTGTATTTTTTTCTTTGTCTAGGGTAGAGCAGGTTTCCTGGGTAGCATTACCCAGCAGGATGGGCAGACCTCTTCTTGAGAGCCAAACCCAAATGCCTGACTTATGTGTACCAGTCTTTTTCTTTGGACCACCAACCAGCTTCCAAATCATGATACAAAGTCTTACTATTAGTTTTAAATGCACGGCCTTAGTTTATGCTCGTTTCTTGCTAGTTCAAATTAACTTAACCTGTTTCTTGGTGTCTACATTGATGCCTCGGGGCTTTTTGCCTTTTCTTTTCTTCTGTATATCTTACTATTACTGCTTCTCTAGGTCTTGTCTATTTGGTGGCTGCCTGACTGGCTGGGCCCCGGCATCTTCCTCTTTTTCTTCCTCTTTCTCTTCATTCCCCCGTTGCCTAGATTTCTCCTCCTATTTATTCTCTCTGCCCACCAGCCTCACCTATGCCTCTCCTGTCTATCTATTGTCTGTTCAGTTTCTTATTAGATCAATCAGGTGCCTTAGGCAGGCAAGGTGAAACAGCAAGCCATCTTTTATAAATAATTGCACAAATGCAGCATAAACAAATGTAACACATCTTTACATAGTTAAAACAACATTCCACAACATTTATGACCAGTGGCATCAACTTCCCTTTTTTCCTAAGTGGACTTTTGTGATGAAAAACTGGCTGATACCATATGGAGAGAAAATGACATGTTTAGAAAAAATAATATAAGGAGTTTGTCATCCTAAATAACAATGCCAACTTAAATAACAATGTATTAGTTACATTTCTGTTGCCACGATAAAACACAAACGCTATGACCAAGGTAATTTGTAGAAGGGGTGGGTTTATTTGTGCTTGTGGTTCTGGGCACATAAGATTCCAAGATGGTGGAGCAGAGGCATAGCATAGCTACAGTAACAGAAAACTGAGAGCTTACTTACTGAACTACAAGCAGAGAGAGCAAACTGGCGATGACACAAGTTTTTAGACTCTCAAAGGTCCACTCCAGCAATGCACATCCTCCAACAAGGCCGTGTTTCCTAAGCATCCCCAACAGGTCCAGCAACTGGGGACCAAACATTCTTATTTGAACCACCACAAACAGACAGAAAGCAATTCTCTGACAATTAGTTAGTACTTGCTGGGAATATATTGGAATGGTAACACAAACACTCTACCTAACTCATTGCATTCAGAATGTTTAGATACCTGCCATACTTTTATATCTGCACCCTCTATATCTGTCTCTAAAAATACACTGTAATTCTGTTTCTTAGGATGATTGATTTAAAATATAGCTCTATCCACTACTGCTCAGCAACCATGGTTTCAGATGTCTGGCTTGGAGCAATAGCAATGATCACTGATGTCATTAAAGACTGCTGTATTTTACATAAGTCATTCGACATTGTATGTCAGCAAATGTAATTTCCCAGTAAAGAGAGAAAACACATTTGCCTGTTTGCTGTTCCTTAAGTAGATAAAAATTGCAGTTTTAGTCATTCTTCCAGAGGCAAGTAGTTCCTTCTTTTCTGGTAGATGCATTCCCAGTTGTTGTGTGTCTTTCTTTGAACATTTGCACCCTGGTTTCCATGTTGAATCATAGAGTGATCTTTCTGAAGGCATCAGTTAAACAAATGCTGGCGGTGACAAACATGTGCACGGTTCATTTGTGAGACCCATGACTCCTGATACTTTAATATGCATAAATGTGTTTGGCAGTTAGTTTAACAGATTTGTAACTTAGGACGCCCCCCCTTTTTTTTGGCCTCCTAAAAAAAAGGGCCTGGAGGACTGGAAATGCACTGTGTTTCTTCGTGGTGAGCTATCTGCCTCACTCGGTCATCAGGGAGGGCAGCTTTGTTCTCATCAGCAGGGAGGGCTTAAAGTGTAAGGGAAATGAGTATTGGAGCAGCCAGTGTGTTTAGGGAGGGATCCGTGGTCTGCCTGTTCTGTTCCTTATGGAAGAGTGACACCCTGGAAAAACTTCTGATGGTCAGAGTCTGCCATTTGCAAATCATGTGGCTTCCTCATGCCCACACTGGGCATTTCCCTGATTGGTGCTCAACTGTTACTTTTTTTTTCCTCCAATGTCTTTTCCTGTTTGTCAAAGTTCTGAAGTTTGAGATGACCTTTGACATTATGTAGGGTGTTACACATGTACTTCCACTGACTGATAAGCAATGCAACTGTGGTGATATTTTGTTTGTGATCTAACAAATAAAACTTGCCTGAAGATCAGAGGGCGGAGCTTGCCACTAGTCAACCATAGAGGCCAAGCAGTGGTGGCACACACCTTTGATCCCAGCCCTTGGGATCTCAAGCCTTTGATCCCTGCACTAGGGAGGTGGAGACAGGAAGTGATATGGTTGGGTGGAGAGAGGAATGTAAGGCGGGAGGAGACAGGAGCTCAGCCATTTGTGGTTCTGAGGTTTCATGGAGGTAAGAACTCTAGTGACTGGCTCCTTCTCTGATCTTTCAGCATTTACTCCAATATCTGACTCAGGCTTTTTATTATTAAGAGCAATTAGATTCGTGCAAATGCAACAGCCTCTACTTCCCACTGCTCAGTGACTGCCATGGACAAAACGTTCCATTTTCATTTCTGGTTTTGTTTGTTGCTCTGAAGTAGGTATATTTACTGTCCCACTTTTGAAAAAAATCATTTTTATTTTTTAAAATTTATGTGTCTGTGTGCTTGTATGTGTATGATGTGTGTTCATGCCTGCAGAGGCCAGAGGAGGGCGTTGGATCCCGTGGAGCTGGAGTTACAGGGAGTTGAGAACTTCCAACTTGGTTGCTAGGAACTAAGTTTAGGTCCTCTTCAAGTGTAGCAATCACTACTAGCCTCTGAGCCATCTCTCCAGCCCCCAACCTGTAACTCTGGCTTCAGGGGACTCGTTGGTTCTGTCCTCTGTAGGCACCTGTGTTCATGTGCACACACCCACATCCACACACACATATGAACATACATATAACTAAAAATAATAAAATAAATCTTAAAAATTCTGTCTCAGTATTAAACTCACTGAAAAAGCTAAAAACTAAGCTTGGAGAGAAGGGGTTATGTTTCCCAAGGCCGTGAACCTGGTGTGTATAGGCCCCAGTTTCAATACTAAACTACCTTTAAAATTGATAGCGTTTCCCATTCCTTTCTTCACAAGAAACATATGAAAGTTATATAACAAACATGTATTCCAATGATTGTAGAATTGTCTTTAAGTCACCCCCATACCTCCCTGTGTCCCAATATCACATACTTCTTGTGATGATTCTTGTTCTTTTTGACACTTTTGGAGATTCCCTTTGGTGGCTTTGGGGCTTATATGTGAGCCCCTGTCAAGGTAGGCACTATTCATGAACATGGCTTCTGATGAATTGACACCAGATGGTTATGATCAACTGGTGGCAGCTTCCAAACTTAACAACACATGGCAGTTCTCCATAGCGGGATGTGCAAAGCAAAGCCATTATGGGATGTATGTGGTCTTCTTTAGGTGATGATTTTAAAATTATAAAACATTTATGGAGACAGAACTGCTAGACATTGAAAAAGGGCCAGCATCCACCAGTTTTAGTCAGTCGTATTTAACAACCTGGCTTGCACGGAAGTTTTGTTGGGGATCCCTAGTTGGCTACTGTAGATGAGCATTACTCCTGGAAGCATTTTGTGTGGCCTTTTTATTACAGACACATGACCTGTGCATAGGCTCCCCAGTTAAGCAGAGTTTGAGCTTGGTGACACTATGAGTACATTAACCACAACTGGTCTATATCCAGCCACAGGGAGTTTACCTTAATCCCACGCCCTAAGCTGACATGAGAACCCTTGATCCCTGGGGTTCACACTCCTTCTGAAGGAACTCAGAGTCCTAGGCCCTCTTTTGAGAAACGCATCTCAGGAAACTTGTTCCCATCCAAATACCGTTCCGGTCACTTCCTACCCCAAGTAAGATTCCCATTCCCAGCCCGGCGTTGGTGGTGCATGCCTATAATCCCAGCACTTGGGAGGCAGAGGCAGGTGGATCTCTGTGAGTTCAAAGCCAGCCTGGTCTCCAGAGCTTGTTCCAGAACAGGCTCCAAAACAATACAGAGAAACCCTGTCTCGAAAAAAAAAAAGATTCCCATTCCCTGAGTTTTTATAGCATTTCAGTGAGTGACACCAGGTGGACCCTGTCAGCTGCCTCTGCTGTCACTGTCTGTGACTTGTTCACCTGTCATGTCATAGAGTATTTCTGCCCTCAGCTTGAGCTCTTCAAAGAATCCACTTTTGTTTAAAACATCAGAAATACTCTCTCTCTCTCTCTCTCTCTCAGGGTAGAGAAAGAAGAGAGATGTACACACACACACACACACACACACACACACACACAGAGAGAGAGAGAGAGAGAGAGAGAGAGAGAGAGAGAGAGTGTGAGAGAGAGTGAGAGAGTGAGAGAGAGTCTCTGTACGCAGCCCTTGCTGTCCTGGAGCTCACTCTGTAGACCAGCCTGTCCTCTGCCTCCCAGGTGTTGGGATTAAAGGCGTGTGCCAACACGCTTGGTTTTGCTCTTCGTAGCTCATTGTGGCAGCACAACTTTTAAAACCATGCGATCTGCTGTGAGGATGCACCCCCAAGTTTTTTTCCCCTTTTCAAATGGGAACCTGCTCTTGCCTATGAAGTTGACCTTTTGTGTAATGTCACCGGTGGTGTGGTCAATGATGTGTTGCTTACAAAAGAGGAAAAAAACCTGAGTGACTGTCTTCTATCCACACTGCCAGCTGCTTCGACCACACCACCTTAGATAGACAGCTCTGAGGGCTGAGTAAGTGGGTTTCCTCTCATCTGACCCAGGTGACCAGCTTTGGGGTCTGAAGGAGTGTCAGGCGCTGTGAATCAGAAAGAGGTAGATGTGGGTGAACTGCGTGCTGTGGTATGGCCTGTCTGTGCCACAGGGTCTCCTTGCCAGTGCCAAGCGCCAGTGATCGCAATTGTTGGTCACCAAAAATTGTTATTCAAGGGACTCACTGTCCCAAGCTGGGACAGGCTGCGTGTCAAGGCCGCCAACTCAAGGCAACAATTCCAGTAAGAATTAAGTTCTATTGTGTGGTATGAGAGGGGGCTTACAATCCCGGATACAATCTATTTTTCTTTTCTTTCCTTTTTTTTTGATTGTAGGAAGACTGCATTAAAAATATATGATTATTAAAAAAGAAAGCAAAAAAGATGTTTCTGGTAAAATAGAAAACAATTTCCATTTTTATTTTTCTGCATGTTTGATGGGCCTCTCTGTGGTTTAATTTTTCCAGCCAGTCATTAATTAAGTCACAACCTAGGGGATAGTGCAGTGACATTATAAACAAACACGTAATTCACGGCTCACCTTAGTCAATTTCTCCTACTTCATTTGTGGAAACACCTCAGACTGCAGGAGCAGCTCCTTCCCTCATAGAAGATGTCTTTGCTCAGTTCCCATTACACATTCATGGGGAGCTGTGCTTCCTGGGAGACTTTCAGAGCCTTAGGCAGAAACTGAATGAGTTTTAAGTTCAAAACCCACCTAAAAACAGTATGTGGAGGCTGCATCCATACCATATGGGGCTTGCTGTCACTAGGGAGGTGTTCTTCAGGTCACTTCTGTTATGTCTTAAAGAATACAACCTGATAGAAAAGGGCTAGAATGGATGGGATAACTCGGAGTTTTAGTCATTCTTTGTCCACTAATGAAGAAGGTATGATTAATGAGCTTTGATTTTAAAAAGACAGGACAAATGAAGTTGTTGTCCCCTTCATAAACCTCACTGCATGTCACCAGAGCAAAAGGATCAAGCCACAGATATTTGAGCACCAACTTTGTCCCGAAATGTTATTCTAGAATGTTCTTTCTCATTCTCTCTCTTTTATCTTCCCCTCTCCCCCCCCACCCTCACTTCCCTTTTCTGCCCTTTTCCATTAAAATGAAAGTTTTTGTCTACCTCCTACCCTAAGACAAGACTGTCTTGTGTTGCTCAGGCAGGGCTCTGAGCTAAAACCCTCTTGCCTCAGCTTCCTCGGCGCTGGGATTACTTACAGGTGTGGCCACACTCATCTTAAGATAGCCTTTTTCTTATATAGCTGGTTTTTAAAACTATAACTACAATAAAATTTAAAGGTGTTGGTGACACACACCTTTAATCTCAGTGCTTGGGAAGCAGAGGCAGGGTGATCTCTGTGATTCGAGGCCAGCCTGGTCTACCAAGCGAGTTCTAGTATAGACTCCAAGGCAATACAGAGAACTCTGTCTCGGAAAAAAAAAAACCAGCGAAAAAAAGAAAAGAAAAAAGAAAAAAATTAAAGACCCTGTTTTGAACCCCTCACAAATGAAAATGAAGGGTGTGTTTTATTTAGTATCTAAGTGATCTGATTGTTGTCACACTGAACAATGGGGAATTAATTGAGAAGGTGAAAACTTTCCTGTTCTGATTAAAATGTCCATAGGGATAAGGGGATGGTGGTGGGGGGAGGGGCACAAACGATGATCTGTGCCCCAGCAGTAAGGATGCAGGTGGATCTCACTGGCAGCCTTGGAGTTGCCCTCATCACACACTTGAGAGACATGGGCAGCGATGGAGGTTTTATTTGTTAGAGTTAGGATGTCTATTCTAGTATTGTTCTGTTCTGTTCTGTTCTGTTCTATTCTATTCTATTCTATTCTATTCTATTCTATTCTATTCTATTCTATTCTATTCTATTCTATTCTATTCTATACAGGATTTCTCGGTGTAGCCCCGGCTGTCCTGAATCTCACTCACAGAGATCCCCTTGTTACTCTAAAGGCAGTTTGTCTGTCCGGGACTTCACAGACCTAACTCCGCCCACGAGGTGGGGCTTGGGTGTGCTGGGAAGTTGCCGCTTATTAAAGTGTCTTGCGCCCTCTCGTGACCAAATGCTAGTACAGCAGTCCATCTGTGTCCCCCCCAGCTTTCCTTTGACCTCAAGCCAGCCAGCTTTGTTCCACAAGCCGCTGCCTCCTGTCCTGGTGAAAGGCAATCGCCTTGTTTAGATGACCTCTCCAGGCTTTGCTGCATGTTTAATTTTCCTTATTTGGCAGAAAAAATTGTATCAATTTAATATAAAATTATTGAGTCTTTTTTTGTATAAGAAATTCTTATTTTTACTCAGGACAGAGTAGCAGGAAGAAATTATAATACATAAAAAAGGGACATTAATTTAAATTTAATATCCTCTTAATAAAAATGGATATATAACTATATATAAGGCATATAAGCAGTATATGCTGTGTACTGTACACAGTATATCTAAGTATATATACAGTATATAAACAGGAAATACACAGAAAGAGAATATACTGTGTGCATTTCTCACTGCGGCTTCTACCAGTGCCGTTTGTTGTGAGAAACACGGGAAAATGTAGAATTTGTCCTTCAAGATATGGTGTATGTGCATTTGTGTATGTGATTGCATGTGTTCTGTGTGTGTGTGTTCAGAGGGCTATTGGGAAGGAAGGGAGGAGCATCTTAATGTCACAAAGATTTGTCACACAAGGAAGAGAGAGAAAGTACTTTGGTAGGGGTCTTAGCAAAGCCCTGGAATTCAGAGCAGATGTGGAAAATTCAGGACAGAATAGGATGACCTCAAGAATAGGACACTCCCCTGTAGCTGCTGGCTCTTTTACCCTTTGTTCCTTTGGTCTTTTGCAGGGCCCGCCACCCAGGTCCCAAGGTAAATCACATATGGGCGGAGGCTTATTTTTACTTATAAATGCCAAGCATTAGTTTGGTTGTTTCTCGCTTTTGCTGTTTCTCCGGGCTTTTTCCTTTGCTTGCTTCTGTATATCTTCCTTTTTTTTTTTTTTTTTTTTTGGTTTTACGAGACAGGGTTTCTCTGTATTGTTTTGGAGGCTGTCGGTCCAGCCCGGCCTCGAACTCACAGAGATCCGCTTGCCTCTGCCTCCCGAGTGCTGGGCTTAAAGGCGTGCACCACCACTGCCCGGTCTGTATATCTTACTTTCACTCTCACTCCATGGCTGGCTGGGTGGCTGGCCCCTGACTCCTCTCCGTGTTCTCCTGCTCCTTCTTCCTTCTCTCATTTCTCCTTTTCATTATCCTCTCTGACTGCCAGTGTCTAGCCTTGCTCCTGTCTCGCCATTGGCCGTTCAGCTCTTTATGACACCATCAGGTGTTTTAGACAGGCAAAGAATCACAGCTGCACAGAGTTAAACAGATGCAGCATAAACAAAAGCAACACATCTTTGCATCATTAAAACAGATGTTCACCAGTATAAACAAATGCAACGCACCTTGAAATAATTTTCCATAACACTTCCCCACCAGGATTTTCTTCACTTCACGCTGACCTCAATTGTGTCATGTAGCTAAGACAGGACTTGAACGTCTGACCCTTGGCCTCCACACTCAGAGACCAGGGATCATGCTCCATCCCATAAGGTCTGAGTCCCGTGGGTTCCATGTCCACAGATGCTTGATGTGTTTTGAATGTGACAGAGTCTTCTTTCATGACCGGGAAGTGGGAAGAAACAGCCCACACTTGTGTTTAGCACTCTGGAACAACACTTAGCTGTGTTACCATCATCAGCTAGGATCTAGTGTCAGCCCACACTGCTGTCCAGGGCTGTTCTGTCCTGAACGCTTCGTGTAAGCAGCAGAATTTTTCCATATAGCTCAGCTCCTTAACATGTACACTTCTCATTTGAAACCAGGCCAACGGCAAACACAGAAGACCTGGCTCTCTTCCCCACCCCCACCCCCACAAAAAAACTCATAAAGCATAAAGCCTGCCAAACAGATGCTGAGAGATTAGTAATTTATTTAGCCTTAGTGCCTTGAAGCTAATGGGGAGGACTGATTGTTTATTTTCGCATCTTCATGCACCATTGTACATGGCACAGTATTAATAATGGCATCTTCACAAAGTGTACAATGTGTACTGAGGGAGTCAGTCCCACATAGTCCTTACCTTGCTTCCATGTACCCCTCCTTTCTGCTTTTAGTTTCCTATGTTCCACTAGACAGCTTCACTTCTGTAGTTTTTATGCATTTTCATTGTGTATGGGATTTTAATGTTTTTTGACCGTGTCAAGTTTTTATTTCTATTGACAATTTGTGATGGGTACCAGAATGGTTCAAAATGGATTGCTTGGTAGAGTATGAAAATATATATCTTAAAATATATATGAATATATTTGAATATATGTGAAAATATTTCAGATGCCAGAAAGCCATGGCCACAATAAAATCTTTATTTTGTTATTGTAATGTAAGATAATGATCTTGCCATGCAGTATCTTGGCATTTTATTTTAGAATGAAGCAAAAGTCCACACAGATTTCGAAGCTGTGAGAAAGTTTCATTTACAGTGAAACAGTAGAAAAGATCAGAATACACCATTGAGGAACAGCAGGCCACGTGACAGACAGAAGATCCTGGGGCCCTGATTGTCACTTGGGATTCCCTTTTATGGCATGCAGGAGAAGGAACAGAGTGAGGGTGGTTCTCTGTTTTGACTGACAGGTCAGGTCATGTGATCAGCTTTCTATATATGCCCCTTCCCATAATGCATCTGATTTCAATCATGTGCAATCCCCATTATACACAGACACAGGAGGGCAAATAGGGGATTCTCCCTAGAAGTTGACTCAAGGATGGTCTATTGTTCCCACCTGAATACAGTGGGAATACACATGAATAAGAGCTATTCAGAGGTCTTGGCGCCCCCTACACCCTCCACTTGAGGTGAATGTGGGGCTACTCACTTAGTTCTTATACCTATGGGAAGACAAAAGTATAACAACACATTCAACAATAGAAAGACCAATATGACACCACCAGAATCTAGGGACTCTACACCAGCAAGATCCAAACATCCCAATGCAGATAAAGCATAAGAGAAGGACTTCAAAAACAACTTTATCAAGATTTTAGAGACCTTCAAAGAGGGTCTTAAAGAAATGGAAAAAAACAAACAAAAAATACAGGAAATGGAGGTAAAGACAAACCAAAAAATTCAAGAAATACAAATCTTTTAAAGAAAGCAAGGAAAGCCAAGAGAAAACAGCCAAACAAGTGAAGGGAACAATTCAAACACTTCAAGACTTAAAAGCCCAAATAGAAACAATAAAGAAAACACAGAATGAGGGAATGCTGGAAATAGAAAATCTGGGTAAACAACCAAGAACTACAGATGTAAGTATAGCCAATAGAATAAAAGAGATGCAAGAGAGAATCTCAGATGTTGAAGACTCACTAGAAGAAATAGAGTCATCAACCAAAGAAAATCTTAAGTCCAACAAATCCCTAACACAAAATATCCAGGAAATATGGAATGCCATGAAAAAGTAAAACCTAACAATAATAGATAGAAGAAGGCAAAGAAATACATTAAGACCGGGCTGGTTTAACCCCCAGAAACAGCTGACCTGACAAGGGTTAGCTCTTGAATCCCAGACTGATGCCTGGGAATCCAGCATGGGACTGATCAAGACCCCCTGAATGTGGGTGTCAGTGAGGAGGCCTAGGTAATCTACTGAGCCTTGGGTAGTAGATCAGTATTTATCCTGGGTATACACATGGACTTTGGACTCCCATCCAACAATGAGAGATTCACTCTCACCCTGGACTCTTGGGGGAGGGTCTAGGCCCTGCCCTGGATGAAATGACAGACTATGGACACCCCCATGGAGGGCCTCACCCTCCCTGGGGAAATGAGGGGATATTGGGGGGGTTGGTGGGAGGGCGCAGGAGGAGGGGAGGGAAAGGGAGAGGGACCTGGAATTGACATGTGAAGCAACCTTGTTTCTAATTTACATTTAAAAATTATATATATATTAAATATATATATATATGAAATACAGCTCAGGGTACAGAAAACATATTCAACAAAATCATAGAAGAAAACTTTCCCAACCTAAAGAAGGACATGCTAATGAAAGTACAAAAAGCCTACAGAACACCAAATAGACTGGACAACAAAAAAAGTCCCCTCACCACATAATAATCAAAACCCCAAACTTACAGAATAAAGAAAAAATATTAATAGCAGCAAATAAAAATGGTCAAGTAACATATAAAGGCAGACATATCAGAATTACACCTGCCTTCTCAATGGAAACTCTGAAAGCCAGAAGGTCCTGAATAGATATTCTACAAATGCTAAGGAACCATGGATACCAGCCCAGACTGCTATACCCAGCGAAGCTCAATCACTATAGATGGAGAAAACAAGATATTCCATGACAAAACCAGATTTAAACAATACATATCCACATATCCAGCCCTACAGAAACTATACTGGAAGAAAACCCCAACAAAAGGAAGTTAACTACACTCACAAAAACATAAGTAATAGATAGTCCCACTTTACCAAACACCAAAAGAAAAAAAAAGGGGGGTAAATCCACATACAATACTACCACCACAAACAAATTCAAAACAAGCAAGAATTAACAATCAATGGTCATTAATAGCCCTCAATATCAATGGGTTTAACTCTCCTATAAAAAAAGGCACAGGCTAACAGAATGGATACAAAGGCAGAATACATCCTTCTGCTGTATACAAGAAATATACCTCAACTTCAAAGACAGACATTACCTCAGAGTAAAGGGTTGGGAAAAGATTTTCCAATCAAATGGACTCAAGAAACAAGCTGGTGTAATAATCCTAATATCTAACAATTTAGACTTAAAACTAAAATCAAGCAAAAGAGATGAAGAAGGTCATTTCATTTCATCACAGGAAAAGCCCATCAAGATGAAGTCTCAATTCTGAACATCTATGCCCTAATACAAAGGCACCCACATTTGTAAAAGAAACATTACTAAAACTTAAGTCACACATAAAACCTCACACACTTATAGTGGGAGACTTCAACACCCCACTCTCATCACTAGACAGGACCACCAGACAGAAACTTAACAAAGAAACAAAAGAACTAACAGAAGCCATGGCCCAATTGTGTTTAACAGACATTTATAGAACATTCCATCCAAACACAAAAGAATATACCTTCTTCTCAGCGCCACATGGAACCTTCTCTAAAATTGACCACATGCTCGGCAACATAGCAAACCTCAACAGATACAAAAAATTGGAATAATCGCCTGTATCTTATCGGATCACCCATGGTTTAAAGTTAGAATTCAACAACACAAATTGCAGAACTGCTACAAACTCATGGAAATTGAACAATGCACAATTGCACCATTCCTGGGTCAAGAAAGAAAAAAAAAACAAATTAAAGATTTCCTAGAATTCAGTGAAAATGAGGACACAACATACCTGAACTTATGGGACACTTGAAAAGCAGTGCTGAGAGAAAAGTTCATAGCACTAAGTGCCCACAAGAAGAAACTGGAGAATAATCACACTAAAGAATTAACAGCACAACTGAAATCTTGGAACAAAAAGAAGCAGATGCCAGGAAATAATCTAATTGAGGGCCAAAATCAATAAAGTAGAAACAAAAAAACAATACAAAGAATCAATGAAACAAATAGTTGGTTCTTCAGGAAAATCAACAAGATAGACAAACCTTTATCCAAACTAACCAAAAGGCAAAGAGAGAGCATGCAAATTAACAAAATCAGAAATGAAAAGGGGGACATAACAATGGATACTGAGGAAATCCAGAGAATCATCAGGTCATACTTTGAAAACCTGTACTCCAGAAAATTCAAAAATTTAAAGGAAATGGACAATTTTCTGGATAGATATGACTTGCCAAAATTAAATCAAGAACAGATAAGCAATTTAAATAGACCTATAACCCCTAATGAAATAGAAGCGATCCTCAAAAGTCTCCCAACTAAAAACAGCCCAGGGTTAGATGGTTTCAGTACAGAAGTCTACCAGAAATTCAACGAAGAGCTAATTCCAATACTCCTTAAACTGTTCCACACAACAGAAGCAGAAGGGTCATTGCCAAACTTGTTTCATGAAGCCACAATTACCTTGGTACCCAAACCACACAAAAACACAACTAAGAAAGAGAACTACAAACCAATATCCTTCATTAACATATATGCAAAAGAACTCAACAAAATACTGGCAAATTGAATCCAAGAACACATCAGAAAAATCATCCACCATGATTAATTAGGCTTCTTCCCAGGGATGCAGGGATGGTTCAACATACGAAATTCCATCAATGTAATCCACCATATAAACAAACTGAAAAATAAAAACAAGACCATCTCACTAGATGCTGAAAAAGCCTTTGACAAAGTCCAACACCCTTTCATGATAAAGGTCTTAGAGAGATCAGGGATAATATGAACATACCTAAACATAATAAAAGCAATATACAACAAACCAACAGCCAACATCAAACCGAATGTAGAGAAACTCAAAGCAACTCCCTTAAAATCAGGAACAAGACAAGGCTGTCCACTATCTCCTAATCTCTTCAATACTGTGCTTAAAGTTCCAGCTAGAGCAATAAGACAACAAAAGGAGATCAAGGGCATACAAATTGGAAATGTAGAAGTCAAATTTTCACTATTTGCAGATAATATGATAGTTTACATAAGTGACCCAAAAAATTCTACCATGGAACGCCTACAGCTGATAAACACCTTCAGCAAAGTGGCAGCATACAAGGTTAACTAAAAAAAATCAGTAGCCCTATTATATATGATGATAAATGGGCTGAGAAAGAAATCAGAAAAACATTACCCTTTATAATAGCCACAAACAACATAAAATATCTTGGGGTAACGCTAACTAAATAAGAGAAAGACCTGTATAACAAGAACTTTGAGTCTTTAAAGAAAGAAATTAAAGAAGATGCCAGAAAATGGAAAGATCTCCCATGCTCTTGGATAGGAAGAATCAGCATAGTAAAAATGGCAATCTTGCAAAAAACAATCTACAGATTCAATACAATCCCCGTCAAATACTGGCACAATTCTTCACAGACCTTTAAAGAACAATATTCAACCTTACACAGAAAAACAAAAAACTCAGGATAGCCAAAACAACCCTGTACAATAAAGGAACTTCTGGAGGCATCACTATCCCTGATTTCAAGCTCTATTATGGAGCTATAGTCCTGAAAACAGAAAACAGCTTGATAACGGCACAAAAATAGATGGGTAGACCAAGGGAATCAAATTAAAGATAGAGATATTAACTCACACACCTATGAACACCTGATTTTTGACAAAGAAGCTAAAGTTATACAATGGAGAAAAGAAAACATCTTCAACAAATATTGCTGGCACAACTGGATGCTGACATATAGAAGACTGCAGATATATCCTTATCTATCACCATGCACAAATACTTAAGTCCAAATGGATCAAAGACCTCAACAGAAATCCAGCCACACTGAACCTCTTAGAAGAGAAACTGGGAAGTACCCTTGAACAAATTGGTACAGGCGATCACTTAATGAATATAACTCCACTAGTACAGACACTGAGATCAACAAGTAGTAAATGGGACCTCCTGAAACTGAGAGGCTTCTGTAAGGCAAAATATACAAAAACTTAAAAAAACTAGTCACCAAAACACCAACAAATCCAGTTGAAAAGAGGGGTTCACAACTAAATAGAGAATTCTCAGTAGAGGAATCTAAAAGGGCTGAAAGATACTTAAGAAAGTGCTCAAAATCCTTAGAATCAGGGAAATGCAAAGCAAAACTCTGAGATACCATCTTTACACTGGCTAGAATGACTAAAATAAAAAACCAATGACACCAATGACAGTCTATGCTGGAGAAAATGTGGAGAATGGGGAGTGTGGGTGGGAGTGCAAACTTGTGCAGCCACTTTGGAAATCTGTATGACATTTCCTCAGGAATATGGGAATCAGTCTACCACAAGATTCAGCAATTTCACTCTTGAGCGTATACCCAAAGGATGCACATTCATACAACAAGGACATATTTTCAACTATGTTCATAGCTGTGTTGTTTGTAATATCCAGAACCTGGAAGCAACCTAGATACCCCTCAACTGAAGAATGGATGCAGAAAATGTGGTACATTTACATAATGGAGTATTACTCAGTGGAAAAAACAATGAAACCTTGAAATTCACAGGCAAATAGATGGAACTGGAAGAAACCATCCTGAGTGAGGAAACCCAGTCACAGAAAGACAAGCATGGTAGGTACTCACTCATATGTGGGTATTAGACATAGAACAAAGGATTACCAGCCTCAATCTACACCACTAGAGAAGCTAGGAAAAAAGGAGGACCCTAAGAGAGAAAAACATGGTTCCCAAAAGAAGTGGAAAGGGACAAGAACTCCTGAGCAAATTGGGAGCATAGGGGAGGGAGGGGAAGGAACTAGGGAGAAGAGGAGGGGGGAGGAGAACCAGAGAGATTAAGAAGACTGAGTCAGGGAAGCACAGAGGACAGCAAGAAAAGAGATACCTTGATAGAGAGAGCCAGTATAGGTTTAAAGATAAATCTGGCACTAGGGAAATGTTCAGAGATTCACAAGGATGACCCCAACTAACAATCTAAGCAATAGTGGAGAGGCTGCCTTTGATGCTCTCCCCCTACAATGAAATTGATGATTACCTTAATTGTCATCCTAGAGCCTTCATCCAGTAGCTGATGGAAGCAGAAGCAGACATCCACAGCTAAGCAATGACCCATACTCCTGGAATCCAGTTGTTGAGAGGGGGACGGGATGAGCAAAGGAGTCAAGACCGTGCTGGAGAAACCCACAGAAACAGTTGACCTGACCTAGTGAGATCACAGGGACCCCAGTCATAAAGCTGGGGAACCAGCATTGGCCCGAACCAAGCCCTCTGAATGTGGGTGCCAGTTAGGAAGCCTGGGCAGTCTGTGGGACCTCTAACAGTGGAACCAGTATTTATTTCTAGTGCACAAATGGACTTTGGGAGCCCATTCCTTATGAAGGGATACTATTTCAGCCAGGATACACGGAGGAGGGTCTAGGCCCTCCACCAAATAATATGGCAGACTTTGATGATCCTCCATGGAAGTCCTCACTATCCTTAGGGAACAGATGATGGATTGGGAAGTTGGTAGGGGGCATGGGAGAATGGGAGGGAGAGGGAACAGGGGATTAATATGTAAAATGATTGTTTCTAATTAAAAAAAGAGCTATTCAGAGAGGGGTGGACACATAGCTTGATGCAGGTGGGCATCTGAGCAGTTTTGAGGTTGCTAGGTGCATTGTTCAGAGAGGAATGTATGTGACCAGTACTTGGAGGTAAAGGAATTAGTCTGGCAAATACGTTATTAAAAAGTGTGTATGCGTGTGTGCATGCATGTGTGTTTGCATGTGCGTGTGTGCACATTGTACACAGCCCAAACTGAGTAGAGTCTTAGGTTACCAGATATTCCCTACAGCTTGCCTTTCTCATTGGGATTTGACGCTGGGTAAATTTGTTGGTTGCAGGTAGATCTAGAAGTAATTTTTCACTTACCACGAACCAAGCACTCAGGTTCTGCTTAAATTTGGGGTTGGGAAAATACTGAATCTAAATCTTATTTTCCTGGGAGAAGCTGAGTCAATCACACATACTGTCTTATCCTTGGTTTTGTGCCACCAGACAGAAAACATAAAGAGGCCCTCTAGTGCAGCCAGAAGCTTTATCGTGGTTTACCCATGGCCAGTTGGTCATGCACAGCATCTTTTTGCCCACGTGGCTGGTCACTTACAGGGAACTTTATGATCTCTCACCACAGATGTTAGTTCAACAACAATGACATGAAGTTCTCCAACTGACCACTGACCAGTTTTAGATTTCAGACTCTTTGGTTGGACAGTCAGATATAAGAAAGTCATGTCCACAATAAATATGGCCATATGTTGCATAGCCATGTTCTAGTCAACCACGGACTGTGTCCATGATGGTGGGCTCATGGGAGTGTGACAGAGCTGAAGGATTCTTCTTGCCCACTGTTGTCACAACCATTTGACATCACAGGACAGCATATCACTCACCTGTTTGTGGTGACACTAGTGTCAATAAACTTCCTATGCTGACAGTCATGTGAAGAAATGGCACATGGGACTGGAGAGATGGCTCATTGGTTAAGAGCTCTTGTGGAGGACCTGAGTTTGATTCTTAGTACCAATGTTGGGCAGCTCATCACCACCTGTAACTCTAACTCTTGGGGTTCGAGAGCTCACTTTGGCCCTCACAGGTACTTGCTGTCACATGCACATTTACACACACACACACACACACAATTTAAAAAATCAAAATCTTAATAAAAAGATGAGGCATAATGCTAGATAATGATACTACATGACCTTGTCATTGGCTCAGGCACTCTGCTCTGGCATTGTTATTTCACAGTGTGTTTCTCCTTATTCAAAGCAACGTCACTGTAAAATAACATGCTGTGTAACGTTCCTGCATCTCAAGCAGGCACAGCTGTGGTCCTACTCGGCCCCCCCCCGCCCCATTTGTTCTTCCCCAAGTAACATGTCTGCTGTCATGGCTATTCATTTAATTTTAATCAAGATTTATTAAGACTTGCGAGTTGACAAACTACATCTTGACATCCTTATGAGACACAAAGTGGTGGTGTGATTTATAAATGTGATATGGAATAATTAAAAGGAGACTCTTAAATCTGTCATGTTAAATACTTATCCTCTTGTGGTGAGATCATTTGAGTGTTCTTTCAGTAATTCAGTAGTGTCTAAAAACTACTAGTCACTGCATATTCTGCATATTTTGTCTCTGAGTGAAAAACAAAACCTTGCATTCTGTGCTCTCGCAGGCTCTTATCTCCTCTTCCTTCCAGCCCCAGCCTTTGAAACTGCCATTATCTCTCTCTCTGCCTCTTTGAATTCAATTATTTTCAGTGCCTCATGTGAGAACAGCCTCCATTTATCCTTGGGTGTTTGGCTCATTTCACCTGGTGAAATGGTCTTTAATCCTTCCATATTGCCACAAATGACAATTTTTTTGAAACTTGATTAGCATTCTGCTGTGCACATATGCACCAATCCTTTCTGTATTATTCAGCCTTGCTGGATGCCTTGGCTGAGTCTCGGACTCAATTCCTGTGAATAGTGTTAAGTAAACACACTCAGGATGCTGAATTTCTTGGTAAAATGTCCAGAAATAAAATTATATAGTAACCCAGTTTTAGATTTTTTGGGAATCCCATATTATTTTCCCTTAAGGGCTATGCTGATTTGCATGTCACCAGCAACTTACATGTGTTCCCTTTCTTTACAGTGTAGCCCTTTGGTAAAAGGCATTGAGACAGGTGGAAAAGGATATCTCATGTTGGTTTCAGTTTGCTTTACCTTAATTAATAGTGATGGAGCACTTTCCCTCCTTTCTCTTTACATGCCTTCTTTTGCAGAAAAATCCATTCAAGCATTCCACCCATACTTTGAGTTATATAGATTTTCCATAAAGTTGTTTATGTTCCTTACTTTTTTTGTTACTAACTTCCCATCAAATATTTGGCCTCTAAGCATCTTCAAATGCACACCTTGTCTCTCCTTGGTGGTTTTCTTTGTTGTGCAACTTTTAAAAAAATCACATATCTATCACATTTTCTTTACTCATTCCATTGATGGAAGCCCAAGTTGCTCCCATAGCCTGGCCATTGTGGGTGGTGCTGCCATGTGAGTGTCAGAGTTGTGTTGACTTGGAGTCTTTTGGGTAAACACCTAGAAGGGACACACCTGGCTCCTATTGTAGTTGTAAGTTGTATTCTTAGTTTTTTGAGGTACCTCTGTGCTGATCTCCACAGTGGCTCTGCTAACTTCATTCCTGCCGCTAGTCTATAATTTTTCACTTTTGTTGGCATCCTTCCCAATATTTGTTGTCATTTATTCCCTTAACAATGGCCATTCCAATCGGGGTGGAAATCTCAGGGTGGTTTTAATTTGTATTTCTATGCTAGCTAGTGAGCTTGAACATTTTTTTCTTATGCTTACCAGCCTGTTTGTTGTTTTTCACTTCTTAAGAACTATCTCCTCATTTCATTAGTTCATTTACCGGCTGGGTAAGTATTGGTTTCTTGTTATTTAGTATTTTTGAATTCTTAGTATATTTAGGATATTGATCTTCTGCCATATGTATAGCTGGCAAAGATTTTCTACCATTCTTCAGGCTGTTTCTTCATTCCATTAGCTGTTCTCTTAGTGCTAAAGTTTTGCAATTTCACAAGATCCCATTTGTCAGTTATGGTGGTTTGCATAAGAATGACTCCATAGGCTCTTAAATTGGAATGCGTTGTTACCAGGGAGTAGCACTATTTGAAAGGATTAGAAGGATTAGGAGGTGTGACCTTGTTGGAATAGATGTAATCTGTTGGAGGAAGTGTGTCATTGGGGTGGGCATTGAGGTTTCAAATGCCCAATGCCAGGCCCAGTCTCTCTTTGCCTATGGATCAGGATATAATTCTCAGGCAAATGTCTCCAGTGTTTGCCTGTATACCTCTATGCTCCCTGCTATGATGATAATGGACTAAGCCTTTGAAACTGTGAGCAAGCCTTCAATTAAATGTTTTCTTTCTTATAAGAGTTTCCTTGGTCATGTGTCTTCACAGCAATAGAACAGGCATCAATTGCTGGCATTATTTCCTGAGTGACTAGAGTCTATTTTGAAAGTACTTGCCTGTGTTGTTATTTCAGTGTTTTTCCTGCATTTTCCTCTGTCAGTTTTGGAATTTCAGGTCTTCCATTAAGACCTTTGATCTACTTGGGTGATTTTTTATACGGGTGAGGGATAGGGATCTAGTTTCAGTCTTCTATGTGCAGATGTGTTTTCTCAGCACCATTTGTTGGAGAAGCTCTTTTACTCCAGTGTATATTTTGGTATTTTTGTTAAAAATCAGACGTCTATAAGAGAGAGACACACACAGAGAGAGAGAGTGAGATAGAGAGAGTGAGACACACACACACACAGAAAGAGAGAGAGAGACAGAGACAGAGACAGAGAGACAGAGACAGCTTTATCTGGGTCCTGTACTCTGTTCCCTTTGGCTACATACTTGTTTCTGTGCCAATGCCATGATGTTTTTATTACTATGACTCCATAGTATAAAAGATCAGATATGGTGATCCCTCCAGTATTGTCCTTTTTACCAAGGATTGCTTTGGCTGTCTGGGGTCACCTTTGCTCTTATATGAATTGTTATTTATTTAATTTATTTGGTCATCTCTACACAGATGACATTGGATTTTGATTGATATGGCCTTGATTCTGTAAATTTCTTTCAGCAGTATAAGTATTATCACTATTACTTTTTCTAATCCATGAACATGGAAAATCATTCCATTTTCTAGTATCTTCTTCAATTTCTTTCTTTGTCATTTTAAAGTTTTCTTTACAGAAGTGTTTTACTTCCTTGGTTAGGTTTAATCCAAAGTATTTTGTCTTATTGAGGCAACTGTGAATGAGAGTGTTTTTCTGATTTATTTTTTAGTATTTGGTGTATAGAAAGGCTACTGATTTTTATAGGTAATTTTTGTATAATGTCACTTTGTTCAAATTATTTATGAGATCTAAGAATTTCCTGGTGCAGTCTTTGGAGTCTTTTATGTATCTTGTCATATCATCTGTATATAAGAATATTTTGATTTCTTCCTTTCCTATTCCCCTCATGTTATTTCTCTAACTAACATTTCTAGCATATTGAATAAGAGTGGGAAAAGTAAACATTTTTGTCTGGCTCCTGATCTTAGTGGAAATGTTTTTATTTTCTCCAATTTAGTAGAAACTTGGCCGTAGGTTTGTTGGATGCAGTCTTCATTATGCCGAATTCAAAGTATTCAATATCTTTGCTATCACCAGGCATGTTAATGTTTAAAACGTTAGCCAGGTGAGTTGAAGAGTAGTGTCTTCAGTTCACATTTATCCAGTGATTAGTGATTTGGCTATATTTTGGTTTATTTATATACCAAGCACACCCCTTCTTTGGCAAGAGACCTGTTCAAATATTTTGTCCCTCTTTTAAAATTGAGTTCATTCTTTTTTCTTACTGAACTTTGACTATGTATTTAAAAATATACATTGGCTACAATTTCTTTATCAGATATGTGGGTATTTATTCTAGCTCTGGTACACATTTCTGACACCTTAATGTGTGTCTTTTGACAGTTCAAATTGTGTCATGTCCAATTTGTTAATGTTTCTTATAGTGGGGCACACTTCTTCTGTCATATTGAAGAAATCTGCATTTAAACAAAGATCAGAAGGAGTTTTTCTTTGTTTTCATGTAGAAGTTTTCTAGTTCCAGGCTTCCTTTCAGGTTAATAACTGTCTACATGTGAGATAATTAATAATTTTACTTTATTTTTTATAATTGAAACAATGACTTTCATTGACTGATTTTTTTTCAAATTAAGTCCACTTTGTCTTTTCGGCTCCACTTGAGAAATAATATATTATTCCTTTTATATAATATTAGGTTAATTTGTTAAAATTTATTTAAAATTTACATCTCTATATATGAGGGACATCAGTTGACAGGGTTTTTTGTATTAATTATATCATTTACATTACATTTTTCTTTAAATGTTTGGTATCATTTATACAAGAAACCTTTTCATCTTTGTTCTTTTGCTTAGTGTTCTGAGAATAAAAGTTTGGATCATTAATTTGAAATCTTTTATATTTTGGCCGTTGCTTTGAGATTTTTCCAACTTGTCATTGCAGGCATTTTGTGTGTGAATGTCCTTCTCAGTCCGTCTTAGCTGCATCACAGAGTCCCCGACACACTGCGTTTTCATTTCCCTTAACTTAAAAAATCTCTTCAATCTCACTTTTGATTTCTTCTTTGATCCCTGGGCTACTTAGAAGGGTGTTAGTTTCTGCATGTCTGGATTTCTTTTCATTTTGATTTCTAGCATCCTTTCATTTTGATCAGAGAACATAATTTCCATGCCTTTGTTTCTGCTGTCCCATAAGTTATTATCTGATGTTTGTCTGTGCAGTAAGTTCTCTGAATAGATCCGAAAGGAGGGTGGCCTTTGCTGTTGGCTTAAGTGAATTCTGTAAGTTTCCGTTAGTGCTAGTTGTAACCCTTTAAAAAATTCCCACATCTTTACTTCTTTTACACCCCTTGTTGGGTGGAGTACTGGTGCCTCTGATGTGGTGGTTTCCTTCATTTCTCTGACAGTGCACCAGGTTCTGATTCAGTACATTTTGAAATAATGTTATTAGGGACATAAACTAAGGGGAGTCATGCCCATTTGATGAACTGGTCCTTTGTCTTTATTGTTAATTTTCTCTCTCTAGAACCTACTTCTGATACTAATAGGCATACTCCGGCTTTTAGACGTTCACTATTAGTATGAAGTGTGCATTTTCATCTGCTGGCTTCTTTTCTCATTTAACACGGGCTTCCTGCAGGTAGCTTTTGCTTAAGCTGTGCTTCCTAAAACGCTACCCTGGCAATCGTGTTGCCCATATTTTTTGCCATTCACATTTAAGGTGAGAGAGGAAGGGAAATATGTGTGCTATGTTGAGGTCAAGTGAGAACTCTCAAGAGTCATTTCTTTCCACGTGGGTTCTGGGGCTTGAACTCAGGTCTTCAGGCTAACAAGGTTTTTTACTTTCTGAGCCATCTCATGGGCTCCAGACCACTCACATTTAAAGTGATTACAAATGTAGTTTAATTTCAATTTATCAATCTGCTCTTTGTTTTTACGTATACTTCCTGTTCTTTGCTTTATTTTCCTCTTTCTTCATCTTCTTGATCGATTAAAAATATTTCATTTTGTCATCTTTATTGACTTATAAACTCATTTTGCCAATTTGAGACCAGGCTTCCTCTTCACTTCAACATTTGAATAATTCTATTTTCCATAATTAGATGTGCAGATTTATACAGAAGCTGGCTTGATTTCTTTGGCTGGAACATTTCATAGGCAGTTTTATTTTCATATTTTCACTGAGGGACATAATGTATGGTCTTTACTTTTATGATGTTAGCAGCCACTGATAGTCGTCAAAGTCCATTAATTCATAAGGTGTTGTAAACCAAGGCTTTCAGATTTCTATTATCTCTTTTTATTCATTGCTTAAGATAATTTCATAAAGAAAATGTATCTTCCACTAACGTTAAGCTTTTTTTACAAGTGTTCTAAGCTTGGGGGATTCTCTTTTTTTAGTTTAAATTAGAAACAAGCTTGCTTCACATGTCAATCCCAGCTCCCTCTCCCTCCCCTCCTCCCCAGCCACCCACCAACCTGCCCATCCCCCACCCAATCCCCACTCAGCTCCCCAGGGAGCGTAAGGCCCTCCATGGGGGATTTCCAGAGTCTGTCATCAGGACCTAGGCCCTCCTCTAGGTGTACAGGATGAGAGAACATTCCCTCCATGTGGAATGGGCTCCCAAAATCCATTCGTACACCAGGGATAAATACTGATCTACTACCCTAGGCTCCATAGATTTTCGAGGCCTCCTCACTGACGCCCAAATTTAAGGGGTCTGGATCAGTTCCATGTTGGCCTCTCAGTCATCAGTCTGGTGTTCATGAGCTCAAGATTGGGGGATTCTTAAGCTACAATTAAAGTACTATGACTTTCATGATATTCCTAAAATCTGGAACCCTAGAGCCACTGCATTTGAACATCGTCTCATTGTTGTTGGAAATGTTCCAAGCAATCTGCAGCCTAGAGTGACACTTTAGTTCATAGTCTGCTTTTCAGTTACAGTGACTGATGAAAGAGACTTAGGGGAGAAAGGGTTCACTGTCTCTCACAGCTATTGGTCACACTCATCATCATTAGAGGGACGTCAATGGAGCAGGGACTTGAAGACACCTCTAAGCTCAAGAGAGAATTGAATTCATGCACATTTGCCCCTGTCGGCTCACGTGGTCCACTCTTGTACCTCTGCCTACAGGATGGTGATACCCTCAGTGGGCAGATCTTTTCATTCCAATTCATGTAATCAAGACAATTCCCCCACAGATACAGATGGATGCCAACCTAATCTAGACAATCGCTCATTGGGGCTTTCTTTCCAGTGATTCTAGATTGAGTTGGCAAAGGGAGGCAGAAGCCAGAGGATCAGATTTAGGGCATCTAGAGTTAGATCCTGTTTCAAATAAAAGTGAAAATACTAAGAATCCAATTCAAAGTATAATAGTAAACATGTTTGGGGAGGGTCATAATAAAGCATTATTTAGTATGCCAATGAAAAGCATTTAAAAAAAAGCAAAACATATTTTGTAACAGGCCCCTAGACCTTAGTAGACCTAGACATTAGCACAACTGACTCCATGATGGAAGTACCACTCAGGCCATAAAACTCAGTATGAAGATAGCATCTCCTGCCAAAATGAAAACAAAGACCAAGTTTACCCATGTCCATAGTTGTGGGAATGTCTCTAAACATGCTACCTTGCTTGTTGGCTTCTGTAGTTACACTTGTGGCATAATTGAATATGTCAACTTGGACTATGGTTTTTGTGCTTAAATGCTCACTTTGAGGAATGCTCAGGGCTCCACTGAGATCCAGAACATCCAGTGTAGTTGCTGGCTAATAAAGACTTCCTATTGGCTTTGTCATGTGTCTGAGTGGTCTTCTCTGGTGGATAACCCACAACATTCTAAAATAAGTGAGGTGTACATACCTCAGCTTTATTAGATGATTAGTATCTTTATCCAAATGAAATAGTGTGTCATATCAACTTATTTATTTACTTTTTGGGTTTTTGAGACAGGTTCTCACTATGTAGCTCTGGTTGGTCTGGAACTCACTATGTAGATCAGGCTGGCTTCCAACTCACAGAGCCCCGCCTGTCTCTACCTCTTCTTGAATGCTGGGACTAAAGGCACACACCATCACTCCTGGCCCAATGTCTTCATTTTAATAATCTCTATCCATAGCATCTGAAAGTTGGCGCGCGCGTGTATGTGTGTGTGTGTGTGTGTGTGTGTGTGTGTGTGTGTGTGTGTGTGTATGGGAATATACACAGAAGACATTTTGCTTGTTTATTTAGTTAATTACATTATTTATTTGTGTATAGGGGGCACACTTTGAATTGACATGTGGGGTCAGCAGACAACTCACAGGAGTCCGTTCTTTCTTTTCACCATGGACTGAACTCAGAAGTCAGGCTTGGTGACAAGTGCCTTTCCCTGCTGTGCCATTTTACCTGTCCTTCGGGGGGGGCATTTTAAAGATCCATACAGAACTTAAATATGCTCTGCGTTGGCTGCTTCTTCAGATTCCTAAAATAATTTTGCCTAATTGTCAGTGATCAAAGTTGAAACATAAAAATAAAATGTTAGTTTTTAACATTTCGTCATTTTCTTTAATTAAGTTTTGAGAGCCTGAAGATTAACTTGTAATTAGAATGATGCATTTTCCCCATATTTAGAATTGCATTTATAAATATGACGTCATAGTAAATGGGATTGTTGTGTCTCTGTGTCTCAGAGGCAAATGGTGAGTAATTTGTATCATAAATTTCAATTAGTTTATCCAAGTGTAAAATGCTGCCAACTTTTCATCTATGTCATTTTAATTTTTTTATTGCAGTGACTTCAACTATTAAGACAAGAAGTAGGTTCAAGACCAACTGTGTTTTATTTTTAATTAACAACAAAGTCTCCTTCCTATGCCTTCAGCAGTAACAGTAACCTTGTGTTAGAGTTATTGGGAAAAATAAGGAAATAACTGAAAGCGTTTGGCATGTGATAGGTCTGCAAAATTCTTGTCCTTTTGTTCTCTTTTTGAAACATAGTCTTGCTGTATACATCCATGCCATCCTGAAAGTCACCGTGTACCTAAGGCCAGCTTAAACCTGTAATCCTCCTGTCTCAGCTTCTTGAGTACTGCCAGGGCAGGCATGTATCCCTTTGCTGTTAGCTGTCTTTCTTCATTGCTTCCTATGCATAGAACATCTATTTAAAAAGAGCTACATCTCAGCAGTCTCCAAGAGAGTGGCTTTCTAGGATACTCATATATCCTTTCAATGGTGCAGGTTACAGTGAACAATGTATTAATTTATAGCAGTGCTTTGGTTTAAGTAGGAAGAGATAATTTATGAGCAATCACCTTTAATCTTGATGGATACATTTCCTCATTCTGTGTTAGAATCTTTCTGCCAACAATTTCGTTGCTTGGTTAACGATGCACTGCCTCTGTTAAAGTTATGATGCAGAGAGCCCCACTGTGGGGCACAGAATTTTCTTCTCATTTTGATAAGTAGAAGTTATACTGAGAATAAAAAAACAATAAAATTATTCCACCCTACACTCTGCTTGTAGTTCAGCTTTTTGAAAATTACTTTTTTCCTCTGTGGTTGGAAAATGGAAAGATCCCTCTTGGGGGTGTACAGTTACTCTATGCAAGAATGACTCTATTCTGTGCAGTTTAGTGCAAGTGTGTCCTTAGGTAAGCAGGGCTCGATGCACCTAAGCCAACACTGGGGAATCCTCCGGATAGTTCTTAACCTGCTGACCCCATGCTTGCAGGCCTTGAGGGCAGAGACCTCCCTTTACAATAAAAGTCTTTCTTCTTTTCCAGAATGGACCTGAAGATACAGTCCCCATTTGAGTAGAGCTTGGACAACATCAGCCAAGAGTCACTCAAGAGATTGGTTGTCTGAACTTGCCATGTGTCATTCACTTTAATAGGCATTTAACCACTTGTATTTTGTGAGTCTCAGTTGAATTGTCTCAATTGACATCCTCCCCACACACATCATTTTGTTGGTAGAACTTCCAAGAGAGTGTCTAAAACAGCAGTTCTCAACCTGTGGATCCAGACAGTTTTTTGGGGGTGTCCAATGACCCTTTCACAGGGGTCACATATCAGATATCCTGCATATCAGATATCTTATTGATAGCAGTAGCAAAATTACAGCTGTGAAGTAGCAATAATTTTATGGTTGGGGGTCACCACAACATGAGGAACTGAATTAAAGGGTCACAGTTAGGAAGGCTGAGAACCACTGGTCTAAACTCTCTGGGTCTTAGTTTCTTTTCCAGGAATTGAGGATAATCCATCTTAAAATTTTTTTTGTCTTTGTCAGCACCAAGATTTTATGGATTAAAAACTGATCAAGTAACATTTTTACCCTTCCTTTCTCTTCACTTTCTTTAGTTAATCCTGTGACAATCTGGGTGATGATAGAGCGAGTTTTGTTTCCTATTTAGTTCCTGTACTCACATTGGGCTTGCAAACTTACCTGAATATAGAGGCTGGTGGGGACCCAGCCAGGCTAAGGCTGGGTCTCATGGCATCAGCTGGCTCTCTGAGGCACCAGAGGTCATTCTGTGTCCTGTCCTCCACACGGAGTGCGGCACCAATAGCAGATGCTTCCTGTCATTGTCATGTGGCCCATGTGTTCACATCTCTCCTGTTTGATTCCCTAGCCACACTTTCTTTCTTTTGGTTTATTGATGTGCTAAGCTCTTCTGTGCCTCAGGGTTTTGTAACCTTCTTCTCTTCCAGCTCTGGTTACCCTCCCCATGCTTCCTCTATAACTCGTTCTCCTCTCCTTACTGCCTCAGACAGCTGGCTCCCTCCTCTGTTTTGGATCCCAGTTTAGACATGAATTTTCAAAGCTCTCCCTCACCACCCGGAGAGAGTAGGTTAATACTATAAATCTCTACCATGGAGACTCCTGCATTGCAGATGTCTGTAGCTGTGGTCTGTAATTTTATTTTATTTTTTAAATCACCAACTGCTTTCCCTCCATGAAACTGTAAGCTGTCTGAGAATAGACAATGAATGTATTATTTATTTGTCAACACACACACACAGTGTGTTTTAAGTGTGAAAACTGTTTTTCATCTCTTTTTATTATTACATTTAATTAAAATTTTTAATGTATGTGTACTGTATTACATAATTTTCTCCTCTCTTTCCTCTCTACAATTCCTTCCATGCTCCGTTCCCCCCTCAAATTCATGGTCTTTTTTTCCTTAATTATTTTTATGTTACATATATGTAAAAATGAATAAGTATGTAAATGCAGCCTGATGAGTCCGTTCAGCATTTGTTTGTATGTTTTTGAGGCTGATCACTTGGTGTTGGATAGGCAATTGAGGCTCATCCTGGGGAAGATAATTTCTCTCTTTTTCAGCTCACTGGTTCCGTGTAGCTCTTCACCTACCAGTGAGGTCTTGTGAGATTTTCCCCATCCCTTTTGGCATGTCACTGGAGTCATTGCGCAGGTCTTAATGAAGCAGCCATATTGTTGCTATTTCATGGGTACAACCTCCCTGTCATATCCAGAAGACCCAATCTTTCAGCCAGCCCCCTGGCTTTGCAGATCTTCCAATCTTTATATCTGCCTCTTACACGATGTTCCCTGTACTGGGTGGTTTTGTGTGTCAACTTGACACAAGCTATAGAGTCACCAGAGGAAGAAGCCTCAGGTGAGGAAATGCCTCCATGAGATCCAGCTGTAAGGAATTTTCTTATTTAGTGATCAACGAGGGAGGGCCCAGCCCATGGTGGGTGGTGCCATCCCTGGGCTGCTGGTCCTGGGTTCTATAAGAAAGTGGGCTGAGCAAGCCATGAGGAGCAGGCCAGTAAGCAGCACCCCTTTATGGCCTCTGCATCTGTTCCTGTCTCTGGGTTCCTACCCTGTTTGAGTTCCTGTCCTGACTTCCTTCAGTGATGAGCACCAATGCTGAAGTGTAAGCCAAATAAACTCTTTCTTCCCCAATTTGCTTTTCGGTCATGATATTTCATTGCAGCAATAGAAACCCTAGGTAAGACATTTCCTGAACCTTAAGTACAGGAGTTGCTGAAAATGAAGTAAATGGGGCTTTGAAAATGTTTGTATACATACAACAAGGGCATCTGCTTCACTATGTTCATAGCAGCATTATTTGTAATAGCCAGAACCTGGAAGCAACCTAGATGCCCCTAAACTGAACAGTGGATAGAGAAAATGTGGTACATTTACACAATGGAGTATTACTCAGCAGAAAAAACAATGGAATCTTGAAATTCGCAGGTAAATGGATAGCACTGGAAGAAACCATCCTGTGTGAGGTAACCCAGTCACAAAAAGACAAACATGGTATGTACTCACTCATATATGGATTTTAAACATGGATCAGGAGAGTGCCAATCTGCACTTCCACTGACAGAGAGTCTGGGAAACAGGAAAGAACCTAAGAGATATACATAGTACTCAAGAGAAGAGAAATGAAGCAAGATCCTCTGAACAGATGGGGAACTCAGCGAGGGATGGAAGGGAGGGGACCTGGTAAATAGAGAGGGGGGAGAAGTGGAAGAGAGAGTAGGACGTGGAGGAACAGGAAGGCCGACTTGGGGGGGCTAAGGTAGGGGGAAGAGGGAATCATAGGTTAGAAGACAGATCAGGCACCATTGTGACCTCTAGAGATCTAAATGGATGACACCAACTGGCAAGCTAAGCAATGGTGTAGAGACCATCTCGAATGCTTATTCCTGATAGTGAACTTGATGTCTATAACCATCCTGGAGCCTTCATCCAGTGACTGATGGAAGCAGAGGCAAACACCCACAGTTAAATACTGAACAGAACCCAAGGAACCCAGCGGCAGAGAGAGAGAAGGGAAGAGCAAATTGGCAAAGAATGGGCTGGCAAAACCAGCAGAGACAGCTGATCTGAACAGGGAAGAGCTCTTGGACCCCAGACCGACAGCTGGGAGGCCAGCATGGGACCGATCCAGACCCCCTGAATGTGAGAGTCAATGAAGAGGCCTGGGCTACCTATGGGGTCCTGAGCAGTGGATCAGTGTTTATCCCTCAAATACTAACAGACATCATGTGTCCATAACACAAAGAGGGTTGCTCTCTCTGCCTGGACTCTTAGGGAAGTGCCTGGACCCTACCCTGAATGAAATGATAGACTCTAGATATCCCCTATTCGGAAGGAATTAGCAATAGAGTGGGAGGATGGGGGGGATGGTGGGGGGTTCGGGAGGACGGGAGGGAGAGGGAACTGGGATTGACATGTAAAACAAGCTATTTAAAATAAAAAATGTTAAAAAATAAAATAAAATAAAAATGTTTGTATATGCTACTGGAATCTGTGTTGGGTGATTCAAAATGTGTCATGGTAGGGTTTTAGAGTTAAATAAATTGTCTCTAATGTATATATTTTCGGCATGTTCAAAGAATGTTATCATCCTGGTTATTTTGTTGTAGATAAGTACATGACACCATAAAATTTTAATTGAAATATATATATAACAAATTAACTCATAAAATCTAAGGAAGAAAAATGTTAGATTTCTTGGCTATAACGTTGTCGTTTAGATGTATGTGGATTGTATCTACATGATCATTGACTACTTAAGGGTCAGATGACCTCTACTTATGTCTAGTGTGAATGTAACACATTTTGATATGAAACGAAAGGTATTTATTTTCCTCCTGGTACCCTTTACACAATAGCATCCTGCAATCTCATTGGTGCAATGGGTTCAGGGATCCCTTCTACAATAGCATCCTGTAATATCATTGGTGCAATGGGTTCAGGGATCTCCTTTTACAATAGCATCCTGTAATCTCATTGGTGCAATGGCTTTGGGATATTTTCCACATTAGCATTCTGCAATCTCATTGGTGCAATGGGTAACAACCAAATCGGATAGGACACGTGAATCAATTTACTACTTGAAATGTTTACTAGGAATGCCTTGGCCAGCAAACCAAAGCTAAAATACGATTTAGGCAACCAGGGTGCTGTGATGCCCGAACTCCATGATGTTTTTTTTTCTGGGTGCTGAGTGATAAGGAGAGAGTGGAGGCAAAACCCAACTGAAGTACAGCAGTTTCTGAAGCATCTACAAACCTCATTTGTCTCTCTTCAGTTAACTAAGGAATATGGTCTGGCTGTAGTTTGGCATTCAAGAGTCTCTGCTTCTCTGTTCTAGGCACACATCATAGAAGACATGGATAGATTTGTCAGTATGTCCCAGGTAGCCAGCCAATTCACGTCTCATGGCATTTATTATGCCTTCGCTGTATCCAGGTAACACTGTGCAGTGTCCTGGGCAAAATTCTCTCTGGTCATTTAGGATCAACCCTCTCTGCTTAGTCACACATGCCAAAATCACCTCCTTCTGCCTCCTTATCAGAACACAGTGGTCCCACATCTTACATCTGTGTGGGACTTCATATTCGGTACCTACCTCTTCACTAGACAAGCATGATGCGGGAAGAGATGGTAAGGAGCTGGTGACTAGAGAAGGGGGCGGGAGGATGAGTTTTCTCCTGGTTTTAGTGGCAGCTTTCTGGGCTGGCTCTTCATCCCAGTGAGGTAGCCTGGGGAACACAACAGAGCTGGCATCTGGAGGATCGGGACCTACCCTCCAGCTTTGCCATGGAGCAACAGGGAGATGGTATAGCTAGCACACCCCTTCCTTGTTCTACTTTTGGGTACTGTGTTTTTCAAGAGCTGTCTTGGACATGGCTGAGATAGACCTCTCGGTGGCCTGTCTAAGGGGCTGTGGTTGTCAGTGGTTCTGGGAAGTCTTTATTTTCTGCCAGCAAAGAAGTATTTATTATATGGACTTCAGTTGTTTAAAGATAAAGGTCTTCCTGCTTTCCTACAACTTTTGGGGTGGTTCAAAAAATAGATTAATTAAATCAATGTATTCATAACCAAAGCAGCATCAGCCAGGCCCGCTCTGGGGGCTGCTCTCAGAGCTTCCAGGTAGACAGACTGTGACTGGCACATTGGCCAACACTGCATTTTAATGAACTTCCACTGCCTCATCTTGGTCCAACTTAGCAACACATTAAAATCAGAACCGGCCCATTTGAACCTGCCCACAGACAGCAGCTTAGAAAAAAGTCAAGCCATGACATTCAGGTTTGAAACCGGTTTTGCGCTTCCTGTCATTGTTTCCAGAGATGCTGAACAGACCTTACTCACCCCATCAGTCATTCCATGGTTCTGATGACTGTGGCTCTTGATGGAGGACATCAAGAGCCTGGTCCTATGGCTCTGGACCAGTAGCTATGGGGATGCAGATTTGGTGTGAGTATGTACAGCAGGGAAAACCGAAGGAAGCACCCTTCCCTGCCATCTCAGGAAGCTTCTAGATTGTGCAGGGGCACACACACTGTGAGGAACAAAATGTGCAAACCCAGCCAGGTGAAGCGGGAAGAGCGGGAAACTCAGAATCAGATGTGCTTGAGAATGGTGGCATACTGCAAGAATCCGCGTGATTTTGTGCCCTTCCCGGTGGCTGAGAGGTGTTGACTAACAGGAAAGCCAACCAGCTCTGTAACTACTCCCTGAGTGTTTGTGATCTACCCAAAACGTAATCATGGCTGAGGAGTAATGAAAACCAAAGCCCTAAGTTTCTTTGTAGCAGTTTGATAGTGAGGAGTGGGAAGGAGAGGCAGCCAACTAGATAGTGTAAGGAGAAAGCCAGGAGTTCCGGGCAGCACACATTTTATGAGGAGGTGAGGTTTGGGGTAATGTACCTTTGAGATTTAGTATGAGGTCAGTAAATCTTCCTCACTCCGATTCCTATGCACTCGGAGAATTCCATGGTACATGTATGATGTTTTTGCAGAACAGTGTCACGTCTGCTGCGCGGCCTGTGTCCGAGAACGTGCGGAGGGTGTCGGGTATTGAAAACACAGAGACCCGTTCAATGATATAAAGAGAACTTTAAACAGGCTCCAAAAAGGTTCAAGAAAAACTTCCTAAGAAAAGCTCCCACCAGAGAAACTTCTGCTCTCTCCTCTACCCTGGCTGGTTCTGCTCTGACACCAGAGGTGGATGTGTGTGGGTTTTTGAAGGTGCGGTTAGTCTCTGGACAAGGTCGAGGTCAGGGCGGTTTCTGTGGGAAGGCCTTTCCCAGGAACTTATTGTATCATTTTTAGTAAACATGTTTTTACTAAACATTGTCTTACAGCTGCCTACTCCCAGGCAGAAGGGGAAGTGGCCAGGAACTTATTGTATCGTTTTTAGTAAACATGTTTTTACTAAACATTGTCTTACAGCTGCCTACTCCCAGGCAGAAGGGGAAGTGGGTCTCTGCTCAAGGTCTGGTGTTCCCACAGAACAGTGTTTATCTTGTTCTATTTGCCTAACTCCTTCATGAAGGGCATGAAGGAGTCTCATTTACCACTACGTTCTCAGTGTCTAGCATAGAGCTTGTTACATAGAGGGGACCCAGGAAACCATTATAAAAAAATAGTGAAATAACTGAATGACTGTAAGGCTGGCAAAGAAGACATACATTTGGGAAATATTCAGGACCTAGAATGGATAGGGCCTGGTGACCAACTGGGTAACAAGGGATCAGTGCAGAGGAACCAACTTCTGTCTGTGAGAACTCACAGTAATGAACTGTAGTGAGATTTAACATCTCGTTTTGGCCAAGCAAGCACTTTGGAATTTGTGTTTGCGTCTGTAGGTTTCTGCTGCTCTCAGCCTTGGTCAGAGATAGCTCCAACTGCAGAGCTTACATTTTTAACAGGATGGGTCAAGGCCTCCTCTTCTTTACCAGACCTCTCAAACAATCCATTTGTTCTGTGAAAGCTGGGCCATGGTAACTCCATACGACAAGGTGTAGAGCTGGAACATGCGTGTTGTGAGAGAATAGACTTCAGATAAATGTAACTTTGTAATAGGCAAGTACTGTTTAAAGACAGAGAAGATACTCCCAGACAGTAGCAGTCTCTAATATTTTTAATGGTGGCTTAGGGTTGTCTTGTAAAGATGATTCTGGTGTAAGATGCTAATCTGAATAGCCTGACCTTTCAAAGTATGTGACTCTATGTTTCCATGAAATCCAATGTGACTTTCATTACAAAATTAGTTAAAATTTTTACTTACCTCTGGCCAGGGAAGCAGATCTTCACCTCTCCCTCAGCTCCTTCAAAACTAATCCCTTAGTCTCAACCCCCAGCTCTGCCGAAGACCACGGTTGAGTACACCCATCTCCAGTGGATCACACAGATCTTCCCCTCCAATCTCCCTCCCTCCACTCAATGCTTTATTCCAGCCCCCAACTGCACCTGGGAGGCCCTGCTAACACACAGGCCACACCTGCCAGAAAACCAGCCAGTCTCACTGAAGGTCTCCTCTCTCTCCATTCCTGCAAATCCAATCCCCAGTCTCATCCCCAACTCAGTAGCAGACCTTCTGCTGTGGCCTCTCCTCACTTTCTGCCCTATTCCCAGGGTGCTAAGCAGATCCTGGTGAGACACCCTGATTTCCTCCTGTGGGCCCCCTTTCCTAGCCTATCCCCATTGCTGTCAGCTCCTAATAAATATAGACACATTGTACTTGGAACCCCAGTGGTCACACCTATCAGGATCCAAGAAGAATTTCCTACCTGGCAGCACACAGCCAACAGACTCTCCCAAGGACCAGAGAGGGCAACAGAAACCAAGGAACAAAAACACCCAACAAAGACAAAACCAGATATCAACACCTAGAATTATAATCTTCCCAAACCCAGCTGCTTAGACAAACTGGGCTTAGAACTTACTTCTAGCAGTTTCTATTTCTTGGCGGCTCTTCGTCTATTAATAGTTTCTGGCTTTTCCATTTTTCTCACAACTGTGCTTTCTAAATTCTGACACTATTCTATCTGAAGCAATGTGTTGGCTGTGGCACTGATTAGACACGAGGTCTAATGTGTTGCTCTCATCAGACCACTCACCGGCTAGATAATGATCCAGATGTTTCTTAATCACAGAACAAGTTGGCTCACAGAGTGCTTTGGGTGCACTGTTTTGTTAGCCCTCAGAATAACCTGGTGACACAGTATGACATCACAGTCCTTCATCAAGCACCTGCTATCATTAGCCTAGCTAAAGACTTGGCATAAGATGCTGCGTGGCCCTCTCAGTGTCTTTGTGCTTCTCCCAAGACCACCCATGTTTAACACGTACTCTCCCCATAAGACAAGTTTATACCCTCCCACATTCTGTCCTGTCCACCTGTGGTGCACCCTACACTTTTGTTTGCTTGTTTTTTGGTTTTTTGAGGCAGGGTTTCTCTGTGTAGCTCTAACTGTCTTGGAATTAGCTACTGTAGACCAGGCTGGTGTTGAATTCACAGAGAGCTATCTGCCTCTGCCTCCCAAGTGCTGGGATTAAAGGCGTGCGCCACCACTGCTGGGCTACACTTTTGTAACTCTTGTTGTCTTCTTTATCTTATTTACACTTCCTCTGGTCTACAACATCTTCTTCAGCTGTGGTAACGCGTGCTGACTATTATCTTCCAATTAATTTCTGAGTGTCAGCAAACATTGTCTATACTCATGCCTAATAAACCTAACATTATTGGTATTCTTTCTCATTTTAAAAAATGTTCTAATATAGCCTTCCTAGTTTCTTTTTCCACACAAATATGAACCCATTTAAAAAAATCATTTAGGCAACAGGGACATATTTGTTTGGCTTTATGTTCTGCTTTGAAGTTACACAGGTGAAAACATCCTTCCAGCTAGGAAGATGAAGCAGGAAACAACTTAAAAATAAATTTAAAAATTATCAGACAATCACAAGTGTTGAAGTTTAGCTTGAGCAAACATTGGCTTTGTCCTCAGTACCACAACACAAAATGGTAAGAAAAAGGCCAAACAAGCCGGGAGGTGGTGATGCCCATGGTGGTGGTGGCGGTAAGGGGAACAGAGAAGGGGGATGATGTGGTATTTGCTTCTTTTCTTCCTTCCTTTCCCCTCCCTTCCTTCCTCCATTTCTATTTTTCTAATAAAAGGATTTATTTTAATATTTATTTATTTGTGTGTGTGTGTGTGTGAGAGAGAGACAGAGAAACAGAGAGAGACAGAGAGAGGGGGGGTATACCTGTAGAGGTCAGAAGAGAGCATTTGCTCTCCAGGAACTGAAGTTACAATCAATTTTAAGCCACCCGAAGATGATTCGGGGAGCAGAATTCAGGTCCACTGCAAGAACAGAAAGTGCTCTTAACCACCTAGCCATCTCTCCTCTCTCCTTCTCTTCCTCCTCCAACCTTCCACCCTTTTCTTCCTTTCTTTCTTTCAATAGGGTCTCATGTAGGCCTTGAACTTGCAATATACCCGAGGATGTCACTGACCTGATCTTGTGCCTCTATCTCCTGGGTGTGGGGTGATGGTGTGCGCCACCACATCCAGGTATGTGGTGCTGGGGTTCAGACCTAGACCTTGTGCACACAAGGAGGCTCTTTGTCAAGCTGGCTACATAGTTGGCCAATTTGTGGTCTTAGAGAGGGAGTCTGGGAACTGCAGCTTATCAGGACCATGTCTCCATCATTACTCCCCAGGCAGGAATTCAGACTACAGAGACCATGATGTTCTCAGTTTTGGGTTGATGCCAGTTTCCTGGGAATGAACCAGCAGGAGTTAAGCTGTGGTTTCTTTCCTCAAAATCTCATTGATAGTATTTGTAAGAATGAGAAGTACAGGAATCCCTGCAATGTTAATGTATCAATATTTCCCTGCTTGTTCCTATGTGAATACACCAGTCTGGCTTACAGAGCTCATGAAGCCTACTCCTTCAGAGACCTATGATTCCATTCACCTCTACAAGAGGAAGGACTGAATTGGTAGAGGAGTGCCGAGCATTCAGACAGACACTGGCCCCTCCCTAGACTTCTAAACTGCTGATATGATGGGGACAGTCATTATGTACTATATTTAGGAGACCATCACTGCTCAGATCCCACCTGATGATTCCAGTACTCTGAAGATTTGTGCCACTAGCAGTTATCTCTGAACCAACAGAAAGAAACATCTTACAAATCACTTGCCTCATTTCCTCCAGGTTATGTGTTTACCCTGTTTTTCACCATTTAAGGGTTGTTTTTTTTTTAAGTTAATTTATGTGTCTGAGTGTTTTGCTTTCATATGTATGTATATATGTATGTATGATATGCGTGTGTGTGTGTGTCACATGTATGCAAAGGGGTCAGAAGAAGGTATTAGATCCCCTGGAACTGGAATTATAGAAGGTTGTGAGCCACTGTGTGGCTGCTAAGAATTGAACCCATGTCCTCTGCATGAGCAGCAAGGGCTCTTAACTGTAGATCGGTTTTTCTAGCCTGACTGTGTCTAGGTTTTTATTTTGAAGCAGTGCTCAATTAATTAACTAATTCAAACTCTTAGATATTGACGGTCTTTCCAGGTTGTTTACTTTCAGCAAAACCCGTATTTGACGTGTATGTAATGAGTGTTCATTGTGTATTGGATATTTTTCTCAAGTTGGGAGAATAGGTATTAAAATAGGCTTTACCTTCAAATGCCCAAAGCCCCTGGAAAGCAACAAACAGCAGCAGGACCAAAACAGGTTACTTCTGCGTGTAAGTGCTCATAATGAAGTTCCCAAGGCAATGCCACAAAGCACTGAGTGACGGTGGCTGGCTGTGCAAGTGCTTGGTTTGGACTTGAGGGTGAGGACAAATTCTCAGTGGCATTCGAGCTGAGAATTGGAAAATCAAAGCTGAGGCCACAGTATGAACTACAGGGCAAAGAGCGACACAGAAGGGGAAACAGCGAATTCAGAGGGCCTTGGCGTGGGGAAGACCTCAGAAAGTTCCAGAAAAGGTAAAGAGTGTGGCTGCAGTGGAACACTCAATGAAAATGGGGTGAGATGGCTGAGAGAGGCAAGAACTAGACCATGGAGGGGAGGGGGCAAGACGGGGAGTTTGAATTTTATTCTGGAAGTTATTTATAGGGTCTCTTAAAAACATTTTAAATAACTTTGTGTAAACAAAAAGATGCTTAACATGAAGGGAAAACTATCTAAGATCATTTTTAGCAGAGTAATTTACCTCTTCTTGAAGATAGGCTGCCCTACATATATAACAGCTATGTATAAAAAAGGTTTAAAATTGTCTTTGGTTTTATAACGATAAATGAAAAGCATTAAAATGCTCAACTGAACAAGGTTACAAGAAGTTTTCTGTTGTTGGGATCTTTTATTTAAAAAAGGGAGAGAAGACAATTTATTGGAATATAAAGATACAAGTTGAATGAGCAGGTGGACTTCTGTGAGTGGAAGACCAGCTTGTTTTACGTAGTGAGTACCAGGATTCACTGACACAGAGAAGCCCTGTATCAAAAATATAAATAAATAAAGCAAAAATAAGAAGAGCTGGATGAACATGCTTCTAGTGGGGATGTTTTCATAGAGATACTACTTTCCCACAGACCACCTCCATCTGATGTCACCCGATATAGAACATTAGCTATTTGGTTAAAAAGAAATAAAATACTCAATGTGTGTTCATAAATCATTTACTTTATGCCCATTAGCAGAATGGAAAGTGGAGACGAAAGAACAAAGCAAACTGCGTCGCAGTAGTCAGGATGTGGTGGAACCAAATTGTGGCTCCCTAATTGAGAATGTATTCTTGGTCTGCCACAGAATTCTAGGGTAGAGCAGACACCTCCTGTCTGCTGCTGGGACACATCAGTCATGTCTTGGTCCTCCATTTACAGCTGTGCAGGTGTCTGTGCCATTGACTGTTGCTCATCCCATTGGAATCTCACCTGCCTCCTTGAAAACCCTGCAGCGCACAATGGGCTTTCGTCAGTTTGCTATTGGTTCATGCCTCTTAATCTTAAACTGTGCCATGGGGCCATTCTGTCTATTACCTTCAAGTTAATATGACCACTGTCCTCAGTCTCAATTCTGCCTTGGGTTTCTCATCGGCCATCGTGACCTGTGACCTGGAGTCTCCTCAGCTGCCACGACACAAGAGGCATCAGGTCCTCTGTTCTTTTCTTTTCTTCTTCCAATAGTCATAAGGATACCACTTTTAAAAAGTAGAGAGAAATATTGTTTATAGGAAATTCAAAGCAGATGAGGGAAATGGCTGTTGGTAAAATAATTGCCACACAAGAATGAGACCAATCCCCAGTCGGCAGGGCAATGCACATAAAAATGAATTTATTTAATACCACAACATTGAGAATGCTATCATTATTCTTTTTGTGTTTGGTCTGGCTGAAGAGGAATTTCAGATCTATAATCCCTCTCCCCTTCTTTAGCTGTTGAAAGAGCCGGCTCATCCACGCTGTAGAGTTTTGTAGCCGATGCGTCATAATAAATGTTAATTCTAACCCAACCCCTGGATCTCCCATAAAGTGATAATTAGGTGGGTAGGCATGATCACATTGAGTTCCGAGCTGGGGAAAGGAGTCTTTATCTTTTGCATTGCTCCAGGAGGCACAGGTTGCTTGGTAGTTTCCAGGTTCTTGATGTTAAGATATATAAATAGTTTCAAGTGTTGTCAGCCAGATCTAACTATTCTATCAGAGGAATGGCAAGCAGTTACCAATCTGGTCACTGTACAGCAAGGGTTGATGATAAGGGATATTTTTATTTAGCAAACCGTAGAGTGACCCCTCAAATGCAGAGGACTGTGTATAACCCACCAACTAAGGTTGTATCCATTCCCTGGGTCTAGGCGTGGAAGCATAGAGGGAATTAAAAAGCTCTGTACTTGTGCATGTGATAGATGACAGGGCCTTGCACAGGGGAGAGTAGTGAACTTGGAGAAAGGGTGTGTCCCTAAGCTTTGGAAAGGCCTAAGTGTTCCAATCATTTGAGCTGCCTGCACAGTAGCAGCTAGGTACTTGTGAACATCTGACTTAAACCCTGCGGTAAATTTCTTTCCCTGGGCTTTTCTGCTGTGGTCCTGGAACTAAGCTTGGTTCTAAAAACAAACAGCTTAATATTTAGGTTCTCTTTCCCCAAATTAGAGGGAAAATAAAAGAATCAGCAAGAGAGGAATTGGTGTGTGAACCTCAAAACAAACGCAAATCAATTATTGGATTTTCTTTTTAAAAATTTGTGTGTGTGTGTGTAGTGTGTGTGTGTGTGTGTGTGTGTAGTGTGTGTGTGTGTGTGTGTGTGTGCATATGTCTTTCCATGTGTAGTGTCCATGTCTTTCCATGTGTGGAGGTCAGAGGAAATCCTTTGGTGCTGGTCCTTGCCTTCCACCTTGTTCGAGACAGGATCCCTCCTATGTCAATCTCTACTCCAGGCTAATTGGTCCTGTGAGCTTCTGGGGTGTCTCCTGCTTCTTCCTTCCATTTTGCTGGAGGAGTGCTGGGGTCACAGAAGCTTGGTGCCATGCCTGACTTTTATGTGGATTGTGGGGATTTCAACTCAGGCCCTCATGGTTGGCCAGCAAGTGTTTTAACAAGAGATAACCATAAACCATCTTCCCAACCTCAATTCTTTTTCTTTTTCCAAAAAGAAAAATGCTCAAAGAAACACCATTTTAAATGTAAGATACATTGTTGTGAAGATAGTGGAGGGAAAATTTCATAAGCTTAAGGACTTTATTTTATCTTAAGTTTTTTTTTGCATTTTTGGAAAAAAAAAGTGAGTGTAAAACTTCATTAATGATACACCTCAGGCTGGCGTTTCCTGCTTAGCTTGTCGAATGAAGAATGGGTGTGTGTCACCACAGTAACTTGTCTTTAACCACAAATGAAGAACTGAGTTTTATTTCCTAGACGAAATGTAAAAGCCGACAGTATTCACTTTTTTTTCTGTTGGTATGCATCATCCCGGGAATGGCCCAAGACACTTTCCTACTGAGAAAGAAAACCAATCAAGGCAGGACCACAGGGTTGGTAAATTACTCACTTTATTACATTAGTGGCATTTTTGTTCTCTAAGTCCTCCTAAGGAAAAAAGTGCAGAGTGTAGAAACCACAGTCTCGGTTGTCAGTGGAAATGATAGTTAATGGCACCTTGTTGCTGCTGGGGGCCAGTTCTTGGAAAGAGGAGAGCCATGAACTCAGTTTCCAAGTCAATGGCTGCTAGCATGCTGTGGTGAAAGCTAGCTAACCCAGCTGCTGTCTCACTTTAAAATGGGTTTTACAAAGATAAGCTATGCAAACATACATATAAACCTTTTATAAGACTGAAAAAGGCCCATGATATGAAAGCAACTTGTGTTTTCTAGAGATTCTTGCCAATATTGTTCTAAGCTAAAGTGGTGATAATTTGTGTCTTAAAGTGGCAAAGTAGAATTTTAAAAATAGGACAAATCCTAAAAAGTCTAACCAATTTTCACAAACATCAATTAAATAAATTATGTTTTAAGATCGGATGAATTTTCTTCAGTGGTTTCTTCACTGGGAGAGCATAACTTCTAAAAATTTTGGGACAACTGAGGTCTGGGGAGATGTCTCAGTCTGTCAAATGCCTATCCGATGAGCATGACAATGTGAGTTTGATTTCCAGTATCAGTGTAAACAAATTAAAACAAGAGCGGGCTGGGCATGATGGCATCTGCCTGGGATCCCGTAAGTGGAGAGAGTAGATCTCTTGAATTTGCTGGTCAGTCAGGCCACAGTGCTGAATTCCAGGCACAGTGAGAGATGATATCAAAGAAAAATGAAGTGGAGAGAGATTGAGCAAGGGTCAACATCGTGCCTCTGTGTACTCTGTACACACACACATCTACACTCTCATCTACTTACCAGCATCCACACACACACACACACACACGCACACACACGCATACACACACACACGCACGCACGCACACACACACACGCGCGCGCACACACACACGCGCGCGCATACACACACGCGCATACACACACACGCACACACACACACACGCGCATACACACACGCGCATACACACACACATACGCATACACACACGCACACACACGCGCACATACACACACGCGCGCGCATACACACACACGCGCATACACACACGCACACACACACGCACACACACGCACACGCACACACGCGCATACACACACGCGCATACACACACACGCGCATACACACACGCGCATACACACACACGCGCATACACACACGCGCATACACACACACGCGCATACACACACACGCACACACACACGCACACACACGCACACGCACACACGCGCATACACACACACGCGCATACACACACGCGCATACACACACGCGCATACACACACACGCGCATACACACACGCGCATACACACACACGCGCATACACACACGCGCGCACACACACGCGCGCATACACACACACACACGCACACACACGCACACACACACGCACACACACATACACACACACGCGCATCCACACACACGCGCACACACACACACACACACGCACACACATACACACACACACGCGCATCCACACACACACACACGCACACACACACACACACACGCAAAATTCTTTTAAAAATTAAATCTTGAAATAACTGTTTTCTTTAAGGATCACTCAAAAGAATGTAGGGATATGTTTCAAATGATTTTAAATCTATAAGATGATTTTCAAAAGATCTTCTCTGAGAGTATTCCAATGATAAATTCTAAAGCTAATGATTTAAAATTTGTCGTGTAATAAGAGATTTTATTCAGAGCCCACAGCTGTTACAGCACTACCAAATTTGAAGAACAATCAATGTATACCATTCGGTCATGTGGATTTATTAGTGCCATGGTTGAAGCAACTCCCAACAAGAACATACAGCAGAAGTTTTATGCAGACAGTGAATCATATTTTAAAACAAGTTTCACCTATTACTTGTTAGCAGTTTCCTGAATAATAAATTCACATGCCCTTTAATGGTTCCACTTTCTAAGAGATATTATACATAGGTTCCTACTTACATGGGGCCCACTCATTTATCTAAAGTTCATGTTCGTCTTCACTGAGGTGAACACATTCAGTGAGAGACCCCTAAACCCTCTCGCAGCTCTAGTGGCTCTCTCTGGATCCAAGCATGATGGCCTGTGAAAGAGGGTCACATTCATTTCCTCTGTTTCTGCGGCTTGACATTCTTAGGAACCAATGGCTCTGTCTTCTAGCACCCATGGAAATATAGACAACCTCTTTCCCAGGTGGATCAGGAGAAACTCAGGGTTCCCATTGTTCTGGGAGATGTGATCATTGTTCCTTCAACCTCCTGGGAGGTATTGGTGGGAGTGAAGAAAACACTCCTAACACTAGCCTCTGTGCAGGATTTCCCACACTTAATATGACAACCACTGCTGGCCTGGAGGCTACCTGGAATAATTCTATGATGCTCTTTATTCCTATTTTAACACAAATGCTCCATGAAGCTCAAGGGACCACTCAGTCCCAAGCTTTCATTTCCACATTGACTCAATTTCCTCTTCTCTGGCTGCATCTCACATCTGTTTCCAACTTGTAACCTTTCCACTATGCCCTTTGAACTCACCGTCAGTTACTTCATTGCTTTAACATTTTCCTTCAACTTCATCTTCCTTCTTTGATTGACCTGACCCTCTCCTGTTATGCTGGATCCCTTGCAGCTCTCTTTTTTATAACTGTCTTCTTTCCCTGTCCTCTTGTACATCTGGGTATGAAGATGGAGGAAATTTGAATTCTTTGATTTAATCATGATACATGACATTCCCGTAGCTTCATCCTAAAAGTCCTTAGCTTCTTTCTGTTTTGAACATCATAATATCACACTACACTAGTCCCCTGTGGTTCTTACATGAGCTGCTGCAGGTAGTCCCTTTCTAGGAAGATTTTACCTACTGGCTTGCTCTCACTTTTTCCATGTTGCCATTAAGCAGACCGGTAGGGCTTCAAACATGCTAGTCTCCCAGTCCCACAATCTCCTTTCCATCTCTATCTTGTTTTTACCTTTTTGAGAAGCCGGTTCTTCCCACAGGATTATCCCAGAACTTGTCTTGTAGCAAAGATTGTTCTCATCCTGGAATTATTTCAAATTCATGAATCTACTCTACAACTTTCCAGCTTGCACCCTAGAGAACTCCCCAACAGTCAATCAACATCCATGAAGTTGACAATCCACCAACATTACTGTCTTTTCATTGTCTCTAACTCTACTTATATCTTTATTTCCCTCAGTATCTAGCCAGAATTCTATGGTCTATCACTTGCTTTGCCTTTCCTGGCTATATTCACCAGGCAAAACTTCACTTACGATTAAATTCAGTTCCCTGCTGCTGAACTTGAGCTCTGTATCTTATGACAATTTAAATTACAGGGCAAGCATTTTAAACACAGAGAGAAAATCAGCAAGTTCTGCCAGGTACAAGTGATAATGAGGTTGACCACATTACTGTCACCATCACTATAACCATCACCATCATTCGTAACATTCGAGGTCATTATAGGACTGGTAGGCTTCTAGTTGTTTTAAGAACTTTATTCTTTACAATAACCCGATGCAGACAGCTAGTATCGCCTCTGCTTTTAAACTGAGGAAAGAAAGGGCCCACAAAGTGAAGTCACATTGCATGTGATCTAAGCTGCAGGTCAGGAGAATCTTGGACCAACATTCTTTGTTTCTGAGGTCTGGGACAGTTTGGATGTGTACATCCAGCACTTATGCTCCCTGCTGACCCCTTGGGTCACCTATGGGGATCGTGAACTCTCTTCCTCTCTCCCAGGGCCCCAGCGTTTGCCTGCCTTGTCTAGCTCCATGACTTGAATAGAAATTCTGTTCTCAGGCTCTGTCTTCCCACTTGCCCACACACTTGAGCTGCCTTCTTCACTAATGCCAGCGCTTTTATTTTCTGAGACTGTAATTTAATTACAACATTTCTCCCTTCCCTCCCTTCCCTCCACACTCTCCCGTATACCCCTCTCCACTCTCATTCAAATTCATGACCTAATTTTCATTAATTTCTATTGCATGCATATATGTAATTTTATATATATTTAAATACCACCTGTTGTTGAGTTCATATAGTGATCCTTGTGTATGTTTTCAAGGCTGACAATTTGGCATCAGACAATTGGTGTGTTCTTTACTGAGGAAGACATCTCTCCTGCTCCCAGGTTTCCTCAGTTGCCTGTAGTTCTTTGTGTAGGGTGGGACCTCCTATGTCCAGTTTGGCGAGTTTGTTGGTGTCATCTCTGTTCAGCTCACATTTGGGCGGTCCTGAGGTAAGGCTACACAGGCATAGTTTCTGATATTATTAGGAGATACAACCTCACAGAAAATTCCCTAATCCTCTGGCTCTCACACCAACATCAACTTCATCTGTATAGGATGATGATATTTTGATTTTTTTCTTTGTTCCATCTTTGTCTTCCTTTTTGGCAGACGCAAAGCCAGGAAGAAAAGAGGTTTGTTATTTTGGAGGGTGTTATATTTAACTCCCAAATCCATTCACTTTGAAAAAAACAAGCATTAAAAAAAAAAGCTTTTTCTTAAAACTTCTACAACTTAGACAAACATGTTTTAAGCCTGAACAGGTAGTTGTCCAATGCAGAGGTCCTCTGCAGCTGGACCCTCTGCTACCACCTGGTGTGGTGCTAAAGAGTGACCTTCCATGGTCCCTCACAGGCTAACTATATTCTAAGGAAGGTAATGTCAATCTCATAATTAGCTGTCAAGGTATCTTACTGACCTCTCATCTCACTGATCTTAGTACTCAACCCTTTCAGTCCCCACATCTGACCCCCTCTCTGGCTGCCTTTAAGAGTCTCTCCTCATATTTTTGCTTAACTAACCATTCAGCCAGCCAGCCAGCCAGCCAACCAACCAACCCACAACCCATTTTCATCTGTTCTGAGATCCACTCCAGGTGTAGGCAGCCTTTCTCTTTGCAGCAATCCAAGCACAAAGAAACTACTTTTTCACTCGGTTTCCTTTTCTTCTTCCTCTTCCAATATTTGTTGGGTGTAAACTCTCACTGCTCATTTACAAAATGGTAAAGAAAACAATACACCTTTCATGTAGTTGTCACAGGACACATTGGCTAATATAACTGATATATAGTAAGAGTCACCAACTAATATTCCCAGTATTGTTGTTATACTTTCTTGTTAGAGAAGTGATGTCCTCATCATTGCATAGAAACACGACTGGCAGCCAAACCAGCCATATGCATATGCTATTCTGTTGCCTGTTGCTATGACAAAATAGCTAAGAAAGTCGACTTTAGCGGAAGGAGGGTTTATTTTGGCTATGTGAAGGTAGTCGTGCATCAAATGCCTTTTCGTACTTTCATCTTTCATTAAGGGCAACACTTTGTGGCTTTTCCTTTGGCATATCCACATTGTCAGCAACACCAGTTTTGTGCATTGGGAGCAAGTGTTTGTCCAAGGCAGGCACATAGGGCTGATGCCTCAGAAGGCTACTAATGAGTAACAAGTGACACTCCCGGTGCCAATGTGCCAGACGAAAGGGTGATTCACATCCCTCCGTGTGGGGTAGAATGGTGTGACATCTTGCTGTGCTTCTCAGGATGGCACAAAATTTAAAACCTAAAAGTTTCAATCTATTTCCTGTCAAGTATTAGCCTGCAGTTTGTTGTGAGGAACTGAAAGTGAGGAAGGGAGGTTACTACATCAGGAGAAAAAAAAATCCTATTTGCTATATAAACCCTGCACCCTCATTAGATGTATGTGATTGCCTAATGCCACACCCCAAATTAAACAGAATACCATCAAGATCATGTTTAAAATGCACTTTCTGTAAATATTTATTGAGACAGCCTTTTAAAACCACCATTGTCTCTAGTGTAGTTTCTAGAAGATTGAGATCTTTCAGAAATACTTTCTCCAGTAGCGATGAAAGATACTTTAGGTAGAGACGTGTTCTCATTCAGTTTGGAAAAGATTGTTAATTTGGTCGTCTGTGACATGGCCGCATGCCAAAATGAACAGATAATAAATTTGAGATATCCTTCTTGACTGCTTCTTAACAGCTTCCTCTAGGTGGGGAACTATCCAAAACTAAGATGTCTCAGAAGTGGCTAGTTCAGCTGAGAAAACTGAGTTCACTAAAGGGAGAATAAGAGTGTATGGTAAAGCCAGAATCTAGGCTGAATGCTTACAGATTCACAATGGGTAGGAATCTTGAAAGTACAGGACTACAAATGGGAAGGTCCAGAAGTCATATCAATAGTCCCAGATGAAGCTCCCTTGCTGGCTCTGTTCATGTCTGTAACCCACTTGGTGTCGTCTCTCTTCTGTTTCCTAAATGCCTCAATGTCATATATAAGTCATTTACAATATATTCTATTCAGCATCCATTATTCATCAAGCACTATGGTAGATTTAGAAATCTAGTTGGTAGCTAAAATAAACACAGAAACAAGACGATCAGATGATATGATGAGGACTATGACGGAGTTATAGAAAATGTGTTGCAGAGGCCAAGTGGGAAAGAACTGGATGGGTCCGAAGGGAGCCAGCAAATGCTTCATCACGCATCATCAGCAGGTGATGTTGACATGGAGTCCTAAAGAATAGACGTCATGAGATGACAGAACAATGATTCTCACCCTGTGGGTCGTAACCCCTTTAGGAGTCAAATGACCCTTTCACAGGGGTCGCATATCACATATCCTACACATCAGATACTTACATTATGATTCATCACAGTAGCAAAATTACAGCTATGAAGTAGCGATGAAAATAATTTTATCGTGGGGGGAGGTCACCACAATGTGAGGAACTGTGTTAAAGGGTCGCAGTTCTAGGAAGGGTGAGATCCACAGTGATAGAAGGTTCAGCCCCAGCTGGGTGCTGGAGTCCTCTTGGTGCTGTTGCAATTTTAGTTATGAGTCAGAGAACATGGAGAGGAGGCAGGCAGCTGCCTGTGGAGAGTCTCCGTCATCACATTCAAGAATCTGTAGCAAGAGATAGCCGTCATGGGAGGAGAGGCACACCATAACTATCTTACCTTTGGGGAAAGACCTTCTGGGCAGCGGCGTTGAGAGGCCCACAGTAGAGACAGGAGCAGCCAGTGTTCACGAATGACAGTTTGCCCATTTCCACAGACAGATAGAGGCTAAAAACAGCAGATGAGGAGAGTGAGCCAACACAGGGTTTCTCTTGGAGGACTGGGTCCTGCTGAAGCCACCGGAAAAGGCACAGAGGAGGGCTGGGGTAGGTGATTGTCTTTGAGGTGACCAGTGGACAGCTACTTTGGCCCTGGCCTTGTTTAGTAGGTTTCCTATGGTGTCATTGTCAGGAACTGGTGGGGAAAACAGAAGGTATTTTGTGTGTGCATTTGATTTCCCTGAGACAGGGTTTCTCTGTGTATCCCTGGCTGTCCTGGAGTTAGCTATGTAGACTAGGCTGACTTCAAACTCACAGAGATCTACCTGCCTCTGACTCCCTGAGTGCTGGGATTAAAGGTGTAGAAGTTAAAAAAAGAATTATTTTTCATACTGTTTTATGTGTATGGTTGTTTTTCCTGAATGGATGTCTGTGCATCACATGCTTGTAGTGTCCCAGAGGCCAGAAAAAGGATATTGGAGAGCTGGGCGGTGGTGGCGCACGCCTTTAATCCCAGCACTCGGGAGGCAGAGGCAGGTGGATCTCTGTGAGTTCGAGGCCGGGCTGGACCGATAGCCTCCGAAACAATACAGAGAAACCCTGTCTCGTAAAAACCAAAAAAAAAAAAAAAAAAGGATATTGGATGCCTGAAATAGGAGTTATAGATAGCTGTGAGTTGCCATGTGGGTCTGGGAATTGAACCTGGATCTTCTGGAAGATCAGCCAGCCCCAGCAATTACTGTTGGCTGATGTGGTCAGGCAAGCTGCCACTTGTAATGCCAACTGCAACACTGGCTGTGTGACCCTGAAAAGTTGAGGTGACTCTCAGAACCATATGGGATGCTGATATGAAGCACCCTACAGTTCACAGTATGACTGTAGACACTCCATCTCAGGTCTGTCCATGTGTCTGCTTCTAGGGAATTGCAGCATCTCCTCACTTCTTCCTTCTAACTCTCCTGCAAATGTCCTGAATAGTCAACTTTTGGGAAATTTAGTTTCTGGTTTGACTGTGCCATAGGAAAGAAAGTCATACACATTGCTGGTATGAACATAAATTGGTCCAGTATGAATGTTGGTATGGTGCATCTCAAAAACCTAAAACTAGGACTGCCATATGATGCAGCAATACCATTCCTGGGAATATACCAATGAAAGCAGAGGCAGTATACCACCAAGACTTATGTATGTACAGATACAGAGTCAACTCAGGTTTCTTTCAACAGATGAATGGATAAAGAAAATATAGGATGTGGACACAATAAAATTTTATGCAGCTACAAATAAGAAGAAAATTATATCATTTACAGGGTAATGGATGAGGTGGTGACCATCATGTTAAGTAAAACAAGCTGTAATGTGATAGACAAATGTCATCTTTTCTCCCATATGTGGAACCTGAAAGATCTGTCTAATCCATCTATCTTCCATCATCTATCTCTGTCTATCATATTTATCTATTTTCTATCATCTATCTATCTATCTATCTATCTATCTATCTATCTATCTATCTATCTATCTATGTATTATCTATTCTATCTATCTGCCTGTCTATCTATCTATCTATCTATCTATCTATCTATCTATCCATCCATCCATCCATGAATATGACATGAGAGTAGAGGATTATTTGGGAAGTAAAAGGGGACTAAAAGGAGAATGCATGGGGGGACTGGAAAGGATAATGGTGTCAAATATGGTGAAAGAAAATTATATACTTGAATGTAAATGTTATTATGAAACTTATCATTTTGTGCAATAACTATGTTCTATTAAAATTAGAAATTAAACAAAACATGATTATTTATGGTGCAGACAGTTAAGTCTTTGTTTCCAGAAGAAACACTCAACTTGTGAAATGCCATGGCTAACATTTCTTTAGTGGAAAGAAAAGCCGAGGGGAAGAGAGTGAGAAAGAGAGAGAGAGAGAGAGAGAGAGAGAGAGAGAGAGAGAGAGAGAGAGAGAGAGAGAGAGAGAATAATGATCTCTTAGAACATGATTGAAATTTCTGATTTGGATTATCTGAGCAAAATTAAGGTCTTAGACTTAAAACACTTTGTGTGTGTGTGTGTGTGTGTGTGTGTGTGCTTAGTCTATCTAAAACTGATTAGTGAAACCTTCTTGGAGTCTCATACGTCCTCCTACTATTTCCCTTTCACTTCCCAAATAATCCTCCTCCACTCTCATATCATATACATAAAACACACACACACACACACACACACGCGCGCGTGCGCGAAAGATAGATAGTCCAGGTTCCACGTATAAGAGAAAAGATATTTATCTCATTATGGCTTGTTTTACTTAACATGATGATATAATTTTGTTCTTCTTTATGAATCATAGAAGAGAAGTGCTGGATCATAGGTTCTGGAGAGAGACCATTCCTGGGGAGATACAGAAACTATCAGTATCTGGAAGTAGTAAAACTGAGAATGGAGTGTGGGCAATGGCTCTTACTCAAAGGCAAGTGGTGATATGATATTAAAAGAATTAAAAACTAATCTTTAAAGTACATTAGTGCTGATCAGATAAAGGATAATTAGCATTGGAGTATAAAATATGAGAGTTATATGGAATGCTAAATATAAATAAGTACACATGTGTTTGACAAATGTATAGTACAGTAAACTTGCTTGTAAGAGTCATCTTCAAAAATTGGGCATTGCTATTTGTTCATGAATGAAAAAAGGCAATTTAAACTTTTTAGCACAGTTAAAATAAGCTTTCTAGTTTTTGTGTAGTTCTGATAATGCTATGAATTTTTATAGATTTACTTACACATCTTTAAAATAAACAATTCAGTTTTACATGCGCACTTAAGGAATAATGATGCTATTATTAAGGCAATATTTTTTATAAAAAGGGTTTGGGATGCTCAAAACATAAGGAAATGATGTTTGGGATTTTATATACATATACATGCACACACAGATTAATCCCTATCTGATCATCACACATTTTATACATATATTAAATTGTCATCCTGTACCCCCTAAATATGTACAGTCATTATGCACCAATTATAAATTAAATCTATTTAGAAGCAAAATTTTCCAAATTAATGTGTGTGAGTATTTTGTCTATATGGTGTCTGTGCACCATGTGTGTGCCTGGTGCCCATAGAGGACAGGAGATGATGTCAGATCCCAAGAAACTGGAGTTACAGCTGTTTGTGAGTCAACATGTGGGTGATGGGAAAACTGGTCTCCTGGAAGAGTGCTCAGAGCTCTTAACTACTGAGCCATCTCTCCAGCCCTGCAAAATATGTTTCTAGAATAACCCAATCTAATTAAAAATAATGAGATATGCAAATATGACTTGTTAATCAGGTTACAAATGAAAATACATGAAAACAAAATAAAAATGACCACATTGTTTCAAGTGCTTCTCATCTCTCTGTCTCTGTTTATCTGTTCCTCCCTCCCTCCTTCCCTCCTTCCCTCCCTCCCTCTCTTCTTCCCTGACTTCCTGTGTCACCTCACTGTTGTTTTCCAGGTTGATGCCATTATTGTCGGCTACATACAGAGGAGTGCCCTCAGGACTGGCATAAGTGGGAACCAGGATTCAGATGCAGTCTAGTTCCCCCACTGTTGCTTCTTATCACAATGCTAAAATGAAAAAAAAGTGATGTCAATTATGCCATGCTATCATGTAAGTATTACATACAAATAAATTGTCTATACACACATATATATGCGAATAGTCCATGCAGCCAGTGAAATTTGATGTTGCTTTAACCTAACCTCAGAGGCAAGGAAGTCACCACGCAAATAGAAGTGGTTAGGAAATGAATCATTTTTTAAGCATCTATTTAGGCTAATGTTAGTTAACTGTTTACTCAAGAAAGTGTTTGGGTTTAACATCTACCAGTGAATGATCACCAGCACTGGCTTCTATAGCTGATAACAATGTAGTCCCTAGGAAGACAGAAGGCAAATATGGTGTGATGTTAAAATTCGAGTGTTAAGGAGCATGTGTTTCCTGGGTTGATTGGCACTGGATTACAGCCTGTAGCCCTGGCGGAGAAACCTCGCTGTGCCTGAATTAGTTACTATTCTTGTTGCTGTGGCAGAATATTTTGTGGTAGCAACTTAAGGAACAAGGAAGGATTTCTTTGGCTCAGGGTTTGAAGGGACACACCTGATAGAGTGGAAGGCAAGGCAGGTTCGAATGTGAGGTGACACAGGAAATCAGAAAACATAAAGGGGGGATCTCTGGTGCTCCAGGAGCTTCTGGCCGCTTTCCCTTTGTGTTCAGTCTGGCCCTGCAGTGCATGAGGTGGTATGGCTTGTTTTCAGGAAGAATCTTCTCTCCACAGATGACCCCATCTGAAAACAAGAGCTGTCAAATTAAAAATGGAGGGGAACCATCGAAGTTGCCATTGCCCAGGCCTGGGAATTAATCAGGAGCCATTAGATGTTCTGTGCAGAGTACCAGACATTTTGAAGTAGACAGAAGACTAAGGTTCTGAAAGGGCACCAGAATGGCATGTTGGGATAGATAGAAGACCGAGGCACTGTGCAAAGCACCTGGCACTCTGGTGTAGGAAGAAGAGTGAGGCGCCGGGCACACTCCCCAGTGGGGAGACAAGCATGTAAGGATACCTTGAGTTTAATTCTTTGATGAAAAAGCTTAAGTTGAATTTTGAGGTTCATGTTCATTTCTGTATGTCTGAACAATTTCTTGGCTTCTGTTGTACTTTTAGAAGTTGTATGGTTTCCTCAGGAGAAGGAAGATATAGAAATAACAAAACTCCATGCCCAGGAACAAGAGGAAGGCAAAGAAGCCTCCTGAGTCTGTGACTGAGCATCTTGTCCCCAGCGGCCTCTGCTTCCTGCTCCAGCCTGGGGCACTGAAGAGCTGAAGGATGACATCAGTGCCTGAAGGGGACAGAAGAGTAAGTTCTTTCTTCCCAGGGGACCCACAGGAAGGAGATGGGAAATCAGATCAAAGCTGGCTTGACACCTCTGTCCTGGGAAATCCTATCAGGTGACTACAAAGAAAACCTAAGAGGCCAAATTTCTGCTCATTGTCAAAAGATGGGAGGCATGTTGGGGGAAGTCCCTGACCACAGGCCAATAGTGCAGAAGGTTGACAGGCTTCCTGCAAAAAACCAGCTACAAAAAAAGCTCCAGACTCCACCTGGGGTGACAAGAAATCTTACCTACTCTCAAGTTTCTTCACTTTCCTGACAGAAGTGTAGACAGTCTTCTGATATGTTATGTAGATTTCTTCTCTTGGGATTGGCTCTATTTTATTATTTTAAAGCAAGATCCTATGACAGAAGGCAGGGCATTTGCTGTTATTTAATAAGCTTCCTAAAAATTGTAATGAGTTATGATCTAGGATTCTAATTAGAAAATCATGTCTCTAATTTTCAAATAAGGAAAGTCATATATCATCCAGTGAAGGATGCAGCATCTTAATTAGAGACATTGATATATGTTGCAAGTTGCTTGAAGTAATAAATCTGGGCTATAATCTCAAGAAGACAACATCTAGATGATTTGAGGAAGCTTAATGATATCTAGTGTCATACTTGTCACCTTTCAAAATGAAAAGAGTGGCAACAACTTTTAAATTTCTACCTTCTGTGAAATTAGAGAAAGTATCAAAACAAGCAACTAAGAAACCAGAGAAAAGAAATGCATCAGGATACTAAAAAATTAGAAGGTTTGATGGGAGCTGGAGAAATGACTCAGGGGTTAAGAGCACTTGTTCTTTAAGAGAACTTAGGTTTATGACCCAGTACACACATGGTGGCTAATAACTGCCCATAACTCTAGTTCCAGAGGACCCAATTTCCTCTCCTGGCCTCTGCAGGCACCCAGCATGAAAGTGGTGCATATACATGTATTTGGCAAAACATCTTACACGTAAAATAAAATAAATAGATCTTAAAATATAGTAAGCTTAGCCGGGCATTGATGGCACACGCCTTTAATCCCAGCACTTGGGAGGCAGAGGCAGGCGGATCTCTGTGAGTTCGAGGCCAGCCTGGTCTATAGAGTGAGTGCCAGGATAGGCTACACAAAGAAATCCTGTTTCAAAAAACCAATAAAAAACAAACAAACAAAAAGACAAAAAAAAACTCAACCCCCAAACCCCCAAAACAAACAAAAACCAAAACCCAGTAAGCTTAGCTTAAGCTACATATAGAGACACTGTCTCAAAAGGAAGGGTTATTGAACATAAAATGAACAGCATGATCTCTAGGCTTCTTGAACTAAAAGAGTCTTAAGGAAATTTTCAAAGGAAAATATATGTATAAACATCAAAACTATAGTAACTGTGAAGCAATTGGGTTTTGGAATAATGTAAATTTGTGTAGACAGTGATAGCATGTGTGTGTGTGTGTGTGTGTATACAGACATATACATGTTGAGAGAGGATCTCATATATTTTGAGTCAACCGCAAACTCAAAATAAAGCTGAAGATTACTTTGATTACTGACTTGATCCTGGATTTATAGCCATGCATCATCACACAAGGTTTATGATGGACTGAGGCTTGACCTCAGGGTGTTAAGCAGGCTCTCTACTAATGGTAAGGTTGTCTGAAAAAGCCAGAAGAAATCATATTATTAACTATCTACCTAAGAAGAAGAATACACATAAGTCTATGTATAAATATACATACATAGTTTAAATGAAATGTTCTTATCTGGACTGACAATGTTCCATCCAAAAGTCAAAGGCCACCTAACAAAACCCAAATACTAGACACGGTAAGCCCTCTCTTGAGTTGTTGGTCATGGTTGTTCATGATACTCCCCAAACATTACACAGTATTCACAGTATTGCTATTGCCCTTGGTAGTCTCCCAGAAGTGGAAGGCAGGTCTCTATTGCTAAAAGCACAATGCACTCAGAAACAGATCCTAGAGTTCCCTTAGATGCAATTGGACTGAATGCTTCTGATACCATACAAACTTCCAAAGGAGGGAAGCAACCATGAGTTCTACCCAACTATGATGCCCTTGAACCACAGCAATGACCAGCATGTCATGATAACTGTAAGAGTACAGTAATGGTACACATACTTTGGTGGTAACCAATACTTCGCTGGATTTAAGACCTGCTCAACAAGAGAGATATCATGCTGGGAACATATCCAACTGCCCAAACCTAGTAAAGTCATCATTCCTGAAGGAGAACCAACAACCACCACTTTAATAAACTAACACAACCCGTAACGACATTCTATATATTTGTCCTTATAGGAAAGTGTAATCTTTAACCTTCATCAATGAAACTTCTACTTGGAACAGATGGAGACCATTACAGAAAACCACAACCAATAAAAATACAGAGTTGTGGAGCCCAGCCCCAGTGGATACATTGGTAAAACAACTCCGGCACTTAAAGGACTTGGTGGTGAAAATAATGTAAGAGCCAGAATATCAGAGTGTGTTGTGAGATTGTATCCCCTAGTAACGTCAAAAGACACCTCCTTAATGTCTACTTTAAGTCCCCCAGCATGACTACTTAAATGTGAGATGAACAAGGACAGCAGCAAGAGACACGCTGAAGTGGATGAAGGAAAGACCATGAGATCGGAAACTACACAAAGAACTGCAGGCAAGCAAGGAATGCTGACAGCGGAAGAAACAGTCTTCCCCGGGAAAGAGCACACCCTGGTCATTCAATACTAAACTGGTTATCCCTTAAAACTTACACACAAGCAACATTATGCAGACCAAAAAAATTAATGAAAAAAGAGGTCATGCATTTGAAGGAGCAGGGAGCGTTTGGAGGGAGAAAAGGGAAGGGGGAAATAATTTAATTATATCATAATCTCAAAAAAAATAAAAGACGCAAAGTAAAAAGATACTTTGCAAACTCTACCAAAGGATTTTGTCATTTTGAAAGTCTTCATTAGTTCATTTCCCATTGTTTCTGGCAACCAAACATCCTTTTCTTTCCTTGTTTCCTTTTGATCTTATCATCTTCAATAGGTGCAATTAGGTTGGGTGTCTAGAAGATCTGCCACCAGATACTTTTCTGATGGCCAACTGATCCATGATCAGCCAGTTAGATGCAGTTTCCTGAGCCACACTGACACAAAGATGAAAACGTAAGCATTAGACTTTATTCGTTTATTCCCGCATGCTGCCCTATGGGTGGGCTGTATTCACAGGCCTGAGATCTGAGAGTGCATTTGATAGAAGGTGTATTTGAATCTGGTTCTGCAGCTTTGTTATCCATCTCTGGGCTCTTCCAGATTCCTTACATGCATTGTCTAATAGATAAAATCAATCACTGTTGTTTTATATACATAAACATCATGGTGATAGTAACTGAATCAAACTCTTAGGACTAAAGATAGGGTCACTGACTTGGTTGGAAAGGGATGGTGAAGAGTGCCAGTATAGGTTGAGTAACACTAGCCTTATCTCTTGTTAGCTTGGTGATTTTTCGTAAGTTTTTATCCCTTCTGGGCCTTACTTATTTTACCTACGAAATGAAAATATTTGATTTCCATATTTGTCAGAATTAAATGAGAAAGGCCCATTTATGTACTTCACAGGAAGCTGTTATTTGACATTCCAGGCATGATTGTGATTTATGGCAGTGTTAAAATATAGGCCAAAATCAGCAGAGGAAAGAGCACAGGGCAGAATCCATAAACTTCCATGAACATGTCCTCCAGTTGTCCTCTTCCAGGGAAGCAAGGATTAGTGAACCCGAGGACAAGTGATTGTAACTGCCAGAACTCAGGTTTTTCCTCTGACTCCCAATGAGCCCTGAGAAGACAAGAGGGTCTAGTGGGTAAAGGTACTAGCTAGCAAACCTGATGACTGACTCCAAACCTCTGGATCCACACGGTAGAGAGAATGGGCTCCTAATAAATCTTCTGACGCCTGCACTCCTGCAGAAAGAATAAGGCTTCCTGCCCTCTACTGTGAGTCAAGAGATTAAAACTATAGCTAATGTTACAACCAACTTTTCTCACTGCAACTTGTCTTCAACCCTCAAAGCTATAGGCACATAGTAAATGCTCAGTAAAGACATACTAATTGGTTGAAATTAGGATATAATTTGTAACATGACTTGCCATCCTCTTTTAGTAACTCTACGTCAAGGACTCAGTAGGTGATTTAAAACTTTTTAAGGATCAAAGATACTCCTTTTAAGTCAGGACTACGACTGTCTAGATGATCAACGCACAGTCTCCTCTGTTGTCAAATCGAAAATATTGTAAACTGATCACTTTAGTGCATAAACATCATGTTTTCACCATTCTTCTCAACATCCCTCAAAATTGTCCAGGTGGTCTTTAAAAGCAAAAGGTGATTCAGAAAACTCTCTAACCTGCGGGATTGATGAGTCAAATAGCGGGGAAAACCTGACTCCGTGTGGACTTCCATTCTGTACGTCACACTTCTTCCGCAGGCTCAGCCGGTATGAGGTCAGGAGTTCCAGGAGCTGAAATAACGTGGGAGGCATGGATCCAACACTTACTCATACCGAGTGGAAGAAATGTGAGTGAAGGAATGGAGGAGATAACGGGCTGTGTGTGCTAGGGATGTGGCTGCTGATGCAGGGAAAAGGGCAGCCAGGATGTAGGTTTGACTACTGACTCTGCTCAGAGTGGGGTTGCAGGAGATACCGTTGAAAGCTTGCTGACACAACCATTGCCAGTTATCAGAAAGAAACTCTAACTGAGAAGAAAAAAGAAAGTCTGCAGTCCCTTTGTTTTAGTAATATGGTCACACCTTGGCTCCTGGTGGTTTTGCAAAAGTTTTGAGGGATATCATGGTGGTGAATGATTCTACAGGTTCAGTATTGGCTGAACTAGCAAGGTGTGAAACCTCTAGTTTGCATGTACAACAGAAGGTGTTTTACAGGCAGCAGCAGAGAGATTTCTCTGCGAAATTGACAAGACAGGAAAAGGTCAGAAAAGGATGTGCTATTGGAGTGACAGTATTCTAAATCAGAGACTCCAGTGTCTCTGAGTGAAAACCCAAGTGCAGATGATTCACTTCCCATGTGGGACACCAAGACCAGATATGCAAACTGCAGGTAGAGGTGCCGAATGAAGGATCTGATCCTTGTAAAAATTTCTCAGGAGTGTGAAGAAGGAGACAATAGGGCTTCAGGTGGAGTAGTGTGTGTTGTTCTGGGTTCAGTGTCCTAGCGGATCGTGCGGTTTGCATGCCTGTGAAGTCAAGACAGCTGAAAGGCCTAGGCCAGGATCCCACAGCTTTTATTCTCTGTAAAGGAATCAAGTGTAGCTACTCCCTCACCAGTTCCATAGGAAAAAACAACCAGCAAAACCAAATGTTATTGGATTTATCTATTCCAACTTGCATATCTAGCACAGAAACTAGAAATGTAGCCAATAAGTTTTGGTAGATATCGACCAATTAGGAAGGGGGTTTTAGATTCAGTTTTTCATTAGTTAGTTAAATGAATCTAAAAAAAAGTCACTTTTATTTTTCTGGGTCTTCATGTAAATTGAAAGGATAGGACATTGGCAGCTTCTGCAATTCCACAATTCCGGGTTTCACCATGACACCAAGTGTTAATAGAGCTTGAGTTTCAGCCATGCAGTTTGCAATCTGAACATTTGGCCAAATTGTATGAATAGCTTCAATATGTATCTTTTATCTCCAATAGGAATTCTCAACTTAACATATGGATCCCACAGTTCTTTAAAAATATTTATTTATTTATGTTTTTATTTATTTATGTGTTGGGGGTAGAGCTAGTCCACACCACTGTGTGCCCATGAAGACCAGAGGACAATTGCAAAAATTGACTCCCTTCTTCTATTTTGTGGATCCCAATTTTGAACTCAGGTGTTCAAGCTTGGCGACAAGCACCCTTACCCACAGAGCCATCTTGTCTGCTCCCCACTTTTCTTAACTCTTCTCTCCCAATACTGTAACCCACTGGGGAAAAATGTGAGATTATAGATAGAACTAGCTTTGGTTTTATTCCAGGAAGTTTCCAATATTGTTTCTAGAGACTCAAAGTTTCACTATTGGTGTCCAGAAGACAGGGAGTGGCAGCCGTGTGCCTGATGTCTTTCACATGTTTTGGTTTACCACACTGGATCTTCCTCAAGGATTTTCTCTGGTCTGCATTTCTCTTGGGGGGGGTGTGAGCAACCACCGAGCCTGTGTGCATCAGTGTTGTCTCCACACTCTTCACTTGCTGTATGGGCACCTCTAACTTCATAGCTTCATTTGGGCTTTTGACGGGGATGGGAGATGAGAACTTAGAAAATGGGATGATGGAGTTGAGGGAAGGATGGGGTGGGAGAGCAAGGAAGAGGTGTCTCAATAGAGAAAGCCATCATAGGCTAAGGAGAAACCTGTTGCTAGGGAAATTCCCAGGAATCCAGGAGAGGGTGCCTGGACTGACCTTCCCCTGTAATCAGATTGGTGACTACCCTAACTGTCATCATAGAGCCTTCATCCAGGAACTGATGGACCAAGATGCAGAGATCCACATCTAAGCACCAGGCTGAGCTCCGGGAGTCCAGTCAAAGAAAGGGATTATATGAGCAAATGGGCAGGGGGGGGTGCGGTAGGAGGATTCCAAGATCATGATGGGGAAACCCACAGAGACGGTTGACCTGAACTTGAAGGAGCTCACAGACTCCAGATAGACAGCTTGGGATACTGCATGTGGCTGAACCAGGTCCTCTGCATGTGGGTGACAGTTTGTATAGCCTGATCTGTTGGTGGGACCCCTGGCAGTGGGAGCAGGATCTATCTCTAGTGTGTGAGCTGGCTTTTTGAAGCCCATTCCATTCAGTGGGAAGCCATGCTCAGCCTTGATGCAGGGAGGCTTGTTCCTGCTTCGATTGAATGTGCCAGGCTTTGTTGACTCCCCATGGGAGGACTTACCCTTTCTGAAGAGTGGATGGGGGTGGGTTGGGGGGAGGTAAGAGGGAGGAGAAGGGTGGGAGGGAGAGAGAACTGTGTCTGGTGTGTAAAATGAATAAAAAAATAAAATAAAATATAAAAGAGCAAATGGGCCCCTTTTTCCTCATACAATGTACCCTGATTAGAGCTTCCCCTTCCCTCTATTCCTTCCAATCTCCCCTTCCATCTGCATCCACCCGCTTTGTGCCTCTCATTAGAAAAGAGCAGGCTTTTAGGAAATACCAACCAAACATTACAAAATAAAATATATAAACTAAAACAAAAAATCATCACATTAAGGTTGGACAGGGCAACCCAACAGAATGAAAACAGCCCCGAAGCAAAGGCACAAGAATCAGGGACCTGCTCCTTCACATGCTCAGAGGTACAAAAAAAATGCTAAGCTGAAAGCTATAATAGTATATGTGCAAAGATGCTGGCCCTGCGCTTGCCGATGAAGTGTCTGTGAGCTCACATGAGCTTTGCTCAGTTGATCTAGAGGGCCTTGTTCTCCTGGTGTCCTCCATGCCTTCCGGTTCCTACACTCTCTGCCTCCTCTTCCTCAGGGTTCTCTGAGCTCTGGGGGGGGGGACTTGATGGAGACATTCCTCTTAGGGCTGTGTGTTCCAAGGTCTCTCTTTCTGTCTCTGCATAGTGTCTAGCTGTGGGTCTGGATGTGTCCACATCTGCTGTAAGAGGAAGCTTCTCTGGTGATAGATGAGCATGGCACTCATGTATGAGTATAGCAGAATGTCATTAGGATTCATTTTATTGCTACCAAAAAAATCCAAGTAAAAATGGGGTACAGACATAAGCCCAGAATTCTCAATAGAGAAAACTCATACGACTGAGAAATGCTTAAATGTTTAACATTGTTAACATCAAGGAAATGCAAATCAAAACTACTTTGAAATTCCATCTTACATCTGTCAGAATGGCCAGGATCAGTAACACAAGTGACAGCTCATGCTGTTGAGGATGTGGAGTAAGCTGAACACACATCTAATGCTACTGGGAGTGCAAAAATCATTTTTTAAAAATTAATTGAAAACATAGAATGGTCCCAGTCATTAGGTATTAGCTAAGCAGACATGGCATCTTTTTCTAGCATTAGTAATAAATCACACTTAATAGAAGGCTAATTTCCTACAAATTTGAGGGAATAACATTGGAACTGAACAAAATTTGAGGGCAAATAGATTAATATAGCTTTTTTTTGTTTAGATGGGGGTTCATTGTATAGTTCTGGCTGTCCTGGAACTCACTCTGTAAACTGGGCTGGCCTTGAACTCACAGAGATCAGCCTGCCTCTGCCTCCAGAGTGCTGGGATTAAAGGTGTGTGCCACCACCAACCAGCTAGACTTTTTAAATTTAATTTAATTTTATTTTTGAGGCAGGTTCTTATGATTCTTATTCTGACCAAAGTAGAAGGTGACCTTGAACTCCTGATCATCCTACGCATTTCATGCCTGTTTTAAGCCAGGGTTATGGGCATGCTATAAAAGCACTCTACCTATTGGGCTGCATCTCCAGCCATCAAAACACATTCTCAGATAAATGTTCAACTGTGTGTGTGTGTAAATCTCTGTGCTTTAATGTTTGCAGGAAATAAAGTATGTCATGGAGGCAATAAAACACTTTCTGGTTGTAAAAAAATCAGCCCCCGGTGGGAAAAGATATGAATAGATACCTCCCAGATGAGACTGAGGGATTAAGACTCCATGAAAAACGTGAGTGCTAGCCCAGTATTAATTTGAAGTTGGAGGTTTGGGAAAGAACTCAAGGAGATGATGATTTTTCCTCTGTGTCAAGATAATTGGGTACCACTCTGAGGGGCACAGGTGAGGGGGAAGGAAACACAAGGTCAAAGGAACTCAATGTACAAGATGCAGGCTGCTACTAAAGGACCTACGCAGTGTCCCCACATAACAACTGATAACTTTTATTGAGTGACTCCTGTGAATTCCCACCACTTTCCAAGGACCATTTGATGGAACGTTTTGGCTGAAGTCTGACAGGAAGTACCAGCATTAAGCTCACTATACAGATGAGGAAGCCAAGTCATAAAAATGCTCACGCAAGATCCCACAGCTAGAATGTGCAGGACTAGATCTGCACCCATAGGCTAATGTATACAGGGAAGGCAGATACACAACTGAGTTGGAACAAAAGAGCAGAGGGTCTCTTTGGCCATCCTGAAGGATTGTCTCTCATAGTGACACTACCAAATAAGGAACGGGAATTTTCTCGTTTGAACTTGAGGGGGAAAGCAGTTCTTAGTTATTAATGGTTATTTGGTACAAGTATGTGTCTAGTGCTGGACTATTCAGTGGGGTTGCCTCAGCCGCATGTGGACATGGGCATTAGAAATATGGCTAGTCCCGAAGTGATTTCTGCTGTGTGTATAAGATGTTTTAAAGATTTCCTGGCAGAGGAATGGAGACTCATTTGTTAAGTACCTTGATGTACATTGAAATGTTACCTTAGATATGTTGGTTGAAATAAAATATTTAAGAAGTTATTCTTGCATTTTTATTTTTTATTAATGGAGAAACTAAACAGTGATATTTTATCTATGTTGCCTGCATTTTATTCCTTCTGGGCAGTTTGACATTGAGTGATCTTGAACTTGTGGTAGGTATTTTACTAATCAATTCTGATGAAGGGCTTCCTAGCCACATTGGTTTTTTAACTGTATGCTTTCCTTGCTTTCTGGTCATTTGCAAGGAAACTTTAAAGAAGGCTTCCCCTTTGCAGGGGTTTGAGAAGCCCAAGAGTTTCCTTTCTCAGCTGTTCCCAACCACAAACAAATGTTCAATCTGCTGTGCTCTGTGGACAAGGAATTCACATTACAAGGGTTAAAGGGAGAGAAGACACGTAAACAATTCCCAGCCCCTAATGGTGTGAAGTAAAAGTGATTTCTGGGGATCCCACAAGAATGGCACAGGTGGGAACCATGGGTCTGGCTCATCGTCAGAGAGCCCAAGGAGTCGAAAGGAAACTCTAGCTACAACCCTGACATGCCACAAAACCAGACTTATAATGCAAAGTAACTTAGCTTCCCCACCTATCTGTCACCATCTCATCTTAAAAAACGTGTGAAAACACGTAATCCTGAGGAGCTGTCGATTAGGTATAAATACTGGCAGAAAGGGAGGCGCAGGGTATAGCTTCCATTGGCCGATCAGCTACCACAGAAGACGCCATCAGCCGAGTCCTTAATACTCCTATCGCGTTGGCCTAGCTCTGAGATAATGAACACCACACGTTGCATCTTGGCTTTGTTGCTCTGCCTCACTCAGGCTATGTCTGGCTGCTACTGCCAGGGCACACTCATTGAAGAAATAGAAAATCTGAAGAAATATTTTGTAAGTATGACCTTTTAATAATGCTTGTAGTTGAAAATGACTAATGTTGACTTGCGCTGTCAACACCGGGCTGCCTTCTTTGGTCCACGGTCATTTTGAGAAGACTAGGTGCAATGTTGCTATTTGTCGGTGAGGTGTTTATTGACTTAATGATTTTGATGCTGATTTTACTCTCTGTTCAATTTGCTATGGAGACTCACAGGGTGTTTACAAATCTCCCCAACGATGGGCATAGTATGAGTATGAGGTACAAACATACTTATTTTGTGATTTCTTTAAAATCATTTAGTCATGTTAGGAAGCATTCTTACCCTCATGGCTGGCTGTTCATTTCTCATTCTTCAAACTATTATGAAAGTGATAGTGAGAGATGAATATTGCCATTAAAAACACCTAGGGGAACAACCGATCACTTAAAAGTAACAGAAAGCGATGTTCTTGAAGTTTCTGCTTCAGAGCTGTTCCCTGCTTGTGCCTTTCTCTGAAGAGTGATGTTGAAATTCTACTACAAATGAATTATCGCTGAAGCCAGCCACTTACAGAGGTCTGAGAGGAGTCACCTTTCTCAGAGGTTTACATTTTTTCTTTTGTCAGTTTCCTTTTGGATAGACCAAAGTTGACAAAAATAATATTTTTTATTCTTAAAATTTTATACTTTTTTCTGAATGTCTGCCATTACACACATAGCTATGATAATAATGTGCAAACATCCAAAGTCAATTTTACCCTTACAGTGCAAATCAAGCTGACTCACACGTGTTTGGAGCTATCTTTTCAAGCAGTGATTAAATCCTAAGAGTGCACACAGATGTTTCAGAAACCTGCACCATAAGGGGGCAGTGTACACATTAGGATTAATCTGATGATTTTTTTAAACCCTCTCTTAATTTGAGAGTAACTTTCTTTAGCTCACTGCAGCTATTTGGGGTATTTGAAATCTCATCATCATTTTTTTTTTGAGTTTACTTGTGGCCTTACAATTCAAGATTAGGCTAGAAGGAGCTAAATCTAAAAGAATGCAAAATAGTCTTTGGCTAAATTTGACATGGAACATTTTGGGGATGCTTGTTAGAAGTAAATGGAAGGGTTGGGAAGGAAATCAGCGACTTTCGTCGGCACTGAATTCAATGAAACACGATAAATATTTTTAGGGCTGTTGGTGAACTAATTATAAAATCTCCTTTTTTCCTTAGAACTCAAGTAGCTTAGATGTCGTGAATGGAGGGGACCTCGTCTTTAATATCTTGACGAACTGGCAAAAGGTAAGCTGAATATTCCCTATTGCCACATTTTTTCCTGTTGTTTCTAATGGACCGGGTCCCATCAGACTTACTTTGTTTTCTTGTTTCCCAAGGCTGGTGACACAAAAATCATTGAGAGCCAGATCGTCTCCTTCTACTTCAAACTCTTTGAAGCCTTGAAGGACAACCAGGCCATCCAGAGGAGCATAGACACCATCAAGGCAGACCTGTTTGCTAACTTCTTCAACAGCAGCATGGAGAAACTCAATGACTTTGTGAAGCTCACCAAGATTCCGGTAAGGCAACTTTGCAGAATATTGTATTAATATAATGTTTTTTTGCTCTGTCTTGAATTATCAGATGGCTACTGAACAGTTGATAAAGCAGGGAGATGAGTCCCTGTCTGAGATGCTTCCTCACCACGGGCATGCTGGGAGGGATTTGGTCAACTTTGGAAAAACACAGACATTAAAACCATTGCCCACATGATGAGTGAGTGCTCTGAGGAGGAAGCAGCCGAGGGGAGCAGCGAGCAGAGCTCTTGTGGTCCCCCTGGGTGTGTGATGGAAACTCTCGCTTAGGACGGGAGGTTGTATGTTAGTGGAAAGAGCAGTGGGAGGGAGTGAGAAGACGTTGTGTTCTCCTCCTCCCAGCCAGGCCACAAGGAACTGTGACTTTAGATGACTCACAAGCCTGGCTGGCTGAGCTGCTGTTTCCTCATCTTGATAGGAACCAGCTGGGATCACTACATTTGTTTAATCTTTTTTGTCAAAAACAAAACCAAACCTGTGCAGTGTCATAGGTAGAAAATGATGGTCAGAGAAGAGAAAGTAGTGGAGTCCCCGAGAGACACCTGGGTATCCTACTCTTGGTCTCTGTCTAGCCTCTCATGCTATGCAGTCCAGATTGTTTTTAGGGAAGCAAAGGTAGACATACTTGGAAAGGATTGCTTTTAATAGTTTATGAAAGTTTTGCTCAAGTAACTTCCCAGTATGGGCATATTCCAGCTATCCTATGTTGTAAATCCTTAACATGTGAAACCTAAGCCTTTAAATTATGACTTCCCGAATCTGCAAGATAACTCAAAAGCATAAAGGCAAACCTCATTTCTCTAAATTTTATCCAGAAGGCAAAGGCATTCTAAAGCCTTAGGCTCTGGTGGCAAATGGGTTCAAACGATAGGGAGACGTGTCTGGCTGTGTTTTGCAGTCTTATGTTTTGTGCCCAGCTTTCAGTCTACCTGAGTCCACCTCTACCATGACTCATGCTCTGTAGCAGGGGCTGGAGGATGGCAGCACATCCTAGCTCATCAACCAGAGATGGATGAAGTACTCATTCCTAACTCACCCCCACTTCCAGCTTGCTGTTCAGCTCTGGCTAAGTCTCTTGGATTCTTGGCAATGTTTTGAAAGCTGGAAAGTAAATTTCTCTTCACAACACACAGCTTATAGAAGCCTGTTACTCCTAAGGCCTTACCTCTGGTAGCCTTGGGTCACACACGCTCTTCAGTAACTAGTCTTGTGTCCTATCAGCCTCTGAATCCTTGGCAATGTAGCAAGGAAGTCAGAGTATTTCCAGCATTAGAAAAAACAAACAAGCCAGATAACAGTAAATGGTTTTCATTTTATTAAGCATAAAGTTATCCAATGGAGAAGTTTTTTGTTTGTTTGTTTGTTTGTCTTTTGGTTTTTTGAGACATGGTTTCTCTGTGGCTTTGGAGGCTGTCCTGGAACTAGCTCTTGTAAACCAAATTGGTCTTGAACTCACAGAGATCAACCTGCCTCTGCCTTCAGAGTGCTGGGATTAAAGGCATGTGTCACCAATGCCCAGCAATGGAGAAGTTGTTTAAGTAGTTCCATGAATGGTGTAGAAGGCAGAGAACAGGAAACACTGTTATAAGTGTCATTGTCAGCAAATTATTACTAATATGAACATGATTGGTGTTTATTTTTAATCCCATTCTAAACATGATGACAATGATCTGATTTGGGAGAAATCTAAAATCATGAAATCATGTTTTTCATTTGTTTTGGATGTGGGGTTTTTTTTTAGTACTCATTTTGTGTTGGTGGCTCTCAAGCTTTGACTGATATCAGAATCTCTGGAGGGAACTTAGCTCCCAACAACATGGGCCTTCTCCTTCCTACATGTGGGTTTCTGGACTCCTTGGTAGATCGTCAAAGTATTCTGCTATACCAAGGGGAGCATTGGCCCATAGGAATTTTTCTTTTGTATGGCTAGAAAGGACTAGGCAAAGCATAAGGTGGTAGACTTTGTAATAAAGAGGTCACTCACCAGTCTCTTCACAAGGAAACAAGTTCCAGGATATTAGGCGCCTGGTTCAAGTTTAGAGTTACTGCAAACTCAATCTCATCCCCATTCCACCCCAGAGTCCCGCTAGTACTCCATTTTGAGATTTCTGTAGTGGTTAAGCACCCTATCCCTCTTGTACAACTTGGACTTTTAATGACCTTTGTAGTCTCAACTGTTAAAGAAGTGATTGCTACAAATGAAAGGAATATGTTGCTATGCAGAATTGTTCTTCTTAAAAGGGATATTTCTATTTTCACCAATCATGATGTTAAAAGAAAAATATCACAATGGTTTGCATAATTGGAGTTAACTACATTTTTCCCCCAACAGGTAAATGACCTTCAGGTTCAGCGGAAAGCTGTCAATGAACTCATCAGTGTGATGCCTCACCTGTCACGAAAACTTAGCCTAAGGAAACGGAAAAGAAGTCGGTGCTGTTTTGGGGGTGGAAATCGTCCCAACAAGAATATTCTTGCCAGCAATATTTGAATTTAAAACTTAAACCTATTTATTAATATTTAACATTATTTATATGGAAATTTATATTTTTAGAATAACCAACCAAAGAAGTATTTATGATAGCAACTTTTCTGTGATGAAAATGAATTTCTATTAATATATATATGTTATTTATAATTTCTGTATCCTCAACTATCTCACCTGACCATTTATTGTTTCTAATTGATTAAGCAAGACTGTGTGATTAAAAGGTTGTATCTCAGGGGCCAGTCAACCAGCTGACTGAAGTCAGACTGTAGGTGGTACCCTTATTTTACTTGACAACAAAGCTGCATTGAATCATGAAGTGCTGCTGACAGGAGGGCATGTCTACACTCTGAGCCCACCCTTTAATAGCAAGTCAGACAGCATGTCAACATGTCAGGTAGTACAAATTGTCCCCAGAGGAGAGAGGTGTCTCCCACCTGGTGCTTTTGAATCCTATTAAAAGCTGTGACTGCACCAAAATAGCAAATAACTCACTTGTTTCTAGTTTATCACTGTCTAATGCATATGAATAAAGTGTACCTTTCACAACTATTTCTGCTGTGTCAGACTTCTTCTAAGAGGCGACTCGGGTGAATGGACCACCTACTGATGAATGGGCTGGAAATAAGCCATTTTTAGCTGTGGGAATCTTGGAGCTGCTTTAAGCCCCATTAAGTGTGGTGCTTTTCTCTCCTGGCAATTTGCTGGTTTTTCACTGCTCTAGCTGGCAGCTGTTTGAGTTTTCTTTCAAAGGCATATGCCTAATTACATCACTATTCAACTTAGAGCTCTTGCAGTGGGAAGTATCCAAACTGCTTGGCTTGGCCTTTGGGTTTGCTCTTTCTTCTACACCGCCACGCTAGCATTCCCTCCCACAATCACGGTAGGCAAACGTCATTGGTGTGTGTCGTAACGTTTCTATTGCTGTGAGAAAATATCGTGACCACAAGCAAGCTGGGAAAGGGTTTGTTTCACCTCTTAGAGTATAGTTCACCACTGAGGGGAGCCAGGGCAGGAACTCAAGGCAGGAACCTGGAGGCGGGGACTGAAGTGAATGCTAGGTAAGAGCATTTCTCACTGGCTTGCTTCTTCTGGCTCGCTCAGCCTTTCTCATACAACTCAAGACCACTTGTACACAGGACTGGCACTGGCCCGGTGTAGGCTTTGGGCTGGGTTCACCTACGTCAATCACGAAGAAAATGCCCTACAGACTTGCTTACAGGAGAGGTGACGGAGGAATTTCCTCCGAGATTCCTCTTCCTAGATCACTCTAGCTTGTGTAAAGCTGACAAACTGATAGACACAGTGTGACAGAAAAACCTGGACTGGGACCAAGACTAGGCCACTGTAAGCAATGTGACCTTTGATAACTTCTTTATATTCTCTCATCTTTCATTCATTTATTTGAAAAAGAGGAACAGTTAAACGTTGGTTCTTCCTCACAGTATTATGTGTGAGTTCATTGTAATTTTTTTGTGGTACCTGATAAGTGAGATACACTAGTTCACTAAAAACACACAAGGATCCCCAAACTTGGAGAATTTGAACAACTAGTAAATAGACAACGAATAAAATACATTGCATTCACTCAAGTTGCAAGGTGCTTGGAAAATTCTTGTTGCTATGGAAAAACAAAGCAGAGCAGGATGGAGGAAATAGACTCTGGATGGGATGAAGTAGGTAGTACGGAGGTTTAAATAGAGCGATTACAGTTTCCTAATTAAAGGAAAACCAATCGAGGAGGAATTTGCAAGAATGATGGATATAATGGAAAATGATTTCTGCTGGCTTCAGGACACACAGTGGTGACAAGACCAGGAATATCAAGGGACACAGGAGGTTAGGTATCAGGAGCTTCCTTCTTAGTGTTTTTACTTTGCCTTCCCACACAGTAGTACTGTGTGAAACAGTTTGTGTCAAGGGGTCATTTTAGTCCTTGGCAATAGTCAGTGACTATTGTGATCATTATTCGGTAACTAAGCAACAGTGGCTGCAACCTAAGTGCAAAACTTTAAAATCTTGGATGAGGCAAGAAGAAATAAAATTAGGATAATGCTGGCATGGCTGTGACTGACATGAAATGCTGTTGGTTAGATATTAACTGATGGATGCCGACTTTAACTGCAGATGGAAAGTTACCTTGAGATGGTTTAATCTGGATCACAGAGACAGATCATATCTATGGGGAAGAGGTTAGGATTTCTCAAAGTCCTTCATTTTGAGAAGTGATTAATCACACAGTAGAAAGGGAAGCATTAGGGGAACCAGTCTGTGACTAGGTTATTTTTTTTCCTTTTCTCCGAGTGAAGATGGTATCAGTTGGACACAGATGCTGAGACACAGGGAGCCACACTGTATTATGTGGTGGGATGGTAGCAGGGAGTGGGGTGGGTAATATCCTTCAGTAGAACTTGAGTTGAGACTGACCTGTTGAGTAGTTGTCAATAATTCTCTGTGTGTCATTGTCTTTCTTTTATGTTCATATTTAGTCTCAGGAGTGTTATAGGATTCACAGAAGGGATGGACTATATTTTGTAATAAGGGAGATAAGAGTGGCAATTATTCTTGTTCTATGTTAGCAGGGAATCTCCCTTGACCAAGGGCCACAGTCCTGCTATTTAGTAGATGCTGCTGGTATCAGTTGTTATAATGACCCTGTTGTCAGTCTGCCCTATAACCTCTGACCCCAATGTTGATTTGTGGGGTTTGTTTTTAGATGTAACCCAGACCAAAAGTTTAACTTTCTAGGACAACACACTCATCCCTAAGCACAGACAATTGACAGCATAGGCAGGAAGTACAGACATGTGGCTCACCTGTAGTGTGAGCTGCATCTGAATTTGCTGGGAGAAAACCAATGTAATTTCTCATTATGCTTGGCTACCTCAGATAGGATTTCATTTGGTCAGATGGTTACAAAGGATTAAAGATGAAAGTGCCAACCCCATATGAGTTGCAGCTGTAAAGCCACATTAGAGGTTCCTGATGGTCTGGGTATGGCCACACCCAACTCAGAATGTATGACAACCTAGTATCAAATAGTACTGACGAGCAACTAGGTTATGTGCTGTGGTAGGGTTCAGCAAAATGTAGATTTTTACTAGCGGCAAAGCTTTAAGGGTATCATTTATTGTCTTCAAATCTCACTCTCCTCCTATGAAAAGTAGGAAGTCATAATCAGCCATGAGAATTATTTAAGAAAAATGTTTGAAAATTGCTTTGAAGAAAGACAATGCTCAATAAATCATTCCCATAATTATTATTGCTATATTAAAATATTATTTTTGTTGAGTGAATTAATGAATCACTGTCATGACATGACAAAGTCTTGTTAGGTTTCATTAAAAGTTTAAATTGAGGTTGGAGAATGACTCAGATGTTAAGAATGCTTTCTCCTTAAATCCAGCCACACTGAACCTCTTAGAAGAGAAAGTGGGAAGTAACCTTGAATGCATAGGCACAGGAGACCACTTCCTGATCATAACACTAGTAGCACAGACACTGAGAGCAACAATTAATAAGTGGAACCTCCTGAAACTGAGAAGCTTCTTTAAGGCAAAGGACATAGACAACAAGACAAAATAGCAGCTTACACAATGGGAAAAGATCTTTGCCAGCCCCACATCTGACACAAAGAACTGAAGAAACTAGACACCAAAACACCAAATAATCCAATTTAAAAATGGGGTACAGGTCTAAACAGAGAATTCTCAACTGAGAATCTCAAATGGCTGAAAGGCACTTAAGGAGTTGCTCAACATCCTTAGCCATCAGGGAAATGCAAATCAAAATGACTCTGAGATACAGTCTTAACACCTGTCAGGATGACTAAGATCAAAAACACAAATAAAAGCTTATGTTGGAGAGGATGTGGAGTAAGGGAACACTCCTCCATTGCTGGTAGGAGTGCAAACTTGTACAGCCACTGTGGAAATCAGTACTAGCACTAGCAAGAGAACATGGGGAATTGGGAAAGTCAAGTTGGGGGAAGGACAGAGATGGAGAGCAAGGAAAGAGATATCTTGATAGCAGGATCCATTATGGGGTTAACAAGAAACCTGGCTCTAGGAAATCTCCAAGAATCACAAGGATGACCCCAACTAAGAATCTAAGCAACAGTGGAGAGGGTACCTTAAATGCCCTTCCCCTATAATGAGATTGATGACTGCCTTAAATGCCATCATAGAGCCTTCATCCAGTAGTTGATGGAAGCAGAAGCAGAGATCCACAGCTAAGCACTGGGTTGAACTCCTAGAATCCAGTGGTAGAGAGAAAGGAGTGATGAGCAAAGGGGTCAAGACTGTGTTAGGGGGACCCACAGAAACAGCAGACCTGAGCAAGTGGGAGCTCATGGACTCCAGACTGACATTTGGGGTACCTGCATAAGATGAAACCAGGCCTCCTGAATGTGAGTGTTAGTTGCGGGGCCAGGACAGTCTATTGGGCCTCTGGCAGTAGAACCAGTAGAAAGGGCTTTTGGAGCCAATTCCCTATGTAGAGATACTCTCAACCTAGATATATGGGGGAGGGCCTAGGTCCTGCCCCAAATGATGTGACAGACTTTGATGCTTCCCCCATGGGAGGCCTCACCCTCTTTGAGGAGTGAATGGGGGTGGGATGGGGAGTTGGTAGGGGGAATGGGCGGACAGGAGAGAGGAGGAACTGGGATTGGTATGTAAAATAAGAATATAAGCCAAAAGGTAAAAAAACAAAAAAGAGAGGAGGAAAGAAAGGAAGGAAGGAAGGAAGGAAGAAAGAAGGGAAGAAAAAAGGAGAAAAGAGTGCTTTCTTAGGATAAGCAGCATCCATGTTGGGGCCTTAGGGGTCACAAGCCCCTGTTCTGAACTCAGTGGGCACCTGTTCTTATGCATACATAATCCCTATAAACATAACTAAAAAGAAAATAAAAAATCATTTAAAAGATTTTAAATGGACACCTAGCAATTATGCCTATTTAGGGGAGTAGAATGTGTTATTCTGATACATGTGTGACACATATGTTTTGTATTCTATATCAAGTAACTATAAATATTTATTGGGTACAGTGTGATTTATTGATACATGCATATATGTGCTATGTATTACATATATTATTTATATATATTGTCTTTTGAAGACTTATTTTCATTTTGTGTATGTGTGTCACATGTGTGCAGATGCCCAGGGAGGCCAGAAGAGGGCATTATATCCATTGGAACTGGAGTTACAGGCAGTTAGTTGCGTGGTCTGGAAGAGCAGGAAGTTCTCTTAACTGTGTACCATCTTTCCAGCCCCTGATGTAAGTATTTCATGCATGCATAGTGTAAGTATGTAGTACTTAAGTCATGGCAAGTAACATTTCCATCATCTCAAACATTCATTACTGGCATACATTTCCAGAATTACTTGTAGTGAACAAGTACTGGGAACCAGTTGTTTAGCCCTAGGATCAACTTGCTAGTTGATTTCTTTTGAGACAGGGTTTCACTGTGCAGCACTGCACTGGCTGCCTTTGAGCTCATGTGTAGATCAGGCTAGGCTTGAATTAACAGAGATCTAATCTACCTCTGCCTCCTGAGTGCTGAGATTAAAATTGTGTACTTGACTGCTAACTGAATTTTTAAGGAATCTTCCAAATCTATGAAACCATAATATGCCCCACCACCACGTGTGTGTGTGTGTGTGTGTGTGTGTGTGTGTGTGTGTGTATGTGTGGGTGTACATGCACATGTGTATGCTGGTGTGTACACATGTGCATGGTCATGGAGAGGCCAGAAGTTGATGCTATTGGGTATTTTTATCTATTGTGAGACATCTTGTTTGTTTAAGAGAGTCTCACACTGAATCTGCAGGTTGCTCTTTAGATTAGGGTAACTACTCCAGAGATCCTTTGTTTCCACCCTTTAGCACTAGGGATATAAAGTACATGCCATGACACATGTTATTGTTTTTCATGATATCAGGGAACTGAACTCAGATCTTCATGCAAGTGCCTTTACCCAATGATCCACCTTCCCAATCATTCTTCTCTTATTTATTATCAATGCTATTGGATTAATCTTCCAAAGCATTTGCTGCAACAATTTCAAATATACTGCATTTCATTTATTTTTCTTCATGGAGGGCATTTCACACAAGGTACTGAAAGTACTGGGAAAATAAGAGTCATGATTTTAAGTGCTAAGGCTTGGCTATGGGCAACTGTTCCCCAAGAATCCATGTGTTATAGGCCTGACCCCTAGTTCAGTAGTTTGAGTAAGAATGGCCCCATAGACTTATATGTTTGAATACTTGGTCCCCAGTTGGTGGAAGTGTTTGGGAAGGATTAGGAGGTGTGGCCTTGTTAGAGGAGGTTTGTAATTGGTGGTAGATTTTCAGGTTTCAAACACTCACGCCATTCCCAGTTAGTGTTCTTTGTCTCAGTTTGTGGATCAAGGTGTAAATCCTCAGCTATTGCTCCAGTGCCTGGTCTGCCTGCCTGCATCTCTGCTTCCTGCCATGAGTCTAACTTTCTGAAACGAACTTAAAGCCCCCAATTAAATGCTTTGTATTGTGGAAAGCTAGCTTAAGATGTGTTAGATTTGCTTATGCTGTGGAATATTTGCTTAGTGATGCAAAGATGTGTTACTTTTGTTTAACTCTGTAAAGCTGTGTTACCACACCTGCTTAAAACACCTGATTGGTTTACTAAAGAGATGAACATCCAATAGTTAGGCAGGAGAGAGAAATAGGTGGGGCTGGCACGCAGAAAAAAAATAAATAGAAGAAGAAATCTAGGGAAGGGGGAGACGAGTAAGGATAGGATAAGGAGAGGAGGACACCAGGGGCCAGCCTTCAGCCACACAGCCACCCATGGAGTAAGAAGCAAAGAAAGACATATAGAATAAAGAAAGGTAAAAAGCCCAGAGGCAACATGCAGCTAAAGAGAAATGGGATAATTTAAGTTAGAAAAGCTGACTAGAAACAAGCCAAGCTAAGGCTTGGCATTCATAAGTAAGAATAAATCTCTGGGTATTGCAGCGCCAGCGCCACAAGCAACTCCAGGGTATCAGGGAAAGAAAGACCAGACGTCCATTTGTTTGTACTAAGAGAATGCACATGTTGCCTTTATTGCCAGGAGAGTGTGTGTGTGTGTGTGTCTTCATTGTAAGTGCTAAGAGGTCTCTCCCTTATAAGAGGGAGGAGCTTTATATGCAGGTTTACAGCACAGTGGAAAAAAACCCCAGGTAGGAGAGATCATTGTTTTCCTCCTGCTGGATGTTGATGTCAGAGGGTCAAGGCCAGGGCAGTAAGCCAGGACTAGAAAACAGAAAGCACTTGGACTGGAAAACAAGTTGCACTTGTAGGCTGACCAGCAACTCACAGAGACCCTATGGGGTTGGGGCCCAACATCTCCCCCCTTCTTTATATATAAATTAGCACCTATCTTAGGTGACTAGGATGTTAATGTCAATCTTAGTATACAAAACAAACATTTATAAACAATATTTGGGAATGTGGGCGTCGTTATTTCCAAGCTACTTCCTGCTGTTAAGGGGCGCTGAAATACCATGGGGATCAGGACAAAAAAACAAAAACAAAAAAACAAACCCAGAACCCTGTTGAAGTTCTTGTTTTTGTGGTCTGTAAGGCTGCATCATCTCAGCTGTTTTAGGTGTTGGATCACCTGGGCCACTGCTTCAGGTGGTCTTGCTTCATCAAACCATACTAGTCTGGAAGGAATCCACAGCTTTTTATGTTCTGTGGAAACAAAAGCAGAAATTCTTTTCCCAAATAACCTGTCCTTATATTTAAATTTAGAAGTCAAAGCATTTTCAAAACATGCAAGTTGGATTAATTTAGCAACATTAATAATCAAATGTCTTTTAGCAGTTTTTGTTCCTTTCTTAGCAATTAAACAATTTAAAGACAACACAACTGTACACAGTATCCAGACTCTCTGTGTATTTCTCATTTTATATACTTTTATCTTTTCCTTTTCTTTTACTTAATACCAGTACCTCCTTTATTAACCGTTACCAATTTTTAATTCACCCACTTTTAATCCATCCTCCAACTGAGGGCGATCTCTCAGGGTCCCCTTACTTTCCTGACCTTTGTCAGGCCAAGGCCTGGAGATTTAATCCAATCCACCCTCCAACCTAGGGTGATCTCTCAGCTTCTCCTTTCTTTCCTGACCTTGGTGTCAGGCGAAGGCCTGGAGATTTAATCCAATCCACCCTCCAACCTAGGTCGATCTCTCAGGGTCTCCTTTCTTTCCTGACCTTGGTGTCAGGCGAAGGCCTGGAGATTTAATCCAATCCACTCCCCAACTGAGGGCAATCTCTCAGGGTCCCCTTACTTTCCTGACCTTTGTCAGGCGAAGGCCTGGAGATTTAATCCAATCCACCCTCCAACCTAGGGTGATCTCTCAGGGTCCCCTTACTTTCCTGACCTTGGTGGATCAGGCAAAAAACTGGAGATTTTTTATTTTATTTCTTATTTTACCTGTTTTTTTTTTATTTGGGAGCTGGGTGGTTGGCTCCCAAAAAGTGAAAACAGAAAGAACAACCAAAAAAAAAACCAAAATGTACAGCTTTGTTTTATAAGTTGCCTTGGTCATGATATCTTGTCACAGCAAGAGAAAAATAACTAAGACACTTAGGACGGTGCCACTGAGAGATGAGAGAATTTTAGAATCCATATCCTTGAGAAAAGTCCGTAGGGGTTGTGACTACTGCATGCCTTCGCTTTGCCTTCTGATTCTTTTTTTTTTATTAACATGAGTTGGGGATATCAATAATTCTGGGTGGATAAGCTCTGGTATCTTTCTTTATTACTATAATTAAGCATGAGGTTGTGAACAGAGTAGAAAGTGCTAAGTAATTGGAAAATGACATTCTGGAAACTCTGGTTTAGGAGCTAGGAAATCCCCACAGTTGGTTTGAGATTGATGGAAATGACCCAAGGACCAGACTCCAGCGCCACCTGCAAGTGTGACCCTATCTACATGACATCAGGACAGTGATGATCAGTTTATGAGCTGACCAGGGAAAGGCAGTTTGTTATAAGGCTGTTGGAAGCATGGCTGTTTCCTCGAATTCTCCTTTAATCAATGACTCAGGGATACATGGCATGAATCAGGACAGCACAAAACACAAACACAGAGGAAGCAACAGTGAAGAGGACGCCCCTTGAGTCAGCTCCTCACCCTGAAGTTCCTATACCTTTCAACTAGTAGTCACAACAGATGAGACTTGGTTATTAGACTCTTAACTGATGTGCATATTAGAGAGATATGAGCAGTCTCATTTAATTTTGGTCTGGCTAACAGTCATTTTTAAGCACAGACTCTTACAACAGATCAAAGTATGGAGAATGAATGTCAATAGAATGTTCAGTTATAAATGGGACATTTATATCACCAACCCACTAAGGCTCAAGGACCATCTATTAAGACAAGGCAGAAAGATTGTTAAGAGCCAGAAGTCTGGAAGAACTAGGGAGAAACTAGGCAGGCCTACTTTACTCATGAGTTCACAGCAGCTGTGGTTGCCTGTACAAGACCTGAACAAGTTCAAGCCAGTTAGTATTTTAGCATGGAACAGAGGGACCTCGGGAGCCCCACCTCTAATTCAGGGGCTATTGACAGCTGATAACTTCTGGGGGAAGAAGGGTCATTTTCCTTTTTAAAATTTTTATTCCATGTGCATTGGTGTTTTTGTCTGCATGAGGGTGTTAGATACCCTGGAACTGGTTAAAGACAGTTGTGAACTGCCTTGTGGGTGCTGGGAATTGAACCCCAGTCCTCTGGAAGAGCTGGCAGTGCTCTTAACCACTGAGCTAACTCCCCAGCCCGAGGGTCATTTTCTTAAGGATGTGGTCCCTGTTAGGTGGACTAAGGTCCAGTGGATGCTCCCATACTCCTGAGTACATAGAGAGGGCAAATTTGTCACAGTGAATTAAAAAAAATAAAAACTAAGAAAGAACATGGTCTGGAGAAGGTGAGGAGGTAGGGGTGGATCTACGAGGAGTGAAGGAGACAACCAGGGGTGAATATGATCAAAATACATTGTATCAAATTCTCCAAATTCTCGAAGAAATTAGTATACAAACAACGCTGCCACCTGCCACCCATCTGCTGCTTTTCCATGCCCATTGTGGGTGAGCTTAGCTAATCCCATGACACAAGGATAAGTCTTGAACAGTCTTGTCTGGTAACTGCCAAACAGCGAAGGTCCAGAGACTGACAGTTCCTTGGAAACTGAGAAGAGGGGAAAAGAGATGTGCGGATCCCAGGGCACAGCTGTGAGAAACGTCACTCTGACTTGCTGTTTCTGAAGTGAGAAGAGACCGAGCTGGGAGATTTGTTTTTCTCCCTCTGACTTAAAGGTCAGGCATCTGTGAGTTATAAGAATGTTCTTAACCACACAAGTTTCAGTAAAACTCAAAATCATAAGCGCTAAGGAAACGGGTTTTACTTTGAACATCGGCTTAGCAAATAAGGAAAATTGTAACACCATGCACTGGGCGGCTTGATGTTCTCAGTGGTGGGATAGGCAGTGCCAGGGAAACCGCAGACTGGATTTTCTATGCTAAAGCACGGAAAAAAATTATTTTCATCTTTTCTCTTGTCTCAGAGATGAGACCAGAATGGTGTTGTCAAAGCCTGATTCACACACAACTCACCCAAACAGCTGTATCTCAAATGCCAGGGGCTGGCAGTACCAGGCTTTCAGGTCAGTCTAGAATGGAAACAGTTTCCTAACTGTGTTAATCAGGACTCGGCATTTGATTTCTGCTTCCTCTTGGGGAAAGTTGGTGGGAAACAGGGAGGCTTTGAATAGATGATTAGGACCAGCTCATCAAACGTGAAATGATAATTCTTTCTAGAATGATCTGAGTATCAGGAAAGCACACCAACCTGGGTTTTCAGAAGTTAGTAAAAAAGGGGGTGGGCTCTGTCAGAATGACGGTACCAGGACTAGGGGACCTGGGCTGGGTGAGGCTCATTGCTCCTCAGCTCTGAGACAGACTTTGAGGTTCAGAGGGGTGAGGCTGAGGTTCTCCAAAACGTATCTATGAGGCTCCAAAATGCTGGGGGGTTCTGCAAAATGCTTCCGTGAGACTCGGGGTCATGTGAACTTCCCACTCCCTTATCACGCTTCGGTCATGCTTCTGTTCTCAGGGTTTGGGGCTGGCAAAGTTAAAAAGACAGCAGAAATCACCAAGCATCTTGGCTAATGCCTGGACAAAATTGGCACTAAGTGAATCCATTATTTCATTATCAGCACTTTTTTTTTAATTGGAGGTTTTTATTCCCAGCCATCAATGGTCACACAGTGCCTTCTCAGTTAACATGTGTTGACTAGATGATTAATTGGAGTTGGTAATAAATATGCCTAACATCTATTTGGGATTTGCAATGTGTGTTTGCACCTACTGTGGAAAGCCTAGGGACTGTGCTGTACCCTTCAAGGTAGTACCACTGGTATTATCACTTTCCTTTTAAAAAGAAGGAAACTGAGGCCCAGGACCCCTCAGCCAATAAAGGCAGACACTGGGATCAAATCTAGATAGCCTGGTCCCAGAAGTCACACCTGGAAGAAGGGGAAAGAAGCCTGGAGTGAGGGATTCTGACTCCTGCTGGGGAACTAAATGTGGGCAGTCAGTCCTGGAAAAGAAGGAACAATTATCACACTGATCGATGAAATTGAATGTGAGACCCAGACATTGAGTCCACACACTTACAGACACTTGATGTTAGCCAAAGAAGCCAAAACCAGCGGAAAGAAGACACCATCTCCAGCAATTCCTCCACATGCAGCCAGCTGGCATGAGCAGCACTGTTAGTGTTAGCCTTCCCTACCCTCATCCCTCCCATACTCTTCTCTCCCATCCCCCTCCCTATTTAGTTCTCTTATTCTAGTTTCTTCTTTATCCCTCCATGACACTGTATTCTATTTCCCCTTCCTCTCCCTATTGTCCTCTTACTAGGTAACTAACTTCTGTGGCTATTTGGACTGAATCACACTTACTGAAACCTTAAAAGCTATCACATGTAAGAGAAAATGCATAATATTTTTCTTTTGGAGTTTGGGTTGCCTCACTCAGGATGATTTATTTTCTAACTTCAGTCATTTACCTGAAAACTCCTAATCTCATTTTTCTTAATTGCTGAATCATATCCCATTATGTAAACATACTTCATCTTCATTGTTCATTCATCAGTTGATGGGCATCTATGCTGCTTTCTATTTCTGCTACTATACAACAGCAATGAACATGGATGAGAAAGTAGTAATATGCAGAGTCCTTTGGGTATATACTCAAGAATGGTATAGATGAATCTTGAGATAGATTGATTTTCAACTTTTTCAGCAATTTCCACACTGATATTCATAGTGGCCGTACCCATTTCTAGTCTCACCAACATCCTTACCAGCATGTTCTGTCACTTGTTTCATTGTTCTGGCCATTCTGGCTGGGGTAACATGAAATCTCAAAATAGTTTTAATTTGCATTTCCATGATGGCTAAGGATGTTGAATATTTCTTTAAATATTGTGTTTCATCTTTTGAGAACTCTGCTTAGTTCTGTTTCCCAGTTTCCCCTTAGCTTATTTGCTTTCTTGATGTCCTGTTTTTTTAAAGTTCTGTATGTATTCTAGATAGTAACCTTCTATCAGATATAATTGGTAAAGATCTTTTCCCATTGTGTAGGCCACCACTTTGTCTGAATGGCATCATATAGAAGCTTTTTTATTTCATAAGGTTCTATTTATTAATTGTTGTTCCTATTACCTGTGCTATTGATGTCCTATTGTTCTATTCAGAAAGTCCTTTCCTGTGTCATGAGTTCAAGGCTATTCTTCACTTTCTCTTCTGTCTTATTCAGGACATCAGGCCTTTTGTTGAACTTGTTGATCCATTTGGAATTGAGTTTTTGGAAGGGCCATTGTGCACCATTTAACCTTCATCAGAGAAGTTTCTTCTTGTAGTAGATGGGAATTAACACAGAGACCCACAACTGGACAGTGTGCGGAGAATGAGACTTAGGAGCACTCAGCCCTAAATGAGATGTCTTCATCAAACCCCTCCCCTAAAGACTCCAGTGTCTATATAGAAAAGAAGGCAGAAAGGTTGTACTAGACAGTGGTGATGGATGACACCAAGGAAACAGTGTCTTCCAGACACAGTGGAGGTGAGACACTTAGGAACTCACAGAGCCTGGGGCAGCACACACAAGAACTGGACAGCCTGAAAGGAGGAAGAGGGCGTGGCCTCAACCTCAGTCAGAAAGTTATCTGCAGTTGATATCTACTGACAAAAGGAAAATCAGTTTTATCTAGTGGAATGTCACAGGATACAGGGTGGGGGTAGAGGCACTTTGATCAATCACACTCCAGGGTAAGTCCCATCCATGCATAGTAGTTTGCCAACACAAAATGAACTCAGTAGTATTTTTGTGTACCTTTTGTTTTGTTTTCTTTGGGGAATTTTTTTGTCTTATTGATCTTTTGCATGTTTGTTTTGGTGGATTTTTTTGTTGTTTCTTGCTTTTTTTCAAGAAAGCAAGAAAGAAACATAAAGTTGAGTGGGTAGGGAGTTGGGGGAGGAGAAACATGATCAAAAAGAGAGAGAGAAATGGGTCTCCCTTGCCTGGCAGAGAAGGTGTGCAGAGATAAGGACAAGAGCTGTTCCTGTAGTCATTTGTTTTGCTGGGCTGTGGCTTCCACAGAAGAGGTGGTCATGTTTCTATCAGGATCTCCTTCATCCTCCCATTACTCACAGTTACTGTGTGCTCCTGCAGGACTTCTGAAGTGAGGAGAGATGGGAGGAAGTCCTTGGTCACTTGTGATAACCACCTGGAAACAGGAAAATGTTCCATTGTCTTGAAGCAGAGAGAGCTGAAACCCGGTGCTCAGTCACTTTCTCCTTCTTAAATGTCATATTCATCTAGGATCCCAGTTCATGGCATTATGCCACCCACATTTAAGTGTACCTTCCTTGGTTAAACCTCCTTGGAAATAGTCTTAACAGATAAACCTTGGTGATTCCATACCTAGTCAATTTGTCAATGGAGACTAGCCATCACAAGTCCAACCTTTGCCAACCCCCTCACTCGTTGGTCGGCAGTCTTTAATAGACCAAACACCATTCAAAAGTCTAATGGCCCAAAGTCTCTTCAGAGACTCAAGACAGTCTCTTAACTCTGCACAACTGTAAAACAGGTTTGTATTTTCAGTATGCAGTGGCCCGGGTTAAACAATTCCATTAGCAAGGGGAGAAATGAAGACACTGGCAAGAAAGATTGGACCAACGTAACACCAAACCCAGCAGAGGTCAGATACTAAGCCCCATAGCTTCACTTTTGTCATCTGGGGCTCATGGTGCACTATCCAACACACTTCAACGGGCTTAGGTAGCCCTGGTGCTAGAGCTCTAGGTACGTGTGGCCTCTCTCTCCACCCAGCTCCACTCAGTGGCTGCAGGTGTCCTTGGCAAACATCCCATGTTTCTGGTATCTCTAATATACTCAAGTCTCCATGGCAATTTGGGCTTTATTGTCACAGCTTCACAGACAGCCTGCTAGACATGCCATAAAAGGAACCTGACTCTACTACACATGGAATGGGTAATGTGCATAATTTCTACCAAAGAGTTACTGGAGTTACTGTTTCTTAATGAATAGAAGTAAAAAAAATGTAGGCTGGTTTCATTACTTGTGTACATCTATCTATCTATCTATCATAATCATGAAATCATGAATCATATGTAGCCTTGACACTTTCCGTATTTCTAGTTTGTTTCTCCAACAGTCATAAGGCTTCATTTTAGTATCTGCAATATGTTTATCCTTTTGTTCAAACCTTATATACATGTGGAAAAGTTTCAGAATTGCAAAACCATATGCTTATGAGGAACATATTTACATATGAGCATACAATGTGAATTATTTGTTTTAAGCCATAGTACTTACTAAAAACAGTCTTGGGCTTAGATATTTTTTTTTCCTTTACTACTGTCATCCTTCAGGGTTGACATTAATTACCTTTCCTGTTGCTGTAAACAAATAGCTGACAAAGCAACTTAAAGGCAGAAATACTTAATTTGGCTCACAGTTTTGGGAGATATAGCCTGCCACAGTGGGAAAGGCAAAGCAGCTGGGACAGCTCCATCTATAGCGAGAGGCATATGAAGTGACAGGTCTCACATCCTGACAGATCAGGACACAGAGTCTGGGTGAGAACCAGATGCGGACATCATTTTCCAGGCCTGCCCCCAATGTTTGTTGTAGGTACTATGTCTCAAAGATTTGCAAACTTGAAAGCCAACACCACCCACTGGGGACTGAATGTTGAAATACAGGAACCTGTGTGTGAAGATACATTTCACATTTAAATCACAACAGGGAAGGTTTCCATGGACAACATGCATGGCCCGTCTTCCATGCCCTCATCCTGACTGATTTTAGTTTTTAAGGATACTGAGTTCTATGCACTTTGCCAAGTGCACAGACTTGTGTGTGTCCTACCATGTGTTCATTTTGTTTTATTAGCCTTCAAATTCCCGACCCTTGTAGTCAGCCTCTGCCCTCACCCTTCAACACCAGTAGCCACTCATCTGGTTCCCAGCTTGTACATCTAATGCATTATAAAAAGTCAGCCATAAACTTTCATACTGGCTTCTTTTATTTTACAAAATGCATTAAAGACTCAGTCATGTTGTTGTGTGGCTCACTAGTTGATTGCTTTTTTTAAAAAACTAAATGACATTCCATTGAATGTAGGTGTCACTATCTAACTCATCCATTCAATAGTGAAGAACTACTATAGTGTTTCCAATTTGGGGTGACTATAAAAAATAAATATAAAAAGGTTTACTAGCTATTTTTCTTCATCATTTTTTAAATTGTTTTCCCTCAACTCTGTCTCCATGTTGGAAGTGGAAGTTATGAATAGCGACACAGCCTGAAAACATATAAAGTTCAATGTATGAAAAATACATCTATAAGTCACTATCAATATAGTAAAAGCATAACTAGTTACAGGATACAACAAGCATCAAGATGAAAACTGGTTTTGGCCCCTTCTATGATATTATTATATTAAAATTCCAAATGTTCAAAGTTTAACATGATAACCTGTTATAATAATGACTGCTTGCTGGTTAGCCGCAAGCTCAAGATTCATTTTTCCCTTTAATTTCTTAAATAGAAACTTAAAAATGCTTTTGATTTTGATGGAGGCATCTTAATTTGTATATATCAGATCTTCAAAACAAATGAACAGAAAACAAATGTTACTACTTTTAACCCAAAATTTTCAGGTTTCCAAACTTCTATTATGACCCCAAAAATGAGTCTTCTTGCCTCTTCTACAACATTGATTTCAACATAGACTACAAATTACAGTAACCTGATATATCTGACATTTTTGCCTCTTAAGAAAGGTTCTTATAAGCTTAGGAGATCAATTTGGATCCACCAACATTATCACAGGTCAAAATAAACCCAGATAAGTATTACTTGTCAACAATTTCTTTTCCACCTGCCTATTTCTTGGAGTGGGGGCTTCCCTCTCTCCCTGACCTGGAATGTTCTTCCCTCATCTGCCAAAACTGTCTACTTAAAAATTCCAAAGATACACCTAAGGAAAAGTTTCTCCTTTAAAATTCCTTAATTTCATGTTCTGCCATTGATATATATTTATTCTACCAGAGTTGTAATTATTTTAAGTGTTACAGACTGTTCTTCCTCTGGCCTTGGTCATGGCATTTTTACTATAGCCCTGGGTCCTCCACTCTAGCTCTTACTCCAGAGGGCCCTATTGCATCCTCCAGACACAGACTGCTCCAAAGATGCCTGTGCATCTCACAGAGCTCCAACAAGTGAAACAGCCTACTCTTCCTGGGATTACACAGAATTCCAGCCTTCAAGACCTCCAGCTTTGCCCCCATGCCAGCAGGAAGCAACCATGATTTCTATACCCCTATGACACCCCCCCTTTTTTCCGTATTGAACTCTATAGCCCTGAGGCTGACCTGCGTTTTGAAAATGTTTTATTACTAATTGTATAAATTCTGCCAACGATCCTGTAATGTGTACACTACTAGACATTCTCCATATGTATTTCTGACAATCGTCCTGTCCTGAAAATCTCAATGTTTATGCTCTGAGATAAGTTGGTACTGCCCTCTCATAGCTAAGATGGTTTATTATCTATCGCCTTGCTTACAAATTTGACTTACTAGGTCAACTTTAACTACAACTTTGGTCATACGTATGCTCATCACTAACTCAGGTAAATCCTTTGCCCAACAATGCTTCATAAAAATACAGATTAACCAAATTAATACAATTAATCAAAGACTAGCAGATAAAACTAACATTCTAAAATCGGCCATTCTTTTTTGATAACTCAAAATCATAATATTTAGACACACGTAACCACATCGTGTCATACTGTTTCTTACTATGGATTGGAAATGTCCTGTAATCAGGCACAAGCTCACTTGAGAGGTGTCTGAAACAGTTCCCAGCTAGGTATAAATATAGGTACCTTACATAATCAGATCAATGCCGTTAACCATTCCAGACTCCAGCTCTCTTCTCCAGAAGAGGCAGCTAATTATTTCATTAATTCAGTTAAAGATTTTTTAATAATAACTCCTTGTAGAACCTTCTTATCAATTTGGGAATTATAAGAACATTAATCATCTTACTCTTATTAATATTCTAGTCATCACAGATGCTTAGGATCTACAGTACACGTTGCCCAGAGAGATATCCACACACTGCATTTATAAAATGAAAAACGGGGAGATGCTGTGGTCTGCAAGAATTATGCAGTGAGGTTTCAGCTGATAAAGCAGGGGACTGACCCACCAGAATGAGTGTGTTCCAATGGAGATGAACCCAGTGCAAGATTCTGGGCCCACCACCTTTTGCATATGGCTGTTCTTACAGCAAATCTCTTGTGAAGCCATAAGCACTCTCTCTTGGTGCAAGATTCAGCAGTGTATAGATTATTGGGTACAATTTCCTCCGTACTTCCCCCACTCTTGGGAGCTCCAGTGAGAAATTTAGTCATGCAGTCAATAAGCTTGGTTCCCTGAGATGAACTTAGAAGCCGGCTCCCCACAATTATCTTCAATTTGGCAGGACATTTGGTCAGGAGAGGAGTCCTTCATGTGGATCACATTCCCAACCTTCAAGATAGGAGTAGGACACCCCAGTTTGTATGATTCTTAGTCTTTCCTGATCAGGAGATTGGGCTCCCTAAATTCTCCCACAGCCAACTTGGAAAAGTGCTAACCTCAGTTAACCTCTGCTCTACCTTAAAAAGCTATTAATCCTCTACACCTACCCTCACCTAGGTATATTCATACAGGATTTTAACCTAGGAATGTAGTATCATGCACCAACTCCCCTTCTCCCTTCTTAGAATTTAAAGCCACCTAAATCAACCTTTTTGACTGTTATCGCTGTTTCAGCATCCTTCTAGTCACCCCTCCCAAGGTCCACAAAGATGCTGACAGCGCCACTTGAGACAAGCTCTTATCTGCTTTTGACCCTGAGAAATTTAAACTCAGAGAATTGCCTTTGTTTTGTGTTGAAAGACCCCGGCCTAGCACAGGTGGCTGAGGCCTATGGAAAATTCCTTTCCTCCACAGCTCAGCCGAATAGTCATTTTTGATCAGAAGGAAGCTCAGCTCAAGGTCTTTACAGCTGAATAGTCACTACTATCTCTGTCCAGGCAGGACACAGGTGTCTGCTATCTACATAGCGTCTGCATAGCCAGCCCAGCAAGACTGGGCAGGCACAGAGACCTATTGTTCCTCAGATAGGGCCAAGGCCGAGACTTGAGTTCTGAGAGAAACCTCAATAGCCCTCATTCTGAGCCCCCCCGGCCTCATTTATATTGTCCAATCAGGGTCCTGTAACTAGGCTTCTTGCTTCTGTACTCCGCTTTTTGCTATAAAAGGACCCCTGAGTCCCCAGCTCGGGGCGCTCAGCCCCCCAAGACTGAGACGCCCGGGTACCCGTGTGTAAATAAAGCCTCTTGCTGTTTGCATCCAAGGTCGTGGTCTCGGTGTTCCTTGGGTTCGTGTCTCCCTCCCCGTGAAAGTCCCCCGCTTGGGGTCTTTCATTTGGTGCGTTGGCCGGGAAACTGAGACCCCACCCAGGGACCACCGACCCACTTCTGGGAGGTAAGAATTGTCCGGACTAAATTTCTGTTGTTTCTGTTGTCTGCTGTCTGTCTATGCCTGTTATTCTCTCGCGCCTGCGTTTGTAGTATACAGCTGTATGCATTTGTAAGCTCCAGGAGACATCCTGGTAGCGTTTGGAGTACTCTGTTGTTTGGGGCCCCGTTTGTATTTGGAGTACTCATTTGTAGGGGTGGATGTCAATCTGCCCCGTTTGTATTTGGAGTTCTTAGGAACCGTTTGTTTGGGATAGATGCCTAGGAATCTGCCCCGTCTGTTTGGAGCACCTCCACTGACAGAGGGATTTTCTATCCTGGTAGGGGACGAGGGCGGGAGGCCCCCGACCTCGAGCCCAACTGAAGTTTTGCTTTCGACTTTACGCCGAAGCCGTGCAGCGAAAATCTGTTCGTTTTTGTTTCTTGTTTGTTTGTTTGTCTTAGTCATCACTCTCGAGAAGATGGGCCAGAAAGTTACCACTCCGCTCAGTTTGACCATTTCACATTGGCCACAGGTTCAGGAGTATGCTCGTAACCGGACTGTCGATGTGCGCAAGAAGGAATGGATCACCTTTTGCTCTTCCGAGTGGCCAGCTTTAAATGTTGGCTGGCCCCGGGATGGCACCTTTAACTCTCAAATTATCTTCCAGGTGAAAGAGAAAGTGATGGATCCTGGGCCCCACGGCCGCCCGGACCAAGTGCCCTACATAGTCACCTGGGAAGCGTTAGTTCATAACCCTCCTGCCTGGGTGCGTCCCTTTGTGCACCCCGGAGGGTCCCCCTCTCCCTCTTCCCTAACCCCCGCCAATTCCAACCCATCTGCACCCCCCCTTCCGCCCCCTTTGACCCCCTCCCCGTATCCTCAGTCCTCCCACTCTGGCCTGTACCCCACCGTAACTAAGCAGAAAGAGAAAAAGGAGACCCCAAAGTCCTCCCTCCAGAAGACGGTCTCCTGTTGGATCTACTGACGGAGGAACCCCCACCGTACCAGGCTCCTCCAGCAGGTCAACCGGTGGCAGCTGAGGCCGCAGCGGCAGCTGAGGCCCAACCTTCGCCTCCCACTGACCCGGAGCCCTCACCTATGGCCTCTAGACTGCGAGGCCGCAGGGAGCAGCCCGCTCCAGATTCCACTGCCCTGCCCCTCCGGACGGGCCATGATGGCCAATTACAGTATTGGCCGTTTTCTGCCTCTGATCTTTATAACTGGAAAAATAATAACCCCTCCTTTTCAGCAGATCCTGTGAGACTGACTGATTTATTGGAGTCGGTACTTACTACCCACCAGCCCACCTGGGACGATTGCCAACAGCTCTTACAGGTTCTCCTCACTTCGGAGGAAAAACAACGGGTCCTTCTTGAAGCCCGGAAGAATGTTCCCGGGGCAAATGGACAACCTACGCAGCTTCCAAATGAAATTGATGCTGCTTTCCCCCTCGACCGCCCAGACTGGGATTTCACCACTGAGGCAGGTAGGACCCACCTGCGTCTTTATCGCCAGCTGCTTGTAGCAGGTCTCCGAGGGGCCGGTAAAAGGCCCACCAATTTGGCCCAGGTAAGACAGATAGTTCAGAAGGCAGAGGAGTCACCAGCCACATTTTTAGAGAGACTTAAGGAGGCTTACAGAATGTATACTCCATATGACCCTGAGGACCCCGGGCAAGCTACTAGCCTGACCATGTCCTTCATTTGGCAGTCGGCTGCTGACATTAGAAACAAATTGCAGCGGCTAGAGAATTTACAGGGGTATACACTACCAGATGTATTAAAAGAGGCGGAGCGCATCTTTAATAAGAGAGAAACACAGGAAGAAAGGGAAGAGAGATGGAGAAAAGAGGACCAAGAAAGGGCAGAACGTCAGAGGAAGGAAATGGAGGAAAGGGAGAGAGAGAGGGACGAGAAGCGTAATAGAGAAATGACCAAACTGCTGGCCACAGTAGTCGCAGAGCAGAGACAGGATAGGCAGAGAGAGGGACAAAGGGGGCCCCGCCTAGAGAGAGACCAGTGTGCATATTGCAAGGAGAAAGGACACTGGGCTAGAGAATGTCCCAGGAACAAGAAACAAAGAAGGACATTTCAAAGGCCAAAACCCCGTTCTCAGACCTCTGACCTCCTGAGCCTCGAAGATTAGGGAGGTCAGGGCCAGGAGCCCCCCCCTGAGCCCCGGATAACCATACCAGTAGGGGGGCGCCCGGTCACCTTCCTGGTCGACACGGGGGCTCAACACTCTGTTCTAAATCGGTCACCCGGCCCCCTGAGCCGACGAACTGCCTGGGTACAAGGAGCTACCGGTGGGAAGCAATATCGATGGACCACGGACCGCCAGCTCCACCTAGCAACCGGTAAGGTGATGCACTCCTTTTTACATGTTCCTGACTGTCCATACCCCCTCCTGGGTCGAGACCTCCTAACGAAGTTAAAGGCTCAAGTACATTTCGAGAAAGCCAACATAAGAGTCACGGGGCCAGAAGGGGCCCCACTCATGGTGCTGACCATAGCCTTAGAAGAGGAATATAGAATACATGAGCCCAAGGATGACTCTTTTAAGGTCGAGGACCGCTGGCTGGCTGACTTTCCCCAGTCCTGGGCAGAGACTGGAGGAATGGGACTAGCCCTCCAGCAGGCTCCCATCATAGTCCATTTAAAAGCATCTGCTCTCCCGGCCTCAATTAAACAATATCCCATGTCCCGGGAGGCCCGCGATGGGATCAAACCTCACATTAAGAGGCTACTGGAGCAGGGCATTTTAACCCCTTGCCGGTCCCCCTGGAACACTCCCCTGTTGCCAGTCAAAAAGCCCGGAACCAATGACTATAGGCCGGTCCAGGACCTCCGGGAAGTCAATAAGCGGGTTGAGGACATACACCCCACGGTCCCCAATCCCTATAACCTCCTGAGTGGACTGCCACCTGACTATATTTGGTACTCAGTCCTGGATTTAAAGGATGCCTTCTTCTGCTTGCGGTTACACAAAGACAGTCAGCCACTGTTTGCCTTTGAATGGCAGGATGCAGACTTGGGAATCTCGGGACAACTTACATGGACTAGGTTGCCCCAAGGGTTCAAAAATAGCCCCACCCTCTTTGATGAGGCCTTGCATCAGGATTTGGCCGGATTTAGAGTCCACAACCCTGAGATCATCCTCTTACAATATGTGGATGACATCCTGATAGCCACCAAAACAGAGGAGGAATGCCTTAGGGGGACAGAAGCTCTCTTAAAGACTTTAGGAGACTTGGGGTATAGGGCCTCTGCCAAAAAGGCCCAAATCTGTCGGACCCAGGTCACCTACCTGGGGTACAAAATCCAGGATGGAAAACGTTGGCTAACAGAAGCCCGCAAACAGGCCATACTTGACATCCCTCCTCCCAAGACCCCCCCGAAAACTGCGGGAATTCTTGGGAACAGCAGGTTTCTGTAGACTGTGGATCCCCGGGTTTGCGGAAATGGCAGCCCCCCTGTACCCCCTCACCAAGACGGGGGCTACTTTTGACTGGGGGGGAGAGCCAGGAGAAAGCCTTCATGAACATCAAGAAGGCTCTGCTCTGCTCCCCAGCTCTGGGGTTACCTGACCTGACTAAACCCTTTGACTTATTCGTGGCTGAGCAAGAGGGTTATGCGAAGGGGGTCCTAACTCAAAAACTTGGGCCCTGGAGACGACCGGTTGCCTACCTATCTAAGAGATTAGACCCCGTAGCGTCAGGATGGCCCCCATGTCTCCGCATGATCGCCGCCACCACAGTTCTCATAAAGGACTCTCACAAATTGACTTTGGGACAGCCTTTGACCATCTATGCCCCCCATGCTATGGAGGCGGTCATCAGACAGCCACCGGGCCGCTGGCTCACCAATGCCAGGATGACTCATTACCAGACTCTGTTGCTGGACAAGGATAGAATTCACTTCGGGGCTCCGGTGACCCTGAACCCCGCCTCGCTACTTCCCCTCCCCGGGGAAGCAGAGACTCATGACTGCTTGCAGGTCCTGGCTGAGGTCCATGGGACGAGAGCTGACCTCAAGGATCAACCCCTTCCCAACCCTGACCTTGTCTGGTTCACGGACGGAAGCAGCTTTGTACATCAAGGGGAGCGGAAAGCAGGTGCTGCAGTGACAACTGAGTCAGAAACAATTTGGGCCGAGGCCCTGCCGCCAGGAACATCGGCTCAACGAGCAGAACTGATTGCCTTGACACAGGCCCTGAGACTGGCAGAAGGTAAGAAACTCACTGTCTATACAGACAGCCGCTACGCTTTTGCCACCGCTCACATCCATGGTGAAATTTATAGGCGAAGGGGGCTATTGACCTCAGAGGGCAGAGACATTAAAAACAAAAAGGAAATCCTGGCCCTTTTAGAGGCTCTGCACCTGCCAACCGCCCTCAGTATTATACATTGCCCAGGGCATCAGAAAGGTGACAGTCCAGTCGCCCGGGGAAACCGGAGGGCAGACCTGGCCACCCGGGAGGCTGCCCTAGCTTTGGAAAGCAGCAGTCACCTCCTCCAGGCAGCTGTAGTCCCTGTAACTAATGAGGCTTCCGAGAAGACCTCCCCGTCATGGGACTATGAGATAAAAGACATCAAAGCCATGAAAAGACTGGGGGCGACCCGAGTACATGATGGTCTCTGGACCTACCAAGGAAAAACTGTCCTTCCCCGCCTAATGACTAGATATTTGGTTAACAGCCTACACAAACTCACTCATTTGAGCTCCAGGAAAATGAGAGAACTGTTAGCCCGGGAAGAAAATACTCGCTACCTGTTGGGAATAGAAGAAATACTAAAACAAGTGACTGAGCAATGTGATGCCTGCGCCCGCGTCAATATGACCAGGCTAAAGCTACCCATGGGGACTCGAGCTCGTGGGCACCGGCCTGGGGTGCATTGGGAAATAGATTTCACAGAAATCAAACCAGGAAAATATGGATACAAGTACCTCCTGGTTTTTGTTGACACCTTCTCGGGATGGACTGAAGCCTACCCCACCAAGCACGAGACGGCAAAGGTGGTCACCAAGAAACTTCTTGAAGAAATCTTCCCCCGTTATGGAATGCCACAGGTATTGGGGACAGACAACGGGCCTGCCTTTGTTTCTCAGGTAAGTCAGTCTGTGGCCACCCTGTTGGGGATTGATTGGAAATTACATTGTGCTTATCGACCCCAAAGTTCAGGGCAGGTAGAGCGTATGAATAGAACCATTAAGGAGACTATAACTAAATTATCGCTGGCAGCTGGCACTAAAGACTGGGTCCTCTTGCTCCCCCTTGCCCTCTATCGTGCCCGGAATACACCGGGCCCCCATGGCCTCACCCCTTTTGAAATTCTGTATGGAACCACCGTTCCCTTTGTTCAGTTCTTTGACCAAGATATTTCTGACTATGCCAATTCCTCCTCTCTTCAAGCTCACCTGCAGGCACTTCAGCTAGTTCAGCAGGAAGTCTGGAAGCCTCTGGCCCAAGCCTACCGAGACCAGAGGAAACACCCTATCGTCCCTCACTCCTACCACGTGGGAGACAGCGTTTGGGTCCGGTGCCACCAGGCTAAGAACCTTGAACCCCGCTGGAAGGGACCATACACAGTCCTGTTGACCACCCCTACTGCTCTCAAGGTGGACGGGATTGCTGCTTGGATACACGCCTCGCACGTAAAAGCTGCCTTCCCTGAGGATCCGGACTCAGGATGGAAAGCTCAACGCACTCAAAATCCTTTAAAAATAAAACTTACCCGCTCCCCTCCCTCCTGCTAATAGCCCTCCTCATAAAATCAGACACTGGTGTGGCCTCCAGTCCCCATACCGTTTATAAATTAACCTGGGAGGTTCTCTCCCAGATGGGGGAGGTCATTTATGCTGTCACGGAACCACATGCACTTGGGACATGGTGGCCTACTCTATGGCCTGAATTTTGTGATTTGGTAGCAGGGTTGAACACTTGGGACATTCCCCATTGCCACCCAAAGGCATGCACCAGTGGTTCCCACCTTTACAGACGTCGACGTACATTCATATTCATGGACCCTAGAGAAACCACCCCCGGGTGTGTTAGTCGCAGAGCCAGAGAGCAGCTACATTCACAGGACTTCTATGTCTGCCCCCGAGATGGACGTACCTGGCAACAGGCCCGGAAATGTGGGGGACATGATTCCTTTTTCTGTGCAGCTTGGGGGTGCGAGACTACAGGGGATGCGTATTGGAGGCCATCCTCATCCTGGGATAAAATACAGGTACGCAGAGGCTGGGACAAAAGACAATCTGGAATGATAAGTATGCCCCTTGCCATTTCCTTCACTGCGCAGGGAAAGCAAGCCCCGGACTGGCAGACTGGGTATACCTGGGGTTTGCGTTGGTATCTATATGGGACAGACAGGGGAGTAATCTTTACAATCAGATGTAAGGTGGCTCCGGTTAATCCACAGGCCATAGGCCCTAACCAGGTTCTTGCTGATCAAAAGCAGCCTAGCTTACTCATGCCCAAGGCTGATACCAGGCCTCTGAACCTGCCTAAAACCACAGCCGCTCCTGCGCCTACAGAAAGCACTCCCAAACCCCCTCCTTGGGTCCCCCCCTTGAAGGCACGGGAGATAGAATATTAGCCCTAATCAAAGGGACATATGCCACTCTGAATTTAACTCGCCCAGATAAGACTAAGGAATGCTGGCTTTGTCTGACTCCGCAACCTCCCTATTATGAAGGCTTAGCGGTTATGGGCGAATATACAGATCAGGCCACAGCCGAGGCTCTTTGTGGGACAGCCATGCAACATAAATTGACCATCTCAGAAGTGTCTGGAAAGGGGCTATGTATAGGTAACGTCCCCACCACGCATCAAGGACTATGCAATGCCACTGAGCCTTTGCCCCAAAGTGGCCGCTACTTGATAGCCCCCAATGGGACATATTGGGCATGCAACACTGGATTAACCCCTTGTGTCTCCACCACGGTACTAGGTGCCACCGTTGACTATTGTGTTCTGATTGAATTATGGCCTAAGGTAATTTACCACCCCTCTGACTATGACATGATAAGTACTGGCCGCATTAAGAGGGAACCTATCTCCATCACTACTGCCATCCTACTAGGAGGACTAACCATGGGAGGCATAGCAGCAGGAATAGGAACCGGTACTGCCGCACTGCAGGAAACTAAACAGTTCCAACTCCTACAACAAGTAATGCGTGCAGATATTCGGTCTTTAGAGGAATCTGTCGCTGCCCTGGAGAAGTCTCTGTCCTCCCTGGCAGAAGTAGCCCTCCAAAACAGAAGGGGACTAGACCTCTTATTCTTACAGCAAGGGGGAATTTGTGCGGCCCTTAAAGAAGAATGCTGCTTTTACGCAGACCATACCGGAGTGGTAAGAGATAACCTGGCTAAAATAAAAGAAAGACGCCAAAAGTACCACCAATTAATTGAGTCCCAACAGGGATGGTTTCAGAATTGGTATAACAGGTCCCCTTGGTATTCGACTCTCATATCCACCATTATGGGACCCCCTGATCATTATATTGCTGATTCTGATGTTCGGGCCATGCATCTTAAACAGATTAATCCAGTTTATAAAGGAAAGGTTATCAATTGTACAATCACTGGTTTTGACTCAACAATACCAGCAGCTAAAGCAAAGGGATTTCGAGATGGCAGAAACCTCTGAATGAAAGATTTCATTCAGTTACAAGAGCAATGGGGGAATGAAAGACCCCGGCCTAGCACAGGTGGCTGAGGCCTATGGAAAATTCCTTTCCTCCACAGCTCAGCCGAATAGTCATTTTTGATCAGAAGGAAGCTCAGCTCAAGGTCTTTACAGCTGAATAGTCACTACTATCTCTGTCCAGGCAGGACACAGGTGTCTGCTATCTACATAGCGTCTGCATAGCCAGCCCAGCAAGACTGGGCAGGCACAGAGACCTATTGTCCCTTAGATAGGGCCAAGGCCGAGACTTGAGTTCTGAGAGAAACCTCAATAGCCCTCATTCTGAGCCCCCCCGGCCTCATTTATATTGTCCAATCAGGGTCCTGTAACTAGGCTTCTTGCTTCTGTACTCCGCTTTTTGCTATAAAAGGACCCCTGAGTCCCCAGCTCGGGGCGCTCAGCCCCCCAAGACTGAGACGCCCGGGTACCCGTGTGTAAATAAAGCCTCTTGCTGTTTGCATCCAAGGTTGTGGTCTCGGTGTTCCTTGGGTTCGTGTCTCCCTCCCCGTGAAAGTCCCCCGCTTGGGGTCTTTCAGTGTGTATTTAAAAACTGGAAACTTCACAGAATGGCAGGTCAGAGGAAGAATAAAGAACATGATCTAAACAGTGCATGTGTGAACTCATTCCATACTTCTTAGACTAGAAATTTCCTAAGGCCTTCTACTCTGCTGAGTCAACTAACCTGAACCTTGGCAGGGAGTCGGAAGACCTGGGCTCTGCTGGCCTTCTGTGGTGCCATCCCTGGGCTGGTGGTTCTGGATTCTATAAGAAAGCAGGCTGAGCAAGCCATGGAAAGTCAGTGAGCAGCTCCCTCCGTGGCCCTTGTGTCAGCTCCTGCCTCCACGTTCCTGCCCTGCTTGAGTTCCTGTCCTGACTTCCTTCAGTGAAGGACTACGATGTTGAAACGTAAGACAAATAAACCCTTTCCTTCCCTACTACTGTTTTTGGTCTTCGTGTTTGATCACAGCAAAAGTAGCCATCACTAAGATAGAAAAGCCACACGACAGCAAGCTGTTCTGTGGGAGCCTGGAAGATGAGAGTGTTGAGAGAAACGCACGCAGTGGAGGCCTGGCTTGATGAGTTCCACACAGAAGTTTGAGAGTCACTCAAAGTATCTGTCCGAGCTGCTGAATATTTTGAGTTAAGAAACAGTGGTTCTACCGTAGCACAGACACTGAGAACGACAATTAACAAATGGGACCTACTGAAACTGAGAAGCTTCTGTAAGGCAAAGGAGACAGTCACCAAGACAAAACAGCAGCCCACAGAATGGGAAAAGATATTCACCAACCCCACATCTGACAGAGGGCTGATCTCTAAAATTTACAAAGAACTCAAGAAGCAAGTCTCCAAAACACCAAAGGATCCAATTAAAAGGTGGGGTACATGTAAAGAGAAGCTTTTTTCTTTGAGAGGAGCCTTCCCGCCAGCCTGGTTCTAGAGCCACATCAGTCCCAAATAAGCACACAGGAGGCTATATTAATTATGAAGCTGTTGGTCTTGCTTGTTTCTTACTGGCTAGCTCTGACTTAAGTAATTACCCCATAATTGTTAATCTAAGTATTTCTCTTACCAGAGAATAGTTCCGGGCTTCCTACCCCATGGCGGTTACATGTTGACTTCCTGTGTTTCTCCTTCCCAGAGTCCTCCTGGACTCCTAGTCCCTCCTATCTAGATTCCCTATTGGCCAGACAGTGCTTTATTGACAAATGCACAGGACTTCCCCAACTGGTACAGAACTAAATAGAGAATTGGCTGAGAGACAATTTAAAAAGTGCTCAACATCCCTAGTCATCAGGGGAATGCAAATCAAAACAACTCTGAGATGCCATCTTATTCCTGTCAGAATAGCTAAAATCAATAACACCAATGACAGTTTATGCTGAAGAGGATGTGGAGAAAGGGGAACACTCCTCCACTGTTTGTGGGAGTGCCAACTTGTACAGCCACTTTAGAGATCAGTATGGAGATTCCTCAGGAAAATGGGAATCAGTTTACCTCAAGATCCAGCACCTCCACTCTTAAGCATATACCTAAAAGATGCACACTCATACAAGGACATCTGTTCCACTATGTTCATAGCAGCATTATTTGTAATAGTCAGAACCTGGAAGCAACTTAGATGCCCCTCAACTGAAGAGTGGATGGAGAAAATGTGGTACATTTATACAATGGAGTACTATTCAGTGGAAAAAAACAATGGAATCTTGAAATTTGCAGGCAAATGGATGGCATTAGAAGAAACCATCCTGACAAACAAAAAGACAAACATGGCATGTACTCACTCATATATAGACATGGATCAGAAGAGTTCTAGCCTACAATCCCACTGCCAGAGAGTCTGGGAAACAGGGAGGACCCTAAGAGAGATATGATGGTACCCCAGAGAAGGGGAATGAGGCAAGATCTCCTAGACAGATTAGGAGCATGGGGGGTAGGGGAGAGGGAGCCAGGAAAAAGAGAGAGGGAGAAGAGGAGGGGAGAGGAGGACTAAGCAATAGTGGAGAGACTACCTTAAATGCCCCTCCCTGATAATGAGATTAGTGACTGATGGAAGCAGAGGCAGACACCCACAGCTAAACACTGAACTGAACTACTGGAACCCAGTGACAGAGAGGGAGAGGTGATGAGCAAAGGGGTCAAGATTGGGCTGCTGAATCACAGAGAAACAGCTGACCTGAAGAAGGGGGAGCTCTTGGACCCCAGATTGATGGCTGGGAGGCCATCATGGGACTGATCAAGACCCCCTGAATGTGGGTGTCAGTGAGGAGGTCTAGGCAATCTATGGAGCCTTGGGTAGTAGATCAGTATTTATCCCTGGCATACAAATGGACTTTGAGTGCCCATCCTATAATGAGGGATGCTCTGTCAGCCTGGACTCTGTCTGCCCTGAACGAAGTGACAGACTCTGGAGATCCCCCATGGAGGGTCTCACCCTCCCCAGGGAACATAGTGGGGACTGGGTGGGGTACTGGGGAGGCTGGTGGGGTGTTGGGGGAGGAGGGGAGGGAGAGGGAGCTGAGACTGTGAAGCAAGCTTGTTTCTAATTTAAATTAAAAAAAAAGAAACAGTGGTTCTGGTTAGCTATGGCTGCAATACTAGAACCACCCTAAAGTGAAACCTTAGCTCTGCTGGGACAATTGAAGCTGGTCAGTTAGAACTGTGAAATTGGTGGTAATTAAGAAGAGACCAGCATCCTTGAGGTGAAATCTTCTGGGAAGCATTTTCTCAGCATCAGTTTGAGGCAGCCAGAGTTGTACCTCATGCTGGCAGCAAACTTGGTAGTGTAAGAGTCAACTCGGGAGGTACTGGGTGTGAAGGCATGAAGGGGTCATTGAGAATGGCTTGGGCTTGGCACTGTGTAGCAGTAGGACGGGAGTTTCTGAACAGAGCCTGTGGGAGGTTATTGGGGAAATAGCAGACTACACCAATATTTTGGAGATACCCATATCGGGGAATGACCACCAAGAACAACAGCAGCAGCGGAGTGGAGTCGGCTGGAGCCTAGAAGACAGGCTGTGTGTGCTACAGAGGACGGAGATGGAGAAGTGACCCAAGCCCTTTAGAGAATCCCAGAAGATGGTGAGTGGATTCCAGACAGTAGGCATTGGATTATTTACACTGTTAAAAGTTTTGTTTTGCTCAGATTGTGATTGTGCCCTGGTTCTTCCTTCTTGAGAGGAATGCCTCTCAGTTTTTTATTTTATAGGAACCTACAGTTGAGAGACATGTGATTTTAAAGGGACTTAGGATTTGAAAAGAGACTGATGTTTGTAAGTGTTTGAGTTTGTAAGAGCCTGGGATTTTCATAGTTGTAAAATGTTTTATATTGTGATGTTTATATTAATGTGTGATCTTGGTGATTACCAAGAAAGGAAAGGTAGTGGCTTAATGGCGATGTGTTTGTGCGTCAAGTTGACAGTTGTGCTGGCTAGTTTTATGTCAACTTGACACAAGCTAGAGTCATCTGAAGGGAGGGAACCTCAATTAAGAAAATGCCTCTATCAGATGGGGTTGTAGGCAAAGCTGTAGGGAATTTTCTTAATTAGTCATCAATATGGGAGAGCCCAGGCCTTTGTGGGTGGTGCTATCCCCGGTCTGGTGGTCTTGGGTTCTGTAAGAAAGCAGACTGAACAAGTCATGGGAGCAAGCCATTAAGAAGCACCCATCCATGGCCTCTGCATCAGCTCCTCACTCTAGGATCCTGCCATGTTTGAGTTCCTGTCATGATTTCCTTTAGTGACGAACAGTGTAAGCGAAATAAACCCTTTCCTCCTAAACTTGCTTTTGGTCATGGTGTTTTATAACAGCAATAGGAACCCAAACTAAGATACTGGGCTAAAGCAGTTTCCAAGTTACTCTCTGTTACATCCCGCAGATTATTTAGTAGTAGCTGCCATTTCCTTATCTTATATTGGTTTACCATCTGTTGCCTAGCTCAGCTCCCTTCAGTTTAGTCATCCTGCCACTTAGCACAAAAAATGGTCTGTCAACATTTTTACAAGGCATGTTTTAAAAAACTAGTGATCAGACTTTGAAGAAAAATTATTGGGAACATTTCTTTATACTGGTTGGTTTCCATAAGATGCCTTAAAAGGGGACAGGCATTTTTCACATTTAAAATTTTATCTAGTCTTTACTTGTATGTACATTTGTCTCTGTGTATGTGTTTGTCATGTCTGGTTTGTTGTGAGCCCTGGTGCTTGTGGAGGCCAGAAGAAAGCATTGAATTCCTAGGAGCGTTTTCAGCAAAACGCAGTTGAAGTGATGTACTTTGAGGCAGTCAGTCCATGTGATGAGTTTTTTAGATAGACTGCACAAGACAGAAAGAGTCATAAATGTTTTCTGCTCTGGAGTATGTCATAGAGTGATGTCTTGGGAGGATGAGGGGGCCAGACGTTAAGTTCAGGAAGCAGACTTTCTGTCTGTGATTAAGTACAGCAGGTACGGGGTAGGACAAATACGAAGCCCTGAATGTCTTCTTGGAGCCATTGGTGGGCGGCTCTTAGCCAGATCTGACTGAAGAAACAGGAAGAAGAGAAGAGGAAAGTCTCAGCTGCAGTTGAACACAGGTTTGGAGTGCAGTAGCTGTGTGTGGGCTAGACTGAAAGATCTGAGCCCTTTAGTTTCCAGTGGAGGGGGAGTGTCTGGCTTGCTGAAGTCTCCAGAGGGTGTGTTTCAGTGGAGGGAGGGGGTAACAGTGAAATCTTCAGCTACAGCAACATGAAGGGACAGAAAGGGAGGGAGGGACTGAGAAGAGAGAGTCAAGTTGCAGAGACTCAAAAGAGCCTTGTAGACAGCAGAGGAAGAGGGTGTGGTGGTTGACACCAGATGCCAAAGGGCAGGTGGCAAGTGCTCAGACTGGAAACCCGTCCTCTGAGTTGCCAATTTGTGGTCACCAGTAACCTTTGAAAGGCAGTGTCAGAGGTGTCAGCGAGCTGACGAGACAGAGCTTAGAAAGCAGTGGGTTGGATAGAAAAATGACAAGAAATAAATAGTATTCATCTGTGTTAAGACATGGGAACCAGTGCAATTCAGTGGTACCCTCTATCAAGCCTATGCATATATTGGCATTTCATTATTTTCTTGGGGTCAGCCAAGATCTGCCTTAAAGACAAATCTAGACACATCAGAATCTTTCTGTGCCTTATGAGCATAATTACTGTTTTGGAGTTTTACGTCTGCTTTGAAAAACATCTGATTAAGTCAAAATTTCCAACCTTATGTTGGCTCCCCATGCCATCACTATTCATGCAATCTCCCCATCCCAGGATCTACCTTTTCAAGCTGCTTGAATGCCTCCTCCAGGAACCAAAGGTGGAAGTGCTCTTGTTCCTTCTCACATAAGAAAACCTATTTCAGCCCAATTTCCCTCTAGAAAAAAAGTCAACACATGAAAAATGAAAAACCATAACTAAAAGCCGGATGGACAGGTTTTTCAAGAATTGTGATTTGAAATATAAACATCAAAATAAAATGATATACACATTTAATTGTCCTTGGTTCGTTTCCAAATTCCAAATCCCCAAAATACAATTTTTATTACACAGTCTTTGGCTACAGGTTTGGAAATGGCCTCATGTTTGAAGACTAAGGCACTTTCTTGCCTAAGTATTCCATTAATTGAGATTTTGCATTATATCTATATCTATTTCTCTCTCTATATATATACATATATATCATTATATTTTATTTTTGCAAAGGATCATGACCTTGTGATTCCTGTAGGGTAGAAAGACAATTCTAATTTTACTTTCAGGAAGCCCATTTCCTTTGGTATAATATGTTTGAGGAATTTCATTCAGAATTTCCGATTTGTTTCGTACAGCTATTGCTAAGAATTCCCCAGCCCTCTAGCAGGAGGCCCGTGTGCCATGGCGGTGGGGGTGGGGGTGGGTATCTTATCTACAGCGTCAAAAAAGTGCCCTGTCTGAAGGAGAACTAGGTAGGAACAGAGCCTGCAGGAGAGCCAGGTTGGGCTGGCTCTGTGAAGTCGGTGGGTGTGAACCTGGGGCTTTCAGCTTGTTTACAGTAAGATGCAATGTGGGCAGACAAGGCTTCCTCCAACCACGTTTCCTCCAGCCAGGCATTCTGAGCAGCCTTGCAACAGCCAGGCCATTTGGGCTTATTTCACAGCTGTCAACGGGATTGTGAGCCCTCCAGCTCTCTCTTTTTCCTCCCATATAAGATGACGACATAACCCACGCCTAAGAAGATGCCCATCTGTGACCCCCATTATGCAACCCTGTTGCCTTGTTGCCAGAGAGTGTTTACAGACAGCACTGACAGCAGCTTGTTTGGGAACCTGCAGCTGTGTACCTCCGATGAGTGACCAAGATGTTTGGGGGTGTGCTGACTCATTCAAGAACTTCAGAGAGCTGCTGGGCCGTGGGTGGTAGAGTGTGCTGTGGTTCATTTTCCAGCATGCTGCAGAAGAGTGATGGATGGAAGTGGCAAGTGCCCAAGTCAAAACACGATTACCGTACTGTTCAGAATATAGCCAGTCATTTCCTTTCTAAGTCTGTCTTTGTGATGCCTCAGTTACTGGTTTTTGGATTGGGCAAACGTTTAAGAACACTGAGACGTACATAGTTGTGTTTTCTGAGCAGTTCAGCAACGGCCTGGGTGTTTTTGTAAACGTTGTTCTTGATTATTCTCTCCTTTGTCACCTTCTGAGACATCTGTTGTCATATATTAGCATGTCCGTATTTCAGTCAGGGCCAGATGCAGCTTGGGGACATGAAATAAATAGATTGAAGATAATGGATGGAACAGGGTATGACTGAAGTTTATGTTATTAACCCAGGGAGGTTTCAGTGCCATTTAAATAAAGCTAAATGGGCTCTATTCGATGCTTAGTCTAGCCTCTGTACTACTTTATGATATTTTGCATACACACATAGGTAAACTAGAAGATGAAGTCTTCCCATTTGATAAGATAAACACTAAGGTGCAACCAAATTAGGACTATAAAGAAAGGGTTGTATTCTTTCCCTCTGTACCTGATACCTAATTCCTACAAATTTTTAATGCCTGCTCAAGGACATCAAAGAGTGCCTTCTGGTCCAGGGCGGTTACCACCTGAGCTGGGCCTGGCTGAAGACCCAAGGACCCTTTAGATCAGTGCCTAAGAGAGTGCTGGGGCCACTAAGACATCGTGGTTAAGGAGGTAACTGGGGCATGCATGTGCCAGTGACCTACTTTGATGTGCGTTCTACCATCTGCAAAACCTTTTGCCAACCCAGCCTCGGAACACTTTTTCCTCCGTGGACCTGCTGCCCTTCTTAACCTGAAGGGTAAGGCAGCTAGGGACAGAAGACCCATGCCCCAAGTGTCATCATGATTTCAGAATCGAGGTACCTTCTTGCTACTATCAGAATTTTATAGCTGACTAAAATGGTAAGTGTCCTACTTTGGTCCCAACTGTTAGAAATCATCCCCTCCTGCTTGACTGTTCTCCCAGTAATCAGAGGGCTCCCATTGCCACCTTCCTGGTCTACTTTCTTCCCAAGTATTGTCCTTGAGCTTCAGGGCTGGGCTTCTCTGGCCAAACCTGTCACCTCTCAGGGGTCACCTTTGTTCTAAGGCTCTTTGACATCAGAAAAGTGCACAAGTGGCAAACTTAAGTCACCCCTCCTCCTATTGCTACTCTTCTCTAGGTGTTAAAATCACCGCTTTGGGGCCCATTTAGTCTCTACTAGGCACAGACCAGCTTCTTTCCTATTGTGCAAATTCTAAGAAGGATTCAAGCTCTTGGTGGACTTAATGTCCTTTTACGTTGGCAGAAGAGGGGTATCCTTTCTTCATGTGAAACCCTGTCTGCACTTGTAGGAGTACAGGCTATGTCTCCAGCTCTTCCAGCTTTGCTGGGGACTCAAATAGGCAGGTAGCTCTTCTGCTAAGTTAAACTTTTGGTAGATTCTGCTTGCTATCCTGACCACATGGTACCAAACCCCATTGTGGCTCTCTCTCTCTCTCTCTCTCTCTCTCTCTCTCTCTCTCTCTCTCTCTCTCTCTCTCTCTCGTGTGTGTGTGTGTCTGTCTGTCTGTCTGAAGTAGGAGGTAAAGGGATTTGCAAGCCCATGCATCCTCCCAGCTTCTGCAAAGAGCTCAAAGCTCCACCCACACCCACCTACTTTACCAGGAGGCTCAAATGTGGTTCAAGTTAAATAGACTAGACAAGCTGGTATCTTGGTTACTTTTCACATTGCTGGGCTGCAATTTCTTGACTAGATGAACTTAAAGGAGGGCTAGTTGGTTTACATTCCAGGTATGGCAATCATGACAGCAGAAGCATGGGGCAGTTGCTCACATGGCTTCTGCAGTTGAGAAGCAGAGAGTAACAAATGCTTGCACCCAGCGAGATCTTTCCTTCTCATTCAGTCTTGGAACCCAGCCCATGAAAAGGTGTTTCCTGGTTTTAGGGTGGCTCTTTCCCCCTCAATTAGCCTAATAAGAATGATCCCTCACGGGCACCCAGGTGACCTTAGAGCCTGCCAGGTTGACAGTCAACACTAACAGATGGGAAGCCAGCCATTTGTCTTTCTGAAGCATAATTGACAGGAATAAAGATTTGTCCACACTTCAAGTGATGCTTCATATGGCTATGAAGAGCCTGTATAGAGATGGTCCTCAGGAAATGGGGAGTGAATAAAAGAGGGGTGATCATGGAGAGCTCATGTGGCTTCACTTTCCCCCAGAAAGCCTGGGTACTTGCTAGTTGAATTACCCGGCTATAATCTTGAACTTGTCAGTGACAAATTCCTGTGGTTAGTTCCATCTTCCCATTCTATGGCAGCCTGTGCAGACAAAGACACTATAAATAAATTCTAACAACTATTAAACATGGACTAAGAAAACAACTGGAGATTGGATTTTCATCTCACCTAAACTTACATATCTTATGACAGAATCATAATTGTCTTGCAAGAGTGCTAATCTGCTTTCTAGTTCAGGAATTTGTCATGATGTTACTTGTTGAGTGGAAATGCTAAATTCTGCTTATAATTGATAAAATGAAAATATAGCTATCAATTATCTTAGGCTTCAACACTAAAAGAATGATTCTGTTTTCTACTTTTGGGAGGTCTAGTGGGAATTGTGAAGCTCATTTGTTAAGCACAATTTCTCGGCACATTAAAAATTGTCAGTGAAAAAAAATGTAGCTTTTAATCTCATACATTCTTTTCTCTTTATCTCACTTTGTGAGTTTCACTTAATTGAAGGAAGAGCAGGATGATATGTTAAACAGATTGATAAATGCCCGGAGCACCAGAGAACAGCGAACAAAGACTTTGCCTGTAAAGGCACCGGTTTCTTAAAACAGAGGTCAATCAGGCACGTTTCAATTAAGATTTGTTATGTTACATAATAGCTAAATATTTTTCACTGGCATTTTAGGGGGAAAATAGTTAAAACTTATGATGGTGAGTGTATCCAGAGAAAAAGATGAATGGAAAGATAAATGTCTGCCAGACATCCCTTGTCATGGGTAGGCGGGTGTACCAAGGCCTGGGTGGGCAGAGGACAGCCACAGGCCCCCCAGCGCCTCAGGGCCAGGACAGATGGGGGCCACTAGATGAACAGGTATGTGGTGGAGAAATGGGACAGAGGAGAGTGGTTGTCTACCGTGGGGAGAGGCGGAACTGAAGATGCAAGGAAGTAAGGAACAGGCTGATACGGGTGGCCTATGCTGTCATCTGGGGGCCGTGTGACATCCCGGCCACTGTGCGGCTGAGGGCCATGTCTGGATCCATAGCCCTGTTGCATTCCGGGTCTGTGTTGATGTCCAGGACCTGTGTTACCACCGGAGTTCATGGGAGATTTCTCTGGACCCAGTGGCATGGGCACTGGAGAGCTGGTCCCACCCCTCACCTACCAACTCAGTGGGCGAGCAACCTGCCCTACTCCAGGTGAACTAACCAGTCCTAGTGGTGTGGGTGCCTGAGAGCTGGCTCTGACTCTTGATAGCCCTGGGAGAGCTGCCTACCCCCTCCCCACAAGGGCCACCGAAAAGGAAGAGCTGGCTGTGCACATAAGACGGCTGGATCCACACCTCACCATGTGCACGGGAGATCTGGCCCCAGTTGTGTGGGTGCCGGAGAACAGGCCCTGACCCTCCTTTGAAGGGCCAGTCCCGGTGGAAGCCAGGACTGACCAACTCAGGTACCACCCAGGCCCACATCCAGGGCTTTGGGTTGGCCCACCCTGACGTCTCCCTCATCTGTGACCTGATGGAGCTCAGGAAGGAACTGAAGCAGAGGAACGAATGCTGCAGAATCTCCATGACCGGGGCAGCGGCAGGGTATCCGAGAGGAGAGAGTGCTGATGAGGGCCCAGTATTGATGGTGTACCAGAAGCCGGAGGCCTTGAACCAGACCCACAACTTATCACAATGAACATTTGCAAGTAAAGCCGTTTGGACAAGACAAGTCTCAGGCCCCAACAAAAGAATATGTGATGGAGAGATGGGAAAGATGGAGGAGCCAAGTGCTTATATTTATTTTGTTGGGGGATACTTCAAGGGTGGAGGGTGGACATGGAAGGACTGGGAAATGAATGGGACTGGGGTACATAATGGGAATTCCCAAAGAATCAGTAAAAGAACTGTGTTGATTAGAAGAAAAAAGAACAATACATAGATGTCAGTTATATTTCATATACTATCTACTCTACTTTCCTTCCCTGTAGTATAGAGTTTTAATTTTTGAGTTTTGCTTTATATATACATCTAAGTCTTAATTTGTAAATCTGTAGTTAACAAGAGAGAACTTTTTCCATTTCATTATTTCATAGTCTAAAATTTTAGCTTGCCATGGAAGAAACTGAGACCATTGGGCACTCACCCTTGCTGAGGTAATTTTCAGGTGTAGAAGAGGCTTGATGAATTCACTGCTACGTGGCAGAAGCCAGCCTGGTTCAGGCAGCTTGATCCAGCATTTTTGCTGAAGTAACTACTTTTCTCACTTACAGTTGAACACCATGCTGGCGGCATATACATGCCACAGTCAGAAACAGAGAAAGAGCTAATTCAGAACTTGCTCCTGTGCCAGTCAATCCTTCAAGAAACCTCCCAACATACCGTAGTCCTCATGACCATCAGTGCCATCCTATAACAAGTCTCCACACCCACATCATTTGTGTGTTTGCATTGATGCACCTCCAAAGTACAGTAGATGATGGAAATGGCTGACAAAGAAAATAGGTCTTTCTTTTACTGTGAGAATTTCTCATTGTCTCTCTCCATATCACCATCTGGTTTCTTGTATTATGCCCACAAGTCTTTCTTCCTCTCCTTTTGCTCTTTTTTTCTCCTTTGGAGTTTGTTTGAGGTTTGATACTACCTGGGTGTGCCTTGGCTGGCACTCTGGTTCTGAGCTGTTTGCTGAAGCAGAGGAAACATTTTGTTGAACTACACTCCTGATGGAGTGAAGGGCAAGATAGACCCTCACCCCTATGGTCATCCCTTAGCTCCCCAAAGCATTTATGATCCTTCCAGTAATAAGGTTCCCCCTATTCATCCAGTTTATCTGGCTTTTCTCCTCCAGGCTTCTCTGCCTTCACCTCATCTTTCCCTTAGGGGCTGCTTCGCACTGAACACAGTTGATTCATTGAGGAATGTTTCCCATCTCTAAGTCAGGGATATCATTAGTTCTGTATTCATTTCTGGAACCGGTTTATACTGGTCCGTGGTTTTGGTATAACCCAGAGCTTTCTCCTCTCACAGGATCTGAAATTCAATCATTCACTAAATCCTTGTAGAGAAATGCTAGCTGGGAAGTGCTGAGTCAGGCTTATTCTGAGAACCAGACAGACACAGTTCCTACTCATGAGCTTGGTTTCTGTAGAAGAATCCTGATAGCAAACATGTATGCAAATATGTGTCAGAGTGGGTGGCTGTGGTAAAAAATCTGAGAACATGGTCAGCTATTAGAGAGATGGCAATGGCAAAAATATATATGAGCAGGAAGCCTCTGAACAGAGGCTGAGTGAACGGGTAGGGGGCTATGTGGAGAAGAGAATCTGGGAAGCTATGAGGGAATGGCAAAGTCTCCAAGTTGAAATGCACCTACACTGTTGGGAAGATGAGCAAAGGGCCAGCATAGTTGTAAGGCAGCAATGAGGCATGTAAAAGGCAAGTGGCCTCACAGTGTCTAAAAACACTGTAGCTGGGGAAACAAGGCCCAGAAAAATACAAAGCAAGAGTCAGTTATTCTTTGGGTAAGGTTCTATTGCTGAAGAAGACAACACTTGATTATGTCATGAACGTAGAGAAGTCATGCACATGGTTAATTAGAAGCTTCGTCCCAACTGACTAGCATTCATGGTATTGGAAGATACTCTACACACTGCCGGAAGAGAAAGGTAATCATCAGTTTCACCCAACTACAAACACTGTGACCTGCAACAGTTACCTGCCTGCAAGATACATGAGTGCCATAGAGTCACAAATGTTATAGGAGTCACCAACGCTTTTTAAAAACTGTACTTGAAGCCCACTCCATGATATGAAACTCACACCCGACACTGTTAACGTGGCTAACAAGCTGAGACTAGCAAGGACAAGAGCCCTAGGGGAATACATACTATTATTATTCTTTTAAAGGAACATAGCAATAAAATGATTCCTAATGATGCATTTGTTTACCAGTTGATTAGTGGCAGAGATCTAAACAATCCCATTTCTTGCTTCCTTTAATCAAATAACTAGAAATCATAGCTTGACTTTCATGCTTATCAATTGGATTTCCAGGGAAGACACAAGACATCTGGAAGCCTGACCTTCCCTCTGGAAAATGAGTAGTAGCAGCTGCAGTGTCATGATACCAAATGAAATTATGTGCATAGAATTAACTACCAGTAAGAATTCAAGAGAAACTATTGGTCCCAATCACATTACGATTGCTTGTTTGGCTTTGCTGTAGCATTTACTATCTAGCAATGTGTTACAAAGACAGAGCAGTACAGGGCGGTAACATTTGGAGATTTAACTTGGGATCACAGCATTTGGTTGTTAGGAATCTTACTAAAATATTCTTGTCCTCATCTTTGGCTAATCTCCTAGTGTGTTTGCAGCAACCTAGAAAACAAAACAGTTCTAGACCCATTCTTTGCCCATGGCAATAAGTTTGCTTCCCGTGTTCCTGTGCTCCAATATATATAACATCATGCAGAATTTAGAAGCTTGTCTTTTTTGATAACATGATCTGGCTTCTGAAGAAGACCTGTGGTACAGGATTCTATGACAACCACAAGAATGAAATTCTGATCACATCTCAATCTACCTCTTCACTTATGTGGTTGTTGTTTGCTCATTTTGACCCTACAGAGTAAGGGTTCTGAGAAAAAGAGGAAGATGGCCTTCTCATATACTCCACAGAAGTGGGAAAGGAAATGTTTTTTTTTTCTTCAGTAATTTCATCTGCCCTATGTTTAACAAGTTTCCATTTTTATTTTCAAAAATATCTGTTGCTTCTCTTTAATGTTCTTGAATTTTTTAAAGGTGTGAGTGCTCTTCACACTTGAATCCTTTTCCACGCTCTCAAATTCTTGTGTTGCAGGCCCATGTGGGTCTAGGTTTAGCATTTGGCTGCTCTGTTAGCTATAAGACTTTGAGCTCCTTGCTTAATCTTCATGAGCCCAGGTTTTCTTATCTGGAGATTAAAAATGAGGATGTGTATCTCCTGGATCCGATGAAAGGACTACATGAGACAATTTGTGTGAATGCATTTTGCACAGTGCCTAATTTTTTTGTAGGTAAATGATGTGGGAAAGGAGTAGGACAGCACATGAGAAAAAAACCACAAGTAGGCATAAGTCACAAAATACTAGAACAGGGAGAGGAGCAGAAAGAATAGGAAATAAGTGTTCAGTGACTAAAAAGAGAAAGCTTGCTGTGGAGAAGAGGCAGGGATTCCGACTGAAGATAAGGTTCTGCTTATCAAGGACTGCACAGTCAGAATCAGACTCGCAGGGTTTCTCTCACTCTTATCTCCAACATCTACTCTCTCCAGAAACCCTGTTTTGAGGTTATTATGGGAGGAAGACTCTAAGGAAGCCAGTAAAGCCATAGATAACCCGATATATTTGATTGGGGGAAGAACAACAGGTATTTTCCTGAGTTTTGACAAGACTGTATGGGGTATTGGTGGAAAACTTATGAGACAGATCATGGCACGCATTTATCCCTGTTTTTGGGAATCTAATTGTCTTTCTCTGGTTACTGTCCATGTCATTATAATGTGTTCAGCGTGGATTCCTTCCTTGAGTCATTACAATAAAAAACAAAGTGTAGACTGGACGACTTGAGCAAAGAACAGTTACTCCTCTTGGTGGAGGCTGAACCATCTATGACTGAGCCGTTGACAGATTCTGTTTCTGGTAAGACCTGTTTTGTTCTTGCGGTCCACATGGTAGAAATGATTAGGTAACTAACTCTGTGAAGTCCTTTTCGTAAGGTCATCAGTCCTGTTTGTATAGGTTTCCCCTTATGATCCAATCAGATTGCAAAGGCCTCAGCACTAAATAGCATCTCACTGGAGGCTAGGTTTCTTTACATGACTTTGGGGATGAGCGTTCAGTCAATAAGGACTTTATATAGATGGTATATTAGTTTTCTGTTATAACTGACCTCAGGAAAATAAACATAAATAGAAAAGATTTAATTTTGTTCATGGCTTTAGAGTTTTCATTCCATGGTAGGTATGACCAATTTCTTTGAGGTCTCTGGTGTACAAGAACATGTCAGGAGGAGGAGGGGGCCGGACAGATTTGTTCACCTCATGGTGGATGTCATAGTTTAAGAAAATGCCCCCATAGGTTCATAGGAAGTGACACTATTAGGAGGTGTGGCTTTGTTGGAGGAAGTGCATCACTAGGAGGTGGGCTTTGAAGTCTCAAATGCTCAAGCCAGGCCTAGTGTGACATTCATTTCCTGCTGCCTGTGGATCCAGATGTACAACACTTCAGCTCCTTCTCCAGCACCATGTTTGCCTGCATCTACCATTTTTCCTGCCATGATGATAATGATCCAAATCTCTGAAACTGTAAGCCAGCCCCAATGAAATATTTTCCTTTTTAATAGTTTCTATGGTCATGATGTCTCTTCCCAGCAATAGAAACTCTAAGACAGTGGGGAAATAAAGCAGATAATAAAGGGACAGAGTGGTTTCCCATCTCCCCTTCAAGGATGTGTTTCCAATGACTGACTTATGAATCTGCTTGTGTACCTGTGTCTGTCTGTCCCTTTGTGTGACTACTTGTATGAGTGAGCTGTGTGTGTTTGCATGTGTTAGTGTCTGTCCCTAGCAAAGGGCTTCACTCTGTATTTATTGAGTAATGTAGAAAGTATCATGTGGAGAAGGAATGAGTTTCTTTACAGAAATCCTCAACAAAGTGTTACAAGAGCTCAAGGTCTCTGACTCCAACTGATCTCAGCTGACCCAGATAGCAATCAATCAATACTCGTAAATGGTTGATTTCAATTGTTGTGATATATTTTAGGAAGTTGTTTTCAACCTCTGTATTTGCTGCTTTCAGCAAATGATACACATGCATTTTTCTGGGCTGGGGATGGAAGAGTACATAACTTATGATCGCAGCTATGCCTTAGCTTGAGTTATAAAAATTGTTAGCTTGGGAAATCCAAGGCCAGTAACTTTGGTTGTGACTTTTTTTTTCTCTGAAAGGCAGGTTAAACGAACAGGCTGAATAAACAAAATGCTAATAGTCTTAAGTCTTAATTGACCTCAAAGAATTTTGTTATTAACATTGGCTGTAAGGTGCAGCAAAGTATGTCTTAGTTTTCTTCTTTCAACATGGGAATATCTTCTATCTGAAAGATATCCAAATTTCGCCTCCCCATACTTCTGTGTCCATAGTAATGTCTGTACCCTTTCCCACCTGACAAGAGAGCCATCTCTGGTCTCTTTTTTTTTTTGGTTTTTCGAGACAGGGTTTCTCTATGGCTTTGGAGGCTGTCCTGGAACTAGCTCTTGTAGACCAGGCTGGCCTCGAACTCACAGAGATCCGCCTGCCTCTGCCTCCCAAGTGCTGGGATTAAAGGCGTGCGCCACCAACGCCTGGCCATCTCTGGTCTCTTTTAAGATAGTTCCTCTTCTGTTCCAGCCCCAGGGCAGACCATTTGGTAGAGATAGAGGAAGTTTGTTACTAGGGCTGAGGGTCAGGTTATAAAAGTCCTTTACTAACATTTCTTATGAAGAACCTTCTGAATCTTTGGGGCAATTTTTTTTTTATGGTACACGTGAAAAATCCAGGGGACATGGTTAGCTTAAGCATTTGTGACACTCCATTGGTGATTTGGGGAAGCTTCAAAAACTATCCTGGAAATAATTGTTTAGTACCAATAGAGATTGGACTGTAAACCCTTACAAGTGGTGGTGAAATAAGCCAACCTCAGACATTGATGCTTCTCTCCTTGTAAAAAGGTAGTTCACTTGAAATAACAGATTCTAGAGATCACCCATAGAGGGCCTTACCCTCCTAGGGAATGGAGTGGGGATTGGGTCGGGGGCTGGGGGGCTGGTGGGAGAGTGGGTGTGGAGGGGAGGGAGAGGGAGCTGGGACTAATATGGGAAGCAAGCTTGTTCCTAATTTAAATATATAATAAAAAGTGTCATTAAAAAGGGTAGTTCACCAAAGTGATGTGTTAAATTTTGAAAGACATGTAACTCCTTAACTGAATTGTATAATACATGTATTATTCTTTCAATACTGTTTGACCTATGTGCCGCCACTAAACTCCCTCAAGTTTCTTCCTGTTTGTGCAACAGTGTTGAAAACAAGTAACATGCTATTCTGCTTGGGATGTTTAAGTATGGAGTTTCATATGGAGCTATGCAGAGAACACGGTATACCACATTATTCCTAGCCGACTGCATGAAATAGTATTAAAACTCTTCAACCTGAATTGTAAAAGGGTATCTACCTGTTTGCCATTTTCATCTAAACTTCACAACTGTGCATCCTTGAAGAAGAATTGAAACATATATGAAGTTTTACTGGATTTCTTCCCACAGATTATATAGCATGACACTTGACCCTGAGACCAAGTCTCATGAATTTTTGTGTCTGGAGACAGGTGAGAATTTATGGCTTGAATGACTCCCCTAAATCCAGAGAAGGGAGAAGAGCTAACTTACCATCTACAAAATCTTTAGTAGAAACACAAAATTATTAGGACTCTCAAACCAAGAAAACTCAAGGTTTGTAAGATAGTTGTTATTTTATAAGCTATATGCCTTTATTTATAACCTGATAAGTTTGTTAAAATCTTAACATTAGTTTTCCCCCAAGTGAGTACATCGTATTAATTGTAAAGGGAAAAGTGTCTGGGCTATATTCGTTGAGGTTGGCTGGGCTGAGTGTTGCTTGGAACCGTGTAGGTGGTTCGCAGTGAGAATCGATGTGATGGTGGCATTTTTTACCATGCCCAGGGGGGAAGTAAGCAAGAACCAAAAAGAACTTCTCTGGCATCTTCCTCAAGGAGCAATGCTGATATCCAGGCCTCCATGTCCCCGAACCTCAAAGCTTAACCAGATTTACCTCAGTCATGCCTGCTGAACTCTGCGAACCCTTTTCTCTCTCACCCTGGGTGGGTCAGAGGAGTAACTACATGGCCAGTTGTCACTAAAACATTTCTTTGCCTCCCCCAAAGCTTGTCTGATTAGCCTCAAAGCATGTTGAACCCACAACAAGGTTACTGGAAACGTCACGTAGTAAATAGACACTTTACAGTAATCGAATCTTGGTGTCACACAGTTCAGACCACAGGCCCTGGCAGCCCAGAGCAAGAGTGGCTTGGAGCAAACTGCACTGACAGGAAGCCAAATCCTCAGTGGGGTCCCACCACAGTGCTTTGGCTTTCAGTTGCAAGGAGGAAAATTTACCAGCCACGACCTCACCTATTGCCGCTAAGTTGCTGTCACTGAAGTAATATTAGGGGGTGGAGGGCAGGTAAATCAGGAAGAAAACCAGTCGAGGTGGGGCTTTTTAAACGATTTCCAAAGAACAACTTTGTGTTCTCAAGTTTCTCATATTATTGATTAATGGTCAAAAGTCATGTGTGGAAGGGAAATCCCCAAGCCTAGTTATGGCGGTTAGACCACTAGGTGGGCTCTGCTGACATTTAGCCGAAAGGATAAGAGACTCTGCTGCTTTTCAAGTGGTTTTGAGCAGCGGTCTATGAATTCTAAATCCATTCCAGGTGAGGTTCAGTCTTTTGACTCCCAAGCAAGAGATCCTGTCCACTAGCTCTAAGCACAGGATAGGGTGTCTCCATTCGCTTGTCCTCAATGGGTTCATTCTCCACGAGCCAGTGTGTCTCTGATGTTGACGGTAAACTGACTTGAGAGGCAATGCTAAATTACCTCTGTTGGGAAGAAAAGTCATTCCCTTTTGTCCTGTGTTCATGGATGCGCTTGGTCCCCTTTCTGGCTTCCTGGGGTCCTCTGTAGAGTCTGCTCTGCAGTCACTGCTCTCCCCTTCCGAATGTGATCCACATTCCTTTCTCTTGAAGCAGATGAAGCAAAGAGGTAAACGATTTCTCTCACATGTCTTCACTCACCTGTGTCACTTAAAGCCCTGCTTTTCTTCCCTTTATCGCTCGCTGTACATACTTGGCTAATGTCAGCATCTCAAATGTCAACTCAGTCACACTGTCATCAAGGAAACAGAAAACAGCTTCCTTCTGCTAACAAGGCCTGAAAGCCATTGAGTCTGAAGAGATCTGTGGATGCTCCCTTGTTATTTAAGTCACAGGTTACCTGGTCTCCCTTAGAGGTGAACCCAGACAGGCTTCTCCTTACTCACAGCTGGCCTTCTCTCTGTTTGTTTACAGATCTTTCTAGAACTGGTGACTCACTGTAAATCCCCAATAGGAACTGGCACTCCAGGGCTGTAATCCTTTTACGTTTTCTTTCCTGAGGTCTAACTTCAAGTTTTACCTTTAGTGGGAGGGTGTTATGGGAAACCTTTTCCTTGAGAGGAGCCTTCTCACCCGCCTGGTTCCAGATCCGCATCAGTCCCAAATAAACACATTGGAGGCTATATTAATTATGAAGCTGTTGGCCTTGCTTGTCTCTTACTGGCTAGCTCTGCTTTAAGTAATTACCCCATAATTGTTAATCTAAGTATGTCTCTTACCGGAGAATAGTTCTGGGCTCCTACCCCCATGGTGGTTACATGTTGACTCTCCTGTTTTTCTCCTTCCCAGAATCCTCCTGAACTCCTAGCCCCTCCTATCTAGATTCCCTATTGGCCAGACAGTGCTTTATTGGCATAAGACTTCCCCAACAGGAGGGAATTCCAGTTCTGTATAACATGTCTTGAGGCTGACTACTGTGTGATTCTTACATATTTCATATATCGTGTTACCATGCACTGTATCAAAAGAGAGTAACCACTGAACTCCTAAGATGAATCTAAAGAGAAAGTAGTGCTATTATTAGCTTGTTAGATAGATAATAAGAAAGGGAATGACAAGCTTTAGTGCTGACTGAAGCTGCTGTCTCATGTACTCTCCTGGGATTGCTTGATCTGAGTGGCTGCGTTATTATCATTTTTTTAAAAGACACTGTATTTTCCTACTCTAAAGGTCCTGTGTGGGTAGGTAGCTTAACAACCTGTCTGGCCAATTCCAGATTCTCAACACTGAAAAGAATATGCCATTTCTGGACAGAGTGTTATATAAGCCAGGCATAACCTGAACTAGTCACCTTGTCATTCACGTGGCTCTGAGCACTACAATGGCTAGGTCACTTTGGCTCTGTGGTGACCAACAGTTTGCAAATAGTTTCTCTTGCATGTCCAAGTCAACTTCTACTGCAGCCGTGTCTGCCATGCATATCTCTTTGCCAATATAATTTTAGACCTGCTGCTGATTCGTCAGAGGTAAATCATGAGTGTTGTGTTGGTACCCTTGCCTGCCTTTATCCAGTTTCTTCTCCAAACCATCAGCTTGTCAAATGGATGAATCCATTTTAGCTTCCAGAGAGACTGTTACTATCGGCTTCCAGACTCAGCTCACGACCTAAAAATAGGTTAAGACTCACTTTAGAAAGCAAAAGAGGCAGATGTGAGCATAATGATTTTTATTTATTCAGACACAACACAGAACTGTTTTTAATGTGTCGATGATAATGTTAACATGCTAATAACAACACATGCTAATAAGTCACAAGTACCGCTTGCCCTCCGTACACACAGGCTCATTTAGGCTTTGTGTTCTCCTTCCTTCATAGAGTAGAAGCTAGGGAAGCTAAGTCACTTGTGCAAACCCTAACTCGGTAGGTGAGGAAGATACAGCTTATCTCAAATTTTACTTAAATTCCATAACTCTTCTCCCCATCCAGATGTTTAGAGAGACCATGAATTTAGGAAGGACAAACAGAACAGTTTAAATTCCAGCCTAGGAAGTTTGCATTCTATCTCTTAGGCAACCAGAAGTCACCATGAATATTTTTGAGCCTGAGAGTAATGTAATAACAATCTCTTTAAGAAGGTTAATTGAATATTCATGGGTAGGAGAGTCAAACACTTGAAGACCATCTGAAAACATACTACAAAAAGATACAGAAAACATAGGGGGAATCGTAGACCTTTATATAAAAAACTAAAAATATCCAAGTTAATGGACAGATAAATCATGTTCTTGCATATTTATTAGCATGGATATTAATGTTATTGTTAACTAAATATTTCCATCTTCCTTTTAGTCTGCAGAATCAATGGAATTCCAATCACTATGTCAACTGCTTTTTATTTTTAAAAAATTATGCAATATATGTTGATGATGTTTTTGTTCTCCAGTTCCTCTCCAGCTCTCTGCCCAACTTCATATTCTCTCTCTCTCTCTCTCTCTCTCTCTCTCTCTCTCTCTCTCTCTCCAAACTAAAACAAAACAAAAAAATGAAAATCAAAGTAAACAAACAAAAAACAAGACAAAAAAGCCCCAAACAAACAAACATAGAGTCAGTTTTGGGTTGCTCCACTACGTGGCATGGAGCCTACCCTGGAGTGTGGTTGAAGTGTGGTCAATATACCCAGTGTCACTCCAGTGGGGAAAATTGGTTTTCCTTTGTCTCTGCAGATATCAGTTATGAACAGCTTCTTGGTTAGGGATGGGACTTTGTAGCTCTCCTTCTCAGACCCTGTCTCACTTTAATCTTTGCAGACCTTGTGTACGTTGCCACAGTTTCTCTGAGTTAATACTGCATCAGGCCTATTGTATTTGGAAGACACCCATTTCCTGGGAGTCACCCATCACCTTGGCTCTTACAGTGTTTCTGCCTCCTCTTCCACACAGGTCCCTGAGCCCCGATGGGAAGATTTTGATGAACCTATTCCATTTAGGACTGACTGTGCCGAACTCTCTTACTGCCTGCATGTTATCGCGTTGTGGGTCTGTCTCTGTTAATTTCCATCTTCTGCAATAAGATTTTCTGATGGGATTTGAGTAAGGTGCTGATCATTTTATTGCTATAATCCTTTAGCAGAATAACTGTAGAAGGCTTTTTCCTTTAGGGTTGTAAACTAATAAATATCAGGTTTTAGATCACTTTAGCAGTCAAGTATGGGTTCCATGTCATGGAGTGGGCCTTGAATCTAATCAAAAAGTGGTCAGTTACTCCCAAAACATTCAGATGACAATAGAACCGGTATGTCTTGTGGAGACATCTTTGTTATAGGTCTCAGGGGTTGAGATTGGATGATACTGATGATGAATTCTTCTACTCTGATAATCTACTGAGTACCTTCAGGTATCAAGACTGCTAGTCAGAGGGAGTGGAGCTTCTCATTGGGTACCTGTTATAGAGTACAGCTGGCATACTCTGCCCCCTTCCTAAGCGTCTCCAGCCCAAGGGCTGGTCTGCTATTCTAGCTACCCTTTTCTGTATAATCCTGCCATTTAGTTACCTGGCTCTTTTGGTCTACCCTTTACCCTCGTGGCTAGTCTCTTGGCTCAGGCCACCCCTCCTGGGTGGAGGCTCCTCTCCTCTCAACCCTGTCCTCACATGGCCTGGCTCAGGGTCATGTTCACTCTGGACTCCCCCAAATGTCCCTGCCTCTGCCTATGTTCTTCCCTTTGTATATAATAAATGGTCTTCACCATACCTAGGAGCAGTCGTGTCCTTCCTTTTCATTTCTCTTATTCAATCCCCTTCCTCCATCTGCAACGCCAGCATGTAAAGTTCTTATAATGTACCATCCTGGGCTCTTTCATCTTCCTGCTCTGTCTTCACTGAGACTGCAGCAGGCCTATGTAGGTACCCTGTATAACCTAACTGACTAGGAACCTTTACCTGCCGTCTCAAGTCTCCTTTGCTATAGAGTAAAAATGTATTTGTCAGGTACAAGTTCTTTTGGAAAAACCTCTAGCCTCCTGAGACATGAAAAGGTTTCTTTTCACTTCCTCTGAAGGATTTTACTCAGCACGCACCAGGAGAACTATACCTGTAGTCACTCATCTAGTTAATTGCTCAGATTCAAGAAGGCCAAGTAGTCTTGACCCTGTCCTTAGCTTAGGCCTCAAGATCTCACGAAGCTGGGAGCCCTTTCTCCCAAGACATTTGTGGTCAAAAGGAATGAAGCCCAGACTTGGGACAAGTGATAACCACTGGAGACATCCACTGGGCCTTTGAAAATATGCTTACACTAAGGTTAGAGGGAGAAACCCGCATCTTCCCTGACCTCCAAGGAGCAAAGACATTTTCACATTGGTTCTTGCTTTCCTTGCCATGGGAAATCCAGCTACATTTGTATAATGTTCAGACTGGTTTTTGAGGTATTTTGTGACTGTTTCAGATAAACTCTCACTATGTAGCCTAGACAGGCCTTCGACTCACAGTCTCCTTTCCCAACCCCTGGGATCATGGGCATGTACTACCACTTTTGACTTTAGGCATACTTTTTATCACGTGACTTCAGTGATGTGGCCTGGGATAAAAGAACTGGCTCATATGTTCCCCCCCGCCAGGAGGTACTTATAACTGTCTCTTACCCAGACTTTTATATGTGCATTTAAGATGATAACTGAAACTCAACAGGCACTCCAAGTTAATAAAAAGTTTCTTCTTAAAAACTTACAGTTTCATTCCACATATGTAAAGGCTGGTTCATCTATACTGTATTTGAAGTATGGATGAAGATATGGATTTAGCTTTTTCCTACAAATGGTTCTCCGATTGCTATAAGCCCATTTCCATAAATAATCGACTTTTCTTCCATGATTTAATGTCTCAGTGGGGTGAGAAGTACAGGCAGATACATTTAGCCTCATTTTATAATTAAGTCATCTCCACTAGTGGGGATGGTTAAATGACTTAAGGTTAATGAAAAACACTGATGAGGTAGGAATAAAACTTCAATTAATATTCTCCCAAGAAAAAGGCTTTTATGTAGCTGGTTTTTTATACCCAAAAATAATCTACAGGGACAAATCAATGATTGAAAGACAATGAAATGTAGCCTTGATGGTCAGTCTTGGATACAACCCAGAATCAGTGTAATTTCTTCTCCCTGTAGTTTCTCAGAATGAGTCCCAAGGTGACATGGTATACTTCCCTTATCTATCAGCTATCCAGAGCTGTGTTTTTTGATAATTAATGATAAAAGTTTAGGGAATGTGTCATATATAAATAAACTGCTATGTTGACTTGAACACCAAATTAAAGAAAACTGATATCAAAGATAAAAGTTTAACTCTTTCTGGTCATAAAGCAAGCACAATTTTTGTTTTGTTTTATTTTTGAGACAGGGTTTCTCTGTATTGTTTTGGAGCCTGTCCTGGAACTCGCTCTGTAGACCAACCAGGCTGATCTGGAACTCACAGTGATCTCCTTGCCTCTGCCTCCCAAGTGCTGGGATTAAAGGCGTGCGCCACCAACACCCAACTGCAAGCACAATTTTTTAAATGATTAACCTACAAATTATTTCTCTCCAAAGACCATTATATATGCTTTATAAAGGGCAGAAATGTACAAAATCACACTTTGCATTTTGTTTTTAATATTTGACAATATTTAAAAAGTTGGTGTGACTTTCCTTGAAAATCCACCTATGGTTTCTAGTGAAATGGAAAACAATCTTGAAAATGTTTCTGACCTGAGCATAAAGCCAACAGGTTGTTTACTTACAAAGTAGAAACTGTCCTTCTACATATAGGAAATGTAGTCTTCTGGGAGTGCCAGAGAAGTCACAACTCATCCTGTTCTGGATACTGGCCCAAGAGTCCACCTGCCCTTGAGACAGAAGAAAGAGTATGTGTGGCAGACAGTATCCCAATGATATTGCCAATAGGGGCACTCTGGGGACAGTTACACGAAGGTACTCTGCAATACCCCTAACAAGACACAGTCCAGTCCTTCTTTGTACACCAGCAGCAACACAGGGCCTAGTTTTTTAAAAAGGTTCTCCTTTTAATTTGTTTAAAATACTTTCCATCTATGGGACAGAGATGTGCCACTAAAGATGACAAAAAAGACTAGTTCCATCTTTCTGTGAGCCTTCCCTTAAAGCATGTGCAAGCCACCCACAGATTTTCTGCAAGTTGTGAGAAGGAACCCTCTAGCTAAGCAATGAAAAACACCCAAGCTGGACCTGCAAGTTAGACTTAGGATAAAAATGCTAGCTTCCTTTTTCTCTTTGGATTATTTCCAATCACTTTAGCATACCATTTATCAGATGAGTAAATTATGTGTACGCAAATGTCCCAGAATTCTCCATGTCTGGCACACAAGTTCTATCAGCACAACTCTATAACCTTCCTTGGCCATCAGCTCTAGCTGTTACCCAAACCCCAAGGAACCTAAGGGGAAGGTACCTCCTTGTTCTTTGGGCCAGTCTCCTTGGGCATTTTCTACTCTCCGGCTCTTACCTAGGGTATCATGGCTAGCAACTGGAGGTTCAGAGGACTCTGCTGGCCCCATCCGAGCTACCCTCAGGTAATGATAAGCCCAGATCCTGGGGAACTTACACTAGGGTGTGGGACTGCATGAAGTAAGGAAGCGAATGACACAGTACCTCACTGTCTTTCAAGTTCAATATTAACCTATTTCACAACATCATTACAGTGATAAAGTATTTCATTGTGTGCAAAGTGTCTCCCAATACATCCTCTTTCATTTCTCTCCTGCTTAATAAGCATTATGGAAAAGAAATTACCTATAAATTGCAAATATATTGCATACACATATCAGAAGACTCAAATAGTAATGGCCTAGTCAAAATAATATTGTATTTTATTTCATGTGAGAAAGAAGTACAGAGCGATAGAAATATAGTCCAGTAGTCAGGTACTTGTCTAAGTGTAGATGAGGCCTTGGATTTGATTTCCTATGTCCCCTGCTCCATTACCCCCAAAAGAGTAAAAGAAACCCTGGGGGCTGCTGTGGCAGCCTTATCAAGAGCAGAGGCCCAGGCTCTGTCTGTTTCATCATCTTCAGTGGGTACTCTCCATCCTCTTGTCAACCTCATGGTAACATTTCAGTTGCTATTGTACCCACCACAGCTGTGGACAGGAGGAGGAAAACTGAAAGGAGGTCACATCCCCCGGTTGAATTATCTTCACCCAAAGTGATTACTCATTGATTACTTCTACCTGCCAGGAAGGCTGGGAAATGTAGTTTGTTTGTTTAAATATAGACACATATCTTCTGTCTGTACAGTAGTTCACTGCTAAAAAATGTTTGGTGAAATGATTATCGGGTTGGTAATTTGTAGTCTCTGACCAAAGAACCTGGGGCTAATGGGTTAAATGATGAGCTGTGAAACATGGCCAGCTGATGTCTTATGGAAGCTCTACGATAAGAGCACTCTCCTGATGATGAATGACCCTAAGTTATTGTATCTGAATGGACTCTTTTGTACCTTAAAGGGTACCAATTGCTTATGTAATTGCAAATGGCAGCATGCATTTTCTGCATTTGGTAAAAATTTGTTTTCTGTTCTATCCCGCACCTTTATAACCCAGAGGCCTGGCTTGCACCCCAGTAGAGCCTAGTGCCCATGGTTTCATGTTTCCCTATGGGGACCACCACCCTTTCTTTGTGACACCCTTTCCATTTGAGTAAATAAGGCAGTCTGTGTTGCATTGATTTTCTTCAACTTGTTGCTTCAAGTGCATTAATTACTGTGTCATGGTGACTAAATACCTAACAGAAACAAGAGAGGAGGGGTCTATTTTGGTTCGTGGTTCAGGGAAAGTTGTTCATCATGGTGGAAAAGGCATGACTGGGGCAGCTCAAGACAGCTGGCCACATCCCAGCCACCAGCAAACAGCTCAGACTGGAAGTGAATGGATTGTAACTCATAAGGCCTAACCTCAGTGGCCCGAGTCCATCTGCCAGCCAGGCCTTGGGTCCCAAAGGTTCCAGAACCTCTCATCATAGTGCCACCAGCTGGGAACCAAGTATCACAGATACTCAAGGGGACATTCCCCATCCAAAGCCTACCAGAGTGTATGTGGACTCCTGTTTTCAGTGCTGGCTTTGTCACTGTCATCTGCCACATTCACAAGTCAATACTTATGATTTTCAACTAAGTACAATCCATGAGTCTTGTTTTCTTGTTGATAATTGTGGAAGAAGCAGTTTCCACCTTTTCTTTCCCCCCTTTTATTGAAGACAGATGTTTGGTTGTTATCTGTTAGAAGTCTGTGGATCCAGAGGGGAGGCCAGGTAGGGAGAACCTGGGAGGAGTGGAGGAAGGGAAATCATCATCAGGTATATGCTATGAGAAACAAATCTGTCTTCAATATATCTAGAATGCCTGGTTCTCCTGGTGTCCTCCATCCCTTCTGGCTCTTACGCTCTTTTTGCTTCCTCTTCCTCAGGGTTCTCTGAGCTCTGAGGGGACAGACTTTTGGAGACTTCCCATTTGGCGCTGTGTGTTCCTAGGACACACACACACTTCTCTCTCTCTCTCTCTCTCTCTCTCTCTCTCTCTCTCTCTCTGTGTCTATCTCTGTGTGTGTGTGTGTGTCTTTCTGTCCAGCTGTGGATCTCTGCATCTGTTCCCATCTGCTACATTATAAATGAAAGGAAATGTTTCCAGCCATGGTTTAAAAAATGTATTACATAATTGAAAAATAACTAGATGCATCTCTCCCCCCCCCAAAAAAAATCTGTTCCTTCTAACAATTGCATTTGGGTCAGAGGACAGCGAAAGATTCTGGTTAAACAGGTTCTTTGTTTTAGGTTTTACTCTATTAAGGCATGAATGAAATCCCACTGGGATTTTGGCTTTCCTGTAAGGTACAATAGGGATACTTCTTCATCATGCACATATGGCCACTGAAGGTGCATGGTGTAGGGCAGCTGTGATGTAGAGAATGAGAAGGCCCATACAGTCTTCCAGTGTCTCTTGGGGTCTCTCTGTAATGAGAAAGTAACCAGGTTAAAGAGGAATCTTGGAGAGAGGCCAATGGAGTACCACAAACCCAACATGACCGAGGATTTCTGAAAATTCTGAAGGCTGCTCAACCTCAGGGAAGATGTGTTGCTTGAGCTGCCCCAGCCATTTATCTGAGATGCAGAGAGTGAGTGAATTCTGACCTCTTGACTGTGTTCACATTTTTCCAGAAGAGGTGGTGAGTATCACCCAGTTTTCACCCTGGGGGCTCCTCTGCTTCACTAAGGCAGACTCCTCAAACCTTTCTTACTTTTCAACTGGAAACTATGATGTTGAAAATAATTACATAACTTTTGGGAGTCTTCACTTAATATGCTCATTTTTGTTTCTATGGTGAATATAGGGGAGCTTCTGGGGGAGTAGCTACAGTTATGCATGAAAAGATGACCACAGCGTTAATTAGTAAATCAGTTAATTAGCAAACATACCACCAAATGCTTAATTTGGATGTTCTGTTGAATAAATAAGCAAAGAGAGTTTCCAAAGCTTTCATTTCTAAGAAGAATTATGCTTCAGAAAAATCCAAATAGTGTAATCAATTAAGGTCCAAAAAGTCAAGTATGTAAGAAAATACATCAGCATCATTAAGGCCTCACTGTATTTCTTATTGCCCATGAATTCATGTTTGGAAAAAGCAAAAGAAATGCCTTTAAGGAGCTAGGCAGAGCAGTGCAGACTTGCAACCCCAGTACTCTGGAGCTGTGGCAGGAGAATCAAGATTTCCTTGCTACATAGTGTGAGACACTCTGTACAAAAGCAAAACAAAAGGCCATCCACTTAAAAGTCATTGTGTGTGTATGTGTGTGTGTGTGTGTGTGTGTGTGTGTGTGAGTGTGTGTGTTCTCCTGTTGTTTTCTTGTTTAAGAAAGGCAGAAGTTTGCCTCGGTGATTCACTCAGCTTCAGGAAGACATAAAACATACACAAACAAAAAAGCACTGAAAAAAATTAACATTTTTTTGACAAATAGTTGATACATAAACTATCACCAGACAGTTTTAGCACCACTTAACTCCTGCTACAACCACAGAGATGGGGATGGAAAGTCTATAAATTCAGTTAGTGATTTGCATACTGGAGCCACATGCAAATACTGGAAGAGAGGCCCAGAGCTCAGGCTTTCGCATTTCCCACACTCGATTCTGAACTCTTTTCTCACTTGTAATCAATACCACATAGCTCACTGCATAGTCATGTGATACTGGTTTGAACACCAGGTAGACTGGAATATCATGTGCCATAGAGACAGATATTATATCCAGTATGTATCTCTCACAATTCCTTTTACTTCCTTGCATCCATCCGTCTATCCATTTGTCTAGCGAATATTAAAATCCAGGACCTATTCTATAACTATGTCAAGAGTATGACCTGAACAGGGTCTGTAGTTCTAGGAGGTTTGGGTGAACAAGAACAAGAGGGGGTGAACATGATGAAATAACTAAGGTAAGACAGAGAAAGGGACCCTGAATCTGAATTCCTCTCCAAGAAATAGATGCTTGCACAATGACCTGAACGAGCAAGAGCTTCCAAAACCAACTGAGTTGGACTGTGCAACTGACCTGCAGAAGCCCCGTGGAGACAGAAAACACCAAGAAAGGGGCATTTGAAACGAGCTGGAAAGGGGGCAAGAAAGTGCTCTCATTATTTCTGAAGGCCACCATTAGGCATGTAGATTGTATATGGAAGGCTGTTCAGGATTTTACCTGAGGAAAAAAATTAAATGTTCTGATTTAAACTTCTAAAAGATTTCACTGCCTAGTGTGTGCAGCTGGAAGTGACGAATGGAGAGAGAGATTGCGTTGTCTTAGTATCACAATATCAACATTATTACAAGAAGATCTGCTCACGGGACAGAAGCCCCAGATTACAAGTAAGCTAAAGGTAAGTACTGCTTTAGCAGAGGACCTGAATTCAGGTCCTAGCACCCACATTGGGCAGTTCACAACTGCTTCTAACTTCAGCTCCAGGGAACCAGTAACTTTTCTGGCTCACACAGGCAACTGCGCGCACGCACGCGCGCGCGCACACACACACACACACACACACACACACAGAGACAGAGAGAGAGAGAGAGAGAGAGACAGACAGACAGACAGACAGACAGACAGACAGAGACCAAAAATTGCCCATATGTTTGGCATAACAAATGGAACAAGTGAGGATGTCTTTCCCTGAGCTGGGAGGAGCTGGGAGGAGGGGTAGGAGTGCTGGAGGTGAGGTAGGGAAGGGGAAAAAAGTTCCTTTTAGGGATGTTGACATTAAGACTGAAAGTTCAACAGGCAGATAAATGCAGTATCCAAATGAGAAATCACCAGCCCACATATGCTACCTGAAACCATTGCACTGCAAAAAAACTACATTCAATGGTAACGTGGACAATTTAAAAGGGGAAGCTTCCTAAACAGCAAAGAATATTGGTTGCTAACAAATGAGCAAATGAAACAAAAAAGATGCAAAGTGAGTTTTCATTAGGTATCAGAAAGTGAGTATTCAATCCCTTTCTAACTTTTGATAGAAGAGGACATTTATTGGCATGTTGCTTTAATGCCTTCACAAAGTCATTGAAAATAAGAGCCCTTGATGAGAATCAGAGTAATGGGAGAATGGACACAGTCTACTCATTGGAATTCCATTTAAGTGAATATTTGTATACATTTCCCATAGTTCACACACTGGACTTATTCATAAGCAGAATATTGGAATGACATCTGCCTGGAATGATAGGCTCACTGGTAGTTTATTGTATCTACTTTGTGTAGGAAGAGATCTAGGCACCTGTGCCACTGACCATGCCTGTTTTGGTCATGGCTACAGGTACCTAGGTCTCTCCCTACATCTTTGAAAAACTTTTAGTTTAATAAGCATACATAAAACTGGGAGATGATGGAATGGAATAATGACATCTTTTCTTAGAGAAAAATGTATATTCTTCTTTCTTAAAAGCTTTTTATTGGAAGTATGTAAGTAATATGGCATTGTTTGAAAAATCAAATGTAAAACTCACACCAATTTTTGTCAGAACTTTCCAATCTTAGGCCTATGTCTAGATCAATAACATTGCCAGTTTTTTTAAATGAATATCTGGGGTCATTTGCTCTTTTGCATGTGAGCATGGGGGGACATGGGTATGTGTGCGTGTGTCATGTATGTGTGTGCATCTATGTGTGGAAGGGGTGTCACTGGGGACATGCAAAATAAATTGTTGCTGCTTCCTCCAGGTCCCCCTTTATGATGCAGCTAGAGGTGACAGATGATAGCAATCCTTTTCCCTGGGGAATTATTGGTCAAAGAGAGAAATGATTACCTCCTCTCCTGGGGATTGCATGCAAAGCATACTGGGTAGACAGTAAACAGACACAAAGATAGATACACAGAGGCCTCAGGGACTCCCTCTGATGCAATGTGAGCCTTAGAATATTGCTGAATGGTTAAGTGAGCAAGCCTCCATCTGGTCTACCTTCCTGAATCCTACACTGCTTCTCTCCTCCCACTTCTTGTGAAAGCATGTTCCAAGAACGGCTCAGACAGAATCACAATTTTAACTTCTCTGGAACACAGTTAAAATGACTTCTATATAACCAAGACATGAGCGTTGCACAGATACTACAAGTATGTGTGTGTGTGTGTGTGTGTGTGTGTGTGTGTGTGTGTGACATAGCCCCTTTAGTGTTGCTTATATGAACATACATTTTGGGCTGCCCCTTTAGGATTGTATAACCTATCAGACTGATTCTACCTCTGTTAGAAGTCACTGATAGTTCTTCATTGAGTTATAGAGTCTTCTATAATCACCTCTCCCCACCATACAAGGTGGTATGTAGACTGAGGTTGTCATTACACTGGTCTTGCTGAGGCTATTCTATTGCTGAGATTTCATGGACACAGTTTCCCTGTCATATCTAGAAGACACTTTATAGCAGCAAGTACCCTGGTCCTATGGATTTTACACTGTTCCCATCCCCTCCAGTAGTTGTAGCAACTGGAGCTTGGCCACTCACAGTTGCTTATTCTCTGCATTTTGACCAGATGCATATCTCTAAAGTGGCCTCCATCTGCTGCTAAAAGAAACTTCTTTGTTGAGAGGTTAGAGTCACACATATATATGGGAATAAGAATAAGTACTTAGGATACAGTTCCAAATTAGGTTAGGAAAATGGCAGTGGTAGGTTCTTATACAGTGCTCCTCCAAAGGGCCATAAGACTATCTAACAAAAACCCCAGCACTGGCCATGAGAAGCCTCCCTTGATCAGAATGCTTCAAAAGAATCCCAAACCAACATAGGCTATGCCATTGCCCTGAGCTTCTTCCTAGAACACGAAGAAAAGATCCTATTGCTGATTATATCACACACTTCTGACAAAGGATGTGGAGGAATTGAGCTGAGCTGACCTGGAGGCCTGGTCTCCAAGGACAAACTCTCAGAAGGTGCTATGCAAGCTGCCGAGGAAGAAGAGCGAAACTCTTAGCCATGTGCACAGCCTGTGAACTACACCAACGCTTGCTATCCCCAGAGGCACAATGATGGCACTATCACTTCGTAGGTTACCAACAGCAGTCTCATTGAACTTCAGGTCCTCTTAATAGGAGGGGATTACTGTCTGGATACTGTAAACCCAGCCAACTACCCATACCTGGAAGTCATTTCCATGATTAAAATTAGCTTGCAAAACTTTGCCAAAATCCTCCTTGGAGCTTTTGTTGATATTGTAATGAACTCTTAATATAATTTGGGAAAATTTCTATCACTAAAAGACCGACTCTTCCTAATCTTCAACAGTGGGTTTATTTCCTAACATAGCAGATGTGCTGGCTAGTTTTATGTCAACCTGACACCAGCTAAAGTCATTCGAGAGGGGAACCTCAATTGAGAAAAAGCCTCCATGAAATCCAGGTGTAGGATGTTTTCTTAATGAGTGATTGATAGGGGAGGGCCAAGCCCATTGTGGGTGGTACCATCCCCTGGCTGCTGGTCCTGAGTTCTATAAGTCTTCTCCAACTTACTAAGTGATATTACTATATTCCCATGATCTCAGGACAAAATATGATAATTTTCTTTAGACTTCTGAAACTCCCCCAGGTGCTCTACAGTCAAGATTCATTTTTTTAATGTAGTAATGGCTTGCCCCCACTACTCCCAGCTGCCCTGACTTTTGTTTGTTTCTATTATAGCAGCTTCCTTGTTGTGGTTGAAACATCATTTCCCTTCACAGCAGGTTCTCAATGCAGTAGTCTGCATGAGAGGACCTCCTGCTGGTCAGAGAGTGTCCTGCCTGAGAGCCTTTGGTGGCTTTTCCTTTGGCTCTTATCTTCCTGGCATTGATAATACTAGCTATTAAACTGACTCTCCTAAATCGGTTCTCCAAACCAGACTTCTCTTTCTCCAACTCCATATTGGCCTACCCAACTCTCCGCAGCACCTGTCTTCCTAAAGTACCGCGAACTTAGCACTGTGAAATGGGATCTTGTGATTTCCATGCTCACCCTAAGCTTACTAGTCCAGCAGTCCTCTCTGGCTCAGCAAAGGACATCATTATTTTTACATTACCTTGGGTAGAATGTGATCATTCCCTTTAGACCTCAGCTTTAGTTCTTCACACTCTCCATCAGCTGCTGTAGGGTCAAGATGCGGAATAACTGTTTACCCCAGTGGCCTAAGCACTGTGGTCCTTTTTTTGTCCCTATTGCAACAGCTTTCTTGTTACTCTCTATGCATCTCTGTAGTGACTGTAGGGAAAAGGGCCCAGCCAAAGAAGAAACACACCCTGAGCAAAGCCAAAGAAACACACTTTGGCCCTGCAACCAGAACCAAAGAAATGTACCCTCATCCTGAAACGAGTGCCAAAGGAACACACTTTGTTCCTGGAATCAGAGTCAGTGAAACAAACACACCCTGGCCCTAAAATTGGAGCCAAAAGGTTAAAAAGGACCAGAGAAAGAAACACTGGCAGAGGGCAGCCATTCTCCTGGATTCTTCCCTTCCAATAAACCCCTTCAATGAGCTTTGGGTGAAGATCTTCTTTTACAGAGCAGAGGCCACCCTGGGCAGAGCAGAGCCAGCAGGGCTGTAACACTTTTGCCAGGGAAACCTTCCCTTGGCAGAGCAGAGTTGTTACACTCTGCTCTCTGCTCTCTGCGCTCTCCTGGGAGCAGAGCTGAACTATAGCAACTTAGCCCAAGAAACCTCCTGCCGAGCAAAACTGCTACACTGGGCGAACATCCCCAGCTGGAAGACCCTGTCCTGCAGGAGCAGAGCCTATACACTGGGGAAGCCTTTCCTTGAGGCAGGGCTGTAAGCTGCTAAACTTACTACAACCTGTGGTAGTCCTTGGCTCCGGAGTTCCAGGATACCTTTCCATCTGAGCTGTATAACACTCAGTATTCTGACTCCCGAGTGCCAGAATACCTGTCCGACCGGCTCCGTCCAAAATGCCTACAGTAACCAGAATGAGACTGCTGTCTGTGAGTGAGATAAATAACATCATGTATCTGCTTACAAGTGTCCCTGTGTTTTCACTTGGGGCTAAGTTAAGCCTCAAGTACTTTCAGTATCTCCAAGGCTCTTTCCCGGGGCCCCTCTGCCCCTCTGATGTCTCTTATGACTAATCTTTGTCCTGCACTCTAGCCTCCGTACATGAAGGCTGGTGACCCCTCAGGTATTTGTATATGCACTTGTTGCCCATATAATCACCAGGTTCATGCCTGCACTCTTTCTGGGTCTGGGTATATACTCTGATGCCTGAGCAAACTTTCCATGTCAGCCACATGTACTACACCTACTTCCCCCTAGACTGAGGGATGCTGGGAGAACCTGGTGGCCAGGTCTGCTTTGACGTGTTAAATAGGTACCACAACCCTTTGTCCCAGATGTGAGACCTAACAGGGATCACTCCCTAAGAAAGGAAGCACTTCAGAAGCTGCAAAGGACAAAGAAATACAATCACTTTGTAGCCTGCAGAGAAAGACAATGCTGCTGAATTTATGTTACCTTCCTGGGTTTACTCTAGGGAGAGCTGGGTCAGACTCCTAACCCATAGAACTGTAGGCTTGTTAGTTTATAGGGATTTAAAAACATGTATTATTTTTTGAGATTTCATATTTGAGTACTGTATTTGCATCATTTCCACCCTATACTCTCCCTACTCCGACTACCCCCATGTCCTTCCCAACTCCCCAGCCTCTTCCTCTCTATTTCTGTTATACACAGGAATGTATGTATAATACAACTCAATGGATCCATTAGTGTTGTTCTTATGTATATGTGTTTAGGGATGACCACTTGGGGGGCTAATTCCTGGGGAAACTGATTCTCTGGCATCTCCTCCTTAAACTCCCCCTTAGTCTGTTTTCTATGGCTGTGATAAAACACTCCAAAAGCCGCTTGGGAAGGGAAGGACTTACTCCACTTCCATATCTCAGGTCCCAGTCCACTGAGGGAAGCCAGGGCAGGAGCCCAGAAGCAGAAGCCATGAAGAAGTGCTGCTCACTAGCTGGCTCCTTGTGGCTTGCACAGCCTGCTGTCTTGTACACCCCAGGACCATCTGTCCAGGGATGGCTCTGCCCACAGTGGGTGGGTTCCTTTCACATTAATCATCGATCAAGAATATGCCCCATACACTTACCTACAGTCAATGTGTTGGAGGCGTTTTCTCAGTGAGGATTCCCTCTTCCCAGCTACGGCTATGTTGGTGTCAGGTTGGTGAAAACCCAACCAGCAGAAGCCCCGTTTTCACCCATGGCCTTGCTTGCTAGTTCATGGAGAAAGCCCCAGCCCTGAAGCTTCCTCTTGCAGCATCTCACCCTTATGCTCCTCTGCTGTACAGCACGTTGTGTTTTGAATGCTTGTCCCTCTTGCCTACTGGACGGTGTACTCCAGCAGCGATTGCTTCTTTATACTCCACCAGCATCACTTTCTAAATCGTGATTGTTTTCATCAACTTTGGCCACTCTGAAAAAGTTTCACCTCCAGTTCTCTTCTATCGCAGGCTCAATTTATTGGTTCACCTTGAAAGTTAAACCTAGAATAGTGGTTTGGTTTTGTAGTATCTTCTTTCTTCCCGTTCTGTGGTGAGCCTACTTTAACCAGTCCCTTCTACTGTCCTGTAGACATTAACCTTCCCAAACCCACCAACAATTGCTCCATTCCTAAACAGTCCCACCAGCCATTTATCCATCCGTATCCTATTTATCAGCGATATTTGTACCTCCTTAACAAGATAGCATTCTGACTTTCCTGTGATCCAGTGGTTCTAAACTCCCTTGTTGGATGTGTATTTCCTTAATTGTGAAGTCTCATGTTATTCTAGCCTCCCCAAAGGCCTTTGTCACTTTTAACTCCCAGATAGAAGGAACTCCGCTAATAAACCCACAAATCCTCCTCCTGGAGACCTTGCTCCAATCACAAGTAATCTGTGCAAACTGCACACCCCTTGGGAGATAGCATTCTAGGTCTACCGACCCTCTGTGAGTTTAGATGACTGCAGCTGTTCTCATACAAGAGGAAAGAAGGGCCGTCTCTTCTCTCATAATTCTGCAAGAATTAAGTGGCGGGTGCAATGGGGACTTGTGATTTATCCTCTGCAAGGCAGATGAGTGCTTGTCCCCTTCCCCCAGAGGCCTCCTCAGCAGAACTGGAAGACATCAGAGCCTCAGCCATGGCGGAGGTGGTGGTAACAAGATAGCAGCTGAAGATCCAGAGTTGCAGCATCGGGCAGCGCAGGCGGCAGCGCCTGTGCAGGATTGGAGAGGTCCATAAAGGGTGAGAGAAAGAATAGTCAAGAAGGCAAGGTGGGAGGCTGTGGGGGCCGGTGGAGGAGGGTGGGAGAAGGGTGGGAGGCAGTGCAGTGATAATCCAGGGGAGGGACCCAGCGGAGAAGACAGGTGAGAAGAGTCTTCAGAGTCCCTGCTTGGTTTTTCCTGGGCTTCTGCTGCAACTTGACCCTGCCTCACTTATTCAGTTTGTCCTTGATGCAGCCACCCAAGAAGCCCCTTCATTTGCTAACACCTGTTTGTATCTCTGACACTTGAAACAAACGTGTGTGCAAAGGGTACAGGAAGGTATCAGAGGGTGATGCGGAGCAAGAGGCTCTGATGCCGGAGGACGCCAATGACTGATGACTGGGTAGAAGCAGGTGTAAATAAACGCAATCTCTTTGTGTAGAAAAGTCCGCACTGTTAGCACACGAATGCAGTTAGAAGAGAATGGGAGAATATCTCCAGGTGGGAAGGTTTCTGAAGACTCCTGTTTTTCCTGTTTGTTTTTCTATATGTTTTGAACTTGCTGTAGTGAAAATATAAAGATAAGCATATGTTAATTAGGATTTACGGCAGTGGGGGTGCTTCTCATCATAAACACACATATTGGCATTCTGGTGTTTTCCATTGGCTCGTGTGATTTTAGTTGAGTGTGAGCAGGCCTCTTGATAGTGAAAGACAGAATCGGAACAACCTTCCCTTCTAATAGAATTTGTGTCATTTCCAAAATGAATTGTTTCATTTCCTGATGACTGTCACTGCTCTTGCTCTACTGGTCAGACTTTATATATTTATATTTTGCAATATTTATCATATGCAAAAGAGCATAGTAACAGTCCCATGAATACCAGTGATCCGTGTTCCTAGCTTTAACTATAGCCCCTTGCAGTATCGCATGCTTCCTTGGTCCTTCCTTCTCTGATGAGGTAACCCATATCCTGTATCATGCCTTTGCATCTTTCCACTGATCATCTGCAGGTAAGCACATATAATACCACATGCTTGTTCCAAACTTTGTTAAAATTGTTTGTAGACTTTTGAAAATTGCTTTTTCCTTATATTATTTTCTAACACTTATCATGATGCCTGTGTGGCTGCAGTATAGGTCAATCACTGTACATCACAAGTTCTTTTGTGACTACCTGCCTTTTTTTGTTTGTTTTCTGCTTTTAGAGACAGGGTTTCTCTCTGGAACTAGCTCTTGCAGACCAGGCTGGTCTCAGACTCATAGAGATCTGCCTGCCTCTGCCTCCTGAGTGCTGGGACAAAGGTGTGCTCCACTACCTCCTGGCAACCATCTGATTTTTATTGTTGACTTTACTGGAGAACATTCAAATGAGCGGAGTTTGCACACTTAGAAATTTTTGATATAAGCCTTTTTGTACTTCCTTCCTCAAGACCAGTGCCGGTGGGTTGTATGTAGTAGAGTGGGATGGTCTAGTCTTAGGGTGGGCAGATATTTATCTTATGAGGAACAAAGTTGTCTAAAGTTAATGGCACATCTTCTTGTGTCCATCATGACATATAATGTGCCTTCCTTGATCCTCTTGGGTAGAGAAATAGTGTAGCACAGTTGTAGTTTTGGAAAAGAACTCTGGTACTTATAGTCAAGATAGACTTGAAAGAATAGAGACTTAATAAGGAAGTTATGTTGTAGTAATATAATTTCAGTAGGAATTAGGATCCCATTCTACAAAGTAAACAATGGATAAGGCTGATTGATTATTTTAATTATTTATTAAATTGTCAAGAAAGCTATAACATTAGTAAAACTCTAGCATCTTTAGCTGGAGTCAATTTCTTCAAATACTTTTTCCATATATTTAAGAATATCAATTAATTTAACCAAATGTTTATTCAAAAATGTCCTGAGGGGGAAAATGTGTCTGCATAAAATTGTCCTTGCCTTTTCCTAATTAGCTCAGATTAAGGCATTAAAAGTAACCTAGAGAAAACCTAAACTTGACAGGAGGATCATATAGACATTTGGAAACACTATACTATTTTATATACAGAACTTAAGCGGTCTTAGACAACTGTAATAAAAATATCTTGAGAGCCATATATGAATCAAATCAAAAGATATGATAAGCAATGGTCATATAGAAACGAATCAAAGAGACCCCCTCTTCAAGCACCTCAAAGTTAAGGGAGAAAGGGTCAAGAGATAGAAGTTGCAATCCAGTGACACCGAGAAGGATAAAGAAGAATTCTAATTCAGTCTTGTGGAGCTGAGGAAGCAGGGGTGGTGTGTGGTGGGGTGAGTTGACACCCGTGAACTCAATTTTGGAGGCAGTAGTTAGTTACTCACATGGACTTTTGGAACCAACAATACAAACTGTGGAGAGATGAGGTTAAATGAAGGTTATGCTCTGTTATATTCTTCCTGGCTATGCCCACTTATGAGGGAACAGTTTACTGTGTTATCAAAGGACTGCTGGGGAATGGGATTAAGTAAAAACATTGTGGAGTGACACACATGTTTGAAGATTCCATGATGGAGCACATCACATTGTAGGCCAACATAAGAAATGATTTTGTAAAGATGATTCTGACGTAGACAGTTACTGAATTTTGCCTTGCTGTGATCTGAATTTGAAGGCAGCAACTACCTTCTCCGTCATAGTTATATCCCACTCAGCCTCGTTAAGTGTCACACCACCTTTTACTGTTGAAATACGGCTATTTAGCTTACACAGGCAGGCTCCATCTCATTGTATTATCTAGTTTCTAGCACTAAGGGAAACCTAGAAAAGGTTTCCTGGCTGAGGCACTAATGGCTTTATTTCTAAGGTCTTTGGATCTATAGTATACTGTATCTCCTCCTTGCTAACTGCTCTGTCTGATTTTCAGCTCAGCCCTAACTAGACCATCGTCCGTGTGCTCTTTGAGCCTGCTTGTATTACATCTAGAAGACTATAGAATTGCTCCATCCTGGACCTCTATTGAAGGGTAGTAGGTGATGCTGTTATAGTTATTCTGGGCAACAAGGATGAACAGGATTGATTATTCAGCTGGGATATATGGTCACCCTTAATTTGTGGGTGGTGAGTGTTTCACCTCATGTGCATTGGCTGTTTGCTTCCTGTAAATAACTTGCCAGGCTCGGATGACATGACTGTGCATTTCTTTTGTCTGAGAAATTTCCTTGCTAAGATTTTTGTTCTTTTGAGTTTGCCTTTTGATCTTCTTACTCTCGTGTCTTTCAAGCCTCCAAGATCATTGCACACTTCAGTCCCCTGAATCAGAGGCAGAAAGAGCAACCTAATTAGGGTGTTGAGTATGATGCCTAGGAAGGAAAAGGCTCTTACAGCGTGGGTGGCATTTTATACGTCACAGATCTACTTGTCATTCAGATATCCCCCCCTCAAAACACTATGAGGTTGGTGTTATGTACATTTAGAGGCATACAGACGCTATCTTAAATTTCCAGTGCTGATGAAGATTCCAACCCAAGATTACGGAGGATGAGCTTGGGCAGTGCCCAGAAAGCCAGGCTGCAATTCACAGTGCTGGGGTTACAACGGAAACCGATGGATGCATTTATTAAGGCCTCGGGCAATTAAACATAGATACTGCTGACAAGACATGACCTAATAGAGCGGTTTGCCACCAATTTCCTCTGGCTTCACCGGATTATGTTAGGAAAAGGAACTAAAGAGTAGACTATTCCAGTTGCTGTGGTTAATTGGCCTCATCCAAAGGAGGCTGAGCCTCGATGGAATCTAGTCTCTGCTGTGCTCCAGGGGAAAGTGTGCAGGGCCAGTTATCCGCATTGAAGCAGGACTTCATTATCTAGGGTTCGAAGTACTACTGTTCAAATTCTGAGTGCCACAAAATTGCTCATGAAATCCCTGTCATTGGGCAAGCTCCTTTCTCTAAACTGTGAGACCCAATCTGTGGGTGGGGCTGGAATCCAACATCCTGCTGTCATCTATCAAAGTTCTCAGTAGCATCTGGCTGAGATATAGGACGGTGGGAAAGTCATTTATTATCTAAGATTTTTCAGGTTTCCAGGAGCCAGGCAGGAGGCTCCCCAGCTAGGTCCTATGCTGAGTCACACCTGAGAAATTCTGTGGTGGCAGTGGCTCTGGAGCCTGCCCTGGGCTCAGCCCTACTGCTGGTGCTGGGCTTCTGGGCACCCTTCCCTCTGGAAACTTGGTCTACCTGCTGGCATTGCTAACAGACAGACTCTAGGTGACACATGCTCAGGGGCATCACTCTTGGGGTTTGTGATACCACCCAGTGTCTCGGATGCAAAGCACATTGGGAATCCTCCAAATGTAGGAAGTGTGTTCATTTGCTTATGTGAGGGCTAGAACAGTGGCAATGTGTTCCCTTGGCTACTGATGCCTTCAGATTCCCTTCCCCTATCTTTGCCATTCAGTGCAACCAGTCTCCTTCCTTCTCACTCACTCACAACCAAAGCCTTCCTGAGAATTGAATTCTCTGTGGCCTGTTACCACTGACTCACCACACTTGTCCAGGCCTGACTTTATCCAACAATGGAAACCCCTAGATTCAAACATGAACTCTATAAAGTATTACCATGGAAACCCCCAACCCTCCCCAAACCAGAGCCCATAAAACTATCCTTGTCCAGGAAGGAGATGCTCAGATCTCACAGAGAGAACTCACGGTTGGTTAAGAGAAGATACACCCTAGTCTTCACAACCATCAGTCTAGAGGGCCACAGTACTTCTTTTACTTATACCCTTCATCTTAGTCCTTGTTCTATGTGAAGAGACACCATGGCCAAGCAACTCTTGTAAAAGAGTATTAAATGGGGCCTGGTTTACAGTTTTAGGGGTTAGTCCATGATCATCACAGCAGGAAGCAGACATGCATGGTGCTGGAGCAGTAGCTACAGAGCTTTATATTTTGATCTGCAGGCAGCAGGGAAGGAGGGTGAGAGAAAGGGAGGGAGAGGGAGATGGGGAGATACAGAGAGAGTGAGAGCAAGAAGGAGCCAGAGCCAGAGCCAGAGCTAGAGAGAGAGAGAGACAGAGAGAGAGACAGAGACAGAGACAGAGACAGAGAGACAGAGAGACAGAGAGACAGAGAGACAGAGAGACAGAGAGACAGAGAGAGCGAGCCAGGCATGAGCTTTTAAAACCACAAAGTCCACCCTCCAACAAGGTCACACCTCCTAATTTTTCCTAAAACAGTTCACCACTTGGGGATTAAGCATATGTGAGCCAATGGAGGCCATTCTCATTCAGACACCACACCCTTTATTAAAAATTCGTCTTAACTATTGGATGGATCTAAGCACTGTTGAGGAAGTAGTAAACAATACTACAGTCCTGCCTGTCAAATGCTTACAGTGTGAGAGAAACGGGCAATGGAGAAGTAATCACACAAGTTCTCCATGTGATCTACACACAGCGGTAACCGAGTTTGAAGAACATGGAGGAATTTGAAGGGATAGAAAGTGTCTGCTGTGTGTTCATTCTACCTGGTGGTCTAGGAAAGAGATGTTTGAACACAGATCCGAATAAAGGGACCGCATGGACATGAAGAGATTTGTGATCAGGGACAGGTCTGGGGCAAAAGCACATACAGATGTTGGAACAAGAGGCAAGGCAGTGTTTGTGAGGTATAGAAAACCCTGAAGATGAAATGAGACTTTAACCAGGACCTAAATGTGGAGGGCATTTGGTTTGCATTTCAGGGCTTGGCGTTTATCCTCAGAGCATCAGATGAGAAGTAATAGGACTAGGTTCATATTTCTCAAAATTTCTGTAATTAATGCTGGGATGTACATAGTAGGTAATGTGGGCTCACTGCGGAAGTGGGGGAGCATAATCCATGTGGAGAGGCACGCTGGGTTGAACTAAGATGGGAATGAGACAGACAGAAAGACAGGAAATTAAAGGGATCCTCACATCCTGACTCTTAGTCTTAATTTCTTACTGTCTGAGGGAAAAGGATTTCAATCCATCTAACAACAAAAAAAATCACTGTTTTTTTTTGGTTGCCTACAGAGAGACGATGATCTCTTTTATAAGAAACATTTCAAGCAGAAGAATTGACAGCCACTGAAACCTGTTTCAGGCCAAAAACAAATGCTTCAGCTCCGGCGACCTTGCTTTTAGGTTATCAGCATTATTCTCTCCGTGGAACAGAACAATACCCCTCAAAAGCCACCTCATAATTTTATTCACAGAAGGAAAGTCGTTAGGATGAGAGTTACAAGGGCAGGAGAGATGGCTCAGTGGTCAAGAGCACTTGTTCTTCTTGGAGAGGACACCCATCATTTCCGGCATCCACATGGCAGGTCACACCCATGTGACTCCATTTCCAGGGAGTCTACCACCTCTCCTGGCCAGGCACACATAGTACACACTCATACACGTGGGAAACACTCATGCAAATAAAATAGTTTTAAAAGTTAAGCAAACCAAATATCTGACTGAATTTTAAAATATTACTTAATTTAATTTTTTAATGTTAGCCTTGAAGCCTAGTTGTAAATAAGATCCTTTAGACATCCTAACTTTGCAGTGATAAGGTGATTGCAGCTGAATTGTGGCAGTTGTATCTCCTGAAGGTCAGAATGGTTCTCTGTGGTTAAGCATCCTTGAAGCTTCAGTTGAGTTTTTCTGCTGTATCAGAAACCCAGGCTGGTGCTTTCCCAGGGGACTCCTCCATTGCTACACACACGCTTGCTTGCATGTATATACACAAGAATGCATGCATACAAGCATGCACGCACAAGCATGGTCTACATTCCCAAAAGACCCTGACTTCATTGTAATTCATTTGCATTGTGGTTTTGACCCCTGCCTGTGGGCTTTTAGAATCATCCTGGGGTTCTGAAAAGGAGATCCTGTCCAGCATGATTTAGAAGGGTGAATTAGTCACTTTACTCACCACATAAATATCCACAAAATATTCTTTGAAGATCTCAAATATAGAACCTGATGGTGTGCTGGTGCCCCTCAGCTGGGCTCAGTCCAGTCTATTGTCAGAGCCCATGAGTTTTTGCCTTGTTTTGCTAAGTAAACCCATGTTTAAACTGAAAAACAGACACAAGCAAGTATTCTAACCCTGAAAACCACAGAATCACATAATGTTGTGAAGCATTTCAGCACGACTTCCACTTCTGAGAAGTCAACACTCATCCCTTGGGCATGTGTTCACCATCCTTTTCTTCTGTAGACCAGGCTGGCATAGAATTCACAGAGATCCACCTGCCTCTGCCTCCTGAGTGCTGGGATTAAAGGTGTGTGCCACCAACACCTGCCTTTACCATTCTTTTCTTTTTCTTTCCTTTTTTAAAATTTAAATTAGAAACAAGCTTGTTTTACATGCCAATCCCAGTTCCCTCTCTCTCCCCTCCTCCCCTGCCCCCCACTAACCACCTATCCTATCCCTTTTCTGCTCCCCGGGGAGGGTGAGGCCTTCCATGGGGGATCTTGAAAGTCTGTCATATCATTTGGAGCAGGGCCGAGACCCACCCCATGTGTCTAGGCTAAGAGAGTATCCCCCTATGTGGAGTGGGCTCCCAAAGACCATTCGTGTACTAGGGATAAATACTGATCCACACCGGAGGCCTCATAGATTAACCAGACCTCCAAACTGACATCCTCATTCAGTTTGGAGTTTGGAACAGTCCTATGCTGGTTTCCCAGCTATCAGTCTGGGATCCATGAGCTCCCTCTTGTTCAGGTCAGCTGTTTCTGTGAGTTTCTCCAGCCTGGTCTTGACCCCTTTGCTCATCACTCCTCCCTCTCTGCAACTGGATTCCAGAGTTCAGCTCAGTGTTTAGCTGTGGGTGTCTGCTTATGCTTCCATCAGCTACTGGATGAAGGCTCTAGGATGGCATACAAGGTAGTCATCAATCTCATTAACAGAGAAGGGCTTTTAAGATAGCCTCTCAGACTATTGCTTAGATTATTAGTTGGAGTCAACCTTGTAGATCTCTGGGCATTTCCCTAGTGCCAGATTTCTCTTTAAACCTATAATGGCTCCCTCTATTATGGTATCTCTTTTCTTGCTCTCCTCTATTTTTCCCCTGACTCGATCTTCCGGCTCTCTCCTGTCATCCTCTCCCCCTTATCATCTCCCCTTCTCTTTTTTCTAACTCCCCCTCCCCTCCTCTCATAGTCCCAGGAGATCTTGTCCCTTTCTCCTTCTGGGGGGGGCATGTATATCTCTCTTAGGATCCTCCTTGTTTCCTAGCTTCTCTGGCAGTGTGGATTGTAGGTTGCTACTCCTTTGCTCTAGGTCTAAAATCCATGTATGAGTGAGTACATACCATGTTTGTTTTTGTGACTGGATTACCTCACTCAAGATGGTTTCTTCTAGTTCCATCTATTTGCCTGCAAATGTCAAGATTCCATTCCCCCCCCGCGCTTAGTAGTACTCCATTGTGTAAATGTACCACATTTTCTCCATTCATTCTTCAGTTGAGGGGCATCTAGGCTGCTTCCAGGTTCTGCATATTACAAATAATGCTGCTGTGAACATGGTTGAACAGATGTCCTTGTTGTATGAATGTGCCTCTTTTGGGTATATGCCTACGAATGGAATTGCTGGGTCTTATGATAGACTGAATTCCATTTTCCTGAGGAACTGCCATACTGATTTCCAAAGTGACTGCACAAGTTTGTACTCCCACCAGCAATGGAGGAGTGTTCCCCTTTCTCCACATCCTCTCCAGCATAGACTGTCATTGGTGCTTTTGATTTTAGCCATTCTGACAGGAAGAAGATAGTATCTCAGAGTTTTGCATTTCCCTGATGACTAGGGATGTTGAGCACTTTCTTATGTGTCTTTCAGCCATTTTATATTCCTCTATTGAGAATTCTCTATTTAGTTCTGTACCCCACTTTTTAATTGGATTATTTGGTGTTGCTTCACACTGACCATCCTGCAATCTCTCCTGCAGAGTTGGCCATGATCCCAGCTACAACTGAGGGGAGGTCCCTGAATGGTACCCAGGCTGCACCAGGCTGGCTGCGTCCCCAGTGGGTGCTATTGGGAACAATGGAGGCAGTGAGATTGGATGCATTATGTGAGAAAATCAAAGACAGGAGCTAGCAAGCATTTCTTGGAAATTACTCGATGCTTGATTGTCTTAAAAATAATGGGTAAAATATTTCTCATGCCATGTTTCCCACCCCCAGAATCCTTCCCCTAAACTCTCACATCAACAGGTCAGGAATGGGTCGCTAGTACATCTTTAATCCCAGCACTTGGGAAACAGAGGCAGGTGGATCTCTGTTAGTACTAGAGTGAGTTCCAGGACAGCTAGGACTACACCCAGAGGAACCCTGTCTCAAACCCCCCCCAAAAAAGTCAGAGATGGGTAACATATGTCTATATCCTGACACTTTGGAGGCCGAGGCAGAGAGCTGAAAAATTCAGGGCCAGCCTGGGCTGCATAGTGACACTCTGACTCAAAACAAAAAATAAGACCAAACCAAACAGAGAAAAGAAAAAAAAAACCACCAAGATGAAAACTGTAATAAAATGAACAAAACACAAAATAAGCGAGGCCTATATCCTGTGCCCCTCAAAATGGGCAGGCTTATGACAAATACGATGTCAGAGGCTGGGCCACAAAATGTGATGCGGTTTCTATCTGTCCTTATCTTGATATCCACTCTTGTAACCCAGCTGGCATGCTTCAAGAAAGCCCAGGTCACAAACAGATAAATCAGAGTCCCCAACCCTCAGGCTCAATAGCCAAGGTCAACTGGCTAGCCCTCTGCGTATGCCTTCTTAGAAGTGTGTCCGAACAGCTGTGCCTGACTCCCTCATGTCGGCTCATTTGCCCACGTCCTTGACTTTGCTTACACTGACTATATGGGCAACATTATGCAGACTCCCCAGAACAAGATATGCAATAGTTCCTGGCTCAGCTTCCGCTTTGCATGCCAGGTAGCAGCTCTCTCCTCACCGTTTTCTCCTCAGAGAGCACATCTTTGATGGCTAGCATGCACCTGTCACTTCTGTAATCATTCCTCTGTTGTCCTCTAGGGGCCACGAGCCACACTGTCCCCTTTACATCCTTTCTGTGGCTGGCAAAAAAGTAGGCAATGCTTACTTCCAGGAAGGAAATGTTCTGGACACTGCAGTGCGTGTCCTCTGTTATTCAGGACAATTCAACGAGGCAGGTGCTGGTATTTGCTCCAGTTTATAGATCAGAAGCAAGGGTCAAGAACCAAGTACTTTACCCAAGCAACGCCCGGCCATGTGTTAGAATCGAAGGAAGGCAAAGCAGCCTTGTTTAGAGTTTGTGCTGAACGACTTCCCTTTATGGAGTGGGAAAGGGAGATAAGGTTAGCATCAGTGCAACCCATGTTTACTACCACAGCTTGCATAAAAGAGCTTACTTCTCAAGTCTGGTTTTACCTCGTATCTGGCTTTACGCAGCTGCCTCACGGGCTCTCCCCCACTGATGGTCTTTTCCTTCCCAATCTGTTCACTACACAGTAGCTGGAGAGACCTTTAAAGAAATTAGAAACGTATTAATGTGCTATTATCATTTTGCCTCTCCTCTAAATGGAGAAAACTCTAGCCAGCATTATCAAACAGGTAGATTAGTCAACCAAGCAAATGGGATTCAAATAGCCTGAACCCTAAAACCACAATCTCAGACGGAGTCCTCTGCTGTGTGGTTATACTTGATAGGCGGTATTTATCTCTGAGTAGAATTGCTCTTTCTTCTATTCACCACCACATGAGGAAGATAGCCACATTTATTTTATGAGCGAAGAAATACTGCTGAATAAAAAAGTGTTTAGGTCTAAAGTCAGACAGTAAAGATGATGAGGGGTTAGGGCTGTCACTTCTAGAACTGTTACTCCTGAAACGAAAAGAATTTGCACAGCCCACATGAGCTGTACACTCTTTCACTGCAGTCACACGGAGAAGCTCACAATGAAAACCAGGCAAAGGCTGCTCAATATAAATGGGGGATAATAAAAAGTGCCCTCGGATTTGGCTCCCATATTTCTGAGAAATGTCTATGGCTCGGTTTCAAAAACAGTGTGGTAAACTTGCAGGAATCTGAAGTGAGAGCAATAAGAACACTGAAGACAAAGAAGCCTAGAGAAGTTTCCACCCCATAACCCATCAGGCTCCAAAGCTACATCCTTTATCCCTCAGTGCCCTTTATCTGTGGAATTTCTCAAAATATCATTATTTTTATGGCACATGAAGTAAAAATAAAAATAGCTGACGGTCACACGAAATCATTCTGGACAGGTGGAGAACGCCTGGGCTTCCAGCTTTGCTCCTCCCTTGCTCTAGGCATTGCTTCAGGCTGCTTGCCCTGAGGACAGGAGTGGAGACAGTAGAAGCAGCAACATCCTTTTCTGGTACGTGCTCTGGAAGGATGTCCTTCCTGGTTGTCTCAGTTGTATCCCTGTTGTCTTTTCTGCTGTTTTGAAAAAAAAATAGAAGGTCAAAAAAGAGGGGAGAAATTCATCAAGGTTTTTCTTAGATTAGAATACCATTTCCCAAGTTCACAGCTCTCCAGTCTGTGGACCTAGGTGACAAGTCATTGTTCTCAATATCAGCATGCATCTAGATCACTGAGGGACATTATCACTGATGAAGATTCCCTTATGACTAAGTTGGTTTCATCCTTTCAAGAAACATTTAGGGTGGTTCTGATACAGGGGGCACTGATGCCAGGAATGCTGATGTCTTCTAATATTGATTACCTGAAACCCTTGAAAGTGCTTTTTGAAAACAAATTAGATTGGAGACCTGCGGGAAAAACAAATTATGATGGTGATATTGGCCCCGAGGACTGGGCTATTTCCAGATTCCTCTGCAGCTGTAAATCCGTACAGCTGTGAGTGATTTATTGACGCACAGTGCTTGCATCTCCCCCCTGCCCCCCATGCCTTTACCTGCCACACTGTCTCCCTCTTCGTTTTCAGCTTGAGAAACCTGTCATTGTAAATCTCATGTCTCTTAGACGGACGTCCCAGCTCATCCCTGTCTAGCCCTGCAAGAAAAAGTGATATATTCGTGTGACACTGTGATTACTGCCTCTTGCGATCTCCCTTCTCCATTGTGACACCTGCAGGAACTTAGTTGGAAGGAGAAAAATATGTATGTTCTAGGATTAAAGGTGCAACAGGCAGATTTCAAAAGGACATGACACTTTGAGACATCCTTGGAACTAAAGATGATGTCACTTAACCTGGTGGATGTAGTACTGTGAGGAATGTTTATCCTGGGGTCATTGTTTCAGTATTCTGCTACAGCTGTGAGCCTTCAGCAAGCCAGTGGGAAGTCAGTCTTGAAAAGTCGCTGTGAGGGTGGGCTGGGAGGCAATGGGAGATTAACTCTGAAGATCCCTATCTGTTCCACGGATCTCAAGTCTTCCAGTTACTGCACTTTGTTTTGCTTCAGACCGCAGTGTTCCAAGACACCCGGTGAGATTCACAGGCGGTTATCTATTTAGAGGTATTGAGGCTTTGGAGTTAACTGTAGAACCCAATTAGATAGTAGCTTTGCAGAGTGACGCTGGGCCGGTCAGCTCTCTGCCACTGTGAGGGATGGTTCTTTGCATCGTCTTTTGGCTCCATCGCTGTGGTCCTGTGATAAGGTGAAACATCATAGCACGGAGTATATCACAGAGCAAAGTATATTCTTTTTATGGAGGCCAGAGAAGGAAGAAGAGAGGAAGGGAGGAAGAGTGGGAGGGAGGGAGGAAGGGAGGAAATGAGAGAGAGAGAGAGAGAGAGAGAGAGAGAGAGAGAGAGAGAGAGAGAGAGAGAGAGAGAGAGAGAGACAAAGAGACAAAGAGACTCTGTGGTGGTGGTGTGGTGTCCAGGGACCAGGGTCCCAATACACTCACTTACACTCACTCAAAGGCACGGCCTGCAGTGGATGCTTACTCCAACTAGATTCTACTTCCTAAGATTCTGCCTCTTGTTAGTTGTCATCAGCTGGGAACCAAGTCATCAACACATTTAAGATCAAGTCATAGACAAAGCTCAGATTTAGTGATCACTTTAGGTAGATCATTTCACTGGTGTCAGCCAGCCAGTTGAATATAACATACTACGTTCTAAATGCTAGAAATTCCCATCTGTTTAATTAGATTTTCCTTCATTTCATCAATTCCAACACAGTGTTAAGGTTTGAGTACATAATGGTGAAGACTTGTGTCCCAACTGTTTTGGAATGTTGTGGAACACTGGGTGGCAGTGTCTAATATGAGGAAGTGGATCTCTGTATGTAGGCATGAAGTCTGCAGGTGTGTGGTAAGTTAGAACAGATGATCCTGGAGTTCAACCTCTGGGAAGAGAAGCCCCGGATAGCTACTTCTGAGGAACTAGATGCTTTTTTTTTTTTTTTGAATTTTCCTCCTTGCTGAATCTCACTCACTGCATTGGTCTTAATTTGTCAGTTGATCAAATGGAAGCTGTGACAGTTGTTTGAAGAGTGTATTTGAAACTTTTATATTACTTGTGAGGCAACTACTAAACTTTCCCTTTCATGTGGATCTACAATTATGCCACTTATCAGCTCATCTAAATTTTCCCCATGATAGATCAAAAGGATTAATTTTTTTATGTACCATGCTGTCTTAGGGAACTGAATATTTTCCAGGTGCTGCCGCTTTCCCTGTCCTTCAGTTGGATCCTGCTAATCTAGAAGCAGTTAAGCAGTTCCTCTGTAGGTACATAACTGTCCTACCACATGCTCCACACCCCGTCCATTCAATCTTAGTCTTTATAAGCCTTTTGAGGCATTATCCCCCATTTATTTTCACATTAATTCTTTCACAACTTTTATATGGTTTACAAACAAGACAATAGAACAAGAATAAAACTTTTCATTGAATATGTCTTCATTTGTGGAGGGCTGACAATATATATATACATATATATATATGTATATTTTATTTAAGTTAGAAACAAGCTTGTTTCACATGTCAACCCCAGCTCCCTCTCCCTCCCCTCCTTCCCCACCCTCCCCACCAGGTCTCCTGGTCCCCCACACAATCTCCACTCCAATCCCCAGGGAGGGTGAGGCCCTCCATGGTGGATCTCCAGAGTCTGTCATTTCATCTAGAGCAGGGCCTAGGCCCTCCCACAAGAGTCCAGGCTGAGAGAGCATCCCTCATTGTGGGATGGGCACTCAAAGTCTGTCTGTATGCCAGGGATTAATACTATCCAAGGCCCCATAGATTACCTAGGCCTCCTCACTGACACCCACATGCAGGGGGTCTGGGTCAGTCCCATGCTTTCCATACAGCCATCAGTCTGGGGGAGGGCTGACAGTTTTATGAAGGATATTTCTATTTGAAGGTCTTGTAGGTTTTTACCACTCTTGTCATCGTTTCAGTGGGATGGGTCCTCTTAGTTTGCTTTCTGTTGCTGTGATACGTACCAACCAAAACAAACGTGGGGAGGAAAAGGCTTATATCGGGTGATGGTCCGGCACTGATCCTGGAGTAGAAACTGTAGAGGAACGCTGCTGGATGGCTTGCTTCCAGGCTCACAATCTGCTAGCTACCTTTCTTATACATCCCTGACCCACCTGCGTAGGGATGGTACTGCCCGCAGTGGGATGGGCCTGTCAGCATCAGTTAGCAGGCACAGAAATGCCTTACAGACATGCCAAGAGGAGGATCTGATGGAGACGATCCCCCAGCTGAGCTTCCTTCTTGCCAGATGTACCAAGATGACAATCAAGGTTAGCCAGCACAAGGCTATTCTTCATTTTGCATTTTCCCTTATTGTTAGTATATAAATGAAAACCATAAACTCTTCTTTGTTCTGGTGTGTGTGTGTGTGTGTATGGAGAGAGAGAGAGGTTTCTATATCAGGGTTGTTGGGAAAAATTGTTCTTAGTGCTGATTTAGATTCAGAAAGGTTATAGAAAATGATCAGCCCTCTCACAACTAAGTTCAAATTAGTTTTCATCTTACTATTTTTAACAGAGTCTCCTATAACCCAGTCTAGTCTTGAATTCTTAGATAGCTGAGGATGACCTTGAACTTTGTGTCTTTCTGCCCCCCCCCAAGTGATGGGATTAAAAGTGTGCACCACCATGACTGGCTTATATGAAGTTCATATGATGCTGGTAATGACCACAAGACTTGGTGCATGCCGGCAAATGCCAGCCCCACTTGTATTCTACACCTCCATCATCCCTACAGTGTGTTTCCAGCCTCCCCGGGGATAAAGGAAGGCGAGACACAAACACTGGCACTTCATGTAAGGCAGCGTGCCATCTAGAACCCGGAACATGAAATCCCTCCCCAAGCAAGTGGCAGCAAAGACCCCGGCCTCCTTTATATACGATCGTTGGGTAGGACAGGAACAGCAAGCCATGTTCAATTGACAGGGCTGCCAATAAGTACCCCAGAGGCCGGCTAGTCAGGGCAGGGGTGTCATACATTCTCCAGAATGTCTCCATAAGGCGGTGGCACTAAGCAATCTCGAAATAGATCTTTCAAAGGCACAGGTGAGGGTTTCTGCATGTGATTGGCTCGGTGATCTTATGAACTAATTACAAAAGAAAACCCTTAATTTTGTGTCTTCTTTGTTTTAGATAACGTAAAACAATGGAGAAGCCAGCAATGGCTTTCAGAATAAGGAATGAGACGGCAGGTGGAGCCTGCGGGGCCGCCTCTTCCCAAACCTTTTGTCCAATCTGCTTACTGTGCATCACACTTGTGCCCACTCAGATTTCAATGAGCAGCTGAACCACCCCATGCCACACCTCCACACCTGCTGCTGCTTCCGCAGACAAATCGTGGACAGGCAGGGTTACTGTACCCGCTTTGCAACTGTAGCTAAACAAATCCCAATGCCTCCATTGTTTTCTCAAAAAACAAACAAACAAACAAACAAACAAACAGGAACTAGATGATAAAATGTTCTGCAATCCTTTTTAGACACACAATGTTGCTCTAGGAAAATTCTTAGGAACTGAACAGCTGCTGTTTCAGTGGTTCTGCCTGGGAAACCCAGTAGCAGTCTCTTTGCTGCATATGCATGCTCTAGATGTTCTTTTCTGAGTCAAGTGTGTGTGTGTGTGTTCACAATGCTCTCAAGTGCACACCAGAGGTGTTGGCTGGCTGTCTTTCTCAGGCTTCACCTTATTTTTGAGTCTGGGTCTCACTTACTCAGGTGGGCTAGCTCCCGAATGAGCGCCAAGGATACTCCTATCCCCTACCACTCTGCAGCGTGGGGGTTATAAACGTACGCTTTGTGCTGGCTCTTTATTTGAGTCTGCACTCAATACTTACAGCAGCAAATACTTTACAGACGGAACTGCCTTCCAGTCCTCAAAACCTATTTTTTGCTTACAATTTTAAATTGACAGAAAGGTAGTCTTTCTCCATGCCAGAGTCTCAGCAGATGGTGCAAGAAGGAAGGCATCTTCCTCGGTGAGACACGCTGCAGTCTCTGTGCACATCTCCAACAGGCACCGGTGAAGTGCCTATGTCCACTCAGTGTGTCTTTTAAAACTTCCAATTCTTAGAAAAAAATCAAGAAAATAACAAGACAACGATACTAGCAACTTGATCACACAAACAATCCTATGCCACCTTTACTCTTACAATTAATATTATCAATTAGAAAAATGCAATTTATGATAAGAACCCATTGTAATGGATACAGGATTTTTGTGTGTATTGATTAATTATAAGATCTCTAACTATTTTGTTTTCTTCTGTGTTAACACTGTATTTTCCTTATAGAGTTGTTGGCAGCTTATATAAGTTCATGATACAATAGAATGAACATTTTTGTGTTTCTCTGGGCATGTTCACAATCTGATGCTTTTTAAAGTTATATAATAAAGTTTTAAAACTGTGTCTGGTTTAATCTTTCATTGCCTTCCTTAGACCCTTTATTATCTTGTAATTTAGTAAACCATTTTACTTCTAAACTTTTGGTAAATATTGATTTCACTTTTTCTTTTACTAATTTCTCTCTGATTCTTTCACATATATTTCCCTAATTATCTAAAATGTATTTTAGAATAAAATGTAAAATGGGGCTCTGAGCTGATTTTTCTCAGTTTACTCACTGTCTCCTCAGACAACACGAACGAACTTCAGGTTCTCATTGACTAATTAATATATCCTTTATTAGCATTGCATGCTATATTTAGTGTGTTCTACTTTCTTGGCTTTTTTAGTTCACTTGTAGCTTACTATGAAATTAATTTTTTCAGAAGCAACAGAACACTTTCACAAGCTATTATGTCTTATAGCATTAGTCACACTTTCATCTTTGCAATAGTTTTGTTTTCTTTTCTCTATTACTTTTTCTTATTTTTCTTTTAGTTTTTTTCTCTGTGTGTTTCCTATTATTTTTATGATTTATATTAGGAGAGCTTTGGTGTGTGTGCCTGTCAGGGGAATGTCACTGGAATTTTGACTAGAGTCATTTTGAATATGTAAATTCATTTTGGAAGAAGCTATACTCATAATGGTCAAAGAAGAAAGGTTAGTCTTCTGGGCTGGTCGTTATTGATACACGATGATGCATTTTAACAACACACTGAGGGTTGAGAAACGATTAGCACAGTAAATAAATGGTTAGTGTATCTGCTTGAACACTTCCAACATGCTTCATTCTTCTCCCAAATACTTTTTTGTAAGCTGTGTGCCTGAACTCAGGAAGGTGAGGCAGGAGGATTGGGAGTATGAAGCCAGCCTGAGCAACACAGTGAGAGCCTAGTAAAAACAGCAAAGAAAGAGACACCTATGTTGACATTATCACCATCACCACCATATTTTAATGAGCATAAAATGACAGCAGTATTTCCAACAAGGAAAAAGCTGTGGTTAATCACTGGCTAGATGCCAGCTACTGGGTGTACCACAGACAGAAGACATCATCAGTGTAGTAAACACATTTTAATTGACTTTCAATCCTGAAAGCCTCATTCCTTATACTGGAAATGTAACTTAAGATGTCTTTCCAGTGGTTCTCCCAGGTGATCTTTGATCTTAATTCTGTAATTTAAATTTTCAAGATGGGATTTCATATCATGTAAGGTGGCGTTCAACTCACTACGAGGTGAAGGATGACCAGGAACATCCTCCTGCCTCCATGTCTCAAGTGCTGGGATTGTATGTGTGTGCTAGCTTACTCCTTTTTATATGGTACAGGGCATCCAACCCAGTGCTTCAAGCATGCTAGGAAAATACTCTATCAACCGAGGTATACCCCCAGCCTAGTGTTTCAAATCCTTGTCAGTCACTTCCTCATCTTTGACTCCATGTTTCCTGTTTTTACTCTGATCAGCTGCTTATCCCTGCATTGTAGCTCCTTGTGTATGCTCTCATTCTCTATATTGATGTTCCTGAGTTCAGGGATCAAGTTTCACACAGTTGCAAAGGCATGGGTGGTATAAAGTTGTTATACATGTCAAGGTAGACCTCAATGGATGTCTACTACAGAAATGCACATGTGAATAAAAGAAACCAAATATACATTATAAATATGTCTATAGGGAAAATGTTGACAGAAATATTTCCAGAAACTTGTATTTATTACAAACATTCCAAGTATACCAAATTCCAAAGACTCTGGTAACCTTCAACAGCACTAGAAACCGATTGTGCATTTGTTGTATGTGTTTCGTAGGCAGCAGTTTCCTCTGCTGATTTCAAGATGACATGTGTGGATTACTTGGTTCAGCACCTTTGTTTCAATACCAATAAACACACACAGTTTCCAAAATGATGATCATCTTTGGAAAACTTTAAAGCATGCAGCAGCCAATAGGTGACTTTGTGACCAGACCGGAAATGTCACCAACACATTGGGCTTTCCCAAGTGGAAGGGTCGGGTACTAAACAGAAACTGCAGAGTATACCTGTGAAAAACATTTCTATGTCAGCAGAACTGACTCTAAGTGTGCATGACGTTAACTGTTCTTTACATGGTCTTCACTTCCGCCAAAAACTCTTCCCTGGGTGCCTACTAAGGGACCTCAGTATTGTGTTGTCCTGCTAAAGTGTGGTAAAGGGAATTAGGGCTGGGGTTTAAGATCAGGGGTAGAGCACTTGCCTAACTTGTCAAAGGCACCAGTTTCTACCCCCAACACTAATACAAAGAAGGACAGAAAGGAGACAGAAGAGAAGGAAGAGGACAAAAAAGAGGGGGAGGGGAAGGAGTTATCATCATTAGGACTCCAAGTATCACCTGCGTGTGTGTTGGATTACAGACACTTTTTCACAGCACCCAGTATAAATGACCACCCCATGCAGACCATACTAAAAGCCTTTCCTGTACATGTTGCATCAGTAACCTTGTCTGTGGACATAGCCGCAGGTGCCGGGGTCTACTTACCTTGTCTTGTATCGGCTCTGTTTTTCTCAGCTTTTCTGGTTCTCTGTTTCTACAAGGTTCCAGTTGCCTGTAAATGTGAACAAACATCCATTTTCCAATAGTTTTGGCTTTGTGGAGGCAGAGCTTTTCCTGGATCCCCCTTCATGAGTTGGGCAAGGCAGCTCCTTAGCATCAGTGAGGAGGGCATTGCAGGTGACTGGCCCAGAGGAGATATTACTTTGAAATGAGACAGGATAGGGTGTATTTTGTGGCCCCACATTCAACACATTTACATTAAAGTTCTACCCTTTTTGAAATAAAACTAAGAAGCAGATTAAAACAGGGAGGGGTACAACTCCATTGTGCTTTAAGTGGGCTTCCCTGTACTTAGAGAGATCTATTACAACACTGATTATTATGGGAATTGTTCATCATTTATAGGATACCTATGTTTCCTCTACTGTTTGTCCTACCTCATTTCTAACCTAATGTACTAACATATGTTCTTAACAAAGTAGATTATTAAAACATAAAGGATGCTATCTCCCTCTGCTCAAAATGCTACCATGGTTTCACACTATCCACCTCAGATTAAAAATCCAGCTTTTCAAAGCGAGGTTGACATCTTTCTATAGCATTTATGGTGCCAATTCCCTTCTCCCTTTCTTGTTTTTTTTTTCCTTTTTAACATGAATACTGCCGTTCTATAGTATTTTGTATGTATCTTTAGTTTCAACACACTCAATATACTTCCTAATTTCCCTTTTGATTTCTTCTCTTATTCATTCATGGCTTATTTAGAAGTATGTTATCTCATTTCCAAATGATTGAAAGTTATCTACAGGCACTTTCTATTATTCATTTTTATTATTAAATTGATACCAATTTAGACTACTGGGATTAGGAGTACAGAGTGCATGGCATGAGCCTTTGTACATTTTAAAAATAAAAATGACATTTTAAATATTTGCCTTTAGGTATGTGTATGTATGTGTGTGTGTCCATGTAAATGTATGACATGTGTGTGCAGGTGACTGGGGAGGTCAGGAGAGGGCATCAGATGCCTTGGAGCTGAAGTTACAGGTGATTGCAAACCACCTGACATGGGTGTTTGAACCTAATTTGGGCCATTTAGAAATGCAGCAAGCTCTTTAAACTGTTTAGCCATTTCTCCAGTCCCTATCTGGATTTTCTGTGATCATTGTATGAATGTCGTGGATACTTTCTCACTTCAGAGACTTTTCATTTATTGTCCCTTCTGATTGAAATGTTCTATCCTTAGATCTCCTCAACACTTATGAGTCTCCATTCCATGTCATCATCCCTGGGATGGTATTTCTAACCTCCATACATATATCATATGTATGTATGACACCAGATACACCCTACTCTCCTCCTGGCTCCATTTTCTCAACTGCACTTGTTACTCCTGGGTGATCTTTCTACTGGAGCATGCATTCCATGAAGCATGCATCCTTGTTAACTTCACTCACTTCACCTAAGGGAGAGAAAACAAGATAGGTGCCATGTGAGTATTTGTTAAATTAATTTGATTTACAAAACAACTTGCAAATAGTTAAATACTGCTCATTGTATTGCCATCATTTAACCAACATGCTAGTCAGATTAATTGTAAAATCAATACTCTATACACACTCTGCTTTATGTAATTGCTTCACTTGGTAATGGCTGCTTAGTTACTGTGTACAGAGTCCAAGATGGATGAACACTGCACCATCTGTAAAATGATCAATGTGGGATGGACCTTATGCTGTGTGATAGAAGAATTCAGGGGAGAGGTTGAGAAATGAGAGGGTCTTGTGTCATGCTAAATGCTCAGATTTTACCCAGAGAGCAACAGGAAGGCATTGCATAGCTTAGAAAAATAAGCTTGTAAACCAGGATGCTACAAATGACACAATTACTTTTGTTCAGCTAGTATTTGTTGACTCTGAATATAACAGAACAAAATGTCTTCATAAAGTGTAAAGCATAGTACAGAAGACTAATGATAAATAATCAAATACAAATGCAATATAATTCCAGGCAGTCATAAATATATTGGGGGGAAAATAAAGAAGGGCACAGGAATGGGGTTGGGAAGAAGGCTCAGGTAAAACACTACGATGGAAGTTACATTTGAGCAGTAATGGCAATGAAAACACAAACAAGAAACACATGAAGTCAGTTCTCAGAAGCTCCCAGAAGACAGGAAGAGACCATTATACCCAGACATGTAGGGAGAGACCTACACACCTGTAGCCATACCCAAAACAGGCATGGTCAGTGGCACAGGTGCCTAGGTCTACACAGACATAAGCTTTGCTACAGGAAAATGAAGTGGCCAGACCCTTGCATTAGGAAAGTGATGGGTTCTCGTTTACTTTGTGGGACAATTCTAGTGGATTTCTGGAAAAACTTAACTGTGGTAGAACAAGAAAGGAAACAGCAAAACCAGTTAAGAGAGCATTATCATAGAGCATGAAGAAGAGGGTGATGGAGGCTGTGTATCCACACAAGCGGTGGTGAGACAAGGCTCAGTAGCAATGACCCTTGAGGAGTGCATGACCTGGCCATTGTCCTGTTGAACTGTCAACACTTGTGACTATCCACAAGGGAACTGTGTAAGGTTAGGCACCTAATCTCCCATCACAGAGAAGGGAGGGGTTTGTGAGACCCCAACTTAACCAAGGATTTCTAGGTAGTTAAGAGAGAGATTTTATTTTCTTCAGTGGTATAGCTACCCTTGAACTGCACATATTTTTGTAAACAACTTTAATTAAATTTGTTGGTTTTCTAGCTTAAATTTAGATGAAGTCATTTCTTTCCTTCCATTTTTGGAGTGAATAGATGTGAACTCACATCTCTAAGTTCATATAAAAAGCACTGACATAGTGTTGGTGAGCTTGGTGGAGGATGGGGGAGGGAGGGAATCTTGAAAAGTTTCCAAGTTGGGCCTGGCCTGTTAGTCAGCGGTGGTACAGTTCTCTGAAATAGAACAAATGTGAGAGGCGTTTCGATGGGTCATGGTCCCTCCCAATTCCTGCATTGGAGCCCTGCTCTACAAAATGACTATTGCTCAGTGACAGCCTTTATGAAGCTAACTGAGCTTAGTGATCATTGTAGGACAGGGCTCTAAACCATTATGGCAGATTAGAGATGGCAGGGATGAGCTTACAAACGAGAAATGGCTAACTCAAGAGAAAGGCTCCAGGAGAAATCAATCCTACTGGCATTATGATGCTTGCCTTTCAATCGCCAGGACTGTGAAAGAATAAACAAACAAATAAACAAACCAATGTAAGCATCTCAGCTTTGATTTGTTATGATAGCCTAGGCAAACTAAGAAATGAGTGATGGGATAGGAAAAAAATAAAGAATTCCCTCTTTGAGTTCACAATACCTGCTACTCTCTGAAACAGAGACTGGCTGGGCAGGAAGGCACGCAGTCCTCAAGCGCTGAGAGATATGGATGCTGGAGTTACAATGGACACTTACTGGACCAAAAATGATATTTGGCGTAGCAGGAACATGTTTCCTGGCTTTCTATTCCAGTGAGAATTCTACCAGTGTTAAATTTCATTGCTTCCTTTGTCACTTTTCCTCGAATACATAATTCATTTGGTCAGAATTCATGGCTTAATTGATTTCTTGTGTATTTGGGGGATATCTACCTTTAGAAAATATAAATATTCCCATTTTTCTCTGATGTTATTCTTGGTCCAGTTTGCATTTGCATGATACAATTTGCGTGGAAGAGGCCTGTGTTTGTTTAAGTGTTCCCGTGCTTGGTGGACTTGTCAGTGACATGGTCATATTCCTTATAGTAAATGTTTGAAAAATAATAAGAATAGCCTTTTATTTCCTGGCCTTGAGTTCTAGCTCTGTTTGTAATTGATTCTGAATTTGGTCAGCTAGATAATGAAGTCATTCGTTTAGTGGCTATTGATTGAGAAAACAAGAGAAACTTGGAATATTCCAGCATTAGGAGTGATAGAAGACACATTAAAAGAGATAAGAAATTAAAATTACAGGAAAACTGGGGTCAGATGGTGACTGGAAGCCAAGGAAAGATAATATTTTAAAGAGAAAAGGACTGCCATTTTTTTAAACTGTAGGCAGACTGACTTCATTGACAATATGTGAAATAGTTGGACTGGATCTCTTTCCAGTTAATCTGAGCCCATTAGTTACTTGTCAATCAAGGGGAAAAGGCATAACTCCAGCTGGCTTTAGTGAAACACCCCAGCTCAGCCTCCCTGAGACAGTCAACAGCATTTAGACACTGCTCTCTAGATAGGCGAGTGGTCACATGGATTTTATTGGGAGTCAGCATGCACAGTTCTTAGTTCTAAAACAGAGGAGGCCTGGATCATACAGGGAGTTGGTTACTTTATCCCTAAGCAAGAATTATCCCTTACAAACACATACTTAAATACACTGATGTGCACAATCACAGGTTACAATCATGCTACTGTGACCGATTGTCTTGCATCTCTCATTAAGCTGTCCAGTTGAGAGCGTTTCTCCCTTTGGTGGTGATATGGGAATGGATTGAGGAGAAGCAAAGGACAGTAAAGAGAAAAAGCTAATGACTCATGCGCTCTTAAGTAAGAGGACTCATAGAAGTCTGTTTACAGTTGCTGATGATAAATATAATGGCACCTCTGGGTAAAGAGGATGGAGTGGACAGAAGATGGATAGTAACATGGGTTCTATAGGATGCTTGCACACACTACACATAGTGGAGAAGGAGAGGGGGAGTTTCTGGCTTGCACATATAAGTAAACAGGTAATTTATTAAAAGTAGGAGTACGGGGTTTGAGAGAAAATTATGAGTCAGTTTGTTTTTATTCATTCATTTATAGGCAGTGTCTCACCATGTAGCTCTGCCAGGGTTGGAACTTGCTATGTATACTATCATCTGATATTGTAAGTCAAATAAACCCTTTCTTCCTTAAGTTCAGGGGGTTTTATCACAGGAACCTCAATGAAACTAGAATAGTCACTTTACAGAGATTAGAAAATGGTGGCTTAGCTGATGAGGTGTCAGTGGAGAACTGTTCCCAGTATACAGTAAGTGACCATTACTCTTCCTGGGCTGAAAGAGTAATAGGGTAGGAGGCTGGGAGTGGGGAAAAAGAGATAATTACACCCATGAAACTGGAAATATAGCTATTGCTGCATTGGACATGAGCAGAGTCTTCCCAAACCATAAGAACAGTTAAGTGAGAGGTGTGCATGGGTCCTGTGTGTTGTGCACGTGTACGTATGTGTGTGTATGTATGTGTGTTGCACATGTGTATGTATGTGTGTTGTGTGTGTATGCGTGTATGTATGTGTTTGTGCATGTTGTGTATGTATGTATGTGTGTACATGTGTGCGTGTTTGTATGTGTTGTATGTGTATGTGTCTCTGTGTGTACATACACAAATTTTGTATCCTAGGATCAGCAGCAGCAGTCATAGAGGTAGGAGTGTCAGTAATGAAATGAGCCTAGCCTTTAACGGCTGAGCTATCCCTCCAGCCTTCTGATTATGATTGTTAAGAAAGTGTGTCTGCTTGCTTTCTAGCTCTTCCCACAAACGATGTGACAGACTTTGATGATTTCCCCATGGAGGGTCTCACTATTCCTGGGGAGTGGGTGGTGGGTGGGTTGGGGGCTCAGTGGGAACCATGGGAAGATGGGAGGGAGAGGGAATGGGGGGATGGATATGTAAATAAGAGTGTTTCTAAAAAGAAAAAGAAAATAAAAAGGCAAGTGTGTCTGTGTCAGGGAAATATGATACAATAACTTCCTTACCTTGCTATATTTTCCAGACTTTAAATAACCCCCAAAGGCCATATGTCACCAGCTTTCACCCCAGCTTGGTGCTATTGAGAGGTAGCAAAATCTTAGAGGTAGAGCCTTGTTTGGAGGTCTTAAGGTTGTTGACATCATGTCTATGAAGGGACTAGTGGGCTTTATCCACTTTCTAATCAGAAGATGAGTGATTTTAACCCTATACACACCGTGATATGATGAGTTGCCTCACCACAAGCCCAAGCCAATAGGGCCAAATGACCATGGACCAGAACTTTCAAAAGTGTCAGCCAAAAATAACTTTCCACTTTTTACATCACCTCAGGTGTTTGTCATCACAACAGAGAGCTGACTAGCATATATCTCAACAAAATGGAGTTTGTGATGAGCTATTTCCTTGTAACAAATCTTGCTAGAGATTGCTTTAAAAAGGCGTAAGTTGTTTGTTCATGTAGTTAGGCTTTGGCACCTTGGGTTGGTTGTCTGTGACCTATTATCAGCTGGAGTTATAACAGTCCATTGAGGCCAGAGGGAGGGCCTCAATTGCATATCTAGAAGTTGGCTTTTCCTGCTGGCTGAGTGTGGCCTTTCATCTTCATACAGCTTAGCCTAGGCTTCCTCAGGTGGTGTTTTCAGGGCAGCAGGTCCTTAGAGCAGAAGCCAAAAGGCTGTGTGTGTCTGAGACTCTGAAGTCTTAAGAGATTCCTCTGTTTCATTCTGTTCTTTAGGGAAAGTCACAAAGCTAGTTTGTATTCAGGAGTGGGAGAAACAAACTATATTGACAGTAGAGGGGCGAAGTGACAGTGCAAAGAGGCACACGCAGTAATACCAAAAGAATTAGGTCCATCTGTGAAGGTTTGGTCACAAGGTGTATCTTCTTGGAAGAGGGAAGATGAATGAGAAAAATGCCTCTATAGTATTGACTTGTAGGCAAGTCTGGGGGCCATTTTCTTAACTACTGATTGATGTGGGAGGGCTCAGCCCATTGTGGGTGACGCCACCCTGGGGGCAAATGGGCCTAAGATGTGTAAGAAATCAAACTGGACAAGTCATAGAGAGTAAGTCAGTAAGTAGCACTCCTTTGTGGCTCCAGCTTAACCTTCTATGTCCATGTTACTGCCTTGGGTCCCCCCATCTTGATTTCCTTTCATGATGCAAGCCAATTGTGACATGTAAACTGAAATAAACCCTTTCTTCCCCAGGCTGCTTTTGGTCATGGTGTTGGGAGTCAACCCTCTTTTCATTTTGAAATTTGAGTTCAATTTAAAGCACAGATCAATGAATATATTGAAGTATACTTCAGAATTAAGGCTAGCTGAGGTCATGAGATTACTGAGGACATGACTGTGCTAAAGATAATTATCCTTTTAATGCCTCAGTTTCCACTAGCATTAACCTAGACAAACTATTATGGCCTCCTGCAGTTATAATGACAACATCTGATAATACATGTAGCACTCTCAAACCAATGTTGAACACATGGTTAGCATAGACAAAGACCATTATGTATTAGTACAGTCACTTATCTGATTTTGATTTTATATTCCACAAAAGACACGTTGGGCAAATTACAGAGATAGTTTTAAATATTCTCATTAAAAATATGTGCAGTCAGATCAGAGTAAGGAACAATGTCAATGATAATATTCAAGGAGTGATTTTTAAAAATATGTCTTAGAAGACTATCAACCTTCATCATTGTCAAGGGTGGCCAATCTGAGCAGAGATGAACAGTTAAGGGGACATGTCACTCATTAGGAAGAACTTGGGGGCACTTTGAAGAAATGGTCTTGGGATGAAGAGCAAATGATCGGTGCCATAATTGTATTAGTTTCATACTCTTCCAGTCCCTGTAATGACATTGCGCTGTGGGATACACTCAACTATTTTCTATTATTCTCTTGAAACATCCTCTCACTTCATATTGCAGGGGATGTGAGCCGAAAGTGCAGTTACTTGACACTTTGATAAAGTACCTACCAGTTTACTCATATTGGGTGGCGTTTTTTGCTGTCACTTCAATTGAGAGTTTTCACTATCGACTTCTTTTAAGGAAATACAGAGAAACCAACCCTCGCTCTTCTTGAAGACATTGCATTTCTTAAGATGTGTATACTGCTTATGCTTCATCTACCCAGATTCCATTTTCCGGTGGAAATATTTATAAAATTTGATAATGATACACCTTTACATGTCTGTAAGTATACATAGCAGTTTTGCCCCAAATTCTTATCTTTCCTTAAAAATTGTAAAGACCTCACTTTTCATTCAAATAGCTCTGAGCCCTTATCTCTGAGGTCTTCAGTACATTGAGGTGGCTTTGGTACATCTCAGTCTAGAGGCAGTTTTGGTTTGTGAAGTGCGCTATCTCAATACTTCTAAATAAATGGTAGCTTTTGTTACAGAAGTTAGCGGGCAACCAATGGATGGATGAGCTCTCCACATTCACACCCGTTCTCCTGATACCTGTACCCTCGCTTCCATCACACCAACGGCTGCAGCAATTACTTACCAAGGCTCAGATCTTGGTACTGGTACTTTTATTCCTTTCAAAAATTCTCCACCACTCTCCACTGCACACAGTCCCACATTCTATAGTGACAGTCAGCACCCTACCCAGCCTCTCTCCAGTTCGGCCATCTAGTCACTGTTCATCTCCACTATCACTTGGGGAACCTGTGCTTTTAGTACTGGCTAGGTTCTCATGACTCCCGGTGGCTTTGCAAATTCCTCAGTTGACTGAGCATCCCTCTTTCTTACTGAATCTACTTTAGTGATCCCTCAAGGACTTTTCTAAGTTGCTCATTCTAAGTGGTCTCCTCTGGGTCACTATAACTGTTGACTCACTCTTCCAGTTGGTTGTTGGACTCTGGCAACAAAAAACAATCTACTTGGCAATGCTGAGATAGAAGTCTTCACTGACTACACCCATTTTTAGATCAGTGAAAAGCTCAAACAAGTAAACATCAATGCCTTTAGTTTATTTAGAATGCCTATACATTAGCTGTTCTTGGGAATTCTAGATACTTCAGGATTTTATTATATTTTCTTAGCAATTTGATGAATGTGCAAGTAGAAAACTAAAGGTACCTATTCCAATCTATGATGGCTCTCTGGTATCCAGGCTTCTACTTACACAATCTCCTTTAGATTTCACTGAGGTTGACCTTATTTGGCTCCTGCTACAGACAAGGAAATATAGACTATAAGTCTGATTATGGGCTCCTGAGCCCTGAGAGAAACTCTGAAGTACAGGATGACTGTCTGGACCCAGACTATCTGGGTTTGATTTCTGGCTGTACTTTTTCCTGGCTGGGATAACTTCTAAACCTTTCTGTGCCTCACATTCTTTCATTGAAAAATTATGGTCGATTCTTTCACTTTGAGTTTGTTTTTCTTAAGAATAAGACAGATTAATTTACAGAAAGTGCTTAGAATAGAGAATGGTACACAGCAGTAGGCACGCATGAGTGTCGGCAATCTTCATCACCATCATCATCTTCATCCTCATCTGTCATGAAGGTAAATGAAGTTAGAAGAGATTGGATTAGATCTGGATTGGGATGTGGTTGGGTTAAAAAGCTCCCCATGTGTACATGTCAAATGGCTCCTTTGCTTTGTCTTTTTGTCTTGAGTATGGAGTGAAAAGACCTCTTGGACTTTTCCTTTGGGGATTCTAACACTTCATCAAGTTACTTTCATTTAAAATGCATGAGTGGTCTGTTACACACACCTCTCAGAGATGGAAGGCTCTAGAAACAGTTAGGTGAGCAAGACCAGATGCTATCTTTTGAGCGTATCTTAAGAACCATGAACTGCATGACAAAAGTTGTACAGGGGAATTTTTCCCCTTGTTTGCTCCGATCAGCTCTGCACGGTCGTGTGGTGAGGAACTGGCCTAAGCCTGTGCTCATGCAGTGCCTGTAACATTAGGGTTGAGGGGGAGTTTTCTAAAGTTGTAGGAGTATATCTTCCTCCCCAGCCCCCTTCCTCTGTTCCTCGGAAAAGCATGGGCCCCACATTGCTCAGGAAGAGCAAAGCAGAGGTGAGAGGCAGATAAGAAAGGTGTTATGCTTGGCATGACTAGTTTAAGGTTAAGTTTGGGCCTAAATAGCCATTTAGGGTGATTAATTTTTTAATATATTCTTTGGGTATGTTGTGCTGTATCTGCATCTACATACTCTTCTAATTGGGCAAGAGACTGAGATGGTAAGATGAGTTCCCTAGGTGTATTACTCTTTTAATTTAGTTAAATTTAATTAAATTCAACATTTTTCCACTGACCTTGAACTATGACATCACTCTGGGATCTGTGAATAAAACTTCTACTACAAGGCCAGGTTTCTCAGAGAGTTGTAAGTCTGTCTAGAAGACAATTTCATGCTAACACTATTCTGGGATCTATGGATAATACTTCTAATACAAGGTCAGATTTCCTGGGGAGTTGTAAGTTCTGCCTAGAGGACAGTCCAATGCTAACACCATTACATTCCACAGTGGAAACAGCCATAGAGAACCATGAGCACACACAAGTAGGAGACATGGATCATGTGACTGGCTGGAGCCAGTGGTGTCTGGTGGAGTCATTGGTGGGAAAGAATCTCTGAAGAGAAAGTTGGGAATCCTCAAATGGGAAGGGAAGACTAAACACACACACACACACACACACACACACACACACACACACACACACACACACTCACACAAGTTTAGAGAGGAATCAAATAGAGTTTTTCCGACGGGCTGCTTTAAAAATAGCAACTTGAAGGGGTCCCAAACTCAGTAGATGAGGAAAGTCAATTGGGCAGTGTGCTGGAAAGTTTTGTGTCAACTTGACACAAACTAGAGTCATTTTTGAAGAGATATTCAATTGAGAAAATGCTTCCTCTCCTACACATTGGCCTATGCACAGGCCTGTGTACATGTTCTTGTTGGATAACTGGCTGATGTGAGGGGGCCCAGGTCACTGTGGGTGGTGCCATCCCTGGTCTGCTGGTCCTGGGTGCTGTAAGAAAGCAGGCTGGGCAAGCCATGAGGAGGAAGCCAATGAGCATCACTCTTCCATGACTTCTGCATGAGCTCCTGCCTCCAGGTTCCCGTCCTGACTAGCGTAAGCCCTTTTCTCCTCACATCACTTTTGGTCCTGATGTTTTATTACAGCACTGAAACCCTAAGACAGGTCGTGATATAGGCAGTAAGTGACCAGATTTGAATAAAGCAAGCTAACTGAAAAGTTTCTCTACCCCAATAAACCTCACTGTCTATGCAGCAATCCAAATCAGACCAAATCAAACTGAATTAGAATAAGTCCACGCTTAATGGATACAACACTTCTGGATGATTTTCCAGTCCCCCCAGAGAGGAAAGGGAAAAGAGATACTGAAAACACCACATATTTGTTTTCTGGGAGACAGTTTAAACACCCTTTGGGTGTGGTCTTGAACAGCTCTGGGGGAGGAGGGGTTTATCATTTGGCAGGCTTTCTGAAACACAGCCAGGTTTGGAGAGAGGTAGGGGAGGGGGCTTGGGATGGAACTTCCACCAGAACATTCCAGACTCTTTGGGTTTGTGGATGCCAGGGCCTGGGGGGAAGCTTGCCCCAGAACACTATCTCCACAGAAAGATAGACTCATTAGCTATTGAATGTACTCTTCATTATATAACCCACCTCTCTGGATGGTCTTTTCGTGCCAGGATTCACTAAGAGAACCTTGTGGAACTTTCTAAAACTGTGAGGACCCTGATCCTACAAGTGATTCAGTGTAGATGGCTCCACTATAGCTGCTTGAGGGTAACTAGTGCCACTTCTTTCTTTATCTTCCACGTGCGTTTCCTTGTGAGGCTCTCCCAAGTCTCCACCGAAAATCCTTTCCCTTCCTTCTATCTCAAGTGTCAGTACTTAAAATCAGCGACCCTAAGCCCAGCACTCTTCTCACTTCCTTTCTAGCTTCCTTCAAATCAGTCCTCCACATTCCACCACAGTGATCATATCACCCTTTCCTCCAGGCTCTCTGGTGACCTCAGGGGTGCCCCTGGAACTCATTCTAAACCCTGCCCATGGTCCACAGGGCTCTGCATGCCTGGGTCCATGGGGCAGGCCTTCTCATCACAACTGAAAGAATAAAGATAGTTCCCCACAGACACACACACAGGCCAACTTGGTCTAGGCAGTCTTTGACTGAGACTCCTTCCCCAAGTCTCTAGATTATGTCAAGTTGACAATTAAAACCAACCAGCACAGCCACTCCTGCTTCTCACCTGACCCTTGCGGTCCACACACTATTTCATTTCCACGACCCTATCAAAAGTATGTTCACACAACTTAGTGAATAAATTAATAAATGTATAAAGTATGAATATGTTGTAGCTACACATCTAATGCTGGTTTCCCCTCTGCTCATGCGCTTTTCCTGCATTAGGAATGAGTCAGTCATATAGGCAGTGATGAGAATTTACACCAGTTTCTGAGAAGACCTCTTATCTTTTTTTTCTTATCTTCATTTTTGCAGACAGGGAAATAGAGGTACCTAACAGATAACAAAGTGAGCCAGAGACTAGGGGATGGCTCCGTGGTTGGGGGACTTTTCTAACATGCTCAAGGCTTGGGATTTGACTCCTAGCAACACAAAACAACAATGAAAGCAACCATGGCTAGTAATAGGCAGCTCTGTAGTCCTTAGGTTGCTATGGAGGAGATATTAGCTGAGGAATGGATTCTGCATATAAAGATGGTTGAGCCGAATCTCAACCTTACTTCTTAAAATAGCATATTAATATAATTTTTTGTAGATGAAAGTTTCTGTCCCGCATGGTTCTGCAGTTATTTAATCCCAAATAAACACACAGAGGCTTATATTAATTATAGACTATTTGGCCAATGGCTCAAGCTTCTTATTGGCTACCTCTCTCTTAATTATTAATCCATTTTTATTAATCTATGTATTTCCACATGGTCTTGGCTTACTGGAGAATCAACAGGTGTTCTATCTTCCTGGTAGCTACATGATGTCTTCCCAAGACTCACTCTCTCTGTTCCTCTTTCCAGAATTCTCCTAGTTTGGTAGCCCTGCCTATATTTCCTGCCTGGCTACATCCTGCCTGTCCATTGGCCAAAATAGCTTTACTCGTCAACCAATAAGAGAAACATATAGTCACAGCATACTGAAGGACATCCCTCATTAAATTTTTTTTTTGGTTTTACTAGACAGGGTTTCTCTGTATTGTTTTGGAGGCTGTCGGTCCAGCCCAGCCTCGAACTCACAGAGATCCGCCTGCCTCTGCCTCCCGAGTGCTGGGATTAAAGGTGTGTGCCACCACTGCCCGGCTCAAATTTTTTTCTAACTTGTTTAGTGATTTGGTGACTTGACCCTGCTTTAATATACATTGTTGTATTTTTAGAGTAAACACCAGGCTCTTCTGGGGGAACTTGGATTACAGTTTATATATATAGTAGTCAGTAAGCCACAAGAACATCAAGGAGAAATGGCTATGCTTTGACTACTGGGAAATGGGTTGTACAAGCTGTAATAACTCTCAAACTTTGAAGTTTGAAGGAAATGTAAAACTTGGCCCAGGAGGCAGGTGTCACTTGATCACAATGTCTTGTCTTATCCCAGTAGGAAGAGTAGCAAGGGCCTTGAGACCTGGTCACAGGGCTTTCATTTGTAAAAATCCACATAGATTCTACCTTTCAGGGATGGGGCTCTTTCCTTCTCTCTGAGTGCCTCTATCCTACAGAAGCGTTTGATCTTTTATCCCTCTTTCTTGGCTGTGGCTTTATTTTAAGAATGCCAACAGCGGTGGTGCAAGTGTTTATTTAATCCCAGAACTTGGGAGGCAGAGGCAAGTGAATCTCTGTTGAGTTTGTGGCCAGCCTGGTTTACAGAATGAGTTCCCAGACAGCCAGGGCTGGAGCTACCTTGTCTCAAAAACAACAAAACAAAACAAAACAAAAAACCTCCCCAAAAATGTTACCAACACATAAGCCAACAATTTGAGGAAGCTTCTGACTGCACTGTCAGCAGAAACCATGCTGTCTCTGTCTAGCCTCAGACAGGGCCTTAAGAGCTGGAGGCTTCTGACGCTTTGGCTTTGCTTAAGAGTCAGTGTGTATTTCTTTGTTTAACAGCCCCAGCTGGCCTGGAACTCGCTTTGTAGACCAGGGTGGCCTTGAACTCACAGAGATCCACTTGCCTCTGCCTCCTGAGTTCTGGGATTAAAGGTGTGCGCCACCACGTCCTGGCTGCATAAAACTCCCACATAGAGAGAGGGGGAGATGGGCACACAATCCTACCTCTAGCTTTGGAGCAATTGATAGTTGTTAGCTCTGGGAGAGGGAGAGAAGGCTTTCTCTAAGAATGTAGCCTCTAGTAAATCGGTAACTCTCCACTGGAGGATCATACAACCAAGAATGTTTGGTAGCACAAACAGTTCTCAAAGGGTTAAAACAGAAAAGAAGAGAAAGAAAGGCACAAAACTGAGTGGGTGAAAAGGAAAGGAGGACCTGCTAAGTTGGATGAGGGGGCTGAACATGATCAAAGGACATCGACACTCTCAAAGAAATAATACAAAACTGAAAAACACATCGGGAGGGAGATTTTTGGTGTTGAGACACAGCTGTTGGTAAAAGGAGGTGGCCTCTATTGTGGTCACTTTACGAAACAGCCTAACCTCTACCCATTTGCTGGGAGGAAATGTTGCTACTAATGAGTCGTATAACATTGGGCACAAATCTCATGCTCAGCTGTCCACAATCAGGCGCCAAGGAGGGAAACATCTACACCCGCCCTGAGGAGGCTCGGCCATTCCACTTCATTCTGGGTTTTTTTTTCTGATTTCATCTAGTTTGCCTGCTTTGCCACACCTTTCTTTCCCCAAGAGAGCTCTGAACAAAATCAAAACGAGGGACACCACAGAAAGAGACAAGCTTTCATTGTTTATGTGTAACACAGGCTGCTTTTCTCTGTGCTCTAGGCCCCCTCAACCTTCATGCATCCTAATTGTCTTTCTTCAGTGGCCAAGCCTGCATGCCAGGGCTACTATATGCGTGTGGTGTGATAAGAGCAGGTATGGCCAGTGGCATGCAAGTAAATGCATGCTAGTTGAGTTTGAGTTCATGGAATGACAGCAACTGGAGGAGTCCAAAGTCTCCATCCCAGTAAAGCATGTAGGATCAGTCGTTTTGGCACGATTCCCCATGACACGTCCTTAGGAGAAGCAAGACTACAAGAGCTCCCATTGGACTTCGTTTGTTACTGGGAGAACCGCAGGTAACGTTTCCTTGGTCCTCTCTCCTCTACAATGGCAACTTCTCTGCTGTGGCTCACCCACTCATGCAGCCCTCTTTATACACAATAAGTCTCATGTACTGAACATAGAGTAACTGGAGGATGCTGGTGGGTCAGGGAGAGTCTATACCACATGGGACAAAGTATGAAGGTGGATCATTTGCAAATTCACCTACCCAGTCTTGTAAGGAGACTGAAACCTGCTCCCCTTATTAGTCAAAATAGTAGGTCCTTGTCATGAAGATGGTAATGAGACTGTATCTGAGAATGGACAGAAGCAGTGTGCAGGGGTAGTAGATATGGTCAAGGTACAAAGAAGACTTGTACCAAATGTCTTTATGAAACCCATCACTATTTTTAGGTCCTTAGTTAAAGTGACTTATACACTTGACATGTAGAGTAAGAGAGAGAAAAACAAGAAATAAAACAACCTAAACTTTCAGTCTAGCAACTAAAGAGACAGGAGTTCTGTCAAGGTGGATGGGCTAAACTCCCACGTTGCTACTTCAGGAACAGCAAGTGTGCTTTATGGCTTGCGATAATGAACTTAACACCCTCACATGAAGGAGCATCAAATCTTGCTGAACACTAGGCAGATTTCTTGTTCTAATATTCTTTAGTGGTGGAGACAGGCATCTGGAAGGCAACAGCTCACTCTTGCTGGGAAATCTGTTACATCATCCCCTTTACTCTCTCTAGCACTCTCTAGGAGATAGCACTCTTCTTGCTTTGTAAGGCAAACAAAGTATAGCAGGCTAAGCTGTGGTGGGCCTTAGCACTCACAAAGTAGTGGGCTGCCTCTGTGAGGCACCAGCCAGGCCAGTTAAGATTCTCCTTGAACATTTCACTTGAGTTCTATGGTACCATCAGGGAAGGGACCGCTGAATGAGTCTGGTCTCAGTGTGATGTGGTCCACCTGTTCTCTCCATCCTTGCCCAACTGTTTGCTTCTCCATATGAGTTTGGCCATTAAATGGGAAGAAAACAATTCAGATTATAAGTGAGCAAAATCAAGGCTCCCATGCTTCTGTGGTTTACTGCATAAGCCTAAGAGTGGCATTTGGAGCTTGAGTTAGCTAGAACATCAACTCAGTATGCACCCCAGGATCCTCTTCTATATCCATGTTGCCCTTTGGTGTATGCTATATGCTTGACGTAGCTCCTTCTGTGTTTCTGGGTCATTTGGAAGAACCAGAGGGCAGTCATAGGAATGTGAAGCAGCAAGGCTGGATTCTGAGAGAGACCACAGAAGAGAGACTGCATTTATAGTGGTTGTCAACATGTGTCTAAGTTCTTAGTAATCAATTGCTGATAATTGAACCGCAACCCACAGTCAGATTAAACTAGGTCAAATGTGAGTTTACGGTATTGACTTTGTGTAAAACAGGCTGGGGCGGCAGAATTAGCACCAAGGCAATGCTGAACTGGATGGGCAGTGTGGGAATTGGGGGTTTATTCTCCGTGTGCCTCTGTTTATGACAGGTCCATCCCCTCCACGCTCTAGGAAGCGAGAAAAACATCTGTGGCATTATTGCCCGCACAGCTCTAAAGAGTCAAAGCCTAGCCCCCAGCTGTTTGAGCTCCCTAATAACTCTTCACTGATTTTATCATCTGGAAACATCTCATGGGGATGCCATGAAGATTTAAATATGGCCCAACACTTGGCAGAGACCCAGAAAATAGCAAAGAATTAAACAAACAGTGGTCTATGTAGGCGGTTGAAGCAGACAACCATTGACGATTAATTATAGGAAAGCATCATTTGAATAGGAGGAACAGGGAACTGGAATCTTGAAGTGACTTTCCAAGGTACTAGAGTAAGTAAAGCCACTCCACGAGTCTTATGGAGGGTACCCAAATAACCCTTCCCTTTTTTTTCTCACTTTTCTAATAAGTAGTAGCAAAGCAAGCCCTTGGAAGACAATCAACAGGGAAAGTAGAGATTATCACACTGAGGAGCTGGGTTCTGGTCAGGATATCGTGTCGGACAGGGTTTGTCATAAGAGAGCCTTAGGAGTAAACTTGGGTGAAACCCTGGAAGCCAGATGGAAAAGAACGTGTTATAAGATACTTACTGGGCAGGATAGCTCAAAATGCATGTGATGGTGACACAGGGAGTGTATATGTGTGTATGACAAGGGAAAGTGGAACTTGTCATTGAGAGAATTGGAGAATGACATAGAAATCAAAATGAGGCACACCCCTCATCTCAAATTCCGAAGAGACATGGGCTATGGATGCAGGCTTGTGGCTTAGTGAGCATTATCTATTTATAGAAGAAGTCTGTGCATTACAGGGCTTTGAGACATGCTGGTGTTTATGCTGGGTAGGTGCATGGGTTAGACTGTGTGGAGTGTACACTCATTCTGAGAATGTTGGAGCCTTTAACTTCTCAGCAGTGGTGCTGTTTACAGCCAATGATCAACAGCACGTAGCGACTCAGATCCCATTGTGGGGTGCTCATGTGTGTAGTGGCACACATTTGGCTAGACTCAAACCTAAAATGTTCTTAAATAACCCAAATGGACATATATACTCGTCATTATTGTCAGTTCTTTCAAATATCAGCTTGAGGTCTATAATAGTAACCATTTCAATTGTTTGACATTTGGAGTTTTAGTTTGAAGTTACAGTAGTTTTTCTTCCTGTGAGCTTCAGATATCCTTCTACTAAGGGATTAAAGTCTTAGCTGAGATACAGGCATGCATTGTCTTCTTAGAGTATCTCTACACACTAAATAAGGATATGCTAAAACCTAGGGCCCAGAGGAGCCAGCTGTCATAAAAGACAAAATCTCTCATGCCCTCAAAGTGACAGCAGCCCAGGCCAAGGAAGTTTCATGACAGCAGAATATCAGCCATTTCATTAAGATTCTGCCTTCCCCATCTAGCCATTATCAATGGAAACAAAACGTTCATTCTAACACTCATACAGTTGAGTGCTTAGCAGAAATGAATGACTACTTTGCTTCCCAGACCAACAACATAGTTAAAATGTTTTCTATATGGATTGAACCACAGTTATGCTCCTAGTGATTTCAAACATATCATCTAGTTTTAGTGTCACATGATTTTCAAGACATATGCCTTTTTAAAACCCTCACTGAAAAGAAGAGAGACTGAAGAAATCAAGGCATAGACAGAAAGAAACAAGTCTGAACCAAGATTATCTGGATTTAGAAGTCACGTTTGCAAATGGCAGCTCTCAGTCACACACAACTGTATGGGAGAATCTCTTGGTGTGCCCCTGGTAGAGATAGCTATTTGACCCTTGCCGGGAGCTGTGACCACGTGACTGGTTTGTCTTTAGTCGGATGAAAGGGAAAACTCAGGCTGCTTCCAGTCTTGTCAATTACTTAGTCCCTCAGTATTCTTTGGTGCTATTTCTCTCTTATCCTACAGATACAATGGGAACACCCTAGAGACTGGGGAAGCCATGGGTAGAAAGTCTGGGATATTGAACTACATGCTGTATGAAGAAGGGCTTCCTCTCCAACCTTACCAAGAGCTGTTTTATGAACAGACATCAATTTGCATTGTCCGTTGTTGTTTCCTGACACTTAGTAATCTGTTAGTTCTGCTTATTATTACAGAGTACTTTCACTAACCCTTAGCAGAGTTTTTTGTTGTTGTTTATTTGTTGTGTGTGTGTGTGTATGCATATTGTGCAGGTCAACACATGTAAGCCAGAAGTCTACACATCTTCCCAGTCTCTCTTTGTTTTACTTTCTGAGATGAGGTATCTCACTGAGCCTGAATGATGATTGGATAGGCTGGCCGGCCAGGGATCTTCTGTGTCTGACTTTCCAACAGTAGAATTATAGATGTGTATTGCCAGTGATTACTGTTTTTCCAGGGTCCTAGGGACCCAAACTCAGGCTTCCATGAAAAGCACTTTACCAAATAAGCTGTCTTCCAAGCTGCCCAATATAGAGGTTTTTGAAAAATCAATTTTTCTTTTGATTCCTCAAATTTAAATGCATTTTCCATTTATCATTGAATTACAAGGCGCATCTATCTCTATCATCTATCTATCTATCTATCTATCTATCTATCTATCTTCTGTCTATATACCATCTGTCATCTTTCTGTCCATCTATTTGTCTGCAATATATCATTAAATATTTTTATTCTTGTTGTGGGAACTAAGTACCTCAAAGACTATTGGCTGAATGAGTTCCCATAGCATATTCTATTTCATTTTGGGAGTGACACACAGCAATTACAATATTAGATTTCTGAAGCTGTTCATGATTACTTTAGGGATGACCATGATTGACTCTTAACTCTTGGGGCAGAAGAAATGTTGGTTCGGTTCACTTTATGTTGCTATAAAATTATTCTAGGTGAACGTTGATGCTTTATGCAGCATCTCCAGTGCTGCCAGAGATTGAAACCAGGGCCTCATGAATGTTAATGAAGCATCCCCTGTGCTGTGGGGCTACATCACAATCCCGAGCACTTTATACAGGAAGGAGTCCTACTTAGCTCATAGTTGTAGAGGCTCAAGATGATGGCATTATTGGGATCTGTTTGTCTCTGGTGAGAACTCCGTGGTAGATGGTACCACAATGTCCTGACCATGTACCAAAGAGATGACAGGGAGAGACAGGGAGTCAGAGAGATCTGAGGGGATGGCACCATTGAGACCTCCCCTGAGAGAAAAACACTAACCCCCATGTAACCCCATGACCCAGTTATCATTCTCCAGGTCTCACTTGATAAGGTCTCCCACCTCAGCATCACCACAATGCAGCCCAAACTTCCCCTGCATGAATGTTGAGAGATGCACTCAAACCATATCTAAACCATATCAGGGAGCAGTAAGATCTTCAGATATGGTCATGCTTCTGCTTGCCCTCTTTGCAGTTTAAAATCGAAACAGTGATTATTACATGACTTTATCCATGTTTTCTTACTGAACTTGAGCTTTGAAAGGCAAAGCTTTAATAAGGTGATCTTTCTGTCAACTGCTTTGAGTGTTTGTGATATGATGACTCATGTTTCTTCCTGGGTACATCAAGAGAGCCTTTAATATGTCTAGAGCCACTGGTGCTGAGTAGAGCAGGTTCACGCATGAGGATGCTTAATGACTCATAGAATGCTTATCATGTGTCAATTGTTCTTCTAGTGACCCTGCAGAAATTCATCAATCCTTGAAATAATTCATTGAGTACCCTGGGTTCAGTTCATTTCATTATGTGGAAATAGAAGCATAGAAACATGTAGGAATATCCCAAGATAATACAACAAGTATGCTGGGGGCTCTGCCATGAACCCACCCGGCATGGCTTCGGGGCCTGTGCTTTTACTCATTGATTCCACTGTTGCTATAGGAATAGTGACGCTCTGTGGTTTGGCTCTCATTCTAATGGCATTCTTCTTTTCTACTATCTTACGTGAAACCAGCACAAATTTAGGGGATTAGAACAACCTACTCTTATGGTCTCAGATCTCATGGTTTGGTATCCAGGGGGTAGCTTCACTGGTCTCTTTCTAGGGTTTTGAAACCTCCTATAAAGGAATCATCCTGGGCTAAGGTCTCCTTCTAGTTTTGTGTCCTCCTCTAAAATCACACAAGGGAGAGAAAAAGTCACTTCCTTATGGCCACAAAACCATTGGAGCTTGCTTCTTCAATGTCATCAGGGGAGACTCCTCCTGGCCTCAACAAAGCATAGAGGAATCTCTTTCAAAAATGTTTCCAACTACTTAACTCAGGCCCACAAATTTATGACTTGCTTGTAAGACAAGTACAAAAAACAGTTTTTCAGGAGGAAGAGGTAAGCAGATCTCTGTGGGTTCAAGGCTAGCCTGATCTACAGAGTGATTTCCAGAACGGCCAGGGCTACCCAGAGAAACCCTGCTTGAAAAACCAAACCAAACCAAACTAAACCAAAATAGCAACAAAAACAAATAACAGAGTTCAGTCTTTGGAACCCGAATATAAAAGCTGGGCAAGGTAATATATACTGGTAGAGTCCTGGAGCCCCTTAACCACCCAGCCTAGTGCACTTGAAAGTTCCAGGCCATAGAAGGACCCCATCACAAAAAAGCAGGGAGGGGTGAGTGGTTCCTGAGGGATGACACTCAAAGTTGTCCCCTGGCCTGCACCCGCATGCACACACATGTGCACTGTCACACGCATACACAGTGAAACATCTGAGACCAGACATACAACAGCAAATGTGAGAAATGGTTTATCGCCCATTTCCTGAGAAATGGATGAAACCCCTCAGCTCCTTCTGAGACAGTGGGTCACCTAAAAGGGACAGGAAAGGACATCAGTCAAATAGGCTTTCAGGGTTCGGATCCTGTTCAGACAAGTGCAAATAAGATCCCAGTTTGGTCCCATCACCCTATGAAACTCCAGGAGGCAAGGGGTGTACTGGAAAATTTTTGTTTTGTTTTGTCATCGTGTGAGGCAATGGTGGAAGGTGGCTTGACAGCTAACCAGATATTTGAAGCAGGAGTTGATTTCCAGACTCCCTGAGAAAATCCCTTCAAAGCTGCATTGGACAGTTGTATTGGTCATAAAAGTACCAGGCAACTGGTAGCCATCTGAAGCTTCACACACACACAAAAGTAGCAGTGTGGGAAGACACAGATAGAGGCAAATGTTCAGCACCAGAGTGCTTGCCAAAATGTTCCAAAGACATGGCAGACTTGGGGCTACATCAGGGGAGGAGGCAGACCACCCACTGAGCATCTGGAGGATGCTGATGTGATGCTTTCTCCTTGCTGTTTAGCCTTGCTATTTTTGGGAAGCCATAGGGAGAGGGGATGTATGAAAGACTGAGGGGTTTAATCCCAGAGCATGTACATCTTAGAAAAGTCCAGTTAAGAGACAAGCAACTTTGTTTAATACCCAATACTGGCAAGTGTCAGTGTTTCTTCCGTGCCTGGCAAGATGTCTGAAAAGAAGCCATTTGATGATAAAAAAGCACAGAAACTGCATTTCTTCCCAAGTTTGATATAGTATTTAAGTTTGCATTCATGCAACTTGAAAGGCACAGGCAAGCCCCAATCATACTCCACATCTCCAGCACCCTGATCTTCCCAGGGTACCTCAGCTTCACCATGGATGTCAGGAATTCAGGATGCTGTGGACACGTACATATAACCTCACATATTCTAAATAATATGATTATGTGACTACTGGAGCCAGAGAGACGCTCAAGTTTGGAAAAGAACAAATTTGTTCCGATTTCAATCTGTTAAGGGGACACTTGTAGGTTAGTTGTCTTCTTACAGCAAAATAAGAGGACCAGTCACTGAGGGCCTGCTCTCAGCAGGTCCTGGGTGACTCAAGACACAATATAATCATGTTTTTCCTTTCAACCAGCTCAGTTTCTATTAAGGGAGAATTTGGCTCTCAAAGGTATCACAATAATAAGAATAATCAAGATTGCCAGATTCAAAAGATGGTTTGTTTGAACACATCACACAAATATGACAGCCTCAGTATCACCCATTTCTAAAGAAAGAAATGGCATCTTATAGTGGAGGGGAGATTAAAAAGTCTGGGAGTGAGGAAATAAAAAGAAACAATGAGATGCTTTAGATAAAAATGGACTCTTGTAATCTTAAGATAGCAAAGAACACAGATAAGGTGCAACTATATCTGGGTTTACGATAAAAAAGTAAAACCATCACTCCCATTTTCTAAAGTGTATTAGAACAGCATAAGGTAACATGCCAAATGGTATATGTGTTCATTCCCATGCATAGCATGCATGTCAACAATACTCTCAGTGGTTCATATGATTGTTTCAGACCCTAACTTTTTTTCCTGCTTGGAGATGTTTGAAGGAGCACGTGAAAGCACGTGACCAGTGGGATTTCTAGCTCAATTGTGTATTATTAGTCATGACCATCCTCGAGCTCGTGGGAAATTATTGTATATTTGGAATATACTACTATATACCAATTCTATATAAGATGTATAACTCTTCCATGATGTAAGTGTAAAGAATTCTAAAGGAAGGGGAGAGAATATTTTATTATGTGTGGTAATGTCACTTCACATAGGGAACCAGAAGAGACCAGTTGAGTCCACTTTCAAGATCCTTATCATCTTCCTATTCAAGTGCTTTCTACAGTAGCAAGCTTATCAGCACAACTGAATGGAGTTTTTGAATCATTAAAACCAACCACTCAGGCCGGGCGTTGGTGGCGCACGCCTTTAATCCCAGCACTCGGGAGGCAGAGGCAGGCGGATCTCTGTGAGTTCAAGGCTGGGCTGGACTGATAGCCTCCAAAACAATACAGAGAAACCCTGTCTGGTAAAAACCAAAAAACAAAACAAAACCAAACCAAAACAAAACCAACCACTCACCCCTCCCCCTTTCTATCCTATGAAAGAAGAAAACATGGGCCAGGGCTTGGCAAGGGAAGAGAATAGAAGTGAAGAAAATAGAAATAGAAGTGATAGCTGATGGTGGTGCATGCCTTGAGTGAGGCCAGCCTGGTCTACAGAGCAAGTTCCAGGACAGCCAGGGCTTCACAGAGAAACCCTGCCTCAGAAAAACAAAAAGAAAGAGAGAAAGGAGTGATGATAAAGGGAGCAGGAGATGTTTGTACTATTTAATTTCAAGTAGCTTCTAACCCTAAGAGCAAATACTGCTCATCTCTGAGCACACACACACACACACCCCACATCACACACCAGTAGAACATGCTCTTGACCTCAGTGTTCCAGGGCACTGACTCTTCCGTCACAATCCTTGGGATAGACCATGATCATTTGCCAATTAGGGAGAAAACTTTGGCCCTGCTTTGAGAGATACTCTCTGACCCATATGAGAATCAAACTCAAGATCCACTATGATTCAGGAATGGCTCATTTAGCCCACTCTTCCTTTTCCAGGTAAGGATGCCTTAGGCAGAGACAAGATTGTCCTCATATATACTTTGAGGGAATTGTTACAATTTTACATGCTCAATGTATTTAAATGGTTAAATCAATATTATAATTAAACGTAGAAAAGTGAGTTGTGAGAGTGTGGTAGAGGAAAAAACAAAACAAAACAAAAACAAAAATCCCCAAAAAATCACACAGGAGGTTCCCACCCTAATCCCTTGCTATCCTCATTCACATGGAGCTTATTTGGTTTCTGAATGAGTTCATTCCTTGAACCGTGGACCTGAAATTGTACACCACGATTGATTGAGAGGCTCTCCCACAAGTGGGTTCTGTTTGCCCCATTTCTTAATGTTTTCTGCCCTCTGGTGGTGAAGTCAGGAGATCTGCTGTATTTTTCTTGGGAGTCTGAAGTAAAAGCTTTCACTAAAAAGTAAATAAAGTTATCCCTCTGCTTTTCTCTGCAATGATGGGCATGTGTGCTGACTCTATTCCTGTGTTTTCTTGGACAATTCTTTCAGGATCAAGTGATTCCTGGGCTAGAAACAAAACCAAAACCATCCCATTCCCAATGGTTTCCACTGAAAATGCAACAAGGCAGGTATAATTCCAAGAGGAGACGTTGGAGATGAACCCAGCTGGGTCTAGAAGGATGTGGACATGGCTATTCTGAATCAGAGTTACATTATCTTGACATACCAGGCTAAAGATATCCACACTCTAGCCAGTAGGGTATACTGTACTGGGTTGGGGGGGGGGTGCTTTTCTCTAGATTTCTATTCTCTGCAGTAGGTTGGCTCCATAATAAACACAAATGACCCGGTGATTATAAATATAAGGGCAGCGTTCATAATAATTAGCATCTGATCTAAAGGTTGTATGGGTATTAGAGATCCAACATAGCTTTCGCATCCTGAGAACTTGAGGTAAGGAATGGTAGTGAAGTGAAGAGTTTGTGGTCTGCAGAACTGACCCAGACTCTTTAGAAAGGAGATGGCATTTATCCTATTCTCACTTCTTCACTTGCCCTTTTAAAACAGAGAGGGGAGTCTCACGATCCCATGGGTGCTTGCTACCTGTGGGTCAAGTCTTTTTTAACATATGGTGACTTGGGCAAAAATGGAGATTTCTGAAATAAGTCATCAAGAAAAACGAACAATATAAAAGATTAAATTAAGATGCTCAAAATTCCCTGGGATAGTAAGTGGTCCTTCAGTTGATTTGCCAACCACTGTATCATTCTGTAGGTCGCATCCCCCGACAATATGAGCAATAATTTGAAAATTAATTCAATGAGTCCCTAAGGAAACCTACTGATCTGGGACGTCATAGATATGTCATTCTGTATATTTTTAACGATCTTCATAAACAGGACATACTTAACCTTTTGTTTGGAGAACTATCCTTCTCCACAGACAGATGTTAAACTGCCCTTTTACAATAAAATTTTGTGAAAGTGCTCAGAAGATTTCTTTAAAATTCCTTTTCCTTTTTCCTTTTCAATCTTTTTTTATTAGCTTTTTATCTTGAAATAGTTTCAGACTAATCAAAATTTGCAAAATAGTGCAAGAGGGCATTTCCTTCTTTGAGGTTCTCCCTTCCACTCTTGGGAATCCTAATTTTTCCTTAGCAAAGTTATGATTGCTACAAGTAAAAGCAGTGCAAAGAATATCTATGAATCTTTCATTCCAACTCTTCATGGTAATGCCTTAATTCCAGTGTGCTTTTCAACAGTGAGAAGGCTACCATTAAAACCATACTATTAACTACATAGGCACCTCATGAAATCACCACTGTATCGCAATTGCCACAGCACTGCCCATTGTATAGTCCAGGATGTAAATAATGAATAAATTAGAAGCGATTTAAATGTAGCCTACATACACTCCACAGAAGCCATACTGTGGGCTTCCCAGTACATCCTATCAAGGGGTCCATTTTCTTGACATTTTTTAAACTGTTGATGATGTTAATGTTGAACACTTGGGATTTTCCTCATGGTAAAAATAGGTATGTTTTTAGCATTTCACTTGGTCAGTATCCTGTGGATAGACTTGTTAGGACTATGCAAATATCAAATACCATCTTTCTCCATATTGGCTTATCATTGTTTCCAACTGGTGGGTTTTCTGCTCTATAACTTCTCTGACATTCCTCATGAACTGGAGTTCTTGCAAGAAGAGCCCCCTTCACTCTTATTAATTAATTAATTCATTCATTAATTTTCTGTGTACTTTGAGTATGAGGCCCTCATCTTTTGGGAGTCTTTGGGGGGGGTGTTTGCTTGCTTGTTTTTGTTTGTACCATCAGATATCCCAGAATAATCTTATTCTTTTCTTTCTCTTTTCCAGCACAGAAATTAGTAATTTTTCCAAGGATCCTTTATTTCTTTTATTAGAGAGTAATATTTCATATTTAGAAGCTAACATTGGGATTTTTGGTATGCTAATTGGTACTGGAGTTATTACTTCTCAGTTTCTTATAAAACATAGGTTTCAAAAAGTTTACAAAGCCTAAAAAACTGGGCAGTGGTGGCACATAACTCTAATCCTAGCACTGAGAGTCACAGGCAGGCAGATCTCTGTGAGTTCAAGGCCAGCCTGCCTGATCTACAAAGCAAGTTCCGGGACAGCCAGGACTGTTACACAGAGAAACCCTGTCTCCAAAACAAACAAACAAACAAAACATACAAAAGTTTATAAAAATCTGCACATGTGTGCAATCTAAATCTCTATCTGTCTATCTATATCTATCTATATCTACCATGTATCTAATCTATCATCTGTCTCTCTATCATCTATCATACATCTATCATTTATATATCATCTGTCTATCATTTATCTATCATCTGTCAATCTACCATCTTCTATCACCTGTGTATATCTCTCTTATTGATATATAGCTATCTACCATTTATATATATATATATATATAGCTATCAATCATCTGTCTATTACCTATCTGTTATTCATTTATTGATCAGATATCACCATCACTTCATGTCAGTAATTTGATTCCAATCCAACACCATGGGGCTCTTGCTGGTTGACTCTGAAGCCAAGAAAGCTGCCTCTAATTATCTAGTTTATTTATTTACTTTCCTTACCATGAGATCTACATGAATTAACTTAAGAATTACTACCTTGCACCTCTCCAGAGTTGGGAAACTTACTAATTTTGGTATGGTGTTTTAGAGCAGATTGAGTAAAGACTGACACTTCTGAAATTTTAAGAATTCTTTTATGTAGTACTAATATTTGTGTTTTATGTATGGGTGGATTTAGTTTGCAATTTTGATTTTGCTTATGATCTTTTCTGCCATCCAGGAAAATTCTATTTCTGTTTAGTCAGATCAATGTTTCTATAAAGTGTTTCTGAATTATGAGTCATTGCTAAGAATGTTCTCCTTACAACCAGGCTCAAGAGGAATTTATTCATGTTTTCTCCCAGTAATTTTAATTTTTACATTCATTTCTCAGTTTCATTTGGAGTCATGCTTATATATGGCATGAAGTATGCTCTAAGTTTATTTTGCACTTATGATTACTGAATTACCCCCAAACTCTATTTAATTTGTTTTCCCCCATAAATCTGTGTTGCCTCTTTTATCATACACTGTTCTAAAATTCCAAGGGTACTGGAATCTATTTTGTGGCTTTTTGATACATTCTCTGGATCTGGGTATCCAGACTTCTGCCTTTGTAGTATGTTTAATGTCTGGTGGAGCTGACCTGTCTTCTTTTCTTCTATTTAGTATTTAGTGGCTAATTTCCAGATTTTTGCTTGTTTGTTTGTTTCTTCACATGGTTTGAATACAAATTGTGCTTAATTCTACATAAAGGCTTGAACTTACTTTATTGGGAAGGTGTTAAATTTATGTAATGATTTAGGGAGAATCAACATTCATGAAACATAGTCTAGTCATGCTTCCCACAGCCCATGAATGCCTTTGCTGCAGGTTAAGTTCACTTTTCTATCTCTCAGGAATGTTTTTCCTCACATAGTCCCCCAAGTTTCCTTTTAAGTATGTTCCTAAGTATTTAATCTCCCTCATTGTTATTGTAAATAAGGGGTTTCCTATTATTGTGCTCCCTAATGAAATATATATAAACATATATACACGCCAGATACTAATTCTGTGATATTTTAGTTCTCACATCTTTACCAGCTTATTTTATTGTTTGACCTAATGCGTTTTCTTGAGCTGCACTAAAACAAATGATTGTGTGAGGGCTTTTAAATCCTGATTTATTTCTTGTGGTTAGGCAATTCTGACTAAGACGAGTGAATGATTTTTCCAGGGTCACAAGGTAAGAAATGGACGAACAAGCTTTTAAATCAAGGTCTTTCGGGACTAACTATTCTGAATGGTCAAGGTTTGAGTTCCCTGAACTCGAGCAAAAGAGGAGAAGCAAGATGTTCCCAGCTCCTTCGCTTGGCTGGCTAGCTGCCCTGTCTTAGGGCTTCTGTTGCTATGAAGAGACACCATAGCCATGGGGGCACACAGGCAGACATGGTGCTGGAGAGGTAGCTGAGGGTTCTACATCTGAATCCACAGACAGCGAGAAGAGAAAGTAACACAGGGCCTGACTTGAGAATTTGAAACCTCAAAGCCCACCCCCGTGACCCACTTCCTCTGACAAAGCCACACCCCCTAATAGTGCCCCTCCCTATGAGCCTATGGGGTCCATTTCTATCCAAACCATCACAAGCCATGCATTAATTGTGGGAACTGAATGGGAACATAAGCAGGAGAGCTGGATTAGGCCTCTCCCAGAAGGGGACCAGCAAACAATGTAGATAGAACAAGAACTTCATGTAACATACACTTCACTGCTGGGAAATGATGTAAAATTTTACTTTCTGGCTGTAAAAGCAATAAAAGCTCAGCTCTGGCTCACCAAACAGTTTATGTCAGTGTTCAGTCCTCTCGAGCTTTAAGAATAAAAATGTCTCTGGCCGCCCCGCAGCCCCCAGCTTAGCTGAGCTGTTCAAGGGATCCATGCTTGACTCTGGGTAGAGGCAGAGTTCCTCCCCATGGCCCCATGTTGCTCTCCTGTCTCAGCTCCAGGCCTTGCACGAACTGAAAGACCCCGGCCCAGTCTACACAGGCAGCTGAGGCTTATGAAAAATTCCGTTTCCCCCACAGCTGAATAGTCCTTGCTATCAGAAGGGAGCTCTGCCCAAGGACACGGGCTTTGGGTGTCTGCTGTGACCAGATGGCCAGCCCAGCAAGATTGGGCAAGCACAGAGACCTATTGTTCCTCAGATAGGGCCAAGGCCGAGACTTGAGTTCCGAGAGAAACCTTAATTGCCCTCGTTCTGAGCCCCAGCCTCATTTAAACTGCCCAATCAGGGTCCTGTAACTAGGCTTCTCGCTTCTGTACTGCGCTTTTTGCTATAAAAGAACCCCTGAGTCCCCAGCTCGGGGCTCTCAGTTCCCGAGACTGAGATGCCCGGGTACCCGTGTATTATCAATAAAGCCTCTTGCTGTTGCATCCAAGCTCGTGGTCTCGTTGTTCCTTGGGTTCGGGTCTCCCTCCTGTGAAAGTCCCCCGCCTGGGGTCTTTCATTTGGTGCATGGGCCGGGAATGTGAGACCCCCGCCCAGGGACCACCGACCCACTTCTGGGAGGTAAAAATTGTCCGGACTAAATTTCTGTTGTTTCTGTTGTCTGCTGTCTGTCTATGCCTGTTATTTTCTCGCGCCTGCGTTTGTAGTATACAGCTGTATGCATTTGTATTTGGCGGCACCGAGACCGCAGCTCCAGGAGACGTCCTGGTAGCGTTTGGAGTTCTTAGGGACTCGTTTGTTTGGGGCAGATGTCAATCTGCCCCGTTTGTATTTGGAGTCCTTAAGGACTCATTTGTTTGGGGTAGATGTCTAGGAATCTGCCCCGTTTGTATCTGGGAGTCCTTAAGGACTCATTTGTTTGGGGTAGATGCCTAGGAATCTGCCCCGTCTGTTTGGGGAAGTCCCACTGGCCGAGGGATTTTCCATCCTGGTAGGGGACGAGGACGGGAGCACAAGGCCCCCGTCCCCGATCTGAATTTGCTTTTGACTTTCGTCAAAGCCGCGCAGCGAAAATCTGTTTGTTTTTGTTTCTTATCTGTTCGTCCGTCTTAGTGTTGTTTGTCATCGCTCTCGAGAAAATGGGCCAGACAGTTACCACTCTGCTTAGCCTGACCCTTTCACATTGGCAACAGGTCCAGGAGTACGCTCACAACTGGTCTGTCGATGCGCGCAAGAAGCAATGGATCACCTTTTGCTCTTCTGAATGGCCAACTTTTGATGTTGGCTGGCCGCGAGATGGCACCTTTATTTTCCAGGTGAAGGAGAAAGTCATGGATCCTGGACCCCAGGGCCACCCGGACCAAGTACCCTATATAGTTACCTGGGAAGTGCTGGTCTATGACCCTCCTTGGAGGCCCCTCCCCCTCCTCTTCCCTAACCCCCGCCACCGCTGCAGCTGCAGGCACTGCTGGGACTGCAGCTCATTCCCGGTTTGCGTTCAGCGTCCCGGCCACTGCGCGAAGGGCGCCCTGAATGTGACGGCGCGACCGGCGGCAGTGCGAGGGGAGCTTTGTCTGCCTCCCTGCGGCCCGCGGTGGACCGGGTCAGAGAGCGGCCGCCACGCCCCTCGCCCCACTCCCCGGCAGACGCTCCGGCCCTTCCGGGCGGCGCCGCAGCCTCAGCCGCTCTGGATTCAACCGCCTGCCTCCCCGTACGGGCCCCGATGGCCAGTTGCAGTACTGGCCGTTCTCTGCCTCAGATCTTTATAACTGGAAAAATAATAACCCCTCCTTTTCAGCAGACCCCGTGAGACTGACTGATCTATTAGAATCGGTTCTCACTACAGCGGATCCTTCTTGAAGCCCGGAAAAATTGTTCCTGGGGCAAATGGACAACCTATGCAGCTTCCAAATGAAATTGATGCTGCTTTCCCCCTTGACCGCCCAGACTGGGACTTCACCACTGAGGCAGGTAGGACCCATCTATGTCTTTATTGCCAGTTGCTTGTAGCGGGTCTCCGAGGGTGCCCTACAAATTTGGCCCAGGTAAGACAGATAGTTCAGAGGGCAGAGGAATCGCCAGCTGCATTTTTAGAAAGACTTAAGGAAGCTTACAGAATGTATACCCCATATGACAGGGGTATACACTACCAGATGTATTGAGGGAGACAGAACGCATTTTTTTAATGAAAAGAGAAGCTCAGACAGAGAGAGAAAAGATGGAGACAGAATGTCAGAGACAGGAAATTAGAGAGAGGTAGAGAGAGGGACAAGAAGCGTAACAGAGAAATGACTAAACTGTTGGCCACAGTAGTCGCAGAGCAGAGACAGGATAGGCAGAGAGAGGGACGAAGGGGGCCTCGCCTAGAAAGAGACCAATGTGCATACTGCAAGGAAAAAGGCATCTGCTCTCCCGGCCTCAATTAAACAATATCCCATGTCCCGGGAGGCCCGCGATGGGATCAAACCTCATATTAGGAGGCTACTGGAGCAGGGCATTCTAACCCCCTGCCAGTCCCCCTGGAACACTCCCCTGTTGCCAGTCAAGAAGCCAGGAACCAATGACTATAGGCCGGTCCAGGACCTCCGGGAAGTCAATGAGCGGGTTGAGGACATACACCCCACGGTCCCCAATCCCTATAACCTCCTGAGTGGACTGCCACCTGACTATGTTTGGTACTCAGTCCTGGATTTAAAGGATACCTTCTTCTGCCTGCGATTACACAAAGACAGTCAGCCACTGTTTGCCTTTGAATGGCAGGATGCAGACCTGGGAATCTCGGGACAACTTTGACTGGGGGGAGAGCCAGGAAAAAGCCTTCATGGACATCAAGAAGGCTCTGCTCTGCTCCCCAGCTCTGGGGTTACCTGATCTGACTAAACCCTTTGACAAATTGACTTAGGGGCAGCCTTTGACTATCTATGCCCCCCTCCTGCTATGGAGGCGGTCATCAGGCAGCCACCGGGCCGCTGGCTCACCAATGCCAGGATGACCCATTATCAGACTCTGTTGCTGGACAAGGACCGAATTCACTCCGGGGCTCCGGTGACCCTAAACCCCGCCTCGCTACTTCCCCATCGGGGGAAGCAGAGACTCATGATTGCTTGCAGGTCCTGGCCGAGGTCCATGGGACAAGAGCTGACCTCACGGATAAACCCCTTCCCAACCCCGACCACGTCTGGTTCACGGACGGAAGCAGCTTTATACATCAAGGGAGGGAGAGAGCCAAGGCTGCGGGAACAGCTGCGTGGCGGCTCGGGAATGCTCCGCGGGCGCGTGCTATGGGGGGGGATGGAGCGGGGTTGCGGATGGCTTCTCCCGGGCAGGGCGGAAGCGCGCCGACGCTGAGGAAGGAGCGGCGGAAGCCACGCAGCCCGAGGCCGGGAGCCGAGCGGAAAGCAGGAGCGGCTGCGAGTGCCAGCAGCCTCTGGTATCTTCCGTGACTGGGTCCCACCTCTGTTAACACAGGCTCTGAAGCTGGCGGAAGGTAAGAAACTTACTGTCTACATAGACAGCCGTTATGCCTTTGTCACGACATCATACATTGCCCAGGGCATCAGAGAGGCGACAACCCAGTCGCCCGGGGAAACCGGAGGGCAGACAGGGCCGCCCGGGAGGCTGCCCTGGCCATGGGAAACAGCAGTCACCTCCTTCAAGCAGCTGTAGTCTGATTAGCAGCCTACACAAACTCACTCATTTGAGCTCCAGGAAAATGCAAAGAACTATTAGCCCGGGGAAGAAAATACCCGCCACCTGTTGGGAAAATACTAAAGCAAGTGACTGAGCGATGTGACGCCTGCGCCCGCGTAAATGCGACCAGGCTAAAGCTACCCATGGGGACCCGAGCTCGGGGGCACCGGCCTGGGGTGCACTGGGAAATAGATTTCACAGACCTCCTGGTTTTTGTTGACACCTTCTCGGGATGGACTGAAGCCTACCCCACCAAGCACGAGACGACAAAGGTGGTCACCAAGAAACTTCTTGAAGAAATCTTCCCCCGTTACGGAATGCCACAGGTATTGGGGACAGACAACGGGCCTGCCTTTGTTTCTCAGGTAAGTCAGTCTGTGGCCACCTTGTTGGGGATTGATTGGAAATTACACTGTGCTTACTGACCCCAAAGCTCAGGACAGGTAGAGCAAATGAATAGAACCATTGAGGAGACTCTAACTAAATTATCGCTTGCAGCTGGCACTAAAGACTGGGTCCTCTTGCTCCCCCTTGCCCTCTATTGTGCCCGGAATACACCGGGCCCCCATGGCCTCACCCCTTTTGAGATTTTACATGGAACCACCATTCCCTTTGTTCAGTTCTTTGACCAAGATATTTCTGACTATGCCAATTCCCCCTCTCTTCAAGCTCACCTGCAGGCACTCCAGCTGGTCCAGCAGGAAGTCTGGAAGCCCCTGGCCCAAGCCGACCGAGACCAGAGGAGACACCCTATCGTCCCCCACTCCTATTACGTAGGAGACAGCGTTTGGGTCCGACGCCACCAGGCTAAGAACCTTGAACCCCACTGGAAGGGACCATACACGGTCCTGTTGACCACCCCTACTGCTCTCAAGGTGGACGGGATTGCTGCTTGGATACACGCCTCGCATGTGAAAGCTGCCTCCCCTGTGGATCCGGACCCAGGATGGAAGGCCCAGCGCACTCAAAATCCTCTAAAGATAAGACTCTCCCGAGTTGTTTGATTGCCTTCTTATGCTTCATGCTTACCTTTCCCCTTATTGAGGAAAGTCCTCACCGAGTATTCAATATTACTTGGGTGATAACCAATCTGGGGACGGGACAGACTGCAAACCTGAGTTCCCAACTTGGGGCTCTGACAGACACCTTCCCCACCCTATATTTTGATCTATGTGATCTGGTGGGGGAAGATTGGGACCCCTGATCATTATACTTTTGGTTCTGATGTTTGGGCCATGCATCTTAAACAGACTGACCCAGTTCATAAAAGAAAGGCTATCGGTTGTACAATCACTGGTCTTGACTCAACAGTACCAGCAGCTAAAGCAAAGGGATCTTGAGATAGCAGAAACCCTTGAATGAAAGATTCCATTCAGTTACAAGAGCAATGGGGGAATGAAAGACCCCGGCCCAGTCTACACAGGCAGCTGAGGCTTATGAAAAATTCCGTTTCCCCCACAGCTGAATAGTCCTTGCTATCAGAAGGGAGCTCTGCCCAAGGACACGGGCTTTGGGTGTCTGCTGTGACCAGATGGCCAGCCCAGCAAGATTGGGTAAGCACAGAGACCTATTGTTCCTCAGATAGGGCCAAGGCCGAGACTTGAGTTCCGAGAGAAACCTTAATTGCCCTCGTTCTGAGCCCCAGCCTCATTTAAACTGCCCAATCAGGGTCCTGTAACTAGGCTTCTCGCTTCTGTACTGCGCTTTTTGCTATAAAAGAACCCCTGAGTCCCCAGCTCGGGGCTCTCAGTTCCCGAGACTGAGATGCCCCGGGTACCCGTGTATTATCAATAAAGCCTCTTGCTGTTGCATCCAAGCTCGTGGTCTCGTTGTTCCTTGGGTTCGGGTCTCCCTCCCGTGAAAGTCCCCCGCCTGGGGTCTTTCAGAACCTTATCATGTTGTATAAATTTCTTATTCATGCCACATAAAATCTTGATAGAAGAGCATAATGGGCAATTTTAGATTAATGATCTTGTATCAAATCCAGCACACAGTGAACATTTCCCGTATGTTTGTTCAGTGAGTGATGAATGCATATTATTTTCTAACTCCTGGAATACATAGTGTTAATTGTGTTATACACATGTTTTTTTTTTTTTACTTCCAAAATGAGATTCTAAGATCATGTGTTAGAGTACCTTGCTTTTTTTTTCAGATTCATGAACAAATTGATAGATGCATTGTGTGGTTATTTCATAACCATGTGCTCAAGGGCTTTGAGAGTTTATACAGTTTTCTCCTGGTCTTGAGGAGTTGTATGTGTGGGGTTTTTAACAAGTTGGAATAAAGCAAGACATACATATAAACATACACACATATATACTCATATATACATACACGCACACATGCATATTCATATATATATACATATATACAGATATACATACCTACACATACACTCTAGATTTGCTGATTCAGTCAATAAATTTCTGGTTCTCATTAAGCAGATGTAAATAGAAATTTAAGAAGGTGAAATCACCTGCCTATTGCTGGTCTCACTGAGCTTCCGAGAGAAATGTAATGATGACTGATAGATGCTAATGAGCCTGGTTTTGTGACCAATATACTCTATACTCACCCCAGATAACAAAGTATTCGTTTAACTCAGTATCTTTTAAGGACTCCTCTCCTGGGGGCCATGACTCTTTTCTGAAGGAGGGGTAAGGAGATTGTTGTCATTGTATGAAGGTGTAACTGAATTCATCTTTAACTCTAGAACTGCCTAGTTCAGCTTATGTGCTATATCTCTCCTGTAATGGGGGAATGTCTTCTCTATGGAATGCCTTTCAATGCTTGGGATGTTAAAATATTCTGCATGTCATGTGGATGGTGTGTTTGGTAGGGATCTGTGGCACCAATCGTCAACTCCAAGAAAAAAAAACTTTGCATTGCAAAGACCCTCTGCCTGTAAAAAGATAAGGCTGTCTTTCACACAGCACTGGGGAAGCACAGTAGTTTGTGTAATTTAAAGTGTATCTATTCTGCAATGGGCCCAAAGGAAATTTGACAACCCCCAAAGCATTATTACAACATTGTTTGTGCTGGCCAGTTTTATGTCAGCTTGATAAAAGCTAGAGTCAATGGGGAGAAGGGAACCTCTCTCAAGAAAATGCTGCCACCAGACTGGCCTGTGGGAAAGGCCGTGGGGGCATTTTCTTAAAGAGTGACTAGTGTGGGATGATCCAGTCTATTGTGGGTGATGCTATCCTGGGTGGGTGCTCCTGGTGTATATAAGAAATCAGGCTGCATAATTCATGGAGAGCAAGTCAGTAAGCAGCCTCTGTTTTAATTCCTGCCTCGAGTTCCCCCCCCTGACGTGACAGACGTGATCAGGGTTTGTAAGCTGAACCCTTTCCTCCCCAAGTTGCTTTTGATTATGTGTTTATCACAACAGCCCTAGGACACTGTTGAACATAGAGGAATATCAGGAACCACCTAAGGTGGATACATTTTAAAATAACCATTCCATGGTCTACTGCACTATATAGAAGTGAGACTAAGTAAATGAAATTATGTGCATCTGCATGGACAATGGACAAAGAGTCAATGTTCAGTGATCAAAGTGAAATTCGTAGATATGTGCAAGATATGAGGCTACTCTGAAAGGGTTTAGAAATGAAAGGTATTACAGTTATTTGTAGATATCCAAGGAACATAAATAAATAAATGTGTGAGTGATGAGTATCAAATTCTCTCTCCCTGGAGGAGAAAAATGGAGGAAGAGAATTGAATCAATATGTGGTGTATAAGAAGCTTAAACCTTGTCGTTTTATTATGAAAATGTACAGCAGCCATGAGAAAATGTGAGTAATGATGGTAGATGGTGCTTTGTCTAACCCTGTGGTCATCTTTGGATACTGTACATATGAGCAATGCTAGCTGGGCTAAGGTGTGTGTGTGTGTGTGTGTGTGCGCGCGCACGCGCCCCTGTGCACAACAATAATGATTAAAGGAGAAGTTATTGAATTGGGAAGTAGAGTGGAGTCATGGGAGAAGTTGGGGGAAGGAGAGGTGGGAGTAAAGAAGATGCAATGCTCATCTATGAAGCTCTCCAAAAGAATTAAATAAAAATAATGCGAGAATACAGTACATTGATGCAGAAATATTAAACTACACAAATTTAGGGATGTCCTATGATATCTATTGAAGGAGAAATCACTTACATGAAAAGCCAAGACAGTTGAGAACCAAAGGTCCACCCATTGCTCTCCAGTTCGAAACCGAAGCCCAAAGATCAAGAGTCTCCTCCCCCTAGCTCTATTTACCCATACGTTCTATGTACCGTGAACACACCCACACGGGAGTGGTCAGTGCTTACAGATACGTAAAATCACTCCCTATACAATGTACATGATAAAATATTTATTTTATTATAAATACCTTTTTTCTGTGTTTGTAGTATATATGTAGAAGAACAAAAAATCAACAATAACAAGAAAAGCAAACATTCCACGGTCCTAGAGCTCAGAGGAGGCAGGATTAGAATTGGAGTCTCTGTTGGTCTGGGTCGGGGGTCTATACTAATTTGTCCTATTTCCCACACCGGAGACATGTCTGTCCTCTTCCTCGTTTGTCCCATCAGTGAACTCTGCAGGAGTCTTCCTCTTGCAGTATTTACAAACTGTATCACCTTCTTTATGTGTCTATTATTCCAAAGGCTCATTGGCTCCCATCTGGAATAACGCTCAGTGCATCATTGACTTTTAAGCAAATGTTTAGTGAATGAAGTAGTAAGAATGGCATGACTAGGAAACTTTGTAATAAGGCAATAAAGAGTAGATGAAAGGAATAATAAAGGAAGCTGGCATTAGAGTGTTTAAAAAAGTAGATTGGAGATGATTTCACAGCTTCTAGGATAGGACACAGAAGAAGAAGATTAGGAGAAGTTCTATGACATGAGCATGACTGGACTGTGAGGGTTTACTGTCCATTCCCAAGCACTGCAGGTGCTACTTCATGATCCTCCTGAAGCCCTGGGAAGTATGTGCTGTTATTACCACACTTGTCCAAGGATGAGGATCAAAGGAAACAGGCTAAGTAGCCTAGCTGGGATCTAAAGCCTGAAAAAATATGCTGTCCCTCATGATAGCAGGGACTTAAAAACACAGATAATGAATAAGGGTGCTGTAATCTCTTTTTAACACAGGGAGTGTTAAACATGTAGACGGTGGTGAAACTTAAGGCAAGCCTGTCCTACCTCTTTGCTAACGCTCAGGGAACTCTGAGGATCAAGAACCAGGGGGAGTGTCCACACCAGACATTGGGAGTCAGGATCATTTCTGACTACTGCAGCAGAGTCAGAAATAAATACAACAGATGAGAAATTAGTCTGCTCCATGATGGTTCTAGGACATCTCTAAATAGTGATCGTTGTGGTTGTCCATATTATACATGGTTGATAATGGTTACTGTACACTTGGAATACTATTGCTCTTGCTTTAATTATCATTTTCTATGGAAAAGGTTGGGGTTTTGTTGTTGCTCTTGAGAATTTTCCTATGCAGTCAGTTGAAGCCTAGTTGGGGTTCAAAAGACTTAGGGGACAGACATGGTGTAGCTGCAGGATAGACACCTGGAAAGATGCCACTGGAGCCAGGGGTGGCCGGGAGGCAGAACAAACCCTAGAAAACTGAGTGACCCAGAAGAGAGAATGGGATAAGAGGCAGAGAGCAGGAAGTAGGAGGCTGCAACTTTGCTGGTTGGGGACTAGTGTCGATCTATCTATCAGTAACCAAGACCCTTCCACAAACACCCATCATCACCCCCTTTCCTTAATGCAAAAAAAGAGGGCTTTGTCACATACTCAAAAGTTGTGTGCAGTCCCCAATATCCCACTGTCCCCTGTGAACCGTTACTCTCTGTCTTCTCAGATTCTACCCATTTCCCAGCCCCAGCGTACCTCTTTCCAGTCCATGGAAGCATACCCAGGGTCTCCCTTTTAGGAACCGGCTTAGAGAGTCAGTTATTACCTTGTGAGTAGTAGCTTTCATCCTGGGTCTTCCACAAACGCAAGTACCAATACATCAACAGATACTCACACAAGATCATGTGAGATAATCACATACTGTCATGTGACAAACTGACCATAACACACAAGAGAGGTTAAAGAGGGTGAAACACTGTGTATGCAGTTTGCAGCTTCAAAAAAAAACATAAATACTTTTCAAACCCTAATATATAAAATGTTTCCTGAAATGAGGATGAGAAGGTTTCCATTTGTCTTGGAAGATGGTCCAGTGTTTCTAGGTTTATGACTCTAAACAAAATGAAATTAACCGTTCTTAAGATTAACCATTGATCCACTGCTATGGGTGGTCTTATTGGGGTATACAGGGGCCATTTCAGACACAGAGATGTGTTTGAAACCAGAAGAAATGACTTCTGGCATGTAGCCCTTTCACCAGCCAATAGGGAATCTTACTTTAAGGATACTGGTTTTAGTTCACTTTCAATTTTCTAAACAAAAGTTCATGTATTTTCCTTCATTGGGCAATATGGATTGGAAAAATAGAACACAGCAAAAGCAAACAAGAGGCAACTTACTGGAACTAATCCTATAGCGTTATCAGAAAATACCAATTTCCCCATCATTATTCTATTATTAAAAAGATCAGTTGGTTATCCAAGAAGTATAGTGTGAGACTTAGTTAGCCTTAAAGGACATCTTCAACTAAATCCTTTTGCAAACTGACTGCAAAGCCCCTGCCAGGCGCATCCCAGCAAGTCTCCCTGGGACCACGTTGCTAGAGTTGTTCAACCAAAGCTTCCTGTAAGATCTGGGTGGAAGCTCTCTGTACTTACTTCCAGATGGTTCTGAGATGTCAGGGAGGGTGTGAGCTTCCCTGGAACTGAATTGTCCCATCTATCCCCTTTAGCCCCTTCCCATTAGACCTCAGCCTTCCTTTCCCCTCTTCCTTCCACCTTCTATCAGAAGCACGACAAACATCACCCACTGGCAGTAAGTCCTCCCAATTCCACCCACAGTAACACTAAAGAACACACATTTATTTGTTTTAAAAAACGTACTTTGCAAAAGGCTCTCTCAAGGGAAAGCATTCTCACCTTCTTATTGCTAGTCCCAGGTGTATTTTTCTTTCAGACCAGCTTCTTCACAGAGGACTACACATTTTGTTGGTGTTTCTCAAGAATGTTCAAGACCTCTTCACGAGTCTGAAGAGCTACCTGAGTTTGCAGGCAGCTTCCTGTGGGGGTCACGGCTTGCAGATTGAACTATTGCTTGTTGTGCAGAAAATGGGTAAGGTGTTTGAGAAAACAGGAAGCACCTGCCAATGTGTGACTTTATTCTTGGAAGCAGAGAGCTCCCTCAGAGGGGAGCTAGATGCTTCTTGCTGCTTCCCCTATGAACACTCTCTGATGCTGTGATGCGCTCTAGAGACCAAGGAGAGACAAGTGGGCAGCAGGATTATTCAGAGACTAGGATGGTGGACATCCATCGTTTTCCTAAGTCTACCTTTTTTGCTGGAGAAATGGGTATGCATAGACATGAAGCTATGTGTTATTTGCAATGGGGAAATTCCAAGAAAATGAGAATTGGAGGCAACATATTTGCTAGTGTTGCAGATTTCTGTAATAGCAACGTGTGTTCATTAATTAATTAGTTTATTCAGTGAACTTGCTCTGTGTAAAGCAGTAAGAAAGGCCTTAGAAATATACCGGGGACAGCACAAATACGATGCATCCCTGTATCTCATTTTAGTCCTAAAATTGCTTATAAGGTGCCATATTTCAATATTCATTTAAAGTGTTTAAAATATTTTATTGAATGTCATTTTATTTAACATGCATGTGGGAGGGGGATTGTGCTTACTTATTCAGAGGTCAGAGGGCAACTTGCAGGATTCAGTTTTCTCCTTCTATCATGTGGATCCAGGGAACCCAATTCAAAATATCAGTCTTGAGAGTAAGCACCTTCATTCACTGGGTCAGCTCAGCCTTTTAAATTTTCATTTTCCTACTCTTGCATGAATCTGTATGATGTTTGAGTTTAAAAGTTCTAAGCTGTTGGCAGTAGCTAGCAACATCTACACCAAGCAATTAGTGCCCCTGTTAGCTAATCAGATTAACCAGATTTCTTGATTGAAGGTACCACACCTAATTTCTACCTTGCAAAAACATGTGTGGCCATAGAGAAATGGATCACATATACTCCAAGAGCTATTACCTACCTTGCTGGTTTGCATAGGTTTGGTAACTGTTTTCACACCTGGGGGTAGAGGCCTCGTGATAGACACAGGTAAATAATGCAGTTCTCTTCCTCATTTAGGTAGGTCATGAAAAACAACATACATGGATGTGTCTTGACCAAGTCATTTTTGTCTCCAAGGACTTCAATGAAGTGTCCTGTGTATCCTCTCAACATATATTTGACATTTTAGGCAAATCTATTTCCCACTTCATATGCAAAAATCAGAAAATCACCCCACAAAGGAGGTTACAGAACTGACTCTTTGGTGGAAATCCTGGACACGCCTGATTTCCTTGGGTGTCTGAAGAAAGCCCTGCGGGTGGAGGGATGACGATGCAGGCTCAGGAGAGGAAACCTTTCGACACTTTCTCTTGCTAGGTACAGAGTGCTTCGAGTGAACTCAGAGCAGGCAGGCAGTGCCCTGACTTCCAGGGCCAATCCTTGAGAGCTGATGTTACTACAGCTGGATAAGATTTCAAAGCTAGTTTGACTAGCTTTTATTCACACTTGTAGTATATATTAAGCAATGCCTGCAGGCGAGCCCTCTAATCTTGCCAGTCTCCTCAATTTGAGTAACTGTTTCCTGGATGTCTGTGGCAAAGCTTTCTGGATTATAGACGGCCTGATTGATTGCTGCCCCTACCTCATCCACACTCTGCCTTTCACAGCTAAGCAGAGGGGGAACCCCAGGATACCAGAGGATAAGGAACTCCAATCTGTCAGGGGGTTGGAGGTCTTGGAGGGCGCTCAGTACACAGCATGCTCTTCCAAGTGAGTGAGAAACATAAGAAGAAACACTTGTGAGTTACAGTGTACTTGCCAAGATGAAAAAGTCTCATTTTCATAACATCTTAAAGAAAATATTACCCTGACTAAAGAAAAAAATCCAAGGTCTAAAGCACCAGCCATTAAGCAACAAACTAGTTTTTTATTCATGCTTTTGAGATAGGGTTTCTCTACATAGTCCTGTAACTCACTATGTAGACCTGGCTGGTCTTGATCTCACAGAGATCTATCTGCCTCTGCCACTCGAGTGCTGGGATTAAAGTAGTTTGCCACCATAGCTTTCAAGGAGCAACCTAAGTTTTGAATTGGTAATGACTCCCTGAAATGGGGAGCCTGGAAAACTGAAGGAAATGACAAGAAAACTCTTTTTCAGTGACCCTGCAGGCACAGGTGTAGCTGTATAAATGTTGTAATCACAGCCCTTTGATGGTTTGGATTTGAAATTCTCAAGATAAACATTACCCATTTGTTGATAGGATACACAGAAAGAAAGGAGACTGAGGAGGAAGAAGTGGGCTTAAACTCCAACTCTGCCACTTACTAATTGCATGAACTCAGGTGGGTTGTTCAGCATTTTTGCAAGATCAAGTTTCCTTTCTTGTAAATGGAAATAATTTCCACACTTACCTCAAACTGAGTTATGTAAAGCACACAGACAGGGCATTTATCTCCCCAGGTCCTGATGTTGGTTTGGGACTTGAGCCAAGAGACCTAAGATTGACGCTGGAAAGGTCACCTTAGTCCCTGGTACTTTGACACCAACAATGAGAAGGTTATACACACCCTGCCTTTGAATGTCCCCCAGATGGCCCCTTCTGAGTGACAGACCATCAACCTACAGGAGGTGCCTCCTGCACGTGAGTTTCCTCAAGTTTGCTTTAGTTATCAGTAAGCAGAAGAAAATATTTCTTCTAAGGTTAGAGTGAAATTCAAAAGTGACCAATTAGCTGCTAAGTCTTAATTTGTTTTGAAGGGCATTTTCCACATTGTGTAGTAGTTACTAAAGGCACTGTCGGGTTGGTAGCATGAGTTCCAGGATTGACTCTATAACCATTTACAAAATGGATGATCTGGGACAAGATACTTCATTTTACTGTTTGTTATCTTTTCATAAAGTGTCAACAATAGTAAGATCTTTCTCACAGGCTTCTTGAGAAGAACTTGAATCCATAGAAGAAAAAAAAGAAACAGAGGGAGAGCGGGGAGGGAGACAGAGAGAGAGGATAAAGAAGCAGAGACAGGGGAGGGAGGGAGGAGGAGAGAAGGAAAGGGAGAAGAAGTTTTTCTCTAAGTATCCTGTTTGCCCATGGTGGAGATATGGTCACTTATGTTTTGAACAAACTCTAATGTAGCACCTACTATGTGTCAAGTGCTATGCTAAGTTTTAGAGATAAAACAATATTCCAGATTGCTGGCTAACTGGAAAGCACAAACAAGCAGACTGATTATCACTGATTGACACAAAGATGTGCTGGAAGAGGACTGAGGAATCAGGAGAAGAAATCGGAATGTAGCACTTGGAAGAGATAAAGTGGTAGGAATGGGTGATTAAGGGCCTTCAAAATGAGTCAAGCTAGCTCAATTCTTATCCCATAAGAAATGCTGTGGCCAGATGGGAGGGATTTTTTTTGGATGTCATTTCCCAGCCCATAGCTTTCAGGCTCCTCTGCAGGAGCTGTTATCATTCCAGCAGCAGACCACATTTTCTCAACTGCAATAATCCTGCCTGGAGTCGGCAGACTTGATGTCTTATAAATTGAGAGAGATGATGTTCATGCTTCCTTCTAACCCTCATCATGAGAATTGAGTTATGTAAAGCATACATAACAGAGCAATTATATACCCAGGATGGATTGAGACTTGAGGTTGATGTTGGACAGGTCACCTACCTTGAACAACTGAAACACAAGACATCTTTATTTGATCTATTGATTTGAACAGTAGTCTTCTCCAGAAATATCATGAGGAGCATGCTCTGCCCAGGCATCCTTTAGCCTAGTTAACACCAAAAATTAGCAACTTCAAGCTCCTAATCCCTAAGGCATAAGAATGTTACTTTAGTAAGAAATAGGATCGTTATGAAAAGAGATAATTTGGATAATGTGAAGGGGGCAACAAAGATAGAAAGAACATTTTTCTGAAGACAGCTTAAGACATTTCTGTAAGGAGCCCAATCAACCCAGGACTTTCTTAGAGGCCTTGGGGGAAGGACAAAGGGGAGCTAGTTCTGTGTCCTTGTTCAGGAGTAGACTTGGCAAGGCCTGTTTGATACTGGAGCAAGTGTCTCATAGGAGTCAGAGTTGCAGTTCCTGGGAACCAAACTTTTCCCCCCTGTGCTGTGGTTAGCAGTCCTAAGGCAGCTGTGTCTGAGCTATGCCAGTATCCCATGTTCTCTTTGCCAGCACTGACTGAGGTCTCTGCTGATATTCCCCACCACGCAAATAGTACATAAGATGCTGTACTTTTTAATAAACTTCCTTGGCTTAAGTCATCAGCTTATGCAAGACCTCCTGGCCACAGCTATTGCTTTTGTCTTCTTTATTTCTCATCCCCAGCCCTCCCATTCAACACCTTGCCATTCATTCAAGGCTCCTCTTCCTGTTGATTTGGGTCCCATTGGGATGATAGATTTACATGCCAAAGGAAGAAAACTAATAAGGCTATAAAAGCACCAGAAGCTAGGGATAAGGCATGGGGCAGAATTTGGTTGCCAGTCCTCAGAAAGGACCAATCCTGCCAACACCTTCATTATAGAGTTCTAACATCCATACTCGAGATATGTGTTATATTGTTTATGCCATCTAGCTTGTGGTACATGATCAAGACAGCAGAAAACAAACAACAAGCAAACGAAGCACTACAGGGCTCTAACTGCATCCAGATTAGTACTGGGGTGGGTTCTGGGTCCTGAAGGGCTCATAATAGTTCACTCGGTGAGTTCGAGTAATTAGTGAACAATTTCTCCATCCTTGTCTGCAATAACTCAGCATCTTTAATCATGAGAAGCACTATCTTTCTCTGTCCTTGTAGTTTATAACTCAGTGAAATTGGGCAGGGGTGATGCAGGACCAGCTCTGAGCTTGCATCTGAGGATGCTGGGAGGATACAGAGGGTTGCACAGTGCAGTCATTCTAGCAGAGGTATCTTCACTAACCCTGAGCTTATGAGAAGCCAGTGCTCACTTGGACCATCTCTTGAGATATGCTACCTAGCACTGACTCATACAACTACTTTCATTTTCTGATCTAGTTCTGCTTGTTGCTATGTGTGTTCATTCTGAATTTGCTTCATGTTTGCCAAGAGAAAGTTACAAAACCCATAAGTCTTCTAAGAATTTCTACCCAAGGTCATGTATCCTGTGCTCTTAAATGTTGGCTATAATGAAAAGCAGCGCCTTAAATTATAAGTGTGAAAAGAGTTGGCTAAGTAGACATTTTACAGAAAAAACAAACAAGAACAAAGTGACATCTTAAGATACAACCTTGGTTCTGTGATTTCTTGTTTCTAAATTTGAACCTCCTCATTTGTGACATGGAAATAATGGGATCAGTGTATATGTATAAACCCCACAATCACAACAAAGAAGAATATGATATCTAACTTGGATCCAACTTTCCTGAGTGTCTTCAAAAGACAATGGCAGAAATGGAAATGAGACTTACAGCAAAGACAAAACTGTGTTCCCCCACATCACCTTTTCTTTCTGGAAACTCATGAAAGCCTCTGTTCTCCTTGTTTAAAACAATACCTTTTATTTGTTGTTTGGAAATTTTATACACATATATTTTAATCATATCCATTTCCATCTCCTTCCTCCAACTCCCTCTCCCTGCCCTCACATCATGTGTTATTTTTTATTACTATTTTTAAACCTACTGAGCTCAGTTAGCACTGTCCATGTGAATGGGTGTGGAGTCCATCTCTGGATCATAAGCAAGTTAGCAGGGTTCCACACCTGGAGATAAATGACTCTCTCTCACCCAGTAGCCATCAACAGCCAATAGCTCCTGAGCTGGGGGTGGGGCCTCACGAGCCCCTCCCTCATCCATGCTGGGGTGGTGATTAGCTTGATCCTGAGCTGGTCTGTGTGCTGGGAACCATAGGTGCTGAGTTAATGAACACAATATCACTGTCATGTCCAGAAGGTACTAGTTTTCCTTGCTTCTGGCTCCACAAACTTTCCTCCACATTATTCCCCTAACTGGGTGTCAGCAGGTATGATATAGGTGTCCCATTTAGAGTTTCACACTCCCCAAGTGTTTATTCGCTGTACTTTAAGGCCTTTGTTTTAATAAATGAAATGTAAATTGCTTCCACTCTTGGATCTTAAAATCAAAGTCACCCTCCAGCCCTTACTTCTACAGTTCAGAGTGGTTGTTGGGAGGTACATGGACCCAATGACTTTTACACAAGATTGGGGTGGGGAAGTGACAGTCCAGGGGCTCACCAAGCTATGAGGTAACTTTTACCATGGCTGAGTTTGTAGCTTCTTTTAATGGAATAGCAAACACAACTTTCTCTGCTTAGTAATCTTCCAGGGGTGGGTAAGTATGAGGTGAGAACACAGGGTAATTTCTATACTTCTTTCTACACTGCATCAGATGCTTTTGTTCTGGGACCCACACCATCACAGAAAAGATAAAGAAGATGAGACAACCTGATGAAGGAGGAGAGGAGGAAAAAATCCTCACATAATCAAGCTGTAAAGAAAGACTCAGATACTGAAGATATTTTTGTGGCCAAGCAAAGGATGTCTGTCAGGCATTTCAACTGTGCCTAAGTAGCTGAATTGGGAGGGACATCTCTTTATGTGGTTTCAGGTGTCATTGTTAAGAACATGGATTGAATAGAGGGATAGTTTGGTTTCTTATGGGGAAGAAATTTCTTTGTCTCTCTGAATGTGATACAAGGCTGGTATTAATGGACACAAATCAATCCAGCAACTGACCAATGACATGCCCAGTTTGTCTTTGGTTTGTCTCATTTATCCCTTTCTATCTGGAGGAGCTTGAACCACTGTAGAAGGGCTGTTCCAGGCCTGGCCTCATGCTAGGAGATGGTTTCCCCTGTTATTGCACTGGAGAAAACATGTTTCTTGTCACTGGATGCACCTGACATTACCTTGAGAGACTCAGGGGACTTGAAAGAACTCATATATTACACAAAAGGACAAAGTGAATGCTTCTATGCTTCCTTTGGGATCAAAGATGATTCGTTATTCCAGTTTTTTTAACCTTTGCTTTTTCAGAGTGATAATGGAGCCACATGTAGAGTTTCAGGCCTCTTAGGGAACAGAGGACAAGTCACTAAACAGGTGGCTCCAATTACTAGAGCTGGGGCAGCCAGAGGGAAGTAATGGAGCCACCAAGGAAACAATGCCAGGTAGCCGGGTCTTCCGGAGTCTTCTGGAGCTTTGCCAGTGAACACGGCCCCACTAGGCCAGCTCTGGGAAGACTAATTGAAAAGAATTTCCCCAAAGCACAGCATGCTTACTAGATATACCTGTCTTTTCAAACCTTTAAGGCAGGTTTTTAAAAGAAAAAGGAAAAAAAATTCCCCGAAATTCAGAGAATGTTGATAGATGATGGAATCCACTTGATACAATGACTTCTGAGATATGAATGAGCTCATGATGTCCTGCTGCAGGACTCCAGCCCCCTCCTAGCCTGTTCTGGTACCTTGTCACTTGCTGCCCCCATCTGAACTAGAGTAGCAGGCCGATTCTTTGACTCAACAGCTTCACACTTCCTTCTCTTGTGCTGGGTGTTCTCCCCGCACAAGCTCTTTTACAAACTGTGCAAGCTCATCCGGGTCCAAGGGAAAGGAAGGATCAACGCAGAAGATGCAGTGTAGTCTTCCCGCCAGCCTCTTGGGCTCTGCCACAGTTAGCCTCTTGGGTCCCCCTGCTGTCTCAGCCCCCAGATAACACACAGGACGCTGTATTAATTATAAGCTGTTGGCCGTTTGCTTGGTTTCTTACTGGCTAGCTCTGACTTAAGTATTTAACCCATAATTGCTAATCTAAGTATTTCCATGTGGTCTACTCTTACTTCAGGAAGGGTCCAGTCATGTTACTTCTTCTGCGTCCTACATCGTGACTGCCTGTGCCTCTGTTTCTCAGAATCCTCTTCCACTCCTAGTCCCACCTATCTTGCTTCCCTATTGGCCAAAAGTGCTTTATTAACATATACACAGAATGACTTCCCCCACCATGCCAGCACAAGCTCTTTTACAAACTGTGCAAGCTCATCCAGGTCCAAGGGAAAGAAAGGGTCAACGCAAAAGACAAACAGGAACATGTCTTTGGTTGATTGCTGCTTTAATTTATTTCCATTAATACAATTCTCTTCAGAGCCTCTGACCACAGAGGCATTGCCCCCAAATCATGTTTAATTAGGGCAGATCCTATATAAACAAAACATGCTAGGGGGCGATGTAGTTCTGAGCTATTTCAGGAGCTGTCTCTCCCTATCTCCTTTGAAGAGTCAGGACTCTGTAATTAGCAAGCCAGGACTGTTGATCTCGTGCACTAGATAAGCATCTTACCATTTTGATTACTATGACCCGAAGACAGTGTGACCTGTAAGTAAGATGCCCATTCATCTCTGAGTCAGAGAGTTGCTGGCTGATTGTTGACTTTTACTAAACCTCGTGGCCTGGCAGAAACAACAGAAAGTTCCGTTGGCCCTTAGTTAGCATCACTATGAAAGCCTAAGCAGGCCTCGCTCTCAAGATGGCCCAAGGACATTCCTGCTGAATTTTCCTTTTGTGGAACCAAGCATCTAAGCAGATTGTAAAATTTGATTGACAAACACAATGTTTTGGTTCTAAAATATAAGGATGTAGGACCGCTTTAGACTATTTGAAAAAGTAGAAATGAAGACTGAAAGGGAAAATAAAGAAAAGTAAGGAAGTCTATAGGGAGAGATAGACATTTTTTGTATCAGAAAACCACGTGGCTTGAAGTTGCTGCGGTGATATGATGCTCAAGGCATGCAGTATGTGAAAATCATTTTAAACAGTTATTGTATGCAAATATTGGTTATTATTATGCTGTCAACGCTTGCCATCAAAGTTATCGGTTATCAGAGATAGAAACACTTGGGTGCCTCTTTCTTGAGTGGCAAGATCATTCATTATTGTGAAATAAGGAGTGAAGGACAAGTTCAGAAATGACTTTAGCAGCTCTAGTTTTCCACTGAAAATTTCCTATTGTCCTGGGATATCGTATGGTTCAAAAGCTGAGCTCTTCTGCATGGTATTTAATTAAAATGTAGCCTGGGCGTGCTATGTGAAGAATTTTAAGGAGCCCTGCTCCATGAAATGTGCCCAAATGTCAGCATTATGTCTCTTTTTACTGCTCATTTCTCTGTTGGAACATATTTAATAGTTCATTGGTGAAGAACACAGGTGGAGATTTTGTGACTTTATGTACATGTCTTAATATTCTTATTTTTATTTGTGAAAGTTTGCAATCATTGCCCATCCTATTTGTAGTGATTAGGGAATAAGAATATGAAGTAGTTTTAAGGTCAGTGAGATGGCTTTGGGGTAAAGGCACTCGCAGCTAAGACTGAGGCCCTAAGTTCAGTTCCTGGAAATTATGTGACATAGGCCAAAACTGAGTCCTGCCAGTTATCTTCTGATCTCTGAGGACAGTAGGAACACATGTACACACACAGACATAGACACACAGATACACACACACACAGACACACAGACACCACACACACACACACACACACACAGACACCACACACACACACACACACACACACACACTGTAGTTTAAAAATGCTTATTGTATTATCCATCTTTATTAACTTTACTTCTCAGGTGTCTAATGATACAAATTTGGGTAAAATGGTCTAAAACATTTGCCTCATTTACAGGCAGTACTGTTTCAAAACCCCATCTGTGTAGGTAAACCGACAGATCAAGAATTCTTTTGTGAAGCACCATGGATTTGCTGGTCTGTCAATCACCTACCTCATTCAGCCCTGTTAAAAAAGCACACTGGATAATCTTTTCACTCAACTGTCCTCTAGGTTGTCATTGCTATGTAGGAACTCCAGCTCAAGTATTAGGTGGAGACAGTGCCAATTTGGACCACTGGGACCCTCTGGTCAGGGGAATGAAAGTTAATTCATGTCTGTACAAGATTTTAAAAATCAACCTAGAAAAATATCCAAAACCATGAATGCAAATTGCAATAGACAAGGAATATTTACATATGAGACCAGAGTCAGAGCGAGCCTGATGCATCTGCCTTTGGGTGAGGTTTTAGAGGAGATCTGCTTTCACTTCAGGCAGTCTGAAGAGGGCTTTTTTTTCCCTAGAAGGTCTCTGTTTTCTTTCCATCTGTCCTCTGCACACCTCTTGCCCTAATATAAATATTCTACCTCACCAACTTGGAGAGAGACACAAACATCTCATGCCATATGGTGGTTTGAAAAATAATGGCCCCATATGTTCACAGCTTAGAATGTTTGGTCACCTGGGAGTGGCACTATTAAGAGGTGGCCTCGTTCCAGTAAATGTGGCCTTACTGAATAAAGTGTCTCGGTGGGGCTGGGCTTTGAGGTTTCAGGAGCTCAAGCTATGCCCAGTGTCACTGTCTCTTCCTGCTACCTTGGGATCAAGATGTAGAATTCTGAACTCCTTCTGCATCACCATGTCTGCCTGCACACCACCATGTTCCCTGCCATGATAACAAAGGACTAAACCTCTGAACGGTAAGCCAGCCCCAGTTAAATGTTTTCCTGTAAAGAGAAGCTTTTTCTTTGCTAGGCGCTTTGGTTTATCCCCTGCCAGCCGCCTGGGCTCTGCCGCATTGTAGTCCCCAAATAAACACACAGGAGGCTATATTAATTATGAAGCTGTTGGCCTTGCTTGTCTCTTACTGGCTAGCTCTGCTTTAAGTAATTACCCCATAATTGTTAATCTAAGTATGTCTCTTACTGGAGAATAGTTCTGGGCTCCTACCCCATGGCATTACATGTTGACTGTCTCGTGTTTCTCCTTCCCAGAGTCCTCCTGGACTCCTAGTCCCTCCTATCTAGATTCCCTATTGGCCAGACAGTGTTTTATTGGCATAAGACTTCCGCCATGATCATGGTGTCTCTTTCCAGCATTAGAATATTGACTAAGACGAACTGTATCACAGAGCTTGCAGCATCCATGCTTCACTAGTGACTGTCCTGCAGAAGCTAGAGTCTCTCAGATTTCAGACTACTGTTGGGGACACAGGCCAGGAATATTCACACGAATAGAACTTGGATCCCAGAGATGTGACCTTGTTTCTTTCAGTGAAGACAGGAGAATCTGGCAGCCACTGACTCGCTGTCACTTCTGGAGCCGTTTCCTTCTATCATGTGCAAACGTGACCAGGTTGGATGGAAACCAAGCTGGCTGCTGGAGACATGCCATGCACAGGCTGCGTCTGTGAGTGTGTCGGGCTGACCTTTTTAGGTCTGGATGGCTGGGTGGATTAACTCCTCCCTTAGCTGTGAAGCAGGGGGGTTTCAGAGAGCTATCCGGGTGACATTATGGCCAGATAAGATGGCGGTTCGTCTCTGACTGGGTGACAGGGTGCTGAGTGGTGATCTGATAGCTGATCCTGGCTGGGAAGCTCCGCACAGCAGGCTGCTCGCCACTGGAGCACACTTAGCTGGGGAGGATAGAAAAGCACAGGACTTATACAAGCATATGAGAGAGCTTGTGATGTTGCCGTGTAGCCCAGCCTGGCTTGGAACTTGATAAATCATGATCCTTCTGCCTCAGTCTCTGAAATACTAAGCTAACTGGTATGTACCACCATACCCAACTTCCTGAAAGTTTTATTTATTTAAACTCAATTTATTAACTATTAGATTTCTGACCAGACTCCCAAAGTGTGAATGTGTATCCATGTAGAATAAAACCAAGATTATGACTTGAAAAAATAATACCTTAGTATATTTTTATTTAATCGCATGGTTCTTCCCAACTATGTCCTCTAGCTTCTATAAATAGCATTCTCTGAAAGTGTCATGTCACTCTTTTATCAAAATCCTCCACACACATGAAATGGAGGTTCCAGGCAGAAAAAAAGGGAACTAAAAACGTTTGTTTTTCTCCCCCGTCTTCCTGGAGTCTCATTATTTTCTTTGCCACCGCTCTTTCTATTCCTATGTTTCCTCTTTCCTCACTCCCACTTGCTATTTTGTCGAGGTGTAGGTACTAAGGAGCAAACCTAAGCCTCTGATGTGATAGCCAATAAACCTGGCAAAGCTTTTACATCATGCTCAAGTGCAACTGCACTGGCAGATCGATAGGTGGTAAGGTTTGAAGATTTATTTTTAATTTTTGCCTCTGTTTCAGCATACACACACACACACACACACACACACACACACACACACAAGATACCTCTGGAGGTCAGACAAAAGCAGTGGTATCCAGGAGATGTAGTTCCAAAAGGTTGTGAGCTGGCCTATGTGGGTGGATACTGGAAACTGAATTCTGCAAGAGAAATTAGTGCTCTCAACTCCTGGGCCATCTCTCCAGCCCCAAGTGACAGTATTTGAGTTTGAGGAAAAGACTATCTTAGACTTTCTCAATAGAATCAAGGGGCTATCTTCCTGCCTTGCTTTCTAGTCTAATTTTATAGCAATGGTTTTCAACTTTCCTAATGCTGCAACCATTTAATACAGTTCTTTATGTTTTGGTGACCTCCAACCATAGAGTTATTTTCATTGCTACTTCATAACTGAAGTCTTGCTACTGTTGTGAATCCATAATATAAATATCTGATATACAAGATAACTCATATGCAACCCCCCCAAGGGGTTGAGACCCACAGGTTGAGAACCACTGCTCTATAGAGAGCCTTTTAGGAGTGAATTGTCTAAGATGAACAACAAAATAAACTCATCTGGGCTCTAGAACAGTAACATCTAGCTTCTATAACAGCAACAAACTATGGGATATTCCACTGCCATGAGGTATTCTAATTTACAGGTTAATATCTGGAGTAGGTCTAACCGTTATACCCAGTGACCTTGGTTTTACCAACTGTCAGGATTTTGTTTTTACTAGTATCACGGGGTATCCCAAAAATCAGAGCAGAATTCAATGCATAATGAAAGGGACTATAAGCTTTCACTTCTTTTTTCTTTTTAACTACTTTGCCTTGGTGGTTATAAAAACAAATCCTATCCAGGTTCACCCAGAAGGTCGCCTTTCCATCATCAGACCAGTCACATCCAAGTGGATTGAAATTAGAATGCTGGCTTCGGATAAACTATGATTTATTCCTGGGTAAAGTTCCTCTCTGAACAAATCTGGATTCTATTAGCTGAGAAAAGGTAGAAATGGCTTATGCAAGCAGCAATAGGCAAATACCTCTTACAGAACACTGTCAATTACACTGCTTATCAATAACATTGTAAATATGAGTTTCCTGTTTCCACGTGACAGGAAGTAGCGGCCCATTACCAGACACTCAAGGGCAATGGCAGTCTGGAATCAAACCACTTTCCTTTGTTTCCAAAGTGACTTTATTATACCTTTTTCTCTTTTATTTTCTTTGTTTAATTGTGTGTGTGTGTGAGAGAGAGAGAGACAGAGAGAGAGAGAGACAGAGAGAGAGACTGAACATTGAATCTAGAACCTTGAATATTGTAGGCAAATGTCTACTAGTGAGCTGTATCCTAGGTCCTTTTTTTTTCCTATATCCTAAAATCCACAAGCCATACTAATTAGTCCTTGCTTATAAAAGGGGTTCTGCTCAGCTTATAGCACTGTTAGTGTTGGTATAAAGAGAAGACAGAATCTGAAACAACAAAGCTATTACATGAAACTCAAATAAAATCAAAAGCCAATAGAGTTTAGAAGAATGAAATCTAAGCTCTACATAGATACCGCAAATAATTCTTGGAAAGGATGTCTGTAAGGAGTTCCCTGGGAAGGAGTTGGACTTTAGCATTGAATGCTGCCTCCTGCAGACAGACTCTTGATCTTAGAATTCTGCAGGTTAATTAAGACTGTATTCAACTTGACATCTGCAATGTGTAAAAACCTCACATTCCTTTTTGAGGACATCTATTGGTCAAAGAAGAAATTAATAAATCAAGGTTGCTGCTAAGATATTTATTCTTAACTTGCACATGACATTTGCTTCTACAAGAACAAAACATCCTTATTTGATGCAGAGCTGACACTATCAAGGGATAGAAATAGAACTTTGGCTGGTTCTATGCCAGCTGGCATGCCATGTACAGCAATGTAAGGAATTCAGTATAAATGGAAACTCAGAGAAGCCACTTAATATAAACTAGAATCTACTCCCCTCCATAAAACTTTATAAAGGCCAGGCGATAGTAGTCCATCCCTTTAATCCCAGCTCTCAGGAGGCAGAGGCAGGTGGATCTCTGTGAGCTCAAGGTCAGCTTGGTCTATAATGCTACACAGAGAAAACCTGTCTTGAAAAATCAAAACAATAAACAAAACAAAACAAAAACAAGCAACAAACCTTTATGGAACAGACAAAGTTAATTCTGATAATTCAATATTTTGTACCTTAAATCTTTTCAATGCCCCTTGAGAAGTCATGGATAATCCAGAGAAATAATGTGTCCCATTGTTTTGTGTAAGGCAATCCCCAGTGTTGCAGATGACACCTTGTCTGCCAATGTTTTCCCTATCTTCATGATTTTTTGCTTTGTGACCCCCTGAGGGTTTTTGAACCCTGTTTTGACACACCTAGATCTAGATGTCTCCTGAGGTCTGGGACCAGCTCTCATAGCTTCAGCAAAAAGTACTCAACAGAAATACTCTTTATCGAGATGGTGTCTTCCAGGGAAATACATCTCAGGTCCTTCCCAAAGTAGATGTGAGTGAAGTGGGCACTTAGGCTGCAGAAGAAAGCTCGGTTAATCGTCACATCCTCCCTCTCAGGTCCCACCAATGCCGCAGGTCCTCCATACCCACCCAGTTTTCCGGTCCCTTTGTCTCATTTCTCACTGTCTGTGTTCCTGCTGCGTTCTAAAAGGTGGCATGCTATTGTCAATGGTTCCACACGGAATATTTTGCCATGTCAACAATGAGAAATGCTTCTTAATTTGCACAAATGTCTATTGCATATATCATGTATGGAAGGAACATAATATCTGTTTTGAAGTCATTTATGCTCTACCGGGTAAACAATGAATGCTCAGAATTGAATAAGTCTTATTTGACATTATTTTTAGGGGAGTGGGTCTGGCTGTGTTGCCTAGTTCTTAGTAGTTGGAACTATGTGTATACACACCCAGGTATTTATTTTTAAGTAAATATTATATTAATACTTACTAAAGACTTCAAATCATGTCAAAATTCAGCCCCTTTGTATGTCTGAGTGTTTTGATTGTAGGTATGTGTGTGTACCATATTCATGCGTGGTGCCTGGTGCCTATGGAGGCAAGAAGGGTGGGGAAGAGAGTGGAGTTTCTCAGAATGTATCTTATTTCATAATTTTGACTTTCAAAACAATTGCATCAACCAGGCTGGTAAAAACGAACTTCAAAATAGAAACACTAGTCTAACTCATTTCAAATTCATAACAAAGCTACAATGAAAGGGGAAATCAAATATTTTTTATTATAGTGTTTGGACTCTAGATCATCAGAACGGTGATAGGAAATGAAAAAAAGATATGAATTCTAATTGGGTATTTTTGTTTTGTTTGTTTTCTGCTTTAGTTTTGGGGGGGAGGATAGTCATACAGACTAGTAAATCTAGAACTTTCTATATAAAATAGAAATTATGCAAATGAGTTAGCTTAGTTCAAAGGTGGGAAATCGTTTCATTTTGGATAAAAGAGCTGCAACTACAGGTAGAAGGATGACAGAAAAATCCATAACAAGATCATACATTTGTGGATTTTAGGATGGATGTTAGATAACGGGGAGGTAATAAAATGAAGGCTAGATAAACAGATTGAAACACAGATGCACGTACACAAACAAACACACGTAGATATGAAGTTGATGTATATATAGATATCTATAGAGATATGTTTGTATATCTCCCAACTCCCCCACCACACCAAATTCTTCTGCCCACAAACAAACACACCCAATATTAATTACTGCACCAACCTTAAGTTACAAAGTGCTGTTCTCTATCATGAGGAGTTTGGGCTTCTGACAACATCGTTACTTAGATCTGACTTTACATAGGACAAGTAAATACAAGGTGAGCAGGAAACTAGGATGTGATTAAAAATTAACATGTGTCACAGGGAGAGAGAGTAGCCAACCCGGAGGGAAGGAAGGAAGGAAGGCTGGATGTAGAGCCTGGATGCTCTCTCTGAACATCTAATTAGTTTCCTGTCTTAGTGCTGTGGAAAAAATAACTAATAAAAGAACTTAAGGAACCAGGGTTTATTTTGGCTTGGTTCCAGAACATATTCATCATGGTGAGAGGATATGGTAGCAGAATCTGGAGACAGCTGGTAGCAAAGCCTTCACAGTTGGGAAGTAGAGAGTGCTAAATGCTGGCACCCAGACTGTGTTCTGTATTACACTCAGTACAGGGTTGCCCACACTACTCATTAGTGTAAGGACGGGTCTTCCTGCCTCAACCCAATCTGGACCATCCATTACAGGTGTGCCCAGAAGCTAGTCTAATGTAGATATTTGATAATCCCTTGAAGGTGTGGCTATGGGCTTGTCTCCTAGGTGAACCCAGTTCCTGTCAAGGTGACAATAATATCAGTGCAAACCCTCTTCTGCTTTCTGAGGCCACTTTAGGAAGGCATTGAAGACTGTGTTCTTCCGAGGTGAGGGTCGATAGTACTTTCAGTGGTGTCCCAGATAGTGTGTCTGTTGCTGCAGTAAAACACCACGACTAAAAAGCAAGTTGGGGAGGAAAGGGTTTTTTTCAGCTTACACTTGCTGTTCATCACCTAAGGAAATCAGGACAGGAACTCAAGCAGAGCAGGGACCTGGGAGCAAGAGCTGATGCAAAGGCCATGGAGGGATGCTGCTTACTGGTTTGCTCAACCTGCTTTCTTATAGAACTGAGGACCACTGCACCATGGATGGTCCCACCCACCATGGACTAGGCCCTCCCACATTGATCACTAATTAAGAAAATGCCTTACAGCTGGCTCTCAAAGAGGCATTTCCTCAACTGAGGCTCCTTCCTCTCTGATGACCCTAGCTTGTGGCAAGTTGACATGAAACCAGCCAGTGCGCTGGGTCTTTTCCATGGGAGCTTGGGATCATCTGGTTTTTAACAGTTAAGTAATGGGTTGTGTGAGTAGTGTCTCTAGCCAGAGAGATTCCACAGGAACACAGTAAACTTCTGATTGGCTTGTCTCCATCAAGTTCCCTGCATCAGTAACCAACCACATCCCAGAGTCTTCCCTAAAGGCAAATTCCCATGTCTGTTTTCTCAGTCTCTGTCTCTTTCTTCTGACTTAATTAGAACTGATTGGGAGGATCTGGAGGGAACATTCTTGAATGAGACTGGATGCATACTGAGAATCAAATCACTTTATTAAACCAGGAATAGGTCTTTCTGAGATTTACATTTTCAGTCTTGTACTACTTAGATTCTTGATTTAGCGTTTTTCCTTCTTTCCAAGTCCGATTGCAAGTCAGCCAATTTTTTTGCATGAAGTCATTGTTGTTCATTTAATAACTTGCTAAAAGTAGCATGAAAAGACACTATTCATAGAGCTGTTCCCAGCTCCTTCTCCTCAAGCCATATACTCAATAGATACATGGGATTTTGACGGTAAGACAGGCTACTTTGCCTAACATGTTCCCTCTGTGGAACACTGATTTCCAATGCGTTTCCAGCATGTGTTATCTATTTTCTCAGTGCCTGCCCATAGTCTTTAAGCTAGAATAACTTACAATTTTCTAGTAATGCTTTGTCAAAGTAAAGCTTTCTATTATTTCTGATGACAGTGCCAATTGCTTTAACTCATGAATACCATCTTGTTAGTCCTACCTAACAAGGTGGCCCAGGAAGTACCCTGGTTGGGAAGCCATTTTCCTCTATGCAGGGACTCAGGGCCTTAGACTCCTTCCATCTACTGCCTCTAGAAACCTGATGCTTCTCCTCCAAGTGGATGGGACATGACCGCAGGAAATTTATCAGTGTTTACATCACTCAAGTCATGCCCCGTTAGTGGGAAGTCTTCCCATACTCCATAGTACACTCTGTAAGCGAATCACTGATTGCATAGACAAATGGTTTCTTTTATCTTGTTTTGTGTACCTACCATAAAGGCTGCATTACCCTTTGGTCAAACATTGATATCAACTATATAAAACCTGACTCACTGTGTTCATTCTTTTTTTTCCCAGACAGGGTTTCTTGTATTGTTTTGGAGGCTGTCTGGAACTTGCTCTGTAGACCAGGCTGGCCTCGAACTCACAGGAGTGCTGTGATTAAAGGCATATGCCACCAATGCCCGGCTCATTGTGCTCATTCTTAATATTTGTCATATTAACCTATTTTAGTGAAGGATCGTCTTAGGGTTCCTATTGCTGTGAAGAGATACCATGATCATGGCAACTCTGATAAGGAAACATTTAATTGGGGTTGACTTACAGGTTCAGAGGTTTAGTCCATTATCATAATGGTTGCACAAATGGGTGCATGCAGGCACACATGGTGTGAGAGAGGTAGCTGAGTTCTACATTTTGGTCTACAGGAAGCAGAAGTCTGTGTCACACTGGACATAGATTGAGCACGGGATACCTCAAAGTCTGTCTCCACAGTGACACACTTCCTCCAATGAAGTCCACACCTACTCCAACAAAGCCACACCTTGTAGTAGTGCCACTCCCTATAGGGACTGTTTTCAAACCACCACAAGGTTGTTCAGTTACTTTTCTCATTGCTATAACAGAATACCCAACAAAAGCTATTTAAGGAAAAAAGAGTGGATTTCACTCATGGACCAAGGGTTCAGTTGATCATGACTAGGAAGTTATGAGAAAGAAATAGAAAGCCATGAGGCACACATATCATCAATGGTGAAGAAGCAGAGTGAGATGAATGCTGGTACTCGATCACTTTCTCCTTTTTGTTCCTTCTGGGACCCCATCCTCTGGGACGGCAGTGTCCACACTCAGGCTGGGCGACCCTCTTCACTTTGCCTTTCCGAATATACCCTGATAGACACATTCACAAGTGTGTTTCCATGGAGATTCTAAATCCTACCAAGTTGACAATAAATATTAATGATTTCATGAAAACTCCCAAAGAGAAAAAATTAGCATTTTAAGATAACTGAAAAATTTTTTAGAATATAATAATATGATTCAATTCTCTTCCTTCCTCTAGACCCTTCTGCATATCCTTCTTGCTTTCTTTTAAATTCATGGCCTCTTTTTCTTTTATTTTGTTGTATGTATGTATGTATGTATGCATGTATGCATGCGTACATGCATATACATGCACACATAACTAAATATATAAATACCATATGCTCAGTCTGTACAATGATATATGTATATTTTTCAGGTTGATCACTTGCTATTGGATAGCCAGTTGATGTACTTTTCCCTAGGGAAGACTGTTTTTCTCCATGTCAGCATTCCTTGGTTGCCATATTTCTTTGTATAGTGTTGAGGCCTCTTGAATTCTCCTTCCATGCTAGTATGTCTGTTGGTGTCCTCAATGCTCAAGTCATCTACTAGGGCTGGTGAAGTCATGGATCTCGGAAGAGAACCTGAAACTGATTCTTCATTAAACCAGCATAATTTCTAACTACACTCTAAATATTTGTCCTTGTACCCACAGATCAGTGTTGTTCTCACCCCTCATCAAGAAAACTTCTTTTGCAATAAATGAAGGCCATTACAAAATACAGCAACCAATCCAAATGCAGATCCCAGTCCCAACCGATACATCCATAACACAACTACTGCACCTAAGGGTCAGGGGTCACTGTGGGGAAGGGGATGGAAGCATCTTAATAGCCAGAGGGACAGGAAGTTTTCCCTGAGACTGTGTCACTGAGACATTTCAGCTACACACACACACACACACACACACACACACACACCACACACAGAGTCTCACCAATATGGCTGCCTAAAATTCAGTTTCCCTCTGTTAAACTTCACCATGACAACAGCCTCTCTATAAACACAGAAATGATCTAGGGAACATATTTTACTAATGGATACTTGGGGATGGAAAGTAGAAATAATGAAAGTGGCACGGAGCTATGCTTTTTAGGCTTCCTCTAACTCATTGTGTTATTCTGTTGTGCCTCTTCAGAACAATTTGTTCTCTGTGGTCTCAAGGTTAAGCAAAATGCTATTAATTTACCTCCATAGACAAATAGTAGACCAGTGTGTGTGTGTGTGTGTGTGTGAGTGTGAGTGAGTGTGTGTGTGTGTGTGTGTGTGTGTGTGTGTTATGGGTTGAACTATGTCCATTAAAAATATGTTGAAGCTCTACTTCCAGGACCTCCGATCTTGACCTCACTTGGAAGTAGGGTCATTATAGATGTACATGGCCTTAATCTAAAATGACTGGTGTCTTCATGGGAAAGGTAATGTGAAGACAGGCACAAAGGAACATGATCAGCCACATGAGCAGAAGTTCCAGTGATGCAACCAAGCATGGACTAACCCGTGAGGGCAGAGGCAGGGCAATGAGGAGGGGTTACACACAGAATCTCAGTGGGGACATAGTCATGTTCATCAACCTGGAGTTTGCACTCTCAGCTTCCAAAACTTCAATGAATACTCTTATTGATAAAAGTTTGCTCTCATTCAAAAATAATTCCATAGTGAAAGACAGTAAAAGTTTCACTCTGAAAATGAAAAAGCTATATTCTCTCTCACTGGTAAGGAGATCCAAGGGTTGATATTGAACCTCTATATAATGTAAAGTATGCTTTTTTCTTTAAGAGTTGATCACTCTTATAAGACAACAGAAAAACATTAGCCTTTTGACTAAAAGGCATTTAATAAGTGGTAACTATTTGCCCACTTTCATTTGGGGACAGAGCTTTTAAGCATCATCACAAAACTGATCATTCTTGTTATTGAATTTATAATATGTCTGAAATACAGATGACATACTTACTGAGAAGAAAAAAAAACAATGCTGTTTGTCCTAGAGTATTCAGAAAAATAAACAATGCAAGTTTATTTCAAGTTAAAGCTTCATTTATTTAATATCAAATTACTTGTCTATTTTCAAATGAGCAAAAACTGTAATGGACAAATTTGTGGTCTGTTAATAATTTACAGATAATCATAATATTAAATATAAAGATAAAATAATTTAAATGACTATCAACAAAATAGTAATATTAATAGATAAAACTAGAAGTGTATGCTATCAGGTAGGACACATTAAAGCAATGTGTGTGTGAAATTTTGTTCTTAAAAATAAAACAACTTCATAGTTTGGTGGAGATAGTACCTGATGCTAATAGGATATTTCTTCGGTACCACTTGCTGAAACACAAATAATGCAGGGTTTTCCTCAGCAAGGACCTTTTGTATTTGTTTTGTATTTTTACTTTGCAATTGTTCTATTTAAGGATGGCAGAGAATAGTTCTCCCAAACATCACTCATTTGAGCCCAAAAACCACACTGTCAAGTATCACAGATTCTTTTGGACCATTTCAGCAGGACAAGGAGCCCAGTAAATGCCCCCTTCCAGCAGCAGAGAGAAGTTAGTGTGAATTTTGCTGCCAGTCATGCTACTTTGGTGTTCCAGAGACACGTGGGCTCACTCAGGTGCCCATTGACTCAGTCTTCTGTCAGCTCCCAGGTACATGGTACCCAAGGGGATTAGACTCTCAGACTGACTTCTACTCAGTGCAATACTTTGCATCCCAAGTTTGTTTTCTTAATATGTGGGGATGTTCTGGTTCCTTTTCTGTCCTTTCATCGATTCCTCTATGTCTCAAATTTTGAGTCATCCCCAGTTCACTTTGGTGAAACCATTTGCCATGTATAGGTCACTAAACACCAAGTGCTGGCATAGATTTGAGGGCAGTTTATATTTAAGTTGTTTCCTAGTCCGCTCCCCGCAGTAGGCTCACTTCCCTGTAGGTAGACGCTGGAGTTACTTTATTGGAGGGAAGGGCCTGTATCCTATTCATTGCTGCATCCCCGAAATACATCTTAACTCAGGGCACAGTAAACTCTCGACTGATGTTTAACTAATAATGAAGTAGACTGGACTGGCAGTGAAAGGCTACATAGTGTGACTTTGTACCCCAAAAGCCATGGTTAAATTTCAGTGTTCACACTGGCACTTCGGACACAAAAAAGAGCTTGCAAGGGAGCCATGAATGGGAAGGTGACTGGACAGCATCAGTCTAGACTCAGGGATGAAGGAGTTCTCTGAATTTGTACCTAACCATCCCAGCCACTGTGTCACACTATCTATGACATTTACCTCCAAGGGGTAAGTAGCTCCTTTTATTTTGGGTGACTGTCCTGCAGGGCTTGAGTCTTAAAGGGGCATGGTCCATAAGTGATGAACTCCATGTCTTGGTGAATTATAAAATGCTGGCAACCAGAGTCCTGCTGAGAGCAGGGGCTCTCTTGCCTGTATCTTTCAACATCTGTTTTGGTTTTTAAGTTTAACCCAGCTGGTCACCATTGTTGCTCTTTTCTGTTTTCCCAGAGATGTGAGACAGTTGACTCCTGTGTGGTTTTCTCCAGAGCCATGCATAATGTTTGTCTAGGATGGTTCCTTCCCTCCACTCCAAGCTGTCAGACGTCCTCACAGCGTCTTCGAACGAGTTTGTTGGTTTTAAAATATGGTTAGATGATTTTTGGATTTTGTTGTTTTTGTTTGTCTGTTGGTTTGTTTTTTTGACAATCATGCTGGGAGAGCAAGTCATCAGTTTCTTTTTAGGACAGCACCAACACAGAGCTTAATGTTCTCATCTAAATAGATGCCTTTAGTAGAAAAACAAGTTGATATCATAAGGCAAATGGGAGAGGGATGGCAGGAACAGAAATAGAGAAACTAGAAAGATACTTTACAATGTATGACAGCGGCATGGTGTCTTTAAATGAAATCTGAATTGAGCCGTGTTAGATTTTGATTATCTTATACATGCTTGCTCTGATCTTTCAAATATAAGTGGAAAGATAGAATTAAAGTATTTATTGGGAAATTTACCTTTCAGTCTGTTTCTTGGTATGGATATGTCTAACAAATAATTTTTAAGCTCTATGGTTGTCTCCTGCATGGTTCTGACCCTCAACTGAGTTTCTCCTCTTTTTTTCTATTTTGATTTTCATTTCTCTGTTCAGTCATGTTTTTAAGGCAAAAAAAATCTGGCGTGGATTAACTTTAGCATCGTTACAATGAGGTGGGTTGAAAAAGAGAAAATGAAATGCAAAGGCTGCCTGGGAAAGTGTGCCGGCTAGACACACACAAGCACCGCTGCTGCAGTAGCCCCCAGTTCCAATCTTTGCCACTAGGTGTCGGTAAGTAATCTAATTGGATGTCCAACTTAGGACATCAGCAAATAAGCAGCATTTGCGCTGAGTGAAGCAGAAATAAAAATTAAGGTCATATGGCCTAAATAAAACCCCCGGCGATTATCTCTAACAGCTATTTGAAAACAGCCGGATGGGTCCTTGGAATATGAATCGCAAAGTTTGTGAATTAACAAGAACACACGAAGGGGTTTGGTCTTTAGGAAAAATGAATAAATCCCACTTTATGTGCTCTTCCATTTCTCAGTTCTATTAAGCAGGGCACCCTGCTGCCTACATTTTCATGAGAATAACTAGACTTTATATGGTCTGATATTGACTGAACTCCTGGCCTCTGTTGGGATTGACGTCTTTCCCCAGTTCTTCACTGGCACACATATTTTGCTACTGAGCTTTTTCAGAACACACTCTAAGATGTTGTTCTGAGCTGTCTGGAAAACCAGCTCGGTGGACCTAACTCCTGTCTGCTGAGTTATTATTAGGTGAACTCTTATTCATCTTCAAGACTCTAGTCATGGTTCTAGTCCATTAAGCCTGACCCTGGGTAGTTTTCTCTTTCTTCCCAAAGTATAGCCATGTGGCCTGTCCAGCTTTCACAGTAATGAACTGTTGATGTATCTGACCTCTCCAGCTCACGAAGGACAAAGACCACCTTAGGAGCCTCTGCTAACTTGGGTTGCTGTTGGCACACTGACTACTGTTCTCTTGTTCTTGAAGTCTGTGACCAGTCAGGGTACCATTGCTCATCCCCTCCCTCCCATTGCTTTGTGTTATTGCAGCAGGAAGTAAATTATTTGTGCGTTCACAATATTAGATGTTTAGGAAGGATAATTAAGTACTTGCCGAATTGATGTGTAGTTTTGCTCTGTGTGTTTGTGTGTTTGAGTGGCATCTTCAGATGTTTGTAGAGTGAGTTGTTCATTATATATCCATTGCCAATGTATTTAAAAGCAGTTACACAGCAGAGGCGTAGGAATTGTATTTATGAAAGATGCTAAATCAACACTTAGGAGTCTATTTCAAAGCAAATTGCAGCATTTTTTCCATTCCTGAGAGAAATAACTTGAGATTAGAAAACATCTTTTCTTCAAAGCATTTAATACACTTGGAAATTCACACGAGTCTTTCAAACCATTAGCAGTAATTACATTTAAATTTCATCAATGTTCTTAATTTTTAAAAATTAGTATAAATTAGGAATTTACAAACTAGCAAACATTAAGATACATTTAGATAGAGCTTACTACATATGAGTGACTGTGTTGCAGAGGAGGGAGGAGGCATCCCTCCACAGGACAAGCTGACAATTAATTGGTAGGACTGCTAATCTTGAGTACATTTGCTAAGACCTAGGAGGCAAAGAAAACTTGATTCCCATGAGAGAGGCAGGATTTTTACAGAACTGTGGCACTTCAAACCTGAACTCCACCACCCGGAAGGCTTTCAGATTTCCTCCTTTACAACTTAGCCAAATGGATTCATGAAGGGGCTCAGGGTGTGTCAACATCTAAGTTTAAGAGGAAGATTTGGCTGTGCGGTGATATCACATGGCATGCCTTTAATCCCAGCACTCAGGAGGCAGAGGCAGAGGCAGAGGCAAGCGGATCTCTTTGAGTTCCAGACCAGCCTGGTCTACAAAGTGAGTTCCAGGAAAGCCAGGACTGTTACACAGAGAAACCCTGTCTCAACCAGCGCCCCCCCCCCAAGAAAAGGGGAAGATCTGTAGGCTGGCAAAATGGCTCAAGGGGTAAAATCATTTGCTTTTGGAAGTCGGAGACCCCAATTTGGACCCTTGGAACTAATGGTGGATGAAGACAGGCTCCTAAAAGCTGCCCTGACCTCCACACACACACACACACACACACACACACACACACACACACACACACACACACACACACACAATGATATAGGTAACTGAACTTACTGTTCAGTTCTTTTTATTTTAGAGATTATAATTATATCATTTCCCCCTTCCATTTCCTCCTCCAGGATGCCCCCTCCTTACTCTCTTTTAATTCATGGCCTCCTTTTTCATTCATTATTGTTACATACACAATCCATGTTTCTAAATATATCCTGTTCAGTCTGTACAATGGCACTTGTTTGCTTGTTTCCAGAGCTGACCATTTGGTATTGGATAACCAGTATGCTCTTCCTTTTAATCTAATAGATAAATTTATTAGAAGAAATCAAAATGACTATCTTAGAGCATCTCCAACCCAGTCAGTAGCAAAGTTTGGCCTACTCCAACATTATCTGCAAGCATGATAAAACACAGATTCCTCTCGGGACCTACTAAATCAAGATCGCCTGGGATGGGGCGGTTATATACTTTTAACAAGGTTCCCATGACTCTGGTTTAAGGACAATTAGTTATATTAGCAATTTAAAATGTCTGAGGTAAAACTTGACCTATGAACACACTACAGTCATTAATGTTTTCTTCTGCTCTACTAACAAACATTCCTCCTCAGGGGAGATGAGGAGATGAGGCATCACCAGGCACCACAGTTTTAGCAGTGCCCACAGACAACAACCAAAACAACACAACAGAAACAGGGTGTCTTCTTGAGCTACCAAAGTGGAAGGCTTGAAAAGCTAGGCACCTCTAAGATGAGGCAAGACAGCAATACATTGCCTATCCCCATTTGAGTAGAGCCAGTTTATCCCAGTTCCAGAGAGATCTATCTTTCAAATTCCTCTTTCTAGGAGAGAACTCTTTATGTCATTCCAATGAAAAGGAATAGGTGTGCTGATTCCATTGTGAGTGTACTCCGGACTGGTGGCTCCGTTGGCAGGGGTGAGGGAAGAAGTGGCTGGCTTTTTGCTACTGATCAGCTTATTCTCCTTCATCCAGCCCCCGGTGGGCCCCTTCCTGGCACTTCTGTTTCAGAAAGTAGATGTGGACAGTTCTAAATCAGCCACAGGCAAAGCTAAACCCCAGCACTCACCATACCTCTTAGCTGGTGTCACCTAGGAGTTCTTTTTGGCACACTTTAAATAGAAATGGGGGAGGGGAGGGCCCTTTGAAAGGATCGCTTTGCTGCTATCACACATGCAATTCCATTTGCACAAATCATTCTCTTTGCAAATGGGCAGCTGGGACATAGCCAGGAGCTGAGAAGAAAATGGATGACGCCTTTCATACTATATTTGAAATCTTTTAGTCATGCCCGAGAACAATTTCAGATACAACCAGGGTGAACACCAGAGCACTGCTTCTGGCTGACCTCAAGCAGTGAGGCCAACTCCAGGCCTGGTTGGGTCAACCTGGGTGATCCCTCATATGATCCCTGGAACTAAATGCCCAGAGCTGCTTACCCTATGCTCCAGGGGCAATGAACTAACTGGCCTGCTGTGGGAGCCACTGACTGGCACAATGAGGGCCCTGAGTATTTTCCCTCTTCTCTTAGGAGCTCAGAGCATAGCTAGTAGCTGAAGAATATTTCTAGGGAAATATTTGCAAGATAGTATTTGATAAGTGGATTTGTATACAGTGTTTATTACCAGAGCTGGATGATACCATAAGTGTTTATAAAATTGATAATAGTCTTCAAGAACCTGACATACACAGAAGCAGGGTTTTCCTTTTCAATAATGAAAGCCCAACTGATGAAACTTGAAAAACAGAAACAGTCATTGAAAACCGAGAAAGTAATATAAACAACTTTAAAATTCATTGACTGGGTTTTCTTCCAATGAACTCATTGCCGTATAGATTTGCATATTTGTGTAATTGAAAAAAGTAAACATTCATTGTAAATCCATGTTAATCCTTTTTGCCTGTTTTTGCTTACTTTAAAAGCATATGTGCGTGCGTGTGTGCGTGTGTATGTGTGTGGGGGGCTGTACACAACTCAGGGCATGGATGTGGAGGTCAGAGGATAACTTTCGGGAATTGGTTCTCTCCTTTCACCATGGGAGTCCCGGAGATCCAGCATGGATCATCAGGTTTGTCAGCAAGTGCCTGTAGCTGCTGAGCCATCTCAGCAGCCCATTATTCTTTATTACACACTGAGACTCACTTTTCTATAAAGGGAGGTTAACACCCCAAGATTTGACACGAGCGAGCTTTTCAGATTTCTATTTAAGGTAATCAGCTGAGTATATTGCCATACCCATAGAATCCCAGTACTCTGAAGTCTGAGACAGGAGGATTACTGAGTTCAAGGCCAAGATAGGCTACCTAGTAAATTCTAGGCTATCCCAGACTACAGTGAGAGCCTGTCTCAAAAAGAGAGAAAAAGAACGAGCCAGCGAAATCAAGGCAATCTCAACAAAGTTCCTGCTTTTGGTCACCCCTTTTCAGCCTTCTCTAAAAATGTTATCCTACCAGCCAAAGCAGTTGATTGTGTGAACAGTAGAAATTCCCACTTCAGAGGCTGTTTGGGAGCTGGCAGTAGTGGTCACACACACACACACACACACACACACACACACACACACACACACACACACACACACACACCACAGGGTATAGCCTGGTGTGGAGGTTGTCTTCACCTCTTCTTTTCCTAAAGCTTGGCCTCCCCAGTTACAGGTACTTCCTGGGAGGTGGGCTGCTCGCACCATTGCTCTTACTGTGCTCATTAACTCAGCGATCGGCCCTGGAGGAGATGCTGGCTTCCATCTGTTCTTCAGTAATGTCCTTGTGTGGGAGCGGATTGTGTCCTAACTTGGGTTATTAATTTTTATAGTGAGATCTCAGTGAGGTTATCCTGAGTTTACACATGGAAAAGTAAGTAAAAAAGTTGAAGGCTTTTCTCCAAATCACTACTCCATACATACATTCACATACGTAGACACACATGCACACATCCACAAATGTATACACAAATACACCAATTTTCCCCAACTATTTAATTTAGTAAATTATTGTTGGATAAATTGTGTTTGTATGTGTATGTGTTCCTGTATGTGTCTATGTGTCTGAGTGCATGTATGTGCACACATGTGTTTGAGTATTCTTTGCTCTCATGGATGACCAGCTCAGAGCGTGGGACACTAAATGGGCCACTCCCTGGCAGTGGGCAATGAATACTCAGGCATATGTTTGAGGTTCAACTGCAACATTCTGACTCTATTTAAAGCCACCTGGTGTGCAATGTTACCTTCTTCATAATAATAATACCTTGTATCTAGATATCACATCTTGCTCGAAAACAGGTGTTTCAAAAATACACCCAGGACTTGTCACAAACGTGGGTGGAAAGTGTTATTCTGATTTCTCTCCAGATGAAGAAGAGAAGATCTGACACAGAAACAAATGCTCAGGTAGCTGAGGAAAGCATGTGCAAAACCGAGGAGCTGATGACCTTCCATTTCTTTAATATAACTTGTTGAAGTGGTTACTGGTTTTTTAAATGTGTTTTCTGAGATATGATCTGTAGCCCATCAATTTACATTTGGAATGTAAAAATTAGTTGTTTTTAATATTTTCACTAAGCTCTGTGCCAAAATCACTATCCAGTTCCATAATATTGTTATAATACCAAAATGAAATCCCACATACATGTGTGACCAGTGATAATTTCCTTCCTTTCTCTGCCTTTGGCAACTGCACAGCTATGTTCTATCTAATTCATTTGGGTTTTGCCTGTTACAGACACCCAATACAAGTGACCCACACAACACATGATCTTGTGTCTGCATCCTTTAGCTTAGTGTGACATTTTCAAGACAAATGCCCCATTCCTTCTTATGACTGAGTAAAGCCCCAGCTGTGTTGGTAGACTGTATTTTGTATATCCGCTCTTTAGTGATAGGCATTTGGGTTGGGTCTACTTGGAGACTGTTAAAATTATACTTCTATGAATATTTTCTACTGTATGACATTTCCTGTGTGGATGTCCATGGATGACTATTCACCTCAGGTGGGGCATTGATGACAAAGAAATAATTCCCCCCAAGTCTAACTTGGCAAAATGACAAGTTTATTGGGGCTCCCCACAGGAGCACAGAAGACAACTGCACCGTGGGTTCAACTCCCAAAGCCACATGTTTGGGGTTCCCTGAGTAACTTGCTGGGAACCTCAAAGAAGACTCCTCCTCCCATTTGTTTTCTGCTTCTATCACCTGGGGGAGGGACCTTGGGAGCCTCAGGAGCCACTCTATTCCGACCAGCCTCTCTCCTCTCTCAAGAGGGAATGTTTCAGTTTGGAGGATATAACGACAGGACATTAACGAACGTGTTTTTGTGTAGACATCTTTCCAGATGTCTTGGGTGTGCATGCAGCAATGGAATTGATGAGTCCCATAAGACCCCAATCTTAAACGTTTGGAGGAATTGTCAGGCTGCTTTATGTGGAGGCTGTGGTCTACATTCTCTCTAGGAGTGTGTGCACACTGCTCCTCTGTACCTTCAACAGCGGCTTCATTATTCACTTCTGTGACAGATATCCTCCTCAATGTAGTAGTGCTAACTTTTAAACAATGGGTGATGTAAAAACCTGATTTTTTATTATTTACATTGTGTGTCTGTATGTCTGTGTGCATGTGCTGAGAACCAAGTGGGGGTACTTTGGGAGGGTAACAAATGCTCTTAGCAAGCTAGCCCAATAGATGGTCTTTTGAAAGAGATGTAACTTGAGACATTGGATCACTCTCTAAGGTGGGAATAGATTAATTGATCTGTGGAGAGGGAACCCCTTTCCTTACTCATTGCTTTTCCTGGCTTTCTGGTGTCTGAACTTCACAGGAGAGAGGGGAGGGTGTTCAAGGCCTCACCCATGCCAACCTCTCCCAACGCCCTTGCTAAGTTTGCATGGAGTCCTTTCCAACTTCAATTTCCAGCTCCACACAGACATTATGCCATTACTTCTGAGCTCGATGCACTGAATGTCATTTTCTTCAGTAGTTCTGGAGCATTCTGTACTTTCATTTGGTATGTTACTTAGGAAACACCAAATGTACCCCTAAGCTCTGGCCACATGGTATCCTAGCAACTCTGTAACCTGTGTTGTTATTGGCCTGTTAATTCTGGAGATGAAGTGTGAAAGGTGAATTCCCTTTTCTGCGTAGCTGACAATGATGAACGAGGATGGACTGGGGAGGGTGCAGTGTCAGCCTTTTCTGCTCTGGTACTTATAGCCATTTGTTGTTGTCTTAACTACTTTTCTCAATGCGATGACAACATTCCTGACAAAAGTAACAGGAGAAAGGACAGATATTTTTGTTCATGGCTCAGGGTATTGTCCATCTAGGTGGGATGTCACAGAAGAGGGAGAATGAGGCAGTTGACCATATTGCATCCATAGTCAGGAAGCCGAGAAAGCTAAATGTTGGTGTCCATCCACCTGGCTTCCTTTTTTGCTGTCTTATTCAGCCATGGATCCATACACTTAAGGTGAACATTCCCTTCTAAGTTAAACCTTCCTGGAAGTATCCCCATAGACACACCAAGGAATATTTTCCCATGGTGATTCTAAATTCAGTCAAGTTGACAGTGAAATTTGACCATCACAATTTCTAAACAGTGAGACATTTTTAAAAAAGAAATTCATTGCTGGGTAATTTTATTTGCTCAAGCACCACAAACAGCCACGGAGGAGTGTAGGGCAGTCAATCACAGTGGCCTCTTGACACTTTTAAGAGCCAGTTAAAGAATGATGCGTGATGTTTCATGGATGTAATTCAATAACGCTGTTCCACAGCCCATATACACCTCTGCCTTTAGAAAAATAAGGAGTACACCCTGAAAATGTTAAAAAAATATTAAGTCATTTATTATCAAATTCATACAGCTGGCAATATGTTTACACTAATATCATCACAAATACTGGAGTAACCTGTTTTCCTATGATAGCAGGATGGCTACCACCTCTCCAGGGATTGGAATTTTCTTTTGTTCCACTGCAATTTAATGGTGTCATTTCACATATAATGTGCACCTTTTGATGAAATGTTATCATGCGGGACATGGCCTGGTTTGTTTGTTTGGGTTACTTCTCCATCTCTGAAAGTCTGGAGAATCCTCTTACACTGGGAAGGCTGGAAAGAAATTTTATCCCTTCTGCAATAGTTCAATCATCTACAGGGAGCTGCAGAACTAAGTAGTCCCCGGATGTCTCACTTTTATTTAATTATAATTTCAATTATTCCATGAGGCCACTTATGTCTCTGGAGACAATTCTCCTTGATTTTTTAAAATCTAATAGTGAAAAACGAAGTCTGTGAATTCTTTTCTGATTGTTTTAAGTTCAGCTCTATTCATTGGCTCGGTGTAAGTTCGGTGTAAGTTCACGGTGTGACCATTGACAGTAAGTCTAGTCCTCCACACATAGCCCAGCAATCTTTATCTTTCATAGTGGTGAGATAGAATCCAGCATTGTCACTTCACACCAGGTGAAAGACGTCTCTCACACGGGCAGAATGTCCTATCATACTTTCTACCTTTTTCCTGGTTTATGAAGTAGTCTGTAGCAGCATTGCCAGAGTGGACTCAGAATTATTGATGCCAGAGGTTCATTAAATGGAGAAAAGAGAATTCCAGTGGCAACAATGCACTCAGATAGCAAGCAGAGGATCCTCTCATTTCAAAACCTATTTAAACTGCAATGATTTCCCTTTTTTCAAATTGAGACTACGTCCCAAACTATCATCAACTGTTTCCTTGTGTTTTAAAACATCATACATGGAAGCACAGGGTTCAAAACACTGGGGATGGGGGGAGTGGCATTTTGGTTGTTCATTTTTTGTCTAATTGTGTTTTCCACAGCTTCATAACCCTCTTTAGGATACAAAAGAGGAACTGGTCATCTGAAGGAACATAAACACTGTTATTTCTCTTGGGCCTTGACCACATGTTTATTTCTTTGACAAACAAGCCCTGATTTCCCTTCTTGGCTTTTTAAAGAAGGTGCAATTTATTTATGATTATGTTTACATGTGTGGCCATGTACATGCATTTCAGAGCCCTTGGAGATCAGAGGCATCAGAACCTTTGGGACTGGGGTTTGAGGCAAATGTGAGCTGCCCAATGTGAGTGTCAGGAACTGAACTCAGGACCTCTGCAAGAGCAGCAGTAACTCTTAGCCATTGAGCTGTCTCCCCAGCCCTCCCATCCTTTCATCCTTCCTCTGTGAAGAACTAAGAAGTCGATTGGGTGTAATCTCGATGACAGGTTATGAAGGTTATGATGAGGGTCGTTTTCTTCAGCTTGACACATGCTGGGGGCATCTGGGAAGAGGAAGCATCACTTGAGAAAACACTTTCATTAGATCAGCCTGTAGGCAAGTCTGTGGGACATTTCTTGATGAATAATTGCTGTGGGAGGGCCCAGCTTACCATGGGCGGTGCCACCCCTGGGCAGACAGTCCTGGGCTATAAAGGAATCCAGGCTGAGCAAGCCTTGGAGAACAAGTCAGTAAACCGCATTCCTCTGTGGTTCCTGCATGAGACCCTGCCTTCGCTTCCCTCTGTGATGGACTGTGATCCCGATGTGCAAACCCAATAAACCTTTTCCTCCCCACTTGCTTTTTATATGGTTGTTTGTCACAGTAATAGGTAGCAAACTAAATAAGAGGAGGATAACATGGAGGGAGGGCAGGAGAGAGAAAGCAAGGTTTTGTGCTCATAAAACCTGAAGAATAAACTGTAGAGGATAATGGTAAATTAAGTTTAATTAACACAAAATAAAGACAACCCCTGAGCATTGTTCTCCCAGATGTTGTCATAAACAACGTCCTAGTTTGCACAGGCAGACATGAGCTCAGAATCAATATCAGATTGCATTGAAAAGCCACTTAACTCAGATTTTTAACTCACCTTGTTCTTGTATGTTTTGAATTCCTTTGGCACAGGCAAATAGCAGATTTCTGGCGCATGGCTTGGCAGTTTTGTATAAGTTCACAGTGCAGAATAATTACATCACATCTGATTTTTCAGATGCTTCCTCTTAACCCCGATTCACAGAAACAGGCAGAGATACCTTTCTTTGGTGCAAGCAGCTTTACCAGAGATGTTTCCTGATGGTTGTTCTCTGAAGTGGATTGAATGTGATGTATTCGATAGAGTCTTTTTTTTTCTAAAATACAATGTCTTCTATTTGAAATTTTAAATTGGAACACATTTCTATGATCGAATCATTTTGGAACATGTCCAGCCTTGAAACACAGGTGTGTCTGCTACTAGATATTTCCCACCCTGCCCCTAGTGGGCTTCCCTGCTTCTTCGGCCTCTCTGTTCGCCCAGCCTGGATACGGCACCACAACTTGTTGTCATTAAACTAGTTACCGTCTGAGACCGAAATCTATGATGGAAATGGGGTCAGAAGATGGATTTGAATCTGCGAGGTGTCATTTGCTTATTCTGCGACTCTCAGTAAATCATTTGATTTCTTTCAGATAGTTTACTTTTTAAAAGTGGGAAAACACTTGATACGTCTCATAATTATTTATGTCTTTAATCTGATTTCCCATACAAAGTTCTATCATCATAATTCATTTCGATCAATGCTAGCCTGAAAAATTAAATATTTCAGTAATTTCCCTCTGGTCATTTCCCTCACACTCTATCTTCTCCACATTGACATCAATATCTGTCAGCATTAAGGCAAATTATAGTCATCTTTCTCCCAAAAGGACTTCGCTATTTTTGCTGTTCAGTATTGGCTTTTGTTGTTGTTACTTTATATCATTTGTGGAAGTGAGTAAGTAATGTAGATGTCCCAAACATCTAAGGACATAAAATGACTGCTATGGATCAGACCACATTGTTGTAGAGAATACCGTTGGGATGCTTGGCAGAGTTTCCTCAACAGGGAAGACTTAAATGGACCAGACTATCTAAGATCACAGAGAAGTTGTAGAAGAGGGCAGGTAAGAGAGAGGGTCTGATAGCCACCCACTCTCTGGCAAGAGTGAGCTATAAGCAAAGGGCTAAGCATCATGGGAAGAATACATGTCCTTGAAGCTGTTAGAATCATAGACCTGACCAGAAGTGTTCTCTAAAGGCTACCTGAGTAGTGATGAGAGTTCCCAAGAAGTGGAATGCTGGAGAAAATTAAGGAGGAAGGCACTGAATGAAGCTACTGACTGTCTCAGCATGCTTTGATGGTGGTATGCTGGTCTTAGCCCAAGGCAGCAGTGAACCATTTATAGCAAGGTCTAGAGTCTCACTGATCCTTAATAATGATGCCATTAAATCCAGAACCCACAGTGCAATTATATCAGCCACCATCATTGACAACATTTGTTGTCACCACCAAGACACTAGAACATTTGTTTCTTGAAAATGAGGTTAACCTACTGAATGTTTGTCCCATCTCTCTATCCACTATTTAGAGGCCTGGCATTGCTCTAGGTTGTAGGGCACTAGTGAAGAACTGGATTGATAATTCTCCAAAGTCACAAAGATGGACCAGCGAAGAAGGTGTCAGGCAGGAAGCATCGGAAATAGCAGAGTAGTATTTCATGCTGGTTAAGCCCAATAGTGTGTAGTGTGATAACGTAAAGACAGTTGTACAGGGAGTGGTATCTGAGTACTGACTCATGAAACTCACTCACCCTAAGATCCCAGGCAAAGGAAAACTGGAATAGATTTGATAAGACCCAGTGTAAGATGGCTGTCCTGGAACTAACTCTGTAGACCAGGCTGCCCCTGAATTTACAGAGATCCATCTGCCTCTGCCTCCCAAATGCTGGGATTAAAGGTGTGCACCACTACTGCCCGGCTATATGTTCCAGTTCTTAAGCAAACCAAATTCTAATCCACTGTGATTAGAAAGCATCAATTAAAGTAATTAGCAATGGCTATATATAACATTCTCCAAGCTGGGTTAGGTGCTAGGAATATAAGCAGGACTAGACGGGAGAACCACTGTCTACTCATCTGTGGCTATTTGCCAAAGATTTTGAACTCTAGCTAATTTAAGCCTCTTTGTAATATGGATGCTTATGAAAACTTTAAACATCATAGACAAATAAACTAGAAACTCTAAATTTAAGTGTTTCTTTATTATGCTCAATATCAGCCAGGTATAGAGGCATACGCCTTCAATCTCAGCATTTGGGAGGCAGAGGCAGAAGCAGAGATCTCTGTGAGTTTGGGACCAGTCTGGTCTACAGAGTGAGATTTAGGATGTCAGGAGTTGTATAGGTACCCAGTTTCAAGATAGATAGATAGATAGATAGATAGATAGATAGATAGATAGACGATGGATAGATAGATGGATGGATGGATGGATGGATGGATGGATAGAGTTATACTCAAGTTAATCATCAGAGGGATTTAAAAAAGGATGCAAGTATTCTTCAAGCTTACCTAAGAATGGTGTCAATCATAAAACTTTTAGTATTCATGGCCACAAAGTTTCTAGGACATGCAGTTTGGTAAATAGCATTAAGTGCCTATCAGATTTAAACAAATCTATCAAAATCCCTAGATATTTAATCTGATATAACACCCAAATACAAATAGTCCATAATGCATTTCACAAAGGAGCCTATTTGTCATATATAGAAGACTAATTAAACCTTTGTATATCACACATACAAACACAACTTTTCAAGGATAAGAAACACTGTACATCACAGGTACATGAAACACTGTACATCACAGGTACATCAAACAAGGACCGTCGAATTATTTTTCTTGGTTTTCCATGTTTGTGCTAAGGTATAAATGAACAGAACAACAACAACAAAAACCCTCATGTTCTCCCTCGGATCCACCTTGGAAGATGAAGAAAGTTCCAGCAGGAACCTGAGTGGATTAACCCAACCTTAGCTAACCTAATCAGAATCTAACATAATGCTTGCTTCATAGCAGAAGGTAGAGTTGATCTGGCGATGGCTTCCTTGCTCAGAGTAGCTAAGAGGCAAAAGCAAACAGAGACAAAACATTATGCTAAATAGAATCCCCTGACTTTGGCCTTGGGATGTTTGAGCTGGCTAGAGCTGTTTTCTCTAAGTAACTATGTCATGTACTTATGAGCCCAAATGGCAGCATAAATGGTCTCAATAGGTATCATCTTAATTCTCTCCATGACAAATGTGAGGCAAAGTCAGACTATTTTACTATTCCATAGAAAAAATAGTTCATGGAGAATCATTGGCCGAGCAGGGATGGGATTGAAAGTTGTGATGTCTTGCCAAATATCCCTAAAGCCTCCACAGTACAGTTAATCCTCTGTGCTGGCAAAAGCCACCTTTCTCTGATTATTTATGTGTGTTTTGGCAAAGATGTTCTTAGGCACAAAGGAAACAGGCACAAGAGTGTCACTCCATATTTGATGCCACCACTGTGGGGACGAGGTTGTCTTCAGTGGTCAGTTTTGGGGACACTTTGTATCATTTGTTGGCTCAGCTCTGTAAGGATGGCAGGGCAGGCCTTTTATCTTCCACAGCGTTTTCCTGAGTCACAGCAGAAAGTAATTACCTTGGATAAAGGGGCTGTAAAAAGCACTGTGAACAGTATGGACTGAGGTCTTCACAGAGCGAGGCCTATCGTGGAAGTGGAGGTGTGTGCAACGGAGTCTTTGAATGCTGAAAAGGCAGGGTGCAGTTTCCATTTTTCCTATGCATATTGACACATATGACATTATAGTTTGTGTGCACGATTCCCTCAGTTTCTTCTGGAAACAAGCTGGGGCATTACTCACCTAAGCTACAAAACAGGTATGAATTATGCCCCATGTTTAGAAAATCAAAGGGTGCTTTCTCCCATCCATTTTTTCCATTCTAAGAGCCAGGAGGGAATTCCAAAAATAAAAAGGATTCGTTTTCAGAACTCAGTAACTACCATCCAGCTACACTCTCCTGGGAATGCCTTGAAGGAATCTAAATCAGCACACCATAGAGACACTGCTCACCTATGCTTATTGAAGTACCCTTCACCAAGCCCAGGTGTCCATTAACAGACACATGTGAAAGAAGACTAGTGAAGCTGTGTTCATATAGAGAAGGGTGGGATGAAGTGATGCTGTGTGCAAGAACCAGCCAGACCCATAGCCCCCAAAAGGCAAATATCACACACACACACACACACACACACACACTATATATATATACATATATATATCACATACTATATCTATATTTACATGTGTGTGTAATGAAATAGAAGGGAAACTATTTCAGAAGGGAATAGAGAAGATGGAGAAGGAAGAGTGGGGGACAAGAAAGGGTGGCTGGAGTCAATGTAATCAAAGTATATGACACATGTAAACAAATGTCCTTATACAATCCATCTCTTTGTACAATAATAAATATACAGCAATAGTGCCACACCAGAAGAAATTAATGACAAGATTTCCAATATTGGATATTATACTCTATCTATGGCAGGATAATATGCTTAGAGAAAGAATATTTAGGGGTTTCTTGATTGGGTCTTAGCTTGGAGAACATCCGGTTACATAAAGTTAATCAGTCTTCTTTTTGTAGGGTATCTGGGGCCTTCAGTTAAACAAGGTATACTGCAAAGCACTCAAGAAAAAATATGCTGAATTCTCTGAATTTACTTCATCACAGAATCCTTCATCACGGTTCTAGATAGTTCCATGAAACATATATTTTCAAAAAAGCTAAAACTAGAGTCATTTAGCTCATGGGCTTTCACACCTAATGAACACATATCTCATATCTATACAAAAAAAATCAAGGATGACCACTAACCTGGCAGTCTCACTAAATTCTACATTCTTGGTGGGGAAATTAGACAGAACAGCATTATAATAAGTATGATTTAGTTATCGGGAATATTGAGTTTATGGATGACCTTTAACTTGCAGAAATGGGCTACAAGCTTTATGTAACTCAATCTCCTTGGACAGGATTTTCTTTTCTCCCACACAAGAGAATTCAGGTATAAATGAGTGATACTAAGACAGAGTGGAGCTCACAAACATCTCTGAAGTGTGAGTGACTCAAGTCTCTCCACTGTTGGCAACCTCGTTCTCACAGGACTGACACTCTAAAATGGCCTGGGTCAGGGCCGACTGATATCCTCAGAGATCCTGGAATGGGCTACCAGATTTCACCTAGCTCTTGTCAACAGTGAGTGCGCTCAGGCAGGCCTGTGCAGGTGTGTGACATGCAAGTTCTCAGCCATGTACCAGTGCTGGAGTCAGGGTTGGGAAACCCTACAGGCAGGATACAAACCCCACTTCCTAAAGTCTTCAAAGCCCATGGGAGTCTCAGAGCTGTTTCCTTGAATGCTCCCACATTGTTTCACGTGATTTCAGTTGTAAAGCATCGTAGACCATGGAGATTGGAACTTCATGGATTGGATTTCTGTCCTATGCCATAGAAAAGTGTTCACTGACATTTGATTTACCATACCCGGGGCATGTGGCAGGCAAAGAAATATTTTTAATTACAAACTGAAATTAGGAATCACATTTTGAAAATGTAAAGTATGGATGCAGTGAAGATGGAGGTTTCTGTCCTGCCAGGTCTTGCTCCCCTTCAGCCCCAAATAGACACAAAGATGCTATATTAATTATAAAACTATTGGCTGATGGCTAGGATTTCTTAATGGCTAGCACTGTCTTAATTATTAACCCATAACTACTAATCTGTGGATTTCTACTTGGCCTTATCTTACCAGAGAACACCTGGCGCATACTATCTTCCCAGTCTCTACATGGCATCTCCTCCTGGTGACCTTTCTTGCCTTCCTCTCTATTTAATGTTCTCCTTGTCTGGTAGCCCAACGTATCCTTCCTGCCTGGCTATTGGCCAAACAGTGTTTTATTCATCAGCCAATAAGAGAAACATATATACAGAAGGACATCCCCCATCCACACAGTTTGTTGTGGGGATTAAGAATAGAGATTTGGGGGGTGTGGGGAGATGCCTCAGTCTGTAAAGAGCTGAGGACTTGAGTACTCATCTCCAGAACTCCTGAGAAAATCACCATGTCCACAGTCCCCACACTGGAGAAACGAAACAGGCAGATCCTTGGGGTTTGATGACCAGCAGTCTAACCAGCCAGGGAGCCCCAGATTCAATGAGACAGCCTGTCTCAAACATAGGGTGGAGGAGTGACTGGGAAAGTCACCGGTGCTGGCTGGTGTGCAGACGCTCATAACTGACGACGTGAGGAATGACAGGACTGAGAAAGGCATTGTATCATTAAGCTCCGAGTATCCAGAGTGTTCCTCGTCCTACACTCCACACTATTATTTTCTCATTTACTACAGACCCAAATTGATTTGACTCTCTCACTAACCCCAAACCCACAGAATGGCAGCTTATTAATTCAATTTGACAAGTGTGTCATTTAGACCAGAAACACTCACCCTGATATAATCTAAGCCATCTTCCTCTGTTGTCAGATGTTTTAGGAACCAAGCATCACCTTGGCCCCAAGTCAGTGTGTGTGTGTGTGTGTGTGTGTGTGTGTGTGTGTGTTCTGAGTAGGGGGTCACACAAACACATAAACATCCAGGTTACAGTGTAAGGTAATAGTGACAATGGGAGACAGTCCAAAGAGAAGTCTCAGCATAGGGAGCACTGTTAACTCCTCTTGGTTTTAGGGCATGAGAAGAGATGAAGGTTTCCTGTAAGGGATGATGCTCGGTCTGCTACATTGATGCAAATGTTTCTGAAAGGGAAACAGAGCATAAAATAGTTCTAGTTCCTACAAGTTCACCAGTTGGTGGGATGCATAGACATGCTTCAACCAATAACAACTTAAATGACAAAGTGAGAGAACATGGGTCTCCACTGGGAAAATGAGAGAATGGAGTGTTATAGTGGGGCAGAGCGAGCTGTTCATCCACAAGTGATTGTTCATTAAGACCACTTAAGTGAAGACATTGCATCTCCAACCTGACCCGGGTAGTTCTTGCTGAAAAGACTCTGACCAGGTCGAGCACAGCGAGCTTGGCTCCGGCAGGCCTTCCTTTCTTCCCATTCCCTCCACCTTGCTCAGCCATTAGATTGCATTCCTACAGCTGTCCCCAAGGTCTATTCCCTTATCTGGCCACTTCCTCCTCCTGAGGCTGACTACCAAGGTCCAGCTATCAAAGTATTTCAGTCCAGCTGTCAGAAGCTCCCTTTAGCTCATCTCATTAACATGCCCAAGTAAAGTTAAACACCTCATGCTAACACAGAGTTTTCCCCTTTACCTTAATAAGCCATCATTTTCTTGTGGGCCATGTCTGTCTTCTCCCTTTCCATAGGCAGTCTTTGTCCTCTGGGACAAATGCCCCTCCCCCCTCTCTCTTGTTCCCTTCCCTTTCTCCCTCCTCCTCTATTTTGTCCCTTTGGGGCAAATACATCTCCTTCATATTAAGAACTTGGTTTTAGGGTGTCCTGGGCTAATACTTTTCCTTTCACGTCCTTCTCTTTGAATTACAGTGGCCATTATATCCTTCCCATGGATGTGTGTTAATGTCTGGTTATACACATGCACTCTAAGCATATTGTAAGTACCAAATCTAGCACATGGTTAAGATGCAGGTGGTAATTAAAGCCAAGGGAGGATCTAGATATCAACTCCCTCTCTAAATACACAAAACCATTTTAAAAACCACGTACAGAACTCATTAATTAATTAATTAATTAATTTACTTACTGTGGTCAAAAGCCTATGAAAATACAGAAATACCAAGTGAATCTCAGCTATGGGAGGATTTCAAGTCTGTTCTTGGATTTTCTGTAAATAAAATGTCTGGTTTGATAGCCTGTGGTTCTTTTGTTCCTGTTTGGTTTATATTTAATCTGGTCACTGAATACAAAAAAGAGCAAAACAGCATTTTTAATTCTCCTTATCCTGTATATCTAGTTCTAGGGTAGCCAGCATGTAAATCCTATCTCCTCCCACAATTCCTGCCACCAAAGAAATGCCAAGAGCCTTCCTGTAGTTGGGTGGTCATTGTTTCGTTGTAGAAGGTCAAGAGATAGTTGGGACAACACTCTGACTCTTGGAAACTTATTTTAATATTCATATGCACTCAAATGATACTTGAAATGATCCTCTACATCATGGCTCATGCGTTTACATCAACACGGTCTTGATTCTAGATCTGAGACTTGGAAAGCTTCCAGTCTCCTGAGGCTTTTTACTTTGTTGGCATTTTGCCGATGTGGCTAATAAGTTCTGAAATGGAACCCTATTTCTTCAAGGGAAAACCATTAAAATTGTGTTTCTGAATGACACAAATAGTCTAAAAGTCACCCATTGTCTACACGTCCTAAAATACTGCACCCAATGTCAGTTTCCCTCTTCTCTTTGTTTCTGTGTGTTGTATCAATCCTAACTTTTCCTACTGGGAGCCAGAACTACCCTTTTGTTCTGCTTACCCACAGTTAATCCACACATATTGACAAGCAATATTACAGAGCTCAATACTGAGAGCTAAAGAGAAAGTCCCAGGCACTGTCTAGTAGTTTCATCTGAACTGACTGGAGAGGAAGGCAAGCTCATGAGTCTTGGGATGCAAACAAAACTTACAAGTACAGGCGAATGCAAATGTAAGATTCTGGAGGCCGGTTCCCAAGGTTATATAAGTAGCTGAGGAAGCCAGGAGGAACCATGTGGAAGTCGTTCAGGGTTTTCCAGAGATGCCACTTTCATGGTTGATCACCATAGCATCCCTGGCTTCTCAGAGATGCAGCTGCCTTCAATCAACCCTGCTCCTCTAAGTAACCCCAGCAGACTTTGTTAGTTAGCCAAGATGGACTTTTGTGGAATCTTTACTTTGGTCTGGGGTGACTAGACATTTGTTCATGTCTCCTCAGGAAAATTTATCATGCACCATGCACTGTCAATCACTCTGGGTTATCTACACCTGTGCTTCTAGCTGAAGTGTGCTGGGGAGGACTGAGGAGCGTGAAGAGAAGCCTGCCTTCGAGCTTCTTCAGCTGTGTGCTTTTCTGAAACATGGACCACGAGACCAAGGCATGTTTGTTTGTCTCTACCATCTTCTGTTGTTTTCCTCGTCACAATCCTCCCTAGATTGAGTCCTGCCCCTGTGCCAATCTTTGTAAGTTCTCAGGGAGCACCTTGAATTTGGGTATATGGATCGGATCCAAGATCTTCAGATGACAGGCAAGACTCTTAAAGATCAATCCAAATGACAGCTCCAAACTTTCATTTCTTGGGATCCTTCCTCAGGCTGTGTGCTCTGCCTAGCATCAACACCTGCACCACATGTGTGTCCCATCACCCTTCCTATGCAAAGGATGCAGAGCCTACCATCATCCATCTCTATGCATAGGATTCAGAATCCTTCCCTATGCATAGGACATGGAACCTCTATGTTCATACTCCCAAGGAATTCCTTTCCTATAGCCCATATCCTTTTAATTTGTTCTTTATTTTGTATCTGCTCAGTTTCTTTCTGGACTGAAAACTCCCTTGAGCTATGACTCATTTATAACCCTGCGAGTATCAGAACACTGTCTTATATAAACAATATGTGCCAAGTTAATGGTTAAAGAGAAAAACCTCAAAAGTTGTCACTGTGCATTGTCTACTCAGATACAAGCTCCAAACATACTTTTATAAGCAACACTTTGGGCAGAACTTACAAATAATGTGCCCCCCCCAGGGATGACTGGCTGTTGCTTTCTCTTGTATATTCTTAGCACAGTCCCCATGGCAATAGTTTCTTATTCGGAAAGCAAGGCAGGTGTGTGTGGGGGCTGGGGGGGAGCAGTGTTTTTCTGTCTGGTTTGTTCTACTGTTGCATCAAGTTCATTACTTGCATTTTGTCTCAGCTTTGACAGATCAAGTTGATTATCGGCTTTCTCATTTTCAGAAAGCCTTGCTGAAATGCACTTGAAGGTACCTCATTGTTTGTTGTTTTTTCCTGGTGGAAATCTCAGCAATCTACAGTGGTCTGGGATCCTGTGCTTTCCCCTTTTCTTGTTGTGAGCACCCAGGATCCCAGATGCAGAACTGGCTATGAATTGCAGCACACTGAAGCAAGTTACCTGGATGGTGTTCACTCTTGTGCTCTGTCTGTCTGTCTGTCTGTCTGTCTGTCTGTCTGTCTGTCTGTCTGTGTCTGCCTGTGTCTCTGAGTCTCTCTCCCTCCCTCCCTCCCTCCCTCCCTCCCTCCCTCTCTCTCGCTTTCTCTCTCTCTGTGCGTGTGTGTGTGTGTGTGTGTATGTGTGTGTGTGTGTGTGTGTGTGTGTGTGTGTGTGTGTGTAGGATAGGAGGAGAGACAGAAAAGATGACACCAATGAACATTTGATATGCTTTGAAGTGTACCCTACCCATCTTCATGCCACCAAACCATACAATGTATCACTGGAAGGCAGTAAGTAGATGCTATTTGAACTTGATAAGCATAAAACCCCATGTAGTAAAAATCCTAGGGAGCTGAGAGAATAGTAGGAGCCATCTGCAGTTGATTGGCATTGTGAAGCCCCCATCCATGCCTCCAGCCCTGCACCTGCTGCAACTGAGACCTTTGGAGCTGGAGAAGAAGCTGGAATGGCACTGTGAATCTGCTGAGTGACATTCCCACCTAGTCAGAAGCACATGGGCCCCGTAGCTCATATGAGACACTAACTAGTTATCCAAAAGTTAGTGGGTTGCTTTGGGATTTGTCATACATGCTCATCTAAATTTTCAGTGTACTAGTGGCTTCTGTGTGGTCACCATCTCCTCTGTAAAGCTTACAAAATGACAAATGTGTTTCACTTGAAAAGGCACAAAACACACACATCCTTTTTGTTGCTCATTTCCATGAAGCTGCATAACTAGGGTTCTGAGAAATGTTTCCGAGACTAATTGTGACAAAGATGTAGGTGAGTGAGGTGTTCTGTCTATATTATCCACAAAACATGGTTGTGTACATTTTAAAGTTGCAATTGCTAAAAGTAGGCCTGTGGTGTTGGGTTAAAACCACAAGGCTGGTATTAAAGATGCCTGTGAGGAAGTGAGCCCGTCTTTGGATTGACAACTAGATATCAAAACGTTTAAATACGAGAGTCGAGCAAAGCAAAGGCAACTTCCTTCTATTTGGTGTTTTTCTAGCGAAGGTAACCACTTGCACAATCAAAACAAAAACAGCCCTCAAGTATATTGCTCTGGTTGTTTCTCTGTTGCTGTGATGAAACACTGGCCACAAGTAACTTGGCAAGGAAAGGTTTTATTTGACTTATGCTTCTAGGTTACAGCCCATCATCTAGGGAAGTTGGGGTGGGGACTCCGGCAGGAACTGAAGCAGAGGGCAAGGAGGAGCTCTGCATCCTGGTTTACTCTTCATGACTTGTGCAGCTTGCTTTCTTATACAACCCAGGTCCTCTTGCCCAGGGATGGCACCGCCCACCTTTTTGAATCAGTCTCTAATCAAGAAAATGCCCCACAGACATGCTTAGGGCGGAAAGCTTTTCTCAACTGAGGTTTCCTCATTTCAGGTGTCTCCAATTTGTGCCAAGTTGACATGAAAACTAACTAGCACAAAGACTATTACAAAAATCACAGAGTATATTTTATCCTGTTGATTTTGTGTTTTCAAGGTACTTCATATCAAATATCCAATCCTCATTGATATGTTTTCCCCCCAAGTAATAAGTTTCCCCGCTGACACAGTAAGCCAGATTAAGCCAAATTACAAGTATAGCAACAGGTTTATTGAGAACAAAGTGGCACTCAGGCAGATTCACCAGCCTTAGAAACAAGGCCAGAGAAGAAACATCCTTGAGCAAAAGCAGGGAGGTTTTATAGATCCTAGGCAAGGGGCTATGGCGTGCCAGTCAGGACCCACAAGTACTGTCACAGGCTAAGCCATTGAGCAGGCACTCAGGTGAGCTGGTCACGTCAGGAAGACTGGTTGCACCTACTGCCAGAACAGCAAAACTGGGCTTTTGATGCCATTCCTTTGTGTAGGTGGATTTTTCTGTTTCACCTGCCAGTTCCCAAGTAACCACACAGAGCATTATTAGTTATAACTGTTTGGCCAACAGCTTAGACTCATTTTTTAATGAGCTCGTATAACTTAAATTAACCCATTTCTTTTTATTTACTTGCTGCCACATGGCTCCTGGCTCGTTACCTCATTTTGCACATGTCCTCCTTCCTCTGCATCTGACTGGCAACTCCCAAGACTCCTCCCTCCTTCTTCCCAGCAGCCTCCTAGCCTGTCTCTCCTGCCCAAGCTCTTGCTGCCCAGCTATAGGGCAATCAGACCTTCATTGACCAATGAGAGTAATACATATTTACAGTGTACAATGAATTTTCCATAGCACCTTTGCTCTGTTTTATTCGGTGTGTGAGGGGTTACCCAGCTTGTACAAGCCAGAAACTCCAACCAAACACTCATAATCTTACAAGAGCACTTTTCTTATCCCCATTTGACAACCTAGATACAGATACTAGGTCTAAAAAAGACGAGGTTACAAACTAGATTTCTGTTTCCTGTACTCTCACTGGTTCACAAAAGGGGAAAGCTGTGATAGTAAAGAAAATTCCAGCAGAAGACTGCATTCCCTCAGTATGCATATGCTGTTGCTAGTATTCTGTGTGATTTGGGGGATTTTCCCATTAGAAAGTTTCCAGCCATAGTTTTGGTGGTTAAGTTTAGTGATAAATAACTTTCAATAAAGGAGTATATGCAGTGATTATAAAAAATAAACTTTTGGGGTAGAGAGATGATTCAGCCATTAAAGGCTAGGCTCACAACCAGAAATAACAAATAAACTTTTATAAGGATGTATACTTGCCTATATTTAGCAACTAATCAGGACAATACTAATTTGTTATCAGGTCGAAGCTCGGTTGAACTTATCATGCTCTTAGATTTACATGAACATTAGCACTGAAATGCTAAGTTAATGAAAGTCTGCTTTCTTTTCTGTTTGGATTTTCTCCTTTTTCATTGGAATAGTACTTTTGATATCTGACAACTAGTTCTGACATGGCATTTTAAATTATTTTTTTAATTTTTAATTTTTAAATTTAAATTAGAAACAAGGTTGCTTCACATGTCAATTCCAGGTCCCTCTCCGTTTCCCTCCCCACCTCCCTTGCCCTCCCACCAACCCCCCAATATCCCCTCATTTCCCCAGGGAGGGTGAGGCCCTCCATGGGGGTGTGCATAGTCTGTCATTTCATCCAGGGCAGGGCCTAGACCCTCCCCCAAGAGTTCAGGATGAGAGTGCATCTCTTATTGTTGGATGGGAGTCCAAAATCCATTTGCATACTCAGGATAAATACTGATCTACTACGCAAGGCTCAATAGATTACCTAGGCCTCCTCACTGATACCCACATTCAGGGGATCTTGATCAGTCCCATGCTGGAATCCCAGGCATAGGTCTGGGATTCAAGAGCTAACCCTTGTCAGGCCAGCTGTTTTGGGGGTTAAACCAGCCCCAGTCTTAATGCCTTTGGTCATCAGTCCTCCCTCTCTGTCACTGGATTTCTTGAGTTCAGCTCAGTGCTTAGCCGTGGGAGTCTGCCTCTTCTTCCATCAGCCACTGAATGAAAGTTCTGTTTCCCAGACTCTCTGGTCGTAAGGATTGTAGGCTGGCACTCCCCAGATCTATGTCTAAAATCCATATATGAGAGAGTACATGCCATGTTTCTCTTTTTGTGAGGCATTTCAAATTATTTTATTTTGTGTAGGCATTTTACCTATATGTGTGTCTGGTGCCTGGGGAGGTCAGGAGACATTGGATTCCCTTGAACTGGAGTTATAGATATTTGTGAGCTGCCTGGTGGGAGGGAGCTGGAACTAAAACCCAGACCCTCTGCAGGAGCAGCCAGTGTTCTTAGATGTTAAATCATCTCTCCAGCCCTATATGCATATTTTAAGAAATTTATAAATATTTGTTAAATGAGTAATTGAATCAGTAGTATTGCCTTGGCTAGTTTGCTGTTAACTTGATGAAAGTTAGAGTTATCTGAAAGAAGGAAACCTCAATTGAGAAACTGCCTCCATAAGATACAGCTGCCAGCATTTTCTTAATTAGTGATTGATGGGGAGGATCCAGCCCACTGTGGGTGGGGCCACCCTGAGCTAATGGTCCTGGGTTCTATGAGAAAGCAGGCTGAGCAAGCCATGGGGAGCAAGTCAGTAAGCAGTACCCTTCCTTTGTGGGCAGAGGTTAAACCACTCCTTCACAGGGGTTTCATATCAGATATCCTGCATATCAGATATTTACATTATAATTCATAACAGCAAAGGTAATTTTAATGGTTGGGGGAGCATGAGGAGCTGTATTAAGGGGTCACGGTGTTAGGATGACCTAACAGTGGACTAGGACAGTAAGGAGAGGAGGCAGCAGGAGATCAGGCTGGAGATGAGAGTAAGGGATAGGTGGGTGGGGTCGTACAGGACCTCTGGAGCCTTGTGGAGCAGAGAGTTTGCTGAAGCATTTTCATCTCCAACTGGGTGCCCTCAAAGTCCTGTAAGGACATTAACTAGCCACAATGGCATGTTCTTAGGTTAAGATGGAGACACACCACTCACACCCTGTGCTCTCCTGCCGTATTAGCCCCATGTATTTTTAAATCGTTTATATAGCTTTTAACTTACATATCTTCTCATTCATCTATGTAGAATATGCACGGTTTTTACTCACCCTGGGCTTTGATGTTCTCCATGTCTTTTATGTCTATAGAATACTAAAGTCCTCTCTCTGGAGAATCTCTTTTTAAAACTGCCTGTGCCATGAAACACTGGTTCTAAGAGACACTTTGGGAAGAAAAAAAGAGTGAGAGGGAATCTTAGGTCAAATGTATCTACTTCTTAGAAAAAAATCACAACCCACATGAGACAGAAATATCTTGTAGAAAGAAATATATTTAACTGTTTGTGTTGCTGTTCCTCAAATGTATTTTATGTGGGTCTTGCCCCATATGTTGGGCCCTGTATATTGAAAATCTATTCCATCCTGCTGCAAGTTAAGAGAGCTCAAGTGGCTCCTATTGTCTTTAAGATATTAGCTGGATGGTTGCAGGATGCCCTAGCCTCTCAGTGGGGAATGGCTCCTATCTAAATAACAATAGACCTAGGCCCAGGTGAGTTTACACTCATCCTGAAGGCTAAGTGATACTTGCTGCTATGGAGCACCTGATGGCTGAGTAGTACCTGCAGCTACAGAGTGTCTTTAGGATTAAGGGAAATAATTGCTATTTGCCCTTTATACATGATAATAGAAGTCCTCTGTGATTGTCCCCACCTTTGGTTGGTTACTTAAGATGATGCATGAATCAGTATTAACTGATTCTGCCCTTCTGATATTATCCTATGTCTCCATCTTTCCTTTAACGTCTATAGCTAGCCTTCCCTCATCCATACTCCCCCACTCAGAAACGGACCTAGGACTGTTCGACTGGCTCCGATCACAGCCCCAAAGACACCAGTCCTCCACAAGTGTTCAGCTGTTTTGTTGCTCATTTTGCAATTCACCTGTCGACTTCCATGGACAGCAAGTCTGCTGAGGAACACTCCTGCCATCAATGACATCTCCCATAGTCTCCTCTTGATATGCTATGTTATTCACGGTTCCGATCCTCTGGCCTTTCCTCCTTGCTCTTAGCCATTCTAATAGAAACATTCTCATGTCACGGGCTGTTTTACTCTAAAGATAAATTCCTTATTTAGTGGTTCTCTTTATCCTGAACCAGCATATTTACTGTCACAGTCTGCCAATCCCTAGCCTTCACTTAGGGTCAAGTCTCCAGTATTCAGTCCTATTACCCTCCGTCCACAAGTCTGTAAGTTCCCTTCCCAAGACCCAGTGATCAAATTTTTTCCTTTGTAGATATTAGGTCTTCTGCTGCTCTGAAAGTTCATATCTTCCTTCTTTTGGGTTCAAAACCTACCTCCTCCAGAATCCTTTTTTCTCTCTTTACAAACTCGATGATATTATGTCCTTAAATACGTCGGTGCTTTTGTAGTCCTGGTGTGATGGCTAATCTTCATTGGCAATTTGGCAGGATTCAGAGTCACCTAGGAAACACACCTCTAGACTGTGGGCTTGTTTAACTAGGGAGGGAAGTTCCATCCTGAGTGTGGGTGGCATCATTCTACTGGTTGGGGTTCTAGACTGAATGATAAGAAGGAGTGACCTGAGTACCAGAACTGATCTCTTTCTGCTTTCTGACTGCGGATGCAATGCCTATCGTGCTTCTCTGTTGCCCTGTCTTCCCTGCCACAGTGGACCAAATTCCAACTTAAACTGAGCCAAACATCAATCAATGCTTCCTTCCTTTGTTCCTTCCTTCCTTAACTTTCTTGCTGACACGTACATGGTCACAGCAAGTAAAAAAGGAATCAATAAACCGGGGCAGACAGGCCTCTCAAGGTATAACTTGATGGAAATGTTGCCCGGCACACAGCAGGTGCTCTTTCAAAAGCACTTCCTGTGTAAATAACAAGTTCTAAATACTATGGGCTGCAACAACATTAGTAAAAGGGTGGACACACGTCTTGTTAACAATAAACTAATGCCTAGTCCAAAGGGGAAAAACAATCTATCCCTGTTATCTCACTTTCAAGAGGCGCTGGCCGGAGCATGGTGATGTTGAATGAATTTTTCAAGGTCACCTATGAGACCAAACAGGAATCAAATCTCACACCACTAACTCTTAATATAACCCACACTCACATCTCTCTGCTGTTCTCCAACAAATAACTCTGTGAACAGGTGGGCACTTCTAATTACAGAAGAGTTTCCAGATGAGACCTGGAGAACATTGGGTTGAGGTATCCTGAGGTAGAGAGAGGTGACAGAGACTTAAACCAAAGGGTAGATGTGATTTGGAAAGGTAAAAGTGGCAGGGAAGGACAATACAAGCATTTAATTTAGCAAAATCACGGTAAGCACATATTGGGAAATGAGAGCTATAAGGTATGCTTAGGATTTATGACATAGCCAGCCGGAGATAAATGAAGCTGACAGTCACTGCCCCCTCTACACACCACAAGCACTTCCTATTGTGCCAGGAAATGATCTTCCATTTCTCTTCTAAAATGTTAGGGCTATTTTTAGTTAAATTAATTAACTTTCAAATTATTTTTTATTTTTTGAGATTACAATTACATAATTTTCCACTTCCCTTTCATACCTCCATACCTTCTTACATGTTCCTCCTTGCTTTTGTTCAAATTCATAATCTCTTTTTTCATTAATTCACACACACACACGCACACACACACACATTCCTAAATATGTAAATACAGCTTGATCAGTCTGTATAATGTTACTTGTGTGTATATTTCCAGGGAACCACTTGGTTTCAGATAACCAATTGGCGCACTATTCCCTGGGGAAAACTACTTCTCCTGCTTTCTGCATTCCTTAGTTGCCTGTGGTTCTTTGTGTACAGCTGAAGTATCATGGGCTTTCCCCCACCTACTTTAGTGTGTTTGTTGCTATTGTCCTTGTTCAGCTCATGTTTAGGAAATAATGTTGGTGAGATTTTAATGGGTGTAGCTTCTGATATTCCCAAGAGACCCAATCTTAAAGCAAACTCTCCACTCCTCTGGCTTTTTACAATCTTTCAACCCCCTTTTCTTCAATGATCCCTGAACCTTCATTGGGGGAGATATATTACAGATACATCCTTTGGACTGTACACTGCAATTCTGCATTTCTATTGATTATGGTTTTCTGCAATGGTTTACCTCTGTTGCTACGAGAAGTTTCCTTGACAAAGGGTGAAGACTAAATTTATCTGTGGACATACGGACAAATGTTTTAGAGTGCAGTTGGGGATTGTGCAGGTGTAGTAGAGTGTCACATCTAGATTCTTCTCCAAGATCCATGACTTCAGTAGCTTGAGCAGTTGGTGAGGTTTTCAGTACTAGGCATGAATTCCCTCTTACTGTGTTGATGTTAAGTTCAATCAAAGAGTTGTTGGTTACTGCCAAGGTATGCATACCACTACTGCTCCCTTAGGGTTATTATGCCATGCTGTAATTCATAGGTGCTGTAGCTGAGCAGGACTGTTGGTTACCTCCTTCTTTGGAAGCTTGCATGACACATTCTGGTACCATGAAGGCTAGTCCTCAGGAAGTGGGCATTCAGGTCACTTCCAGCTCAGGGTTCTCTGGCCCCTGTGTCTGAACTGCATGGTATCTTCAGCAATAGGGATTTACCTGCTGCCTCAGTGGGGCAACCAAGGGGAACAGCAATAGCCTATAACATTTTGAGAGTCTCTTGGAGACCCCTGACCAACAGAATGTCAGGACTTTAAACATGAAAAGAATTCTATAACCAAGGCTCTAATGTCTTTTGTTTTCTTCTTTCCCATTTCCTTCCCTTTTCTCTCATCCCTTCCCCTCTTCCTGTCTTTAGCCTTTTACTACCATCCTTTCCTTCTTCTATTCTTAATAGGGTTTTTTTTTTTTGTACAACCCAGTTGGTCTCTAATTCATGATCTTCCTACCTCTGCCTCCCAACGGGCTACTAGGATCACTACTGTGTTCCATCACACCCAGCTGGCCCTAATGTCCACTCTTTGCCTCAAGGATGTCATGAAGAAGCCTGCTGCCTTTGATTTGTTCCAGGAAGGAGGGGCTGCTTCCAGGATCCCCACCTCTAAACTTGATCGTCATGTTTTCTTTTCTTCCTCTCAATGCTCAGTTGAGAACCTTGATGTTATTCTGGGCCTTTGTGTTAGGTGGCCTTCTGAGGTGAAGCTGGGGTGTCTAATGTTTTTGAAGTTAACTACTGGTGGAACCTTTCAGGGGACATGCCTGCTCCCAATTAAAACTCGGTGAATAATTAGCAATGGGAATAGTCCAGGAAAGCACAGCTCCACAGAGGTTAACTGTGCCCTGGCACCCGAAGTGCTGCCTGTCACATTTGTCTTGCAGTCACTTTTTGATCTCCATGACTGCCATAGTGCATAAATGCCCCTGCATCAAGGAACACAATCAGTGATGTTGAATTTTGAAGAAATAATGGCTTCCCATCAGCAGGGAAACCCAAAGTCGCTTATTGACATACATCAATGCCAGAGCAAACCCTTTATTTACAAAGTGGGAAATGCTGACTCTGTGTCATCCTCAGGACAAAGTCCCTGCTGGACTGTCTCAACTAAGTGACAATGCAGCTCTTTTCTGTTGACTCAGCCTAGGGCAGGAGAGCAGCGGCTGCCACTGTCCCACATGCCATCCCTCTCCCAATTAGCTCAGAGATCTCTCTCTCTTTTTATAACTCGTAAATCAGATGGTGCAGGAAAGTCATTTAAAAAATAAGTAACCACTTTGTTATAAATAAATTCAGTTATCTGAGGAGTGCTCATTTCAATTGGAAAAGTCATCACTTTATATGTGTTAATAGGAGGTATGGCATTTGAGTGACTATGGAGAGCTGGAATTCTAGAGATTCCAGGAATTTCTGAGTCATACCTGAATAAGGGGCTAAAAAATTATTTTACCAATTCTTTACCCCCAGGACTTTAGTAACATGCCAATCTAAGAGACTCAAATTCTTAGTGTTCACTTTCTGGATAGCTTAAATAATTAAACTGAGACAACAGAGAGGGCTGAGTTGTGGTGGCTCACGCCTTTAATTCCAGCACTCACGAGACAGGGGCAGGCAGGATCTCTACAAGTTCGAGGCCAGCATGGTCTACAAACAGAGTTCCAAGACAGCAAAGGCTACACAGAGAAACCCTATCTTGAAAAACCAAATAATAATAACAACAATAATAATTAAACCATCGAGAAACAGATCCATGATCACTGTCTTTCCCACATGGTCCTGTGATATGCCAAGATTTCTTACTGTTGAGTGGCCTTCTCAGTCGGCATTATTTCTAGGAGGTCCAGACTGAGTATGAATCCACTGTTAGTTTGACTGACTTCCTCCCTTGGCCCTGTGTACTTAGGTAACTTCTTTGTGCAAGGATTGACTTTGTTTATCTTAGGGGTATACGAACAAGCTTCAGACTCAGCTCCTGAAGCTACCCTCTCCTGCAGGATCTCCTCCAAGTGCTATGGAGTCTGTGGCTGCCTCTGACTTTTTCTGGTATCTCTGCAGGGTTTCCTGCTCTCTGTGTCAAGTTCTGTCTTCCTGGCCTGTTCTACTCTCTGCCAAGGTTCAGTTCCAGTTGTGAGATCTCTGAGCACAAATGCTTCCTTTGTTTTAATGGTTCTTCCTGAACATTCTTTTCACTTTAGATATCACCTTATAATATTTATCCATTCAAAAACATGTATTGTGTCAGGCACTACAACTGCTCAACTGGGCACAAAGCCTTTTTCCCTGATCAAGCTTGTGGTTAAAGGGACATTGTAAACAGTAGTGTTGAACACTTACGTAGATGTTAAAGTTCACAAAGATATAGCTATATCTATTTATACTCAGATATGGTAACCTCTGTGCATTTAGCTATTAATGAGTTCTCCATATTTAATATCACAGCTATGCCAAGGGAGTCATGAAACTTACTTTCCCATGATGTAATTCAGATTAATCCTGGAGAGAAACTTATAAAAGTAATGGATGTGGGAAAGCCTGAAGCCAGAATCACACTGCTGCTTTCAACATGCAAGAATATATTTCAGGAGCCTTAATACGTATCTTCCCTTGCCTGAAAAACTGGTTTTGTTGACCTGCATTAACTGTGAACTTGTGATAAAACCTCAGTTCAGGACCACTAGAGAACTTAACATCGAAATTAAGAGAATGCACACTGTGTGTTTTTATGTTTTTAAAATATGAGTCATATAAAAAGATTACCATGGCCATAGTTCATATTATATGGAAGTCTGGTAGGATCGTGTGACCAGTTTTTATTTGGTGAAAGTTGGAAAATACCCAGTGACACTCCCGTTATATCTGTGGTCAATTGAAAAATATACTTCTGAGAATTTCCTGAACAGAACTTGTCTGTGGCCAGTTCCATAAAGGATTGATGACAATGTCACTGTGTGGACCTATATGTTTTAGACCAGTATTTCAAGATTCTTTACTTAATTTCCCTTGGAAAAGATGGATAATATAAAAGGGAAGTGCACTGATAAAATGGCTTCAATAGTCATATGAACCAGGAGACATTAAAATGAGGAAGAGACTCTCAGAGGAGTTGGGGGAGGGGAAACTGTAATCGGAATATATTATATGAAAAAACTATTTTAAATAAAAGAAAATTGGGGGGAAAAGATGAATAGATAAGGGGTTGGTGGGATGGAAGGAATGTTATACAATAAAATTAGGGGGCAATAATGGAGAAGATGATCTCTGGTCTAAGAAGAATAAGAAATCCAACACTCAAAGGCCAGTAAGAGGAAAAGTTTAACTGAGGAGTTCACAGGCCCCAGAGCACACGACTTCCTTTATCTGACAAATGTATCTACAAATACAGAAGTCCTATTTTTAAACACTTAGTAAATTGACAGTAGCAGGATATGTACAAAATATCAGTCAATGTGTGCAAGGAAGCATCTATGGGAGTAACTTGTTAAAACAAACAAGGGTGAACATGAGATTATACATGAAAGGCTGAGGAATAGAGTGAACGTGTGATTATACACAAAAGGCCAAGGAACAGGGAGAGCAAAATCTTCTGAAATGTAAAGAAATCTGTTGAGTTAATGTTCAGTAACCAACAGCCACTGTCCCTTGGGAACAATTTGTAGACCCTGTTTTGTTTACAAGCATCAATGCCAATTCTCATATTGGTGTGCACTATTGACTTGACCTGACAATCCTGTCTAACAAAATAAAACAAATTTTTTCACTTTCAAACCAGTGTTTATTCTTAAAATTCAGGTTACAGAGCCTATCAGAAAGTCCATTAAACTACTACAAAAACACACTAATCTATTTACCGATCATTTAGATGTTTCTCATTTTTCCTAAAAGGGATATAATTAAATCATTATTTACAGTGTGAAAATATACTGAGCATAAAATAACTTATTACTAATACACATAATAGTAATAATAGTGACCATAATACTTAAAACTAGTAATAATGTGTTTCACCCAGTAAAGTAACAGCCCAGTATAAAAGTAATACAAGATACAGAATAAAACAATTTTTAAAAAGAGGTTTAATTATTGGAAAGCAAAGACAACTTTCAGGTGGTATGATTGATTATCTACTTTGAAAATCTAATGCAATCAACTTGTCTTTAATCACAATTAGAATTAATTTATCAAAGCCTATAATCAACACACATCAAACATTAAAATCAATCACTTGCTAGGTGTGGTATTGCACACTCATAATTCCGAATCCAAGCTCTGGGAGGATGAAGCAGGAGGATTGTGAATTTGGAGTTTGGGCAACTTAGCAAGACTTTGTCTCATAACCCCCAACCTCTGCATCCCCCTCCTGCTACCAGCCCAAAGCAAAAAGACAATAGCATTCTCATATGCCAGTAGCAGTGACTGGAAAGTTACAGGTCTGTAAAGCTGATTACAATGTTTTCCTTTGAGAAATGGACTCATCAATGTTATACAATGTACTACATAATATACTTGTGTTTTAAGTACAACATAAATAAGGTGTGTCATTATTATACTTTGTTCTTAAAGATATCTGGAAATTAGAGATCAAAATATTGAGGCCTAATGAATAAAATAAGTTATGAAAAACTAAAACCCACTAAGATTTTTTTATCACTTCCTGGTTAAATATTTTGGACAGAAAGTTCTCAGGGGTAATGAAGGGAGAGAGGCTAATTACTATCTTCCTAGAAAAACCATCCATTAATTTGCCATAATCCTTCAGCCTTCATCCTCTTTTCATTAGGACATATGTTATTGTAATGTCTAGGTTGAGCACAAGCTTCTATAGCCACAGGAGTGTATAAAACACAACACAAGTTCTCTTTTGTTCTTAGAAGTGTTAAGTATTTAATGCCTAAGGATAGGATGTATACATTGTTAACTTCTAGAGTTAAGACAGGATTGTTTCCCCAGCTACAGAATGATGTCAGGAGCTAAATCCCACCCACACCTTCATGAGGCCCATTAAAGTAATTCTGTCTCCAATAGTGTCTATCCTCCATTGTTTGATAAAATAGTCAAGAACTTTTGTTGCCCTGTCACATAACTAAATTTCCCAGGCTTCACATTAAATAGAAACATTGGGATGCTTATCCATAACCCAGCATTGAGGATAGATGGTGGAGGCAGGTAGATCCCCGGTGCCTGCTTACCGGCTAGTTTAGTCAAAGTGGTGTGTTCCAAGGACAGTAAGAGACCTTGTTTTAAAAAAAGAATGAGGTGGAGAGCAATGGAGCAAGTCATGTGACATCTACCTCTACACACACCACAGACAAAAGAATTACTAAAGGTTTGCTCATCCCAGCACATACTACATAGTACAAGCATCTTGCTTTATGCTGTCAGAAATGGACATCCAAAGAGATAAAGTGACCTTTCTGAAGTGAAAGAGTCAAGGATAAAATCAAGTTTCTGGGTCGCCTGTGCTGGGCGCTCCCTGCCTTGCATGTGTGTGTGTGTGTGTGTGTGTGTGTGTGTGTGTGTGTGTGTGTGTGTGTGTGTATGCAAGCATGTATGTATGAATTTAAGTATTATTATGTATGTAGATATGTATTATGTAGTAATACATACCTACGTACGTCTGTATATTTGCTTTTGAGGGATAGCCCTGTCTGGTCTGGGACTTACTATATAGCCCATGTTGACTTCAACTCCCAGTGATCCTCCTGCCTCAGTCTTTTGAGGGTTGGGATTACAGAGCCAACAGGACTCTTCTTTTAGCCAGGCTGCTTTAGTGATCAGGTATGATTTTCCAAAGCCCAGGCTGAAGAATGACAAAGAAAGGAACATCTTTTCTTCTAGTCATCCCAAGCCCTCAGCGGCCTTTAAACACGAGGCGGCTGTTTTCCTAGGCTATGCCAAAAAAGGAGTCACCGAAGAAGGCTCCCAGGACAGGCAGCCCCCCAGGACAGGATCACAAGGCCCCACCTTGGCTAATGAGGCTGCATTTCCCTTGGTAACTTGCCCCCTTTGCTGTTTCTGGAATGCCTGTCTGCTGAGAACACCTGCTCCCCATTCTTCCTCCATCAGCTACTGCTCACAGTTCTAAATAAGTCACCCTCGGCTTGCTGGAGAAGCCTTCACAGCTTCTTGCCTGCTAAGTCAAAAAGCAACAGCTGGGTGAGAAAATATAACCCCTGTCACTTTTCCAAACAGCATGCGACCTGGCCCAGAGGGGCCCTGAGTGAGGTCTGGGGCACACTGTCATTCACAGCTGTTGCCTGGAGGGACATTTTTCCTCCCTGATGTTTAAGTGGCAGAGGCTGAGATCATTTTCCCAATGTTACTTTTCTTCCCCAGGCTTCTTTATTCACACAGCACTGGGTATTTGCCCCCTCTCGGCTTCACTGTTTACATAGAGCATGAGTGTAAAGTTCCCTGACTTTGGGGATATATCCAGAAGCTACTTGCTGGTTACTCCTAGAAGGGGAGCAGAGGTTTCTCCAACAGAAAAGCAAAACAAGAACCCAGCTCTGGGGTTGAATCTGGATTTTTTTTTTCCCTGGAAACCCCCCCCACTTACCCAGTTTGGTTGCTGTTTCTGCTCCCCCACCCCCACCCCCGCCCCTGAGTGGGGTGATACAAAAGTCTGAATTACTCTGGAAGAGAAATAGCATTAGCCAAGAGCCACTCTGATTTGAATTTCTTTTCCTGGCATTCATTTCTCTCCTGCCACTTCCGATTTGATTTCCCACTTACACGAAATAATTATGTGGTAAAATGGATTATGAATTTCCTCAACACAAAGCTGAATTGAATGGCTGGTAGGAAAAGAGAAAAAGAAAACCGTCCGACGCCCGTCGGCGTTGGTTTTGCTGCTGATGAAGACAAGTAGGCAGTGTGTGTCTTTTAAGTAAACAGCTCGTGTTCAGAAGGGAGGGACCTTGGTGCTGGAGATGAAACAGAGGCTGGGGCTGGATTAGTCCTTAGTCAGGCAAGCCTCTGCTGCCATCTGTCAGGCTTGAGCTCCTCTCCCTCTGGGCTACAGCTTCTGGGGCCCAGTTGACAGACGGGCATCGTTAGCTGGCTTGTGGGCTAGGTCATACCACCGAGTCAGGTCACCTTGTGTCTTTGGGGTGTCGTTGCCCCCCTCCCCACCCATGTTGATCCTGAAAAGGATAATTGAACTTTCACGCTAAGATTAAATGATGATAATATGCAATCTGTCCGCTCTGCTCTGGTAGCCAAGGAGGCTTGTTAAATTAAAAAGGTGCAGGGATATGATCCAGTCAGCTCAGCTCGGTCTTCAGGGGATCAGAAGCTGGGGTGGGAGTGTGGGGACTGGGGTTGAGGGTGGGGTGGGGCGATGACATAACAGGACCCTGGCTGGGTATAGCCCACTGAAATTTAAGTGCCCCAGAGATGCTCTCTGACTTTACAGAGCTTGGATACTCAGGGCAGCCTGGAACCCCAGGGCTTTGTGAAGCAATGCAATACAAATGGTACTGAGAACCAAAGAAAAAGAGACAGACTCCACCACACACAAGTATGCATTCACACGCACACACACATGCATGCATGCACACATGCACGCACACAGGCATGAACATTCATGGATGCATGGATGCACACACACACATGCATGCACACAGATACACGTGCTACTCCGCACAGTGACAGGGAACGGCCTTTCCAGAGCCCTTGCAGGCAGAGCAGCGCTTTACCTTAGGAGCTTTGTGATCGCCATGTAGTAGAAATGCTCTTAGGATCTCAAGGGGAGACATCGCATGCTCGTGAGCGGTGGCGATGAGCCAGGTGATCACACAGAGAAGGGACGAGCTCCTTTTACACCTTCTGCCCTCCTAGCTATCCCCATCCACCCCATCACGACTTCAAAAATCAATTCTGTGATTCAGCACCTTGGTTGATTAGTTCCAGCCTTCCTTTCATGGTACCTCACAGAGCTTCTCCATCGTCATCTATACCATGGTTCCCACAGGTTTTCTCCTTTCTCCAGAGGAGGCTTCTTGTCCTCATCTCTACTGGTGGAAATAATAATAGCAATCAAGTGGCCACACAACTGTGTCTTCTTATCATTCCAAGTTCATGATAGTTTTGAATGAGTGACTTCTATGGCTTTAGGCAAGTTGAGCCTTTGATTTGTTAAAAGCTCCTAGAATTTCACCAGCTGGAAGGAATATCAATGAAAACAATGACACATTTGAAAATGGAAATTTTTAATGTTGTCACATTACGTGGCCAATCCACTCATCTGACTATTCTGCCAAAAGTATTGGGCTAGATAGAAAAACTGTTTTTGAAGCTCCTAATGCAACTAGCTCCCAATTTGTCATCATGGTTTTGGGATTAAATTGGAATTAGTTGAAATTCTCTTTCTTTGTTTTCCTGCAAAGTCCACTGAATTTTCAGTTTTATGAAGTATTTACTTTTCCAGCCATTAATATGTAAATAGCAGGTAAGTTCTGTAGTAGTTAAATCCAATAGGGGCATGAACTACATACATTTGACAAAACCCATTAGAGACAGTTCTGAATATGCTATTGTTTTACAGTTTGGGTCTTAATGTTCCCAAATACTGATGAATTCAAAATTTGGTCAAGCCCGATTGCCTTTGAGCATAGTGGAACCTTTACAGAGTAGAGCCTAGAGAAAAGAAGTTGGGTCACTAAGGGCTTGTCACTGAAGGGGACAGTGCAATCCTAGCCCTTCCTGTCTCTCCAATTCCTACCTGTCACCTAGTGAGGAAGCAGCGGTCTTGAAGGAGTATAAAACCAGAGACACAAATCAACAAGGCCTGACAGCCATTTGATCTTGAAGGATGCTAGATGGTGGCAGGTGTGCTCTGGGATTTCACCATGTGGGTTACATGCTCAGGACTGTGTCTTTTGGGGTTGTGATCAGTGTCAGCAGCACAGATTGCAGAATCTGAAATCTCAGTCTTTACGTCTCGCTTTCACATCCTTCTGTAGACCCGTCCAACATCCCATCTGCCACCTCCTTGCAATAATTTCAGACTTCAACAGTGCACTAGCGTTTTTGATGCTGTCTCTGTTCTTGTCCATCATAGTACAGAGCTTTCCCGCTGGGTAGACCAAGCACAAGGAGGTCTGCAGATACACACTCCCTTCAAAGTTCCTCTCAGATGTGCATGGCTGTGCTCTTGCCTCTCTTCATGTTTAGCATGCAGGGGAGAGCTTAGGGAGCCTTCTCTCCTCTTCTTCTCTTACACTATGCCCCTCTTCCTTCAGGACTGGGCTTTGATCATTTATTTTGTGTCTCCGCTGACCACACTCCCTCTCCGCTCCTTCCCCTTGGTTCATGAATGTAGTCTACTCTTTGCCTAGCTTCAATTTCAGCCATGCATCTGGCTTCTCTTTCAAAAACATGAAAACATACTCTTCTCTTTTAGAGGTCCCCAAACTCTCCTTCTAAGCTCTAGGTTGTAAGTACTACCTTCTTGAGACCCTTGGGTAAAGGTCATCCTTGATTGGGAATATTGGAATGGAAAAGATTTGGAGTGGGGAGGGATAATGGAGTTCTTTTTCCTCTTGAAGACAGGAACCATTGAAGTCACCTTGGTATAGTTCTCTCCTCAAACCAACTTGCTAAGTGCAGGAGACATTCCTAGTCTAAATGCCAGCTCAAGTTTCTGAAAGCTATACTTCTTTGGGCATGTTATTCACTCTTGTTTCAATTGCAAGTCATTCCAGCTACACATGATAGTCCTTGGAATGTGTTATCACCTTTAATTCATAGTGCTATCCTATAAGAGATAACTAACATCAAGGTCACTATTCTCTCCATGTTGTAAATGAATAAAGACAAGAGGCCAAGCAATTGGCCCCTTTTATCACACAGCCAGTAAATTGTGGAAATAGTTTTTTTAATCGCTATCTTTAAGCTTCCATTTACTCAGAACTGTAAATGAGATAAAAAAAAAAAACAAGCTTGTGTACCAGACAGGCACTTCCTTACGAACGTTCCTAAGGACACAAGTGTTCAGTCAGCTCTGCAGATATGTTGGCTTTATCACGCAGATTCATTCAGTTGAAGAGTGAGAATATCCAGGGGGAAAATGCTGAACCTGAAGGTTCTCTCTTTTCTTGTCATTATTCCATAAACAATAATGACTTACACAGCATTTGTGTTGTATTAATTACCACAAGTGATCTTGAGAAGGTTTAAAGTCTGTAGAAGGATGTCTACAGTCTGCATGTGAACACCAAGCCATTAGACAGAAGGGATTTGTGTTCTTTGAGTCTGCTCTTTGAAGAGGATGTCTTGGACACCAGAGAATGACTGTACAAGCCCCAAATCATCAGTATGACCTTTCTCTATTTTATAATTCCCATATCTGGAAATTATAGATTCATCTGGATGCCTTTCTTTTGAGATTGTGAAACCAAGTGCTTCCAGTTTATGTCAGGATTGTATCTTGGATTAAAGTAAATAAATACTGAACCACACTCTAAGGCCCTCCATGAGCGAAGGGCAGCTTGTGGTTAGGGACATATATTTTAGTGACTCACACAGGGCTCTGTGTGTTTGCTTATTTTCTTGAACCTCTCATCCATTCATTTGCTCTAGATTCAATAGCATCTCACATGCTGAATGTAGTATCGTAGACATATGAATAATAAGTGGCCACCTATGGTTACTTTCAGTTACAGGAAGGCACACCATTTCAAGGGTGGGAGGGGGAGAAATTGCTCTTCATCTCTTAAAAAGAATGCAAACATGAGTCCTCCTGTCATTTAAAGTTCCATTGTCATCATCTGGTAATGGGGCCACAGTGGTTTTCACTAGCTTAATGGTAATCTTTTTTCTTTTTGAAATGGTGTTTCTGTAGCACAGGCTGGCCTTGAACTTGAGGAACTCCTGCCTCAGCCTTCCGGGTGCCAGAATTGCAGGTGTGAGCCACCTATACCAGACTTTCTGGTGAATGTTCTCTACGGTAACTGACATCAGAAGGCTCATGGAGAGGTATGAGTATTTGGCTCCCCGCGTGACCAGGGTAAGGAAGCCCCTGACCTTTGTATGCCATTTCCCATCCTTACATATAAACCCACAGCTCTGAAACCACACAGGCTATTGCCTTCTCCTCTTCCCCAGTGCTAAAATTATCCCCAGTGCCTTCAGATGGATGGAGCTTTTGTTTCTGGCATCTCCCCGTGGAAACAGGAGTCTCCGTCTGGGCTGAGTTGGGGCCAAATTGAGCAGGACGCTCAGCTGCTATTTCAGACCAGGATGAATCTGGGCTATGGTGTCTGGATGAGAACCAAGGTGCTTGTTTTTAATTATCAAGTCTTTCATGGTCTTGGGACCGACTGCCTCTGCGACATCTCTAAGGGATGTAGTCCACATCAGGAAGGAGAAGCGAGCATGTACTTACTGTTGGTGGGATTCTGCAGAGCCACATTGTTTTCACGGTTAAAGACCTTTTTCAAGGGCACTAATAGGTCTGACACAGGGCACTCAGCTCCAGGCTGGGGAGCTGAGGGCTAGAATAGGACTTAGCTCTCAAGTTGTAAGCACACAACTGGAGTTTGGACCATTTGGTCTAACAAATGGTGATTATTTTAGCCTTGTATGTGTGAGACCGTGGAGTATCAAGTTACCTTCGTAGATCAACAAACAAATCCTTTAAAGTTATGTGCTCTGTGGACTTTCGGTCTGAGATTTCATCAGCAACTATCAATGACTAAATATCATCATATCAAAGTTGAAAACCTCAGCCTGTGTATTGCAAATCCTTTAACATCTAAAGGATCCCAAAATTGTGCAGTCCACTTTCAGAATCATTCTCAACTGATTTACTATGAACTCCACCACTAATTGTGCAAGGCATTCGATTAAAGATGAGTTCAGTTTGTACACTGAATTTCAGTCAAGGCCATTTCTGGATGGATTAATTATTAGCATTCAAGATAAATTGATTTACCAGACAACTTTCTGAGCACTACGTTTTAAAGCTACAACAAATGTTAACTAGGGCTTTCCAGAAATGGCAATGTGTCCAGTCTATTATCTATCAACCGTTCTGGTTTTATGTGTGATAGAAACCAGCCACAGAATCTGGACTCTATTTTTAAGGTAGTTAGGCAAACATCAGGAATTTCTAAGAATAGTAGTGACTATATATTAATAGCCAATTAAGGCATTCATCTTTGCTCACTGTTCTTTTATAACTAATTCGTCAGCAGGCTGGGTGGTGTTTGAACAACCACGGGCAGCAAAGGGATTACTGCTGGGTTCATACAGCAGCTGGCATGGGGCGACCACTTCTCAGGGGCCCTAGAATATGTGACTACCTAGTTTCTTCTTTCATGGTGGTAACTGGAAAAGGAACATGGCTGGTCTAGTTCTCTAGTCAAGTGCACAAGAGTCACTGGCTGAAGAAAAACAAGAATATTCTTGCTTGAAACACAGCCCTTGGTGCAGGCGTGGGGGAGTGGGGGAGTGGGGGAGCGGGGGAGAGAGAGGTGGGGGATGTCTCCACTGGTAAAGTGCTTAATTTATAAGCACCAATTAGATCCCTAGGGAGAAGAAAAGCTGGATGTGGTAGCACACACTTGTTATTCCCTGAGAGGTAAAGGCAGACAGGTAGATCCTGGTAGTTCCAGGTCAACAAGCTTGGAGAAGCCAGATTACATCTGGAACTGGACAAGGCCTGAAATGTACCAGTGATTTTTTTTCAATCCAGGTCTTGTGGGCTACACGTGTTTTATGGTCTTTCTGAAGGAGAGGTGAAGAAAGTGAGAGAAAAGAAAGAATGAAGGAGAAAGTAAATGTTGTTGCCACACATGGAAGGCTTATTTAAATCCACTTTCCCCCTGCATATTAGCTCATTTAATCCCCACACCAACCTTGTAAAATAGCCATTATTCATCTTTGAAAGGAGACTCGCAGAGTCTAAGCAACTTGTATCAGGGTTGCCAGACAGTGTGATGCAGATCCTGGACTTGAAACCCACCCTTGAGGTGCCTTCTACCTTCCTGTGGCACGCCCTCTACAGGCAAGAGGAGATCAAGCTCCCATAGACCCCCCCACTCACTGCTTTTACCAGTTAACCCTTACAGTATCCCCATAGATGAAACCAAGTGTGGTAGCCATTCTTGGTAATCAACTTGACTATATCTGGAATTAACTAAAGCCCAAGTGACTGGGTACACCTCTGGGTTGTTTGTTTGTTTGTTTTCTTAGTTTATTCATTTGAAGTGGGAAGACATATTTTGGATCCAGATCTTTTAAGGTAGGAAGATCCACCTTCCATCTGGACTATACCTTCTGCTGGCAGCCTTAATAAAGGACATGGGAGAAGGAAGTATGTTCTCTTACCCTGCTTGCCCTTACACTAGCTGGCAAGTCCATTCCTTCACTGACATTAGTGCCTACTTCTTTGTGATTCTGGTTTCTACTGAAGACCAGCTGAGACATCCAAACTCATGGACTGAGCAACTACTGGATTCTAGGACCTCCCTTTGTGAGACAGCCATTGTTGGACTAGCTAGACTTCAGCTTGTCAGCTGTTTTAAAAGACCCTGACTACTAACCAATGTACAAGCCAAAGAATTCAGCAGTGATATCAAGATCCCAGTTGTTGCTTTCACTGGAGCAGCAAAACATTTGCTTCCCAGACAGCCATCATCTCTATAGCTAGGAGCTGCCTACACTCATTATCAGTAAGTGGGGCTTTGTTGCTCACTGCCAACTAGATACACACAATTATCAATCGGAAGGGAAAAAATCATAGTTTAAAAATATCAGAAGTGGGCTAGGGAGATGGTTCACTGAATAAGAATGTTTGTTATGGAGGCATGAGGACCTGAGTTTGGAATCCCAGCCCCACCCCCATGAAAGGATGAGCATGGCCATTCAGACCTGGAAGGTCAGGGATGTTGGAAGCAGAGAAAGGAGGGTGGGGGGGTCACTGGGACTTGTAGGCCAGCCAGCCTGGGGGGAAGAACAGTGAGTTTTAGGTTCACCGAGAGACTCTGAGTTAGTGCAACAGGCAGAGAGTGAAAGAGTGGGACACTCCTATGCCTCCTCCCCTGCTCACAGCCACCAATGCAATCACACACACACACACACACACACACACACACACACACACACACACACACGAGTGCACGCACGCACATACAGCATATACACATATACCACACACAAACCATGTGCACACACATGCAGAATGGCTGCAACCACGCTTTTAAACTTGCATGTGAGATTGCCATTAAATGTAGTCATTTCAGTCAAGATTAAAACAGATACAATTCAAGGAATACAATACACGAGACCTGAAAACAGTGATCCCCTCTAATTGCCCTAATAACACAGACGGTAGATTCTGGATTCTCCATATTGCAGATGGGAAAATTGAGTATGAGAAGGATCGAGGAAATATCCAAAGTCAAATAGCATCCAAGTATCTAGGATGCTACCATAAGCTAGGTTTCTGTGCCCTTAAAGTACTCAGTCTCCATTTGGTCCCAGCTGCCTATTCCTAATTCCTGCCATTCTGGCAGGAAGCCAGGAAAATCTGCCCAGAGTGCCAATGCCTAGCACCATTCAGGCTTGCATTTTCGATTCAATCAAATGGTTGCAAATCCTCGGTTTCATTCTTACACGGGGTTTGGCTGTAAGCCATCTTGCCCTTCTATGGTTTCCCGGTACCCAGAAAACAAGCACCCACCCTCTTATGTCAGTCAGCCCTCCAGTGTTGTCCTATTGCTCCTACCAGCATACTTCTGTTTGAGCCAAGCAGTGGGTTCCCCTTCTTTACGAAACACACCGAGTGTCCACCCACTGCCCTGCATTGGCATGTCTAACAATCTGCTCGCTTCCCACAGACTCCATCTTTGATACCTTCTCCTCAGTTACCTGGAGAACCCATATTATAGTACTTGGTTTTGCCTCCACTTTGAAAGTAATCGGCTTGCCAGTCAATTCTTCAATTAGTATAACCCTGAGATGTGTCTTCAGAACCTTGATGCAATGGTTCATTTGTAGAATGCATTTATCTTTTAAATTTTGATTCTTGGAGAGGGAGTTCCTCCTAATGATGGCACCTTGGCTTCACCTGTGTGACATAAATCATACCATTGAAGATCTTTGTCCAAGACTTTTCAAGAAGCTGTGTCATGTCCCAAGGTATATAGGCCCAGTTCTTTAATCATGTAAAGGTTTTAATGGAGATGACCCTGATGACCAATGGACTTTGATGAAAACTAGCTATTTTCTTTATTCTGTACAAATTTTCATCTAACCTTGTGGTTCTCAACCTTCATAATGATGTGAACCTTTAATACAGTTCCTCACATTGTGGTGACCCCCAACCATAAAATTACTTCATAATTTTAATTTTGCTACTGTTATATATCATAATCTGATATGCAGGGTATCTGATATGAAACCCTCAAAGGGTTGAGACCCACAGGTTAAGAACCACTGATCTAACCTAAAAAGAAAGAATGGAAAGGGACATGAAGAGATAATGATATAATGAAGGACAATGAAATTTGACTTAGGCATGATTGGTCCTTGTGTTCATTTCATTTACTGATATCAGATCATTTTCTCCTCAAGCTACATGTTTATACCTACATGGGCTGGAGGGTGTGGGGCCATCAATTAGGTACACACACACACACACACACACACACACACACACACACAGAGAGAGAGAGAGAGAGAGAGAGAGAGAGAGAGAGAGAGAGAGAGAGAGAGAGAGAGAGAGAAGGGAGTGTGGGGAGTCCACAGTGAGACTATAACTGTAAACAGACCTGGCCTAATGGTTCCTTTGAGGGCTGTTTGATTTCATACTTGTCTGTGGAACTTTGATGGAGAGCGGTTCCAGTCTGGTCGGCTTCACCTTATTTGCCTGGGACTACCTTTCCCAGTGGCTCTGACTCTGGGGTTTCATCTTAAGATATATAATGGAGACACCAAGGACAGCCAACCCAGGCAAGAAAAGGGAAGCAAAGTGTCCTTCCTAAAAGCCATTCCTCTACATCACACTGCTCCATGCCACTGCCTCCAGTAAACAAGGGGATTAGTGCCCTGATGGACAACAATGCTAATTATGATCATTACCAAATGTAACCTATCTTCCTTGACAAGGACCTGAGCTGTCAGATACTAGGAGTCAGCCCCCATGTTTCATTTTAGTACAAATTACTTTTCTGTCCTTTTTGACAAATGCCTCAATTTTGATCTCTGCTTTGCTCCTACGATGAATCTGTAATTATCTACTCTTGTTTACAGCGGCAAAGGTCAGGTTATTCAGCAGGTATTAATAACCACTGCTACAAGACCACTCTTCCAGCTCATCTTAACAGCTGAGCTTTGCCCTAATTTCAACCTTGTGAAATTTTTATGGGGCCAAGGCTATGCCCATAACTAACTCCCTAAGACTGCTTATCTGTTGTGATAACCACACTCAGCCAAGTTCCCTTTTATTAAACCAAATTACTAATCATTAGAAAAGCCTCGCCTTAGTCCATTGAGGTTAAGAGAGTCCATCTGAGTAAAAATGGAAAATATATCGGATTCATTGGTGTCTTCATGATTTGGAGAGTCCAAAAGTGCATTACCAAAATGGAATTCAGGAAGATCATGGTAACAATATCATCAATAGAAGCCAGGTTCAAGGTAGCTAAATGGGAAATTTATATCATTCTAAAAAGAAAACCCAACTGTCTAACTCAGCTTTGGCTTGCAACTCGATGCAAACTAGAATCACCTGAGGAGATAGTTCCATGGAGGAATTGTCCTGATGACATTGGTCTGTGGGCTTGTTGTGAAGAATTCTCTCCATTATTAAATGATATATATATAGGAAAGCTCATTCTACAACAGGCGCTACCATTCCTAGGCAGATGGGCCTGGATTGTAGAAGAAAATGTGACAGAGAGTGAGCCAAATCAGCTTTCTCCATACCTTGATTTCTGGCCCTGCCTTCCCTTAGCGGACTGTAACCTGAAAGCATAAACGTAAAAGTCCTTTCCTCCCCTATGTTGCTTTCGGTCAGTGTGTTTTATCACATCAATGGAAAGCCAAGTAGAGCATATACTAATGTTGTACATGTAGCATTTCTTCCTCAACACCATTAGTTACATGTATGTTCACTATTTGGTCACAACTGTCCATCTAGACCAGTGGTTCTCAACCTATGGGTCCCAACCCCTTTGAGGGTCAAATGACCTTTTCACAGGGGTTGCTTAAGACCATCTGTATATCAGATATTTACATTGTAGTTGATAACAGTAACAAAGTTACAGTAATGCAATAGCAATAAAAACAATTTTATGATTGGGGGTGTCACTACAACATGAGAAGCTGCATTAAAGGGTTGCAGCATTATGAAGGTTGAGAACCACTAGATTCTCAGCTGCTTGGCAGTGTTGCTTGTGTTTTGCATTCTTTCTCTGTTCTTTTGCTTCCTACATAGTTCTTCCACCTAGCCTAAGCATGAAATGAATGCTGACCTGGTTAATTTGAGCGCAGGTACTTGTGCATCTCAAAAGTGTGAAGAGGAAGATTGTACCAGCTCTGATCCGCCTTATTCACAACTCTCCCTCTCCACTGGCTCTGGGTGGCATTACTGATGGAGTGACCTGTGCCATTTCTGGCTTGATCAGCTAGCTTGCTGCAGTGTTGAGAGTAGGGGGGTCTACATATCCCTTTCCTGCTCCAAACGCTACCCAGAGCCCCATAGGCCATACTAATAGATAGCTCACATGTGTTGATTGGAGCTTTCATCAGCTATGGGGAGAAGGAGGATCACATGCTCCTACAGAAAGGAAGAACTGATTTATTACTCCCACTCTGAGGCTGAGATAGACAGCAAGTTGTTTGTATAGTTAATTGGAGGACACACCACCTAAGAGGTATCTTTCAATAAATAAAAGCACTTTATTCAAAACGGAATGGAGTCATAGGGCTTTTAAACATTAATTCATTCATTTTACGATGGGAAAGTCTTAGAAACTCTCACCAGACATTCTTAAAGGACAGAAGGCAAAATTACTTGATGTCAGTGGGTTTTTCCTACAGGTTAATATTACACTCTCTAAGCCTGTCCATAAGATCTGGTAATGAGAAAAATAGTTTACGGCTGAAAAACAACAGAATTTGAAGGTGGAAAGGCATGGAGGAAGGCAGAAGGGGAGAGGAACAATTAAAAACAAAGTATACTGACACGTGTGTGTGAAGATGCGAGGAAACCCATTATTTTATATAGCTTTTGTCAACTGAAAATGAATTTTTTCCATACAGAATATTCTGATTACAGTTTCCCTTCCCTAAACTCATAAATCTTCTCCACCTCCCTGCACACCCAAGTTCACAGTCTTGTATTAGAATATAAGCAGGCATCTGAAATCGTTATCACAATAATGATGATGATAAACAAACAAACCAATATAGGCCAAAAAACAAACACGAAAAAAGAGCCAAAGGAAAAGCACAGGGAAACATATCCAGGCTCAAAGATACACACAGTTAACTTAAAAATTAATTAGTTAAAAAAAGAAATCAACTACTTAAAACCTTTTTCTTTGACTCTTTTCAGCTAGATTTTTTTGCCAGGAGATTTCAATGTTTCAAGCCAACATTTGCAAATTTGTCTGTGGATGAAACATTAAATTAGAAGTAGACTTCCTCAGGGCATGTCATGAGCCAGGACTTAGGTGGCTATTTAAAGAGGGATGTTTGAGGAGGCATTTCTCCATAATCTGTTAGGATTATGTCTTGGTTGGTGAGGCAGCTCAAGAAGTAGGGTGGTTGGATCATTGGGAAGGCTTCCCTCAGAAGAGACCAGCATAGTTTGTGTGGGACTCCAATTAGTTCCCACATGGTGGGTTTGATAAACTACTCTCTGGGTTCTTGTTTACCATAAAATCATCACCTCTCATCACGTTGTTACCTGCTGTGAGGGCCTATTAGAAACTAAACACATGGGGCCACTTAGTCAGCAGTGTCTAGGAGACACAGCCTGACATAACCAGCGAGGGGCTGGTACTCAGGGAGAGCAGGATCCTTAGCTGTATTACAGAAAAGAGTTTCAGGATGGGCCAGAAGAAAGCGAAGCTAGTGTGTTTATTAACTATTTATGCAGAGAGTCATAAAGAAGAAGACAATACATAGTCCAAAGAGGTAGATGCAGGCTATTTGAGAGTCCTGATGAGAGTCCTGATGAGTATACGATGACTGTATACATGATCCTGTTAAAATCACTATATGCACACACACACACACAGACACACACACACACATGCACACAGACACACCACAGGCATGCACACAGGCATACACACATTCAAACACACACACACACACATGAATGCATGCATACACATGCACACATACATACACACATGCACACATACACACTTACACATGCGCACACACATGCACACATACACACATATACACATGCACACACACATGTGAAACACACTACTTTCTGTTTCATAGAGTTCAGAGGGTGTGATTTACAAAATTTTAAAGTTAAGAGAAAGCATGAGGACTCCTTGGTCTATACAGTCATGTTTATGTCTTTAGTACCTGGATAATTTTGCTCATTATAATGTTCAAGAGTCATCCATGTTATCACATGTACGAATAGCTTGCTCCTTTCAGTTGCCAAGTGGTATAATACCATGCGGACACCCTACACTTTGTGTGATTGTTCACCTTATTAGTCATTTGAGTGTGTTTATAATTTGGGACAATTGCACATAAAGCTGCTATCAGATCCCCATAAAAATGCGGGAGCTGGTTGATTCATTTTTCTTATCTTAATTTTTTTCTTTCTGTGAGTGAAACCATATGGCAGTTTAACAAGGAGAGACATGCTGTTTAGGGTTAAAGGGGAGAGAAAAATGAATACAGTAAAACTCAGGGTTCCAAACATTCTGGACCCAAATAAGTTACCTGTTTTGCTGTTTTAACATTCTTGTAGGAGATAACTTCAGGGGAAACATCTAATGTCCATAGGCAGCGTTGCCTTGATCAGTTGTGTTGAAGTTCCTTGACTCAAACTAAGATCCGAAGGTGAAGGGCTCCTTTCCTCTCTCGCGGCCCTTTGGTTCTCTTGTCTTTCTCTTTTTTCTCTTGTTTTTCTCTTTTGCCTCACATCCATCTTGTGCTTTTATCCTCTAAACCTATCAGTTAGATAAACCTCTCTTTACAAAATGTCCTGCCTCAAGTACACTGTAGCAATAAAAAGTGCACCATCATGGAAACCTGGCCCCAAACACATTGGCAGCTGGTGGGAAAGACCTGAAAGTGTGCACGCACCTTTGAGACTAAGTGACAGACAGAGATTGACAGAGGTTCCAAGGTCAGGTTAGAAAAAGCCCGGAATGGGGTAGGCAGGGTTAGATGGAAGTCTGGTAAGAATTCGGAGGATAGAGAGACTAGGAAGCTAGAACCAGATGGAAATAATGACCTCAGAGGCAGTTGGAGAACAAGCCACCTGTCTTACAAAGCAGCAAAGAACGTAGCTGCACTGTGCCCGGGTCCTGGCCTAGAACTCTGAGGAAAGCCAAATTTTAAAGGCCACGACTCCGGAAACTCTATAGAAGATATTCTGATGATGGTGAGACTTGGAAATAAGTGTGGACAAAGATTTATGGAAGTGTTCACTTGACCAGGGAAGGAGTGGGAGGGGCATGAAGTGTATGGCAGAGGTAGAAAGAATAGAGTGAAGAGCTGGCAGGTACCTGTCACTGTGAGTATTGGCAGCTGAGGCAGGAGCATGAATTGGAAGTCAGTCAGGTGGAACTACAGATTGAGGCCCTATTGAAAATCAATGAGTAAGTAGGGAAGTGGAGGAGGGGAAGAGAAAGGAGGAGGGAGAGGGGGAGAAACAGGAGATGGAGTCTGGAGGGAGATGAGTATGCATGTTCATCATCAGGAGCACTGGAAAATTTGCTTGAAGGCATCTCAAACATTTTTGAGAGAGTCTTTCCTATCATAGGTCTAGTGGCTCTGCGTTTCAGAAAAGAACCCTTGGGTGCTCTCCCAAGGCTGCCTTAGGACTCTGCTCTCTGATTTCTGGGCAAGGGCTCTGTGTTGGCTACTTTCATGTCAACTTAACACATGCTGTAGTTATATGAGAGAAGAAACTGTATCCATTAGATTGGGTTGAAAGCATGTAAGCCTACAGGGCATTTTCTTAATTATTGATCCATGGGGGTGGTCCCAGGCCATTGTGAATGGGGACAGTCCTTGACTGGTAGTCTTGGGTTCTATAAGAAAACAGGCTGGGCAAGCCATGGGGAGCAAGCCATGAAGCAGCACTCCTCTACGGCTTCTATGTCCGCTACTGTCTTCTTTGACTTCCCGTGTGGCTTCCCACAAGGATGAACAGTGATGTGGCATTGTAAGTAGGAGTACTTGGTTTTGGTCATGGTATTTCACCACAGTCAGAAGTAACCCTAACATGCATGACAGCTATTGTGGTTGTGAATCAAACAGGCCCAAGTCTAGCTCATGACAGCAGTAGATCGTGGACTAACCCATTGTTATTACTTCTGCAAGTCCATGTTTTCTCTCCATCTCTCTTGGCTCAGGAAACATGGTGAAGAAGAGACAGAAAGACTATAGGATCTAGAGATTGGGGAGGACAGCTGTAAAACAGTGTCTTCCAGACATGACAGTCATTTCACTCCTTATACTCACAGAGGAGGCCGTGGTTGCCTGCACAAGACCTGCACAGGATCAAGCCACCCAGCATGGATGGGGGCATCTCAAGGTCCCACCCTTGGTGGAGGAGCTGTTGGCAGTTGATGTGTTTGAGGGAGGAGGATCCCAGGTAGATTATCCATGCTTTGGTCACTAGTCCTACACCCGTGCACATATGGGAAGAACTAATTGGAATCAGTGTGCTATTAGAAAAAAAATAAGGACATGAAGTTGGGAGCAGACACAGTACCAGGAGGTCTGGGAATAGTTGGAGAGAGTAGGGAGTGTGTATGATCAAAATAAATCATACATATGTATGAAATTCTCAAAAATAAATTAAAATATATATTTACAACCTACATGTTGTGATGTGCATTTTGCTGTAAAAGGAATCTGAAGCTCCAAGACTGTGAGGCTGTGGGTGTGGGTGGGTCACTGAGCTACAAGGTAAGCTAAATTAATTACCAGGCTTCTGCAGCTCAATGTAGATCTTTCACTTGTTAGTTTTAGATAGAGTGTGTTATGTCCTCTACAGGCAGAGACACATAAGAAAACAGTACAATCATGGCTAATAAAATGATTGTTTTCGGTGCATGTGACAAAGAGCCGGTTCTTTGTTTTTTCCATCTTGAAACCCTAGCTAGGCTGGAGAGGTGGCTCATGGTGATTATGGTGATGGTGATGATGATGATTGCTGTGGGTTACCCACTCCTTGGGGGAGGGTGTGGGTGAGAAGATGCAGCACCGAGGACTCAGGCACTAGGAGTCAGTGAGGAGCAGAGCATGCTGCAGGACCCCTTTATTAAGGAAGTTAGACCTTTATACCCCTCCCAAGGTCTCATTGACTCAAGCGGCTGACTCTGCTGCATTGTCCTTTTCTCGCTGGTGTCTCTGGGTCAGGTGTCTCTTCCTCAGCAGAGGGAGGAAGTGCCTGCTCTGTATGCTAATATGGGCTGGCCTGGGTACCTGGGTAGGGTGACTGAGGCCTGGGCAGGCTTGAGAGTAGTTTCTCCTATATGTTCACTGTAATTTCTGTGCTAAAAATCAATAGTATGATGGCATTAAGAGTTAGGACCACAAAAAGGCAATTAGGCTCTCTGTAGGACTTATGACTGTTATATAAAAGCTAGTGTGGTGGTTTGAGGTCTCAAGCATTTGAGAGCTTGGTCCCCAGTTGGTGGCCCTGTTTGGGGAGGCTTAAGTTGGGCAACCTTGGGGGAGGAAATAGATAATTGGGGACTGGCTTTCATGTTAAAAGCCCCATGTTACTTCTGGTTTGCTCTCTCCATTTCGTTCTTGTGGTTCAGAATGTGTGCTCTCAGATCTCTGCTCTCCCGGCCTTTCTTCCCCTCACAGGCACCAGCACACACATCACGTACACTCATAAAAACACACTTAGATAAAATAAATTTTTATTAAACTTCTCATTGTGAATAAATGTTTTTCACGAGTTCTGGGAAATTTGAAATAATTTCCTTTGCTACTTTTCTACCTTATTTCTCCCAGTTAAAATCTGCTAAGTCTCCTCATGTATCCTGGGCCCTTACTTTCTGGTTCCCATTTTTTTGTTTGGTCATTCTACCTTGTTTACAACTAAATTTGTCTAATTTGTGCCTAATTTGCTTCTAGACCTGCCTATTAGGCTTTAATTTTTTTATTACTGTGATATTTGTCACTAGGAATTTTTGTTTTGTGAACATTTAAGGCACCCCAAGTGCCAAGGTTTTTGCTAATATTCATCCAGTGACCAGTTGTCAAGTTATCTTGATTTTCCTGCTTTCACACTACTGTTATTAATAATTCCTAAAATTCCCATTCCATGTAGTCTTTGTCCCTAGAAAATACTCATCCTTGTGAATAAGAAACTATCAGTAGGTTTGCCCCTTCTGTGTCTTTTGAGGTGTGAATATCAGGCTCTGGTTCATTTGTGTGTTCTTTATAACCCTTTTGTAGAAGAGAATATGTCATTACTCTGTCTCTAACCATAATTCACCCTTTTCTGACAATAACCAGGTATTTTTCTAGGCACTGAGGATATGGGTGAATACAGGAACCATGCTTGCAGTCTTTATGGTGTTTATGAACTCATATAAAATAACAGTCTTCCCAGAGACCTTTCTCCATACTTAGTCACTAAAAGGACAGAGCTTACAGATAGAATGCATAGCTACCCCAGAGTTCTAAAAGCTATGTAATGGGAACCAATACTTTGTGACTTACAAAAGGATGAATTAACTGTCAAAATCACTTCTGAAATAGACTGGAGCAAGAGAGGGGAGGCATCAAGCAGCCCAGCATACCGTGCTATAAATCCAGTCCATGGATAAGCTGCTGCTCACACTGCCCCTGGTTACCACAGCTTGTGTGATCCTGCCAGAGACAACTCTAGAAGCCGACACAACACTGCTGTCCCACACAATGCGCTGGTTGTCCCAGTTCTCCCATCCTAGCCCTTTATAACTGTAACTCCTGACTCAGGTTCTGTGTCTGAGCTCTGATCAGCTAAACCTTAGCCACATGATCACTCAAATCAAATGGGAAGGTGAGAAAAGAAGCATTAGAAATTTTCCGGAAGGTTCTGTAGCAGCACAGTGACTGTGAATCCCAACTGAAGTCATTCCATGAAGAATTTCTCAAACACGGGACAGTAACAAAGTTCAAGCACAGCCCCTTGCCCATGAAGAAATATGAAAGCCACTTAATCCTTTATTACAAGCGACCTCCAGAGGGCTTAGTATTCTGGATGAATCCTGTCTTTGTAGGTAAGGAAATTGAGATTTACAAAAGTTAAAACCTCTTCATTACCCCATAAAGAGTTTATTCTTGGGCTGAATTTCCAACCAGAGCACCGACTACAGAGCCATACCTAGGCAACCAGTCTCCCCATCTTTCCTCAACTCCCTACACCTATTCCTTAGGGTTTGGCCAAAGAGCTTTTCTTGCCTACTGGTGCAATGCCCTAGTCATCATCGTTAAAATTAAGCTTTCATTACATGTGGTCTTAAAATGATCCTCACAATTTAGGAAATCCCCTTCCAAACAATACATCAACATAATTTACCAATGTGCTAACTGTTGACTGATGCTGACTGGCTGCTGCGCATTTCTGGCAACATAAACACGGTGTATCTGACTCATTCTGCATCTTTACAATGTCATCTTCTTGGCTTGCTTAATGCCTATTAGAAATGAATTCCCGGAAACAGTATCTTAAACCATGATATCTTTCCTTCACTATCAAACAGAAGGATACAGAGCCAGAGGGGGGTAATGGGGATCTTAAGACAATCCACCTTTAAAAGCACAAATGGATCCATTAAGGTAGATTTAGAATTCTAAATCTACCTTAGTTTTCTAGATAATCCATTTTGGAGACACTCATATATAAACACTTGGGCAATAAGGATCAAAGAAAGGACTGTCTGCCATCTAGGTTGTAATTGTAAATAAACCACTTCAAAACCTAGGGGACTTAAAGTGAGACTTTTGTTTTCCAGACTGAGACCCATCACTACCAAAATGGGGAAACAAAGCTGTTTGGAAAACCACATTAAAATGAATGAGGCTGGGGATATAATTCATGTGGTAGAGTCCCGGCCGCTGGCAATACTGTCGGCTGAATCCAGTGTGGGTTGGGTGTGCAGAAACAAAAAATATTAGGAAGATGTAAGATCTCTGAGGAATAGGACATGTTGAAGCAGCCACCCAGGGAGGACAAAACCTGTGCCCTAGCATGGAAGGCACTTACAGCTGCTTGTCAGCAACGTGTCTCTGAGGGACAGAGGACCACACCTTAGGGACCTCAAGACAGATGCAGGCAAAACACCAAAAGGAAAATGAAGTGAAGAGAATGCGGTGTAGGAAACTGACAGATCTGTGAAAAGACAAGCCATCCAAACAAGAGTCCCGAGCACAAAATCCTAGTCACCATAGGCAGTCACGTGGATTTCTTCAACAGCTATTCCAATATCCTTCTTTCATAACTTCAGCATATCAGTGCACCTTCAGGTAAGGCGATGTTGCCGTGAGAACATTGGTTTAACTGTTTCTCGCTATTCTTTTTCTTTAGCCGGTGTTCTGATGAGATTTGCGCATCTCATTTTTCCTGAGAAGGAAGTGTGGCATCCTTTTCTAAGCTTTGCTGTGGCTGAAGGTTTCTTTCTAGAGTCCAGAAAAGTCCTTCATCCTAGTGAGATGCAGTCACTGCCACATAACCTTGGCAGGAAAAGATGACTTTGAGACCGGATTCACTTTTGTGTCTGTCTTTACCCCAAGAAAACCTCTTAAGTGTTCATTGTCCAAGAACATTTCTGGGCTCTGCTTCAAGCTAATTGGCCTAGATTTTCATAGGGGTGCACTGAAAGGAGTTTAAGGCTAGGCAATAAATCAGAAGTTTGTGTTGCTGCGAAAGCAGGCCCTCCACCCCACTGAGGGAAGGGCATTCTCCCAAACGCGTGGTACCTGCTGGCAGAAGAGGTCACCTTTTGAAACTACATTTGAATTTTCCTTTCCCTTGGTGCTTGCTGCCCAACATCCTAGCCTGTACACTTGGTGTGACCTAAAGTGTCCTTGCAATAGTGAGTGCAAATGAAGTCATTTCAATATGAATGAAATAAATAGTCTGGTTCCACCCACAGCTGCTCATATATGCTAATCAATTTCGCCCTCCCCCAGCTCTCCAAACTGTCCACACTCATCTTTTCAGCCCCCAAGTCGCTTGTGTGTGCTGCAAACCAGTTGGCCCCGTTGGTTCCCAAAGGAGACGATCTCCTTCCTTTTCTAGCTCGAACCTCCTTTGTCTTTTTGTCTAGCTGGAAGTTCAAGACTGCTGATATCAACAGAGCACATCACAGCCAGGAGCACCTGTCACAAGGGCATGATTTCCAAGGCCATCTCTTCAAATGTTCCAGGGTAGTTTTGTTCACTGGACAATCCCTAAATGCTCACCTCTTTCCAGGCACCTTCACCATCACTGGGCTCTGCTTCACCATTTGGGCCCCTAAGTAGTTGGGAAAAACCATTTTGAAATCAACTTTTAAAATCATGGTGCTGGCTGGGTGGTGGTGGCACACGCCTTTAATCCCAGCACACAGGAGGCAGAGGCAGGTGGATCTCTGTGAGTTTGAGGCTACCCTGGTCTACAAGAGCTAGTTCCAGGACAGCCTCCAAAGTCACAGAGAAACCCTGTCTTGAAAAACCAAAAATAAATAAATAAAAATAAAAAGATAGAGCTGGAGTGTGGGCTCTAAAGAGCACTTGCTGGTCTTGTAGAAGACCTGAGCTTGATGGCCGCCCATCGTGGACGGTTCCAAGCTGCCTACCTCCTGAGTACCTGATACCTCTGGTCTCTGTGGACCCTGGAGCTCTGTGTAAAGTGGTATAGACTATCTTTTTATTGACACATTAAAGCATGAATTTATTGTCTGTGTATACACATGTGCACAGTGGTCACAGAACAACTCGTGAGAGTTGGTTCTCTCCTTCCACCATGTGTACCCAGGGGTCATGAAATTCAGGCCATCTAGCTTGGCAGCAAATGCTGTTACCCAGTGAGTCATTGCACTGACCCCTGAAATATGTTTGCCTGCACTCATTCGAACAAGAAAAGTGTTGTCTGAAAGCCCCCTCAGAAACGGAAGTTTCTCTTGAAACTGCATGAGAAGAGGGGTTTTCTCAAGCTGCATGTACTGTACAGGTCACACGGCATTGGAGTTTCTTTGTGTTCTTGCTCTGTAAAACCTGTCCCTAAAGCATGGGAGTTACAGTAATTCGTAACAGAAGGTAACTGTTTTTGCTGTTGCCATGTGCCGTCCAATGTTCTGTACTGTGTAATGGTCTATGTGCTTTCAACCTCTTCTATAATGAGCACAGGCCTCCTCCAGCCATGTTCCCCACTTTCCTAAGGTTGCAGAAAGGTGATTTATTATGACACCCATTTTATAGATGGGGAAACTGAGTCACAAAGGGACACACAATTAAGAGTAGGGTTATGACTTCAGTTTTGCTTTCTACAACCTCACAGTCGGTGCTCACGCAGAGCTCTGTGCCATCTTTTCTTCTGCATTTGGAATGTGTTCTGTTTTGAGTGTGAATGCTTCAGCTTGGTTCACGGGACCATGACTTCAGAGAAAATTACATTTTTAATAAATACTGCAACATGCCAGGATTTGTTTTCATTTTGCTTTTGAGACAGCTCTTCCCTGTGTAGCTCGGGTTGGCCTCAAACTCATTAGAATTAGAAGCATGCCCACTGACACCCAGCTACCTAAGTATTGTAGGTATTTTAGGTAATTTGATCTTTGTAATAACTATAGAAGCAAAGTACTGAAAATTTTGCTAACAAAAGAACAACTGTCTTTCTAGCAAATGCTTTACAAGCCTAAGTCAATCTTAGAAGATGTTTCAGGTGATTGCTCAGGAAATCACTGAATTCCAAAGAGCAATCTGTTTCCCTTTGTGTTTCTCTAAAAGAATTGCTCCATGAATCCTCCGAATCATCAGGCTTGTTGTGGCTAAACTGTTCTTTCTACAGCCTATTGAACATCTACTCGGAGTTCTAGGGATCTGTCTACATAGAGCACATGTCTATTAAACCCTATATTCCAGTGATAACAAATAACTTTCTTGATTATGCAGAAATATAAATGAAATAAGTGGGCATTCACATTACAGCTTGGCTAATTTATGTTTCTATACAATGCAACCTCAATATAAGAAAACTACCCAGAAAAGCATACTGACTTTACAAGTCATTTCAAGATGGTGGCTTGAGAGCCATCCACAGCCCAGTGGCCCTACTGGAAGGATTGGCCTGCTGTATATGTGGAAGCTTTGGTCTATACATGAAGTCGTCTCTTAGATTCTTCACCTTCGCCCATGGAGGGAAATCAGTTAGCAACACAATCTAAAAATGGAGCATGGAGCCAAGCTAGCTTTGTTCAAAGACTGCCTCTGCCATTTACTTGCTGTGTGACTTTGGTCAGGTTATTTGGCCTCTCCATATTTCCATTTCCTTGTCTTTGAAATAGGATAGAAACAGTACATTATTGCGGGAATATTTGTGCACACTATAGAGATGTGTCTTTGCCTAAGGTGCCTTGTGATTGGTTTATTAAAGAGCGGAAAGGCCAATTATCTATGCAGGAGAGGATAGGTGGGATTTCTGGGGAGACACAGGAAGAGGAGGAGGAATCCAGGTGCTTGGATTTTTGTCAGACTCTGAAGAAGTCAGACATATGGTACACAAAAGAGGTAACCGAGCCATGTAGCAGAATATAGATGAAAAAGAAATGTTAATTTAAGCTATAAGAGCTAGTTGGAAAAAAGCCTAAGCTAAGGCCCTGCTTTCATGATTACTATTAAGTCTCTGTGTTGTTATTGGGGAGCTGGTAATCCCACAAAAGATAGTCCTTCAGTACATAGATCAGAGATGCTTGTGAATGGTAAATGAGTCTATACATATGATGTGCTTAAGACAGAGCTTCTCTATATGTAGCAGTTATAGATTTTATCATATCATATCATCATCATCATCATTATCATCATCACCATGACTACCATCATCATTGTCTTGTCATCATTACCCCAAAAGCAAAACTCTCAGATGAACCACAGAACATCTATGCCTTACAGTTTAGGAATTGAATTTTCAAGTTAACCTGTCTTTGGAATCTGGAGGTCTGGTATGGTATCCAACTGTTAGTTCATTGCCCACCATTTCCTCCACCAAGTGGACACTTGATGGGGATGTCATCTGTACATATGTTTCTCTTATTGGTTGATGAATAAAGCACTGTGGCCAATGATAGGTGGGACTAGGAGACAAGGAGGATTCTGGGAAACATAGGCAGAGTCAGTCACTATGTAGGACACAAAAGGAGTAACAGGTATGGACTCTTTCTTTGGTAAGATAAGACCACATGGAAATACTTAGATTAATAGAAATGGGTTGATAATTAAGACAGAGCTAGCCAATAAGAAGCCCAAACCAGTAGCCAACAGCTTTATAAGTAATATGGCATCAAAATGTTCATTTGGGGCTGACAGGGCTCTGGAACCAGGCTAGGGGGAAGAATGCTTGTAACAGAGACTTCAGACAAGATTTTAATCATCCAAATCCTGGTGATCTCTTCTCTAAAACAAGGATAAAGTCAGATGTGGTAACACATATCTCAGCATTTGAGAAACTGAAAGGGGGATGGTCCCTGAGAGCTTGAGGCTAGCTTGGGCTACATACTGAGTTCTCATCCAGTCTGGGCTAAGAGTGAAACTCTACCTCAGAAAAACAAAAACTATTGAGCTGGAGTGAATAAAGCCCTTGATATTCAAATTTGAGTCCAGAGTTTGAATCCTCAAAACCTCCATAAAAAGTAAAAGCTGGACAGATATGGTATACTACCTAGATTCCTAGTGCTTAGGACAGAGAGGGAATCCCAAGGCAAGCTGGTTAGCTAGGCTAAAAGAATAGAACTCCAGCTTCAGTGAGAGACCTTGCCTCCATACCAACATTTATCATCCATAAGCATGCACACACATGTGCATGTCCACCTGTACACACTTAGGACCACATGCATGTAAATACATGAAAACATGCATTCATACCACCCACCTACACACAGGAAAATGAATGAATACAAAAATAAATTGAGGATGATACCTAGAGCATAGGGTCATTAGATGTGCTTAGCAGAGTCCCTGGAACATAGGAAACATCCACAAAAAAAATCAGCTCCATCTTTCACATAAGCCTTCGAGAACATAGGTGCAGTCTAAACAGCAATGACATGGGTCTACATTGCACTCTTGCTCTGAAGCCTTCTATTGAGGTTCCTTGTCCTTGGCCGTTGCTACTGCTAGACAGTGTGTGCTGCACATGGAATATACTAAATCTAACGTGTTTTTCCTTAATGAGTCATGGCTGCCCTGTTTAGATTTATGTTTACTGGCATACCACCACAGTCAAGTCAACCAGTTCTTCCCTGGAATAACCCAGCACATAATACTAAGCTGAGGCCCAAAATAATAATATCAATCGCTGCCACTCACCTCCTTGCCATGACCTGATATAGAGCTCACAGCCTTGCAGCCTTGTGATAGAGGAACTCTTGCTTTGTACTGAACAGGTTACCAAAGTTTTGCGATGCTACTGATCTAGCCCACAGATACAAGGCAAGCGCTGGAAGAGCTGCCCTGTAGTGTGAGCATCTGAATCCAAAGCTTTTGTTCTCATCATCAATTCAAAATCAATATTATTAACAATGAATCCTAACAAGGAGACTTTGCTTCTATTTCGTTTTCTGCTTCCCAACAAATTGCATATTAATCTAAATCACATGACCCATTAAGCATTGAAATATGAAATAGAGAAAGCCTAAATAGGACTGCTTTCAAGGCCAGAGAAAGGGAAGTCCCATGAGAATATTCTATCATCTAAGCAGTTATAGAATTTTTGGAGTATGACCCTCAAAGCAAATTATTGAAATCTAGTAAGCCGATTCTATTTAATTCTTTTGTGAATACATTTCTGGGGCCTCTTCAGCAGAGCGATAAGGGTTAGCACTCAACTGACATCTAAATTAAAAAGTCAAATTTCCCAATATGAATATTTCATGTTGAGCGAGTAATTCCTTCATTGGTGTCTGGTGTAGCACCCAGTAGCCTGCTTTTATTCACCAATTTCCCAGGGGCCTTTGTTAGCAGGCTTCCTGGGGGGCTCTTTGGAAATAAAATAATAATAAAATAAAAGCCGACTCAACAGATAAGTGATGCATCATTTTACCAAAGTCTTTATGGTTTTAATGGAATGGAACCCCATGCCCACACCAGTTTACAGGCTTGATTAACATGAAATTTTCTCCAAGCAGATGGAGTGTGAAAATGGCTACCCCTCAGAATTGGTTGTCTAAGCAAGTTCAATCCGTTCATTCAGTTTCGCTGCTATTCTTCTTATTGCCGTGTTAGCATGTGCATTCTAGTTATAGCATATGCCTCTAGGTGCAAGAGGCAGGAAGATTTCAATTTTAGTGTCTCTCTTCTTTGTACTCCACTTGAAGCAATTTGGTTTACCACATGGAGTGAAGGAAGCTGCTGTGTAATTTTTTCCCCAAAGAATAGGATAACTATAATGAACTATGCCTTCATTACTGAGTAGATTGCTTTGGGTTTTTTTTTGTTTTGTTTTCTTTTACTGAAGGGCATAAGAGAGGGGACAATTTCAAACTGGATGGTGCTTTCTTGCCAGTTTTCCAGACACATAGAGCTTCTTAGAGGGTCATATTCCAAATGCAACGGAAATGTGTCTATTTGGTTGATTGGTTGGTAGATGGACTGGTTCGATGGTTGCTTGTTTTTTGGCTCCCATGTGCTAATCTTTCTGTATGTAACTATAAATTAAAATATAACCTCTGTTTTCCAAGATGCACTCTCTATGTCAAATTGTGGCTTTCTTCCTTTCTGTAGAAACTGAGTTTTCTCTTCTATTATGGCCTTTAAGTTCTCACATAGCATTTAGCCATTGCTATACCCTTCATTGTATCTTACAGATACTAGCTTCATTCATGCCCGAGGCTCTGTAGGAGGTTACATGGAATCCATTGCTATGAAGATCCATAGTGTCTCTAAGAAACAGCTGCTAAGAGGAGGAAAGTTGAGAGGACAGTAGGAGAGAGGGATCCTCTAGGCAACACCATACCCTTCAGTCATTTGTCATTCAGTTTCCTTGGTAGTAAGGACTGTGAACAGAGTATTGAAAGAGCTGTTTTAGCAAAATATTTTTACCGATTAGACGTACAAGGTCTTTGCAACCTTGGTAACCAAGAGTAGTGATAACAACAGTAATGAACATTTATTGAGCTCTTCCTGATTCCTGACCTGGTCATCACACTGGCCCTATGAATCATTATTTTTTCACATAAAAGACAAGGAAACTGGGGTTCAGAGGAAATATATAACTTCCTATGGACACAAGGTTAATGAATGGCAGATTCAGGATTCTAATGCAAAAGTCTCTGTGTTTATAACTTATGCTGTTGACTATATTGCAATAGTATCTCCAGTGGGGGTAGGGAACAGTGGGCCATGAGGTAGAGACTAGTTTGGGAAGTCTTTTGTGCCTACAGTGGGCCTACAGAAGATTGACAATCAGCCCAACATCAGTATACATGACCAACACCTGCCAGGCCTTACCAGAACCTCTTGCTGGCCCCTTGGCAGCCTCTCAGCTACAAACTGAACATGGTTCCCTACAGGTGGATACCAAGATGAGTTGTTCAGGTGAGATGGCAACCAGAGAGATCTGAAGGCACCAGAAGGTCTATAGCATCTTCCCTGCCCTGCTTTAAATCTCAGACTGACTAGGCCTTGGGAGAAAATTGTGTGTGTGGGGGGGTTACTAAAACTTCAAATCATGTCTTGGCTAGTAGTAAGACATAGAGAATGTTCTTCTGCCTTTATCTCCTGGTGTCCTTTAATTTCATCTTGATTCTTCCATGAGTGTGAAATGCCCTGGATTGCTCCACTTCCTTCCTGTGAGTTTGCTGTGGAGCAGTTCGTGTTTTTGCTTCATTTGTCTCCAGAACCACATCTATAGACAACTACAACTCTCCCCTGCTCCCCCATACCTAAGGCTCAGGGATCATTGCAGGAGAAGGGACAGAAAGATTGTAGAAGTCAGAGAATCAGGGATTTTGCTGTGAGAGTGTGTCTCCTAGCAATATCAGAAGTTTCACACAGAGAGTCTTGCTAACATCATAACTGCCTAAACATGAGCCAAACAAGGATAATGGCAGACGTGCTTACGTGAACGGGGAAAAGACCTCGAGGCCTCAAACTTACACAAAGAACTACAGGCAACTAATGAATGCTGAACTCAGTAGGGAAGAGCCCATCCATTGATTATCCAATACCAAATGGTCAGCCCTAACACCATACATACTAGTGACACTATTCAGACTGTGCAGTTATATTTAGGAATATACATATATGCATGTTAGCAATTATTAATGAAAAAAGAGATCATGAATTTGAGAGAGAGAGCGAGGAGGGGGGCATATGGGAGGGTTTGGAGGGAGAAAAGGGAAGGGTTGGAAAGGTTGTTATAATCTGAAAAGCAAAAGAAATAATTTAAACAAAGAATAATTTAAAAAATAAGAGTAGTAGCCAAGGGCAGACCATTTGCCCAACAAAACGTTACTGCTCAGCAGCGTCACCTGTGGCCTGTGCTGTATCCAGGAAACACAAAAGAAGAGCCGAATATCCTGATGTCCCCTAAGTCATGGTTCTTTGCTCTCAGTTGGCTTCTCTTCATCCTCACCTCGAGGAAACAGAGATGAGCAGCAGTGGCCACACCCAGGATAGAAACAAACCAAGCCAAGTAGATGCAAAGACACCGAATGTCCCATGCCCCCTGAATCCAGAGCCATGCTTGCTTCAGGACTTATCCATTGCCCATTGCCATCTCCATTTTAGTAGAGTTTTGAGTAGACACTTTCACACTACTCTGGCCTTTCCCATCTGTTCCTTCAGCCATTTGCTGTTTCTTGTTAACACCTCCTGTGGTTGTTTCTTTTCTGCATTTCTGAGTAAATTTCTCCTCAGACTTCCACTGAGGGCACCATCCTCTCCCAGAACCACCTTCAAATCAAGCTCGGAATGAGGCGTGCACACCAACTACTACTCTTGGGTCCATCTGTTTTGTTCACTCAGAAGAGCCCCAAAGCTTTTTTTTAAGTGTCTTTGAACCACATGGGAAAGATGCATTTAAACTCATTAATAAGACCACACTGAGGGCAAAGTGCTGAGATTGACTTTTATGTACCCAGTGGTGGCCATAGATATGAAGGTTACTCCAGGGGGCTCTTAATGAGTAAACTATCCAAGAGCGCCTTTGAAATGCATCGGCCTTTTCTCTTCCCTCTGTAGCCCAGTGTCTATCTAACACTGTTAGAATAGTTATAAAACATTACCTAGAAAATGCTTCACGATAGTAGGGCTGGTCTATGGTCAGCAGTCCATCTAAATTGCTTGAGACCCAGTGACCTCATATAAAATAGAAAGGATTTGGCAGAGACAAAGTCATGCCAAGATAAAATTAGATGGTGAACTCTACCTGTGGCAGATGATTTCAAAGTCACCTTCTCAAGGAGATTGTGTGGCCTGGTAAGAGTGAAGGGAACTGAAAATTGTAAAATAATACTGAATTCATTAAGTTGCGTTGCTGCCGCCTATGCCACATTTCTCCCTTCCTTCCTTCCTTCCTTCCTTCCTTCCTTCCTTCCTTCCTACCTTCCTTCCTTCTTTCCTTTTTTCTTTTCTTTCTGCATACAAATTGCTAAACAACAGTGCTGTGTTCAGAGCTGAGGCCACGGAAGGGAGAGTAGACTGGAGGTGATGGAAAGAATTTCCAAAGACCATATATTCCGTTCTCAATTAGAGTCTAAATCGTCCCTTAGAAGGACGTGGGATGATATAATGGAGAGAGGAGCATGCTGCAGCCAGAGGTGGCAGAAGTTCTTGGGATGCATCGGGTGACTGGATGACCTGGGACAACTGAAAACTGTTGAATCCGGTCTTCTTCCTTTGAAGCCAACACACCATGAGAACATACGTCAGTGCTCTTGTGCTTGGAGTGGACAGACCTCTTAAGGACCCCAGGAAAATGCTGGTCATGCCTCAGAAGGCTGAAGGCCCACTAACTGCCTTGAAGACAGCCCTTTATTTCCTTCAGGGCAGTGGTTCTCAACCTTCCTAATGCTGTGGCCCTTTAATACAGTTCCTCATGTTGTGCTGACCCCCAACCATAAAGTTATTTTCATTGCAACTCTATAACTGTAATTTTGCTACTGTTATGAATCACAACGCAAATATCTGTGTTTTCTGATGGTCTTAGGGGGCCTCTGTGAAAGGATCATTGGACCCCCAAAGGGGCCAGGACCCACAGGTTGAGAACTGCTGCTTTAGAGCTCCTATTTCAAATTTCTTAGCCTTGTGTGTTTGCACATTTTGTATTTTTGCTGAAATTAAACATTTTACTTATTTCTCTTCTACTGTTTTACTTAATATCAACTGAATTATGAATTTAAAACCACTAGTAGCAAATCCTTATTTTTCAATAATTTTTAATGCATTTGACCTCATTACCCAGTCCATCATGTACTTGCTGTAAAACACAACCCTCACCACAGGTACAGAAAGCAATAAAATCCCTTAAACATTCAGTGCATCACACTGGGTGGTGGTGGCGCACGCCTTTAACCCCAGCACTCAGGAGGCAGAGGCAGGTGGATCTCTGTGAGTTCGAAGCCAGCCTGGTCTACAGAGTGAGTTCCAGGACGGGCTCCAAAGCAATACAGAGAAACCCTGTCTCAAAAAACCAAGCTAACTACCTAAATAAATAAATAAATCAACAACCACAAAAATAACAACAAAAAACAAAACAAAACAAAAACCATTCAATGCATCACTGTTCTCAACCTACACAAAGACAGGGTTTTGTTTTCCTGGTGGCGAGGGAATTCTAACTGTGGAAGGCACTCACTCAAGTCAGAGGGAAGCACAGTGAATATCGCCTTCTACTGAATGAAGATTAAACCCTTCCAAAGGCTTTCATGCTTAAAATAGTTATTTCACAGTTGACTTGAAAGGTGGATGGAAACAGTAATCTTTTCTGCTGATGCACAGTGCCTGAAAGCAGAATTCTTGGGTAGATTATCCAGGACAATGATGAGGTCTTAATCCAGGGTGATTATCAGGACCCAGGGTCACATTTGGGTACTGATACTAAGATTTAATTCCAGCTGGGCTGTGGTAATGTATACCTTTAATCCCAGCACTCAGGGAGGCAAAGGCAGGTGGACCTCTGTGAGTTCCAGGACAGTCACAGCTACTCACAGAAACCCTGTCTTAAACAACAACAACAAATTCCAAATATCGAGTTTTCCCACCTCAAAATAAATACATCCCCACGTGTTCCTGTCTTTTGTAGATGGGGCCATTCTTTAGCAACCACTCTACCTGCCATTTTCTTTGGTGACAGACATGCCTGTGTACATGCACACATTGCATAAATGTGTAAGAAAACATAGTGAAGCATAAAATATTCTGAAAGCGTGAAGATCATTTTCCCTCTTTGTATCTTGGTAAGGATGATAAAACTCCCCTGTGGAATTGTGTGCTAATAATAAGTCAGCTCATAAATACAAGGCACTTAAAATATGACTGGTCTGTAGGTGACAGTGACACCCAAATTGATGTTTTGAATGCTTGAAAGAGCTCTAGTTTAGAGTGAAGAGTCCCTGTCATCAGTCAGACCTGTGTTCAAATCCCAGCTCAGCTGTTTTATAGCTGTGCCACTATGGGCAATGCCGTGCGTGCATGCGTGCGTGCGTGCGTGCGTGTGTGTGTGTGTGTGTGTGTGTGTGTGTGTGTGTGTGTGTGCCTTCTGAACACACACCTATTCACTGAGCTACACTTCCAGCCCGAGCAAAATTTAAAATATTTTACCATTTTTTTATTGTTCATTGGTTTTGTGGTTGCTTTGGGTTTGGTTTGGTTTGCTTTGATTTGATTTACTTATGTAAGGCAAAGTTTCACACTCATTCTGTAGCCCAGACTAGTTTCACAGCACTCTCTTTGCCTGGATGTTCTCAGTCTGCTTTTCCATGTAGACAACCTGGACATGTTAAACTTTCAGGTGAAGCAATCATTCTCACTCACCAACAATGTGCTTGGTAACTCACTATGAGAATCCAGTGACTTCCAGCCATTGATGGATCAGGGGAGTGAATGCTGGAGGTCAACGGGAGCTTTCTCAAAACATAAATCCTTCAAGAATTTGAAAAATATCCACCTGGCCCTCTCTCTCCCATTTTGAACATTATTTCTTTAAATGATTGATAATTAAATCTATTTTGAAATAATTCAGCTAAGTAAAAATAGTCTGAAAAGTCATTTAAAAATTAAATAGATAGAAACCAAGAAAGGGGGGTTTTAAAGGCACATATTTACCCCTTCCTTTTGAGTGTGAGGATCTGTGTACAAGGATTGCCTGGAGTCATGGGCTGAATAAGCAGCAGTCTGAGAGTGGCTTTTAGTCTTTCTCTACTGTACTTTTCTGTTATAGCTCTATAAACAATAAATGCAAGGGGCCAACTGACCAAGCCTGAGTCCATACCTACAGGATAAATGGGAATATTTCACTCATTCAGTGTTGAGTCCTTCAGTAAGTCAGTCCTGTCTTGTTCAGCTTGCCTGTGACTCATCCTTGATGCCTAGGAGTTCATGACAGTGTATTGATTTTGTTAATGCCACATGGGGAAAATCAGTTAATTAATTAATGGACCGTTGTACTCTTCAGCCCTAGGAAACCCAACCTCACACACCCTCCTGCTCTTCTCCCTCTCTCCCCAGAATAGCAATTCATTTGTGTAACCCACAACGGGACTTGGCCCTCAAAATCCTTGAGGGTTATCAAGCATCTTTTCAATCATTAGAGCCTCCGACATTTTATAGGATAATCCACATCACCCTTTAGATCCTCAGAGTTCATGCTCATGGTATCGGCAACATTCTGAGGTCCCAGAATGAGGTTCCTTTGAGATGTTGATGAAAAGCAACTATTTAATTACAGCTGTTCCATTTTCAGACATGTGGCCCCTTGGTTGCAGTAGGCTCCAAAGATTCATTTCATCATGTTTAAAGTTGCCAGTGAGTACTGATCTCTTCCAAAGGATCTAAGAAGTAGTTCACAGCATCTCAATGGGACTAATTTGGTCACATGTCTGTATCAATATTGAGAGAGGCCTATGAGGCACTGTGTGACCAAGCCCAACTCAAACAGCATCCTGGGCCAGCACTGGAGCCAAGTACACCAGGACCATTTCCAGGGAGAGTGCCAAGTGCTGGATCTCTGTCTAGCAATAGTAACAGACTGGATTTTGATTAGCCCAAAGCTAACAAATGTCCAGTCTTCTAGATCAACCCATGAGCCACAGAGGACAGAAAAACAAAACTCCATTTTCTCAAGAAGATGGAGGCTAAGAAACTGCATAATGGAAAACAGTTCTTTTTAAATACTCAAGACTCTAAATATTTTGCTTATATGAACATCTTCTATGCATATTTCTGATTATTATTACTGAAATTTCAAAAGTGATTTTAGTAGTGGGAATTGCTGCTTCACAGAAAAAGGTAGTGTCTTCATAGGTGTCTCTACAATAAGAAGCTGTATTTATAAAAATTGCATTCTGTTCAAAAGACTTGGGGATGGGGTGGAGACAACGTCCAAAAAAGCTAAATGTGAAGGCTCACTGATAGCTGGGGATACAACTCAGCTGATGGAATATTGGCCTAGCATACACAAAGCCCTGGGTTTGATCCTAAAACTGCATGGACCAACTGTGTTCAAACACCCCTGCAATCCCACCTCTTGGGAGGCGGAAGTGGGAAGATCAGATGTTCAAGGTCATCCTTAGCTATATAACAAGCTCTAGGCCAGCCTGGAATCCATGAGGCCCTGCCTTAAAAAAAAAAAAAGAAAAGGGCATTGGGTCAAAATACCCTTTTGGAATGGAGACACTGCAATCATAGGCAAGATCCATTGATAATGAGTGTCTGAAGTTACATCTTGGCTTTCTGTGGTGCCAAGAACTGTACAGCAAACTATAAAAGAAATTCTCCAAAGTCAAATCGCATGCTGGCTTCCACACCTGCAATAAAATCTAATGGGCTCCATGGACTATTCTTCAGACACCAGAGCAGCAGCATTTTTTGATACATTTGGGGAGACCCCGAAGCCTTTTAGGTGTTCATTACTGTGAGCAGGAGGGCCACTTGAAGGGAACTGTCTAAATCACTACAGGTGACAAGCCCGTTTGTCCTCTGGAGAAAGTCTTGATGTGGGGTAAAACTGGATGATGGTTTAAAAAAAAACTAGAGTTTAATATGCTACAGAAGTTTGTATATTTTTTCCTCAGATCCCCCCTCAATCAAAGTCTATACTAAAACTGGCTTACCATGTTCCCTATAACATGGTTGTTCCCTTGACTCATATTGTTTATTAGTCAGTTCTACCAGAACTCATTCATAAAAGCCAAGCTATAGCTCAATGGGCGTTTTGGAAACAAGAAAGAAGTTCCCACTTTTGCTAGCAATCAAGGCTCTGAGACACTAGAGGGAGAGCTGGAAAGGCAAAGACAGCATTAGAGGTGCAGTCCAAGAGGCAGCAGACCGTGCCCTCCCCCAAGGGAGAGATGACAGCGGTGAAGAGAGCCACAGACAGTGAAGTTGCTGATGTTTCACTCTGGAATCAATACCAGGCAGAAAATGATTGGCAGTAGTGGAATCTGAGATACATTTTCATGGGGTATTCTGTCTTAAGGGGGCTCTGACAAGACCCATCCAATACAGCTGTGCAGACTACTAAGCCACAAGCAACATAACTAGGCAGAATGAATCACCTTTTCCGAGAAGCCAGACTTCTGATGGAGCAGAAATCCTAAGCCCGAGAGTACAGATGCTACCCAACTTCTTCTTGGGATTTCCCACATGGACAAAGAAAATCATGTGCTACTTCTCTCTTCCAATAGTACAGGTAGAACCTTAGTCACTCAACAATGCAAATCCAGTGTTACAACAAGACATATTCTTGACTTTGACATAACTCAGCTTTGAAAGCTGAGTTAACTGGGCATCTGGGGCAATTCCAGAGTCTCCTGTGGTTGCAGGTTCATTAACCCCATCAATCTTGTTGAACCTCACCGTGCAGGATGGAAGGGTTCTTACATGTGGTTTAAAATCCTTGGAAGAACTGATAGATTAAGTCAAGCAGGGAGATGCAGCCAGCTGATAGTGAAAAAGATCGTGTTTTCCCGCACTCCATTCCCACATTCGACAGACAGAAGAAAACATAGCTATATATGATATATACATGAGAAAACCATGTTTTAGATTCAAAGAAAATTCCCTGTCATTGAAAACAAACTAAACATCAAATGATTAAGTGTTTGAGATAGACATTCATATTCAACTTTTGTATTTTTCATTTTGATCTGTTGATTATATGGCTTGAATACGGATAGCATAAGCCCATTGCTGTACTGTTGCATTACATGCTAGGTAACAATAAACATTAGGACAGTGGTTCTCAACCTTCCTAATGCTGGGACACTTTAATATAGTCTTCCATGTTGTGGTGCCTGCCAACCATGAAATTATTTTTGTTGCTATTTTATAACTAATATTTCTACTGTTGTGAATCATAATGTAAATATCTGATAAGTACAATATTCAGTATGTGATCCCCAAAGGGGTCTCAACCCACAGGTTGAGAATCACTGCATTAGACCTTGTCGGTGATTAACAAGTAAGGGAAATTTTGCTTCCCTTTCATCTTCCTTTCCTGAAACAAAGGCAGATGAAGTTTCAGATTCACTGGAGATAGCCTGTTTTATCAAGGAACAGTGCAATTACTTGAAGATGTACATGTGTCCTTTGAGCAGACATTCTCTCCTTTTTCTTGGGGTTTTATTGCACTTTTCTGGTAATTGGGCCACTAAGGACTAATGAAAAGAATAATTTATTTCAAGGACCTGTGCCTTGTTATTGGCACTGAGGGACAAAGATGATATAAAAGGTCACACTGAAACTCAATTGTTCTTCATATTGTGTCAGACAGGAGTAGAGGCATGCCTTGAGAAAGATGTCTGTGAACGGTATGAACAGAACTCCTCCTTGTAAGTTATGAGAAAGTTTTAGTAAGGTGGATTCTTAACAAATAAACCTCTTCAGGAGTGTTAAGCATGGCTCCAAATAGTGCCAAGACAAGTGAAGATAACATACGTTTTATTTCAAAAAGTTTGGGATCCATGAACCCAGAGTAAAGTCAACTGATTGATTCACTTCTTATGTACATCCACTGACTATCATCGAAGGTGTGTGACACCTGACACCGTGAACGAAGCCATCTCCACACTGGCTCACACAGTAAACAATTTAACGGGTACATATTGGACTTCTTCCCTGGAGCACAAACACAATAGCAAACTAGGTAAGATCTTTGCCCAGAGTAGTCTAGGAGGAAGAAAGTCGATAAATGAAGGTGTTAACTAAGATTGTTAGAAGTGACAGAAAATAAGCAAGGTGTGCTCCAAGTGTTTGGCTGGATCAGAACTGCTTTGGGGTGAGGGGAGTAAAACAGAGACCCATCTTGAAGGAGGATGTTAGTGAAGAGTTGGTGTTGGCAAGAGACCATGCTGCTGGCAAGGGAGAGGATAAAAATGATTCTCAACTTGTGGGTCACAACCCACAGGTTGTGGGGGGTTGCAATCAGATATCCTGAGTATCAGATAGTTCCATTTTGATCAATAACACAAGCAAACTTATAGGTATGAAGTAGCAACGAAATAACTTGATGGTTGGGGGTCAGGATAACATGAGGAACTATATTGAGAGCCGCAGCATTAGGAGGGGTGAGAACCACTAACCTATGAAGACATAACAACTTCTCTCTGGTTCTTGGATGAAGGTGATTGAGAGTGAGGATTGGGCCTGGACAGAAGCAGAAGCCGACTCTAATCTTGAAGCCATATGGATGTGACACTTTACAGACGGGAACCACAGACATTCATGCCAGACTGTCCTGGTTTTATTTCTGTCTCTGTGATAAGATACTCTACCAAAAAGCTACTTAGGGCAGGAAGGGGCTTGTTTGGCTTAAAATTCCAGAAAACAGTCACAGCAGGGAAGTCACAGCAGCTTGAGGCAGTTAGTCAAACCCACAGTCAAGAGCAGAGAGAGATGCACACATTCCTGCTTGTCCATGCTCAGTTCCATTTCTCCACTCTTGCACCATTCAGGACGCCTTGACTAGGGGTGCTTTCCACGGTGCGCTGGGTCTTCCCATACCCATTTATGTGATTGAGGTAACCCCACACACATGGCCACAGGCAAACTCCCGTAGACAAACCCTCACTGAGACCCTCTTCCAATGAGATCCTTGGCTAGGTTAGGATAACAATGAAAGCTAAGCCTCCAGAAAGTTTCTGGAAGTACATGCTATTGATTAGATCACACACACACACACACACACACACACACACACTCATACACACACAAAGAGAGAGAGATACAGAGATACAGAAAGACAGAGAGAAAAAGAGACAGACAGACAGATATGGTGAGATAGAGAAGATCAAATGATTTTGAAAGGTCCTTTCTCCCATAGTTTAGGGAGTCCATGGGAGAGAAACATAAGCAGAAATCCAGGGCATCATTTGGTGGGGACTTTGACAGTCGGTTGCAGCAAAGTTGATAAAGAGAAACAGAGGGATCTCAAAAGATATTCAGGATGCAGAACTGTTGATCTGATGGGTAGAGTGAGATCTTGTGAAGTTCAATGAGATGACGAGATGAAAATGAACCCTGTTTCTAGATGACTAGGAGGGGAACATCAGAAGCATAGGAGGTTTTAGAAGAAAGGTTGGGTTGCATTTTGGAAATGTTTGTGTCCTACCAAAGTGGTGATAAGTTGTTTGCTGCTAGAGTATGAAATAGCAAGAAATTTCAACACCAGGTATATTTACAAGTTTATCTATAAATACCCGAAAACATTTATTTTGCCACTTAGAACTTTAAACGTCCTGAATTATTTAATCTTCCTAATAAAAATATGAGGCAAGCATAACCATCAAATTTCTTTAATCTGTAAGAACTACAGGGCACAGAATTTTGAAAGTCGCCCAGTAGGAAACCTTAAAAAAATTCAAATCCATACAGCCTGTCCCAAACCTCACACTCTTAAACCCTAGGCTGCCAGACCTGGTGGATTCTCCCAAGCAGAGACAGTAATGACAGCAGAGAAGGCCCTCTGGGGAACTTGAACTCTTAAAGATCAGTAGAGCAGAATGATTTGTCAAAGGGAGGAATGCCACTTTTAATGTCCATAAGACATACTTGCCTGCCAAAAGAATTTTCCAGCAAGAGTTCACAGTTTGGTGTGACCCAGAGACCTAGGAATCAGACAGCCATTTGTTCCCATGAGTCTATGTATCTCCACCACCCAATCCAGTCACAGAGATTTATCCCACTTGAAAAGCCAGGATGGAACCACCAAAGCACTTTCCAGGCTCTGAACAATTGGTGTTTCTCCAAGGCTAACACTTCTGCCAGTAACTTGACTCGGATTATTTTTAGTGAAATAGCATGTAACAATCTGTTACTAAAATATTGCCAGCCTGGAATGCTGGCAAGAAAAAAATCTCAGAAAAGAAGAAAGCTGTAGGTGGAGAGTGACAATGGGAAAAGAAAAGGGGTGTGGAAATTGTAACAAAGAAATAAAAAGCAAATGCCACCATTGTCGAGGAAAGCTATTTTAGAGGAAGCCAAAAGAAAAACAAACAAAAACAACTCATCGGCCCATCTTTACTAGTTGGCTCTTCCTCACTGCAGAAAATACCTGAGGAAAATGGAGGTAGGAAAGGATTATCAGGCTCACAGTTTCAGAGGTGTTTGACTCCATTGCTTTCAGGTGAAGGCAAGATAGAACACCATGGTGGCAAGCATGCTCTCGAGCACAGCAGCTCACCTCATGACAGCCCAGAAGTAAAGAAAACACAAAATATAGGTAGAGCCCCAAAGCACAATGCCCAGGGCCCACTGTCTTCTACTGGGTTTCATCTCCTGTGTTTATATCACTCTTCAATGTCCCATAAAATTATGGACCCATCAATCCCTCACCCACTGATAGTTGACCCTTATGATCCAGTCACTTCCACACTTCTGAACCTTGCTCTATTGGGCATCAAGGCCTCAACATGTGAGTTCTTGGGGGCAGGTAAATGAAATCCTCTGACAAGTTGAATGTCAAGGGATTTGACCCACATTTGCTGGTACCCCTTTATGTTCAGTGGTGTTCACTTGCTTCCCTCCTGGTGGGATTTCACAGAAACCCTGGCATTGGAAACAGTGTACAATGCATTCAGAGGCATGGAATCTGGACGAGAGCCATGTAATTCCTGTCCACAACATGTGTTTATGGTGTCATTTCAGTTAGTTACTTCTGTGTGACCTCATAACCTCCTATTGTAAAACGAGAATAAATACATCATTTGCCTCATGTGTGAAATATTTGCTATTAAATCTAATCCAGGAGAGTAAATATTCAAGAATCTGTTGTTATGTTACTGTTATTATTAGAAGGAATTGTGCTCTTTAAATTCCTTGATAACACCATGGCACTTTCAAAACCATCAAGGCACCCTGTTGACAGTCATTCCTACTATCAAGCCATTGAAGAGGGACTTTAAAACCTAACTCATGCATTGGAAGTTGAATTATTCTCAGTTACTGTTTGGAAGCAGTTAGTATTCAGTAGGGAAAGTGGGTCATTAGTTATGTTTATGTGAGGATATATGATGTGTCCTTGTGTGTTCGTATACATGTGTGTACCTTTGTATGTCTGTGTTGTGTATACATTCATGTGTTCATGTGTACACATATGTAAGTATGCCTGTGCACATGGGTGAAAGCACTTGTGTTAAGAGGGAGCTTGCTCTTTTATAGCACTTTGGTTGGAAGTGACTGTGGAATCTGGTTCAGTGTCTATACATCTGTTGTCTTTGTTGTCTTTCTGACTGGTGCTGGAGCTTGAAGCCATAGAGCAGGCTGGTAGGAAGGGGAGCTGGATTTAAAGCATGGAGATCTAGAGCATCCTCAAGTCCACAAATAAACTCTACAGCCACAGCGAAGCTGCCTATGAGGTCGGTTCTCATATCTCTGAACTTGGTGGTTCAGCTGTCTTGAGGAAGTGGGGGCCACCATGCTGGAATTAAACACTCATGTGGTCCAGGAACCAGTCGATCTGAGGAAGGTCCCTGGAGAAGACCAGCAGATGTAGGTCTCTCGATTATTTCATGCCAATGAGATGACTAGCCAATGGCAGTGTGCATGAACTACAAAATGATTGCTGTCTCACTTTGCCTTTCAAATACCCTATTTAAGTCTCTTGTGTAGCTGAGAAGAGTACAAGGAAAGGGAATTATGGGAGTTGTATTTCAGCCTAGGTGATTGCTGGCACCAGCTATTACTAATACTGTTGCTGACTGAATGACACAACTTACTCAACACTGTGCCCATTTCTCTCCTCTCCCCTCCCCTCCTCTCCTCTCCTCTGCCCTACCCTGCCTTGCCCTGCCCTTCTCTTCTATCTTTTTCTTCTCCCCTCAAGCCTACCCATCTATCACTGGTGAGGAAACTGGCAAGAAGAATCCCACCTTCAGTAATTGGTCAAGGCTAGACTGATGAGATTTGTATGTAAATGAAGAAAGTACAGTTACCGTTAGGAGTTAGAGTCTGTGCAGTGAACTTTCTACGTCATTAGGATTTCTTCCCCACATGGAAGCATTTGATGCCCTGCAGTTACTTTCTGCCATTGTTAAAATCAGAGGACAAGGTAGGCCCAAGGCACTGACATACCTAATGATAACATTGTAGGGAAAAGGGACCAGCCAAAGAAACACACCCTGAGCAGAGCCAAAGAAACACACTTTGGCCCTGCAATCAGAACTAAAGAAACGTACCCTGACCCTGAAACCAGTGCTAAAAGAACACACTTTGTCCATGGAATCAGAGTCAGTGAAAGAAATGCACCATGGCCCTAAAATTGGAGCCAAAAGGCTAAAAAGGACCAGAGAAAGAAACACACTTTGGCCCTGAAACCAGAGCCAAATCTGACCCTAATCCTGTGCAGAAAACCAAACAATCCTCGAGCAGAGCTCTAGCCAATCTGAGCTCAGCACTAAAATCTGACCAATCCCCACCCTGGAAGCCCTATATAAACCCTGTGTGTGTTCAGATTGTGGCTGTTGGTGCTACCCAGCTGTCCTCGGCCACTCTAGCAGAGGGCAGCCCCTCTCCTGGATTCTTCCCTCCCAGTAAATCCCTTGGATGAGCTTTGGGTGAAGATCTTCCTTTGTGGTGGCAGAGGAGCAGAGGCGACCCTGGGCAGAGCAGAGCAAGCAGGGCTGTAACACTTTTGCCAGGGAAACCTTCTCTTGGCAGAGGGAGCTGAACGGTTGCAACTCCGCCCAAGAAACCTTATGCAGAGCAAAACTGCTACACTGGGCGAACATCCCCAACTGGAAGACCCTGTCCTGCCTGAGCGGACCCTGCCTGGGCGGAGCCGATACACTGGGGAAGCCTTTCCCTGAGACAAGGTTGTAAGCTGCTAAGCTTACTGCAATCTGTAGTGGTCCTTGGCTCCCAAGCTCCAGGATACCTTTCCACCTGAGCTGTGTATCACTCAGTATTCTGTGACTCCCAAGTGCCAGAATACCTGACCCATCCGATCTGCCCAAAATGCCAACAAACATCATTCTGTAAAATTCTCTTAGAATCTTACAGAAATAAAATGATTCTTTAGGTATTGCTCACATAAATATTATTCTATTAAAATTAAGTAGACAACACCAAATGGAATCCTTTCCTAGGCTCAATTAATTTCAAAAAGCTGTAAGTTAATTTTAGTAGCAGTCTAAATGTAACTCAGAGCCAATATACCATTATCTTATATGTATGGTGTAATCTGCATCAATTTGCCCCAAATTTAATAAGACAGGAATGGAATTTCCCCACTGTGACTTAGCTCAGAGTACTCCATGCCTCTGACACTGAAAGTCCTATAGGCAATCAGTATGGCACTGACACAGGAAGAATTGCAATTTATAGTTCAAGAAAATATGAGAGCTGGGGAGTTAGCTTAGTCAGCACAGTATCTGCCTCTGCCTCGAAAGTATGAAGACTTGACTTCAATCCCCAGAATCCACAGAAAAATACACTGCACATGTCAGTGTGCACGTGGAATCCCCGTGCTGGGGAGGCCAAGACAGGTATATCAGGTAGATCATTGGGGCTCACTGGCCAGCCAGCCCTGCCTATGTGGCAAGTTCTAGGCCAATGAGTGTTTCTCTCTCAAATAAGGTAGATGGCACCTGAGGTATGATACCAAGAGTTATCCTCTGTCCTATACACATACAAGCACACATATACATGTATTACACACACACACGTGCACCCACAGACACCAAACTACACACAGGAACCATATATAAACATGTAAACACATGCACAACACACACAAATAACTACACAAACATATACATAACACACATACCTATACACACATTCATTTGCATACCATGTACATGCAAACCTACACATGTACAACTACTCATATGAATGCATACACATGCACAACACACATCTGTATACATATATATACTCACCATACACAACTATACACATAAACACAAACACATGCACATGTGCATACACACACTATGAAAGAAACTACGGCATGTACCTTTAATCCCAACACTCAGAAGGCTGAGGCAGGTGGATTTCTGTGAGTTCAAGGCCAGCTTGGTCTACAGAGTAAGTTCTGTTACACAGAGAAACCCTGTCTTGAAAAACAAAAATCAAAAGGAAAGAAAATGTGGCTACTTGATTAAATAAGTAAGGAATCCTGTAGGAGATAACTCTATTCGCTGGACATGATGCAATAGGTAGGTGGCAGAAATCACTAGAGAGGGAAGCAGAACGCCCACACTCTTAAAGCTGGTTCCGTCTTCACAGGAAAGGCATTGCATAGAGTTCCCGTTTTGGCCTAAGACCAGGTAGCGTCACAAATAGCTTAAGTGACGTGGGAGAACTGGTGAGGAAAAAAATGCAGGCTCTTTTTTTGTCTTCTGAGAACTCAGAAGACTGAATTTGAGGAAATACAATCATTGGAGAGAAGTGACGAGAGAGAGAAAGATTGGAGGGGACCAGATAGCGTCTCTGAATTCTGCTTTGATTCTCAGTAGCTCTTGAACCACACATGTGCAGAACAGTCTCAGAATAGCTCTGCTGAGGACAAATGATACGAGCTGAATTTGGAGATGCATAAGAAGCTGAGATTTCTGTTCTAGCACAGTGGAAAAAAAAAAGAAAAATTTTAGCGAATGCCAAAAACTGAAAGAACTTCTCAAAATGGAACAAGGGGGCCATTATCCAAGCAGCACTTCACACCATTCCAGATGCTTCGTGGTTATAGACCCTTGTTGCCTTCATCCCTCGACACAAAGCCTATGGAACCTCGTAAAGGATCAGAGCCAGATAATTACCATAGGCCAAAGACTCAAGATGGACAAGACAGATGCGTGCATCAAAGAAGCTAGGAACTATTCCATATGTAAATTGGCATCCTCAAAAGCAAGAGTATCAGACATGAAAACATGTAAGTCATTACAAAGGCTTTCACTCTTAAAATTGAGCACCTCTTCATGACCAAAGATATGACTGACTGACAGGTTGAAGGGCAACCAACTAAATGAAGCTCACTTCTACAGCAACTGGAAGTTCAAAGTCCCCCAAACCACGTTGGAATTAAATAATTCAACTGAAGTTACTATTCGCTGATAAAATAGTAAATTGGCCCATGCCCATGTGGGTGAATTCCAGGAAGTTTATGTTGTATAACAGGGATAAGATAGATGACTCTGTCCATGACTCAATAAGGATCATATAACAGATGAAAATATGGAGACAGAGAGGGGATTCATGGTTAAATAGACAGTGGGCTCGGGGGAGAGAATCAAGAACAACGCAGCATATCGATAATTTCTTGGAGATTACAAAGTTTCCATGCCTTGCATGTCAAGGTGGTTTTGTAGCTATACAGTTGTTCAACTCACCACACTGTGTACTTTAATAGGAGGAAACCAAGTCTCTACAGGAGGGAAAAAAAGAAAATAGACATGAAAATAGAAACCGCAAGACTAGCTCTAGGACTTGCTCATGATGTCGGTCCACGGAGTCTGCAAGTGTTGCCCCAGAAACTAGGTGTCCCATGGAAGAGAGCAAGGCTTCATAAAGATCACCGGAAACGCTACTTAGGGAGTCTAATTGAATTTTGCCTCTGAGAAATTTCCCCCAATTAAGAGACAGCTTCTCTGAACCACAGTTTTAGGACTCTAGTGTCCTTTGCAGACAAATGACTAGCTCATGCTTTGTTTCCTGTACATGTCAAATGTCCCTAAGTGATCATAATCAGATCCTTATGGGCCTGGAATCCCAGACTCCATGTCAGCTGAACAATCAGGAAAGCAGCACCAACCTTTGAGCTGTGACTCGTGAGTCATATTTGCTACCTCCAACCTGGAAAGTGAATGAATCTCCATTGCCATTCCAAACAGGAGTCTTTGGGTCATCCTTCGCTTGATGTTTACTAGAGTCCTGAGTGGCTTGATCATTCTAGTTTAAAACAGAAAAGAGCTGGCAGCAACCTTGGAAAGTCAGTATTAAAGCAGGTTCAAGGAAGATGAGGGCAAAACTTTAGGATCATACTAAAGACAGCATTTGTCAATGAAGTCTAAATATGAAAATGAAATAAACCTTACCAAATGTCATTCACTCACTATGTCCTCTCTCCTCCGTGTTGTTTTCCATCTTATCTTTGTAACCAGAGTGCTTTATCAGCCTTGAAAAGCCTTTAATTTCTGATTAGCCACTCAAGGGCACGACTCTGACATTGTGTTATAATACAGTTGCTACCATATAAGCATCAACTCAAGCTGTGTCTGGGCTCTGTAGGAATTTATGTCAGGTTAGTGATGCCTGTCATAGACAAAGAGCCCTGCCCAGCCCCTATTCCTGAACACTGTTAGATGTTTTGTAAATATTATATTATTAAACTCTACAACCCCACATGGGTGTTATATTCTTGATTTTTACAGAGGGGAAGTGAAGTTTCTGAATACGCTTATATTTCTCTAAATTCTGTAAATGATGCAACTGGCTTCCAAATGAACTTTCCCACCACACCATGTTCTCCCTGTTCTTCAAACACTACCTTCAACCAGCTCAGTTTCTGGAAAGTGACTGGTACCACTTAATAAATGTTTTTACAGACTTAACAAAGGCAGGACATGCCAACCTGCCACACAGCAGTCTAAAGCAAGATCCCAAGCTGAGAGTGAGTCTACATCTCTTGGCAGAATTGTTTAAATGGCAGCCACACTTAAAATAAAAGCATCTGCATGTCCATGGTACAGAGCAGACTATGGTCAGATAAATGCTACTGACATAACTGACACACATATCACTTTTACTCATCGTTAATTTCACAGCTCTCTGTCTTTGCATACAGTATTCTATCTCCCCAAATGGCTCATTATTCTCAACTCTTTGGTGTTAATCTAAAGTCTTGCTTCTTTGTGAAACTCCACCTGGATCTCCTGAGTCAGATGAGGCTCCTTCTTCATTGCTCCTTTCTCATTTTTAACTATGTGTTTCATTCTTTTCTACATGGCAATCAGCATTTCCATGACATATATCCTATTCCATGAATTCATTTGCAAACATACTGCCTGCAAATTGAGCTTAATCGTTATTGTTTGAATTGATAAGTATAAGTCATCCTTGGGGGTAACACATGAATAAAAAGGAGGTGAAAACAGATCACTATTTTGGGTAGTAAGCAATAATGACTTGCAGTTGGGTTGTTGAGGGGGCAGGGATCCATCTTTCTAGTACACACAATAGTTTATCTACAAGTTTGTATTAGTGAATCTGGTATAGACTGCAGTATTTATCAAATGACATTTCCTGGTCTGTCTTGCAGCTTGGGCTTTTATTACTTTATGAGTTATGGTAAATGGAAAATGCATATGAATAATATAAGCTAATTTTCATCCTGGCTGAGAAAAACCCTCCACTCTCATTGTCTTCCTCATATCTGCTCTTGGAAGATGCTAAGGTGACAAAAGTCTCAATTTATGAGAGCTACAGATGGAAGCAGCTTGAATCACAGTGACTGCCTGGGGGTGAGCCCCTGCACAGCTGCCCAGTTAGAAACAGCTACACTGGATATCAGGTACTTGAGATCTGAGAGTCATTTTTGTATGAAATTATGCCTTTCTCATGATTAATATGGTCAAATAAAATTGTATTTACACTCATACTGTTTTACATAAGACTGTACAGAAATTAGAAAAGAAAGTTTGAGGGCCATAAGAGAAAACACATTTAATTAAGCAACACTCAGTATATACTCTCACTGTGATGTGTTCATTAAAAAGAGCAGGAAGCTGTAGATGGGAGAAAGCATTTCAGAACAGAGTGTGGCTGGAGGGGACCTGAAGTGCAGTATCAGGGGTTGCCTACAGAGCCAGTCACAATAGTCAGTCTCTATCTTATTCTTGGGGCTGTGTATCTGTGGAGACATAGAAATGAGATGCTCTTGGCTTGTTCGGTGAACAACTGGGTAGAAAATGAAGACTGTGATTGAAATGAATCCTGAGGCTTTATAGGGTGGGAAACCCAAATAAAGTACATGTGTGAGGGAAGGCAATGTCTCTCCGAATCATGGGCTCCTCTTCTTCCAACCAACCAGCCCCTTTCCTCATCTCCCTACATCTATCTCTTGGTTTTTCTTGCTATCAGTTAGTAGTTCTGCACTGAAGCCATGCATTGCTTGTTATAACCGCAGCCAAAGGGAAACCCCACAGACAGGGTTCCAGGCAAACAAGACCGAAAAAAACAGAAAAGCACATACGAACAGACTAAAGACCAGTTGCATGACCCAAGGCATAACTTTCTTATGATACAGCAGACGACATTTGATTCAACTCTGTTCACTTGACTGGATCTTAAAATAGATGTGGCAAAATAGGACAACACAAGTGAAATGGATATTGCAGGAACCTGGGAACCACTGAGTACGACCAGACACATGTCGTGGTACCGGTAGAGGTCCCAGGGCATAGTCAGTTCTCACAGATTCATCTCAAATGACTGATGTTGAGGAGACATCTTTCGATGACCCCTCCATTCTTTGCATTCTCTTATGAGGAAACGTACTATGGCGGGCATGGCAATCTACTGTCAGCCATTCTGCGGTGAGGGATGTAGCTGACTGATGGTGCCAGCTGCTGCATTCATGAGTGCACTACAATGTTTATAGGCAAGGCCACCCCTTCCACAGTCTGCTCTCAGCCAATGGCTGAAGATAGCAGGGGCATCAGGACTACCTCATTTTTGTACAGTTCAAGCATTTCATGATGTGTCACTCAGACTCTGATTGACCTAGCAAAAATGATCAGCCAAGGTGGTTGCTGTAATGTTATATCCTGACACTTCATATTTTCCTTTTCCCCCTCCAGAGATTTTAGCTATACATCCTATATCCTCTACTTCTCCCCTTAATCTTTACCTTATTTCTCCCCAAGAAATTCCATACATGTCAAATATGGCTTCAGCATCAATTTCTTAGAGAACCTAGGGTTCTAAAACTGGATTTGTCTTCGGAGATAACTGTCATAAAGATAGATAACTGATTGAAGTGGGACCATCAGATACATGACTCCAGAAACCTGAGATATAAAAGGCAGAGAGATAATCTAGAGCTGTGGCACTCAGACTTCATTAGAAGTTTGTATAAAAAATGTCCACTGACTTTGAGTGTCTCAGAGTCTGAAGTTGACTCTAGAACTTTTTCTCTCATGTAGTATGGCTCTGTGCTATGCCTTGAGGACTTTAATCATTCTCTAATTTCCTCTGTCCTTCCTGTTTTGTCTAAGCTAGCAAGAGTACATGTCTGTTGCTTACAATTGGGAGAATCTAAGCTGCTGCATTGAGGAATGGCCCGGAGTGTTCACAAGTCTTTTATGGTGATGCTAAGACGTTAGCCGGATCCTTTCCAAACCTTGGATGGCATTCCTGTAATACTGAGTTTTCGCCCTCCACACAAAGGTTTTATTTTTAAGTTGCAGATGTTTTTCCAGGGTATGAAACATAAATCTAAAGATCTCAAAGTAAAGTTTAAAAGAAAACATGACTCACAGAAAGGACATTTTAATAGTTAGAAGTTACGGTGAGGAACCTGTCCCAGATCAGCCCCTAAATCTCACACATAAAAAGGTGCCCAGGACTGGAAAGAGGCCCCGTGTCCTACACAGGGCACCACTGAAGAGACCATAAAGTAAGGACACTAATAACAAAGCAATCATTTCTAGCTGGACGTTAGGGAGGAAAGCCTTGCTACGGAATACTGAGTTAACAAATGGTGATCATCTTAACCATTGGAGGAAAAGAAACCAAACAGCCTGTGAGAAGACACCAAACAAAGCACAATTAGAAGAAGATATAAGTGTGACATCATCAGGAAACAGCTTGCCTTTGCTCTCTGCTGTCTATCTGTGCTGAAGTATTTCTGAATGTCCCTAAGACATCCATACCTACGAGTTCTGGGCTCACTGGAGTACAGCAGACGAGTTTTACTTTCATTGTTAATGGGTAGGAACCAGAACCAAAGCTGAAGCCCACTCTAGAGTTTAAGAAGCTGCCCAGACATCCAGAGGACAAACAGACTGGGAAACATAGAATACCCCAGATGCTAGTTTCTCCTTGTTGTTTTGAGAGAGATTTGCATTTCTCCACAGGGATGTTCTATGTTGCAAAACAGCTGCAGAACTTACAGAAACCGTTTTTTTTTATCTATTTATTTTATTATTCTTTTTTATTTTTAAGTTTAAATTTAGATTAGAAACAAGGTTGCTTCACAGAGTCAGTTCCAGGTCCCTCTCCGTTTCCCTCCCCTCCTCCTGTGCCCTCCCCCCCAACCCCCCCATTATCCCCTCATTTCCCCAGGGAGGGTGAGGCCCTCCATGGGAGTGTCCATAGTCTGTCATTTCATACAGGGCAGGGCCTAGACCCTCCCCCCGAGAGTTCAGGGTGAGAATGCATCTCACATTGTTGGATGGGAACCCAAAGTCCATGTGTATACTCGGGATAAATACTGATCTATTGCCCAAGGCTCAATAGATTACCTAGGCCTCCTCACTGACACCCCCATTCAGGGGGTCTTGATCAGTCCCATGCTGGATTCCCAGGCTGATGCCTGGGATTCAAGAGTTAACCCTTGTCAGGTCAGCTGTTTCTGGGGGTTAAACCAGCCCAGACTTAATCCCTTTGGTCATCAGTCCTCCCTCTCTGTTACTGGCTTTCTTGAGTTCAGCTCAGTGCTTAGCCGTGGGAGTCTGCCTCTTCTTCCATCAGCCACTGAATGAAGTTTCTGTTTCCTAGACTCTCTGGCCATGGGATTGTAGGCTGGCACTCACCACATCTATGTCTAAAATCCATATATGAGAGAGTACATGCCATGTTTCTCTTTTTGTGACTGCCCGGTTTTTAAGTGTTCCTTAAATCCCTTTTCCAACCTGCTCACTGAATAGCAACCCATTGATCAAATTTCATGGGGGAGAATTAGTGTGAGCTCTCACAGGCATGGAAGCTCTATCGAAGTAGTGCTCTAACAGGAACTGTTCGAGACCCTGAGGAACTCTTCATCCTTGAGGTTGCCCTCGAGAGTTTACAAACATGTGTTTTAACACTAAAAAGGCAAGAATTCCTACACCTGAGAGGTAGCCCATGTATGTGCACACCGTAGTGTAAAGGGAACCCCAAACGTCCCCCTTTCCATGTCAGATGCTTCCCATTTGGTCCAGAAACAGGGTGAGGTGGGGTGGGGGTAGTGACTGGTCATCATCCATTTAATCCCTGGTTGCAGAAGGAAAGGGCATCGTTTTATTTCTGGCCTGACTTACTTCAGTCTTAATCTCTTTTGGAAGCAGAGGAAAAATGGCAAGCAGTCTGGAACATTCTTTCCTGCAGACTCAGCAAAGCGCAAAGCATACCTTTCCCTTAGAGGCCCAGTGACACAGATTTTCCTCCAAGGGGGAGATGGAGCAAGGTGAAGGCTTGCTGGTCTATGTGTAACTGGCATGTCAGCTCCTACAGTACATCGACTGCTAACGTTACATCTCATTACCAAAGGCCTGCTCCCCACATGCTTACTTCTGGAAAGGCCTGGCTTCTATCTGGTCCTCTTGTGGTCAATTCTGGAAGTCTCTATGGTAGGGACTGTTGGGGAAGTCCTGTTATTTGTCAATAAAGTACTGTTGAACCTATAGGAATCTAGATAGGTGGGGCTAGGAGTCCAGGAGGATTCTGAGAAGGAGAAACACAGGAGAGTCAACATGTAACACCATGGGGTTAGGAAGCCTGGAACTATTCTCCAGTAAGAAACATACTTAGATTAACAATTATGGGGTAATTAATTAAGTCAGAGCTAGCTAGTAAGAAACTAGCAAGGCCAACAGCTTAATAATTAATATAGCCTCCTGTGTGTTTATTTGGGACTGATGCGGATCTGGAACCAGGCGGGCAAGAAGGCTCTCTCAAGGAATGCTTCTTTTAACAAAATGGTGTCAGGAGTGGCATCATGAATTTCCAAGCAAAATAACAAAAGCTTTAAAGGAATTTTAGAAACAGAAGAACGGAGAGAAGCACAGATTTTTGGTAGCAGCATTTTTCTCAGGTGTGCTCTGTTTTACTAGCCACAAGCCGAGATTCACGCGGCTCACTTACTGGAGTCTTCCTGACTCGGCATAAAAAGAAAAAGAAAAAAAACCAACAAGGTTCTTTTAAGAGACTCTGCTAACGATTAAAAAGTTGTACGTACAGCTGAAAGTGGCAGCTTTTGCTGGATGTCAGCATGGACTGAGGCGGTAAGCTGGAATCACGCTTATGCCCGCCATCTTGAAACGGCAGTTTAAAACAGCCGCGGTTTTACAGATAAGACACGTGGCCAGAAAAACATAAAGATTTACAGTAAAGTCAGACTTAGATGAAGAAAATCTCTAAAGGTTTACAGTGTGTTTAAAAATATACGTAAGATTGAGAGAGAAAATAAAGAAGCCGGCTGTGGTGGTGCACGCCGGTAGGAATTGCTCCAGAGGCAGAGGCAGGCAGATTTCCAAAGAGAAACCCTGTCTCAGAGAAAATAAATTAAAATAAATAAAGTAATAATATATAAATAAGCCACGTAAAGATGGAAAATACACAGAGAGTCTGGATACTGTACGCTATTATGTTTTTCAGTTTTTTCATTGCTAAGGAAGGAACAAATGCTAAAGTACACTTGATTATAAATGCTTCTGAATTAATTCAACTTATATCTTTTGAAAAATGCCTTGACTTCAAAATTTAAGTATAAGGATATGTTACTCGGAAAAGGAGTTTTAGTTTATGTTTCCACAGAAAATGAAAAGCTGAGGATTCCTTCCAGTCTTCTGTGGTTTGACGAACCAAGATCCCCGGAAGCAGTGGATCAGATGTTCCAACAATTGAAGCAGCTAAGATGATGCAGTTTTACAGATCCCAAAAATACGGACTTATAAAGGTTTCTGAGTTTTGTCATGATCCCCATGGTGTGAACAGTGCCCCCTTCCAGCATGAAGCAGTTTGGAATGAGCGATGTCCTAATTCCCATCTTGTTTATAAATCTTTGTTTTCATTTAAATGGGATGGTTTATAATTGGTTAATGATCACAACCAATCACTTTTTAAGGGTAAAAAGGGAAATTATGGTATGGGTATTGTTTTTCTTTTATTGATACAAATTCAAGGTCAATTTTGTGATGTGTATATTTCTCCTCTTGATTAAGTATTGTGCTTATACTGATCTTTTAAAACGTAATGCATAATTGAATACAGACTATAGATAGTTATTGATAATAGAATTTATAGTTAGGTAAGTTAGGTTTTCTAGATATACAGAAATATATTTGAGATAGATAAACAGTCTTCAAACCTCTCAAAGACCTTCAGAAAATGGCATTTAAAATGGTTTAGGGTTTTTCTTGACAATGAGAAATGTCTGCTCCTGGCAGCACCAATTACGTCTGAGAGGAAGATGGGCATCGAAGAAACTTGTTATGGAGTTTGCTTTCAACATGGCAAGATGAGCCATTTGGGCAAGAACTGTTCTTGCCTGTACTGCTTGACTGTTGCTGTATAAACTGGACATGCAGGACCCACAGGAAAGTGACTGGTAAACTCAGTCTTACAGGGTTCCTGCTTCATGAAAGAGTCTAGGAGACTTTCTGCAGGACAGAAAAATGACTAACAGACTGCTGATGCAGATGGACAGTTTGAAATTTCCTGCTTTGCTGAGAAATCTTCTGGATACATTGTGGCCTATGGGCTGAAGACGGATGCCCCAACATTACAGAGGAACTTCGGGTGACTGTCCAGGCAATAAGATATCTCTGTCAATCCTAGTGTTTATATATTATCCTTCTGTGGTCTTTGATGGAGTTGAAGACAGATAGTTATAGTTTTCCTTAGTTGTGATAAAAGATAAGCTACATATAGGACTTTGGACTCACAAGAATGAGATAGATGATATTTTCTTTAAATCTTGCTGAATATTGATAGACAAAATATTGTAACTGTATTCTTACTTGATAACTGGTCTGTTGTATATAATTTGACTATGTTAAAGTTAAGACCTTTCTTTTGTTTAAACAGAAAAGAGGAGATGTTGGGGAAGTCCTGTTATTTGCCTGTTATTTGTCAATAAAGTACTGTTGAGCCTATAGGAATCTAGATAGGTGGGGCTAGGAGTCCAGGAGGATTCTGGGAAGGAGAAACACAGGAGAGTCAACATGTAACGCCATGGGGGTAGGAAGCCTGGAACTATTCTCCAGTAAGAAACATACTTAGATTAACAATTATGGGGTAATTACTTAAGTCAGAGCTAGCTAGTAAGAAACTAGCAAGGCCAACAGCTTCATAATTAATATAGCCTCCTGTGTGTTTATTTGGGACTGATGCGGATCTGGAACCAGGCGGGCGAGAAGGCTCCTCTCAAGGAAAGCTTCTCTTAACAAGGGACTTCTTCAATGTTTCATGGACCAGCTAATGTGTGTATATCGTGTTACTCTGAACTGCTGAGTTCTTCTTTACTTAAGAGTCCTATCAAGAGCTCACCAGCTCATTTCTTCCTTCCTGGTGAACTCTGTGCTCTCTACTTTCAATGTTCTATACAGACTACTAGGGAAAAAGAACAGAAATAGACTACCCCCAAAGACAAGCAATAATTTTTGACTTCTGAAGAAAGCAGCTTAAATTCACACTGGAGTTGGGACATGATAACATGCATTAATAAAAAAGCTTAACAGGGTTCCCAAAGAAAGGGATGGAGAGAGGGAAGCAGGGAGGGAAGGGGAAGGGGAGTCTTCTTCTCTGTCTCTCAGGACAATCTATCTCCAGTCACTCTGGTTCCCAATGTGTATTTGAAGCCTGTAAAAGGAAGCTTTTTCTTTGCTAGCCGCTTTGGTTTATCACCCGCCAGTCGCCTGGGCTCTGCCGCGTATCAGTCCCAAATAACACACAAGACGCTGTATTAATTATGAAGCTGTTGGCCTTGCTTGTCTCTTACTGACTAGCTCTGCCTTAAGTAATTACCCCATAATTGTTAATCTAAGTATGTCTCTTACTGGAGAATAGTTCTGGGCTCCTACCCCATGGCGTTACATGTCGACTCTCCTCTGTTTCTCCTTCCCAGAATCCTCCTGGACTCCTAGCCCCACCTATCTAGATTCCTATTGGCCAGCAGTAATTTATTGACATATACACAGAACTTCCCCAACAGAAGCCACAAGTGTAAACAAGTTTGGCCCATCAGCGATTAGCATGGACACTTGGTTTCCACTGCATCGCCTTCCAGCTGCCTCGTTACTGACCACCTTCCTGTACTCTACACATGCAGCAATCCCCAGCAGAGATGCCACAATCTGGTGATCTTATAAAGAACTATGGTGAGCAACTCAACTCACTTTACCTCATTTTAGAGGATTACAAATACACCATTGATAGAAACACACATTTAATAACACAAGCCATGCACACTTGGAAAAGGAGAGCTGAGGTCATTGACTCCCAGTAACATAGCTTTTTTCCTTTCTTAATTTTTCCCAAGGACTCACTATGAACAGGATTCCATGGGACCAGGTTAGTGCAAGGTTACTGTACGATACATACAGTAGAGTCCCTAGACTCCTCAGGGTCTCTCTTGCTCTCTCTCCTGCAGGTTTTCCTCTTATGGTACCTGTGTCTACAAACCCCACTTGCCCTTTGTTGCCTAAATAGTTTCCATAAGCCTATTCTGTGAGGTTTGATAAAAGGCTGCTTTCTCTTTGGAAACATCCTCCTTAGAGAAAATGATGACTCACCACACACTGTATCATGTACTGCCTTCTTTCATGACATACTTCTTATTTATTACTCCTCCTTAGTTATTTTTTAATTCCCCCATTAGAATACAGAGTCCAGAGTCATCCGACTCTACTCTCCATCATCTATTTTAGGGTGGGGAGCAATGTAAGTATTTGAAATGATGCAATGGAGTGATAGTCTACTCAAGCAGATAATACTGAGGCTAACTTATCTTCATGATACAGAAAGTAAAGGCTGTCAAGTATGTGCACAGAGCTGTTTAATGTGGTTCAGTTGCATGAGACATGGGTTTGCTTCCTTCTAAGGGAAAGTTTGAAGTACACATGAGCCACGGCCCTGGCAGAGGTTGTCTGGCCAGGACTCTGCCACCCCAACCAAATGCACTCAGTAGTCTGTGACTTAATGTGTAGTCGGGCTTCTTAGAGTCCATAATTTCCATTGTTGCTATGCCTGTCTCTACAGATGGGAAATAAACAGCCTATTTCCAGCCCACATAAAACATAGATGCCTCCCAGACCACAGGTTTGCCCTGGACACTTGCGATGGTCACGCCAGCTGCCTGTGTTGTTGCTTTCCACAGATCTACCCACAGACAGGGTGTCTTTGTTATTGCAAGGGAAAAAAAACAGTCTAAGGGAGCAAGCAAAAAATAAATACCAGAAGCTTTCCAATGTAATAACGGAAAATGCGAATATCTAAGAGTTGGTTAAAAAGGGAAGTCAAGGAGTTCTCATCTCTGTACTAACTGGCGTCTGCTCTCATCCATGCCACACCTACAGTGCAATCTCACATCCGCCACAGCTGCATGGAGCACATCACAAGCTCCAAAACATGAGACGGGTTTCTGAAAAGTGTGCCATTTTAAAAGAGTTCAGGAGACACATAAAGCAAAGATAGAGCCCTACAAGGTTTTCTAAAAATAAGAACAAAGTCTGACTTCCAGACAACAAAGGCTAGACCAGCACTACCATCCATAGTCTGAGGTCTTAGTGGCAAGACTGAGTCAGGGGACATAGGCACAAGGAAGCACGTAGAGATGGATGGGCATGTCTGGATATTTAAGTGATTAACAGGCCACCATCTGTAAGGCTAGCCTGAAGGTTTTGCTCCTCCATTTTTCGTGTTCATTTTTCTTACAACCGTGCTATCATTGTCTTCTACTTTAAGCAAGGCTCACTCTCCAGGACTGATTAAGGGAAACATAAGAAAGCCAATCATTTATAATTGGCTGCTATTGTTTGATCATGGTCCATTGGAATTCCAGTTGAAGCCTTAGTGGGAAGTAAGATGGCTTTAAGAAATGAGACTTTCCTGAAGTGTTTCGGTAACAAGACTCTTCCTGCGAGTCGAGTGAAGGCCTCTATAAAGCTGCCTTCTGCCTTCCACTCGGAGGGACTGACTGAATCAACCAAGAGACAAGGCAACAAGGGCCCTTCTTCCTCAGCTGCCCGTGGCTGTGCCAAGATATCTAAGGCAACCAGTTTAAAGAAACTGATTTTTTTCTGCTCATGGCTACAGGGGTTTTGGTCATTGTGTGTGGTCCCCTTGCTTGGACCTGTGGTGAGGTAGATGACCAACATGGTGGAGAGTGCATGGCAGACAGAGCAAAGCAGCTCACAGCACAGCAGCCAGAAAGTAGAGAGAGGGAGATAAGGGTTTATGTCTCAATGACCCCATCAAATATGCCCTCCCAGTGACCCCGCTTGCCTCTACTCATCTCTACCATCCCGAGCTCCCACTGCCTTCAGTGATACCATCCCTTCAACGGGAGAGTTTTAGGTGGCATTTAGGAGCCGAATGAACACCATTCTGAAAGCAGAAAACAACAATGATCAGAAAATTAAACCTGCCACTCTCCTAATCTTGGACTTTTCAGTCTCCAGGACTGTGGAAAAATCCAATCTATTTTTTTTTTATAAACTATCCAGATTTGGAAGCCCAGTTCTGTAACTGTAACCAAAATAGCTACCTCTTGAGCCAATCAAAACCATTGCTTTAGTTATGAATGTAGTTTACGTACATCTACATGTATAGATGCTGAAGCATCTGTCCTCTCCCAAACAACTCAAGAACTCTATTCAAAAAATGGCTGAGAGGGGGAAGACTTAAAGATTTTTCACTAATGAGATTTATTTTTAAAGTTTTTAAAAAGTAATGTAGGTGACTTAGACCGTAACATGATGTCTCGAGTACTGTCAAGGGAGTGAGTCTAAACTATCAAAACACCCAGTTCAGAGTCCCCCTTTCTGTCTTTGTTCTGGGTGGCTCATGCCTGTGATCTGTCACTTGATCCCTCTGCCCTTGGCTTTCAGCTTTGCTTAGTCAGTGGGAGGAACCTAGAGGGGATCTAACCGTAGGAGAGGACAGAAATCCGGGCATCTCCCTCTGACAGGCAGTGGTTATAGCAGTGGTCACTGATTGTGAAGTCCCTTCCTTCTCCCGCCATCCCAGCAACTCCGCTATCCTCTTCCGGTCTGGGATTGGGAAAGGAACTTCACCGCTGGTCTCCAGTGGCTGGCCCATCTTACCTTGTTGATAAGCTTGTTTCTTCAAGAAGTTATTTCAGTTAAACCTTCTGTAGCCTGCATTTTGATTGATCTGGCATGTGCAAGAGTTTTATTTTTTGTCCCAAGTATATCAGGAAACCACGGAGATATTCTAACCTCAATTTTCAAAATTCTAATTCTGGCTGTGGTCTAGGGAATGGCCCGATAAAGCGAGAGAGAGAGAGAGAGAGAGAGAGAGAGAGAGAGAGAGAGAGAGAGAGAGTAGATGTTGATAGATCACTGCGGGTTTTTAAATAGTGGTTCAGAGGAGAAATCGTGATAGCTTGACGAGGGTGCTGGGCGAGGTGATGATGGAGGATTCAGGAGCTGTCTGGCTGCAAAATCAATATAACCTGGTGATGGATCCAACACAGAGAGAAAGGGATAAACATGAAAAACATTTGGTCATGCACTATGATAAATGCAACACTGGGAAACTACTCTCTATGCCCTTGTTTCATGAGTTTGATTTATGGCATGTTGATGGCAAGTTGTCTTTAACATACCTAAGTAGGCAAATAAATCCACAAGTCTAATAACTGAGAGGAGAAGTCTAGACTGAAGTTATAAATCTGAGAGCTGCCGTATACAGGCGCTAATTAAGCCTGTGAGTTATGATACCTGGGTATAAGAAGTGTTTTCAATGTTCCAGACAGAAATATGGGGATTCTTTAGGGACCCTAAAAATGAAGAAAAATGAACAAATCCACGGGGTAAGCCTCCACTTTGTGTTGTATTGCCCATATCATATATTAACATCTTAATGTGAACATTAAAAACATAACATAATGAGAGGACTATTTTGTACTAGGTATATACCGTCTTCATTAACCATGTTGAATAAAAAATGTTTCAGTGTCTCATGGAAAATGCATGCTAAGCAAACAGCAAAATATATGATGGTCTGAGAAAAACATTTTGTTTTTCATCCTGAAGGGCAAGGACTTCATACTGTACCAAGTTAAGTGACGTTGTCATAGAAACTCCGGAGAGTTACTGTCCTCTTTTTGTGCTAGTCTATGCTCTGTCAATACGGCCTACATTTCTTAGCTATGTCATTTGCATCCTATCCACAAACAGTTCCTTCCTGCGGTTCTTTTTTATGGTAACTGTAGTGATATTTCCATGAGCCCTTAGTCCCGTGTTCTCTAAGAATATTCATGAGATGTGGCTACAATGTTGCCTCAATCTTTATCCATCCCAAGATTAAGATGGTTAATTCTGAACTCAATGAACAAAACTATCCACTTTTGTAAATGTGACCAAACCAACACACTTATGCATGTGATTGCAGGGGTCCATGTAGGCCAGAGGAAGGTACCAGACCCATTGGAGATGGAGTTAGGAGTCAGTTGTGAGTCACTTGCTAAGAAAAACTGAACTCTGCTCTTTTGCAGGAGCAGTGGCTATTCTTTACTGCTCTGCCACCTCTTCGGCATCCTACTTACCTCCTTAAAGGTCCTATTCCCAAATACATCTAATTTGAGAGTGATAACCTCAACTGACGAATGTGTGTGTGGCGGGGGCACAAACAGTCAAGGCTAGACAGAAACCAAACCAAACAAGACAAGACAAAGACAACCAAACACACACACACACACACACACACACACACACACACACACACACAGCTGGAGGAGATGTTTCCACCTGGAGGATGGAAGAGTAAGAGTAGGAAATTACCACCTGGAGTGGCATCAGCTACCAAAAGGAACAGTTGAGAAAGGCAGAGTTGCCCACTGACACTGGTGCAGAAGCAATTCCGGAAGCACCCTGCCTATTCCAGATCTGAGAATAACAGCTTCAGATCTGTGAACTCAGCCAGAGCATTTCATGAGAAGGGGCATTTTCCCATGACTTATATAACCATTTCTGTTCAGGCCAGAAATGCCATGGGAACTATTCCTTAAAGCCTCTGCTTGGCTTAGGCCCAGTGGAGTGCTTAGCATAGCCTCCAATAGGCCTACCTTGTCGTCTTCTCTTGATTGCTCATCATTAGGAAGGGCCGATTTTTTTTTTCAGACTGCATTTGCACGAAACTCTCTAGGTAATAAGGATTCTATGTTGACAGTCTGCGAAAGTCATACAAAAGGAGAGGTGTGTGGTGTGCGTGTGTACTCCCACATGTGTGCTCCCACATGTGTGCGTGTCTTCCTGCATTCCTGTGTATGTGTGTGTATTTGTCACTCAAGTGACAAATCTTAAAACTCAATCATATTTACTCTAAGAAAAACCTCAAGTCAATCATGTCCCCTAAGATGCTTCCAAATGAAAACAATAAGAAGTGTCTGAGCTCAAAATATCTTAATGCTTAAATCCTGGTTTAAAAAAGAAAACAATCAGGATGAACCGGCCCCAAGATAGGACAAATGGCCAAATCTTCATTTATGGAAATATCACATAACAATCTCTTTAGTTAATGTGGAGCCAGCCGGAGCTACATAATGAGACCTTGTCTCCAAAAAAAATTAAATAATAAAAAAACCACACACAATAACTAAACTGTTTTCTGGCTTTCTGTAATTTCAACCTAGGAAGAAGAAAAAATAATCAGAGGAGGGAAGAAAGAAGGGATGGAGGAGGAGGAGAATGAAGAGGAAAGAGGGAGAGGAAGGAAAGTAAGGAAGGGAGTAAAAAGAGGGGCGTTGGGGTCGGAGAGTCACGGGCAGGGGAAGGAAGTGTTTACAAAGGGAAGTGTGCAGCAAGCAGCATGGTTTACAAAGGGAAGGTGTACAGCAAGCAGGGCGATGTGTCTTCTACGTCCAGTTGCCGTCCTCACATTTGGGGCTCTTGATCCAGTGGGGATTTTTCAAGCGTCTTAGCCTTTTGTTTCTTTCTCTGCATACTCTGATATGTCCCAACAGTGATTTAGAGTTTTTATGTTTGTTGCCGTTTGTTTTCATTCTGCCATTTTCTTTTTGCAATGAACATTTTGAACCAAATAGAAGGTAATAGATGTCCATTGTGGAACCCGGATGAAGGCAGAGTCCGAAGGCTCACTGTCTTAGCCAGCTATTTGCTCCAAGAGACCTCACAGCCTGTTGACAGAGGGTCAGCCTGCAGCACCCGAACACTCTCCAAATTGTCACTAGCGTTACTGTCCCTTAGCAGTTCTGTAACACGGAGTCACGTGTCCACGACAAAGCCCACACAGTGCCTCGCTTTCAGATGTTTGTGTTGCCCACGTGACACTCTCAGCATTTCTGAACCGAGTTCCCTTCAACTGGAGTGAACCCGCACAGAGCTGGATTTTACTCTCTAAGAAAAAGCAACCGCTGGTGTTTCCCAAAGCGTTACGTTCATATCTGTATTCTCCATAGGCCATACCCTCGGCACTTCAGAGCTTATGAGTCATCAGGCATGACTGTCATGACTAGTTCAGACAGTTCCACCCCAAGTCCTCAATGGCAGTGTCTGATTCTACAGCAAGTACGAGACCTACACTGAAAATATCCTGCCTGGAGTGACTTCTGGAACAGCTTCTGGAGTCCTCCTACCCTCACTACCATTAGTATGTGCACAGCCTCTGCTCCCCTCAGGCTGAAATCAAAATGCTACACAGAGGAGCCTGCCTGTGAATTTGGTAACCCAAACCTCACTGCAGGATCCAAACCATTTGACCCACTGGCAGCCAACAACCCAGAAATATGAACTAAATTTAGAATGTCCAAGCAAGCGCTGAAGTTCTTTTCCTGGTGTTTTGGTCCAAAGAGCTATTCTGGACTCTGTGCCATTAAACAAAGAAATGTAACTAACTAACGAACTAACAGGCAGCATTGGCAAGAAGAGCTTGGCTTTGGAAATAAGCTCCCATCTCAGCTTCTCGCAGATGATCAGGCAGCTGTCACTCACTGGCAAGCGACAAGAGCAGGCTTGGTCCATCAACACACATGTCTGGAAGACTTCGGGACTCCATGCTTGGCAGCCCTTACATGCAGACTGTTGGAAACGATCTACTCTGGCTGCTTTCATCTTTTGTTTGTCTTTTTAAACCACACCAGATTAAAACCCTGTTCTCCGGAAAATTATCCCTAACACCAGGTGTTTTCACATTTAAAAAGTGGTTATGTAAAAACTGACCACCAGGACCACCAAACACAAAGCCAACATTTGATATATTCAAGCAATCATGCCTGTACTTTTTTCTGTGCCCCCCCCCTGCTCCCCAAGCAAGTCATCAGCTTCAAGTGTTTGTCCCCTGGAGCCCTGACATGGTGTTGTTCCGAAGGTGGGAAGAGCATCTGCAGGCAAACTGCAATTACTGCAGAAACCCTCCCAGAAGACCACGGCTCTCTGAGATAAGACTGTGCAGCTTTGAGCTTATAACAGGGGACTTGGCTTTAGGCTGGGATTATATTGTCTTACTCCAGTAAATGCCCTGTTATACATCCCCAGCTGATCCAAAATTTTGATTAGCAATGATCTGAGACAATTCATTTAAAAACTGGTAAAACTGTTTTTTTTGGTTGTTGTTGTTCATATCAAATGTAGTTTGGTAGGTTGTGTCTTTCAAAATATGGAGAGAGGATGTCAATAATAGGAGGAGTTCTTGAGGGTGAAAATATTAAACACTACTTTGAAATTATTCTGAGGAAATACTGAGGGAAAAGGTAGCTTTGCTGTGATGCAAGTTTAAAAACCACAGAAGACCAACAATGGGAGAGTTATGTAAACTCTTATAACTTCATGAATTTGCATACATGAGTTTATGTTTATGTGTTGCATATATGAATTTATATCAAAATGGAAAAATGGTCATAGCATACTGTTAGCTATAATGAGGTTACAAAGCAATTTATCAATGAGATTACTCACAAGAGTTCCTCTACAGATTGTTGGATTATTGTACTCAACAATTCTCATTGGATCAGTGGTGATTTCTAAGTGAGTTTCAGGATAGCTGGGACTACACACAGAAACCCCCTCTCAAAAACAAACCAAAGAAATGAACAGAGAAATAAATACACAAACAAGTAAATGTCAAAGCCAGTAGAAGACAATTGTAATACCAGACAGCATGTCCACTAAGTCATCTAAACTGGAAAGGGATGGTGTTCTGGAATCCACTGTGAATCTGAGAAACTCCCCGAGACCTTACTCATCAGATGGGTAGTTCCCTCCACCACAGCCCACTTCCCTGTGTGTGGGACTTTCTATTTGCTTAACTGTGCTACTGAAAATTCCTCTTGTTCCCATTTCTAGAACCACGTTCAACATTGCATCATATTTTTGTGTTACATTTATCCATCACCCCCTTACCATGTCAGTCCTGGTGTTTGAACCCAATTGGTCAGGCTAGGTGGCAAGTACTTTTCCCAACTTTGTCAGCTTGCCAAGCCTAACATAGAAATCACACTTAATTTTGTCAGTTAATTTTTTTCTAGCTCTTTTCTCCCATCCTCTACCCCTCAGCTAGTTCAAAAGTACCTTGTACATACAAAAAATCTTGATATTTTTCCTGAAAGCCTTTTCTTTTGGGGTATCTCCAGAATGTGGAGCCTAGCTACCTTAGTTTATGTAGTAGGACATCAATGAATGTCTTCCGTCAATGGCTACACACTTCTCCCCTTTGTAGCTTACTATAGCTAAACACTTCTGCGATGGATTGTGCTTTGGTTACTTTTCTCTTCTTTAGTTCTTTATGATGCTTAGTACACAGGAAGGACTTAATAAATGTTGGTGGACAAAGTAAGAAATCAAATCATGAGGACTCATTGAATGCCTCTGTGTTTTAATTAGACAGATGTTGGACATTCTTGTTTCTGCTTAACTCAGTGATTCTTGGGTAAGGGAGATATTGTTCTCCATGGAAATTTTTCAATGTCATCATGACTGGGGTAATGGAGTATGCTAATGTTGTCTAGTAGTAGAACCCAAGGATGATGGTAATTACCCTTCAGTGAAGAGAACAGACCTTTGCAACAGTTTTCTAGCCCAAAGTACCAACAGTGTGGAAGATGAGAAGCCCCACGGTCACCCTATTTATTTAACAACCATTCACTGCTCCCAAACACTCAGACAGGACACCTCGTGAAGGAGTCTGTGAGATTTAGACTAGAGCCCTTAAGCCTATCTGGGCCCACCCTTTTATGATGAGTAAGACCTGCTCGTCCTACCTTTCAGGTTATTGTAAGGGCAAAGTAAATGAGCAGTGGTTCAGATGTTTTTGAAAAACATATGGAATAGATTAACAAGCTCTGCCAAGATATATACTGAGTGGGAAATGGGATATTTGGTAGAACATGAATCTCCCTCCTTCAATACACAATCATTTTCTACTCCAAGTCACTATATCAACAGTTACCAAGCACCACTCACTAGCTTCAAAAATGCTAGAGAGTTTTCAGCGAGAAAAATCATAGACTTTTATAACAGGAAGACACAATGTTAATACTTTGTGAACTCTAAGCAGCCCAAATCCTCTTTACTAAACTGGAAAAATGCTCTCCTTTGGCCTATAGATAGGTGTGAGCCAGAGTTGAAAGAGTATGGCTGTGTTAAACCCAGAACTCATTACCCAAGCTCATGTAATCAGTGCTCAGTCATGTCGAAGACTTCCTTAAGTGGTATTTACATGAACTCTGCCTCTTTTTGTTTTACTGCCAATATCTAGGCTCTTGAACTCCTAATCACATATTTTGAGATCTGAACTCCAAGAAATCACCCAAAGAAAACATGAGTCCTGTGAAAGAATTGGGGTTCCCAGAACTTCAGCATGTAGATATTAACCAGACCCCAAGAATGCTGAATGCATAAGCAATTGTTTTAAAACAAACCAGGTACATTCATTCTCTGGTTGTGCTCCAAAGTGTTGATTTGATCTGTCAAGATGGTCTAAAATATGCATGATTATGCTTGAGAGAGCCAAAAGACCAACAATTCTGTAACCATAGCTCTGGGATTTTAAGTGCATGCCAAAGAGATTCGCTTCACAATGCATTTTCCAATTCCCTCAAAAAATCTTTTATGGAAGAGATTTTGCAAACTGGGTCACTATGAGAATAGGAGATCTTTGGCAGAAGAGCTGTGCTTGAATGTCTGTGAAAAAACAAAACTCTAAATGTACTTACAACACTTCTGAGTCAAAAGGATGGCTATGTGGATTGATAGGCTTGTCATCTGCTCAATGAGTGTTTACAGAATTGCTTTTATGCCAATATACCAAGAGTGAAGTATTATGCTAAAGACAAGGAAGTAAAAAGAACTTTCAGTCTATCTGGGGAGACATATGCCTGAAAAAAATGTCACCTGAGATATGCCATTAGGCAATGAAAGACACGTGTCAAGTAAAAAGCAAAGCAGATAATTTCTACAGATGAAAAAAGAACAGGAAACCTGAGGGCCGGGGAGAGTTTCTGGGGAGATACAGGACCAGGCCTTGGTCCTGAATGACAGGAAGGAGCTGGCCAGGTGCAAAGGAAGAGCAGGAAACACTTTTGAGAAGAGCTGTGACGTGAGAAAAGATGAAGGGGTGGAAAGTCATCAGTGCATGATGTGGGAAGTCCTGTGATTATGTCAATAAAGCACTGTTGGCCAATAGGAATCTAGATAGGTGGGACTAGGAGTCCAGGAAGACTCTGGGAAGGAGAAACACAGGAGTCAAGATGTAACGCCATGGGGTAGGAAGCCCGGAACTATTCTCCGGTAGGAGAAATACTTAGATTAACAATTATGGGGTAATTACTTAAGTCAGAGCTAGCCAGTAAGAAACAAACAAGGCCAACAGCTTCATAATTAATATAGCCTCCTGTGTGTTTATTTGGGACTGATGCGGCTCTAGAACCAGGCTGGCCCGAAGGCTTCTCTCAAGGAAAAGGCTTCTCTTTACAAGTGCATTCAAAGTAGGCATCTCAAAGATTATCTCTGTGTCCAGGACACTATGATGACTTCCATGGGGAAACAGTTGCAACCCCATACTGCATCTTTGTAGACTGCACATTAGTTAGAAGACAATTTCGAATGCTGGGTCCACAGGACAGACATCTCTGAGGTGAGCTACAAACCCTCCAGCACCGTGGTTCTCAACCTTCCTAGTGCTCCAAACCTTTAATACAGTTCCTCATGTTGTGGTGACCCCCAACCATAAAATGGTTTTTGTTGCTACTTCATAACTGTAATTTTACTACTGTTATGAACTGCAATGCAAATCTCTGTTGTGTTTTCTTATGGTCTTAGGCCACCCTGTGAAAGGGCCATTTGACCTCAAGGGGGTCATGACCCACAGGTTAAGAGCCACAAGATTATGTGCTTGGCTACAGATCAAATTAATAGATTTTCAAGTAACAATGATTCTTAATTTTACTATTTATGATTTGTTTAATTGGTACAAATATGATGCATTACAACAGAAGGAAGTATACATAAATAAAATTAAAGACATACACACACACACACACGCACACACACACATGCACACACACACACACACACACACACATATATGAATGAGTGTTCCAACCCTTCTGCTAACCACAGTACAATATAAAAAAAACTACTGCATCTCTATTGTAATGTTGTATGCATTACACTGTAAACTCCTGAGTTTGGAGAACAACCCCCTATTACAAGAAGGGTGAGCAAAGAGGAGGGAGTGGTGAGAGAAAGGCCGGAGCAGGTGGGGGTAGGGGAGGCTTGGGGTTGTATGAGGAGATCGTGAATAGCTTCGTCTCGTAAGGGCAGATGGGTCTCTCCCAGTGGAAGATGTAGGAGCTGAAGCAGGCTGCCTTTCAGACTAGACAAGGAGCAATCGTCATCAGTAGATGAGAAACATCTCATTCAAAATCACTGCAGGAATTTCAGCTGGGGAAGAATTAATGCGTACCAAGGCCAGGATTATCTTCTCTTTACAAGTTTGCTGACTCTAAACCAGGTATAAAGGTTTTACCCTTTACAGTAAGTTAGACATCTACAGTTCATAACCTTTCGTAGCTTATATCCACAAACTATAACCTTTTTTTGTTCAGGAAAGGAAACTTCCTATAGAAACCATGCAAGGCAGGAATCCACCAGCCTGTTTCTTCCAAACTAAGCACAGAAGGCAGTGACAAGGTTAAATCAGCCTGCAGCCTACCCAAGCCCCTTGACTGTCCACAGCAAAGACTACAGTGTTATTCTTACTCAGTCAACATATGTGGCTAAGCTGTTCTCCAGTGGGATGTCAAGTTCCTCATTTACCTAGCTTATCCTTAACACATCTGTGGTTGAAAAGCAGTTTGCAAGATATCATACCAAGGCTAGATGAAACTCACGGAAACACTTTTAGTTTGCTTTCACGGCATGCAAGAAGTGCCGGGATGAACCCCAGAGACAAGCGGGGGGCCTGTGGTGGGACTGTCATGCTAAGTCACCAGAGTTACCCAACAGTGCTGCACTAACACCCTGTTGGGTTTGAACACACACACACACATACACACACACACACACACACACACACAACACAATCAAAGTGGCTAGCTGCTAATGTCTGAAACACATGCTACTCATTATTGAGTAATTTTTGTAGTCAGACTCTACAGACAGCATAACCACAATTCACACACACACACACACACACACACACACACACACACACACACAACTTTACTTCTGTCTTGTGATTAAATTCTGTTGCCTGCTAGTGAGAATATGAAATTCCCCTTCTGAGAGTGTGAGCTAATTAGGATGGCCCCAGAGAGGAAAAGATCAATGGAAAGAAGGAAAAAGACCCCAAATAATTGTGTAGTGGTTCCTTCAGTTTTCATTCCCTAAGGTTAAAGAGATGTTCATAAACCCTTGTTCAGCATCCTGACAAGTAAAAGTGATCACTGAGCACTCCCAGAGTTCCGAGGAGACCTTTTTCCATCAATCCACTGTGGAGAGTCCTTCTGTGTCCTCCTCGGTGGTTCCTGTGAAAACACAGGTGCTTCCACTGGGTCAGTTCCATTTCTCAATGTCAAACTGGCATGAACCAGCAAGATGATACTGAGAAAAACACAAAACTCAAGTTCAAAGATGGACTCGAGGCACTTCACACTGATTGTGTGAAATGGGAGCTGCAAAATTAGAGAGATTAGTACAGTGGTGCTATTTCATTAAACAAACGAACCACTACCTTTCAAGCTTAGCTAATTAGAATTCTGGGGGTGGAACAGCTATGTTCTTAATTTAAAAATAGGAAACAATATGTAAGTCTATAAATGCTTTTCTTATATTGCTCCTAGTAACCAGATTTAGGAGAGCCATTCACTGTATCCCTCTATTTGAATTTTACCCTTACCTCCTTTATCCCTATCTGAAATTGGTCTTTTTCTAAGTGATGGCATAGGAATCCATTGTTGTGTCTCTGAGACAGCTGGTCCACCCTAATGACCCAGTAAGGAACTAAAGGCTGTATTTAGTGAACCGTGTCTTCGTCTGGACTGCTTGAGCCCTGTGTGCATAGGACAGAACAACAGGATGCAGATCTCTACTGAGTAGGGCTCTTCAACTACTTTCCCTCTTACTCCAAAGGAGCTTTTTACATTGCAAAATGAAGTTTCAGATTTGGGGCTACAACTATATATAAACTCATTCACAATTACTGGCTGCTTGAGAAGGTTCATAATTTACATGGGTGAATGGGTAGATGCATTCATCAATAGAACAAAAATACATTTGGAAAACCCTATGAGAAGCAACACAGTTTGAATAGGTACCAGTAAGTGAGGGTCCATAATCAATGATTCTGACTATTAACAAGGTGCAGTCCCAGCCTTTACTTTCTTTCAAATAAAATTCAATCTCTATTTGAAATGAGAAATACCTGGAAACTAGAGTGGTTTAAATTTTGCAAAACTCTCTACTCAAACACCACAATATGTACAATTTTATTATAACTAGAACACATGCATGTATTTACATTTCTAGATCTAGTGTAGAAATGTATAATACCCTTCAAGCTATGGGATTTAAAAAAATCTCAAAGCACTTATTAATAGTGCATGTGTTTTATCCATGGAATCCAGTAGCTGGAAATACTTTCAGACATAATGTAGTCTAAAGTCACACCCAACATCAGAATCCCCAGTGAAACATCCTGCACAGATGGCTATCCTGTCTGTCTGCACTACCCATGATCAGGAAATATCTCAGAAAGCAGCTCATTCACAGAGGAACAGCCTCGATTGTTGCAAAACTCTTCTTTTAGTGTGATGTGTGCCTTTGTAAAGTTACTAGCTCTCTGTCAGGCTTTTTGATCTGTCGATCTGTTATTGTAAAAGGACACGACCCTCTCTATATAATGATTTATTTCCTTCCTTTCTTCCTCTGCTTTCTGTTTGTCTGTTAAGACATGCTTGCCTTGAACTCACAATTGGCTTGCCTCAGCCTCCATGGCTTTCTTTCAGGTCTTCACCACCTGCTCGATGTCAAGACAAGTACAAGGAAAAGAGTCAAAGAAGGTTCTGGTTACCAAATCAATGATGTAAAACCATTTGGAAGGCTTAGAGGCTTAGCAAGGCTGCACCTAATTAAAAATAATTAGTAGGAAACTACATAGGAGGCAGTAGTGTGGCATGGCTTAAAAAGTCTGAACAGTCCTGGCTTGGTAATAATAGAAATCTAATTAATTTCCTGTCTCTTTTGAGATTTCCACTTTTTAACAAAACATGTCATGGTCAAAACTCATCTTGGAACACTGCCTTAGAAATCCTTGGACAGACTGACTGTGTCCAGAAATGGTTAGAGCAACAAGGGATGAGGGAACCCTATCAGATGTGAGAATAAAATCATGGTCAAAGACGAGTATAAAAGATGCTTTAGAAGAAAGCATCAGACATGGCCTCAGACTCTGAGAAAGAACTGTGTGTAGTGTTGAGGATCAAGTCCAGGGCCTCTGTCCTGCTAAGAAAGAGCTTTGACACTGGGTCACACCCTCAACCTGGAAGCTGTTTTAACACAAAGACTTTGTAGCCAGGCGGTGGTGGCGCACACCTTTAATCCCAGCACTCGGGAGGCAGAGGCAGGCGGATCTCTGTGAGTTCGAGGCTGGGCTGGACCGATAGCCTCCAAAACAATACAGAGAAACCCTGTCTCGAAAAACCAAAAAAAAAAAAAACACACAAAGACTTTGTAGCTGCCCCATTAAGCATGATTCCAGGAGTGGGGTGTTCAGGCACTGTCAAGTGTCCCTCTGCTGGAAATGTGGCTGAAGAAAAAGCAAGCATTGAAGTCAAATGTTTGTGGAATGTCTGCTGGTAGCCAGCTCCTGAATTCCAGCAGTCAGGAAATGTGACACAGATGGCGGCAGATTTGTGTGCTATGATATAGCCATGGGTTCCCCATGTAATTGAAAGGGGGTCAGGCTAAAGAGATTTTATTTTAGCTTTGAGATTCTGAGGTTCTGTGGAGCTTATTACTTTAATGCGCTCTCTCTGTAACAATTTTCATTGTTGGAAGCAAAAATGCTATAAACATAACTTTATAAAGCATGTTGGGAGAGAAAATCTTTGTATAATATTTCATTCTTGAGTCAACATTTATTGAATGCCTATTATATTTTGAGGACACAAGTGCCCCTTGAAGAATAGCCTATCTCAAGGGGTTACAACCTGTCATTACAACTATCCTTTAAAGTCGAGTACTTGGGCCAATTTGGAGTCACAAAGCCAATAAATAAGATGTCTATATAATTTATCTTCCAATTCAGGACATTTATGAAAGTGAAAGGATGCTATTAATAACTGTGCCAGGGCAATATGTGTGAAAAAGGGGGACTACCTAGACAAATAAGGACAGCTAGTCGCCCTATTAATAAGTCTCCATGGCAGAGGGAAACCTAGGCTTTCAGAAAATAATAAATCCTCTTAAAAGTTGAATGTGCAAGCTCAACAAAGCCATGGCTTTGTCAGCTTGACTTTTCTTTCTCCGTTTTGTGGAAAGTACTGTTTCCACCTCCTGACTACAGACATACAGATCTCTGTCACCCTTTACCAAGAGATGAACATTTTGTCCTTTGTTCATGGGACATTTTTATAATTGGCCAGCCCTAGTGGTAAAAGCTCGCCATATAGAACTTCTGTACTACCAGCAAGGCTGTAGTGAGAATGAAGCCAACACCCAGGGAAAAAGGAACTTGGGATACAAAGAGAACCCAGCAATGCTTGGCTGGGTTCAGTTTACCTGGTGCTCAATTGTGGATCATGATCTAATGACTGGACCGTCACATTTCATGAGATGCATTAATATTCTCCCAATATTTTCTCCATCTTAATTCAGCTACCTTCAGTAAGATTTATGGTCATCTGATTCAAATTGCCCCAAATTACCCAAGATATAAATAAATAATTTAAATATAAAAAATGATGGTTCCCTCAAAGCTCCCTTCATTCAATTCCTACCTTTAACTCTGTTTCACTTTTTAGGAAAATGGGATGTTGAAACAGCTCTGACATCAATTTGCTTGTGTTCCCTCTCACTCCAACCTTGAACATCTGTTTGATAAACGTGTTCTTATTCTGAGACTAGCCTCATCAGATCACCAACTTGATCCTTGTCCAACTCTGTTTTGGTAACTTTTACCTATCACAGGTCTTTCTAAGGCCATAGTCCCACTTGATTTTTATTCATTTTCCTCCCAGGACTAGGCTGTCCTGCTGGGGATGAGACCCTGCTACCTGTAGCTGATGCTAAGGAGACCTAACTGCTCTTGTCTCCTCTACTGCACACATGCTTTCTTTGTTGGATTTGGTTTTTCTTTGACCTTTCCAACATCAGTTTCTTCCTATTCTTACCTCATTTCTCTAAACACTTCTCCATGTGCTTTGATACCAGCTGCACCTGTGTTAACTGCCAAAATGTTAGTAACCTTGGAGGGTCTCCTTAATGTCTCTTCTCTAAATATTTCTCCTAAACAATTTAATTCAATCTCATGCTGCCAACCAGTACCACCTGACTAAGAACTACTTTTATTGAACTCCTAATGTATAATTCCAACTCTCTATTAGATAGCTTTAACCAGATGACCTTTAAGTAATTCAAGCTCAATGTACCCCAAAGTCAATGTATCTTTCCCCCCAAATCAGCTGGATTTCTGACATTTTCATTTTTCTCAGGTAGTTACCCACTGTGTCTTAATTCAGGTCCTTATTCTTTCTTGCGCTAACCATTTCAGTTGCTTTCCTTCATCTCTTCCTTCCTTCTTTGGATAGCCATCTTCTCTGATGCCATCATCAAACTTTTAAACAAGGTCAAGGTCAAAACTTTCCAGTAACTGTAAGCTACAAAGCAATGCTCAAGTCTCCTCAGTAAGATACGTGAAGAGGTCCTTACTCTATCTTGGGTACACTCCTTGAACTTGTTACAGCACTTCAACTGCCACCTATGGAAGAACGGACAAGCCATTAGTCCACTCTTTTTTTAATGGGCCACACCCTATCCTCCTTTGGTGCAAGCTGGTAAATGCCATGCAGCCTCATCCTGATACTTTTGGGTAGTACCTCTTTTCCTTTTGTTTTCTTTAGAAGCACAGATACCATGTCACAAGAATCTCCATTTACATAGAAAAGGCCACAATGAGTGCTGCAAGGGACAATTCCAGAGGAGCCCAGCCAGTGGTGAGCTAATGTTTTTGTTTCAATTTAACTCTCACCAGCTATCCAATCCTGTTGCCATTTGAATCCCGCTAATCCCCAAACATCAAACTATATCAACTTGGCTGGCATTCTCAACTCCTGGCCCAAAGAATCAAGACACATAATGGAATGATCATTGCTCTCTATCATCAAGCTTAGGGACATCTTGCTACAACACAGCTGAAATACTGCATTGAAATAGCATTCATTATCTGCAATGTTGAACTCTAGAATGCTTCACAATATCTGCCATAGTTTATCCCCGACTATAGTCTTTTTCTTTTTCACTGAAATGAAGTCTGACTGTGCATCCCAGGCTGGACTTGATCTCACTGTGTAGCTTAGATGGCCCTTGCACTCCCAATCCTCCTACCTCTGTTCTGCCCCCCATCACTCAGCGATGGGGAGATTGGTATCTCAGGGCTTTTACTGCTGCAGTGAAAAACCATAACTGAAAAGCCAACTGGGGGAGGAAAGGGTTTATTTGGCTTATACTTCCAGCACTGTTCATCACTGAAGGAAGTCAGGACAGCATCTTAAGCAGGGCAGGAACCTGGAGGCAGGAGCTGATGCAGAGGCCAGGGAGGTGCTGCTTACTGGCTTGGCCACCATGCTTTGCTCAGCCTGCCTTATGCTTTGCTTAGCCTGCCTTCTTATAGAACCCAGGACCACCAGCCCAGCAATGGCACCACCAACGATGGGCTGTGCCCTCCCCCATCAGTCACTAGTTAAGAAAATGCCTTACATCTGGATCTTATGGAGACATTTTCTCAGCTGAGTTTCCCTCCTTTCAGATAACTCTAGCTTGTGTCAAGTTGACATAAACTAGCCAGCACAACTAGTGTGAACTTCCTTTGTCTACTGCAGAAGTCATCTAGCATCCACCTAGCTCCTTCCTAAATTCTACATAGCAGCAGAAGGCTTGCCATGGGTTCCAAGGCAGAGGAGAGAGAGGCTAATTTGAACTCCCACTGTGCACTGGGAACTGCGCTCCAAGATGTTTACAGGCTGCCTGCCCTAAGCTCAGAAAGCCAGTAAAGCAGCCATTGTGATTACCACTTTTCCAAAATTCACATAAAATGATTTGTGCTCGTAACTGGCAGAATTAAGAAGCAAACCAAGTCTGTTTGCCGCAAAGGGAATATACTTCCACCACACCACGTCACAAACACTTTCAGGACGTTCAGTCCCCAGTTCCCGGATACAATAATCCACAAAATGTCTGATGGATAAAATTTTCTAAATCAAATTAGGCCCTAATGACTTTAAGTATTATGAACTTTATCTTCCAATAACTTGCAGAATATTTTAAAATGACACAGTGATAAGCTTAAACAACGTGTGCATTAGAGTTTTATGTCAACTTGACACAGCTATAGTCATCTGAGGAGAGAACAACTCTACTGAGAAAATGCTTCCACAAGATCTTGCTGTAGGCAAGCCTGTAGAGTGTTTTCTTAATTAGTGATTGATGGGGGATGGCCCAGCCCATTGTGAGTGGTGCCATCCCTTGTTAGGTAGTCTTGGGTTCTATAATAAAGCAGACTGAGCAAGCCATGAGGAGCAAGCCAGTAAGCAGCACCCTCCATGACCTCTACATCAGCTCCTGCCTCCAGCTTCCTGTCCTGCTTAAGTTCCTGTCCTGACTTCCTTCAATGATGGACTCCAATGTGGAAGTGTAAGCCAGATAAATCCAGCTTGATTTTGGCTATGGTGTTTTGTCACCGCAACAATAACCCTAACTACTTTAGGACGAGTTTATTTGAGGGCAGGCTGACCCAGATCAGAGGACTAGGGACTAAGAGGAAGGAAGTAGAATGCAGAAAGTCCTAGGGAGAGGCAGGAGCTGTCCCAAGGTGAAGCCGGAGAGTTGCAGAAGGGCAGCCTGTAATATAGACAACGGTCTTTCCCTGGGTCAGGTCCCAGCGAAGATGCAAAGTCTGAGACAGGCTTTCTGATGATGCAGACAGGAAGCAGAAGCCTCCTCTTTGACCTCTACAAAGCATTAACAGTGAAGCTGGGAGGAGCCCGTTGATCCATTTCCATTCATGTTAATTTTTGAATATTCTTTTTAATATATGTAAACTGATTTTTTCCTCATGGTCATCATAACAGAATTCCTGTACAATCAAGTTAGGTTCAGGATCGATTTTTGTTTCTTTTTCACTAGATCCACTATATTTTAGTGAAGCACATCGATTGACATTTTAGAAAAACAATAAAGCTGGTGTCTGTAGACATCCCTGGTCCAGAGCTGAGCAAACACCAGGCTCTGGATATTCTATTGAGTAAGCCTTAGATCCTGGATCAGTCTACCACAGTGGTGCACTTGGAAAGTCCAGGCGTTATGGTGATCTCTAGGATGCCTAGATTCTTGACTTCTTCCCGTGTCTCTGTACCTGGTACCCGAAGGAAGCAAGATCAAGTGGGTAGAAGTTGGTTTCCTGATAGTTCAGAGTTGTTCAGCAAGACCTGGCTATGTACAATGAGTGGATTTTTCTCTTACTATAAACTCATTGGTCATTCTGTTCTCCAAGTTAGGCACAGTTAGGCCTCTGTCCCACCTGATACTTTTTCTATCACAGAGGGAAGGTGGGTTTTTCTTTAAACACACATTCATGCTCACATTAAGTGTGGATGGTCTCTACTACATTCCTTTCAAGACTAGGTAAAGCATGTCAGAAAACGCCAACTGCAATGTTCAGTCATCCAAGCTCAGCTGCACCAGCTGCCAGGTGAGAGCTCTGTCCCTTGCCATACTCTATAGTCAGACAGCTTTGGAACTCCTGTGATGACTTTTTCCAGAGGACAGAAGTTCCACTCATCTATGACATCCTTAACATTCTCTTGGGTAACAAATGCATGTTACGTTTCTTCCTTGTGCCAAGGACATCACCAATCTGGAGACAAAGAGGGAAATAAAATAAGCAGACACTCGTGCATGGAGCTTCTACTAGAGTGAGGGAGTCAAATAACTGGAGAGAAAAAAGTAAAGGAAGCAACCAAAATCTACAAGATTATGATCCTTGTTATGAAAGACAGAGTCAGAGAAATATCATGGATGGGCCTAGCATAGGACACAAAATTATTTTACATAATCATGATCCTTGTCATAAAGGACAGAGGTGCAGAAATATCACAGATGGTCATAGGGTGGGACACGAGACTGTTTTACACAATTATCAGAGAAGGCCTCTCTGGAAAGACAAATCCTGAAATGACCCTGATGGAGAGGTAACCACCAGCGTCATGAACAACCAGAAGTGGGAGTTCCTGGGATAGGGCTATAAGAACAAAGGCTCGTAAGGTAGAAAAGAGAACGTCAGGCTCCAAGCATTCTAAGAAAGAGATGAAGCCAAGACTTTGAAAATACATTGTCTAGATGCTTCACACATGCCACCTGCCATGATGATAATGAACTAAACCTCTGACACTGTAAGCCAGACCTAATTAAATGTTTTCCTTTATAGGAGTTGCTGTGGTCATGCTGTTTCTTTACAGCAGTAGAAACCTAACTAAGACAGGAATCATAGCCATGGATATGGAAGAAACCAGGAAAAAAATGGCATCATTGAAACAGAGAAACAAGCACTTTGCTGATAATAATTAATGTGATAAAAGCAATGATAGATAGCATTTACTGAGAATTTTCCCAAGACATTGGTCTAAATACTTCACACATGTTAGCCTTTTGTCCTGATAATGAAGGCCAAGAATTTGGTTCCCTATTTACAGTTGGGGAAATTCAGGGAAAGTCAGACAGAAAATCACTGGGAGCTGGGGGAGTGGAGTAGCTGCTGAGTAACCTGAGCCCCCATGTAACCCTACTCTCAGTCTAGGCCACATATGCAGCTAAGGAGTTTAGAACCATTTTTCCAGAAAATACCAGTGTAAGTACAATTCCTGGCACTGAAGGCTTTTGTGGTGACTGAAACAAGAAAAAATAAAATCTCTGCCCTGTGGAGTGTACCTTCTAGTGAGAGAGGTGGATAATAAGATGAATACATAAAACTTATTCAATGGAAAAGAATGGTAAATTGGTAAAATAATAAAGCAGGGAGATCAGGAAGGAAGTGTGTACTGAGTGATCTGGGGGTAGTTTTAGAGAGGACACTTAGAGAAAATAGAGAGAGGGACACTCTGTAAAAACCTTCAAGTCAGGGATAAACCATTGGAGTTATATAGATATCCAGGGCAGGGCAGGGCTTTCCAGGCAGAGACAACACTAACTTAAAAGAACAATAATGTTGATTGGGGAAGAATAACAAGAAGGCCAAAAAGTGGCCATAGAGAAGCCAGGAAAGAGTGTCCAGAGAGGATAAAGAGAGTAGGGGCTGAATAGATGGGGTCTGTTTGGCAAGTGGAGGGTAAACATTGACTTTTATCTGGAGTCAGACAGGGAACCGTCGGGAAGCTTTTGATCTAAGAAAGCACATGTTCTGACTTAGGTGTTGAGTTGTTCATTTGGCTGTTGTCATAACTACAGACTAGAGAGAGGCCAGAACAGTAGCTGAACCATCTAGGAAGCTACTACAATAATCTAGGCAATAGCTGTCAGTGATTTGGCATGCTGTTAGCAGTGAGTTGACAAGAGACTGGATCCTGGAAGTTTTCTGAAGCTCAAGCCAACAGAATGCTCTGGTGCACTGGATGCAGGCTCTGTGAGTTAAAAGGAAGTCAAGCTTGACCAAGGACTTTAGACTCTGGATGATCAGAGCACATCACACACAGCTTACAGTCTTGAGATCAGATGAGTGCCCCCATACAGTGAGTGTGAAAAAGAAAACATCCGAGGTTAATGTGCTTAGCTCAGCATGTCCCCAGCATTTAAGGCAGGGGTGGCAAGTAAGAATCAAACAGGGGATCAGACAATCAACTACCAGAGACATCTGGGAAAGCAGACCAAGGGTGAGATCTCCGGTGTCAGGTGAAGAAAGGACTTCACAGAACATATGGCCAAATGCTCAAGGGAAATGAGGTAGGAGACTTGCTCCAATTGAAATCCTTAGGGCCCTTTCATTGACCTTGATAAGAATACGTTCTTGGCTTAGTGGTGGAAATACTGGCCTGAAAGGGATTCAAGAGAGAATGAAGAATATAATTAGAGACATCAACAATAGGTATGGCTTCTGAGAAACTTAGCATAGAAAGGAGAGCAGTGGCAGCATAGAGGAGGGGTACTCAGGTAAAGAGAGGTCAAGGTTCATTTTTGTTGTTGCTGTATTAATGGGTTTTGTTGTTTTGATTTTTAAAAACAGGATGTTACGTAGCCCAGGCTGGCCTCCAACTCCCTATGTAGCTGATGCCAGTACTGACTCTTGCCCCTTCTGCCCCCACCTCCCTGAAATTATAGGTGTGGTGTGCACCATGCTTTTGTCATTTTTTAACACAGTGACACACACTTGCAGGCTGCTAGAAGTGTAGTAGAGGAGAGGGAACCAAATAGCAGGGCAGTGCCAGCGAGTATCTAGAGGGAGTTGGGATCTAGTGAACAACTAAAAAGTATGAACTCTCGGGACTGTTGACACATGAGTAAACAGGACAGCACATTGTGCTTCAATTTTGGTAATGGGTTCATTCATCAGGGTGTACCTGCAAATGTCCCTTTAGGTTGTTTTAGTCTTCTGTACAGCTTGGAAGTAGGTCATGGGGTCATAATATTATATAATTAATATAATATAATCTATAATATAATATAGATTAAGACTAGAAGCTGATGTAGGTCTGGGGAAAGGAGAGGAAAGCATGGAACACTGGGAAGATGGGGGATGGGGGAGTAGTTGAAGAACAGATGAGCTACAGAAATGAAGTGTAGCTTCTGAGATGTATTAAAAAACCTGCTCAGACATTGGAAATCACAAATTTTAGGTCAATCTCACAGTTCTGGGCTTTTCTGCATACAGATGCGGAGACAGACAGTGAGAAGTTTCCAGTGACTGGATGGTGGCAGTACACACCTGTAATCCTAGCCCTCAGGAGGCAGAGGCAGGAAGATCTCTGTGAGTTCAAGTCCATCCTGGTCTACAGAGCCAGTTCAAGGACAGTCAGAGCTACACAGAGAAACCCTGTCTCAAGAAACAAAACAAAACAACAACAGAAAGAAAGAAAGGAAGGAAGGAAGAAAGAAAGAAAGAAAGAAAGATGTTTCCAGTGGAGTGCAGGGAAAGAAGTCAAACAGGAATGAGTTGAAGAGAAATAGGAAATAAGGATTAGAAAGCCTAGACTGAGATCACTGGTCCCGATGTCACTGTGAAGCCAGGTCAGAAGTCACATGTGTATGGAGGAAACCAGTCCCCTCTCCAAGGTGAGAGGTGGTAACCATGTCTGTTCCCTCAGACCTACTCAGTCGGAAGGAAGGAAGGAAGGAAGGAAGGAAGGAAGGAAGGAAGGAAGGAAGGAAGGAAGCCATGTACCAGAGAAAGCAGACGGAAGGATCTAGTCTCTGAATCGGAGGGGTCGGTCTGGGAATACAGAGTGCAGGGTGGAGTGTAGACGCCAACCCATGAAAGGCACAGATGAGTCACCTCTAGGGAAGACCACAGGAAGGCCAGGTGTGCAGGTACCCACAGAGGCCAGAAGAGGATGCTGGATCCCTTGCAGCTGGTGTCAGCTGTCCTACTTGAAATCTGGGAATTAAGACTTTTTTTTCAAGACAGGGTTTCTCTCTAACTTTGGAGCCTGTCCTGGAAGTCACTCTGTAGGCTAGGCCAGTCTCAAACTCACAGACATCCATCTGCCTCTGCCTCCCAAATGCTGAGATTAAAGGCATGCACCACCACCACCTGGCCTATAGCAATTCTGGGAATTGAACTCAGGTCCTCTGGAAGAGCAGGAAGTACTTTTAACCACAGATCCATCTCTTCAGTCTCCATTTGTTTCTAGTTGACAAAGTGACATGTATGCTTATATACATAAAGTACCTTTTTGAAATAAACATACAATGCAAAATGAGTAAACCAATCTACTTAACACATTTCTTATCTCAAATACTTATTTTGTGGTGAGAATTCTTAAAATCTACTTCCCAGTCATTGCTGAGAGTACAGTGTATTGTTGCTAATCATAGTCACCATGACATACATCTGATTCCTTGCATTTGTTCCTTCAATCTAACTGAATTTTCCTCCATCCCACTCACCAATATCCAGCCCCTGGTAACCACCATCCATGCAGTGCTTTTATGAATCTAACTGTTCTCACTTTCATAAGTGAGATCACATGGCATTCACTTAAGACCACAGTAGTTTATTTCACTTAACTTCATGATCTTCAGATTCATCCATGTGTCCCACATGATTTCTCTGATTTTTTTAAAGGTTGAACAGTATTCCATTATGTGTCGATACCACATATTCTTTCCATTCACTCATTCCATGTTGGACAGTTTAATTTTATATCTTGCCTATTTGAACAAGATTCTCATGAGACAGAAGTATATTTCTTTGATCTACTGATTTAATTTCCTTAGGATGTGTACCCAGTACCAGTTTGATTTGGATTCTATTTTCTTTTAAGATTTATGTATTTATTATGTATACAGCATTCTGTCTGCATGTATGCCTGCAGGCCAGAAGAGGGCACTAGATCTTATTACAGATGGTTGTGAACTACTATGTGGTTGCTGGGACTTGAACTCAGGATGTCTGGAAGAGGAGCCAGTGCTCTTAACCTTTGAGCCATTTCTCCAGCCCAGATTCTATTTTCTTAATAATGATAAGATGTGGTCATCCCTCAGGGAGAAAAGGAGACTTAGGTTAATTTAGAACATAGAAGAGACAGAATAAAAATAATCCAATATCATAGATATAGCAAATATTCAACTGAGGAATTACAGCATACTCCCAGGCCATCATTAACCATCATTTAGGGTTTCCCTGGAGAATTTAAAGTTATCAACTTACAATTAGTCCCCCTGACTCTGTAATCTTCTTCAGCCAGTCACTAAAAATCTGGGACTTGTTGACTGAGAAGATATACCATCACACTGACTACATCCACAAAAACATCTCATCTTTACAACTACAAAAGATGGTGTGGATGAGGAGCCATCGGTGACACTGGACACTGTGTTAGTCTGGCTGCTGATCCCTGTGGGCAAGTTTCTATTTTAAGAGCCTGGATGTCAATAGTGTTTAATTTAATCAGATTCTCATAGGTTAAGAAGGAAATTGGAAATCCAAGCAAGCACAGATGAAAGTCATCATTGCAAATGTTGTGGAGCAGAGGACAGCTTATCTAGCCATCCTGAAAGTCAAGTGTGACCTTGAAGGACAGTTCTTTGACCTTCCCTATTTATCTGGGTTTTATCAAGATCTACTCACTGCTATTTGGGGAGCTCTTCCAGAGTTGTAATTTTTCAAGCTGTTGGACAGAGCACAGAGTCATCCCTACTGGATCTGCCAAGAACATTAAAAGCTCTAGGTGAGACTTCAGTGGCTATTAATCTCCTTACAAAGACATGTAAGACAGTGTATGATCAGGTGTTGGTATGTTTTCCCAGGCTCATTTCCCAGTACTCTAGCTTCAGAGTCTGTAGGAAAATGCCATTTGTAGAGCTTTGATGATTCATGTTTCCACAGAAATTGCCCAATTTCACCTTCATTTTCTTGTCTCCCTGGAAATGACTGTTCCTACAATCTTCCTTGGATGCCACCACCTAAGCTTTCTTTGATTTTCTTCATCTCCATCTACATGTCACACTCAACTATGAGTATTGTGCCATCAAGCACATTCTTCCTTACAGGCCTATGTCTAGTTTATCCCCACAGCTTGGCACTTAGCACGATACCTTGTGAATGGTAAGCACTAGTGTTTGGTGAGTAGCACCAGCAGATCCAGTGTGTGGGAAAATTTACAGATCTAAAATGAGAATGCTTTTCCCTCAGGGTCAAGCCTCAACCGATCCCCAAATCTGTAGCACCGTCAGTGTTAGAAAAACGATGTGGTCTAACGTGAAGGTTCTAGTCAGAGATTTTCTTGTAAACTTAGCACTGCCATACTTTACTCAAGCGTCTCCTCCTGCCTCAGTTTCCTCTCAACTAGTGATAGAGTAAGAATGTGGTATGCTCATCAAGGTGTACAGTGTGTGGACAATAAGACACAAGCCCTGTTTACCACAATCATGACTGTGAGCCGCAATTCTCTGCAAACTAGGTTCTTACATGCTATTTATTCTGTGTCTAACACTTGTCTGGAGAACTTGGGCTCTTTATCTGTTCAGTGCTTCCATATCTGCCTCGTGTTCCTTTCCTTTGCTTTCCAGCATATGGCCGCCTCTAGATGTCTGCTCCTTCAAGGGAAGAAACATGGCACTTCTCTTGCCATCCTTGCTCTCCCTCACCACCCACCTACACTACAGAGATTTAGTGTCTGTGAGGTTTCCTGTGGCCATGTGTTGTGTCACCTTTCCCTATGAGTCTGCCTCTATTTGCTCCAGATAGAGAGTAACAACAAACCAAAGAAACAAATCTGCCCGGTCTGTCTTGACAAAGCACTGGGTTTATTGGGGTTACTTACAGAAACACGTGGGACTTAAAGGCAATAACATCACTGAGAAGCCCATTCCAGCACGGGTGACAGTTCACAAACCCCAGAACCTTGGGCACCCTGCACAGCCTGTAAGCAGCTCAACAGGTTAGAGGGTGTCCTTTCTGGGTGACTCGGTTGGTCTAAACCTTTTCCAGACTGCGTGACTGGTCCCTGGTCTCTGCTTCCTCCTCTTTCTCCTCCTCCTCTTCCTCTTCTATCTCCTCCTCCTCTTCCTCCTCTTTCTTCTCCTCCTTTTCTTGCTCCTCTTCCTCTTCCTCTTCTTCTTCTTCTGCTTCTCCTCCTCCTCCTCTTCTTCCTCCTCCTCCTTCTTCTTCTTGGAAGCTTTTCCAGTCTGAGTCTCTGAGAGTCATTTTTGCAGCTTGGTTTCACTTCCGCCTTGTCAGCTGAGCTTGTCTGAGTCTTCTTCCATTTTTCTAAGCCTCCTCCAGACATCTTGATTGGTTTCTGCTTCTTCCAGGCAGTCAGTCTGGTCTGAGAGTCTTTTGTGAAGCTTGACTGTGTCTGAGAGGGACGCTCAGCTTTTATTACTTACTCAGGCAGAGAGGGGCCTAGTGAATCCAATCAGTTTCAGGGACTTCCTGAAGCTATTTTAACTTGCTTAACTTCCTGATCAGGGGCTTCCTGCAGGGTGGGATATTCTGATCTTAGAAGAAACTATTGCATAATAGTTTCAAGCCATCGATGGCTGTGTCATACATGGAGGTTCACCATGGCATGAACTCAGTCTGCCTAATGGGCACTCTCTTTGTCAGCCTTCAGTGGTATCTCCTCCAGACTCTAGCTTCTTCCCAGTGGTCCTCCTTCTGTCTCTACACAAGGCTCAGCCCCTTTCTCTCTCCTGCACTGAATCTGCCTCCATTTCTGATCTCCATCCCCCACCCAGCTTCCTTAGATCCCTCTAGACCTGTCTCAGTGGGCTGTGGTTAATCTTTATTTCTATCTCTGGCCACAATATCCATCTATTGTTTGTTATGTGCCCTTTTATTGCTAGGTAACTACTCTCCCCATAGCTGATGAGGGGACTGGTTGACCCATTTGAATTTCTAGAGACTCTTTTAAGGGACTCATACAAATATGCATTAGATTTTACCACAGTTTGTTAGCTTTCACAAAAGTCATCCAAACAGGCCAACTGTTTCCTCCTAGCTTAGACTCTGAAGAGAAAGCATTCCAGCTGTAGTAGACAGCAGCCCAACGAACCAGGCCCTTGGCTTTTTATTCAAATGAAGTTTCCAAGCCAAACTTCAGGCTTCTGTAACAGCTTTCCTGGGACTATGTCATAAATTTGAAAAAAAAAATTAAGTGGCTTTGTAGGAGATACAAATATGAGAGTCTAGTATTCTAAATGGTCAACTGTTTCCCAAGAACTGTAATTAGAAGCAGCCTTGGCCTCCCTTTCATTTAAACTCTCACTCAGGTGAAGTGATAACATTTGGGGGAAGAGAGCAGAGACTGTGGAGAGAGACTGTGCTTAAACAAATGCTCTGAGATCACAGGTACCACAATCCTTGAGACCTTTACTTCAGCATCATGAATGCCCTCATGTTTCTGTATGATGACTCTTTGCCTTAATTTTTGCTCTCGTAGAAGTGTGTGGGCTCCTAGACAACCAATTCCTTTGTGCTATGTTGCCCTGGCCCGCAGGGCACAACTAAGGTCTAGCCCCCAGGAACCAGGAATGACTGGACAAGAGGCAAGAGAAGTGGACAGCAAGACAACATAGTTGATGAAGCTGAGGGATTTTCTTTTTCTCAGACCTGTTATATAGTAGTTTAGGGTGGGAAAACTAGGTAGGGACTAATCAAAGGAGAGGGGTCATTGCCTAGTAACCAGGCCACTAAGGTGAGCAGACAGCAGGTATTGGCAAGGTGAAAGGGTTGCAGAAGGAGGGGTTCAGTGATCTAATTGTGGAACATTTCCTTTTTTGCCATTGGCTATTCCTGTGAGCCCAAGTTCTATTCATTAGGAAGCTGGGGAGGGGATGGACTAGTCTTTAAAAAAAAAGTTGGCAATATTTACAAGAGGTTCTAAATAGCAATGCTCGTTCCCAACACTATGTTCCTCTTATGGGACTATGTTCCTAAAGAAGACCCATTTCCAGACGTAAGCCCACTGTCACATAAAGAGGGTACCCTGATGCTAAAGGTTCATGCCCTTCAGAACAGAAGGGAGTTGAATGCTTCTACTTTCTACGGGAAGAGTTACAACCAGGTGATGCCACAAATCATGTTAAGTGGGTATGTGAAAGGGAGGGAAGGCTGAGGGGAGACAATTCCTGCTTTACAGCCTTCTGAGAGATGATTCATTCAACAATCACTGTTCTTTTTCCTCCATACTAAAACAGCAACGGCCCTGAAAGGGACTGAATTATCTTCCCCGGAGCCAAGAACACTATCCAGACAACTGAGAGGTGATGGAGAGGTACTCCTTCTCTCCCCAGGCATCAACCTGAAGCTCCCTGGAGACTGGAGTAGAGGTCCCCTGCAAATGTGCATTCCAGGAACCCACTCCCACGTTTAAGCTGCTGCTCCCCAGAGTCTAGTGCTAAAAATAGCGCCTGCAATTCAGTCCAACCGACTGAAAGCTCCCGCTGCGCTGGGAACTGAATCTTCCCTTCATATACTCCTAATATGGTCAGCTGCACAGCCTGCAGCCTGGGAGGCAGGGCTGACGATTCACACTGCCCAAGTTTAACCCTTCGGTGGAGGACAAAGGCGAAGCTAGACTGACCAGGGGTCACTGCAGACGACTCTGTTACATGTCAAAATAAATCCAACGGCTGCGGTCTAAACGGGGTGCAGTCTGCTTCCCAAAGGGGAGCATCTTCAGGGGTCAGGCTTCCATCAAGGAAGCAGGTCAAGATGGACTAAATGGTAGGAGAAGAAGAGGCAAGGAAGCATACCTGGTTAATGCTTTCAGAAACGGGAATGGTGAGGGGACTGACAGCTGTGTGGCACCCTTCCTCTACGTGCCTGCTTTGTGACAAGGGCTACTGTCCTGGACACGGAGAAAAGCATGTGCCTGCAGGTTTTCTCCAACTGAGCAAGAGGGGAGCGGAAAATGGATCCAGACGCAGGTCACACAAGGGGCCTCTGGTGCTCTTGTGATATCGGCAGCCAACCTAAAGCTTAGGACCATCCCGCCTCTCAAACAGCCCCTCACAAGATGAGCGACTGTAGCTTCTGAGTTATGAGTAAAATGCAGCCAGTGCTCAGGCAGTTACGCCCCTAATCACTCACTCGGTACCATTAGGACAAATACTAAAAGCCTCTCAGGCAGTTCCTGGGTACTAAGGGTCTGGGGACAGCCTGTTTCTCTCTGACAAAATGTACGACAAAATGTGGAGTTTCAGCATGGCACAGTCACCACACCTGCTATTCCAAGCACCCCGCTGCCTCCCATAATTTGACATGTGTCCATAGGAAGATGGGAAAGTAAAGACTTGGAATTAAGGACCGATTCCCCCCAAGGGTTCATTTCAGTGTGGGAACTCTCAGGTGGGAACGCCCGGCTCTGCACAGCCCACCAGCAGGGCTGGGCTGGTTTACTTTCTGATTTATTATACGAAAAAATGCTTTTCATTTTATTTTTTTCCGAAGGTCAGAGTCTCCTACAGGCACATGGAGGACAGTTCTAAATTAGAGATGAGACTGAGGCTGGAATTATTTATGACAAAGGGTATAGACTAAAACTCTGCTAGCCACCATCACCTTCTAAGCGAAGGCTTTTGTTTGTGGCTGTGAAGCGCTTTCGCTGTGGTCAGCCCCTGCTGCTTGACCCCACCCAGGTGTGTCTGCTGCACTTCATTCCCTCCTTGGCTGAGGAGTCAGGCAGCCACACGCTGTGTATTCACAGGGTTTTAGGGCATAGTTTGGAGAGTCTCGGATTGAAGACTGGTATCTTCTGATGAGGGCTGAGAGAGGGACAGCCTCTTCCTCACAGCCTCCCCCACACAGCCTCCCACACACAGGAGAGATACCTCATTGTCTTTGCCTAGGTGTGGAGTTAAAAAACCAACCAAACAACCAACCAACCAACCAAACAAACAAACAAAAAACCTAATAACAACCTGTATCATCAGTAGCATTTTCTTGTTGCCTATGGCCTCTTAGTCTCCTCCCTGCCCCCTCTCTGTTCTCTCTCATCTGCTGGGAACCTATGTCTGGCCCTTCTAGCTCACATCCTGCGAAAATCTCTTCAAGTTCTAGAGCAGGGTGGTCAAGCTGTTTCTATTTCCTGACAGTCTTGTTCTCGTTACCTTTTTTTTTCTTTGTAATCTTTGTTGTTATATAAACCCATAAATGGTATGTTCACTCAGACCCCTCCTTCTAAGGGTTCACATTTCTGTATTAAAATACTGACCAAAAGCAACTTAAGGAAGAAAGAATTTATTTGCCTTACATATATCAACTCTACCAGTGTCTAGTCTCAACTGTGGAACAAAACCCTATGACCCCCTTAGTCTTGCATGTTTGATTCCTCCAAATAAATACCATGTGGACAATGCTGCCGAGTTGAACCTAGTTACCTCTGTATGCCTTGGTGGCTGGAACTGGGCAGCGGTTTTGAACATGGAACTCCATCCACACATTCTCAACTCCAGCTTTCTGCTTTCAAATAGATTCACATTTTTGTTACATAGACCCTTGGGTGGATGGGGTCTTTCCTGTAGGGTGCCTTTCCTCCTGTCTCCGTGAAAAAATCGCTCTTCTCTTCAATGAAGCTCATCTCTATAACAATCGCAGAGGCTTTGTCTCCTCGGACAAGTGCACATTCATTTCTTTTTGGGAGGTGCCATCTCCTGAAGGTTTCACAACCTTACTAAACATCACAACCATCTGGGGACCAAGTGTTCAAATGCAAGAACCTATGGGGGACATTTCTCATTCACGTTAACCTTTGATCTCAACTTTAGAACTACATGCCATGTTCTAAGTATTCTCAAAGGAAACAAAACTAGCAAAGACAAATGAAGCTCCTTCTTTAGACATCAGATCTGAAAATAGATCAATAATGAAAGCCTACAAATAATCATTTAGACAAATATGTTCCATACAATGTTTTCAGAATGTTTATACCAAAGTAATTCATTGATTATGTCAAAATAATGAAAACATGAAACACTGCTTTCATTAGCTGTCCATTGGTTGAACTTTACTCCCTCTGTTCCTTTTATCTTGATGGTTTGTTAGGTTACATCTGAGATAGCTCATTAACCTGTTGGCAAAAATATCTACACTGGATTCCCACCTGCCTGAGTCTAATCAACTTCTGAAGGCATAGGAATTGAAGGGAAAATGGAGTTAACTGTTTAATTTGTAATGTGCTGAAAATTCAGTACTTTTGTGATAGAGACGGTTTCTATAGGACTCAACACCAAAACTTTCATGAGCTACAAATGAAGAGTGATATAATTCTATGTCCTAGGATGGCCTTAAGGGTTTTGGAAAGCGTCACTTAAAATTCATGAGGCTTCTTTCATGTGTGCCCTCCTTTGTCTTAGGATGCTGGGAGAGTTAGTTGAAGCTCCTTAGGAAACACTCAAGATGAACAGAAGCACAAATCTCAAGTCTAATTAGCAATGCTATTCATCTTTAAGATGAGTGAGCCATGCCCTTTGTAGGGCTTTGACATAGTAAAGCCATGGGATCAATGTCAATCCAAAGGCTGTTTTACTCTGTTCAAATATGGAGCCCAACAAAGGAAAGAATTCTCCCTAGGAAACAGCTGAGACCTTTGTCTCTTCAGAAGTGGGGGAATACGTAGACCAGGACCATTTTTCACAGGAAACATTAGCTGAACAGTTACTTTTTGAAAGCGCAGATTTATTGCGTGGGTTTTGTGTGTTTGGCAAAGTTTTCAATTCATAAAATGAAAAAAAGCTGTCAGCAAAGGCTAAGGAAACTATTTTAGGTTTTAAAAAGGGAACGGCAGAGGCCTGTAATGTCACCCATGCAATAACTGTAGCCAGAGTCAGAAAATACAGTCATTGGAAAGGCCTGGGCATCAACTGAGCTGAGGAGAGGGACCTCAGAGGACAGGGCTTTCAGCTGTCTTTCAGGAACCCCACCACATGGTGATCTAGAGACTAGCCCCAGATCTCTTTATGAAAACAAATAGTTCAGAAATAAGAAAATCACAGATAATATCTAATAACCTCTCACATGAGGAAAATCTTCAGGGGTTATTTAGAGAAAAAAGTAATTAAATTTGTCCACAATTATCATTATGTTAAAGTACGAAAGGGGGCTTGCGGGGGAAATAGTTCTGGATCCATGAGCAGATCAAGCCATCACAGGCTAATTGCTGACATCGTTTGAATTAAAAGCCATCGATTTCATTGGGTTGCCTTACCACCTTTATCAAGGAAACCGCTTACCAAGTGTGCAGTTGCTCAATATTTGGTTGTTATATACGAGAAAAGAACATTCAATTGTCTACAAGTTTCCGTGGATGTGCATGAAGACCAAGTGACTGATAAACATGTAGGTATGTTGTCCCTTTTGTGCCCAGACACTAAATCCCCCAAATCACCAAGAGACCCAGTCCAATGCAAAAGCAAAGAGTCTTTAATTGTATGAGTTAACTCGAGGTCCTCCATCCATCTGACATAGCGGGTGAAGCAAGAAGACCTGGAGCAGCAGTGGGGCAGGGAATATATTGGGGTAGAGCAAGGGGGAGTATCTGGGGGTTCCTCTAGTTGCATAGCAACAGTCTCAGGATAGGCGCACCTCTGGGCTTGAGCAACCTGCCCTTTGTTGATTGGTCAACTGCAGCTGCAGGAAGGTTGCTATGCCTAGAGGACCCTCCCAGGGCATTTGCTATGCTCTGCATTCCACAGTTATCAGTAAAGCACATCCAGAGCCTGCAAGCTAACTTCTGATTGGTTCCTTGCCACATGGAGGGTATCTGGCTTCCTAGTGACTGGGTCAAGGTTGGGGGCTCAGCACATCTTGCTGAGTCAGAGGCCTATGTCTTGCTGAGTCTTCTCTGTAGCCCTTCATGGCTGCCAAAGCAGGAGGCTAGGTGAGGGCCTGGGCACTTCAGGTTCAGGATACTGTCATGGTGCTCCTGGTCTGCATTTATGAACCCAAGATTCCCTACTCTGCCTGTCATGACTGTCCTTTGCTGTATCCCCAGAGGCTGACCCCTATAACCCGTCCCAGGAGCTGCTGCATCTGGTTGGGTCTCCATATGTAAGGGGGTGGGAAGACCTAATGACTTGGCCTTTGTCTCTGCTCCACCTCACAGAAGTCATCTGTAGTCATTCTGTCTGACACATCAGCCCCCTTCCAGGTCACTGACTCTAGGAAACAGCACTCCCTGGACTCAGGGACACAGCTGCCCATGCTCCTGCCTTAAGTTCTGCTGGTGATAATGGCTTTCTGTTGTTGCTAACCCCCCTTCCCCTCCATCCTACCCTTACCTCCCAGGACACTCTCTTGCTTTAAGCTTCTTGGGTTAATCTTTTTTTCTTAACAGGAAGATGGTCCAAATAGTCCTGAGTACACACTCTCTCTCTCTCTCTCTCTCTCTCTCTCTCTCTCTCTCTCTCTCTCTCTCTCTCTCTCTCTCTCTCTCTCTCTCTCTCTCTCTTTCTGTGTGTGTGTGTGTGTCTGTCTGTCTGTCTCTCTCTCTCACACACACATAACATACACACACACACACATAGAACTCCAACTCTTACTCCAACTGTTTCCTTTTTTGGTTTTTCAAGATGGGGTTTCTCTATGTAGCCCTGGCTGTCCTGGAACTTTCTCTGTATCTGTAGACCATGCTGGCCTCGAACTCACAGAGATCTTCCTGTCTTTGCTGGGATTAAAGGTGTGTGCCAACACTGCCCAACTCCAACTGTGTTCTAAACAAATTTGAAAATTACCAAATACCTATGATGAGCAGTTCTTGGCTTTCTTCGGCCATTCTTAACAGAATAAAAACATCTTGTTTCTATTTGCTGTATTTGTTTTTCTCCTGGCTGTAAGAAATCATTCAAGGCAAGAGACAGTCAAGAGGAGGGAGAAAGGCCTGAAGAAAAGGAGAGACCTAGTTCTTTCTAAGATTTCCACCACAGTTATAAATTATTTCTTAGGCAACTGGTTTTGCTTGTGAAATGTGTCAAGGTTTCTCATCTGGAAAGGCAGGGGGAGGAGCCTACGCAGACGTTCAGGACAGGATGCCCTTTCCCATTACTCCCTCTTTTCTCTGTCTTCCACACTAACCAGCATTACCTCATTTGGCATTACTTTTCTCGTGCACAAGTTTGTATGATGTTGGTTTTATGGGTCTGAAGGACAGCAGGGTGAGGGAGAAGTGTATGTACTGTGTAAAGATTCACCAGGGTTGAGTATAACCAATAGTCAGAGGACCAGGAAACCCACCACAGTCAGAAGCACGCCATGCGGATCCCACCTGGAAGGCAGGCAGATTGCTGAGTCGTGATCCTTAAACTGTAATCACATTTTGTTTCAGGAAGTCTGAGCTGGAGGGCACGCACTTAGTCAAAAGCAGTTCTCACCAGAAATTACTTCTTGGAAAGACCTGTTTGGGGGCTTGATTGCTGTGTTCTTCGAGGCAGAGAGTGAGCTGTCTTTTTTTCTCTCCCTCGAAGCTGAGTTTTCGTTTTAGAAAAATACAGAAGAAAGGAGCCCGGGTGGAGGATGGAGAGCCTGGCATGTCGGGCAGATGTAGAATGAGTCCCCTGGAATCTGTATGGGTGATGCTGTTTGGTACAGACTGACAAGTGAGTGATCTCGTCTCTTATCACTTTAATTTCAAGCCTCAGAGGTGCTCAGCTCCGTTGTTCAAAGAGTTTTATTAAAAATCTGTGAGGAGGGAAAAGAAGCGTCCACAGGCCTGTCTGATTTCATTATCCTTGACAGAACACACAAGTGAAACAGAGCCGGCTGAGGCCTGAGATGGCCATTCGGGCTCTGGGGTGAAGCCGAGGTCTTGGAACTTCTCAGTCTTTATGGCAGATGTTCTCATCTGTTGGGATCTCGCCTATAATGAAGACTCTCAGAAAACAGCCATAAACGTAACTCCCTAGTCTTTAAACCACTCGCATTCTAGCCGAGGCAGGCACCTCTGAGTCCCAAACTTTGTGTGTGTTTATTTAGTTAGCAGGGGGTTACTTGGTATGCAACCCAAGGCCTAAGCAAACTAGGCCATTAAGTCATAGCCCCACCCCCAAATCCCAGCCTTGAACTAACTCCTCTTTATGCAGCTTCTATGGTTGCCCCCCTCACTAGCAAAAGTACACTCTCCAACCATTTCCCCTTACATCTGGACCAAGCACAAAGCTGTCACGGAGTGCTCTGGCTTTGATACACAATTTCAGTCTTGTGTTCCACAGAGCCATTTGGATTGCAATTCAGACGCTGTTTGAAGAGCTACAAGCCTGCAGCATTCCTAAATGTAGGCATCTGTCTGATGACACCAGCTGAGATGGCAACTCAATGAGAAAGGCAGACTGGATCCCTTGCTCCATGAAAAGCCTGGTTCATCAGGGTAGCCTGCTCGGGCAACAATCTACTTCTACCCAGACACAGGTCTCTATCTGCAGGAAGGGCTCTCCAGCCTCCAGGGTGGCTCCTTCTGGGACCCTCTGTCTCATACTGGGTCGCCTTGCACAGCCTTAATACATGGGGAGGTGCTTAGTCTTACTGCAACTTGATACACCATGCTTTGTTGATACTCATGGGAGACCTGCCCTTTTCTAAATGGAGATGGAAGAGGAGGGGTTTTAGGGGGGTGTGGTGGGAGAAATGGGGAAGAGGGACTGGGAGGGGAGGATGGGGAGAAGGCTACAACTGGGGTGTAAAATAAATAGATGATTTTTTAAAAAATAAAGCTGTCTATTGGATGTGGTCAAGAGTGTGCTGCCGGAAACCATGGGCAAGAATGTATAAAGGAGATGGTTAAGGGTTCCAGGCTGACCCTCTGTACTCAAACCTAGCTCACCAACTAGCTCCACCACAGCCTTTCTATTAGGATCAGCTGTGAACTCTTTAAAAACTAATGATGCCTAGGTAGAATGGCCAGAACAATAAAAATAGAATCCCATAAGAATCGCTGCTACAAAGCAAAAGTTCTACTTGGGTGTGTGAAATTGCATGAATGTGTGAAGGCTTTAAGGAAAAAGGTACCAAGTTAATGCAGTGGAGTGTTTGTGTATATGTTTCCTAATCTACCTACACTCTTGCCTTGAAAGAAAGAAGTAATGAAGGTACATCCTAGATCCAAGAGTTGTCAACCAAAGGGAAAGGCAGAACTTGCGTGACCCACTACAGAGATAGCTAAGTCTGCTGCTCGCAGCCCAGGGCTCTGTAGCTTCTCTGGGTTCTTTGAAAGCTCCCAGACCTGAACCCAGGGCAACTGGAATTGTCGTGCCCAGGTATTATCTAAGTCCCTGAAGCATCTGCCTTTAGTTCTTTGTTAGTATCATACATATAAAGGAGTGTGGCATGACTTCCCCCTCCATTCCGACAAACCCTTTTACCTGATCTAAGGTCACCATTTAACCTCCCTTAGTCTCCTGCTTATGAGAGTCTTATAAGCAGTCTTAAACTTGGCAAAGGGTTTCAATCAATGAGTCACTCTTATCCAACAGGGACAGGCAGAACACATGGTATACATGGCTGTAGGTGACAGTTCTGTCCCTGTGGGCATGCCGCAGATGCACAAGTGAAATTGTGGGTTGGGCTGGCATTATAGTTCATAGTAAAGCACAGGGCCTGGGGTTGTGTATGCCCAAGCACTGAAATGGAAAGTACAAGTGAGTTAACACACTCACGCACACACGTGCACACACACACACACACACACACACACACACAGATGGGGGCACACCCCTGCAGTAGGCCAGGAGCATGGCAAAGGAAAGAAAAAGACCAGCAGGAGCACACACTGCAGAATGACCCACTTTAACACAGACAGGAATCAAAGGGCTTCATGTGAACTGTGATTTAGGCTGCCGCATCCTCAGCCATGGAAATTACGCTTTTCTTTGAAGAGCTGATGCAGCCCTCTAAATGATACACTCGGGTCTGGAATCCAGTGTTCTGCTTCTCTGCAGGATGGCAGCAGAGACTGGATACACAAGCTAGTGTCTGACTCTCAAGTTACATAACCATACATCAGGCAAAGAGTTTCTTAGAGCATCCCGATGCAAGAAGCTTACTGAGGTTGTTTTCCCGGTTTAAAAAAAAAAGGACGTTTAGTGTGTTAAAAATTAAATACTTCAAGAGAAGGAAAAAGCTATTTTAATGCTAAAGTTTCCTCAGCCTCAAGCCATTGTCACTTCTATTGTCATCCTCATTATTTGGTCCTGGTTAAGGGAATATTGCTGTAGAAACTATAAAAGGAAGGGAAGCCATGGAGTCCCCAGACAACAGCCCTTCAGCTCCCAAGGACCCTTTCAGAGAGGCATCTCCTTCCAAGGGAAGACATGGTGGTTAGATTTTGTGCTAAATTTCAGGAGACTCCCCTCCACCAGCCATGCCACAGTTCACTCTCTCTGGCGAGTAGTCCTTTGAAGGGCTAGACCAAAGAGAACAGAAACGAGAACCTGGAAGGTACTGTGTCTATAGCAGGGAATCAGCCAATTCCCTTCCTCCCCTTGGGTCTTCAGCTGTTTAGGTGTTACTCCTTACCTACTAGCCCCAGAACCTTTCTCTGATCCCTTGAGAAATGCCAGAGGGGGGGCGGGGAGTCCCTGCACTGATAACCCTACCTGAGTTTGGGTCTCAGCTCATGGAATCAAGGTAATTATGGTGTTGTTGTTATTGTTGTTTGGTTTTTGAGGTGGGGGTGTATGTAGCCAGGCTGGCCACTGCACCAGACATGGTTAGGGTCTTCCACAAAACGTATTTCCACTGAACAGAGAGAAATTCCTCCTGTAGTGCAAGTCACTGTGGAGAGACTTAAAGGTGAGCTAGTGTGTTGCCTTAGGAGGTCTTTACCTCTTCTCTGGGAAGGACAGTCTCTACTTAAGAGGCCTGTGAGTCCACCCCTGGACTCGCTGAGGACGTTTTTTTTCCTTGGCACTCACAGAAAGAAGTCAGAGGCAGCGTTGGCAACTGCAGCCACAACAAACAGGCCACAAGCAAGGGCACATGCGCAGTCCTACCTCACATGTGGGAATTCAGGCCAACTCAAATATTTCCAAAACACCTCTCCCAGCCAAAAGCTCAGCCGTGGAGCAGCTAGGGGCAAACATTGCAGTCCTTCACCCCAAGCTGTTTTCACACTGCCCTTTCTGTGAGTGCTGGGGTCAGGCTTACTTAAGGATGACCCCCATGGGTGGTCTCCTCTGAGATAATCATCTATGCACAAAGGGCCCATCCTGTAGCTGTGTAGATGGCTGCAATCAAGTTTTGAGTTTTAAATGATATTCAGTACCATCAAACACTACACATGGGCCTTTGCACAGCGCTGTGTCTGGCTCCAAGTGAGCACTGTAAAATGAGGAATGGGGAGGGAAAAGGGTGAATTTAAGAGGCACAACTGGCCTGGGAATGCTGGAGGCAGGGCACAGTTAGAGGCAATGAGGTCACTCCCAGGCCGTCGCAGGGAACTGGTCTTCCCAGAGGGCATCTTCAAACATCGAACAACACAATGTTCCTTTCAGGTTTTCGAAAGCATTCCCAACGTCTGTGTCTTTGCCTTTTGTTACCATAAATATTCTCGCACTTGTCATATTGTATCCTGTATTCTGCTGCAGTCAACACATTTAAAACTCACTTCACAGTCTAGTGCCTACTGGGGCCTCCTAAACTTAAAGTAGGGTGGGAGTGACCTAGTCCCTCAGTTCTTGGGGTTCTAAGAATGAAAAGGGAGAGGGGACATGGGGCATGGAATGAAGAAAAGAAGCATGCTAAGGCAGGGTTACCAAAGTGCTATGTGATTTGCATGTTGACATATACAGTGGAATGTTGTCTCCCCTGATGGGAGATATACTTCTGTATATATGTTTCTCTTATTGGTTGATGAAAAAAATACTGATTGGCTAATAGCCAGGCAGAAGTATAGGTGGGGCTATCAGATAAGGAGAATGCTGAGTAGAGGGGAGGCAGGGAGAGGCGGCAGAGAGACCCCATGCAGCCCAAGGAGTAACATGCTGCATTATAGGTAAGCCACAACATCGTGGCAATACATAGATTAATTGAAATGGGTTAATAATTAAGACAGAGTTAGCCAGAAGGAAGCCCTAGTCATCTGCCAACAGTTTAATAAAAAGCAGTTGTGGGACGAGGTGGGAAAGAAATTCCAACAACACCCCCTCCCAAGCTACCACGTAATAAGATTTTTCTATGCACAGGACACTGAAGGAATTCTGTGAACACATGCCAATACCCTCTCATCCTGGATAGTGTGGTTAGTTCCCAAGTCTTGAGTTCACTTTAATGATGAATAAATATATTTTGGAGACAGCCTCAGATTTTCATCTTCCTGGCTGGAAGTTTACATTTGAATGGGAGATGCCTCATGATGTTGACACTGAATGCCCTCTGACTTCCAGGCAAGAAACCTTTTGGGTGGTGGCTAATAAGCCACCCACCCCGGAACTAGAGCTTTCCTGTCACCTGCCTGACCTGGTGCTGGTACTAAACCCTGGTCCTCTACACGAGCAGCCAGTGCTCTTAACTACTGAGCTATCTCTCCAGCGCCTCAGATTTCTTTTAGAATCTAAAGAACCTAGATGTTGATCTCAAAGTAGGCGTAATCTTAGTGGGATTGTAAAACATGCAAGGATGTATTTTAGACAACTAGTGGAATGGGTGGATATGCTGTGAGAACTTGAGCACAGATACCTTTCTGTCATCTTGGTCTTTATGGGTGGACGCTTTGGATTCGAATCCTGAATCTCCTGATGACAGTTGTGTCACCCAGGGTCTTTCTTAGCATGAACTTGTTTACCCTGCACGAAAAAGAGGCAAGTGGGCCGGGAGACAGCTCAGAAAGTAAGGTGACTGCTATGCAAGTATGGGGACCTGAGTTGGAGGCCCAGAACCCACGTGAAAACTGGGCATGATGGTGTGTGCTTGTAATACCAGAGCTGGGGAAGGGGAGACCTGAAGATTCCCGACCGACTGCCTAGCCAGCCTTACTGAGGCCATGAGTTGCAGGCCACTGAGAGGCCCTGTCCCAAAAAACAAAGTGAATGGTGTTGACGAATAACATCTAGGGTTGGCTTCTGGCCTAAACAGGAACGCATGCACACACACAAACATATATTCACATCCAGGGAACCCAACGCCCTCTTCTGGCCTTTATAGGCACCTGCACTCAGGGTACAATTCCTGCCACCACCACCCAAATAAATAAAAATTAAAAAATAAATCTATAAAAAATATAAAAGAGGAATTCTGTTACCAATTATTACATTAATGGTGGTAGAAACATGAATTTACTAAAATTTAAAAAAAAAAAAGAGCAGAATTTGTCTTCCCCTATTCCCAGCGTAAAGGTCATTGTTAGGTGGCAAGTTCCAGGTTGGCCTCAAGCTGCAAAGGAGAAAAATATCACAGAGAGAGGCTAATTAACTTTCTGAAATAGCTCCATGGAGAATGAAGGGGGCAGCGGAAGTCGCCAAGAGCCTTCGGAAAGTGTCAGTGGGAAATGAGCCTGCAAACCGCTAATGTAAATCTAGTTTAGCTCCCAAAGGCCCAGATTCATATAACTTCAGAGGCTCTGCTCTTTGATCTCTCTGCCCCTCCCCCTGGGCTTGGAACATTACAGTGGCTGGAGGGCAGGAGTCACAGCAGCTCAGTCCCACGCCAGGGAGCAGAAGAGCAATGGCTCTGAGCAATGGGGATCCAGTAAGAAAAAAATCCGAGAAATCCTTTAAGCAATGACCCCGAGGCAGAAACACCACGGGCTGGGGTATTCAAAGGTTTAGATATTCCAGTCAGCTTGCAGAAGCTGTCTTAGGCAGAAACCTCGAAGGAAGCTGAGTGGAAAAGCCACACTGCTTTCCTTCTGACACTGCTGCCTTCTCCACACCATCTCCTTCCGACAAGTTTGCTTCCTGTGTGTGTGCCGGCCCAAACATCTTCCCTGTCCTTAAGCTACCCTTTGCAGTCTTTATCCAGGTGTACAGCCGCGAGTATCCTGGCAAGAGGTGGCCTCCAGACCCCCACCTCCCCTCGTGGGACTATCTGCACATAGTATGCAGAGAAGTAACGCAAACACATTAAAATTAGTATTAGGTAATCCTCAACAATGTGTACCACCAGGCTTTGGTTCTTTGCTCCATTTATACAATACATGCCATCCTCTGAGAGCTGACTGGAGAGGCACATGCTTTTCAACATCTGTCTGGCACCATTTCTGGCTATCATCTCCTGCCAAAGGCAGGGCCTCGCCTTTGGAAACCGTTTTCTTCCCCAGACCTGTGTCCCAGCCAGCAGGGTCATAGCCAGCGGAACACATCTGTGCTTATGACCAGGGCATCCTCCCAAACGCTGCTTCTGTGGAGGCCACTGCTCCTGCATGTGGAGGAAGCTAAAGCCCGCCACTGACTCACCAAAATGTGATTTGCAGACATCCAGGGCCCGATGCTGTGGCTGCTGTTTGAAAGAAAAAGAAATCGCATCTAATTGCAGTCACCATCTGCCCGCAACGTTGACTCTCTTCCATGTGCCAGCTTGAAACTGCCACTGCAGCCCCAGGTCTCCCTGGCCTTTATGGCAGATATGACCCCAGCTTTCTCTTTTAACGATTTAAATCACCGACAACCATGATCCTAGACTGGGCATCACCACAAGCATAGTTGCCATTTTCAAAGCACTACAGTTGTCACTTCCAGATGTCTGTGGTGAAGAACATGAAAGCAGAGGTTCTGGGGCTGTGGATGTAGTTCGGTTGAGAGAGTGCCTGCCTACCATTCCTACAGCTCTGGGTTCAATCCCCAGCGTGGATGAAGGATGAACCTGCCATGATGATGCTCACCTGTAATCCCAGCATTCGTAAGACAGAAGCCAGAAGATCAGGCATTCAAGGTCATCCGTGTCAGCATAGGGAGTTTGAGACCAGCCTAGGCTAATGGGGGAAGGGGACCAGAAATTTATATATGAGAACTGAAGAAATTTACAGAATTTTTTATACATTTTAGAATGACTGGCTAGATTGAAAAGGAAAACAGCATGTTGTCAATGAAAATAATAAAACCATTTCTGTTTAATATTTCTGGAGAACAATTATATGGAAGAAAAGGAAACGCCCTTAAAAAAGTGCTAAAACCTGTAGAAATTCAAACCTATCTGAGGATATATAAAAATTAGCCCATAGTCTCTGAGAAGAAATGAGATGATGAACAATGTAGTGATCGTATTATTTGGGATATTTAACAAAGTAAATCTAGCTTCTTGGAGCAGATGTCTAACAACACAAATGCTCAGTTTTGTTAGTAAGTATCTTAGCAGATGGAATCAATAGATATTTTTAAATTTAATGTTGTCCTAGATATAGGCTCCTGGTAGCCCAGTTAGTTGTCTATATTTATTATTCATTGTTTCTTGATTATCAAGAAAATTATCAAACCATAATAGTTTTTGTTTTAGTCAGCACTATCTAGAGAGACAAGACTGACAGTATTTATAGACAAATATTCGGTCCTGGAGTCTGAGACATCCCAGACAGACTGTCTGAAGATTAGCTAACTAGCAAAGCTGCTAGCATAGCTCAGTCCAAGTCTGGAGATGTCACAACCATGGAAGATATTAGTGCAGTGGTTCTCAACTTGTGGGCCTTAACCCCTTTGGGGTGGTGTCACATATCGGATATCCTGCATATCAGATATTTACACTACGATTCATAACAGTAGTAAAATTACAGTTGTGAAGTAACAACAAAATAATTTTATGCTTGGGGCTCACCACTGCATGAGGAACTGTATTAAAGGGTCCCAGCATGAGGAAGGTTGAGAACCACTGTATTAGTGTAACTCTCAGGTAGAAGTCCCGAAGGCCTGATAGGCAGAACAGGGCAGTTCACTGATGCAAATCTCATAGGAGTACAAGTACCTGAGAGTCTATACTTCTGATGCCGGCAATCAGAAAAACTAGTGGAAAAAGCAGGAAGTCACCACTCCTCCATCTCTGTATCAAACCTGGACCACCAGTTGATTAAATGGTGTCTGCCTACACTGAGAACAGATCTTTCCACTCCATCCACTAGACTGACATACTAGGCCCTCTGGAAACACACTTTGCAGCATACCTGGGAAAGCCCAGTCATTCTAATCAAATGACAAGCCAACTGTGGCCCCTATCAGCTGTAACTTGGTGGGCTCAGTGCTTATGGGGATATGAGAACAATGAATGCTTACCCTGGGTGTCCCTTAATTTAGTCAAGCTGACATCCCTCTGGCATAACAACAGGCAGGGTCTCAATGGTTTAAATGTGATGGGATAGTTTTGGGAGTTAATCCAGCTTTCCCTTCAGGAGCAGCTGAATAGACAGAGGTACAAAGTAAAAGGGACATAAAATATACCTATTAGATTCAGCCAACCAGGGGCCAGAGGGTTCCACTGTGGAAACACAGGAATCAGGGAGCAACTAAGTTGTGGAGAAAGTAAGTCTACATTTCTAATCACATAACAACACAGTGCTAGGAACTTCACAGATTTTTTTCTTCCAGTCCTCAAAACCAGCCAAAAAGACAGTGTCTTAGGGTTTCTATTGCTGTGAAGAGACACCATGACTATGGCAACTCTTACAAAGGAAAATATTTAATTGGGGTGTTTTTACAGTTTCAGCGGTTTAATGCATTATCATCAAGGTGGGACATGGTGGTGTGCTGGAGAAAGAGCTGAGAGTTCTACATCTTGATCCACAGGCAGCAGGAAGTGAACTGTCACTGGGTGTAGCTTGAGCATAGGAGACCTCAAAGCTCATCTCCACAGTGACACATTTCCTCCAACAAGGCCACACCTACTGCAACAAAGCCACTCCCTATGGGGGTCATTTTCTTTCAAATCACCATAGACAGATACAGTGTTCATGGTTCTCTTCCTTAGCTGGTTAAACTGAAGTTTAGAAATGATAATCTTACCAAGTGGAAGATGAACTAAAGCTCACCGTTAAAAAAAAATTCTTCAGTCCTGTGTATGCAGGTGCTTGTGCACAGGTACGTGTTTGCATATGGAGGCCAATGTTCAGTGTCAGGGGGCTTAATCAGTTGCTCTTCACAATGCATTTTATTCTCCATTTCAGTGACTATATTTTATTAAAATGTAACCACACAATTTCTGTTAAGAGAAGCTTTTTCTTTGCTAGCCGCTTTGGTTTATCACCCGCCAGCCGCCTGGGCTCTGCTGCTTTGTAGTCCCCAAATAAACACACAAGACGCTGTATTAATTATGAAGCTGTTGGCCTTGCTTGTTTCTTACTGGCTAGCTCTGACTTAAGTAATTACCCCATAATTGTTAATCTAAGTATGTCTCTTACCGGAGAGGTTTCCGGGCTTCCTACCCCAATGGCGTTACATCTCGACTCTCTTGTGTTTCTCGTTCCCAGAGTTCTCCTGGACTCCTAATCCCTCCTATCTTGGTTCCCTATAGGCTCAACAGTACTTTATTGACATAAGACTTCCCCAACATCTTTCTCCTTCTTCTTGTGCTCCTTCTAACCCTTTCCATGGCCCCCATTCCTTTTCAAATTCTTGTCTTATTCTTTAATTATTATTGTTACACACACACATATAGATGCAACCTGCTGAGCTCATTTAGTGCTGTGTGTGTGTGTGTGTGTGTGTGTGTGTGTACATGCATGCATTTGTGTGTGGTACATGTATTTTAAGGCTGAACATTTGAGATATGATAACCATTATGGGGTTTCAACCGCAGGAAAGACAAATTCTCCCTCTCAACAGTCTGTAGCTCTTCATCTAGGGGTGGGGATCCATCAGATTCCCCCCATCCACACTGGCATGCATATTGATTATACTAGACAGATCTGAGTGTCTCTTCCTTGCCAGCCCTGGGATTCCAGATGCACATTGGCATGCCTTAGTTTACTTAGTGCTGGGTATTCAAATTCATACTGTCATGTATGCAAACACTTTCCCCAGCCTCCATGTAATGTGATTTGATTCTTAACATTCAGCCCACTCCTTCCTCACTGGATACCTTCAATAAAATCTGAAATAGCCCTAATGAGTCTTAGGCAATCATTGTATTTTAGTCACCATGGTGGTTCAGAAACATAAATTTGTAGCATCTTTAACTGAAATTGCCAGGCAAGAGGAACATATAACTTAAGTTGGTCCAAACAACTGCATAGGAAGAACTTGGGTTCCAAAGGTCAGGGAGAAGACTCTTTCCCCTAGCAGTGATAAAGAGTAGCTAGTACATTGCTATCCATGCCACTAATAGCACATTGTAACCGCGGATGAACTCTTCTTGGTAGGTGGCTGTGCAGAGACAGAAAATGGAACCTGAGCTGTTGACGACCTCATTAGACAGCAGGAGCACCAGAGCTCCAGGATGTCTTGACTCGAGACTTCATCTCCTATGAGTCCATAAATATCCTGTTTAATTAGCTACAAGTTGGGTAACCATTTGCTACAACTGAAAAACACCCTAATTAAAACATACAAATCCGGTGAATCCTCCTCAGACCAAGGAGGGAGAATGGATCATTCCTAATAGATAATCTCCCATGTGCGAAGAGAACCTTAATGTGCGCCATTTCTACAAATGAGAGGGTTGAATTCCAGGAAGCTTAAGTAATCTGAGGTGACACAGCTGGAGGTTGATAAAGTTGAAAGTTGTACCTGGGAGTGTCTGTGTTTTCCTGTGCACATACTGAAAATTTCAGCCAATCATGACTGGTATACAGATCATGTTCCAGTCTCAGGCAAAATCTAGGCAAGGGCCCTTTAAAGACAGTCCAATAAGCAGTCTGACATTCCCAACAGAGTGCCCTTTGTCACATCAAGGAACTTGTAAGCTGGGTGGGGAAAGTCCCTGGTGTGTTAGGTAGGCTACCATGACAGAGCAGAAGGCTGTAACTGAAAGAGTAGTCCCAGGCACATTGGAATCTGGAGAAGAAGCCAAAGCATGACTCTCAAACTACAAGCTAAGGTCAGGTGAGGCTACTGACAACCCTTCTTGCCCTGGTCAGGCCTGCTGGCACTGTTATCAGTGGGCATCGCAGAAGCTCAACCCAAGCAGCTAAAAGGAACACACAAATGTGGTCAAATAAATAAACAGGGGGAAAGGAATTCATTTGTGATTGGAACAAAGTAACTCCACAACAGGGTTTATCTGGAAAGAAAAGCTTTTGCTTGTCAACATGGTAACATCTTGTAACAGTGGTTATAGTAGCTGTGTATAATGATTTTTATGCACAAAATATTCTTTTTCTAAAACTGGTGAGCACTCCTGAAACCTAAAAGCTCTTATTGAGATTTTCACATGTGCAACAGAAAACAAACTTTTGGATTCCGTGGGAATATTTGCCCATCTCTACCTCTGCCGGTGCTGGTTCCTATGGGTAAGGATACTGGACACTGAACTGTCCTGGGATTGCCCCTCATATGACTCTCCCTTGCACAGACAATCTGGGTGACCGCATCCTGGTCCACCTGGTTCCATTCATTCTTCTCCCACATTGGTCTCAGACTTTTTGATGGGGGACGTCCTTCTGTATATATGTTTCTCTTATTGGTTGATGAATAAAACACTGATTGGCCAATAGAGGCAGGAAGATAGGTGGGGCTAGGAGACGAAGAGAATTCTGGGGAGAGAGGTAAGAGAAGCAGTGACGAGAGATGCCATGTAGAGACTGGGAAGATAAGATGTGCTAGGTGTTCTCTGGTAAAATAAGGCCATGTAGAAATACATAGACTAGTAGTTATGGGTTAATAATTAAGAGAGAGTTAGCCAGTAAGGAGCCCTAGTCAGCCATCAGCCAACAGATTTATAATTAATACATATCTCTATGTGTTTATTTGGGGCTAAGCAGCTGCAGGACCAGCTGGAAAGAAACTCCAGCAGCAAATTTTGCTTCAAACATGAGCAGGAATTCAGGGTCTGCTGCTGACTTGCTGACTGTTATGTCCAGGAGGAACTACTGAACCAGTGTTTATCACCCAGAAAAATAGGATATTAGTGTCAGCCTCGTGACTTTAATGGGAACACATGTATCAAATGTGATGCAGAATGCAAATACATATGTTGTAGTTCTAATTCTTATTAATATGATTGATTAATTAATAATAGTATTCCACCAGGTGTCTATTGTAGAAAAAGACATCCCTCATGTGCACTATTTCCCGTTCCAAACCTGTCTCAGTCCCTTCTTACAGGAGAAGGAACTTGCTAGCAGATTCCTGTGTGAAGAATACTCTTTAACAAATATTTTCTAATGAGCAGGGACTACATTTTGCCAATTGAACCCCCCCCCACACACATGTCTTTCTGCTTTTGAAGATTCTGCTACTCATGGCAGATAGACAGCTTGGGAGAGTTTCACTCTAAAGAATTGGTTTAAATATAGCATTTCACAAACTGATTGGACCCCAGAGTCCCTTTTCTTCAGATAATTGCTATCCTATTACTATGTTCCATGGACTATATGCTGGGAATTTTTATATTAGGACTGGAAGCAGGGAACATTGAGAAGGGAGAGAGTAGGTGTGACAGAAACGGTGACACTGAGGAGATGGACTGTGGGAGTGAGTTCTGGGAAGTAGAATCGCCATCCTAAGGGTCTAGGGCTGGGACGCGGGGGTGAATATTCTCTTTCAGTCCAAATGGAGGAGTGTGAAGAAAGGAGGAGACGAACGAAGGTGGCAGAAAACGAAAACCTTCATGACAACACCAAGCACGTAGCAAACGATGATGTGAGAGGTGTAGAGACGGATGGCTGCTCCTGCACCGCAGAGAGAATGAAACCAGCATCGAGAAGAACTACACAGGGAGAAGGATGGGTGGGCAAGGGGGACAATGGGATAGATGGTGGAGAAGCTACATCTGCGCAAAAGCTCATCAAGGTGAAGGGGGTGGGGAAGATTCCAGATGGCTCCACCACTCAGAGGCTGCCTCATCTGTCAAAACATCAGCTTCCTACTTGAGAAAAGAAATGAATGATAAATAAATATGTTAGAAATCTCCCATTATGACAATAAACAGTAAATTTATTAAGGACAAGAATAAAACAGCAAAGTTATTAATTGATATCCATGATGCATTTCTGAAGCAAATATGACATTGAGGTTCTTGCAAACGGTTTGAGAATATGGGGACTAGAGAGATGGTTAAGTAGTTAAGAGCATTTGCTGCTCTTTCAGAGGACTAGAGTTCAGTTCCCAGCACCTATGTCAAGTAGTTTACAACTGCATGTTGCTCCATCTCCAGGGGACCAGATGACCTTTGCTAGACTCCACAGGTGCCCACACTCATAGAAATGTACTCTCTCTCTCTCTCTCTCTCTCTCTCTCTCTCTCTCTCTCTCTCTCTCTCTCTCTCGATATATATATATGTATATATATATATATCACACACACACACACTCGAATAAATAAAAATAAAATCTTTTCAAAAATGTGCTTAAGGATTGCTCCAAGCTTGTCTTCAAGCGTGATGACCTGAATTCTATACCAAGAAGCTATCCACCAGCAGAGAAAACCAAGGCCTTCAAGTTGTCTTCTGAATATACACATGTTTGCACACACATGACACACATGAATGACTGATGATTGATACAGAGGGAGATAGATGATAGATAGATAGATGGTAGATAGATGTTAGAGAGATAGATGATGGATAGGTGAGAGATGTATAGATAGATAATAGAGAGATAGATGATTAATAAAGAGATAGATGATTGATAGATGATAGAAAGATAGATAGAAAGAAAGAAAGATAGATAGATAGATTTTGGATAGGTGAGAGATGCTAGGTAGATGACAGAGAGATAGATGATAGATAGAGAGATAGATGATAGAGACAGAGAGATGGTAGATAGATAGATAGACAGATAGAATAAATGAATAAAATGCAGAAAATGATGAACAATTTGTCTTCAGTGAAGGAAGACATAAAAAATATGTCCATAGCACCTTGGAAACAACCCCAAGAGCTTTGAACTCTGTTCCTACTGGAGCCCTAGAGCTGGCTGCACTTCCCCCTTCATCGTCCTCTCTCCCACCATACCCCCACATCTCTAGCTCCCCAGCTCGTTTCATCCTCTTCTCCCTTTCGGCTTTTTGTTTTGGCATAGGTTCCCCTTTCTGTATCCACTTATTCATTCTTCCTCTGGCAAATATCTACTGAGTTCCCACAATGCCCTGGGCTTCCTTTGAGGAGACATTCAAAGAGTCTATTCATCTCTACAGCTATTGAAATGAGATTTGTTTTCTGTTCTCAGTTATGATAAAGTTCATAGTTTTCTGGTTTGCATATTGGAAAAATCAATAATGTTTTTAATGCCTCAGGGGAAACAAAAAAATCAGACTTGAGAATTGGTTGTAAGTCACAGTAAATGCACCTGATTTTATTTGCTAGTGTGTTTCATATTCTGTCACTTTTTTGACAGGTGAAATGTGTTCCTATATTGTTAGCTTAGGATTTATTCACAACTTTGTCATAACATAGAACAATGGAGTGCTGGTTTTTTTTCTTTTTAGTTGTCCACTCCAATCGGAGGGTTCATATAAGTCAGTGAAAGTTTCCGCAGATGAAGAGGCCAGAGGAAGCATCATGTAGGAACAGAAAACTAATAAAGGACCCGTGTAGCAGTCCAATCTCTGTTACTGTTAAGAGACTCTTATGGCAGGGTAAATTATTTGTGGGTATTCCTGTGTCTGAGATGGAGGGGTATACATAGGATATGTGCACATGTACATATGCAGTTGTATGCACCTGTGTACTTGAGGCCCAAGAAGGCCGGAAACTCTCCTCAATCATTCTCTGCCCTCAAGTCCAATCTCTCTCTCTGAGCCTGAAACTTGTGTTTCTTTTTTTTTTAACTAGACTGGCAGCCAACAAGCCCTACAAATATTTCTGTCTCTTGTCTTCCTCAGACCTGGGACTACTGGTGTTCACATGACTATACCTGGATTGCCATGTGGGCATGAACTCTGGTCTTTATGTTTGTGCAGCAAATGCTCTTAATAAATGAGCCATCTCTCTCCAGCCTCTACTTTAAAAATATTATTTTACTTCTCTACCTTCTGGAATGTCAAGGCAGTGGGCTAGACCTGGTAATGTCCTTCTTACTGATGCTAACAGTGTCCCAAGGCATACGGCATCGCATAGCAAGTGATGGAGACCTGTCTTAAATATGCTTATTTCTTCTGGTTTCTCCTCCGTTTCTTACCACTCAGAATCAGTTGTGGGAACTCCACCTTGATGGCCTTTCCTAATCCTGACCACTTCCCACAGGCCCTGCTTCTAAGTATCATAGTCAGACTGACTCTCTCCCCTCTTAATACTCATACTAGAGACTAAATTTCAACACATGCACCCCTGCTAGACACACTCAGACTATTTTCACACTACAGTAACTGCAATATGAATATTTTTGCTTTGGGGTTAGAGGTCACAGAGTCTCCATTGAAGTTTGTAAACTCTGCCATTGTAGGACATAAACAATGGTAAGAAGTTATCTTGATCGTGTTCCTGCACAACTATTAATATACTAATATTATTAGTAGTGATAGTTTTTGTTTTGTTTTCTATGGCTTTGATGGTTTCTTTAATGTAAGATCTTGATATGCAGGCCAGGCTAACCTTGAACTTTGACCCTTCTGCCTCAACCTCCTGAGACAGAATAAGCATATAAGTATTTGAGTATATAGCTTACACAAATTAGCTATACTGAATCCTGAAATATAAATTTTGTATGATGTTTCCATGTCAGCAAATATTGTAGATTGTTGGTGTTTTCCTAGTCACTTAAAAATGCTGCAGCCATTCTTAGCTCATATGCTATAGAGTGGTGGTTCTCAACTGTCCTAACGCTGTGACCCTTTAATACAGCTCCTTGTGCTGCGATGACTCCCAACCATAAAATTTTCATTGCTACTTAATAACTGTAAATTTTGCTATTGTTATGAATTGTAATGTAAATACCTATATGCAGGATATCTGATATGTCACCCCTATGAAAGGCTCACTGGACCCCAAAAGGAAAGGGCACATGCTCAGAGTGTTGCCAGAAAGTGGTTGTCTAAGTATTTCCGTGCTAGGAGGAAAAGAAACAATCGGTGGTATAGAGCTGAGTATCGCGGGATTTCTACCTTGTCAGCTAAGAATAGGAAAAATCTCAACCTCATATGGCTGATATATAAAGACTAAGTTATATGAGAAGACTAAGGAAACAGAGATTCTGGTAGACGAGGTTCTGCCAAAGGAACCTGTTGGTAGAAAGAAGGAAAAAAATAAAACTGGCAACAGTTGACCCCTTCCTGGAATATAACCAGTGCTTAATGATAGAAGCCTCCTATCATTACCATGTTCATTGTTATCACTCAAAGAATAGCTAAAATGAATAGAAAATAACTAATGTCCACAACAGGTTCAGAGGCAAAAATACAGAAAATGAAAGTGAAAAGTAGTGAGAGGGAGAGAAGAAAAACTACAAAAGCCCACAATTCCAGAACCTTCCTCTGGCGCTGATCTCTCAAACTCTCCCTCTCCCCTCTCTCTTTCTCTTTCTCTCTCTCATGTATGACAGTCTGCTGGGATCTCAAAGTGAGCATGGCCAAAATGAACTTATTTGTCTCTTCTAATCTTGCCTCCCCACCACTTTCCATGTGTTAAGAGTAGGCGCTGGTGAGCCTGTTGATGGCCCAGTTTTGTGAGGATCTCCCGCAGGTTTTCAACCCATTCTTTTTTTGTTGTTTCTGTTTCTGGTTTTGTTTTTGTTTTTCCAGACATGGTTTCTCTGTGACTTTGGAGGCTGTCCTAGAACTAGCTCTTGTAGACCATGCTGGTCTTGAACTCACAGAGATGCTCCTGCCTCTGCCTCCTGAGTGCTGGGATTAAAGGCGTGCGCCACCACCGCCTGGCCTTTTCAACCCATTCTTACAAAGAGAGAAATTATTTTACTCAAGGTTGATAGAATACAAATGTACTATTGTATGAGTAAATCCTTCTAATTCTAAATCACTTATTGCCACATATTTTCCAAGTTTCCTAAACTGGAAGACAAGCCCATTTATGCCCATGGGGCTCAGAGTTGCAGCTCTATTCTCTCCCAATTTCATTCCCTCTCTGTCTCACAGGTACCTGAGGTTACAAAAGCAAGAAGACATTCACCAGCCATTTTTGCTAGCTCCTACACTTAAATAATAATGAATTTTAGGTTGCTTGATACCCTAATAGTTATTTACCATTCTAGCCATTAAAATAAAATTTGTAAGTTTTTGGTAGCTGGGCTTAAACCCAACTATATCAGGGGAAAATCAGGAATTGTTAAATATTATTTTCATTCTCAGATGTCATTTATCTCACATCAGATCATCTCCCCAGGGATATCTCACACTTTATAGGAACTAAAGATTTTAAAATATAAGGTTTTTGGCCCGGCTAGGTCCTGCCACCCTTCTCTGCCCCAAAGAAGCACGCAGATGCTACAGAGTTGTGAAGCTGTTGGCCAGTGACTATGGTTTCTTATTGGCTATCTCTGTCTTAATTATTAACTAATTTATATCAATCTAAGTATTTCCACATGATCTTCTCTTACCAGAGAAAGGTCTGGGGACCTGTTACTCCTCTGGCATCCTACATATCCACTGCTCAGCTACTCTGCAGAGAAGAGAGCAATTTCCTGTTTGTCCCCTGTTTATATCCTGATTCTGCCCAGCTATGTCACTGTCTGTATGTACAAATTTCCAGACCTCTATGGTTAGCTAGTGGCAGTTTCTGCCCAGCTACATTACTTACATGATGACTCTTCTCTGCCTACACTTCCCAGAATCCTCCTTGTCACCTAGTCCTACCTATCATCCTGCCTGGCCAATCAGTGTTTTATTCATCAACCAATAAGACAAACATATACACAGAAGAACATTCCCCATCAAAATACAATATCCAAAATATTAGAATGTCATGATCCACATTTTATTTTTTAAAAAATCTTCCTATGAAAATCTAAATAACAAGAATATGCTATCAAAATAGCCTGTAGCTCGTTCTTCATTCTGATGACCTCAGCCCCTCATGTGAATCCATCATCCCTCTAGAATAAAACTTCAATTTCCAGGTGCTACCAATAATGCTGTCTGTGTTTCAGGGCCATGGGAAGGGATGCTATTGCTAGGCTACATGGCAGAGTTGCTACTCATATGAGAAAGTGATGACTCTGGGGGAAGCCAGTTAAATCTTCCACCTGAATCCACAAAGCAAAAACTTTCTGTACTTTATTTGATTCTCTAAAAGACAAGCTGCCAGCAACACTAAAGCAGGTGCTTAGTTTTCACGTCAGTTTGCATTAATGTTGTCCAGGTAATGGGTAGAGGGAAATTTCCCAACCATCGCTGAATTGTTCACGGCACCTTGCATGGTCCTCATTATTTATTCCTCTCAGCAACTCCCATTCTACAGATGCATAAACTAACGCTAAGGGTTTAAGACGTGTCTTAGTTTCTTGTCTTGAGCTGTTATAAAAATCAGTGACAAAAGCAACTTAAGGGACAGTGGGCTTATTGTAGCTTACGGTCCGGCACAGTCCATCATGGTGGGGAGCCTGTAGCAGCTGGTCACATCACACCCACAATCTAGAAATAGGCAGGAATGAATGCATGCATGTGCCCAGCTCACTTTTCCCATCATGTACAGTCTAGGATCCCCTGTCTAAGAAAGGTTCTGCTCACAATTAAAACGGTTCTTCTCATATCCACTAATGTGCTTGAGGAAATCTCCCACAAGCATTGCCAGAGGCCCATGGCCTCCTCTAAAGTCATCTAGCTCTCCCAGCATTTGTATCAGAATATAACTGAGCTGTATATCTGATTACAATCTTGCTTAATATCCTAGAAGAACAAAAGAAATAATAATTGAAATAGCTTATATCTTGAGATCAGTCATGTATAATTTGCAGTTTATTAAAATATGTAAATATTTACACAAATGCAAATATCACATACGCATATCGCACATTACTTATATGTGTACTTAACATACATTTTTTTCTTGTTACAAGTTCAGTATTTTGATTCAAGCTTTAACACTGCCATTGGTATTTGTCCTTGGGAAATTGCTTCAAGTTTCTGCCCACTTTCATTTTTCTCATGTGTGATGGAGATAATAATGGGATTTATTCGACTAGCTGGTTATTGCAGCAATTAAATGAGATAATTCTCGGAAGTGTGATAAAATTATAAATAATTTTACCAGCTGGTACCAGAGTTATACTAGGAGACAAGACTGTCTGTGTAGGAAGATAATTTGCAGGCTGTTTGGGCTGGGTTTGGAGAGCAAGGTTGGAGCAAAGAGAGGTAAGGATGGGAATTGATATGCTTGCAATCCTGTGTGCAGGGAACAAACACAACCTGGGGACAGCAGGTACAGTCAGAGAGGAAAGGGAATAAGAACAGTAGGAAGGAAGCTGGGCCTGCAGTGCATAGGTTGCTAGAGGGAAAAAAATCCAGGAGAGAGGAGATCACAGAATTGCAGCCCAGACAGGAGCGTCTGTCATCCACCCACTGTTGGGTTTGCTGTTTTCTGTGGAACACAGTTTCTCCATTGCTACAGAAAAATATGTGTTACCAACAGTGAGCGACTATAAGAGGGACGGTAGGGGAAGGGGCCTGTCTTCTGATCTGTGTTGGGAGGACAGGAGGGCATCAGCCACAGGTGAGACAGTAACTGAGGCAGAGCCATGTAAATTCAGAAGCATCCCATAGTTCATAGACTCTAAGGCAGTCCTTATCAGTTTTAATCACATCTTCAAGATTAACTAGCATCATGATTACCTATTCATTCAATCAACATTAATTGAGTGTTTACTGCGTCCCAGGATGTCTTACAGTATTGAACTTAAAGTGAGCTTCAGTAAGTCAGTCATCCTATTTCTGAATTGTACTTGCCAGTTTGGGAATATAGCAAGGGCAAGAAATAAGGGAAAAAGGAGCAACACAGCTGCAGGTAGCTGAGAGTGCTGTGAGAAAATTAGGCAGAGCATGCATTGTGAGTCCTTCATTGGGGGAGGTTTGAGCAGAGGTGGGGTGCTAACTTAGAGTGGGGGCCTAGAGAGCGGTTTGTTCCGCAGCTTTCTGGTGAGGGCGTGAAGGACTGGGAAGGGGAAGGCACTATTTGAAGGAATATAGGAGTCAGCACCCAGACTGCCAGGCAGACAAGGCAAGAAGCCATAAATAAACAAGATGGAACATGTTCAGCTTTGCTGTTAGTCAGGACAAGACCTGGCAGATGTCCATCTCCCTAGGAAGAGGGCCTTTCAAAGGACCTACCTGAACATCAGCTGTGGGCCGATCATCCCATTTTTCCCTTTCTAACTTGAGTTGACCAATCAGAAATGATTGGAGGACATATCCTAGGTCACTTAAAACCCCCAGCTCTGCAGGAAAAAATTAATTTTAATTTCTGGATCCCCTTGTTCTGCATATATGTGTGCATGCATATATGTGCATGTGGTGTGCATTTCTCTGATTCCAATGACAGAGAAAATGAACCTTATCAAGACCCTGTTAATCCCATAGGAAGAGAATAAGACCACTATCATAATTTAAAGCCACATTTGAAGCAAGCTTTAATTAAATACTGGCCAGGTGGATGGACTCTGGCCAGGTCCATTTCCAGGTTTCCAGAAAACGGCCGCTATGAACAAAAGTTTCTGTCCCACCTGGTCCCACATCTGTTTAGTCACAAATAAACACACAAAAGCTTATATTAATTATAAACTGTTTGGCCAATGGCTCAGGCTTCTTATTGGCTAGCTCTCTCTTAAGTATTAATGCATTTTTATTAATCTATGTCTCTCCATGTGGCTTTGTCTTATCAGAGAATGCCTGGACCTCTTTCTCCCTTGGCAGCTACATGGCATATTTCTCTACTCACTTTCTGCATTCCTCTTCCCAGCACTCTCCTAGTCTGGTAGCCCCACCTATACTTCCTGTCTGGCTACATTCTGCCTGTCCATTGGCTGAAACAGCTTTATTCTTCAACCAATAAAGGAAACATATATTTACAGCACACGAAGGACATCTCCCATCAGACACCAATAGGGGTTTAGAGTGGTTTAAGTATTTCCCATCAGGTCCAATCAGAGACAAACATACATCCTGATGTACCTCTGGCCTACATCCAATCATTAGTAAGTATACATCCTGACATATTTCCTGCCTGTGACCCTCCCACCCACATGTGATCGAGCAGAGGAGTCAAACAAACTTGTTTAGGGGAGTGCAAACATGTGGCTTGTTATCTCCCATAAACAATAGCCTCCAGCATTTCAGGAACTGTCTGTCCTTTAGCAAGGGGCTTGTGGATCAGAGGCATTTCTATTTCATGGATCTCTTAGGCATAGTAAAACGTAAAATGTAACTTTGGCTCTTACTACCCCTATACAGGTAATTTGTTGATGCTGAGGTATTTGTTCCAACAGAGAGACAGCAGGACTTAGGTAGGAGTAGAAAATATCAGGGCCAGGGAGAAGAAGGTTCCCTTGGGGTTTTGTGATAGCCCAATACCAGGAACTGGTGCCTTAAAGGAACAGTGACTTTTGACTTTTCCCTCCTACTCCTTGGATGCTAGAGGTCAAAAAGCAAGGTGATAGTAGAACTGTGTCTCTCTGAGGCCATCGGACCCAGTCTATCCCACACATCTGCCCTGGCTTCTGCTACTTTGCTTGTAAACTCTGTGGTTCCTTTTATGTAGGTGTATTTGTAAACTTATCCCTCCAGCCCTTGACCCTAACGTGACATTCCAGTCAGTCTCTTTGCAAGAGCTTCCCTTGGAAATGTCAGTCCTGCCCAAAGTTCCCCATGCTAGTAGGGATAGCAGTGACATTGAATTAGGAACCATTTCAATTGTTTCATTTTTATTTGATTCTCTCTATAAAGGCTCTGTTTCCACTTTCTGACGAATGCTTTGTTGTCCTGAAACTTACTGTGCAGACAGACTAGCCTCAAACTTGCAAGTTCCACCTTCTTCTGCCTCCGTAGTGCTGTCAGAATTAGCCTCTAAATTCCAAGTCTTCATGAAACCCACCAACCCCATAAGCCCTGAGCCTGCAATAGTCTCCACTCCCATCACTGACCAGCCCCACCTAGCCAATTACTTTATCCAACTGCCTGTTGTTCCCAACCACCCCAAGCAGGTCCCTGTTGCCTTAGACTTTCCTTGTGTGTCCATCTTCTCTCCAGAAAGCCTGTGTTCCCAGATTCCAGCAGGCTAGCTTCCTAATGTCATACAGGAATGACCTTAAATACCTCCCTAGCCTTGGCCCACACATGCCTTCCTCAAGAACCTTCTCTCAGCCAGGTGTTGGTGGCACATACCTTTAATCCCAGCACTCAGGAAGCAGAGGCAGGCAGATCTCTGTGAGTTCGAGGCCAGCCTGGTCTACAGAGTGAGTTCCAGGACAGCCTCCAAAACAATACAGAGAAACTCTGTCTCGAAAGACCAATAAATAAATAAATACCAAGAACCTTCTTTCAAATAAGGCCATGTCACACTCTGTCACCTGGTCCTCTGGACTTCCTATCATAGGTTTTTCTCTCCATCTTTCTCTCCTCTTCCCTCCTCTCTCTCCTATAACCGTGTGTGTGTGTGTGTGTGTGTGTGTGTGTGTGTGTGTATGTGTGTGTGTGTGTGTGTATGCTACACAATCATTTATTTTACCTGCCTTGCCATCATAATATCAGCTCCAAGAAGGCAAAGGAAAGTGTGGTTAATGACTGAACAGCTGCTGCCACAGCAGTGCCTGGCCCTTTGAGGGCTTCTGTCTCTGTTTGTTGGATAAGTAAACCACGGACACTCACAAAGCCAAAGATGATGAGGTGGTTAGTGTTTAAATGCTCACACAAGTACAGCCTTTTCTGACTTTGTGCCTTTAAGCCTAAATCCCTAATATTTCTCTGTTTTGCCAATGGTGAGGCTTGTTCCCCTCAAATCTGTCCTCACTGTAGAGCGTTCTGAAATGTAAGTGACTAGCACAGACTTTAATCTTGCAGACACAGAGTCCAACAGCTGTGTTGCTACTTATTTTGTGTTGTTTATCTTGCCCTTGCATGTATGTGAGTGTGCAGGCATGGAGGATAGAATGCCTTTCGAATGCGTCCCAGAATACCTGCAAATGCTCAGTCTCTGCACCACAGTGGTGGAAGGAATTCCTAGGTGTCAGAAGAATAACTAAACCAACGAGCTACTGAAACTCTAAAATATTTCCCTCCAAGAAATTGAAGTAAATTAAACAATAATGAAATTTTTTAAAAAGCAGAAGTATTTATTGGATGATGAAACATAACTTCACATGTATTCTGATCCCCCTCAGCAAAACAAACCAGGGTGCTTGATAATCCTGTCTTTTCATGTTGCTTTTGTTGTTGTTATAATCTTCTCAAAGATTATATTGTTAGTTCATTACTTGTTTCACAAAATTGATTTAAAAAACCAATGGCCTATACCTACCTTCCAAATTCAATTTAGTCTCAAGGAAAGAAGGTCTTCCACTAACATATCCAGAAGAAATGTGCTATGTTTCTTAAATTAATTCCAAAGAGACAGTTCAAAAAATATCTCAAAATAACCACAGTTGCTAAAATAAATGAATAGCTTCCCAGTGAGACCATCTAATCAAATGCACAAATTTTGCTAAGATTCTTTAAGTTCAAGCATACTTTAAAACAAATTTATGTTTATTTTTAGGATATACTAACTTTTCTCGTATACACCTTATTTAATTAAAAATGGTTCATTACAGCTTTCACAATGTTTTAAATAAAGAACTATATATTCCATAGGAGCAGAAAGGATTACCCAGTTTGGAAACGCATATTGCTGGATCGATTAGTTTGAACTTGGAAAATAGTTTTAAGGTTATTTTACTGCTTTGTGGGGATCTTTGCAATCTCCACGGCCAGCAGAGTGGCCATCCATAGGAGGTAAGAAGGCAGTTTGGTTCAACACGAGTCAGTAATTGGTCTTGACTCAAACTTCTGGGGTCTGACCCAGAGTAGTTTAGTTTGGCATGTGGAAGCCCAGGACAAATTGGTGAAAACTTATTCTGCTGATTATTAGCTCAATCCCACATGCACAACAACGTATATGTAGATCACTTTGAGGAACAAAGTAAGCTAAATACAGTGGTGACTACATTGAAACTCTCTGCAAAGACCATAAAGATGGTTCTATAGATCACTGAGAAAAACATGCGTATGATAAGGGTCTGGGGGAGGACCCCATGTGGTCTCTCACCACACAGATAGCCAGGCTGTTAGCCATATCTGTTCCCATACTTCTGAATGGATAACACAGGTTATGTATCTCTTCCTTTGAAGGAACAACCATGTGGGTTTAACGTTCCAGGTTCTCCTAGTGCTGATATGTGAGCACAAAGACCTCCATGTCTGCTACAACAGTTCTGTGATGCTGCTAATTCCCTTCAGATTTTTACTTTAAAGGGGCTTCTTATAAGCAGCACTCAAAAGCCATCCCTATTACATGCCACTGCAATAAAAAAATTAGAAGAAAAGAAAGGGAAAATCCGGAGAACAAGGACTAAGAGAAGAAAGGGGGGAAGAGACAAGCTTCCTTTTGACATAACAATCTTTCTCTGTCTACATCTGCCCCTTGTGGTCCATGTGCTGGTCCCAGAGTAGCACTGAGAAGTGTGGCATCATTCTCCTAAACTGATTGAAGATGTCAAGGTAGGAACGGCTTCCTTATAAAACTGGGGAGTGTGCCCCTTTGTCTGCTCATCCTCATTTTTCCTATTTCCTTTGCTCTCTCTCTCTCTCTCTGTCTGTCTGTCTGTCTCTCTCTTTCTGTCTCTCTCTCCCTCTCTCTCTCTCTTTCTCTCCCCCCTCTCTCTCCCTCCCTCTCTCTCTCTCCCCCTCTCTCTCCCTTTCTCTTTCTCTCTGCCTCTCTCTCTCTCCCTCTCCCTCCCTCCCCCTCTCTCCCCATGTGGTGCCTCCATCATGTTATGATACAAAAAGTTGTCCCTTACCAGATGTGCCCCTCAATCTGGGATTTCCCATCCTCCAGAAGCAATAACCAAATAGACTCCGTGTTTAAATTCCCTAGACTGTGACATTCTATTATAGCATCAGAAACCAAGACTATTTTCTCCACAAAAACTTCAGTAAAGTAGAAACATATGTAAGTTCCTTATCATCTCATTCCCAAGTTTGATTGACAGTAAGACGTGTATCTCTTTGAACTGAATACCTAGTTTACCCAGACTGGCCAATTCTTTAACACTGACACTTTTTTTTTCCTTCCTGGTTTCCAGAGGCAACTTCAAACAACTCATTAGCCATTCAGTAAAATGAATTTGTATTACATAGGAGCTCATTCATTATAATAAAGCACAAAGTCACAATTGCTTTGGGTCATTGATGGCACAGCCCAGGAGGAAATGGAGAAATCATGCAAAGGCTCCCTGCATCACAGTCAGTGCCCTTTGTCACTCTGCTGAGCCTGCTTGGTCTTTGTTCTATGGGATGAGTGGGAACTTTTCATGATGGTGTGGTAAGTGAACTGTAGCTTGCGAAAAGTAAATGAAGACTGATACCAATGGAGGGACAGCTTCGCGCTCGAGTCAGAGACCTTTGGCAGTGCCTAGTGCAGAAGTTCATCCTTCCTGGCCAGAGAACCAGTGAGGAGAGGGAGCAACACCCTAGTAACAGTGAATGACAATGCTGCTTCTTATTCCAAATCACTTCAGAGAGGGAAGTTGCTCTAGAAACCCAGAACTGGTTACAGAGCTGATCTCAAACTGCCACCGGGGAAAATGGAAACAGAAAAGTTTAAGTACACGCCCTCAAAGTTCCCCAGGGATGTTCTTTATGCCCAAGGCATTTCTGGTACAAACACCCCTAAAGAGCCTGTGTTGTTCTCAAAATTGCCCAGGCCTTTTTAGGGCACCAAGGAAAACATGCCCATACAAAATAGCTCTATCCCAGAGGTGTTTGCAGTACAGTTTAGTTTTAAAATGTTGTCTCTATCTCTCATCAACAGGAGATAAAGCTTTTGAAACATAAAATAATCCATAAAATAATCCTGTATTTTACATAGAAATTTCATATAATAATAGTATTTTAGCGTTGAAACTGTAGCCCTCAGTAGAGTGCATGCCTGAAATCACGAGGCCCGAATTTCAGTCCCCTCTACTACCAACGATACATAAAGCATGGCCATTAAGATGGCAACAGGAAGGCTGGCAAGGTGGCTCAGTGGTTAAGAACACTTACTGATCTCTCAGATGACCCAGAATCAATTCCCACCACACATGGTGGCTCACCACCAACCCTAATTCCAGTTCTGGGGACTGACACCTTCTTCTGATTTAGAGGGCATCAGGCACACACGTGGGGCACATACATACACAAGGGGAAGACACTCACACCTGTAAAGTAAATAAATAAGTGTCTCAAAAGTTTGCCCTGGGAATTTCTCTATTACACATAGGCACATACACAGGCATAGGAGCACAGGTGCGCAATGCGCACATACATGTGCTCATGTACGCGCGCGTGCACACACACACAGGCACAGTTGTGACTTGTGACTGGAACTCAGACATCTGACTTCACCACTGCAGCGGTAAATCAAGAAATTCCTTTGAACTCAGAATTCATTTTGATAGACATAGCCATCTACTCAAAGCAGCCTGAAGATGCTAACATTTATGCAGAAGTGTGTGAACCCAGATGAGTTATCTATCAGCTGGGTACTTTCCACAGACAACAAACAGCCCACAGTGAGTAAGGACCTGAAGTGCTATAAAATCTGTGGCGACACTGATATGTCAATTAGCAGATAATTAAATGTACCGCTTAGTTCTTTTGTAAAAGAAAACCACAAAATTTTATCTCCTAATTAGTTAAAATATTGTTTTGCTAATCATCAAAAATATATTTAGAGCTGGGCATAGTGACATACACATTTAATCCCAGCACTTGGGATGCAGAGGTAGGTGATTTTGAGGCCAGCCTGATCTATGTCCTGAATTCCAGGAAAGCCAGGGATGTTATACAGAAAAACCATGTCTCAAAATTTAAATAATTGCCTAATATTTTAGCACTTTAAAAGGTATGTAAGCCAAACTTGCTTATGAATCATTTATGCAGTGTGCAATTATAGGGGTTCCACAAGATACTGGGGATGTAGCAATGAAAAGACCCACAAGCCCAGTCCTCTTATGAAGCTTATTTTGTATCTGAGAAGTGTTGTCATGAAAATTGATGAACTATGAGACTATAAGATGATGCTAGGCTTATAGAATAAAATAGGGCAGAATAAGGGAGGACAGGAAAACAGCCAAACACAATAAAACTGGTCATGCCAGTGTTTTATGAGTTCACTCTCTAAAAAACCAGAATAAAATAATGATATATCTAATTATAAAATTAGAATTAAACATTAAAGTGTCTAGAGCAGTGGTTTTCAACTTTCCCAATGCTATGACCCTTTAATACAGTTCCTCATGCTGTGGTGACCCCCAACCATGAAATCATTTCGTGACTATAATTTTGCTACTGTTATGAATCATAATTAAGTATATTTTTATTTTTTGAAAAAATGTATTTTGGAGCTTACGTTTCACATTTATTTGGTTTTCCTTCATTATTATTTTTCATTTAGGTTAGAAGCAATCTTGTTTCACATGTCAATCCCAGGTCCCTCTCCCTCCTCTCCTCCCCAGCCCTCCCCACTAGGTCCCCCAGTCCCCCACCCAATCTCCAATCAGATTCCCCAGGGAGGGTGAGGCACTCCATGGTGGATCTCCAGTGACTGTTATTTCATCCAGGGCAAGGCCTAGGCCCTCCCCCAAGAGTCCTGGCTGAGAGAGCCTCCCATATTGTGGCATGGGCACTCAAAGTCTGTTTGTATGCCAGGAATAAATACTACCCAAGGCCCCATAGATTACCTAGGCCTCCTCACTGACACCCACATTCAGGGGGTCTGGGTCAGTCCCATGCTTTCCACACAGCCATCAATCTGGGGTCCAAGAGCTTCCCCTGTTTCTGTGGGTTAAAACAGCCCAGTCTTAACTCGTTTGCCCATCAGTTCTCTCTTTCTGACACTGGATTCCAGGAGTTCAGGTCAGTGTTTGTCTGTGGGTATCTGCCTCTGCTTTCATCAGTCGCTGGATGAAGGTTCTGTTTCCTAGACTCTCTGGCAGTAATTAAGTATTTTTGAAGACAGAAGTTTGTCAAAGGGGTAATGACCTGCAGGTTGAGAACCACAGGTCCAGATGAAATTACCTTACATTCCTTCAATAGCAAAGAAAGACAAGCAGTATCTATTCTCCAAATGCTTTTTTAAGGGTTGGGATAACAAAGTGTGCCCTAAGTCCTCTTTTTTCCCCAAAGCATTTGAACAAGAAGTTTGGCCTCAACAGTGACTTAAACCTCCTGGAACATTTAACGTTCTTCGGTCATGTTCGAATCACTCGTTGGGAAATCTGAGAATACTGACTGTGGGTGTTTGCAGCCAGCTTCCTGTTACTGTAAGAAAATACCTAAAACACTCAGCTCAGAAAGAGAAAGACTTATTTTGGCTCACGGTTGCGGAGGTCTCGGTTGGCTCTGCTGCTTACAGTTCCTTCTCAAGCTGTGCAGAAGCCCCAACCATAAAATTATTTCCATCGCTACTTCATAACTGCAATTCTGCTCCTGTTAGGAATCATAATGGAAATATCCGATATACAGGATACCTGTTTTGCAACCCTCAAAGGGGTCGAGATCCACAGGTTGAGAACCACTGCTCCAGGGCAGACTTTTCCAAGCCACAACCATATAGCTGGACTCAAACTCAAATATTAGCGCAAGCCTTTCCCAGCCTGTCTGACCTTCTAAGTAGGCATCTACTGAATTCTTCTATAGACCACAGAAAAAAACAAGGGAAGGGGAGGAGGAAGCCATGAAGAAGTGGCATGTTTTAAAGATAACAGCATAAAAATGGCCTCAGCTTGGCTTAATGGCAAATATTTCTAAAACAGAATTGTATTAAAGATTCACTATCACCACACACACACACACACACACACACACACACACACACACACACACACAAATTCTGATTTAGAAATAGAAAACAAGGCAGCACTTGGTAGGCCATCTATAATACAGGCCTCCTTACTTAGCTGATTTGGGGAGACAACAGAATATCATGGTCACCAGAGCCCCGGGGCTGTCTGAGCCCAAATTCCACTTCTGAGCAACGTGACCTTGAGATATTACCTAACTCTTTCCAGCTTCAATTTTCCTATCTGCGAAATGACAGTGATAACAGTTCTTACTGTGTGGGGTGGCAGTGGAGATTAAATGCTATAATCGGTGTGACCCTGCCAGCAAAGGCCGGGGACGTACCACACATTCTGTGAGTTTAACTTACTACAATTATGAGCAGGAAGCCAGCCCCCTTTGGCCCCGTGTTCCATCTCCTGGCCCAGAGTGTCAGCTCATCGCACAATCCTCTACAGGGAGAACAGGCTTCCTTCTTGGCTTCTCTCTACCTCACTGCCATTTGGGTTGCTCTGGGATGGGTAGGGTCAGAAGAGATGAAAATAATAATGTACCTATTTACATAAAATTATCCTTATTTTCTCTCTTCCCTCAGAAATTCTCTGGTATTATCAAATTAGTGGCATTTTGAAGATGACATCCACCAGAACTAATCAAACTCAACTGCTTTTATTCCTTGATAGCGCCCTGGATTCCCTCCCACTAATGTAACAGCTGCACCGTTTTAAAGCAGGCTTGGAACACACAGGCAGCAGACTCAGTACTGGCTGACTGCAGTCATGACTGCTCACTGAATATTAGCCTTCTGTGTGTGCCTGTGGTTTGGCTTTCAAATTAATGCACTCATGGCAGAGAACTGTGTCTGCAGAGGGACAGGCATTCTTCCTTAATTCGGAGTCCAACTCTCCTCAGTTGTCTGCTGGTCGTTTAACCTTAACACTTGCAAAATGTCTAATATATACACTCAAAGAGAATTATGGCTAACACAAACTTCTGGGGACACTCATACATAATAAATATACATATTTTGCTTTTGTCCATTTCCTGGCATACACCTCCCAGAACCTTTGAGTCTGGGGAGTGATAAGAGTCTTTTGTATGGTAACGGAAAAACGGTTGGCTGGGAGCTTCTGAGTGGCTTCAGGATGGGGACTAGTTACAGGAAAAGTCAAAGCAAAAGAAGAAAGTTAGGCCTTTCCTACATACAACCTCCAGGAAGCTGAAAGGCTAAAGATTGAATCAATGATCACCAATAGCTAATTGATGTAACCAGTAGATCGTTCCATGTAGTGAAGCTTCCAGAAACATTCGAAAAGAATGGATTTGGGGAGTTTCAGGACAGCTGCGCTCAGGGAAGTTCTCAGGGCTGGCAGCAGGCGAGAATAAGGGCTCCGTGCTGCAGTGTTCCTTCTCCGTGCTGTGTATGAACCTCTGACTGTCAGTCTCTGTCTTCTCGGATCCTTTTCTGTTGATTTGTTTGTTTATTTATTTATTGTGTTAATGTGTGTATACTTGCTTGTCCAAGTGTGCACCATGTGCTTGTAGTGTCCAAAGAGGCCAGGAGAGGACCTCAGATCCCCTGGAATTTGCAGGTACTGGTGTTAGTGAGCTTCCTGATGTACATGCTAAGAACAGAACCCAAATTCTCTCTGCAAGAGCATCAAGCATTCTTAACCACCGATCTATCTCTCCAGCCCCTCGAATCTTTTATTAACAACCTGTTATTCTGGTGTTTTCCTGAGTTCTGTGAACCACTCTAGCAAATTAGTCAACTCCAAAGAGTAGTTCATAGTCAAGGCGACTATAACCACTCAGAAGCACAGGGTATGCTGTATCTGAGGTGGGGGCCATCTGCTGGGACAGATCATTAACCCTCTGGGTCTGAGGCTGTGCTCAGGTGAATGGTGTCAGAACTGGATTGCACTGGCGGACACAGACTTGTGGTCCCTCGAGAATCTGCTAGAGGATTGCTTTGATTGGCATGTGGGGAGGGGGGCACACACGATGACACACACCCACACACCTGGTGTCAGAGATAGCAAATGGCTGTGTGAACAGAAAAGCTAAGGAAAGCGGAATACAAATGCAGTATCTGAATGTAGTATACATAATCTTCCAACCAGGGACTTGTGTTTGCATTCTGTCACCATATCTGATACGTCCTGCACACTTAAATGTCCTTTTGTGTTGAGACATTGCTGACAGTGTTATTTCTCTTGCATACAAATGTCACTGAAAAGACAGGTGTGAAACCAAATGCCCTTGCCTCCCTGCTTCCTCTCTAGGCTCTATCTCCCTGATTCAGACGGTGTCTGCATGACAAATGGAAACCTCATCATTTACATACTTTTTATACATGATAGAAAACAGCTCAACATTTGGTACTATTTAGACTAACAATTCAGACATTTGGCCTGAATTGAATATTGAGATCTTTCTTTTTATCTGAGTATCTTTGTGGATTCTGCTCAGAGTCTGTATTTGGGTAAGTCCTTCAAACAGTACAAAGAGAATTGAATAGAAGATCATCGACTGATCTCCCTTATAGAAGTCCATTATAGTCTCTTGGGAATTAAAGCTGTTTCCACACTTTTAATCCAACTGTTGGTTACTACTAATAGTCATTATAGTGTTCCTCTGTTTTGTTTTTAAATACGCTCTGAAGCTTTCTTTCTCTCTTCTGGGTGTAAATATGACCTCTCTCTCTCTCTCTCTCTCTCTCTCTCTCTCTCTCTCTCTCTCTCTCTCTTCTCTCTCTCCCTTCCTGAACTTTTAAGCCATTGCCTCTGCTTCTTCCTAAATACTGGAATTACAGGCATGAGTCCTGATGTCCAGCACTAATGGCTTATTTTATTAAAAAATTCTAATTATTTCTGGAGAAAAGCATAACTTAGACAGTAAATATTGCTTGACCTGCTCAAGAATGTCATCTCTATTTTGTTGAACACCCTTAGAGTCAACCCTCTGTATAAGCGCCTATACATGACTCTAGACAATGCCCTAGAACTTGATTCATCATCCAGCAGCATTTTGGACATTTTCTCATGTCCATTGATCCAACACAGTTCCTGTGATTTTCATAGGTCTTTCTTCTAGATGAGAGTGTCATGTATATGTGGGACCATGCTCACATGGGTACAAAGATGGAGCCTTGCTGGCATCCATCAGCATAGTGAATGATGACGTAGTCTTACTGCTTCTTCACTGATGATTATTTTCTTTTTTTATAATTTATTACTTTAAGTTTCATTTTGCATTCCAGCCTCAGTTCTCCCTTCCACCCCTCCTCCTGCCCTCCTTTGCCTCCCCCCAGGGCCCACCCTCCATCTACTCTTCCTCACAGGTAAGGACTCCCCTGAGGAGTCAACAAAGTCTGGCACATTAAGTTGGGGCAGGAACAAGCTTGTCTCCCATGCATTAAGGCTGAGAATGCATCACACCATAGGAAATGGCCTGGTTGGGGGTGGGAGGGACAGAGTAGAAGAGCAATGAAAGAGATATCTTAACAGATGGAGACGTTATGGGGTTAGGAAGAAACCTAGTGCTAGGGTTATTCCCAAGAATCTACAAGGATGACCCCAGCTAAGACTCCTAGCAATAGTTGAGAGGAAACTGGCCTACCCCTGTAATCAGATTGGTGAATAGAGCCATCATCCAATAACTGATGGAACAAGATGCAAAGAATCAGAAACAATCACCAGCCTGAGTTCTGGAATCTAACTGAAAAGAGGGAGGAGGGAATATATGAGCAAGGGAGGTCAAGATCATCATGGAGAAATCTACAGAGATAGCTGAACCAAGCTCGTGGAAACTCATGAACTCTAGACGAACAGCCGTGGAGACTCCATGGGACTGAACTAGGCCCTACGTATATGGGAGACAATTGTGAAGCTTGAACTATCTAAGGGGCCCGTGGCAGTAGGACTAGGATAACCCTGGTACTTGATATTTTCAATATTTCACAACTGTCTTTATTTGGTCTTATTTTTTTACAACTTTTTAATGTTTTTAGACTTCTCTCTAGAAACCATTTTCATCTCCATCTAGACTCTTACCTGTAATCTAAATACCTTCCAGTTGAGAAACTGAGTCTGACAGTACTGGGTATGATGATTTCTAAATATTTTGATACCATGACTTGTAAGGGAGCTGAAAGGATGGTGCAGAGGTTGAAAGTTCTGACTGCTCTTCCAGAGGAAGCACTGTTCCAACCTGCACCTCAGCACAGCTGTACTGGACTTAAATCAGAAAGGCAGTCTATCGTATTCCACTCACAGAGTTTTGCAAATGCCAACATTGTGTATGAAAGACTTTAGTAGGCTTGGGATGAGCCTTGGTGGTACAGTGCTTACTAGGCATACACAAAGTCATGGGGAAGACACCGGCACATAGTAGGTCTTCAAAGAGCTTGTCCCTTTCACAGTTCAAACCATCCCAAAGGAAATGAAAAACAGTAAATAAAGTCATCCAGCTCTGCCTAACTTTCAATTCTTGGAGAATATAACAAATATTCTCTTAAGATACAAGCTCTCAGGCTGGGGAAATGACTCAGTGAGCCAGAACACTGCTTGTTCTAGACGGCCAGGGCAAAACCTTCCTGCCTTACGTTGCTTTTGTAAGACCTTTTATCACAGCCATGAGACAATCAATGGAGACCTTCACTCAAAAGCTTCTGGGACAGTGGCTAATGTCTGGTTCCTGGTGGAGAATTGTAGTGTTTCTGAAGCCCAATAATTGTGACTGTCGTTCCTTTATTCCAGAGGAGGCCCTTAAAGATCAACCACACAGAATGGGAATGAACTTGATTATGGCCTTGTGTATGTAGCAGTGTTCACACTGCCTCCACTTGTAACCGGATCATTTCACCCCTCATCCATTATTACTATTATCTCATTCAAAACAAAACAACTGACGAAAAAGACTTTAGCTCTGCAACAATGGAATCATCTGATGGGTGTATCAGATTGTCTTTTCCCCCTGGGGATATGGGGAAGTAGAAACAGGTTACTTTGCCAAGAGTTTCTCACTTCCTACCTACTGAAGACATCTCTGTATTGCTCCATCTTCATTCTGGTGCTTCTGAAAACGCTACTTATTGGTTTTCATCTCTACTGTCCTTTCCTAACCTCATCCCTCTCCTTTTGGAATAACGTAGTAAAGAGATAAAATATTTTAGTTTTTAAGACTCATAGGTTCTCAAAGAAAAAAATCATGACCGTTTACTCAATTCTCTTTTTCTTGATGAGAAGAGAACCAGAAGCAGGATTAAATTGGTCCTCAGACCAATGTGTTTCCGACTGAGTGCATTGGTGAAGCAACCGTGAAAGTCACCCATGGTTAGTAACCGTGAAAGTTACCCATGGTTAGTTTTACACTAGATGCACTGAGTGTTTCCTGGTTGCTTGGGAAGAGAAAGGGAGCAAGGGCCTATTGTCTACCTTGTGCTGCAATGCCTGGTCTGGGGCAGTGTTCATCTCCTGAAGACCCATGCCTGCTTTACCTGTTACAACCCGAGCCTTCAGCTAACCAACAAGCAACAACAAAAGGGAAAACTGAATGAGTAACTGACTGTCCCACCTAACCCATTAAAATCTATACTGTGTTCCCTTCCAAAGTGAAAACCATCTGGGATTTCTGTCTTCACTGGCCAGACATGGAGACTGTATGTGGAAATCAAAGTCCATATCACAATGTCTCATGAGCTGCATTCAGGCTAATGCTTCTCTTAGAATGTTATAATTATTTATTTGTTTATTGTCCTGAGGTTGAACCTAGGGTTTTACATGTGTAAGCATGCAGTTTGCAGCAGGGTTACACTATCAGGTCAGAACTAACTTAAGGGTTCTGTTGTTCAACCTCAGAGATTTGTATATTTAAGAAAGGTCTTGTTTTAAAACTATGGTTTTCATTAAAATTATCATTTATCTTTTTCTGTACTATATTGCAGCAAATTGTAACATTTTCTGTTCTTATCATAGGAAATAAATTCACTTTGGAAAGATAAATGTCACATTTTAATGAAAGTCAGCTTGTGGTTTGGGTGGGGGAGGTGACCCTAAAGAGGGAACAAACAGGTGTACATCTTGACATTTCTCATTCATCTTAGCCAGAGTATAAGCTTTCCTATTATTTCTTAATATTGGAGAAACTCCCATCATGGAGATGAGCTAAATGCCTTTGGGAGTTCATGGACCCCCATAAACCAAATCCAGAGGAAAACTTCCCAGTATAAGAAAAAAAATTCAGTTAAAATGAAAACAAATGAGAACTGGAATGAAGAGTGCTCTGTATGGCAAATAAGAAAGGGGCCATCCAAGTATGGTATGTGATGTCGGAGAGCTGCTTTGATGGAAATGGAGGTGGTGAGAGACAAGCTCAACACTAAAGCCCAGCAGGTTCCTGGGTTCTTGAGAATTCATCTTCTCATGGCGGGGGAGGTTTCATATCAAGTTGAGCTCCACTGCTCGGTGAACTTCTATTTTTGGTTGTCAGCCTGGCCTTGGATGACTGAGCCATACCGCCGGGCCAAACTTCTATTTTTTATGTATAAATTTACATAGCTCATGCAAAGGACATTTTCATCATTTTGGCTGCTCAGTCACTAGTCTTCATTCCTAGGTCTGAGGAATTTGTTCTACAGCTCGTCATGGTAGAAAGCAGAGCCTCCCCACCACTCAAAGCAGAAGAGAGTAACTAGCTCTTCCTAGTGTGTCCAAGGAACAACATTCAAGTCACTACTCACTATGGGTTCTCACTTAGGTCTAAGAGTCTACACAGTCCCTGCAAACAGGAATTGACTCCAACTGCATAGACTGCAGCACCAATAGACTAGAACTGGCAGAGGGAGCTGAGGGCACCCAGCAGCTGGTGAAGGTAGTACTGGTAGTGCTGGTTCCTTTAGACCAGCGGTTTTCAAAATGTGGTTTGTGACCCTGTTGACAAACTTCTATGTCCAAAGTAATTGTTTATATTATGATTCATAACAGTGGCAAGACTACAGTTATGAAGTAGCAATGCAAATAACTTTATGGTTGAGGGTCACCAAAACACCAGGAACTGTGGTAAAGGGTGGGTGTTTTAGGAAGGTGGAGAACCACTGCTCTAGACCCACTCTGAACAGTTATTGATCAAGAAGACTCAATACTCCATGGGTTTTAGTTCCTGCTTTCAAGAATGACCTTACCACTCTGAGAACTGAGGACTTGTTATGTATACAGAATATAGACTACCAGCCCAGCATATTAAAATATAGTAGAGCACCTTATCAGCAGTGAGACATTCGTGAATGCTTCCTGGATGTGTGCATACAAAGAAATACAATCAAATTAGATCTTGCTTAAATGATCTGAGTTCTATTTATTAATGTATCCATGTGTGACTGTTGTTTTTCCCTAATGGTTGTACCATTGACAACACAATAAATGATACATGCATTGATTTCATTTTAAATACATTCCATTCATACTTAGGAAGCTCTAGTAAGGGAATCTTATATATTCATTGTGGCTTTTCAATATGTAATCTTCCCCATCATTTCTCTGGGATACTGATTTGAATTCTTTAAAACAGGACACTTAAATCATAACAATTACCATAATTAACTAAGTTGACCAGAGACCTTGCTATTTTTGTCCCTGTCTCTTTCTTGGCTCCCTAATGTGCCAGCTCCACGTGATCTTGGTGTGTATCAGCACATAACCAAGCAACCAAAATGGATACATTAAACAGTTGTCTTACAAGGTCAGCCAAATGCTGTGTTTCTAAAAACCATACTGTATTTGGCCACCTGAAATTGCTGGATGGTAAGACCAACACGCTCTTCCAGTTGTCACCACAATCAGCCTCAAGTGCCCTCAATGGTCAACTCAGGTCAGTGTTGCGGGAGTGTTATTGACACAGTGACGAAGAGCACACGAGGTGTTCCCATTCTCGGCCAGAAGAGAGCAGGTTCTGAGACATATTTGAAAAACTCTGTGGAAGCAAGTTATAAGGGAGATGGCTATGGTAGGGATTTGAGGGAGAAGACACTGCATAGCTGCACAATAAGACAATCAGTTAATTACCTATAGTGTTCCCAGAAAAGGTTCTCAACCTCCTAATATTTGGGCATCTTCGTGGATAATCTGGATCCTATAGGAATGCCTATCTAGGCCAGTAGGTGATGGCACAAGCCTTTAATCCCAGCACTCAGGAGGCAGAGGCAGGCCTATCTCTATGAGTTCAAGGCCAGCCTGGTCTACAAAGTGAATTCCAGTAATACAAGCCTGCAGATGTTATGTATGAATGTAGATATAAAACCCAGTGTCAGGAACACATGCAATGCCCATAATTACTAGCTCATGTCATTATTGTATTTCTACTATAATATGAATAGTTTATACACAGTTCATGAAATGATTTAAAACTAGGCCTGGGAGCACACATGTCATTAATAGCAGGAATATAATTTATTCTTTCTTCTCTGATCCCCACAAATGTGGCTTCTAAAACATGTGGTCACCATAGATTTAAAGTGATCTTAACCTATAGAAAAGCAGGCATAGAGTTAGTTGCTGGATAGACTGGGTTAGAATTCCATCACCATCACATAGATATTATTCTTTCATTACCTTCCTCAGGTTACCGAGACTTTTTTAGTTGGGTATCACCCGTCCCCCCACAACCCACATGCTCCAGAGATACTGACCAAGACAATGGACATGATGGGCCTATGGGAAAACACCCCATACCCCTTGACAAGTAATCAAGTAATTGAATTTTACAATTAGGACCTCAACTAAATGGGACATTTAATCCTCTAACACCAATATTGGTTCCCCATCCCTTTTAATTAGTGAATATTAGGAAGGACCAAGAGATGTCTGGGATCTTCCTCAATTGCTCTCCCACCTTATGCTTTGAGGAAGTACCCTATGATCAAACCCAGAGTTCACTAACATGGCTCTTCTTACCGCCTGCTTATTGCAGGAATGCCCTGCATATACCTCTGAGGATGGAGTTACTGACAGGTTGTTCCACCCAGCCTGCATTTGGGTGGGCTCTGGGGATCTGAACTCCAGTCCTCGTGTTGATTGGCAAGTGCTTAAATACTGAGCTATCTCTCCAGGTCCCTGAATTAAATAACAGCAGCAGCAGCCGCCGCAGCAGCAGCAGCAGCAAATATCTGGGTGTCATGTAGTCTAGATTGGTCCCAGCTTGTTTTGTAGTCATGTATGACCTTGAGCTTCTGTACTCAGAGTACATGTATGCAGCAGTTTACCTGATCATATGTGGCATAGGTGACTAGAACCCAGGAGTCCATTCATGCTAGATAAGTACTCTATTCACTGTCTTACTTACATCTTTTCTGATTTTTTGATGTGAGTATTCATAACTATGAATTTCCCTCTGAGTACTACCTTTCCTATGTCTCCAAACTTCTAGTAATTTGGATTTTCATTTTCATTTGAGTCTAAGAATCTTTCAGTTTCTTCCCTGATGTCTTCTGTCTCACTGTCTTAATTAGGGTTTCTATTGCTGTGAGGAGACACTATGACCATAACAACTCTTATAAAGGAAAACATTTAATTCGTATGACTTACATTTCAGAGGTTCAATCTATTGTCATCATGGTGGGATGTGGCAGCTTACAGGCAAACATGGCAGGGAGCATATTGGCATGCAGCAGACACAGTGCTGGATACTTCTTTATCAGAAGATGACAGGAAGTGGTCTCAGAAACTGGGTGGCAGCTTGAGCATAGGAAACCTCAAAGCCCACCCCCATAGTAACACGCTTCCTCCAAGGCCATATCCACTCCAACAAAGTCACACCTGCCAATAGTGCTACCCCCTATGATGTTATGGGGGCCAATTACATTCAAACTATTAAACTCACTGATCTAAAAAGGGTATTATTGAAGATCTATGCACACAATTTCTTTGCTATTGTTTTCTAATTTTATTCTACCATGTTCTGATAAGATACAATAAATTATTTCTTGGTTTCTTTTTTCATTTGCTAAGACATGCTTTATGGCCTGAAATGTTATCTGTTTTAGAGAACATTTATGTGTTTCTAAGAAGATTGTGTATTCCACAGTTATTGGGTAGAATATTCCATATATATCCATTAAGTCCATTTTTTTTCAATCAATTGGTTTAACTCTGAAGTTCATTTTGCAGTCTGGATGGCCTATCCATTTGTGAATGGGATAGTGATGTCACTCACTGTTAGTGTATCTTAATCTATATACTTTTGTCTTTGTTTTATGTAATTGAAAATACCAACACTCAGTGTAAGTGTACTTACATTTGTTATACTTTTTGTTTTTTTTCAATCGTGTACATAAGCTATGTGAGTACTGTGTCCAATGTTAATTTTTGTCTTCTTGTTGGATACACTGGAACTACAGCTTACCAAGGAGTAACAGGTGGTTGTGACCCATTAATGTGTACAAGTATCTCTCTTCCTCTTTAAGATACAGTGTGCTCCCAATTATCTTCCTGCAGAGGATCATGAGCTGCTTTAATCTGTGCTTATCCCAGAAGGGTTTTATTTCTGGGTTAATTTGAAGTCTTGATTACCAGTCTCTTGGTTCCCATGCTTAAAGTACATCAATCCTTGCTCTCCTCAGTTTAAGGGTTTCTGCTAAGGGCTTTTAGGTTATTCTTAGAGGTTTGCCTTTGTAAGTAAAGGAACTGGCTTTACTTGATAGAACAATGATGCTTGACACTAAAAGTCATGGTAACACATTTGGACACTTCCCATTACCACAACACAATTGACCAAGGCTCTAACTGCTTCACCTTGGTTTTATTCTCCAAGTTTGTGGAGCATAAAGCAGATTAAGACAGGTGAGTTTCTAGGAGACAAAGAACCTCTCTCTCTCTCTCTCTCTCTCTCTCTCTCTCTCTCTCTTTGTCAGAGTTCAGTCAGAATCTGTTTTTCAGGATCTGTCTGTACTTGCATTTTCCCTGTGAAACCCCATCCTATATAATTATGTCTTGGCTTCTGCTGCCTGGAGGACCATATTTAACACAAAAGTTTTCCTGGAAGCTACTAGGAAATATGTCTCTGTGCTCTGCAGAGTTAAGCAGTGGGGGAAATGTTCTTGCTTCCTTTGGATTTCACAAATGCCTCAGAAATTCTAGGCCTGGTCTTCCGTCCCTCTGTCGAAATTTACTATCTCTGGGTTAAATATCCTTATACTTTTGTCTATCTCTTTATAATAAATAGTTTTTAAGATCCTTTACCTTTCTGAGGATACCTAGAAATTAAAACAATTAAGTAGTGGAAAAAATACAGTGAGAATGCCTTCAGTGTTCTCTTTCTCTCTCATATATATGTGTATGTGTGTGTGTATACAAATATATATGTAAATTCATTAGCCATCTTCACATATTTAAAAGACTGACACATAGAATGTATCTGTGAGAAGTTCTTGTAAATGGAACAGCAAAACTCAGTCCTGGGGCCACACTGAGTTCTAATCCCAACTGACTTCTTGCAAGCTGTGTGTATTAGAGAATTTTAATTAACTTCTCTGTAGTTCAGTCATGTCCATTGTAATGGTAACTAACATAAAGGAATCTTGTCATTCAGCAATTGCCAAGAAAATATCAAGTAATGAAATTTTCCAAGCTGATAAATTTTTTCTATAAGGGCCAGGTAATTTCAGGGCCACACAGGTTGTGGTATACTTAACTTTGCCTCTGTAGTGTGAAGACAGCCATATAAAATGCATTCATGAGTAGTAATGGTTGCATTCAAATTTCCTTTTAATTGTAGACATTGAGATGTTAGTTCCATATAATTTTCTTGTCACAAATTGTTATTCTTCTCTTAAGTTTTGAACCATTTAAAAATATAAATTGTATCTTGATCCCTCAAGCTATGACTGAGCCTATGAGCCATGGTTTGGTGCCCTCCTATGCTAAATGAAGCAAAGAACAAGGGAGGCTTTTAGTGACAGGAAAAATGTCAACTGCTGTTGGAAGTTCCATGACAAGTAAACATCTCAGAGGACTACGGCAAAACCTTTCTAGACTCCAGTCATGCAAACAGAAGTTCTCAGCATGAGAAAAAAAAAACTTGCACTGAGTTGGGGTGCTCTGTGACTCTGAAGGTCTTGTTGGGCTTCTTTTATCTAAACTGGCTCTGAGACACTCCCATCCTCATCTTTATAATCTTGCACATAGATTCTTTAATCAGAAGACAATCTTTGACTCTTCATCTTCTAACTTGTTTGGAGGAAGTCTCCTTGGAGTTTTTGTCTAATTCTCAATTCTTCCTCTTCCCTCTCAGAAGTGACTACCCCAAAAGACAGAGCCACTTTAATTCTACAAAAGTCTGCACTGCTTTATAAAAAACAAAAGGGCTGATGACATCATACTCTGTTACACTTAATAGCTGTCAGAAGTAGCATGGCTTGCAAGGAGCTCTGAGTGACCCCGGTCACCCATTTGCATGGATTCAGAAACTGCTTTGAGACCCCTGTAATAGGGCTATATCCAGACTCTTCATGCTTCCTTCTGCCTATCAGGAATCTTTCTTTTGTCTGTTGCACATTTAAAAAAAATCAAAATAGCAACTCTTTCCCTTCATCTTGCTTAACTACAAGTGAAAGCGATTCCAAAATAAAAATGGTTTTGTTTTGAGCAAGGTAGGCATGGGTTTTTCTCTTAATTAAGTGGAACCAGGTGTTGTAAGAGGCCAGTGCTGTTGCAGCAAGTTCACAATCCCCTCAAGGGTCTAGCTTGTTTCTGGGTGTTCTACTATCCCATCCCTTTGGTAGCCATACTCTGGTCCTCAAAGTGTTGATACTAGATGCTGCAGACAGAGAGGACTCATGAAATGTGTGGCTATGACAGGGGCTTCCAGACTTCTGCTTATTTATAGTCGGTCAGTACTTAGGTCCAAGACCTAAACACAGAGAGCCAAAGAACAAGACTACCTTAAAGATGAACATGTCCTTTTGTGTATGAAAAACCCAAACTGGCCTTTTGACAATGGAAGCATCCCAGTAGCTGGGGTCCACTTTCTGGGTATCAAAGGAAGAAGTGTGTGTACTCCAGAAAGACATAAATTTGAGAGAAACAGTTGGTGCCTCTGGCATGAAACGTTACTAATTGTCAATGTCCCCAAAGAATTTCCTTCTGATTTAATCATGTTTATATACCTTTCCCCACAGACCCTGGGGAAAATTCAGTTTACGTGGGTTTCTACCTTCCCAAATTCATGCTCACAAACCAAGAGCAGAGGTATTAGGTATATATGCTCTTCTGAGAGGGAATGTTTGGAATTTCTTGTAGGAAAGCTACACATGTTCCATGAATTAATATACATTATTTTTCTCATTCCTCCAACCTCCAAGATAGTCCTAAAATTCTCCTGGAATTGCCCATTTAATATAAATGCAATATCCATTTATTTTCTTAATATATTTTGGAAGTTGTTAGCACTTTTGAGATAATGAACTTTGCATTGAAAATATTTATTTTAAAAGAGCTACTGAGGCCTTATCTTAGGGTATAAAGTACAATGAAGTGAGGAAATCCATCTAAAACATCTGGACACCATTAAGGCCATATTGCTCTGATAGGGTCATGTGAAAATGTGAGGATGTGATTAATGTATTCAGATAAAGGAAGCTGCCAAAGTGAGCGGTGTTGTAGTCGGACTTCTCTGGTGTCTTTTTTGTAGTGAAAGAAAGGGTTAATTTCCTAGTCTTCCATTTCTTTGTTTTTGTGAAAGCACAGCTTATAATCCCAAAGTGTGTAACATACCTGTGACTCTTGTGGAAAACCGAATGCGTACATTTCAGGAGCTTAGTGTCAGACTTCCCTTTAATGCCCTCTCCTCTGGAATGTCCCCCAAACGAACAGAATAGAGATTTATTCTAAACCTGGAGTCTCCACAACCAGACCCCGGAGTATTCACTGTGGTGGTGAAGACAGTGCCTTCAGATACCTGCATCAATTGTTGTCATTTAAGAAAGGCTGCGTGAGAGTAAGACGCTGTACAATAGGTTTCAAGCAGAGGGTTTTCTTTGGGGGGGAAGGGGCTATAAAAAGGGGAAAGGGAAGGGGGGAGACCAGCCTCTAGAGACAGGATCAACAGGGGAGAGGAGAAAGGAAAGAGGGGGAGAGAGGGAAGAGGGGGAGACAGAGAGGGGGAGAGGGGGGAACAGAGAGAGAGAGAAGGATAAGAGGTGGGCAGGGCCTTTTTAAAAGGGAACATAGTGAATATGCACAGGTGGTGCTCTTAGTGGCTGTAGCTGAGAGTGTATCCTGTCAGGACCCCAAGGATAGTCCAGTATAGATGCCTGAATACTAATACCAATGATATTTAGAAATATTCCCTTATGCCTTGTATTCTTAAGTCTTATGAAAAAAGTTCCTATGTCACCCCACATTATTTAATGTAGAATGCAAATTTTGATCAATACATACTAAGTTTATCTTATAGAACAAGCTATGCATTTTTTATTTTTAGTTTAGGCCAAACACTACATAACAACCTAGAACTTGAGTGTTATATGAAAAAAAAAAACAGAGACAGATATTGGGGTTCAAGGTGAAGATCAAAAAAGCAAAGCAGTCAACCTTCATCAAGGTCTATTTGGAAACTGAATGCTACATGAAACCCTGAGCTCATTCATATCTAGTAGTATAGATGTGTGGCTAACTAGTGGCTTAGCTCTACATTTTGATCTTCAGGCAAGCCTTATTAGATCATAAACAATACATCACCACACTTGAGCTTGTTTATTATGTGTAGCACAAAGGGGGAGGACTCAGCTAGTCTCGTGAGAGGTCTCTGTAGACATGCAGTCCCAGGTCGCAGTTGTCTGGGAGGAGGAATCTGTGGTTGCTGGCGATTGCACGCACTGCCAACATTTGCAAAGGAACACTTTGCCATCCCTCTGAGCCTCACCCTAGAGGAAGGCTTGCCACTCTCATGGGTCTGAGCCATTTGGGTTCTTGACATGGCCCAGCCCGTGTCAAAGATTGCTCACTAAGTTACAACTTTATCCGTCCTTTGCACATTTCCTTGGGGCTTTTTGGCTCCCCAACACCTGTGCAAGCTATGATGCTGCTGAAATTCAAATAACCAGAAACTGTCAGAAAAGACAGCTGGTGCCGTGGCCAGTCCCCATCGTGGCATGGGAGAAGCATCGGGCTTGGGTTTAGAACACTTTGTTTTGCCCTCTCCTTTTGTGACACTGACACACAACTTAAAATGAGGCCCGGTGATAAAAGGGCACGACGCATACTTTCCACAGAGTCCTTATTGGATCATCTACGCTGGCTTCAGCTTGTGTCATGCCCACACCACCTCCCAACACACCACTGTCCGTGTCTCATGTTTTCTCCAGCTTTCCATCACTCTACAAGGAAGATAATAATATTTCGATTGCTCTTGATTCTCTCTGTATTTCTGTAACTCTGGGGAATATTTATGGCAATTGCCTACTATGTGTCTTGCCCAGGTGTTTACAGTATAATGAGAGAGCTTCTGTCTGAGTGATTCTATCTCACCATTACTAGGCATCTGAGAATGCCAAGACATGTTCTTTGTCTAAGCTGAATAGGGTCGTAATCCATAGAAATCTTCTATTGGAAAATATTCATCCTAATAAAAGTAACTATAAAAGATATCTGGAAGAGCAGTTGGTAGAGCTGAGTCTGGGATATGTCTGTGGCATTGTTTCCAAAGACCATTGGCATATGGGTAAGAAAAATGCATACAGAGGATCTCTCTGAGGGCAGATAACACTGATAGCCTGGAATCCCAGACAGGACCAAAAGTGGAATGAGGGGACATAAATCCGACACTAGCTAAGAAGGTGTGGTTTTTATTGCTGCCATAGTCTGTGGACCTGAGACTCCAGACTCTCCAAGCTTTGAGTGTGCATTAATAACAGTGATTCCTAAGGTGTGGTCCAGTCTTTCAGCCTCAGACTGGAACTGCATTGTTGGTCCCTCCTGCTCTGATGCTTCCAGCTTCTTCTACAAAATTGTACTGGTTTACCTAAGCCCTCCAGCCTACATGATGGCCACTGTGGGATGATTCATCCTTTGACTATGTCAGTCAACTCACAAGTCATTTCCTATTGGTTTTACTCCTTTAGAGACTCCTGACTAACATGCTACAGTTTATATACCACCTACTATGTGCTACCCAAAGTTGCGATGAATACAAGGTTCCAGCACAATGAGATGGGCATCAGCACCACATTGTACAAATGAGGACCTGGGCTTGCGCGCATTGCTCTAAACCACAGCTCTAATGTTTCTGCAAGGAGACTAATCTGCAGTAGCCCTGCATTCGGTTTTTAAGGAGTGAGTTTATTAAGTATACGTGCATCAGGAGTAAAAGAGTCAAAGAACAAGCAATGGAAAAACAGTAGAGCTTCAGATCAGACACGCCAACCAACCGAAACTGAGCAGGGAGGCCCTGGGAATCGAAGCACATCTGGAGCGTCTGAGTGAGGGTCCCGGGCGAACACCTAGGCAAGGCTTCTAAGTTAAAGAACAAATACCAACAGTCAGGCAGTATCATCAGATTGGGGACTCACAAGCATCCTGCAGAAACCCACTGGGGAAGGCTGAGGCGGTCACTGAAGTTCCCGACTAGGCTTTCTGTCCACGGCTGAACCTCCATGGCAGAACTCTCCACTTGCCCACCACAGGCACTTTTATATCACAGGACAAATGACAATAACCTCTAGGGCACAGCGTTTTTACACTTGGGTTGTATTGTTCTTCTTTGCCCTCCTTGTCACAGAGCTGGGAGGACATTCTATCCACAGCCAAGGGGCCTGGGAGGACAATTTAAGACAAGCATGCTTAGTTCTGAGGTATCAGGGGGACAGAGGATGGGAGGTCCTCTTCCAGGGCCAGCTTCTCAGTGGGCTGGAACAACACATGACAATTTGCCAATGTATGTTATTATAACAGTGGAGCAGACGGACCCAGCTGTCCAGGCTCTTCTATCCGATTCTCCATAAGTGCCAAAAGGCTTTCTGGTTTCATTTTGCAGGTGTTGTCATGGTCCCTTCTATAACCTTTTTGTTAGGGTGACTGTCATCACTGCTGTATACTGCCACTCTCATCACCATAAAAGAAATGGCTTTGACACTTAACCCAAGACACTGCACGCCAGGGCTGTCTCCAGCGGATGGGTCTTTAGACAGGCCAGGATGGGGAGTGTGGCCAGTTGTCCTTTTACAAGGGCCAAAGTCTGCCTTCCAGCTTTGCATACGAAAAGGAGGAAGTTTGTCCCAGGCAAGGGGCCTGCCTTGCTGATTCCACAGAGCCCTTCCCCTCCTGGTCTCCCAGTCACCAGGGAGTCCTGCTGGGTTTTCACAGTTTCTAGCTGAGTAAGCCTAACAATCACAGTGCCTGCCCATGAAGGAGAGTCCTGTGGAAAGTGTGTGAACTTCAACTGCAAGCACCCTGAGGTCCAAAGACTGTTCCCATGAAGGAAATAGGAAAGCTCACTTCTCCCAGTCATCTGTGGATGTATGGAGTGTGGGAGACCCTGCACACTCACTGTACATTGTCCATGTCTGCGACAAGTCCATGCTTCTGATTCTGCTCCATCTTCCTGATGTAAAAGGGGAGGGGACCCTTTATTTACCTTTCACCCATTGCCCTTTGCCTCGGAAGAGAAGCCACCAGGTTCTTGAATCAGCTTCTAACCCTCCCAGCCACACTGGGCCTTTCCCCCCTGTCCTATAGCCCCTCGCCCCACATCATTTCTGCATTTAGTTTCTCCTGCCCCAGTCCCTCTGGGAAACTTTGCCAGCAGCCCAAAAGCCTTAATTCATGTGGGATTTGGCCTAAACTTCACTTTGAACTGCATGGTTAGCCCTTCTAAAGTGTTGCTTTCTCTAACAGTCAATAGTTAACACAGCACTGAGGGTTGTGAAGGCCCTTGGCAGGCTCCCGTGAATGTAGATATCTGTCTGTTCTTTTGGGGGTGTACACTACAGAAGCCCTGTATTTCTTATAGCTGTAGCAAAATACCTGTCAAAAGCCCTGAAGGAAGGAAAGGCTTGTTCGGTACTGTTTATTTGCTACCGTTTGAGGGTGTAGTCCGTAACTGCAGGGAGGGAACAGCAGCAGGAGTGTGAGGTGGCTGGTTATGATACGAGATGAGATGCTGTAAGGAAACAGACGGATGCTGATGCTCAGATCACTTTTTCTTTCTTTTTTTCAGTCTGTGACCCCAGCCTAAGGAATTGTGCCTCCTGAGTTTAGAGTGGGTCTCTTTCTACCTCTATCAGTATAGTGTAGAAACTCACTCACAAACACGGCCTAAAATTTGCCTCCTAGGTGATCCTAGTTCCTGTCCAGTTGACAATCAGTACAAGCTATCACAGTCCCCAATTCAGTATCCAGTAAAGATTCATCAGTTGGATTTGAAAAGCACCTTGAATCCAGTTTCCTTGTATTCCAATTGCTACCAAGAAACAAAACTTTGGGCATTGTCTCCCATTGGTATGAGAATGGGTGCTACATAGCTGTGATGGCCGACTCTAAGAAAACCCCAGTGTTTCTTCAGTTGCAGTACTCATATCCTCAAGTGGGAGCCTCTCATGCTGGGTGAGGGGTGGTGTGTGTGGCAACCACCATACAGTAGGCGTGAAAGTTTGTCTCTCTAAGATTTGGTCATAAATGGACTAGCTGTTGTGGCCTCCATCGTTCTTTCTTTGCAGCCATCTAGCCTGACCATAGTCAGTACCCAAAACTTAAGGACACTTGAGTGACTCAGTAGCCCAACTAAAAGCTTGGCTGCGATTTCATAGAAGGCTCTTAGCCAGAACAACCTGGTTAAGCTGCTCTCAGATCATTGACCTTCAGAAACCACTTGAAAGATAAATGCCTTAAGTGGTGAATTTTCTGGCAAATTTCTGTGAAGCAACTGAGTACTTAATCTATACTCTCTGCCCCGACATGTTATTCCCTATCTCTTCATGCAGGGTTGCCCATCACTCTCAAATATATGACTTGATTCCTCCTGAGGTAAACCAACCTTGCTTGTCATAGAAACTAATTATACAGTCCTTAAAATTATTTGAGGGCTGGAGGTGTAGCTCAGTGGTAGGGAATTTGTGTGAAGTCTCACAGGAGAAGCTGATTATTCTTTTATTTCATAATGATGCACCAGAAAAATCAGTAATCTGTCTTGCCTTAAGAATAACATCAAGTTTAACTTTACCATATTACAAGTGGAAACAGAGTGTAAAAGAGATCTGCATTTTTCATCTGGAGAACCTAAGTTTTTAATGAGATACCTTAAAAGAAGAAAGTTGCAATAGATATTTTGAAGGTCAAGTACCTGTAGCTAACTGTCTTAGGGTTCCTGTTGCTGTGAAGAGACACCATGACCATGGTAACTATTATAGGAGAAAATATTTAATTGGGGCTGGCTTACAATTGCTGAGGTTTAGTTCATTATCATCATTGCAGGACATGGTGACAGGTAGGCAGACATGGTGCTAGAGAAGGAGCTGAGATATCTACATCATGATCCTGAGGCAACAGGAAGTAGACTGTGACACTGGGTGTAGCTTGAGCATAGAAGACCTCAAAGCCAACCCCCACAGTGGCACACTTTCTCCAACAAGGTCACACCTACTCCAACCTAACCATACCTCATAATAGTGCCACTCTCTATGGGGTGGCACTATTACACTAGCACAAACCATAATAATGAAATAAATCACTCTATAGGGACGTCAACACCAAAGAGAAGTTCTCTCTTGGTACACGGATACATTCTGTAGTTCCCCTCTCAGCATGGATTGATACATGCTGCTAGTGACAACCCATAGTGTTCCAGGTTTTTGTATTTGGGATCTAAATATTTCTTCTAGGAACCCAGACTCTAGATGGTCTAGAAGGCACAGTGATTCTAATCATGCACTTCATATAGAAAATGTGGGCATGCATGTTGTTTTTAATAAAAATGTATATTCACTTGGTACCTAGAGATGAGGAGGAACAAAGCAAATTCTAAAGATATGAATCAACACTAAATTGTAAGTTAGAAAGACATGAAGTCACTGGTTAATTTGAAGAGCCTTAGGTGCAAATGTTCCAGCTGAAATCAGAGCAGAGAGGTAAACTGAGTGGAGAGACTGTAAGAATGCAGCGTCACGTGACTGTGAAGTGGTTCTTGTGGCAATATTGTTTTTTCTGTTTTGGGTTAGAGTCCAGAGGCAAAAGGAAGCATCAGCGTGCATCATGTGGATTGATGCTGAGAATTACATATTAACAATATCTACTATTATCTACTGGACTTGGGAATCCACAAAGCTCTTCTGCACCATCCAGTATCTCAGTGAACAATGTGAGTCATGTGAGATATAAGTGTTATTATTCCTCCTACAGAAGGTGAACAAGTCATAGATCAAGTGACTCATGCCACTTAGCCAGGAAGTCATAATTGTAAGCCATCTGGTCTCAAATCCAATTTTTTCTTCATAAGACCAAGACAGTCTGGTGTTGGGAATTGTAGATTGCAAAAGCACAGAAATTATGTCTGCAGTCTAGAATTCACTAGTAACAGCTAAGAGCCAGCAGGTTGGGTTTTAATAGACTGCTTTCATGGATGGCTTTCACATCTGTGAGTCTGGGTATAGAGAAAATACTCAGGCAGACTCTAGATTCCTGGTCATTGGACCCTCTCCTTTGTCACAGCCCTGTGCCTGAGTTCTCTATCAGTTTCTGGACTGAACAGGATTCCTACTGTCCTTGAAATTTACCTTATATGTTGTAAGACCCAGGGATTTGCGTTACTTACATCTGATTCCAGCACAAAGTCACTTTGCAGTATACCACACACAGCTTAATACTCTCCTGGGAATGACTCGTTCTATCTCTGTGACTTCTCATTCTTTCTAAAATAACATAAATGATAGCCAGTATGCCACAATAAACCTGAGTGTGAATAAAATGGGTTTAACAATTGGTCTTCAGCTCATTCCCTTTTCATCATTCTTACATTAAAACCATGAAGATTTGTTTTTATATAAATTTTAATTAGAAGAGATCAAGAAGCAAGCTGTTATAACAAAAACCTACATTGCTCTTTATTACTACTCTCATGTGGCATTATCTATGAAATACTAGATTTTAAATAGTAAATTATAAACTTTATTAAATACTTCCTCTACTCTAACTTGAGTTTTTCCTGTGTTATTTTATAACTCTCCCCAGTACAGGAAGTTCAAAGCCAATTTCAGAATATTTTCCTTAAATTCCAGATTTTATTCTGATTTGCTGCAAAGTACTGGCTCCAGACATTAAACTCTCTGTATTTCAGGTTTCCTGACTACAACATCTCTAGGGCATTCCTTGCTTAGGTTACAAAGATGCTTGAGAAATTCTGGTTCTTGGAACATAAGTGACTTTAAAACTATCGGGTGTATTTATGATTACAACTTCCTTGATATTTACATTTTGCTATGAAACGTTTACTTCAAAATAATAGTAGCAGGCATTTTGTACATTTGGAAATAGGTATTTTGAAATCTAAAGGAAACAGTGCCTTTAAAAGTCATGTAGCCAGCCAGGAGCAGTGGGACACTCTTATAATAGAGGTAGAGACAGGTGGTTCACCAGTTCAAGCCAGCCTCTGCCACATGGTAAGTTTGAGGCCAATCCATGACAAGTGATTTTTAAAAACAAAAATAACAACAAACAGTGCAGTAGCAAGTCACTAAGCAGAGTTCATACCTGCAAAGAGCAGCTGCCCAGAAAGATGAAGGGTAGGATTGTTTGAGTCCAAAAGTTGGAGGCCAGCCTGGGTATCACAGACTATGTCTCAAAATAAATCAAAACAAAATATTTTACAAGTACTGTGAGTCGTGTATAAGGATAAACTCAAATCCAGATTGTATTCATATTTTACCAGAAGAACAGATTTTCAAAATCCCACATTGCTCTTCAACCTCTCCACCATTACCACACATGAACACATAGAAAATAGAATATGTGATGGTATGTTCCACCTAATAAGCAATATGCATAATATGCAATAATGTATCTTATGAGTTTGGTTTCATATTATTTCCAGTGTCTTTCCCTCTTGGCAATTGGAACAAAGAGTAAGAAATACCAGAAATGGAGGCTAGATGCCATCTCTAAACTAGGAGCTGCCTCCAATTAATAGCTGATCACAAAACAAAAATTAGTTTTCTCCAGTGAAGTCTCACTGAGTATATATAGAAACCACGCGTAAGGGCAGGGCCCATGCCCAACAGGCTAACACAAAACAAACTCAGTGGTATTTTTGGAGAAGTTTTGTCTCACAATGGTTTGTCTGGGCATTTCTTTCTAACCTTACAGAACTTTTGCTTATATATCACAGTTTCTGATTTTGTTTTTATGGGTTCTATGTGTGTGAAGGTGTGTGTCTCAGTGTCTGTCTGTTTTGTACTTTTTTGTCTCTATTCTTTGCTGTTTGTTCTGTCCTTTTATGGTTATCTTACTTTATTATTAGTGTATATTCTGATGGGAGAGGAAAAGAAAGGGTGTAGATTTTGGTGGGTGGGAAGGTTGGGGTGGGGAGGGGAAATCATAATCAGAATATATTACATGAATAACACCTATTTTCAATCAAAAATGGAGAAAAAGAACTAGGAGCTAGAGAGATAACCCCAGAATGAGACCCTGAGTCCAATTGCCAGACCCCACATACAAAATCAGATGGTGGTAAGATACACTTGTAATCCTAGTGCTGGAAAACTGGAGACAGGTAGATAGATCATGGAGGCTTGCTGGCCAGTCAGCCTAGCACAGTCCAAGAGTTTCAAGTCAAGGAGTTGACCCTGTCTCAAAAAACAAGGTGGAACACATGGAAGAATGACAGCTGAAGATGGCCTCTGGCCTAAAAACATGCATGAGTACAAGAACACAAACACACACACACACACACACACACACACACACACACACACGTGCGCGCACACACACACACACACACACATGCACACACACACACACATGCACACACACACACACAGAGCTAGCCACACACACATCCCCACTGATGAACACACAAACACAAATACTCATGTATAGGGAAATGTCAGAAGTGAGAAAATGAGAAAGTTCTATGAAAAAAAAAAGTAGAAAGAAAACAGGAAGGGATGTGAGGAGCTACAGATGCGACCCTCAAAGGGTGGAGGGAACCAGAGAACTGACTCTGAGCAACTCCCTTCTCCTGTGTGGGGCCCATCTCTGCTGAGTGGCCAGTTCCTGCTCCTTGCCTTGAGCAGAGATCCCCAGAGGAGAATTTCCCAGCACCGAATGAGGATGTTATTTATGGCACAGGCCCCTTCATGCATGGGACAATTTTCTAGCAAGTGCTGCCCCTCCCCCCCTCCCAGCCATCGCATTATTTGGGTTTGGTTGTGTTTTTCCAAGCTCCTCTCCTCCCCTCATCATTTTCCCTGGCTGGCCCCCAAGTCACTGCTTCCCCCTGTGATCCTGTGTTGTTCCCTCCCTGTTTCCCTTTATTTGTTTTCTTTATAACTCTCCTACACTCCCTCCTGTTTATCCTCTTGGCCATCACATCCTCTATTAGGGAAGGTTATCTCGGGGCGTTGACTCCCATCTAGGGAGCATTCATTTTCTCCTGACCCTACTTTAAAGGGGAATTTCATGTCATTATTTATGCATATTCTTCCTCCCAAAGGGATGATCACTCAGACTTTCTAAGCCCTGCTGACCTACACGAAGGAATTTGATCAGCTGGAAGACAGCTGGTAGGGACACAGCCTGTTCTTCTCTTTAAGGACACTCCAACCGGCCTCCCTTCTCATTCAACCCTTGGTTCTGTTTGAATACTCCTTCCTCCACCACATGGAGTTGTCAGCTTCAAAAAAAGTAGTACTGGACTCCTTGAATGTTTCCCAGGGACACCCAGCCTCGATCCTCTGGTACTATTAACTAGTGGCATTGGATTCTGAACACATAGCTGTTATACTGGTCAGTGTCAGACCCAACCTGCTGGAGCCTGCACAGCAGGAGCCACAGAAGACATTGCAGGGAAGCCAAGCAGGGTCCATTTGCCTTCAGGATCCTTTCCCTAGAGAGTACATGGCAGTTGTTTCAGAGACTGTGTGGCCCTGTGGGGATGGTGCCTTTATTTTCCAAGCATACATATGGCAGAACAGGAAGGAACTCATCTGGTACCTCTTTTTAAACAAACCAAATCAGACAGAGGCCATCTTTTGTTCCAAAGGTATAAGACACTGGAGAGATTCCTCCTGTTCAGATGAAATGTAATGCCAGCACCAGAGAATGGGACACCCCCAGATGAGAAGACACCTGTTCCAAATGGAGAAAGGGCTGGGAAAGCTGGATTACAGTTCTTGAACTGCTGGCTTCTTTCTCAGCCTCCACACCTGTCCGCTCAAGGCTTGATGGATTGCCCAGCATACGGCCTGCTCCCTCTTCCAAGAGCACTCCAGTTGACTTCTTTCTTTTAACTTATTGAAGTTGTAAGGAGAAAAAAAACTGAATCTGTGATTTAAGATAGTGTGGACTATTGTGACAGAACCCCACCCCTGTCCAGAGAAATAAAGAGAAACCCAATGAAAAGCGGAAATCACCAATTTGAAAAAAGGGAGAAGTTCCAGTGCAAAAGCCTAAAGGAGCAGAACCTGGCAATGGAGGACCCCAGGGAGCTGACCCTCCAGCCAGGCATCCTAGCTAGGTAGTCTGTATCCTGTGAGATTCAGAAGTCTTGACACAGATGCCAGATAATTCCTCAAAATAGACATAAGGGGCCCAAGAACACAGCTGGGATTCCCTTCAGGACTTTGGCTAAATCAGGACTAGTGGCTAAAAGCAAACAAGCTGGAAGCCTCTGGAAAACATCAGAGGCTTTGGGTCTCCAGCCATGGACATAGGTATTCAGAACAAGCTAAGGGGAGGGGTCTATGTGAAGTGCCCCACTCTCAAGCCAACCATGAATGCTTGTGTTCATAGTTACCAAAAATTAAGCAGGCATGGATCACTACCTCAAAGCAAAAGATAGTAAAAGAAAACTTGAAAAGAAATCTCTCCGTGGCCTTGTAAATTTTTACCTTGAGGTAAAATTTCTTTCCTTTTATGTTCCCTTAGTATAAAGACAATATTATATGCTATCTTGATTTAAGAGAATTTTGGAGATCTAAAAGATATCATGGTATCAAGAGTCTAGGACAGGGTACATACTGACTTTGGGGGTGGGGCCCACTAAAGCCATAAGACAGTTCAGTAGAGTAGCGGCTGCCCACATGGAGGTTGTTGCACAGAAATGTCTCCTGGGTTTCAGTTTGATTTTTTTCATTAAAAATTTTAATACAACATATATTTCAATAATATTCTTTTCTCCTCCCCCAACTCTTCCTAGAGGTTCCCCATCTCCCTCTCCATCCAACTTCATGATCTCCCTCTCAAAACAAACAAACAAAAAAACCACCACCAAAAATGAAAATCAAAATAAACAATAAAACAAGGAATACCAAAACAAAATAACACGAGACAAAGAATGCCAAGACATAACAATATTAAAAGCATGCATGTGTATATACACACACACACACATACACATACACACACACACACACACAGTGGGGGGAGAGTAAATCAATAAATATTTTAAAATGAAAAATAATTTAAAATTCCAGGATTTTTACTTGCCCTCTCACCTAGATCTCTAAGTTCATGGAGTGAGAACAGTATTTCATTTTAAAATGTTTGAATATACAGATAATTATGATAGAATTTATGGGTGGAATACAATGTAGAAAATACTAATAATTATTCTAGAACATTTTTAGAATAACAAGGTAATGACCCGTCTTGCTGGTCCACATCTATCATCCCATCACCAGAGGCAGTGACAAAAGGATCACTGTGAGTGTCAAGTTAGCCTGTCTACCCAGTGAAATCCAGGCCAAACAGGGTTACATGCACATATCCTGTTCAAAACCACCAAAACAGGCAGGGCATGGAATCATATCTCTTTAATGCCAGCCTTCAGGAATCAAAACAGGGAGATCTGTGTGAGTTCAAGCCCAACCTGTCAACACAGTGAGTACCAGGGCCAGCCAGCAAGTGCTACATAATGAGATCCTGTTTCCAAGACAACAACAACAAAAAATGACAGTGTGATCAGATTCTGACTCTAGAGTCAACCCATCAGGGCAACAGACACATCCTACTTGTGTCCTCCCTGCACTCACAGGGCCGTGTGGCATCACTCATTGTCCTCATCATTTCTTTCTAATTCTCTTCATTTTACACTGCCATGAGTCTAGGAAATCCTTTATTTCCCATATCCTTTATTTTTCTTTAGACTATAGGTTAAAAATACACTTCTCATCCATCTTCTTCAAATTTGTGGTCATATTATAAGACAGCTTTTCCCCATTCAAGTTTCACCATGAGTTTCATTTCTATTTTTCACTGTGTAACAGATGATATGTATTTAGTAGCTCCTGATATCTGTTTACTAGTGCAAAGCCCTATAGGTCAGAAGTCCAACATGGGTTGGGTTGGTGGCATAAGCCTTTAATCAGGAGACAGATGCAAGCAGATCTCTGAGTTTAAGGCCACCCTAGTCTACAGAGTGAGTTCCAGTTCAGCCAAGGCTACACAGGGAAACCCTGCCTTGGAAAAAAAGTAAGGAGAAGAGGAGGAGGAAGAGGAGGAGGGGAATGAGGAGGAGGAGGGGAATGAGGAGGAGGAGGGGGAGGAAAAAGTCGTCCAATGTGGTATTGCTTGGTTCTCCTTTCACAAGACAAAAACTCAAGTAATCAACTAAGCGAGTTTCTCATCTGAAAGCTCTACGATGATGTTTCCAAGCCCATTCAAATTCTTGGTAGAATTCAATGCCTTGTGGTTGCCGGCTTGAGAACCTCATTGCTCTGATGGCTATTGGCTGGGTTGAACCTTCCTCAGCTCCTTGAAGTTGCCTGAACCTCTTCTTGTGTGCTCCCCTTCATCTTCAAGTCAATTCCTCTTCACTCTTTAAATCTCTCTGAGGTCTGTCTACATCTTCCAGCTAGAAGAGACATTTTTTTAAACATCTCCTGTGATGAACTGAGGCCCAAGGGTAACATCTTGTCTTCTGCTTGGCTCTTAATTAAGCATAAAAATAACAGCAATATCATGTGACTTCCACAGGTGTCATATTTTTATGAGGACATTGTGGGAATTCCTCACACTGCTGCCGGTTGGCCGCATCCCCCCACCCCTACATCTGAGGTAGAAATGCCTTGGATTGTAGATTTGGTCCAATTTGTAGAATACTTCATCATTACATCAAATCTGTAGTTTTTGTCACACAATTTATTCTACCTTTAGTGCAGTACGGGATGGGGTCGTTAGGAGTAGAAGGGGGCACACAGAGGCATGTGGGGTTCTCACTATTGATCTGGGAAAGAATTTCCCATATCTAATCATTATGTGAAGATGAATGGAACTTCCTAATCATGTGCTTTCTGCAGTCTTTTCATGTTTCAAGAAAAAGCTTACATTGTAAGAAGATAATAATCTGTGTATCTAATATCTCTCCTAGCCATAAGCACTGAACCGCATTGATCTGTTCACTATAACATCAGCAGCCCTAGATTGTGTCTTACATACCCTGCTTCTTGTTCAATTGTGGATTAATGAATTTCAATTTTAAAAATTGTCTTCCTCTGTGGATTTACTCACACAGTGTTTTACCAAATACTCCCAGCTGCTGCAAGGTACTTATTTTTGGTAGATTAACTAGTAGAGGGGGGAATGGAGACAAAAAATACTAAGAGACCTGTATTATCTAGATTTCCATCACTGTGACAAAATGCCTGAGTCAGTGACCTTAAGCAGGGAAGGTTTATTTTGTCTTGTGGTTCCTGAGGCTTTAGTTTCTGCTCACAGATCTGTTGTTTCTGGATCTGTGGTGACACATAACACCCCAGTGTTGTAAGGATATCTTGCCTGAAACCATGTCCTGAACCCTCTGATAGCATGAATCAAAATTCCTTCCACTCTTACATGTCTTCTGTCAGTTTTCAAAGTCATGAGACAAGTAGCTAACATATATCACCTTAACTTGAAAATTGTCATAGCCCAGTGACTAAAGATGGCCATGGATTGTTTATCTCAGTGCAGATAAGAGATATGAGATTTTCATTTATATTCACTTTCTTATGGTACCAAATCTTAATCTTGTTGTATTCTTCCTCCATGGGGGTCTGCTGACTAGCTTGTGACTAGGAGCTTCTAGCAAAATACCTCTTGTCCGCCCCCTCCAGTATAGTCTGAATGCAAATTCCTGTTTTCTGTCCATCCTTATTGTCTAAAAGCTAATTTCTGTTATTTGCCCATCCTTTGCTGGAGGGCTCTGGGAACTTAGGTTTCTGACCTTGGTGGTTTTCCACTGTGCCTGACTGGTATTTAATGCTCTGCTCTTGCTACAATAAACAGCATTCTCCTTGTAAGAATGAGCCACTGTCTTTGTCTTCATTTACATCCCTAGCCCTTCGCTCAGATCTTTGAGAAACATTATAGCCCCGAAGCACCATAACCGAACAGCTTGCTACAAATCTTTAACCATATTTGTTATCAATGAGTTCTGGTGTTGGGGGGCATGTATGCACAAGTACATAAGTGTGGGTATAAGCATCCTTGCATGCTCATCTAGAGGGCAGCCATCAAAGGAGGTGTCTTCCTCAGGTATTCCCCACCTTATTTTTTGAGAGAGGCTTTCTACTGAGTCTGGCGTTCACCGAACATCTACAGTGGCTGTCTGGTGAGCTGCCAGGGTGTGATAATTTAAATGTAATTGGTCCTCCATAAGCTCATAGGTAGTGGCACTATCGGGAGGTGTGGCCTTGTTGGAGGAAGTGTGACACTGTGGGGCAGGTTCTGAAGTCTCTTTTGCTCCAGCTTCCCTCAGTGTGACTCAGTTCACTTCCTGTCACCTGCAAGACAGCAATCTCAGCTCCAACACCATGTCTGCTTACACACTGACATGCTCCCTGACGTGATAATAATGGACTGATGCTCTGAAGTATAAGCTGCCACATCAATTAAATGTTTTCTTTGTAAGAGCTGCCATGGTCATGGGGTCTCTTTATAGCAATTGAAGCCCTAACTATGAGCCTCCTGTCTCAGCCCATGGCACCACACCCAGCTTTTAAAGTGGATGCTAAAGAGGCCCTCATGCTTACACAGCAAGCCCTTTACAGTCTGAGCCACGTCCCCAAACTCCACACCAGTGATAATTTTGAAACTGGAAAGTGACTGGGACACTCTACACTGGAGTGTCTGACTTATAGGAAGCTATTTCTTCCAACACACAGCAAAATTTTGATCTCACCTCATCTGGAGTGATCACTGCTATATGGGGAAGGACAGACAATATGAATCACAGAAACCCACATGAAACTGAGAGCCACACCCAGACTCAGTTCTGCACCCTGAAAGCCTCTTTGCTATGGTGGCTTTTTAATATTAGGGTTTTGTTTTCACTTCCCTATCTCAGGCCTCCAGTCAGATTCTCGGAGGGTTTGATGACAAGGGCAGATGACAGTGACCACACCATCATTCAGATGCCTCACAATGCCATTCAGTCCTCAGTCTGTCCACAGCAGTTACTCCTCTCAGACTGCTGATTGGCAGCCTTCCCCAGTCCCAAAACATAGACAGGACCTGTCCTAGGCCACAGGAATACTAAATGGCTAAGCAAGTGCATTGCATTATTCTGCACGATGAGAGAAATCACAGTGGTCCAGACTGAAATGTTGCCTTGAAAGTACCAAGTTCATTAGCAGGCCCGAGGGTACAGCTCTGTAACAGCAGCTACTCTGGGGGCCGAGGCCGGAGGACTGCAAGCTCAAGGCTTGCCTGAGCTCCAGCATGAGGTGAAAGCCAACCTGAGCGACATAGTGACCGCAAAAGTAAAGTACAGAAGGGGCTGAAGATCAAGCTCAGGGGTAAAGGACTTGTTCAGCATGGAAAACATCCCTAGGAACAACAAGCAAACCCAAAGGACTAAACAAGCCCATCGTGCTTAGTGAGGCCTCTGCTTTCAATGACACATAGCTTTAAAAAGCAATAATCATTTCAACTGTCAGTTATAGTTCATTTCAACTTCTTTCGCCAAAGGTTTCAGCTTTCATATATATATATGATCTGAGTGAACCAGGTAAAGGAATTTATTTTCACTTGTGCAGAAACCAAAAATATAAAAAGAGACAAAATGTTTTTGTGAGAGAGTGGGGCTATGTTGCTTTGAATAGGGGAAAGGGAGTCTGTAACATAAAAGGGAAAATATTTCAGATTTGTAAGGAAAAACAAGTTTCACCAGAAAATTTCCCCATGCTTTCACTTTTGTTTGGCATAGCCTACCCATGCCATTCCAAGCCATCTGCCTCCTAGCACCACAGCTGTGAAATGTGTACATGTGGTGGGGAGATGATGAGCCTACTGGCTTTAGCCACTCCCCTTCAGTTCATTAGCGTCTCGGCTTCAAAGGTCATTGGCTCTCATACTGTGCTGCTACTTGCGTTTCACAGAATAATAGTTCCAGCTAACAGAAGTTAACCCATTGGAGTTGGAGTAAATGGCCACAATCAGCATGATGTATAATCACAAAGTCACATCAGCTCGTTGGAGCAACTTTATTTAGAACCTTCTGGAAGAATGCTCAAGTTTAAGAGTAAACGTGCATACAAACTTTTGAAAAGTGATATCCTACTAGATGGACCCTGGCAAGCTTCACTTTTGTTAAGGGGTTACACAGTAATCTTAAAAAATTTTTAAATGTTTTTGTATAATATATTTTGATCATATTCATTCATCCTCCTCCCCACATTCAACTTCGAGTTTCTTTCTCTTAACAACAAACCAAAACTAAAATAAAATAAAAAACACACATGTATATGTGCATGCACGCACAGAAGAAAACAAAACATGAAGTCCATTTTGTGTTGACTAGCAACACCTGAGTATGATGGGCAGCTGCCCTGGAGTGTGGCTGATATACCCAGTGTCACCCCATTAAGAGGATTGTTTTAATGGAATCTTGAAATTTGCAGGCAAATGGATGGCACTAGAGGAAATCATCCTGAGTGAGGTAACCCAGACACAAAAAAAACAAACATGAGTCTTCATCCAGTGACTGATGGAAGCAGAGACAGATACACACAGCTAAACACTGAACTAAACTCCTGGAACCTAGTGACAGAGATGGAGGAGTGATGAGCAAAGGGATCAAGACCATGATGGTGAAACCCACAAACACAGCTGACCGGATAAGGGGGAGCTCTTGAATCCCAGACTGATGGCTGAGAGGCCAACAGGGGACTGATCTAGACTCCATGAATGTAGTGCCAGGGAGGAGGCCACAGAAATCACTGGGGCCTTGGTTAGTAGATCAGTGTTTACCATGGCTTATGAATGATCTTTGGGAGCCCATTTCAAATAGAGGGAAGCTCTCTCAGCCTGGACACATGGGGAAGGACCTAGGTCCTGCCCAGGATGAAATGACAGACTCTGGAGATCCCCCCAAGGAGGGCCTCACCCTTCCTGGGGAATGAGGTGGGGATTGGGTGGGGGGCTGGGAGGCTGGTGGAGGGACAAGGGAAGAGGGGTGGAAGAGGGAGCTGGGATTAACATGTGAGGCATTCATGTTTCTAATTTAAATAAAAACATTACAAAAAAGAGATCATAATATTAGAAAAAAAAAGAAGATTGTTTATCCTTCTCTTGGCAGCTATCAATTACAAATAACTTGGGGTAAGACTTTGTGCCCACTTCCCCTTTCTAAATTGAGATTTTTATCTGACTCTTACAATGTTTCTGCTTCCTCTCCAAACAGATCCCTGAGAGTAGGGAGGAGTGGTGTGATAAATACGTCCCTCATAGGGCTAAGTGTTCCAAAGTCTCTCATTTTCTGTAAGTTGTCTAGTTGTGCATCTCTGTATTAACTGAGTACCATCTACTACAAGAAGAACCTTCTCTGATGAGGGTTTAGCAGTACACAGGCATAATGACCAGGACATTTGGGTCAGGAGTTTTTTTTCATTGTTATGTTCATTTGGAAGAATAATAGTAGCAGGTCTGCCCCCCCCCCAGGCTCATGACCTATTTAGTCTCAAGGTCTTCGTCTCTTAACTGTGTCAGGTATGGTCTCCATTTCATGGATCCAGTCTTAACGCAGCAAGAAGGAGAAGCAAAGAGGAGGAGGAGGAGGGGGAGGGGGAGGGGGAGGAGTGGGTTGCTCAGGTAGCATTTGTGCTACTATGCCACTATTTCACTAGTGGCTACAAAGTAATTTTAAGCTCTTTGGTCTTTACTACCTCTCCCTTAACTCTTAAGTTCAATACTGCAGTAAACACAGCCCCAGACAACAGACAACGACCCAGTGAACCATTTTGATGGTGCATCAATGAAACTTTATTTACAAAAGCATATGGCGGTTTTCTTTGTGGTATAGAGCTATGGTATGGTTGATCTATGATGGATATGTTTCCAACAACAATGCAAGGGTTCCTTCTTGACTCCAAGCTCTAACCATCTTCTAGCCAGTGTAGAGTTTTTTTTTAATGTGATCTATTTTTTAAGGTTAAAATGAAGATGAATGCTCTCATGCAAAGATTTTTAAAAAGAATAGGTAACTTCCAAATATGAAGAAGATGTTATGTTATTTTCCTTCACAGAAATTAATAAAAAAATACATTATTGGAAAAAAAAACCTTTGCCAGGCTTAAACAGTGCATCAACTGGGGATTTAAAGCCATAGCCTCCAGTATCATTGGCCTTCAGCTGACAGCAAGGCTCATAGGTGGTCTCCTTGACAGGAATGCTAATTGCTAGTCACATGTTTCCAAGACTAGCTCTGTCTTTCATCTTGGTGGCATAGTTGTACATGCACTAACTCTACTTCACTGAGGCTTACTGTAGAGACAGGCTGTTTTGTTTTGTTTTGTTTTGTTTTGTTAACGTCATTGAAAAATGACTGACTTCCCAATTAGGGGCAGAGAACAGCAACCATCTTTTCCTTTATTTATGAGTTCCATGATAGATTAACAGATATTTCCTACCCATGATTTTGTTCAAATTCAAATAAACAAACAAATTGTAAAGAACCCATTCCAGGTGGGATACCATTGAACGTCCAGGAAAAGCAATGTTCTTCTCCAGTCTCCCTGAATCACTTGTAAAACACTGGCAGTCAGTCTAAATGAATAATTTCAACATTAGTGCTTGCATACTAATAGAATTTACTTCAAAATGTGCAAATCAATTGCATATAAATCAAGAGCTGGTCTAAATTACTTGATCCTTACTATGGTATAAGTTGCCTTGTGGAATCAATGCCAGGAAACAGAAGGCAGCATGCTAGCCTGGAGCTGAGGGGTTAGAGCTTATCTCTCAAGTTCCTCCTCTTCCCCCCTCCCCCGTTTCCCTGGATTTCAGATCTTTTCTTGGGGGCAAACAGGAGTTTTTAGCAATTGAGAACACTATTTTGTACTACCCTGATAATGTGTGCCTCATTCTGATGTGTGTGTGTGTGTGTGTGTTTGTCCTTGATATGTTTGTCCTCTTTGAGGTGCTCATACAAAAGGTGGGGCTGGTTCATCCTCTGTCAATGTCTATTGAATAAATGAACCAATGAGAGTCTTTATTTTTACTGGTAAGTAGTAGTAAACAGGAAAATGCCTAGTTCCTGTAGAGCACACATTCAGGCCTTGAACTTTAAAATCCCCCTATCTTACCCTCCTGAGTACTGGCATTGGTTACAGGCATGGACCACCATGCCTAGTTTATGCCTGATTTTCTTATATTTGAAATGGGAATACCAACAGCCGACTTTTCTTATAGAGACCTTTGAAGGCACCTAACAGCTATCACCATGGGAACATTAGTTTAAATTGTGCTATAACCTCATCACAAATCTATTTATTTCATGAGTGAATGTTTAGATCTGTTAAGGGTTAACAGGAGAGGCGGGGTGCCACTCATGTTTGGAACAGGATGAAAAGCAAAGCAAAATCCATACAATAAAGAAGGAACAAGACTAGGGAAATGAAGGTGTTAGTTCCATGTTTCTAATAACAGGCATAATGACCAGGACATTTGGGTCTGGAATGATACAGCTTTGCATCAGATATGTGACCTTGGATAAATCACTAGTATAGCAATTCTCAATCAATGAGTAGTGACCCCTTTAGAGAGTTGAATGACCCTTTCTCAGGAGTCACCTAAGACCATTGGAAAACATGGATATTTACACTACAGTTCATAACAGTAGAAAATTTACAGTTATGAAGAAGCAATGAAAATGATTTTATGGTTGGGATCACCACAATGTGAAGAATTGTATTAAAGGGTTGCAGCGTAAGGAAAGATGAGAACCGCTGCTCTAGTGGAACATGTTTCCATCTATGTACACATGGGATTTGCATCCCACAGCACACTGTCAGGATTAAAAGAGAAATACCTAGGATAATGCCGGCACCAGTTTACTTAGTAAATAATAGTAAGTTTGCTCTCACCATCACCACTACCACCATCATTATCATCTTCATTATCCCAAAAGGTGAGGATACTGAAGACAACTCTTCGTCATCTGGCAAAAACACCTCTTGAGGGGAAATCTCATGAGGATTCACTTTCAAAGCAGCTGACTGTAAATTATGCAGTGGGGCCTGATTTATTGCAGAAGTTGGGATAGGTCTAAAAGAGCATCTTTTTGGTAATTTATTTCCCTAAGAGTTTGGCTCTGCTGGGAAACAGGAATGGTCCAGGAGAATGCATACCTATAGGGAAGAGGAAAAGATACTGGACAAGCTCAGTGATGATTCCACATTAAAAACAAATGCAGGAAACCTTGTGTGACTTGGAGAAATATCATAACATATTAGCAGTTCCAGGAAAAGTAGAAGATGGATTCTGAACTGAGGGATGCAGAAATGAAAAACTGTGCTGCACCAAGGCGGAGAGGATGGGGTTAATCAGTTGCCGGCTTTTCCATTCGGGACAGACAAGGTTTCAAGGTGGCAGTAAACACTGCAAAAGGCTTGATGTACACGAAACTCATAAATCTGTCTGAATTTATTCTGCACTGTAGAGGGCATCTGCCACTCTTTTATCTGCCTGGCATCAATTTACTGTGAAGAACCACCCCTCCTCATCTCTGGATGATTCTCTTGAATATGCCAGTCGTGGAGTCCTGCCTTCTGTGTTGCAAAGGTAGCTATTTATGCTTCAGAATACCCTAGTTCCTAGGCCTTAGTGATTGGTCCAGAGCTGATACATGACTCAAGTCTGTTGGATGTCAGTGTCGTGTGATCCTCTAGCTGCGTGGAGCTTTGTTGCTATACTCTGGGGGAAAACACTAAGACTGAAGCCAAAAGTCGAGGCAGAGACAAACCTGGAATCAGAATTAGAGGGAGAAAGAAGGAAAGGAAAATACAGAGGAAGGCATGAGAAAGAGGGAGGGAGGAGAGAGACTGAGAGAGCTGTCATTCAGCCACCACTGAAGCAGTCACCTCTAGAGACATTAGAATGACTTGACAATTTGAACAGACATAATACTTTCCTGCTAAAGATTTTTAATTTAAAACCAAAATTATCAATGAAGACAAATGATAAGGAACTGAAGAGTCTAAAATTATTTGTGGCAATCTAAATGGGATGCAAAATTATGTCTGTTCAAAAGTGAATGAATAAAAACACACAGTAGGATGCTACAACAGATGAGTAGAGGTGCATTGGGCGTTAAAACAGCCAACGGGCAGAGCCTGTCACATCAGCTTTAACAGAAGGGTTGGTTCCAAATGAGGCTGGCACGAAGCAATGTCCAGTGTGTCTTCCTGTGGCTTGACCAGAATCATCTTAGAAATTCATAGTCTTCTGACCTGTGTCTTGGCCTTGAACTCATGATGAATAAGTAACTATACCTTGGTCTTTAATCACACTAACCGCAACCTACTTGGGGGTTTTAGGAGATAATGTTGCAGTCACTAGAAGGCTTAGCATTAAGCATGAATATCCTGATCCAGTTGGAACCATCCTGTCATACCTGCTTAATAAGCTTAGGAACAGAAGGCATACTTTGTGCTTCTTTGGGGGGCATCTTATATAATTAAAGTCTATTATATAAAAAATCTAAATATGATTACACATTAACTTGAAAATGTGTGTTAGTAATGTTTAAGAAAACTAGCATCAGAGACGCTGATAAAGTTTAACATGAACTGTTGTATTGGTTTTAATTTTTCTGTTAAATTCAAAGGTTTCATAATTGAAGGGTCATTGAAAATGTTGACTATGGCCGCAGTGTAATCTTTAGAGGAGAATTTTTAGATTCACAAATCCTTTATTTCTTTTCTTGTTAAAGTTTAAGTTGGGCTTGTCAAGCATCTGATTTGCTTGATAAATTATAAATGGTTTTCACAAGTTTAAAAGAATTTAAGTAACAGCTTATTCCTATAACTAGAGAATTTTAATCTGTCAAAATTTAACCAAGTGGAAGTATGCTTTAAAAACTATATTAAAATGACTTGCCTTAGGAGTAAAATCAGAATTACAAAGTAAATGTAAGGTCCTAAGAATTATAGTTGTAATATTCAAATGTCTTTGAATAAAAGATCCTTTCTATGCACAAAAGTCTGAACTTCTAAAACTCTAGGAAAAATGTCAACACACATGGTAAAAAAAATTATCATAGACACGGAAAGCCCAGATTCCACAGCATTTCCTCTGAGGAATCATCTCTGTGTAATGAGCTGAAGCAGACCACATAGAATTATTACTTGTAAACAGTGGTGAACTAATTGGAACTCCTTCCAGAAACCAAAACAGAAGTGAAGGACAAACAACTAAAGTTATAGCAGCCAACCAACCAACAATTTGATTCTTCCACTCATTATTTTACTCAACAGCTACTCACCAAACATACACTGTGTGTCAGGCTCTGTTCTAGGAGTTCTGAAGTAGAAACAATGCAGGTTGGGGTAGGAATTGGAAAAGGCAGTCACAGAGCAGATAGACTTACTGATAATGGCAGACAAGAAGCAGGTTTGCTTGAAGGAGAAAGGATGACACTGTCACATTTCAGATTCCTTATCTTTGTCCAGTGTCACAGCCCAGAAAACAATAGGCAAGCGCATCTTAAAATAGCCATGGAGGATAGAGAAAATGTAAAAAGAAAGAAGGAGACAATGTTTTCAGAAACCAATAGAATCCAGTCTCCAAAGAAGGGGGCAGAGAGAGAGAGAGAGAGGGAGAGAGAGAGAGAGAGAGAGAGAGAGAGAGAGAGAGAGAGAGAGAGAGAGAGAGAGAGAGAGAGAGCTCAGTACAAGGGGGAGATGGGAGGGGCACAGTCATGATGCAAAGAGAGGGAGGTGAGTTCCAACAAAGACTTTCAGAGCCAGCTTAAAGGGTACAAACACAGATGGGACAGCATGCAGTAGAAATAGACAGCTGTCCTAGTTTGCTTTCTAGTGCTGTGGTACAACGCTGACCCAAAGTGCCTTGGTAAGGAAAGGATTTTTATTACAACCTACAGGTCAGAGTCCACCATCAAAGGAAGTCAGGAACTTATATGGAGGCCATAGAGCGATGTTGCATATTGGTTTGCTCAGGCGTACACTAAGCTGTCTTTCTTTGTACCTCCCAGGACCACCTGCCCAGAAGTAGCAGCATCCATAAGGGACTAGGCTCTCCCACAACATTCAGTAATGAAGCAAATGCCCTCAGAGCCTTGGTTACAGGCCAACTTGATTAAAACATTTTCTCAAATGAGGCTCCCTCTTCCCAGATGTCAACCAGCACAAAAGTATGGATAGTAGGGAAAAGCAAAGCTGTGGAGTGCTCAGTCTGCATGATTCCAAGCAAGTATGAATGAGCTGAGAGAAAAGGTGAGGCTTTGCTCTACAGGACTTAGAGGTCTCTTTATGCATGTATGAAGAGGGAGGGAGACCCACAAAATTTTCATAGCTTGAGAAGAGAGGCACAGGGTTACATTGAAGATAAAGGTAGGTTTGTTTGGTCTTGGTGGCTTGCTTTCTATTAATGGACAGCCTATAGCCCATAGGTCAATAGTCAGACTATAGAGTGAGTAGGTAATACAACTGGGACTGTGGTATGGGAATAGATTTTCGAAGTATTTATAAAACATAAGTCAAATATATTGTGGTGGTTTGAATGAGAAATGAGCTATAGGCTCAGATATCTGAACACTAGGCCACCAGTTGGTAGCACTGTTTGGAGCGGAGGTATAGCCTTGCTAATGGAGATATGTCACTGGTTTTTTGTTTGTTTTTATTCAAAGATGTGATCTCTCGGCTTCTTGTTCAGACTCCTTGCTGCCAAGCTTTCCCCATCATTTCTTTCTTTTCTTTTTTCTAATATTTATATTTAATTTTAATTTATGTATATGAGTGTCTGCCTGAATGTATGCATATATAAGCACCATACATGTGCCTTGTGTCCATGGAAACCAGAAGATTTCAGATCCCTTGGAACTGTGGGATCCCTTGGAACTGGAGTTATGGATGACTGTGAGCCATTATGTAAGTGAAGGGATAGAACCCAGGTCCTCTGCAAGAGCAACAAGTGCTCTTAAACGACTGAGATACCTCTCCACTTCTTTCTACAAAAGCAGGCTAACAAAGAGACAAACGAGCAACAACAACAAAAAAAATCACCACCATAACCATTGGCATTTCTAATGGAGAGAGAGCAACTGACATTTCTAATTAGCCATTCAAAGGTTTTCAAGAACTGCCAACCAATCCCCAATCCGCACTGAAACCTAGCAGTGACGGTACATTTTAAAGGAAATGTAGTAAGAAGGACTGCCAAGTTCCAGTCAAGAAGAAAGCTTTTAATCAGCTAATATGAGATATGCCATTTAACTACCTGAAAAGGCATGGTGGAAACTCTACAGATTTGCTCTCAAGCAGTTATCAGACTACTGGTTGATCTGTGCATATCTATATCATTTATATCTATATCATCTATCAATCTCTAACACCAAGCAAAAAGTCTATCCTGAAGGATAAGAAGGATAGCATCAAGTTCACATATGACTGAGAACCATACCGTGCTCACCAGTCAGGCTTGGAAATACATAAGCCATTGAGTAAAGCACTCAGAGGGGGCTTGCCTCTGTAACAGGCAATAGATTAAAATTTACAGGACAAGAATAGTGAAGCAGAAGACATAACAGTTGTCTTAAATTTTTTTTGCTGTTTCTGTAATAAAATACCCCCACAAAGGCAACTCAAGGGAAAGGGGATTTATTTTGGCTCATGGTTCCAGAAAGAAGAAATAGACTGGGAGGTAAGATACCATGCCATGGGCAGGAAGCTGGCTGGTCACACTCTGCATCCATACTCAGGAAGTAGAGAGTAAGCATGATATAGGGCCTTCCTATAAAGCCTGGGTGTCTACCCCAATGACTCACTTGCCCCAGTAAGGCTCTACCACCTAAAGGTTCCACAACCTTCCCCAATGGTCTCCAGCATCATGTCTACCTGCATGTCATCATGTCCTGCCATGATAATAATGAACTAAACCTGTGAAAACTGTAAACCAGCCCGTATTAAATGTTTTCCTGTCTAAGTGTGGCTGTGGTCATGATGTCTCTTCATAGCAATAGAAACCCTAACTAAAACAAACCCCAAACATTAAATACACAATAGACTAAACAAAAGGAAAATGAATGGATATGCTAATTTCAGACAAAGAATAGAATTTAATATAAATAATATCATCTGGGACAAAAATCCACAAATTTCATAATGAAAAAGAAGTCAACTCATTGAAAATATATTATGACCCTAAGTGCTTATGTAGTAATAACAGGCATTGAAAATATATGAAGCAAAACTCATAGAACTACAAAATAGGTAAATCTACAGATGTATATGAACTATTAATAAACAATCTCAATTATCAATAGAACATAAAAAAATTAAGTAAAGTGACAGACAGCAGATCATCCATGAACATGACCTAATTTGTATTTTAAAAATATTCAAGCAAACCACAGCTGTTTACACATTCTTTTCAAGTGTATATGGAATGTTTACCAATATAGTCCATATTCTGGGCCATGAAATATGTCTTAATAAATACAAATGAATTCCAGCCCAAAAAAGTATGTGTCCTATTATTCAGATTAAATAACAAAAAGCTTTTCTGGAAAATGCTCAAGTTTTGCAAACAAAATAACGTACTTCTTTTACCACATGAATAAATTTTTAAAAACGTAAAAGGAATATTAGAAAGTACTTTTTATTAACTGAAAGAAGTTAGAAAAGACCTGATCAAAATCTGGGTGATGCCACTAAGGACGTATGGCAGTTTAGGGGAAAACTGGAGGTGTAATATGTCTTTATTAGGAGTGAGAGAGAGAGAGAGCCCACACTAGTGACCTCAGCTTCCCACTTCAGAAGCCAGAAAAATTCATTGTAAAAACCAGCACTAGGCATCACATGCCTTTAATCCCAGCACTAGGGAAATGGAGACAGGAGGATATGGCTGAGCAGAGACAGGAATATAAGGAGGAGGAGACAGAAACTCAGAGCTTTTGCTTCTGAGAATTTGTGGAGACAGGATTGTCATTTCAGCTTGGTAGAGGTAAGATCTATGGGCTTGACTGCTTTGCTTCTCTGATCTTCAGCTTGAAGCTTGAACCCCAATATCAGACTCTGGGACTTTTATTATTCGTGCTACATGTGTGTATAGATTTTTATCAAACTACTATGTGCACTTTCTCAATTCTGTTCATTGAAATGTTAATATTTAATTGTTTGCAGTTTTCCATCATCATCATCATTGAAAACATTCATGGATCTCTTTCTATATACCAGACATTATTATTCTATTCCATATATATGTGAGATATATATAATATATAAAATATATATAATAAAAGCATATGTATATATATATGTTATTTTCAGAATAACTTGATGAGACACTAATTACAAGAACCAAGGTATTATAAAGCAGTTTGTCAAATTGGAGTAAAATTTCAAATGCAAGAATTCTTGCTCCAAGAATTACACTCTCTGTAAGCAAGAATACTAAACTTTCTCCACATAATATCATTGTTATTACACCATTTAAAATAATATACTAAAAACCTTATCTGCCCTTCTAATATAGCCATATTATCTCTTGGTTCGCTTCATATTTCATTACATTTTCTTCTATTCAATCTTCTATTACAGTATACTATGACATTTGTCCTTTAACTACAATATATTTTATAGATATTGTCTCTAAATTTATTTATTTTTAATGTATTCTTCACCACAGCATCTGTAGGTAACTACTTGTCACACCATGCCCATTGAGCCTATAGAGGAGATGTATCTTTGCCAGGGGTCTGAACCAAATCATAAGGACCTACCAGACCTTTGCCTTGTCACATGGCCACTCAGCTTCTGATTCATTGTGTTTGTAGAAGAAATTCATGTCCTTCTGAAAGGAATTCTTCACAGAGCCAACAACTTCCATTCTAGCTTGGGCTGGTGTCTCTCAATGGCTTCCTCAAGGTTGTAGTCCTAGAATTGCATTTCAGTACAAATCTGGGAAAGATCCACTCCTCCTTGGGGCTGACAGCTCCCTTTTGGATTTCTCTTTGTTTGGCCAGAATAACTCTTTCAGATCTGGTTTGTTGGTTGTCAATGTTCAGAGTTTCTGCATATTGAATAAAGCACCCACTTGATTGATAATTTGGCTAGGTTGAGAATGTTAGGCTCAAAAACATTTTCCTTCAGTTCCCAGAAAACATACTTCCTTCTAATTCTTCCTTGGCTTCTGCAGTTGCTGATGGTCTTTACCCAGTGCCTATCAGATTCTCATTTCCAGTGGATGACTAACTCTGAAATTTTAGAATTTTCCCTTTCTGTCTAAAATGTCACAAGAACAATGACAGGTTCATTATATTCATTTATTCTATTTTGCATTTTCTGGTCTCTGCTAGTGTGAAGTTCTGTTTCTTCACATCTGGAAATTTGTCTCATCTTCTGTTTTGTCTATTTTCTTATTCTGAAAATCTACTAGATATTAAGACTTTTGGATATTTCCAATTACATTTTTTCTCTTATCTTTTTTTTCCTCCTAGGCTGCCTCTCAAATTTCTAATTTGGACAATTAGTTTTGTGTTTTAAGAAGTCCATTTGATTTCTATTTTTCTTTTTCTTGGCAGCCAATTCTCACTCTACAAATACTTTTCATTGAAATTTTGTTCTTTATGAGAGTAGCAAATGCAATTACTTCAAAGACAGTTTCTATTCCCCCAGGTCACCCTGTTTCTCTCCACCTGATATTTTTATTCTTTTTTTTCTCTCTCACTTTTTGTGATCAGTGATTTTCAATCCCTACTTAAATTGGGAAGAGCCAACTTGTTCAACACAACTAAGTGCCTTTGTTGGGTACAGACCTTTCCTCCTGGAAGAGCCTTGCCATCAGCAGCCTTTGTGGTAGTAGAGGAATGGGCTGGCCCTGCTCCAGCCTCTCCCAGTTTTCTGCAAAGTTGGGTATGGTTTTGCTCTGCCAGCCTTCTCCTCAACGGCAAGTCCTCTGCTTCTGCCTGAGCATGTGGTACAGGGAAAGGGTTGTGGATGATGACTCACAGTTATTCCAGTTGACTCCCTTCCAAACTCCCTCTTCCCTTTCCAGTTTTTGCTCCTCTGTCTCTCTGGGTCCACTGCCAGGAAAAATAGCCCTGACCCCTCCTACAGGCTTCTTTTGTTAATATGACTTAATCTGTCTATACAATCCCAAGTATTTACAATTTGAAGACATTTGTCTACCTCCCTAGTTCTCTGGCCTCCCTGTTCCTAAAAATCTGGTGCTGTCTTCATCACTCTTCATTCTGTGGGTCTGGTGTGTGTATGGGACGGGTGTTGTTATATGTGTACCTGTCTGTCTGTCACCTTGAGAAAGTGTTCCCACAGCATCTCTGGGCTTCTCTATGACTGCTTCCTTATTTTAGGGCAGTGTGTGTGTGTGTGTGTGTGTGTGTGTGTGTGTGTGTGTGTGCATCTGTCTGTCTGTCTGTGTGTCTGTCTGTGTGTCTGTGTTGCTTCTCCATTGGGCCACAGGGTTATGTGAACACTTTCTTAATTTTTCTTTCAAATACTGAGAGCTAGGTTAATATTCTATCCTTTCAGAATTAAATGTTTTGTTGTTGTTTGTTTGTTTTAGCATGGTTCACTGATCGCTCAGGCTATCATTCTGGTAAGTTTCTTCTGAACATCTTCCGTCTTCCCAAAGGAATCCAAAGCCATGTTGTTAGTTGATGGGAGCTGATTCCTATCTGCCACATCATACATCTACGGTGTTCAGTTACTCTAGACAGATGAGATTAATGTGTGTCCCCTGCAGCTGCTATGAAGACTCTATACGATGATGACATATTTAAAAGCTGTGAAGCTGTGGGAAAATAGAATTTCGATCCGAGGACTCCTGGGATGCTGGCACGGCTTCCAGTGTGTACACTATTAGATGTGTCACCTGAACAAAAGTTACCCAGAACCTCTTGATTGCAGTCATTTGGTTAATTGAAGGCACTGTGTACTGAGGACTAAGATGGGAATAAACTATTCTTACATGGATGAAGACATGCATTGAGCTGACTGCATGTTTTTTCAGTTATATAAAAGGAAGTCTCAAAGCTCTAACCTATTTCTCTCGAGCAAAAAATGAACAGTAAGCACCTCAGATCATCATAAAGTCACTACTTAATTCAAGAATGTACAGTACTTAAAAATTACAGGGACATGGACAAAAACAAGTATAATAGCCTAAAATCGCACAGCTGTGGTGACATCCTATTAGAGGAGGCAGAATTTTAAAAAATTAAAGAAAACAGTAATTGACAAAATGAATGCTATAATCAACAATGATCACAAAGATTTTCCTGATATTTGTAGTTTCTAAGAATATTCTCTGCCTCTGGTTTCTTCAAAAGAAGATTTGTCAACAGGATGCTTACAGTCACATGTAGAGAAATAACTTTCAGATGTATTTTAAAAAGCAGATATTTTTGTAGTAATTCAGCAGAAATTCTCAATGTCCATTTCTTATTTGTTTAGCTTCTGTGTGTGTTTGTAAGAAGGAAGAAATCTTTATAGGTGAAGCACGAATGATTTGACACTCTACTGGAAAAACCTGCCCTGTATGTTCTCCTGGGTCTTGCGTGGGTGAAAGCTACAGGTTCAAACTTGTTAATGCCCTTTCCCCCACTAGACTTTGGTTCAGAATGGTAGACTCACATGCAGTCCACATGAGTACCAGCCTCCACACACAAGAAGCCTAGGATCTTTTCCACTCTCTGGGCAAATGGACTATGTCAGTAACATTCCTGGAATGTTAGCTATGAGGACTCAGAGACAAAAAGTTAGCTGGAATTTATGAGGCCATCTCGGGAAAATTACTTCATCATGCCATTTCCATTTTCTCTAGTCAAAGAGTATGTGAAATACCCCAGTTTCTGTAGTTGTGTGGTGCTCGGCTCGCCCAGAATGGGTGAGCCTTCAGCATGCCCAGAATGTGTGAGCCTACAGCTTGCCCAGAGTTCGTGAGCCTTCGGCTTGCCCAGAGTTCGTGAGCCTTCAGCATGCACGGAATGGGTGAGCCTACAGCTCGCCCAGAATGGGTGAGCCTTCGGCTTGCCCAGAGTTCGTGAGCCTTCGGCTTGCCCAGAGTTCGTGAGCCTTCGGCTTGCCCAGAGTTCGTGAGCCTTCGGCTTGCCCAGAGTTCGTGAGCCTTCAGCATGCACGGAATGGGTGAGCCTTTGGGATCTCCTACCCGGACAGCTGGATCTGTGCGAGTCTCAAGAATCAGGTGCTTGATTGCCCTGGCTAGCTATTCTTATTTCACAGGCTGCCATGCACTTCTTTCTCTTGGCCCGAAATTGGCTCTGGCTGTCCTTATTCACCTTGGGACCTCCTACTCAATTTTCAAGGCTCAGTTCAGTCACCTTTTCCTAGGGAAAGCTTCCTTCTTGGGCATTTTGTTCTGTGAAGTTGTAGTAACAACTGTGAGAGAAGAGTCTGGGGAGTGTTGGGATCTAGTCTTCTTGGTGGTTCAGTTATGGGGGTTTTCTGAGTGCTGTTGCTCACCCTTCTGCTCTTTAGCCACATTTTTTAATGCCGTGAACTTAACAACTCATAGTCAAATTGACAACAGCCCACACTGTGCAAAGCATTTGGATAACAATCCTGGGTTTCAAACTAAACCCAGTGCTATATAAATAAAAGTGTATCTTAGGGTTTCTTCATTCACAAAGATCCTTCACGTAGGATCTTAACTAGGGTGATCTTTTACTTGAAGTGCGTGGAAATGACACATCAAAAGGGCCTGATTGAAAGACTGCACTGCATTGCAACCTATAAATTGAAACAGAGGTTAATGTTGTATCCTTTGTAATTACATCTACTCCTGAACCTCCTTTCCAAACCTCTCAGGCAGGCCAAGAGCAGCACAGCTCACTGACAGAAAACATCTCCCAAGGACAATAGTATATCAAACATAACAGTTATTCAGTGTCACAAGAATATTATCTTGCAAACATTCCTCACCCACATAGCCTCCTTCGTTAGGTCACATGGTCTTTCTCATGACAGCAGAGCCATGCTGTGATGCTGGGTGTTTGGTTCTTGCTGATTGGTTGGGAATACCAGGCTAAGGACTATGAGGTACTGCTACCCAGGCTAGAAGTTTTCATGCTTTTCCAAGTAATCTTGATTCCCCACAAGCTACATTTCTTTGGTCAAGTTTTCACTCTGTTTTGAGAAGTTAGGAAATTGCCAATGACTTATTCAGCTCCTCACTCAGGAGGCTTTGTAAACACAGAGATGAAAAAGCACAGATTCTGGAGTAGAATCTGCGTGCCAATTCCTTCTCTTCCCCTTGCGGGTTACCTGGCCTTGGGTGAGTTAGTTACAGCCTCTGTCTGTGGACTCCATGTGTTGCTGTTTACTGTGGCTCTGGGTGATGAAACACAGACCACAAAACTCAACAAAACCCGCTGGAGTTTTTTGGGAAAGGGAGCAAAAGGAGGGGTTGATATCAGCCCACCAGAAGGGAAGAGGAAAGAGAGAACAGGTGGGAGGCACTTGCTTAAAAGGGAAAGCTTGCACATGCGTTCAGAGTCCTTACACAGCCAGTAACAAAGGGCACTTTGAGCTGTCTAAGTGTCTGCCTGAATGCCAGTGTGAATACCCTGCCAGTTGTCAGGGAACAGGCTCAAACAGGATATCAGCACAGTATATGTCTTCCCCTGCCTGCTCCCCCCTTACATCAGAGTTCCCACATCCTATGATGGGATTAGCACTGGGCATCTCTAGGAGAAAAGAGGATGTAGATATTGTCAGGGATGCAGACTTCCCCTGATCCCTCTCCCATCCCCTACCATCACCCATTTTCACTATCTTTCCCTCTCTTATTCTCCCAAAGAAATCTCTCCCTTTCTTTGCTGTATGAAAACATAGCAAGAATGTGGGCTATTTGAAAGCAAGAAGAAAGAGTTCACTGGTAACCCAATCTGTCAGCACCTTGGTCCTCGACTCCCCAACCTCTGACATAAATTTCCCACCCATCCCATCCCTGGCAGAAGCTCTAGTCGATGAAGAAGCCTATGGGTTAGCTTTCTTTCCTGTAAAACAGTGGTGACAATAATCCCTGTATCAGAAGGCTACTGGCAGCATTGCCCAGTATCTAATTAGTATTTCTAATTGCTAGGAACTAGTACTGTTAAGTCTTATCCCTAAGAGGCAGTGGAGAAACAAAGGCTCTCAACAAATATTTAGTAGATGAATAATGCATAATAGAGTGAGGCCATAAATATGGATTTTTGGAACCCAGGTGGTTTCTACGAATGACTGATGTCAAAGAACAAAACTTTAAACATTCTTATGATTAAACCCCAACAACGGATTCATTTGCACAAAAGCAGAAATAAAAAGAAATAATGAACTCAACTGCCTAACGCCAAAGAAACCTTCAGTGAAGATAAGCCAAGGAGCTCTTTGCACAGTGCCCTCTTGTAACTAGGCTGCAGTTCGAATAGCTTCTTTTGTCTTTTAAATACGTTTATAAACCCAGTTTAATTATTATTCAAACACATGAGACCCCAGTGAGGTCGTATTTGGAAATATACATATCTTCATTTAAATGACTCAAACCCATATGAATATCTTAACACAGTTCCTCCAAATTTGTACCCAGAATCAAATTCATGTGATATAATAAGAGGGGAATACATCTGAGCTGGATCGTTGTCTTATGTGACACTTGTGGATAGGGAGTGTAGCGCAAAGGCATTTGGACACACTGTCATTAAAACTGCTGGCAGAGCCAGGCACTTCTAACCTCTGCGGGAAGTAGAAACACAACACAACAAACAAACATAAAACAAAAGGCCTTAAAAACATAACTGCAATATTTACATCTGATTGTAAGGACATAATTATCTGTTTGTGTTTGTCTGCTCGCATTCGACAGGGTCTTGCTATGTAGCATAGGCAGTTCTTGAACTCAGAGCAATCTCTTTGCCTTAGCTGCCTGGATGCTTGGAAAACAGATGTGCACCATCACACACGCCTTAAGAACATCATTTTCTTGAAACACAGCTTTAAATGCAGATCCTTTGAAGTTCTTTTTTAAAGTGTGACCCATGAATGAGGCATTTAAAAACACCCGTATTGACAGATCTTCCCTCACCCCCCAGAGTAAATGCAAGCAATTGGCTGGAATCAAAACTAGCAGAGATGGTTCAAGACTTGAAGAAGATTGGGTGCTCAGAGTCACAAGACCACTCGTTCTTTCGCTTTATTTTCCCGGAGTTGATGACATAAACGCTAGGAATTCCTAGTCCTTAGAAAGTTGATCAATATTAAGAAAAGTTTTTCCAAAGAGTACCACAGATAACACTGCCTTCCACAGTGAAGGCAAGTAGGCTTTGTGTCTTTCTTCAGAAACAGACTATGACAAGAGAGGCTGAGTGATGGGGGAAGCCCTTCTGTATATTTGTTTCTCTTATTGGTTAATGAATAAAACACTGGCTGGCTGACTGGCCAGACAGGAAGTGATGTAGCTGAGCAGAACCAGTATATAAGCAGGGACAAACAGGAAATCATTCTCTTTTCTGTGGAGATGCTGAGCAGTCATCATGTAGCAGGCAAAGGAGTTGCAGGTCCAGCATTCCCTGGTAAGCCAAGACCACGAGGAAATACATAAATTAATAGAAATGGGTTAATAATTAAGACAGAGCTAGCCAAATAAGAAGCTCAAGCCATCAGCCAACAGTTTCATAATTAATATAGCTTCTTTGGGGCAGAGAAGGGTGGTGGGACCTAACAGAGCCAGAAACATTTATGTTACAGCTGAGAAATCCAGAGAAACTGGTGAGGCCATGTCACCAAAATGTGTGAGGGAAACTGCATGTGGCGGCTCATGCCTGTAACCCTGGTCCTTGCTAGTCAGAGGCAGGAGGGTTGCTGTGACTTTAAGGTCTATCTGGGCTGTATTGTCAGTAGCTTAGGACAGCCTGAGATACAGAGTGAGATTCTATCTCAAACAACAGATTGTACAGTAAGAGGGAGCTGCCTCATCCCGAAACAAGTCACAACCTCCTACTCCAGAGAATGCTTAAGGACATGATGTCCATACATATGTACAAGCAATGCATGATGCACATGTGTACAAGCAAAACACGCACCCACTCGGTATACTACACAATACATCAAACCCTCTTTTGTCTCTCCAATGTAATGGCTGCTGTTGGAGACTAAGGGTTTAACTTTAGAAACCTTTTTGTGCGCAGGTTTTATGCTATCTTGATTTTTATTCTATTCAAATGGAGAGACAAGTTTATACTCGGTGTAAAGTTCCATTTTGACAGAGAAAGTAAATAAAAGTGAAAGTGTTGCATCCGATGCTCTTTGGCTCCTTTAACTCTGTGTGGTCTTAGCAGCTCATGTGGGTAACAGACGGTGCTTAGATTTGGCACCTTGGTGCTCTCCACTTTAGACTTTTTTCTCTCTCCCTTCCTTCCTTCCTTCCTTCCTTCCTCCCTTCCTTCCTTCCTTTCTTTCTTTCTTTCTTTTTTTCTTTCTTCTTTTTTTAAGGAGCAAATGAATTTCTCCATACATGCGCCCAACCTAAATGTATCCCTCCAGGTGATAATATGCAGATATGATGGCCTACTAGGCTAAAATCTATTTTCTATTGATGTGCCAACTTGCCCCAACTTTAGAGACTTTTAAAACAGCACACATCTATTATCTTATAGTTCCATAGGTTAGAAGTTTGACACTGGTCCCTCTGGGTTTGACAATTAATCCACCATGACTGGATTGAGCAACACCTACAAAATCAGTACAGCATACTTCCAAGGGTGTTTGTAAGAGTGCTTCAAGAGATGAGGCATTTAGTTCCCAGAACTGAGTGGAGAAGGTCCTCTCTGATGTGAGCAGCTCTGTCTTATAGGCTGGGACAAATGATACAAGTGGAGGGAGGGGAAACTCTTCTCAACTCGGTGTGTCCTCTGATGCTGCTGGGCATTCATCATACTCCACACTCTTCCGCTACTGAGTGTGGGCTCGCTCACACCAGCCGCTCTGTGGAGCTTGCGGGCTCTTTGCTCAATCTGGGGTTCCACCGTTGCTTCTGTGGCTCCCATTTTCTTAGGCTGAGTAGCTCTGGGTTTTTCTGCCCTGCAACCAGCTTGGGACTGAAGTGTCAGGAGGCACGCATCCCTTCTAATGTTATGAACCCTTAGGCTACCTGGGAAATCCAGGAGAATGTCCCCATTCCATCTGGTCCTCAGCCCTCATCCCACCTGCAAATGTAGTCCTCCGCTGTGTGTTTTAATATCAGCTCCAGCCTCCATAATAAAATGCCACTGGTAGTTCAAACAAGAGACGTTTGTTTCATCGTGGTTCTGCAGTTGGTTTCTGTGGAGTTTCCCTCCTCCATTTGCAGACAGAAGTATCCCCACGGGGATTTACTGAGGATGCCTCTGTGCTGGTGTCTGTCCTTTTCTTGTGAAGACACCAGTCAAAGCATGTTAGCCTATGGCCCCTCTCAATAGAGGGCCCATCTCCAAATACAGCCACACTGGGGGAGGGGACTTCAACCCAGGAGAGACACAGTTCAGTCTGTATGATGCATAGCCTAACCAGATCCATGGACTCTGGAGGCTAAGAAGGACTTAACGAGGTGTCTTCAGTAGAACCTGGTGGTAAGAAGGCTGCTGGGGTCAAATGAGGGAATGGAATGATGGTGAGGCTGACCTTGGCGAGGTGACTAGAAAGAGGAAAGATGTGGCATAAGACAGTCTCACTCTGTTCCCCCGGCAAGCAGTGGTAATGGAAGCCTGAACCACTTCCGAGAAGAGAGCAAACCTTCCCTGGCTTACGTTCAGGGGGCAATCGATAGCAGCACTTACTCAGAGTAAATGGTGGAAGTGGCCAAGGTGCCAAACCCTCTGGACCACAGATCTATGGCAGTTGCACTTCCGGGGTGAGTCACGGGTGCCCAGAGATTAATCCAAACACTAATAGACCATGTATGCTGAGCAGATCCTGCTCAGGGGCCCGTGGGTCAAGCATTTTATGCTGGGCTTTCAAATCCACGGTAGCATAATGCATGGAGGAGCTAAGAAGCAAGCCCAGTATTCTGTTTGTGACGGAGGAGGACGCCCAGAGGAAGTCTAGAGAGCGGGTGATCTCAGGAGCAGGAAAAGCTTCTGTCTTTATAGTCACTTCTGATCATTGGTGAAGGTCATTGGGTTAATCGGCTCCTTATCCACCCGTTGCGTTGGGACACAAAGGGACACCACGTTAGTTTAAAGGCCTTACTGTTTTCAAGAGGAAATAAATAACTCAGGGAGTGAGAGGTGCAGATGCTCAGGCTGAAGGGAGACAGCAAGAATGTGAAACATGAGAACAACTCAGCTGCAGCCTCTGTCCACCTTGTCGCTACTAAGGCTGCACTTGCTGCAAGCCATTCACAAAATAAAGTGCCAAAAGTCTAAACGTACGATTATGATGGAAGGAAATCTTTCTGTCCTTTTGCTGTCCCTCCAGATATATAAACATGTAGGCTAATGCCTATTAGAGAATTAATACATTGTATTGAGATAAATACATTGTGTTCCTGGTGTTGTGTTGGCTTCTTTGGGGGGGGGCAATCTACTTAATTGAACCTTAACTAACAACTAATGTCAGTGATGTCTTAAACACATTCCAGATGTCAAGTCTAGAATACAAGCAATGCATATTGAAATACAGAAGAGACACCTCTACAATTACCCATTCCTTTGCCCAGGGCAGACATTGCTAATCAACCGCAGCATTATTTCTGACTTAACTCTGAATAAACGCCAATGTAGGATTCTAGGTAGTCAATGCCAAGCATTCAAGGATAGGCTTTGGAAAGAATATTTATTTGCCTTTGCAACACATAACATTCCTAATTTTTCACTTCTCCCTAGCCGCATTTCCTTCAAATACACGTGATCCCCAGTTATAAATAGGAGTACCTACAAGACAGCACAACTTAAAGCAGTAGGAAATATTCAACAAAAGCCCCCCAAAATACTATTTACACCTTGTGGTTAATCTATTTCTTCCAATAGAAGTATTCCCTCCTGGAAGGAGGGGATAGTTTATAAGACCCAGAAAGCTAAGGAAACTTACACAACTCAGGAAGTACATGGAACTTACCAGATTCATAAAGCCCCTCCTCAAGATTACGTAAGCAGTAAACAATTGGTAGGAGTGGAAGAGACAGCTCCCAAGCTGAACAGGGTGACCCTGGGATGCAACTTTTATACATTGTCTCTACCATGGGCTTAGGCTCCCGGCGATGTAGCTATCTGAGATAGCCATGCTCTTATAAGTAAACCCTCACTCACGAGCCTGTAAGTAACCCAAAGAAGTTCATTCGTTCATCAGCTAGAGTTTTGTGGAATCGTTTCTTTGATTCGTCATTGGCGTTCTATCTGAAATTTTTTTCTTTTTTTTTTCTTCCCACATCTAAGAAGGAAAAGTAGCGTAAAAAACTTAATGAAGGAAAGAAATGATAATTGTAACACAGACTAGTACGATCTTTCCAGATATTGATTGGTGTTTTAAACAAGCAAATGGTGAAGTGAGAGAGAGGGGATGGGGATGGAGAGCTGTGTCTAATCTTAGGCTAAATGGTAAGACATAAGCCGCGTAAAGATGGAAGGGTGGTGTCAGCAGAGGGAGCAGGAAGCAGGGAGCTCCAGAAGCAGGAACAAGATTGAAGCATGCAGGGGAACTCACAGGAGAAGGCTGTGGGCTGGAACACACTGTGCCTGAGCAGCAGGGACCCAAAGGTGACTAGAAAGAAACAGCAGCTGAATAGCACAGGGCTTTGAAGCCTGTGTCAAGTGCATTGAGCATTAACCCTCAATATGAGGAGAAATTCTTGAGGAGTTGCAGTGGGTGTATCAAAGTCTGATTTGCCATTGCGTGCACAGAAAAATATTCCATGGCCCCACTGCTCCGTCTGCTCACAGGCGTGACCAGTGCTTGTGAGTGGATCTGCCCCCAACTCCTATTTGTTCCTACCTGCCTCCTAAGATGCTTATTAGTCCATCCCATGTCCTCTGTATACCTGAGATCTCCTGAGAGAGCATCCATAGCCTCCTTCTTCGGGCCCCTCCTGGACCCTTTGGGTCACTTTATTCAATCACTCAGAGTTATATGGAAGACCTGTTTTTCCCTAGAGTCTGTGCTAGCCCCTAGTTGTACCAGGATAAGAAAAAAAGACAATCCCTTGCCCTGATAAAACCTAGACTGACAATCAATCATCACCCTGATGATGAAATGTCTAAGAAATGATATACTTCTAATTGATGGCAAATTCTCTGCCTCTACGTTTTGGCAAGGAGAACGATCAGTTTTGTAGTGTTTTATGTTAAGTGGAATATGCTGTTATTTTAAGTGGGATTTTTTGGGGGGTTGCTTCTAATTGCATAAAAACATAGCAAGTGTAATTTATTTAGCAATCCTCAGTTGATGTATACTAGTGTGCTCCCAGGCATGTGTAACACAATGTGATTATTCTGTACACAAATTGTATGAACATCATGGGTTTCCTCTGATGACACATTCTTGAGGTCAACTGGTAGGTAAACACAACTGTGAGGTTTTTAAAGCTCTAGGGCAAACTGTCAAGGTGCCTTCCAGAAGGTTCTGTCAATTATACCCCTTGCAGCATCTATCAAGTGCATTGGGCCACAGCATCTTTTGAAAACATTGATCATGGCTGTTTTATTGGTGATTGATTAAAAATAAAGCCATTGCTTTAACTTACATGGCTTTGATTCACAATGGAACTTTTTGATTGATTTGTTTCTCATGCAACTTTTAAGACCAGGCTTTTGTCTTCTTTTTCACTTCTTACTGTTTTTCTTACTGACTTGAAATATTCTTTCCAGGTCTAATTACATCTGTGGAACTTGTAGTTTTACAGGTTTCTCAAATTCTTAAGGTAAAAGCCTCCAAGGCTCCTGCGTTACAATGTAGTCTCTCCCCGACCTCTGCTCGCTTCTAAAGGAAAACCTGTGGTCTAGAAATGTTTTTATGTCTATCAAATTTCTCATCAAAACCAGGCACAGAGGATGCTCTATTTTCATGAAGTGTCACCTCTTACTTGCTCATGGTTCTCTTCTAAGTTTTTTCCATGAGAATTCAGAATGACTGCTTAAACGACTATGTTAATTGTTCTAGTGCCTTTCTGGTATAATCACAACAAATTCTGGGGCTTTCCCATGGTCTGGGTAACCCAATTCACAGCCTGCTCGCCCCTTCCCATTTTGCACCAACCAGACACAAGAGGTACACCAGGTCCTAGAGAGGGCTACTGGAGAGTCCTCTTCCCAGACAGATCATTTGCACCCTGCAGGATAGCACATCCTGTAAAGCATTGCCTCCAACAGACCTTGGCCTTCCTCCAACATCTATTCACTCTTGCTTTCCTGGCTTTCTGTGCTTCTCACAGCTCTCGGCTGGCATTCATCATGGCCTGTCGATCACTCACCTTCAAGACATCATTTGTGTTCTGTGCCAGCGTGTGTGCCCAGGAGAAGTGATGGAAGGAAGTGGTGAGGATGCTGCTGCCCCTCTCAGTTCCACTCACCGTGCAGTGAGAGCTTCTTCCCAGGTAGAGGGAAGGAGATGCCAGTGTCGGCTCCGGCAGCACCACCTTGCCCAACTTCGTGCCTTCCAGACAGACAGCATTGTGAAATGCTGGGACACCACACATTGGAGGAAACCACACACCTTTCCAGGAGTTATGCTTCACTCCCTCACTTTGTTGGGCTCAGGCCCCAAATTATACCGTAGCTCTTTACATGTTGTAAGATGAACAATACACACCTCCGTGAGAAGACTTCTCTTCTCTCAAAATGCTCCTTAGCTCTGTGCCCATCTGAATTCCTTTGAGTCCTGGCTGGAAACCCCTTTCTGAAGCTTTTTTGTCCATTAGCAACACAAATGACCTTCAAAGAAAACCTAACATCCTCAAGGTCAGCAACCCACTTCTTCCTTTTGTTATTATTATTGTTTTTGTAAACCAAACATGCAATGTACAACTACCACATTATATCCTGCAAGTTTCTTTATCAAACCATATTTGGGGTTTCTCTTCCCACAGTTTCAGGTACCTAATGTCAACAACAGGCATATTAAATGGGAAATTCCAGAAACAATTAATAAGTTACAGACTGTGCATCGCTATGAGTAGTATGAAATCTCATACTACACTAACTAGGACATGATACATCCTCTATGTCCAAGGTATACATGCTCTACACATCAGCTGTGCTTGGTTATCAGATCAGTTTTCACAGACACACAAGGCTGGTGTTTGAGTCACCTTTACTTTTGTAAGAATGACTTCAAATACCAAAAGTACTGATTCTGAATGCTTGACCACTGTCTGTCTTCCTAGTCCATTATCGGCTGCTAGTCATCTCTTTCCATGTTTAATTTATACACTAAACTTTGTCTCAGGTCTGTGAAGGTATTTGTATATACAGGGTTTAGTAGTATCAACAGCTTCAGATATTCAGGCAACAAAAACTCTGCAGGCAGGCAAGGAAGGAGTGTTAAATTCCATCCCTAGAATGCTTAATTTTTATGAGAGAAGGAAGGGGCAGGAGTGGCAATCTAACCAGGGAGATTATGTTTGTTTGTTGGGGAATTTGGCTAAATTGCCCTTACAGCCCTTCCCTATGCCTGTGTGTGTATGTTAAATAATCTCTTAAATCTAAAAGTTCCTCAAATTTTTTTCAACAAATTAGTAAGTGGAATTTTGCTCCAAGGCTTCAAGTCTTTAGCAAACTATAGTTCACCGGTACTTCACAGTTTAGCCAAACACATTAATCTCCAATTCTCTCTGAATAGGGTATTACAATTCACTTTGGTTCCATGAAGCAAACCTGAAGTAGCTATAACTACATTTCATACACAAATACCTGCTATTTCTATTTCCCTACTCTTCATATCCACCCATCTTCTTCAATATTGTTGGGCAATATTAAAACCTTTACCAACCGAATCAGTTGATTTTTAAAAATCTTTTGCTTACCAGAAATATTCTTGATGAAAAAAAATACACCCATCTTCTTCAAACTTCTCCACACCCAACCCATCATTTCTTACCAATACTTTCAAGTGACCTTCCTTTGTCTCTCTTTCAGTCCTCTAAAGACAGCCAAGGAGAGCCAATTTACTTGTGGCATCTTCTTTTCTCCTTGAAAATCCCTTGGTCACTTCCTTGTACCTGAGATCAAGGATGTAAGGCTTTCAGCATCACCTACAAGCTTGGCCTGTTCTGGCACACAGCAGCTTCATTTCACAGCAGCTCTCTCACTCTCTGGGCTCCCTCCACAGGGACCGTCCTTCTTCAGCTCGTCCATAAGCTCCAACTAACAACCCTACTCTTAAATCCTCAGAAAATGCTACTTCCTAGAGAAGCCCCCTCATGACCTACACAACACAAGACAGCCACTCTACCATTGAATCCACACTCTCTGCCACATGCTTTTCCTTCACAATCCGTCTGACAACTCCCTGAAGGCAGGATCCATGTCTATTTTCACTCAATATTTTACATATCTAATGCCTATGACCTAACTTCACATGAGGCATTTAGTAAGTACTTGGCATTTGAATGCAGTCTGCAACAGATGTTAAAAAGATTCTATGGCATCAATGTCTTTCTTTTTAAATTTAAGCATACTTAGGCCAGAAGTCCAATGATTTTAATTCTAGGGAAAGGGGAAAATAAGTAGGGCACTGCCTTTCAGAGAAAATGATGGCAAATTAGCCCCAATTTAATCATATGCTCATTTACTAAGTCTAGATGAATGGGCTATAATCAGTCACATACCATTCCCACTAAACAATTAAAAACTCAAAATTCTTATTAAATGATGCTTTCATGGGCCTTGGTTTTATAAAGAATGCTTCATTTTTACCAAGGAAGAAAAACATCTCCATATTTAAAACTTCTCAAATGTAGGAGGGAAATAACCTGTTATAGAAAGCAAGGAAAGACACAATCTTAGTTTGTAAAAACTGATTTATTTACAATTTGGTATTTTAAAACTGTATCTGAGAAGTTTATATTTCTATATTTCCCTGGTAAGCATTCTATATTTACTTAAATATGGAGGCAAAGAGTAGAGAACCTGAGTAAATCTGAACTTAAAGAGATTTATCTGCTGCTACAATCAGTGAAATTTAACTTTTAATTCCCTGAGGATTAACGGTGTCAAAATATTTTCATACACTCAAATGTAAGAAAAGAACATTTTAAGAACACAGGAAATGAAGAACAGAGCTACAGTCACCCTTTCCACAAATGGCCACATGTTGCCTTTCTGCAAATTAATGGGTGTGTATGCAGTTGCATCTAAATTTACAGGTATACCTAAAAAGACTAAAATGGTCTAGTCAATTTTTTTTGTGGTTTCTCAATTGAAAAGATATTCTTGGAAATTGATAGCTAGTAAAAATTCCTTTGTTTTTTCTATTTCTTCACTTTAGACCTATTTCTGTTTTAACACAGTCTCTTTGGCATCAGTCATTTCATTTTCTTCTTAATTGAGGATAATTGCAGCTCAAAGGAAGATATAAGGATGAATGACACCCATGACACCGGGATCTTCAAGGGCGTTCTCTCCTTTGTAGGGAGTAATGCTCCTAAGTTCTACCAAACCCAATGTAATTACAGTATATCTCTGCATGTCCTTATTATAGTCACCTAACACTCCAGAGTCTCCATTCACTCTTGAAGTACTTACTAAACTTCCTTGAAATGCAAGAAAACAGCAATTCCTGTCTCCTTCTCAGTTACTAAGGATGCCATCACGGCCAATCAATATAAGTCCAAGTGAAAGCAAATAAACTAACCACTTTGCATGAAGACAGAATTCTCTCATGTATACCCAACACAGTAATCAAATTTTCTTCTGGGAGGGACTTAGGTACCACCAGTGACAAGTGTTTATTTGCGTAAAGTTTGAAGGACAAGCAGTGTAATTCAAACTTAAAAAAAAAAGGTGAAATAAAGCCACAAATATCCATGGTTTTGGGTCTCTTCTAAAGCCCTTTCCAAGCACAAAGGTAATCAAAACCCCCGCCTCCCCTCCTTCATGAAAAGAGCCATATGGATCCTAACAGGGACTAGTCTCTAGGCTATTTTGAAAGCAATTTTGAAGTCCTTGTCTACATACTTATTTTTATAGTTGATGATTCCAAAAGGAAAGAAATTACAGGGACTCAAACAGAATTCAGCATTAATCAACTTAAGAGTTTAGAAAGAGTTACTAGGAGGAGTGGAAGCTCATCTTTTCTGGGTCAGACAAGGGTACTAAGGATCTGCCTGGACTCATTCATCATGCTCATCACTTAGATATTCATTTCGGTTTGCTCTTGGTTGGTCAGTGTTTCTTCTGTTTGCTGTGTTTTCAGACTGGATATGAACTCTGAGCAGCAAGGTAAGCAAATATGAAAATCTCTGCATTGTATGTGAAGACAAAAGCTGGGCTTAGCAATCTCAGGCTCCTTTCTTTCAGCAAATCCCACTAACTACAGATAAGATACAGTAAGTCACAGAGTTCTTCAGCAGGAGGGATGTAAACAAAATTGTGAGGTAGCTCTCGCCACAAGGGAAAGTTATCTACACTATGCCCCGGGGATGTCTCACATAACACCTTGTTACTGTCATCAGTAAGTAAACTCTTTCATTTGGAGTTAACTGAGCTCGACACATGTAGAGCTAGTTGCAGCTAACAAGCCACATTTCCTGACCCAGTCACGTTGGGAACAACAAAACCCCCAGTTGTGAACCACAGAGCTCACCACGGATAAAAACAGTGAAAGCATGCACATTCAAGAGCATCTGGGAAGAACCAACCACAAGTGTACACTGGAAAGAATGAAGACTATCAGAGAAGAACAGAGCGTCCTGCTCCCTTGCTGACTGTAAGCTTGAAGGAGAAAAGAATTTGAAGCTCTGATGTGTATAGAATGTGGCAAATAGCACATAAAGAAAAATTAACACAAAAACGATTACAGATAAATAGAATATCTTGAGAGTTCAGGTTTAGTAGGAGTTTCCTCTTAAAACTTCATTTTTTAAAAGTAAGAAAACCCCTCAGAATTTGAATATTTATAGTAAAGAAATTAAGTCACAGTTGGTGAACAAATCAGCAGAAGGGATGTTTTAACATCTCAAGCCATCTGAGACTCTAACATCTCTCCAGCTTTAACAAACCAAGAATAATTATATCAGAAATAGATGAGGAGTTAAATTATAGTTAGAGAAGGGAAGAAAAGTTAAGGTAGGACATTAAAATTTTATTCTGAAATTATCTCTGGCCACAACAATAAAATTTAACAAATATTCACTGAACAGTCTTACTCCTGTCATCAGCTGTACAATACATACAGTATCATAGAACTGGCCACTAGGATTCAAACCCCCTAAAACACTTTCCATGTTAAGTGGCGACAGCAGCATCTCACAGAAATCTGTACATACATATATACACAGTCCACATTCAACCATTTTCACATATTTTTCAGTACACACAGTTGCAGCATTATTACAGTCACGTGTCTAAGTTGTTGCTCGATGAAAACCCAAGCCACTGCCTAGACCCAAGCCACTGCCTAGACATAACTGTAGCAGTTGAGCTGAGTATAATTACAGTGAATCTTATATATGTCCATAGCAGAGAGATGTACAAGCCCCTAAAAACAAAGAGTCCACAAATACTTGTTTTTAAATGCTACCACAGCATTATGGTGGGCAATATTAAAACCTTTACCAACCAAATCAGTTGATTTTTATTTTAAAAATCTTCTGCTTACCAGAAATATTCTTGATGAAAAAAATTACAAAAATGAATGTTCTCTTCAAAATAATTCATGCTTTAAGATTCCAATATGGCCCAATGCTACTGATGCCTGTAGTGTTTCCTAACATTCTGATGGAGTCACTTACCATGACTCCATACCACCCAGTAAGTTTAAAAGTGGCTTAAGTGCCTTGCACCCAAATTGTAAAAATCCCTGGCCATCCCTACAAGAGCCAGGCACATAAAAAAAGGAATGCACTTTGGTTCATACCAAATGCCCTGGGATTAATCACACTATAAAATTAAATGGTTTGAGGTAAATTTTTACAAATACAGTTGATTTTTGTCTAGTGTTAGCATAACAAAAAATATCATTTAAAAAAATCAGTCTGATGTTCAGATACAACAAAGACCATCTTTAATCCCTTAAACACAGGAATTCCTGGTGTAACTAACCAGTGGTTATCTTGCTCAGCGCCCAATGATGGCTCACGCCTTATGGTTTCTATTAAGGCCTATAAATCTAGATATTTAAGACAGATGTTATCTTTGCAGAGGTGGCTTCCATCATTACTACCTCTAGTTCAAAGAGTTAAAGAGGCCAAAAAAAAATGCATGCCCTACAACATGGCATTCAGAACAAAGGCACATCGTTAACACTAAGGGCACAGTTTCTCCTCTAAGATGTTCATCTACATGGTCTTGCATCACTCAGTGTCCCACTGTTGTGCTGAGGACACGCTGGTAGTGCAAGAAATGGAGCCAAATGAGACTGCAACCAAAGACAAGACAACACTGTGCTATTCCTAAATCCAAAAACAGCTCAGACATCCCTAGACAATGGTAACCTGTGAGACCAAGGACCGTTTCCAAGCCGACTCCTAGTAGCCTATCAGAGCCCTTTATTTAGGTTTTAAGATCACAAGGAGGCAACAGTTTCATTTTTAGACACAATAATTAAATAGGATTCTTCTCAAAGCAGCTGTATCAGTAAATGCTGAAACATGGCGGCTTTTATGAATAAAAGAAATGTCACTGTACTTGGGGAAAGGAAGGAAGGCAGGCAAGAAGGAAGGAAGGAAGGAAGGAAGGAAGGAAGGAAGGCAAGCCTCATCGCACTGCACATTATAGTTTGGCTTCAAAGTTTCCGGTTGCATTTGTGGACAAAGCACATCACAACTGTTCTGCTGGCATCGGAAGAACCAGTTTTGTGTGGTGGGAGAAAGACAAGCAATTTTTGTCCACTTCTAAACTGTTGCAAGCATAGCCGTGTTACAGGGGAGTTAGTGACAGCAGGCTCAGGCTCACACTGTGACAAGTAAGTGACAATGGGGACAGGACAGGAGCCTCTGAAGGGAAGAACAGCTTCTGTAGTTTTTAAATATACTTTGATGACCTAAAGGCACTAACCATCACTAAGAGACTTGTAGTTTTACAAAAGCCCCCAGACCAAATCTTGTATTTCTCATGCCTCTAAGCCGATTTTTTAAAAAATTAAATACACAAATTTTTAAGTCCTATAAGCCATTGATTGGGGGAACTGTCATTTAAAATGTAACTCACAGACATATTATTGCACTTCACAGATGACACAGAAATGTGTACAGTATGCTAAAGAATTTGACTGGGGAAATAAGCTATCATTGTTAAGTACAGAAGGTACAAATTAATTTATCAATGGCATCCTTAAATAGGAAAGCAAACAGCAACATCACTAACTTATTAATAAGCTAATCTTATTACTGATTTTTGGCAAATATTTGAAATAATTCCTGAGCATATTTTTCCACCATCAACCGGCAAAACCTCAAGATAAGAAAATGTTTTATTCAAAATGACACTTTTTATTTGTTTTTTTCTTTGTTTCATTTTTTTTAAATAAGAAAAAAAGTAGAATTAAAAAATAAAGAAAAAGCTTAACCGGAAACTTTCTTGGCCTCACTGGGGACCATGCTTTAAGTATTTTGTAAATCAATTTACAGGCAATACAATAATATCTGTGCATATAAAAGATTATCCTAATTTTTACTATCCAAAACCTATTGTCCAAACAGGCAGAAATCTTTCTCTATTAAATTGCACATACTAAAAAAATTCTTTCCACGTGCCTTGAAATTGATATATATCACCGTTCATCCATTAGTGATAAAATACTGAAATTTTCACTGTGAAAATAATTTTCATTCAGAGAAGAAAATATTCTTTTACCTAACTCTCAGTTACTCTTTCAGGTAAAGTGTCATCCCCACAAAAGCACTCAGTGCCATCCAAAAGAAAGTAAAACTGAACAGAGGGATGCAGTTTCCGTGGCTCTTCTAATGAATCAAAGACTAAGTCAAACCATTTAACTCGAGGTTGAATTTCTCCTCCTTTCAATTTGTTGTTAAAACTGGCCCAAATGAATGGCCACAGTGACTTCTCTTTACCAAGAGGAGTTCCAACCCCTTTTCTTTCCAACGAAAGAACCGATCTTTCCCAGGCTAAGGGAACCTCAGTGGCGCCTACAGTGTGAACTCACTCTGGCCAGCTAAATCGTCGGAACTATGGAAATCTCCCCCATAGGTAGCTGGGCTGCTGCTCTTTTGGAAACTGGGGTGTGAAACACTGGACACAACGGCAGCTAAATTGGATCTCTGAATTAACAGTCTGGGATAGACAGCTGAAGGGAAGAGACACACTAAATGCAGACGACAGATGTGTGATAAAAGGAGAAGCAGGGAACAGTAGTGGGGCGTCCTAAAATTAGGTGGAAAAGCAATTCCATAATCAGAAGGTTTCCTGATTATGACAGCATGCCGTCTTCCCAGAGCCTCAGGAGGAATTCACGCATCTCAGTTTCCACTTATCCACTCAATATTGCTTGGTGGCTTACTGGCATCCGAATGTTAAGTGGGCGGGTTAAACCTGGGCAACCTATTTTGCAAGTGTTTGAACACACCATGAGGAAAAGCACACTCTCTAAAGGGAGGTTTTTCTTAGAGGTTTTCACCCTGACCCTTCGTCTTCCACCTCCACTCTGACCCAGGTTAATTTACCGGAAAATGGAAGCGAGGTCTGCTGCTCCTGTGGGAACCTAGAGCAAGGAGAGCATGGAGGATGAACCATGAAAACAGTGAATACGTTTGACCAATCTGTAAATGTGTGGCTGTCACGAAGAAAGCAATGGCCTGCCACTGGTATGCTCACTCTGCCACACTAATGAACAGTAAGGCTCATCTTGCTTTTAGAACACGGGGGGGGGGGGGGGAACTATTTCAGAAAGTATAAAAACTTAAAGCATTGTCCCCATGTATTTTATAAAAACAAAACAAACTCTTACATCAAGTGCTGAAAGGATAAAAACGAGTCGAGTTTTGGAGCAAATAAAAACAGGTCTGAGCTACACTTTTCAACCCAATAAGGCTCAGCTATAACGCATTTTTTCAGCTTGCCAGCATCAGGGGGATTGGAGCTCAGCTAACGAGTTTTGGCAACATTGTCCTCTGCTGAATATTCCCATTGGCATCTGTCATCTGTGCCAAATTAGTCCTCAGCTTGGAAGCTGAGCTGGAAGGTGGAGGTAACTTGGAAATCGACGTGATAGCACCAGCGCTGTCCGTGACCCTCTTCACCGCCGTCTTCTCCCCGGTCGGAGGCTTTGGCAAGCGCCTCCTGAGCCAGGGGTGCCGCAAAGCCTGGCCCGGGGTCATGCGGACCGCGGGATCCCACTCCAAACACTGTTTTAAGAAGTCAAGGAAAAGAGGATCATCACATCCCTTTAGTGCGTTCCCCCACTCTCTGCTCTCTGGTGGGCCCCTCAGTTTCCCTCTCCGGGATCGGCCTCCGTTGAGGACCACGGAGCCATCTGAAAGAGTCGTGACAGTGCAGTACCGGGGATAACCCTTGGAGCTCACGAAATTTTTGGCTCGTTTGGAAGCATCCAGGAGTTTCTGGGAGGGCATGCCCAAAAGCTCAATCATACAAGCTAGCTGGTCCCCTTCATCCTCCCCAGGCAAGAGGGGGTAACCTGTCAGGAGTTCCGCGAGGATGCAACCCAGGCTCCACATATCAATGGGCATGCCGTACCTGGCTCCAAGGATCACTTCCGGAGCCCGGTAGAAGCGCGACTGGATGTATGTGTAGACACGCTGGTGCTCATAACAGCTGGAGCCGAAGTCAATCACTTTAATACTGCTTCTACCTTGCTGCTTTAACAAAATGTTCTCGGGCTTAAGGTCACAGTGAATTATTCTGTTTTTGTGCAAAGCATCCAAACACTGCAGGATCGAGTGGGCAAACTTGCGCACCAGAGGCAGGCTGAAGCCCTGGAACTTATTCTTCTTGATGAGCTCGTAGAGGTTCATGCTCAGCAACTCAAACGTCATGCAGATGTGGTTGCGGAAGGTAAAATTCTCCAGCATGTGGATGACGTTCATGGTGTTGTCTTTATCCTGCTTCCGTAGGTGTTCCAAGATCCGGATCTCCTCTGCCGCCTGCCGGTGGAAGCGCTTCTCATTCCGCACCATCTTCAGGGCCACGTGCTGGTGGACTTTGTGGTCATAGGCCTTGACCACCTGCCCAAAGCTCCCCTTCCCGATTACCTTGAGGACCTCGTACCTGTAAGCCACGTGATCATGGGGCACCTGCACGTATGATCCCTGGTCATCATCATAACCCCCGTTGTTGGGTCCACCTGTCATGCCTTGACGCTTCTTCGCATTTGGACCCAAGAAATATATTTCAGGGTAGCTAAAAATCTCATGGTGTTCAAAGGCTGTGAGTTTTTGCATGTATTGCTTCATTGCTTGTTCAGGTGTCATGGGGGTGGCTTTCACCTTCCCCATGCCTTCCATGGACTTCAGAGAGGTGGAACTCCCCTGCCGCCTGTGAATGCTCTCCAGCTGCCTCTCGGGCACCACAGGCAAGCCCGTCTTGCCCACTGTCGTAAGCCCATTTGGTTGCGTTGTAAGCACTGTCCTTTTGTTACTGTTATCCTCAAACAGCTGCTGAACCTGGATCTGACCGTGGCTGTGACTGCTAATGTGGAGGTGGTCATTCATGGTGTGCTTACCACCGCCGATCTGTAATTCAGACAAGAAACATAAACAGAAAGGAAGGGGCCCTTCTCTTCAAATGTGATATTAGAAATCAGTTCTCATTACCCAACTCCCAATTTGGCACGAACCCACAGCCACGGTGTGTGCACCCAAGGGGTCCCGTGAACATACTGGCAGGGAGAATGAATAGGATGCTAATAGGCAGACAGTAAAGAAAAAGGACAGTAAATTGGACAAGGTTAGGAAACACAGGACAGCCTCAGGAATGCTACAGCTGTATAGCTTGAGTCCTAGAAGTAAGTTTTCCTGGAGGCAGGGATAAACCTTCCTGTCACCATTCTGCACCTAGTGTTTAATAAGAGGCCTGGCACATGGTGGGTGTTTTAAGCCATAACTGATCTGGAAAGGGAACAGGCGAAGCACACACAAGTGCCAGCCACATTGCTGCCCACACCCAGACTGCAGTGCTTCCACCTTTCATTCTTTATTTATAGGAGGATGGGGAATCACATTTGTCCAGCACTCTCTCGCATATCTACCCTCCTCCGGAAACACTTTATACTTGCCCAGTCCCTGGAAGTTCTAATTAACCTGGGGACACACGGTAACAAACAAAATGTGCTTCTATTGACAGTCTCCCATAGACATGTGTGCCCTAGTTACCTTGCAAACTTCAAACCTGTTTTTTTAACAGTTTCTGGGTGTCACTGACTTAAAGTCATTCTGTCCAACAAGATGAGCAACTGCCATTCAGCTTGGACCTCTGGACCACAGCTCCGTACCCATGAATGTATCTCTACTTCTACAGGCTGTTGGGACACTCAGCTTTCCAATAAAGAAAAACATGATGTTAATACTGCCACCTCGGCAGGATCTAGAACAACCTAGGAGGTGTGTTTTCTAAAGAGTTTCTAGATTGGGTAAAATGAGGTGGGAACAGGCAAACTAAATACTGTTGGCACTGGTCAATGGGCTGGGGTTCCAGACTAAATAAACAAAATGAACCAAAAGCCTGCCTCTTTCTGCCTCCTCCCTCCATGTATCAGCTGCCTCGGGTTCCTGGCACCATGCCTTCACTGATATGACACTGTAGCCCTTCTTCAATTGCCAGCCAGAGTATGCCCCTCCTCCTTTAAATTGGTTTGCACAGGTATTTGCTCCCAGCAAAGGAAACAGTAACCAATACAAATACAAAGTGACAATTTCTATTTCTGGCACACATGCCATCCCGGAATAGTCCTATCTAAACAAAACTGACAGGCCAAAGGCAGAGCCCCCATTCTCCTACCCAGAATTGGCCTGGAATTTCCTTCAAGCAGCCCGCTAGGGTAATTCTTCCTTGAGATCTCAAAGAATCAACTTGTCATCAAAATCCACCTCCCTCATACAACCAGCAGTAAGGAGGGACTAGCTACAAAGTGGCAGGAACTCTGCCCATTGGAATTTATAGTAAATAAAATGAGTCCTTTGTCATCAGTGCTAAGCCCTCTGTTTGGAGCACTCATACTCTGGAAGAAGGAAGTACAATAGAGAAGCAAGGTGATTTTGAGAAATGCCTTGGGAACACCTGGATTATAAAATGAAATTCCAACCCTTCCTTCCTTCCTAACAGGTTTCTTGTTGTTGTTGTTTTTAAATTGACAAGCAGTAAGCGTAATTGCCATCTATGGAGCGAGGCTCTGCTCACTTCTAAAAGAGAAAGAAGCCAGTTCCTGGACTTGATTTCACGGGATCAAGAATTTTACTTCTCAAGACTTCTAGCAGATTTCTCTTATTGAATGCAGAGATGATGCCTCCGTGTAAGGTGAATTTATAGTCCACTAAGGTATCTTAGCTTTCTGCTTCAAAAGCAAGGTAGTCCATAGAAGACATTAGGAAAGCCTTAATCAGATACAGAAGAAGCACAAACGTGTTATTGCTCTTCCCCTCTCTCCCTTCCTTTCCTTTCCCATATTTTTAAGATGCCAGAGTTAGCCAAGAACATGCTAGCAAAGGCACCATCCCCCAGCCCCGCCTCTCAAATGCTAGTGCTCCATCATGCTCTTATCCATTCACTGCTTTCCTTCCAAAGACTTCTTCACCTCTGTGCTCTCTCCTCTTTAGTCTTTCAAACTCTAGGGATGGAAAGATCTGAAATCTCTCTCTTCAGGGCAAGATGGAGGACACTTCAGAAGAGCCGACATTACCCAGATCTGTGCTATACAATTCATGAAGTACATTAAGGACAAAATCAACCTTCGGGTTTTAGAAGTCCTAAAATGCTAGCAAAAGGAAACTTTTTGAGCATCAAGGATTTACTGTGATTTAGGTCACTGTGATCAATTTTGGTATAAACCAAACATTATTTCAAATATTGTAGTGACCAGGACTAAAGAGCTTGCCCATAAACTGGCCGCCACCTCTCTCCACCTGCCTTCTCTTGTCCTCCTTTTGCAGCATCAGCGATGGCCGCCTGCTGATGGGTGGGTCTAAACTTCTCTTCTCTTGGAGTTTCCACTCCTACAATTTCCTGTGCACAGCCAGGCTGTCAGGAGCACCCATCCCTGGCTGCAGTCTCTCCTGTGTCCTCTTGCAGACATGCCCATCCATAGCTCCTGGACTCAAGCCCCTTGTCCAACTGCCAATGAGGTTCTACTCCCACAGGAAACTGGAACAAACTCCTAACTTCTCTTTATAAAACCAAATGTTTTCTTGCTATCATAATCCTCAACTTAAAAAACAAAACATTTTCAAAAAAGAAAAAAAAAAACCCTCTTCCCAAATAATCGCTCTGGCTGAACACCTGGGAATCCCTGAGAGTGTGTATACCCGGAAACCACTCTCAGCAACTGCCCCCTTCCCACGCTATCTGGAAGCCTTCTGTGCCCACTCACTCACGCCCTTCACATCAGTTGCATTTCACCTTCTGCTGTTTTCCCTGGGACAACTGAGGCAGATATGCAGGCAGCAAACAGACATGCATTCACACACACACACACACACACACACACACACACACACACTCCACAGTGCTACTTGAGATGGCATGTACATCCTACTGTCCTTCTGGCCCATGGCTGCATCCCACTGCCACAGCTAATGCATGCAGTGAGAACACATCTCAGAGTTCTTCCGGTCTCATCTACATATTGGTGTCCCTCTCAGAGGAACAAGGCTGAACCCCCAGGGCCCAGGGACACCATGCACTTCATACTCCTCTCTTTAAGAGTCACACATGAAATCTGACTCTGGCACTTACTGTGTGAACCTGGGTAATTTACCTTATCTCTCTGAACTAGTGTCCTTGTGTGCAGAGAGGTTCCAGGCTACCTCATTAGGGCTCTTATGGAGATTAGAGACGTGTGTGTGTAAAGTGTGTGGCACAGTATTTAATAGTATTTAGCAAGTGACCGCTATTACTACTATTCTTTTCTGATGCTGCTTTGACTCTCCTTTCCAGTGTTCAGATGACAAACTCCTACTCACTCTTCAATGCCCAGAACAGAACTCTTGCCTCCTCCCTCCAATCTATTAAACAGCTCCCTCTGTACCTACAGGGAACTGTTTTAGCATTAATGCTTCATTTCACTCAGTTTTGACAAAAGTGCACCCGGCTGACTGCAAGAAATTACGGGGGCTGGGTGGAGGAGGAGTGGTCACCTCTTATTTTTCTTAAGTCCCCATTAAGACAAACTCAGATACACAGTCAGCACTGAATGTCTCCTAACTAGAAGCAAACACATCAAGAAATGTCTCTTGAAGTCACTCTTCTTCGGCAATAGTGTTTGCATCTTCAAAAGAAAACATGAAGTCAGTGCTGAGGGAGTTGGGAAATATCCCAAGAGGCCCAAGTCACAAGATCTTGCCGGGCCTCCGAGGCAAAGGACAGCTGGTTAAAAAGTACCCATAGCAGATATCTTGCAACACTCAAGAGCCTTACACATTCCAGGACTTAAAGACATTCACTTGAAGGTTCCAGTAAAAATGAGGATCTGGGGTCTTCAACAGTGCAGGACTCCGAAATCACAACCCAAATCAAATGGACAAAACTGATACGCAGTAGGTGGGGCAACCAGAAAAGCCAGATGTGCTAAACATAAGAACACTGAAAATCCCTTCCTCCCACTTCAGCCTTCTGAAGTCAGAAACCACGGGTCAGTCCTACTAGCGAGTGCAGTACAATGTGTCATATTCAAGAATACAAGCGGAAATGAACTCAGTGGTTTAAACACCCACAACTGGATGTGCTAACGTGGAGAGACCCACAAACCCCTCCTCTAAACATGACATACTTTAGCACTGAAAATTCTGTGTGAACAAAAGTCTAAGAAGTCTGGTGCTCTTTCTCTTGCAATACCAAAATGGCAAATAACACATGTTCAGTGTGCTAAGATGTCTGGGTGTTTTAAAACCTCCCAAAGTCATCTTAGAAACGTTGGGGGTGTTGTGGGAATAAAGTTGAGGAATTAAAAAAAATCACTGATGGATGATTTAAAAATGCAAAGTTATAAAAGTATATACCAATATTTTGCAATTTATAAAAATGAAAAGATTTTAAAATAAATATTTTGTTATCTTCCATATACTGTTATAAGAAAAAAACTAATGAAAATCAAGATACGATACTTACTGGTTTTACTTTTAGCACACACAGACCTAAACTAAATTACTACAGTATAAAATAAAAGCCCCACAAAAAGTAGGAAACAGACTACCATGGAAAAATGCAAAGTTCCCAATCCTATCAAGTGTTTAAGGGCAAAGATGAGAAAGCTCCTATGATAAATCATTTCTCACTTAATGCCCTTTCTTCCCACTCATTCCACAACACTTCTTTCCAGGTGCAATTGTTCTAGAAATAAACACGTAAACACTTCTGAAAATATGAAAGGCATGGGACTACAAACTGCAAAAGACTCTAGCATTTACACTAAAGCTAACACTGGGTTCCAGAACTAGTAGTCCCAAGCAATACAGGGTGTGCAACTCTGTGATACATATTTGAGTTGGCTATGGACTACTGACAACTCAGTTAACCTGTGGAGTCTGCATCCCCAGGTCAAAATGCAGGAGAAGGACCAGATAAACTGTGGCCCTGAATGCCCTTGATCTGGGCAATCTGTACTGTTACACAAACTAAATCAAAACTAACAACACTGGAAACAAAGATTTGCTCGCAGAACCTAGCATCTAATGATGCCGGGCAACTGAAATTTACCCTCCAATTCAAAACAGCCACGCCACACACAGGCCACACACAGCAAAACACGGGCATCTCTCCTGAGAAATACCTTCACATCTTTTTCTTTCTGACGCCCCGCAGGTGGTTTTACTACTGCAATTTTTCAGTTTCAATATGTATTTCACTTGCAAAGAAGTTCTTGCCAGGTAAAGGTCATCCTTAAACACAACTGGAAAGCACATGCAAACCAAGTTATCTTTTCCAGCTCACATCGTGTCACGTGATCACAACAACACGATGGGGGAGAGAAATGGATGCTGTATTTTCCAAACTGTCAGATGATCCTAAACCAGCCAAGACAGAAAAGTCAAACCCCTAAAACCATTGGTGGTTCCTTAACCAGGATGCCCTCGTAACAATAACATTTCTCTCTTTCCCAGCAATAGCCTGACCCGCATGAGTTAATCCCTGCGTAATGAATTCCCAACCCCTAGGACAGATACACTGAGAAAAACAGAATGAGAACTAACAATAAAACGTGTTCTACGAGAGTGGTCTACCTCTCTTCCATGTCTCCAACACAGCTGAAGTCTTTCCTCTCGTGAAGTCTCTGGTGATAAACAAGTTTCAGTCACACATGACCCCCAAAGATGTTCCCTGCAGGTCACACATGGTGCTTTCAAGCACCTTTTCACTTAGCCACAAAATCGTATGCCCTGTAAGCAACCTCACACAGAACCAGAACCATCCTAGGTGTTTGCACTCCCAGAGAGCCCTTGGGAAAAAGACCTTTGAAGCCATCACCTTCTCCAAGTGCACACCTCCTCTAGGCTTGAGGTCACCATCCAAAAACCATCGCTGGGAGCCGAGAAAAGGTACATGCTGAAGTCGAATCTCTGCAGCCACCAGTCCCCGGCTCAGCAACCCTTTCCCCCAGGGCCTCGGGGACCACAGCCCTTGTCAGGTGCCCTACCCTTGCCACCTACAAAGCAAAGTTGGCCCTTTCCTTTTGAGTAATATCCATGTCGAGAATCCTACAGGGTGGGTTGTTTTGTTTAGACTACTGCTGTGGCTCTTATTTTTGTTAATGTTAATTACAATTTCTGCTGTGCTCAAACCTGTAGCTCCCATAAAACATGCTTACACACGCGAGGGACAATTGGCGGGTGCTCCCTGCTGACTGGAGCCAGGCCTCGGAGGCTCTTTGGGGGATCGATTTTCCGGGCTGGGTGGCCTAGCTGTCCCCTAACACATGTTTCTATAAATATCCCCTACCCCTGGGGTTGGGAGGAGATGTTTACCGGGTCGGGGGAAGGGAGCTCTGGGAAGCAGAGATGAAAACGGGGGGGGGGGGGGGGGGAGGAAAGCCGCAAGAAGGAAGTTCCCAGGAAAAGGAGCTCTGGGGTGGGCGGGCTCCAGAGGGAAGCGAGGGGCCCACGCCACGAATCTCCTTTGTGGCAGCAGCTCGGGGCTCGCCCAAGTTGCAGAGGGCGGCGTCGAGGACAGGCCCCTGCCAGGGGCGTGGAGCACTCGGCCCTCTCTTCCCAGAGTCAGAACCCCACACGCCCAGGGTCAGCCTGGAGCCCTCTCGGAGCCGGGTCTCACCGTGTGGGCTGCGGTGGCAGCGTTGCTGGCCCGGAGAGGCGGCAGGGCGATGGGAGAGGGCGGGCCGGTTCCCACTCCGCTTCGGGGAGCCCCCGCGCCGATCCCTGGGGAAGCCTGAAGCTGGCGAACGGCGGTGTCCCCTCCTCGGCCTGGGAGCCACGCGCGGGATGAGACAAAAGAGAGTCAGGGTGGGGGAAAGAGAGCCGCAGACCCCCGCCCCCGCCCCGGTGGGCAGTGAACCCCCTCTTCCCGGGGGAAGATCGAAGGAGACACCCGGCCCGGGAAAAGCCGGCGGCGTGCGGGAAGCAAGGGGGGTCGGGACGCGGCTCCCCGGCGCGCAGCCGCCAGCTGCAAAGTTAAGTTCGCGACCCGGCTGGGAGCAGCGCTGGGCCGGAGCTCCGGGGCCCACGTCGCCGGGCCGGGGGAGGGGAGCGCGGGCCACCGAGAGGGCGCAGCGACGGGGCCGCGCTCCGGACGCCCCTCGCCCAACCCACAGGGTCCAGGGCTCCCGGGGCATCAACACGTACAGCCCGTGCTCCGCGTCGCCGCCAGGGTCCCGGAGCCCTTACCGGTCGGGTAGGCGGCAGGAGCGGCGGCCGAAGGTTTCCTGGTTAACATGGCCGCGGGAGAGGAACGTGCATGGCAGGGCTGCCCTCGCCGCCGGTCCCACCGCTACTCGTCGCCGCCGCCGCCGCCGCCGCCGCCTCCTGGTCGCCCCTCACGCGGGTCCCCCGCGCCTCGTCGCCTCCTCACGCCCGCTACAGCCAGACACACGCAGTCGGCTGCATCCCCTCGGCCCGGGCCCGCCGCCGCGAGCCCCCCCGCTCTCCTCCTCGCCGCCGCCGTCCCCCTCGTCCTCGGGCGGCTGCTGGACCCCCCGACCCGTGCACATGCCTCGCCCTCCCCTGCCGCACCGCTGGCCTCCCCGATTCCCTCACATCGGGGCCACGGGGAGCAGGCTGCGGCCGCCGGGACCCACACACTCGGGAGCCTCCTCCCGGGCCCGCGCGCGTCCGCGCACACTCGCACACACGCTCGCGCCCGCGGCTCGCTCCCGAGAAGGCCAGCCCCGCCCCCGCCGAGGCCCCGCCCCGGACTCCCCCGGCCCCAGCCACACAGGCTCGCCCGCACCCCACCCCCACCCGCCACCCCGGGAGTCCCTCCCCCTCCGATCTTCCGCAGAGCCGCCCTCCGCTCCCGGGAAAACTGCGGCTCCGGCTCGCCCTCCGCCTCCCCTGCGGCCATCTGCCCGCTCCCCGGGTCCCCCGCGCCCCTGCGACGCCCCTCCCGGCACTACCGCGCAACCTACCGCGGTCAGCCTCCTCCCGAAATTGCTGCAGAGACCCCTCCTTCTCCCATCACGCCCCTAGACACCGCTCCTAATGGCTGCTCCCAGACAATACTGTGCGCCCCCCGCCGCCCCCCCGTCCCGTGGCTCAGCCAGCCCCTCTCCCCAGTTAATCATGGAGAGAACTTAGTTGTATGAGGGTCACCTCGGAAAGTCAGGCCCCGAGGAGGGACTGCGACTGAGCCTGGTGACCCAAGCATGGACGAAAGAAGGGGCTGCCCTTCCACCTCCAGCTCGGCCACGCACGCCCTCCCTGATTCACTGACACCGAGTGACCGCTGCCCTCCAGTCGCTAGGACAAGGGGAGTCAGACGGGCGCCTGTGGACCGCAGCTGGGGTAGCAGTTGGCTGTGGGTTGCTAGGCAAAAATAAACATCAGAGACACCTCCCATTTCCTTACAACTCCAAGCCTTTCCCCAACACGGCCACTGGGAGAGAGACGTGACACACCTTCCTTTCAGCTGTCGCTGCAAGAGTAGCACACCTCCTTCACCTCTCATCCTCGGAGGAAAAGGTTATTTTTCCCTTCCCAGACACGTGGAGAATTCCCCCGCCCTGTTTTCATTTGTGGTCTACAGCTTCTTTCCCAGGACCTGTCTCACACCTGTGCTTTGTCGAGCATGGCACACTTGTGCACCTTTGTCCACTTAATAGTCAGGTCGCGGGAAAGCTCAACAAATCCTAGCAGACAGGGGAGAAAGTTGGGCCACCGTGCAGGCACTTCCTTCCTGGGAGGTGCCTTGTTTCTGAAGCGCTCCTGGAGTGTCCATTCTCTTCAGTCCTGCTCCTGTGTCTCCGGGTCCTCGGATGAACTGAGAGTGCAGGCCACAGCTAGTGCAGACTTCAGTCCAGAGGGAGCTACCTCCTGCAGCGTTCCATCGGCTCTGCTGTTTGCAAATTGTCATAGCAACCTCCCACAAAGATCACCTCAGCTTTATACAAATGCCAAAAGAACGGTTCCGCAGTACAGTGTGACCCTCTCAGGATCTGGGGCTCCTATGGAGTAATAAGGGGAAGGCATGGGGGTGTGGAAAGCTTTGGCAAAGAGAATAACGCTTTCAGAGAGAATGAGAGAGAAAGGAGAGAGACAAACACTGAGTCAGGCAAATGGACAGAGATGGACCAACTCCTTCCTTTCCTTTCTTTTCCTTTCCCTTCCTTCCTTCCTTCCTTCCTTCCTCCCTTCCTTCATCCCTCTCTTCCTTCCTTCCTTCCTTTCCCTCCCTTCCTCCTTCCCTCCCTCCCTTCCTTCCCTCCCTCCTTCCTTCCTTCCTAGGGTCATTTACCAAGAAAATAGAGCCACCATAGTGTATTAATAACTGGCTCATGCTTAACTCTGCATCTTTAAATGAATCATGACCTAAATTTCCCCTAACAAGAAATCCCTTCCTGTAGTTATCACAAGAGACTATGTATATCAAACTCAATAGGGATAGCTTGTGCAGAGTTCAAAATTAACTACTAGAAAGGGGCTACTAAGTAGCAGAAACAAGGCTACAATGTATCTGAGACTCTCAATGGGATTTTACTCTTGTTCCCCTCACACTGCGCACTTTCAAGAAAGCTCACATAGCTCCCCCTTCCTCTTTCTAAACAATTGTTTCCTTATCCTTTCCCTTGTTGAGTACTCCATACTACTGATATTCAAAATATGGTTTTTTAAAATCAATGCCAGTATCAAATTACCCATGCAATATTTTAAACACCATTGCTTTTACATAAATAAGAAACTCCTAAAGTAGGCTATAGCTTGATTTCCAAAATTATAGATTAAAAATAAGGATAAAGGAACGCATTTTTACAAAGAAACAAAATTATAACTTTAATTAAAGAAAAGGATAGATGTCATGCTTAGTGAACTTTAGACTCTTATTCTTTGACAGTTTTGCAATGCAAACCATACTGATCATATCCACCTCAACTCTCCCAACCTACTCCCCCTCCCACGCACCCCGCCCCCAGAAACTCCTAGCAGGAGCTCCTCCCTTTTTACCTTTCCTTTTGTACTTTTGTTTTCTTTTCTTTTGTTTCCTGTAACTCAATGAATCCAACTAGCTCTGTCAGTTTGAATGTCAACTGCTCTCGTCTGCCATGGTCTTGTTCAGGTAACCTGGCTCCTGGGAGTTCATGGCTGCAATGCCCAGCAGATAGCATTGCCCAGCATTACTCCCATCCTCCAGCTCCTCCAGTCTTCCTTTCCTTTCTTTTATGATATCATCTGAGCCTTGGGGGTCAAGGCCTATATAGATGCCCCATTTAGAGCTAAGGGACTAATAGTCACTTATTCTCAGCACTCAGTTGCTGATCAATGATATTACTCTATGTATACAAATGTAACTATTTAGAAGCAATCTGACAATATGTCAATTTAGCAAGGCAATCATTGATAAGTTCTCCCTAGGAAGTAGGTTCCCTCAAGCCAATGTCTTTTGAACAGGTTCACAGTGCCAGGAATAAATTCCTTGCTATGGAGCAGGTCACAAATCCATTACAACATGGCTGGTAACCCTCCATAACCTTCAGGCCTGTATTTCACCAGTAGACACATCATTCCTGGTGGATCGGTACTGTAGCATGCAGGGTTCACTGTTAAGCAATATCACTGATGGCTCTTCTCCCTCCAGTGGTCTGTATAGAACCTGCTAGCACTGCAAAAGCTAGCCAATAGGGAAAATATTTTCAGGTCGATTCTGTGATATGCTAGTGATCTGAGCCTTGATAACTGTCCAATAGAAATATAGGCTTGGAGAAAGAGGAAACTGGGAGATTCTAGGAGATACTTGCCACAAACTGTATCAGTAGTAATTATACTATATCACCATATGATACATGTATCTCTTTCATTACATGCTGTAACTAATACTTACTCTTCATAAGCTGCAACCAGACCAGAGCCGACTTGACTTTGGGTAGTAACCCTGTCAGGAGCTCCATTCAGTTAACCACCCTGCTTTTGGACTTGTGCCCATTGCAGATCTTTTATGTGATCTGGAATGTTTATAGTCTCAAAAGCCAAATTACAGGTAGGTAGGCAGATATTAGTAAGAAGAAAGAGGGGACCTCACAAGAACTTAGAACTGTAGCTGCAGAAAGAAGTTGGTTTCATACTGAGAAATATACTGATCACAGGAAAGAAGTTGTAAGTGAGCAAGAAAATGGTCTCCAACCATCCACTCTCATTTAATTCCTTTATTTCAGAAGCATTTTCAAAAACTTAGTATATGTTAGGACTAGAAGATAGAAGGAATCATCAGATGTAATGCGTTAGATTCCAGACTGATATCTGTTAGGACCACATTCCTTTACTTACTTAAGCAAAAAAAAAAATAGTAATCAACTAGCATACTTTTGGCACTGTTAGTCTTGGGTTGCTAAAGTCTGAATGTTTATGTTCCCCCAGAACACGTATGGTCTGATCCTAGGCAACAAGATGGCTGCTCAGGGAGAGGGCCTTTAGAGGGTGATTCAATCCTAAGGGCATGCATTTAATTTCCTCAAGTTTGGGGGAAGCATTAATCCTTCTCAATAAAAATCAGGAGTCTGATATTGGAGTAAGAACCTGAAAGATCAGAGAAGCAGGGGAGTAACCACCTGTCTCAGGGTTTATCCTGTCTCTGCCCTGCCTTACTGCTTCCTGTCCCTCTCTACCGTTCTCCAAACTTCTATGGTCAGCTAGCGGCTAGCTCCACCTCTGGCTGTAAGCAAGCTTTATTTGTCAGAGCACCATCAAAATGTCATACAACAATTGGGAATGTCACCTTTATACAAGAGACCCCAGAAAGCTTGAAGCCTTTCTACTAAGTGGGTTTATAGCAAGCGGGTACCATCTGCGAATCAGAAAACTGGCCTCACCAAACACTAAGTCTACTGGCTCTTTCATCTGGATTTTTCCAGCCTCTGGAATTGTGATGGACTAAGACAGAAGTTACACATTTAAGCAAATAATCAGTGGCTGCCAGAACCCTGTTTAGAGTTCAATGTCCGGTAGGAGAGAAGATGTGTAATGTTATGTTGAGGCTGTAAGGACTATTGGGAGATGGTGACGCTAATGGGCTAATGGGAAGAAACTGGATCCTTGGAGGCATGCCCTGTGAGTGGATGTTGAGACTCCAGTCTCCTCTTATTTCTGTCTGCTTCCCAAACTTAGAGGTGGGGAGTTTTGTTCTACCACATACTTCTCACTGTGGAGTAATGGTTCATCATAGACCCCCACACAACCATGGACGGAGCCCTCTGTAACATTGAGCTTAAATAACTTCTTTTTCCTTCTAAGCTGTTTACCTGAGGTAATTTGTCACCTCAATGGAATGCTAACTAACAACACCAGGACAAAAGAAAGCCATATCCTAGAAGTGCAGGTGCTTGAATAAAGGGCTCACAGAGGGCTGGTTCAATGGGTGAAGAGCCTGCTAGTCAAGCATGAGGACTTGTAGTCAGACCTTCAGAATCCACACAAAAATGGACACAGTAGCACATCTGTAATTCAAGCACTCTTCCATGAAGATGGACACTGTAGCATGTCTGTAATCCCAGCGCTCTCACATGGAGATGGGAGGCAGAAGCAGAGGAATCCTGATAGAAGAAGTTCGTGGCCAGCTAGTCTGGCTTATGCAGTATCAGACAACAAAAGACCCTGTCTCAAACGAGGCAGAAGTCAAAGACTGACATGAGGAGTTGCCCTTTGACCTCCATATGTATGTTGGGGGAAGCTCATGCCTATATTAATTCATATATGACAACATATATACATGTAGGAGTGCATGCATCCACACACATACAGAAATTTTTTTGAAAAAAACTTGTAGATAATTTTATGTGTGAGTGTTTTGCCTGCATGTATGAATGCGCACCATATCTGGTGACCAAGGTAATAGTGAGGAGGAAGGAATCTGTCTGGGATCATTCTTACACCAGATGCTGCTGCTGGCTTGTCTTAGCACAGACTAAATAAAACTCACTGGATGGAACTAGTTTATTTTAGCTAAGGGTGGGCAAGGTTTTGTTATGGGCAATCACCCAATTTTGGACACTCAGGACTTCTGGTAAAAATAAAGCTTGACTCTTTGGTTCGTGTGTGTGTGTGTGTGTGTGTGTGTGTGTGTGTGTGTGTGTGTGTATGAATGCATGCATATGAATTATTCTGGGTTAACAACCAGATAAAGTCTTCCTTCATGCATCTTACAGTCTAGGGCTGTGGTTCTCAACCTGTGAGTTGCGACCTCTTTGGGGTCAAACAACCCTTTCCCATCATCAAAAACCACAGGTATTTACTTTATAACAGTAGCAAAATCACAGTTACGAAGTAGCAAGCAAAATGATTGTATGGGTGGGGGTCACCACAGCATGGGGAACTCTTTTAAAGGGTTACAGCATTAGGAAAGTTGAGAACCACTGCTTCGTGTAAGGAGAATACATCTAACCCACAATCCATATATTACATATCAGGTGGAGAAAATGAAGAAAGGGTAAGGAGAGATGGGACATGGTTCCCTGTCACTGAGGATCGCTGCTGGGGCATTTCTGTCAAGGCAACATTGCAGCAGACTTGAAAGAATCGAGAAAAGTGAAAATCTAGCAGACAAAAAGGTGTTTAGTTAGGATCACATTTGGGGGACAACTAAAGGAAGTCAGGTAGCTGACATGGCAAAGTGAACAAGAGGCAAAGTCAGTCTGAAAGCCAAGTAACAGAGGCATCAAACCCAGGACGGAAGATGGAGGACCACAGTGCTCTCTCTCTCTCTCTCTCTCTCTCTCTCTCTCTCTCTCTCTCTCTCTCTCTCTCTCTCTCTCTCCCTCCCTCCCTCTCTCTCCCTCTACACACACACACACACACACACACACACACACACACACTGTAATTCTCACTGAATTAACCATTATGACATATTAGGAACCATGGAGGAATAAGACATGGTCTTAGCTCTCAAGGAACTTCTAGAGCAGACTAGGAGAAGAAAAGCCACCTTTAACAAACACATCAGTTACAAAGTAAAGACATGCCCTTTTTCTCAAACTCACCCTCTACTCTTCCACTCACTCCCTATCCCAGGAGACCTGATGGACAGCAGCAAGTGCACTCTCGCCCACTGGCTCCCAGTGGCTCCCAGTGGCTCCCAGTGGCTCCCAGTGGCTCCCAGTGGACGGGACCAACAAGCACTACAAGCCAGAGATCAAAAGGCCTAAGGACAATGAGGTCAACTGTCTATCTCCCTGAACCCTCCTGTGTCAAGCCTACCACAAGGTAGTTCGCATCTTCCATTTTATTTGTTCTGCATGCTGGGCATGGAGTCCAGTGCCTTGTGCATGTCCAGCTAGAATTTTACCGCTACACCATATTGCAGCCCTGGTTGTGCCTGTGATTAGAGACCTCAGTTCCTGCTAGGAAGTCCTCTCCTCTCAGAGTTTTGAAATCCATCCCATCCCCCCATCCCTTCAAGCCCAGAGGTAGCGAGGATTTCTTGCTCTCACTAAATCCGGGGTTCTTGATGTTTCCTTTATCAGTGTCTCTTTGCCCTGTGCTACTGTGCAGAATCCATTAAGCAGTGACTCTTGCCATGTTTTGTTACACTGTATTCGGGCTGATGCTGATAGAGACTCAGACAGATCCTGGTTGGGGAGTTTTCAACTTTATGAGGGTGCAAGTGCGGTACGGATTCAGAGGAAACTGAACTTTGAATTCTTCAGCTTTGCATCTTTTCCTAGGACAGTGATATGGGGAGTCATTTTCCCAGCAGAATGGGGGACAACAGTGAGCCACAGCTCCCAGGCAGACGAGAGATCTCAAGGGTAAGCCACTGATACTTTTCAAGGTCCAGTTGGGCTGAGCTACGGGGGCTGCTAGATTAGGGGGACTTAATGTGTCTTTTGACTAACGGTATTTCCAGTTTAAGATAGGTTTATCTGACTTTACCCTGATAGCAAATCAAAAAGCACCCTTTAAGCTCTGTGCCCTGTAGATTACAGAGGCTAAATAGCAGATAACTACAAAAGGATAGGAAGTTGGGTTCTTTGGAGGAGTCAAAGTGGATTTCCCCCAAAAGGGAGAATTGCATCATGGTTTTAAAAAATGGAGAGGCAGGCTATTCGTAGGCTAGAGAACAGGTATCCGGTGCCAAAGGAACAACATGGTAAATGGAGAGAAGCCCAAGTAAGGATGGAGATGCTCCTGCGTGACCTGGCTTTCCATCACTGGAAGAACCCATAGGATAACTATCCTGTAAGGGGGAACGGTTGCTTTGTTCACTTGGATATTTTATTCCCCGATCAATGGCCCTGTTACTTCTGGGACTGTGATGAGGACAGCCTCATGTCAGCACTGTGTGGTAGAGCAAGACCAAACCAACAAAGGGCACAAGAGGAAGGAGATGTCACAAGTTTCCTTCAAGGAATTTCTCCAATGACCTGAGGACCTCCCACAAGGTCCAACCTGGTAATGCTTCTGCCATTTTCTAACGTGTTTCGATAGTGTCGTGCAGGAGACAAAGCCTGAAACACACGACCCTTTGAGGTACATTTAAGTTCCAGACTATAAAGCCAGGCATAGTGGCACATGCCTTTAGCTCCAGCACTTGGGAAGCAGAGGCAGGTGGAGTTCTGAGTTCAAGGCCAGCCTGCTCTATGCTGTGAGTTCCAGGACCACCAAGGCTACATAGTGATACTGTTTCAATAAACAAAACAAAACAAACAAACAACAATAACACCACACACACACACACACACACACACACACACACAGACCACAATCACACACGGTCCAAACTATAGCACCCCTAAAGTGGACAATGACCTAAGAAAGGAGACACTGAGGATCAGGGTACAAAGGTCAGGCACATTGAAAGCTCTAGAGAGGAGATGACACAGGGTAAAGATGCAGATTAGTTGACTGAAGAAAAATGTAGAGGCCAAATTGTGTGTCAATTTGACCTCAGTGGACAGCAGACTGGAGGAAAAGCACCATTTCCAGGAAGAGCTGAGGGCATTTCCAAATCACTGCCGCATACTTGGATGCTTCCCTTAGGGCCTGAGAGACCTGCCTACCTTTAAAGCCAGGAGAGGCCTGAAGAAGCAGACAGGTTTCTATTTTGTTGTTTTGGTTTTTTGATATCACATGCTTTGAGAACTGACACTTCTTCAGCCTGCTTAGTGGAGGATTTTTATCCGGAAGCTCACTGCCACAGTTACCTGACATGAGATATCATTGCAAGATCGCCCTTGAATAATCTTGGATTGTGGCTGTGGCTTAGACGGAGAGTAGCTGTCTAGCCTGGGCTCAACAAAGATAAGAAAAGAAAAACAGGTTTAGAATCCAGAGTGCCCTGCTAGTTGTATCCTTTCCTAGTAGCCTGGGCGCAGAGCTAACAGCAGGAAATGAGACACTACAAAGGAGGCAGAAACAGTGCCTGTACCCTGGAGCCCTTCTGGATTCCTGGTTCATGTAGAGAAAGGATTGGTGTACTAGCTTCCAGCTGACACTGTATCTAGAATGCTTAACTTTAAACTAAAGAGGTAACATAGTTACAAGAGCTAAAGGGAAGGCGAAGGAGAAGTCTATACAGGGGGAGAAACATATTTAGCACAACCCTGATCCCAGGAAGCCCTGGAGCCTAGAGTTCCCACTGCCTGTAGATGTGATGTCCCTTGCTATATGCTTGGGTCCTCCAGCTCCAGGTTTGGACACAAATTAGGCTCCATTGTTAAATATAGGGTCATTTTAAAGAAAACACAGGAAAGTCCTGGTCACTATACCCCTACTCAATAGGGATATAACGCAAAATTTCTAAAATATCCCTAGGCTTCTGAGAGTGGATTAAATGGAAAGAAATGTTATAAGACAACAATATACAATAGTTTTATTTTTATTGTATTTATGGCTTTGGTGTCACTATGACAAAATACTTGACAAAAACAACTTAAAGGAAAAAAAATAATTGTCTTGGCTGATGGATTCAGAGGGTTTCACTCTAACAAGACATGATGGAACTCAGGTCATGCCCCAAATATTATGATAGATTTTGAAGATCCCCCATGAAAGGCCTCACCCTCCCTGGGGAGCAGAAAGGTTCCTAGCTTTATGGGCCATCACCCATGGTTGGGTGGACTTTAATGACATAGCTGTCTTTGAGTCATTTCTGTTCCTGTAAGTAACCCCTCACCCATATTCCTGTAAATAACCCCAATAAAATGCAGTGGTTCACCAAGCTGGACTTTGGTGGTGTCTGTACATTGGTCTGTCATGGGTTACCTATCTGGTATGCTGCATCTCCATAGGAAAAGCTTTTTACAAAACATGTGGCTTATTTGAGATCCAAACCACAACACTCTTACTATGTTATTGTCCTTATAGCTCTGTCTATATTCACTGTCTCATGTACATATACTCAGTCAGTAAAGGTAAGGCTGTCAGAGCAGAGAGGGAATAACTACCTTACCCAGGTCCATGACTAGGGTCTATATGTAGTTGCTGCTCACAGACTTGTTTTGACCAACCAGCTAACTACCGGCATCTCCTCAGCCTTCATCGCCAGAGCAACATTTCGGCACAAGAGGAACTCTCCATGCAGCTCCTCATGTCTCTATGGCCATCTTTAACCCACAGCCCAGGGCAAGCTTGCTTCCCAGATCTTCAGTGAGACCCAAAGCATGAGCCACATGAGTTGTTAGACTTCATATTTCTTGGCTGCTAATAAATCAAATTAGAATTTTACTACACCGTTTATTTATTGTGTGTGTGCATGTGTGTAAGTTGCCATGGCTCTGTGTAGAGGACAAATTGTAGTAACTGGTTCTCTCCTTCCATCATGTAGATCCTAGGACTGAATTCAAATTGCCAGGTTTTGCTGGTCCCTAAATTTTTACGAAAATTTCCAAGGATTCTTAAAATCACGTGCCACAGGCTGGTCAAATTTGCAATGCTGTTTTGACTTCGGGTGGGGTGGGGTTCCCATGGTTCCCCCAAATGAGTCTAATCTGTAGAAATAGTCTGCCAGGTTCATACTCACACACAAATGGCTAAACCTAAGTACCTTGTCTCCTATGACCTTATCACAGAAAGTCACTCTCCCCTTGCTTCAACTGCATGGAAAAGAAGTCTCCATAGCAGTCTACCAACCTTTGCACACAGTAATCTAGACGCTAGAGTCTTAGAGGATCACTTTCATGAGAGCATGTGCTTGTCCATACCAAGGTCCTCCTTCATTAAAGACTAGATTGATGGCGTGCTGCCTTAGATTTACAGTCAGCAGCTAAAAGCAAGACCACCACATCCCCAAAAGAAAAGAAAAACTACCCAACAATGACAAGAAAAAGACTTCGTGATTAATTAATTGCTCAGGAGCAAGAGGAATTATCTGTAGTGATTGGATACTTTGAGTAACTACTCTTTATAGCCCTATGTAAGTTTTAAGACCTTCCCAGTATTTCCTCAATCAATCAAAATCCACTTCAAATATCATTACAAATGCAGTTGATTCTTGTCAGTCATCTTTCTGGAGTTGGTATTTCATAGACTATTGTTCATAAGCCTCATCTGGGGAAAGTCTGAGGCACAGAAACTAAAGCTGACACTTGCCTTTGGCACACATGGAGACAAATAGCCCCTGATCATCATCTCCAAATAATAGAAATTAGCCAAAAAGTGACGAACTGCCAGTAGGCAGAAAGTAACAGAAATGAAAAAGAGATTCAGAGGGAGTGTGCTGAGTGAGCTGCTTTGGGGAGGAAGGAATGGACAGCTTTCTATGGTTCAGAGGAAGCAACAATAGGGTGACTGGCGGAGTCTGTAGAGCTACGCTTTCCGAGGACAGAAAGGATAAAGAAGTCGACAGTGGGCACTTGACAGAAGGAAGAATAAGAAAATTGGGGTATGTGAGGAGCAAGGGGTGTAGAGGAGAGGTTGAGAGAAGCTTTCTAGAAGATTTTTGTAACCATGGTGAGGTACAAGACGAAGTGTCAGGTAAGGTGGTGCATGAGATAAAAATGAGAAAATAGAACACAGAAATGTGATTTGAAATTTGGGATTGAACTGCTTTCTTGTCATACATGTTGCCTGGAGCTCATCTTTATCAAGGGCTTTTTTGCTCTTTTGTCTCCTTCTCTGGCTGGCAATGTGCTCAGTCCCTCACTAGGAGGTTGTTCTCTGTCTTCCTTCCTCTCTCGCCTCTCATACAGTACTGATGCCCCTTTCTTCCTTGCCTAATTAACCCACACTGAGCAGCGAACCCACCCACCCCATTGTATAATGTATAGTTAAGGGAACAATTCCATCCCTGCTTTAGTTCTGACTTACTTGCTGGGCTCTGGGGGAAGTGTTTTTGCCTAAACCACCTCTTGTATTCTCACAACTAGCCAATGAAGCAGGCCTATCATTAACCTGACTTTGGAGACAAGGACTCCCAGACTGAATGGCTAGGCAACTTGCTTGTAATCGGTTGCAAGTGCATTTGAATTTGGGGAAATCTAAAGAAACTCATGCTCCCCTACCCATTACTGGCTGCTAGTTGTTTGGGTGCTGTGGGGGCATGGAGACTGGCAGGTCTCTGTCTTCTGCACTCTGCCTGCAAATTTTCAACTGACTTAGCAGTGCCAAGTGCCACCTTCATCCTTCCCAACGGTGGAGAAGCAGGAATAAAGTTCTTACAAAGAAAGTCCTGTGTCAGCATGTCCAGCCCAAGGGTATCAAGGTCAAAGGCTTTCTGTGTGCCTGTTTCCATGGTTATATTTTCTAGAGTGTTCTCAATTCAATTTGCCTTCACTAATGTGCCTACCTCTTGGCCAGAGCTGCTCCCTCTATCACATGGCCTATTGTATCTGGCAGGGTTCCCTGACAGAACTGATAGAATAATCTTATGTGTACTCAAAGGGGATTTATTAGCGTGACTTGCAGGTTGTGGTCTGAGTAGTCCAACAATGGCTGTGTCCTGACAAAAAGGCTAAGGCTCCATTTTTCAGTCCACGAGACTGGATGTTTGTCTCAGCAGTTCCTCTCTGGTGCAGGAAGACTTAGAGAACTGTCGGTTTTTAGTCTAACTGAGATTCCTAAAGAGTAGGTTCTAACACTGAAGAAGGGCTATCTCGGGAACAGGTCAGATGAACTTGCTGGCCAGAGTGAGGGCAAGCAAGTGAAATGCAAAAGCCTCCTTTTTCCTGTCCTTTTATGTGGGATGTTATCAGAAGGTGTGGCCCAGATGTGAGGTGGGTCTTCTGGCCTCAGATGATCTGGATTTATGTGGGTCTTCCAATTCAAATACTCCAACCAAGACAAATCTCTCATAGGAGCCCAGATGCTTGGGTTTTAGTTAATTCCAAATGTGGTCAAGTTGACACCCTGGATTAGTTCCCATAGTCATCAAGACAGTATATAAAAGAAATAAGATCCAGAAGTTCCATGAAGTAGCCAATCCAATATGAAGGCCGGCCCAGAAGCGTGCATTTCCTAGATGACTAACTCAAACACCTCCAAGTTGGAATGTTGGTGAATATTGGGACTTAGTAGCAAAAAAATATTAATGACCAAGAATCTACGGCATGTTCCAAATATTTGAAATAAAGTATGTGTCCACATGTCATCAAGAGAGGTCTTGCAAAATAAACAGTCCACATAAACTTGTGATGAAGTCATCCCTAGATGGAAAGCTGTTACACATTGAGAGCATAGATCACATTAGATGTGTAAAAGTCAAAATCCAGTTATTACACACTCACACTCTCTCACACAGGCACACTCACACACACAGTCACACTCACACACAGGCACACTCACACACAGGCACACTCACACATAGACACACTCACACATAGACACATACCTGCAAACACACACTCGTATAGACACACACATACAAACACAGACACACACATGCAAACACACACACAGGGACACACATGCAACATCATGGCCCTCCAAGATGAAGTAGCCTCTACTTGGAAACACAACAGAAAAGAGAAGGGCATCGGGTTTCCTTTCCTTAGGAAGAAAAATAAGTAATAGACAGAGTTCTCCATGCAGCTAACTGGCAGCAAAACCTGTCTAAACTCTTAAGGGCCCTAAAGGAACTGTAAAGAGTGAGTTGGGGAAAAGCACTAATATCCTGAAGCCCAGAACTTGCCAAAGAAATCCAGGGGGCTGCACACGGCTGGCAGTACTTCACCACCTTTCCAATGACAGCATCAACTCCCCAGGACACACTGGGAGAAAAGAAGGCGTTTAGAAAATCTAGATAAATACAGGCGGTGCTTCAGAGCCGAGGTACTATGACCCAGGCATTTTATTAATAAAAGCCTTGTTCATCTCTTTGCTGTGCGTAAAAAGTACAAGGGTCACATGGTCTAAGTACCATTGTGACTCAGCTATGAACTAATAATATGTCCATTGGCCTGTTTCTCAACATCTCCCTCTTAGTTCCCTACTCCTAAAATATCGTCTTCATCGTAGACTTCCTATGAAGCTTAAACAATACAGTCTATTTCTGATGCACACAATGGAACTCAGTACATAGAAAGGGCACAATGCATATGACTTAGTATCATTTCATAACCCTATTTGTAAACATAGAGGCTCCTAGATTACTGCCTCTCATAATTAGCAAGACAAAAGTAGTAGAAAGGTGTGCTGCCAGTAAAATATACATCAGTAATCACAATAAAGAAAGAAACATACATTATTTATCATCATTATTATTTTGGTTTTCCAAAACAGGGTTTCTCTGTGTAACCCTGGATGTCCTAGAACTCACTTTGTAGGCCAGGCTGGCCTTGAACTCACAGAGATCTGCCTGCCTCTGCCTCCTTAGTGTTGGGACTAACGGCATGCACCACTACTGCCTGGCTCAGATAAATTATTTTTTAAAACATGCAAAGGATATAAAGGCATTGTGTCCTTTCAATATTCTAGAATTTAAAATGTCAAATGATACTACATGTAATAGTTTGCCACAAGAGTCACAAATCCACCTGAAGATGTTGCATTCATTTAAACTAACATTTATTATCAAAACTAGGTACCTCACTCTGCGACAGGCATAGCAAAAGAGCCCAGTATATGTTTAATGCAATCCCCTCTCCTTGTCAAGCCTGTAACCCCATTCAGGCAATGGATGGGGAACCACACTTTGCGCTATCCCCTTGCAGCCTCCGCCAAGTGCTCATCACTTGGAGTGAAGGTTGTGGGTGAGGAAGAGATAGTTAATCTCCTGACATCTCCAGTTTGTCCCCTGACTGTGGCAATTTCTGCCATTACATATAACCTTGCTTTTAACTGGAGGGAAAAAGAAGTCATTCGAGCACCTAAGGTGTCAGCTATTAGAATTGTAAAAACTAACCCCACACAAGCATCTATTCTCCCAATTACTGCGAAATGGAAACATGAAGAATGCAGACCCTGCCTTCCAAATGTATACGTAAACGTGGAAATGAAGCCATCCCAAGACAGAGAACCTTCAAGAGTTACTAGGGAGATGGAATTCTTCCCAGCTCCCTGTCTGTGTTTGTTTTGTTTCCTGTCGTGATAAAATATCCTAACAAATGCAGCTTGAGGGGTAAGGAATTTATTTGGCTCACAATTCCAGGGTACAGTTTACTATTGTGGGGAAATCAAGAGAGCAGAAACTTGAAGCAGTTACTCAGGCCATACCCCTTAGTCAAGAACACAGGACAAGAGAATTATCAGTACATGAGTGTTCAGTTCACTTTCTCCACTCTTACAGAACCTAGCATCCCCTGCATAGGGAATGGTGCCACCCATAGGTGGGTTTTCCCATTGGGATCAATATAGTCAGAATAGTCCCTCACAGATATGCCCACAATCTAACCTAATCTAGACAATCCCTTATTAGGACTTCTGTCTTAGATAATCTAGATTGTATCAAGTTGGCAACACTAGTCATCACAGGGCTCCTGAACCAGGGTCCAGTCACCTATTGGGATGGATAAAGGTTAAATATCCCACAAAGTCTATTGGATTCCCTCTTTCCAGTGGAGATTTACAGAGAGAATGATGGGGAAAATGACTTGCTAGGAGAAGCTATAAAGAACACCCAGGATCAAAAGAAAAATCCTTTCTACCATGTGTTGATTCTCAAAGACAGTTCTTTTTCTCCAACCTCTGTGATTCCTGGAATGCCCTCTGCAGAAATATTCCATGACAATCTTTCAAATTATCAACCGACTTTGGGACCAGCAAGCATGTGCCGGCCTAGTTCCATGTCGCATGAGCTTGATGCAAAGAACTGATGCTGGAGAAGATTTTACACACAAAAATGATAAGAAAGCTGGCAACTTTCATTTCAAGAAATCCTAAAAGGGTAAGGAATTATGCGTCTTGTATTATTATTATGCTTTTTACTCTAGTATATGTGAAATTAGCACTTTGTATGGAAATGAAAACTTCAGGACATATATAAAGTGAATAGTTCCTCCTGTGCAGGGGAACTAATTCTCAAAGCCATGGAGGGATTTAATAGATCATTTCTGTTGATAATTAAAACCATTTGCATGCAAGTGGCAAATTTAGAAAGTGAAAGTCAAGAGCTATAAATCAATAGCATTTCTGCAGATGTTTTGTTTGGCTCTTACATGGGGCCTTTCGATAATACGAACTCAAGTCCAGCGTTTCAAAATTAGATTTCATGAAAACACCCATATTTCTGTTTTTTTTTCTCCTACAAACAATGCAAAATCCGACTGTATTAGTCTCCCTTCTGTCCTTCATAACAATGACACGACATGCAGGTGAGCCTCCCTATCCTCACCACCACCCTGTGCCCTGCAGGACACCGCAGTCCCTACCACTTCCTGTTATTGTATGTGCCAGTGTTTTTACTTCTGGTGGTACCTGTTTCTCTAGCATTTCTGTGACCTCTACAAGAGTTTTGTCACTAACGAAATTTCGTGATTTAATTTAATATATAATTATTATATATAATATATAATATATATATTTCCACATATATAAATGCGCCCACACACCCCCACTGTTTCCTCTGCTGATTTATTTACATTGAGAGTGTTCAAACCTGTTTTGTTTATAAATGCATATCGGTGACAAGAAACATTGGTTTGCTTTGTAGTTAGCTGTGGGGTCTCTAAAACCACTGCCTACTTGAGATCTACCTGGTGCGATCTGGTGCTGCTTGTGAAGACGGCTCTATGGGGATTCATCCTGCACTGTGAGAATATACGTTGTTTCGTTACTGTTACCAGCTTGTTTGTTTTGGAAGTAGTTAAGGTATTGCAGTTTCTGTGGAAGTTCACCAACAGGTTTTGAATAGGGCAGAAACTCCCATGTCTCACAACTATAGAAGAGCTCGGGTGAAAAACACATTCAGAACAGGAGTGAACTTTGAAATAGCCTGCTTCTCCAACAGCACTGCATAAGTATCTAGTACATATCTGAACATATCCTAGCCAGCATTAAATGCTGGGTTTCAACTTTTCCAAAGGGTTTTCCCTCTGGTGTGTTTCCCATCCCAGCAGAGGGAAGTTCCAGCAATTCTTGCCAAGCGCCTTGAAGTCATTTGTGCTTGTTAGATTTTTCTGTCAACTTGACACAACCAAGAGTCACCTTGAAAGAAGGAACTGCAGTTGAGGAATCCCCAGACCATAGTCATCTGTGACAGATTGTCTTGGTTGATGATTGATGTGGGAAGGGCCCCGCCTACTATGGGCTTCGGTTATGTAAGGAAGTCAGTTTAGCATGAGCCAGACAGCAACTGTTTCTGCTGCAGTTACTGTTCAAGATTCTGTCTTCATCTCCTTCAGTGATGAACTGTGACCTGGAAGTGGAAGCCAAATAAACCCTTTCCTCTCCAGGTTACTTTCAATCAGACTATTGTATCAAATCCACAGGAAAGTGAGTAGATCGTGGTTCTTTATTCCCTTTGTGCTCTTATCCATCCATCCTAACCATCTATAAAACCTATTAATTTTACACTGAAAAAATTTTCCTTTTCACTTACTTCTCAGTATCACTAATATCATCATAATCAAAGGCCATATTGTTGCTCAGATGCATCTTGGGAGTATCTTCTTACTTGGTCAGCACTGCTCCTTTTATTCTAGACATAGTAACCATGGGGATCTCTTTCATTCAATCTTTCCAAATCTCCCTCAGAAGTCTCTTAAGGATGACTCTGTCACACCAATTCTCAAATCCCTGATACTTTTTCATTGGCCAGAGTAAAAGCCAAAGTTCTTGGTGTGGCTAAAGGCTCCTAAGTGATGCTCATAATCTTGTTTCATATTCTGATGCTAAGTGTCTTCTTTTCATACCACTTCAACAACACAGGCCTTGCGGTGGTCACTCAAAACTACCACGCTCATGGCTCAGTGGGTAAAGCACTTGCTGTACAAACATGAAGGCATGAGTTCAAACCCCCGGAACTCATACAATAGCTAGTGTTGCAGCCTCTGCTTATAACTCCAGCTCTGGGAAGGAGGGGTACAAGGGGGAGCAAGGGGGAAGGGAGATCCTTGAGGCTCACTGGCCAGTCAGCTCTAGCCAAAGGGGCAAATGCTAGGTTCAGTGGTGGAAAGATCCTATCTCAAAATTCAACCTGGAGAGTCACAGAGGAAGACTCTCAAAGTTAACCTCTGGTTTCCTCACGCTCAGAAATGGGAGAGCATGCATGTGCACATGCATGCATGTACATGCATGTATATAACACAGATACACACACAAATAACACACCATACTCACCCTGCACAAACAGGGCCTATTTGTATCGGCTCCCTTTCCTTGAATGTTCTTCCTCTAAAAAGCCCTTGCCTCTTTCAACTCTTCGCTACATGTTGCCTGTTTGCTGGAGTCATCTCTGGTCACTCCGCTGAAGAGTGCACACTTGTGCACACACACACACACACACACACACCTTTTTTGTGCTCTCATCTTCTGGCGTGTCACGTGTCTTTGCTCACTTTTTTGTCATCTTCTTCCAGAATCCAGGCTTTCTGAGAACAGGTACTTACATTGTGCTTCTTTCTCCCCACCTGATGTTTTCAGTGCCCAGAATAGTTTGTGGGAATGAGTGTTTCCTAATAAATATTCAATGAATAAATTATCTAGAAATGCCAATATTTAAATTCTTTTGTTTCCTGAGTTAAAATGTGTCAGGAAAAATGTGTACATCCAATCATGAGTGGTTTTATACCATCTTCAGAAGTATAGCAGCCAAAATAAAAATGTTTACTTCTTACATTCTTTGGACATGACCCACAATTTCTAGTTTATCATAACTGAGGCCCTTTGCTTAGTTCCAAGCGTGTAGTATGTCTATAGATGAATAAAGAAAAGTTTGTATTTTGAGTTGTGCCATGAGGGGTTCAGTCTGATACTTCAGCAGCTGTTCAAGTGAGTCAGCTGCATACAGGATTCTCATGCATCTTTTAAAAGTCCTGCATAGGCCACTGCAGAGTTGAGCGTGGTGTTTGGTCAGTCTTTACCTTGTTAATTCATCAGAATCACTCACATTTGTCCCATAAGATGTTATAACTCTTGGGTCTATATTATCTAGAAGCACCATACATCTCCTGAGGCTGAAAAAATAAAGTTGTGCAAAATAAACAAACAATAAGTAAATAAAACACAGCAGAAAAAAGCCTTAGTCTAAATGATTATTAAAGACCAAAAATGGACAACATGTACAAGTTCCTATTGGGTGTTGATTTGTTAGTGGGTATGGGACTTGGTTGCATCCACTGTTACAAAAAAATGCCATCAAAGGAGTTGGATCCAATCAAGAGATGATCAGTTGTCAAATCTGGTCCTCCTCCGTAGATCTGGCATTTAGCCATCTTACGGAGTTTGCTTTCATTCTGACTTTTCTTTAAAACTCTGAGGCTTGATTTATCCTGTGCCGTCACTGTTCAGTTCCTGTGGCTGTCCCTGCTGTCCCTGACCCCAGGGCACTCAGTGGAGGATTTGAATTCCCCATTAGCCACTGAGTAAAGGAAGGCAGGAAGGTAGCCACCTTAGTTGTGGGACCCAGTAAGCTAGCTCTAGAGTTCAAATTCTTAATCATGGAAGTCTGGAGAGAAGGGCAAAGACAAGAGGATGACAGTGTGCAAACTGAACTAAATAATTGGGGTATTTGTAAATCTCTGTTTAAGGGTAGAGCATTCAACAGGAGACACTATTGTAACTTAGCGGCGCTCAAGAGAAAGACACCATGCAACAGAGCTCATGTGGAGAGCTTTTTTTTTTTCCTTTTTTCTTTAATTAGGGGAAAGGGAATGGGGAATGGATGGAAGACAAGGGAGAGACTGACCTCTTGGGAAAGGAGCAGCAGAAGAGAAAAGAGAGGCAGAGGGAGAGGAAGGGGAGACAGAAAAACAGGCAGAGAAGTAGAAAGAGAGAGATAGGAACACACACACACGCACAGAGACAGAGAGACAGAGAGAGAGAGAGAGAGAGAGAGAGAGAGAGAGAGAGAGAGAGAGAGAGAGAGAGAGAGAGAGAAGGATGGGAAGTGGACAGGGCTCTTTTAAAAGGGAAGTAGTGAATATGCATAGGTGGTACTCTTAGTGACTGCAGCTGAGGACATAGCCTGTCAGAACCCCAAGGGCAGGCCAATACAGATGCCTGAATACTAACATACACAAGACAATGCAATTTAATTATATAATAATAAGATCTACCACTTGCACAGTCAAAAGTAATTTTGTAACCAGAATTCATAGCAGAAATAATTCTACATACCAGGGGTTCCCAACCTTCCTAATGCTGTGACCTGTTAATACAGTTCTTAATGTTGTAGTGACCCCCCCAAACCTAAAATCATTTTTATTGCTACTTCATAACTGTAATTTTGCTACTGTTATGAATCATACTATAAATATCTGTGTTTTCCAATGATCTTAGGTGACCTCCTCAAAGGGGTCATGACCCACAGGTTGAGAGCCAGTGCTGAATACTATAATTCTAGTTTTTCTGAAGGCTGAAACAGGAGGCCCACAAGTTTAGGCCTGCTTGGCTACAGAGAATGTTTAAGGGCAGCCTAGGCAACCTGTAGTCTTGCCTCATAACAAGCTGGGGCTACATGTCAGAGGTAGAGCACTTGCCAGCCACACACAAAGCCACTGGGCCAATCTCCAGCAATAAGATTGAATTCTTTAAAACACTGTTGCGAATTTGATGATAATATTTAAACAGAGAAATCCATCCAAAAATGCAAAACTCTAACTACAAGCAAATAAATAAATTCCTGTGGAAATGCCTTTTTTTCCCTACTGTTCCAGAGGTGGTTAGCTTATCATGTAATATTAGAAAAAAATGGCATAAGGGCATGGCATGTATTATGTACCAGAATATCTTTATTACATTTTAGTTCAGTGACTCTAATGAGACCATTGGGCACAGGAAGAAGGTGGATATAGTTGCTGTCTCCATACCTGTTGTACTGATGGCTGTGTGCCACAGGACAGCTGTCGTTTAGGCAGGAAAGTCTTGGGACTCACAAAGAACATGGCTTCACCTGTTTACGGGATCTAGTCACACATGTGAAGTTGCCTCTGCCACACATCTGTCAAACCACAACACAGTCTCCCCACATATCAAGTTATAAAAGTAGCTTTTTTTTTCTTTCTCACGGGCTTTTTAAATATTTTCTCTCAGTGTTCCATATAAAGGTATTGCATTTAAACTGAAAAGAAAAACTCTCTGAAGTATTTCTCATGCTTAAAACATTGGTTAGCAATGCAGTTTTGAAAATTCATAGCCTTCTGTTCTATTTTAACTCAAGGCACGAAGGGGCAGCACTGTGATTATACTCAGGGTTCATACCATGTTATTGGAGTTGAAAACATGCCTTGAGACCAGAGGAAATTGTGCTCTAATATGCAAATCTGGCCCTGTTTCTCCTGTATTTCATTGTTCCCATGGCTTCGTATTGCTCTCAGGATAAAGTCCAAATTCCTCAGCATACGTTAGCAGCACAGAGGAGTCGCATTGTCCCAGATCTGGAAGCGTGCTGGCCCCTCATTGGAATGTCATCTTTCCCCCACGCCACCTTTTGGCCTCTTTCCTTTTCCTTCAGTTCTTAACATGGAGCTCTCAGTTTTTCCCCAGCACCCCTGCTAAGATTGTTGTCACATGGTGCAATAGACAGCATTTTCCAGAGAACCAGAAGCCATAGGGTGTTTGCTTAGCCACATAAAAGGAGATTTATTGTGGAGGATTTACTCATGTGATTATGAAACTGAGAACCTTGATGACCCATCATCCATGAGTGAGGTGGGGAATCCACACACAGTTCCAGTGAACTGAAAGAGGCCTGAGAACCAGGGGCTCGGAGGGCCTGGCAGTGTCATTACTAGTCCTGGTTCAGAGACCTATAAACCAGAAGAACCAGAGTGTGAAATCCAGAGATGGTGGACGTCATTGCTCAAGCAGAAAACAAAAACAACCTTTATCTGCACTTTTTTCTTCTGCTTATCTTTAAAAAGAAGAATGGAATGGTGCCCACAGCCCATGCACACTGGTGAGAGCCATTTTACCTCAGTCTGCTGATCCAAATACATTCCCAGAAAAACACCCTGGCTAACACACCCCAAAATGATGTCTTACCGACTACCCAGGCATCCCTTAGCCCAATCAAGTAAATTAAAATTGACATTGTAAATTCATTCCTTGTAGACTTGGCACCCACATTTATATACTTAATCACACTTCATCTCTATATAAAGACAACAACAAGATCACAGTGTTATCTACCATGATACTTTACTTCACATAACCAAAAATTCATTAATCCACTTCCCAGGAAAGAAAGGGAAGTCCTAGAGGTATATTGATGCTTTCCTGAGAACCAAGAACAGAAACACTCTGGTTCTAAATGAGAAATAATCAGGTATTTATATAAGGTCATGGCATTTGACATCATGCAATAAGGGACTATGAGGAAAAAGGAAGCAAAGTTATTTGTTATGGATCTATACACACAAACATACTCAAAACAAAATGAGGAGGAAATACGCATGACAATTATAGCCCCTGTTTTTGTAGCTGGTTACATGGTAATTAGCAGATATTTACTGTGATCTTTTACTGCACATCCTGCATTCCCTTTGCCTTCAGAAGGACTGCAGTTAGAAGTTGTTTGTCTGGTGAGTGTGACCAAATCTTCATTTCTGTAGGGTCTGGGCCCCTTGTAGCTCTACTTGCATTGGTTTAGAGTTTTCTGATGGCCTCACAGTGGATGGTACTAGAAAGAAGAGGTCCCCGAAGGAGTTGCCTGTATTCCAGACAGAAATCCACTGTGGAGTACTAGTCAGGTCAGTCACCACAATAATATCATAATTCCCTTCTATTGACTCAAGGGAATGAAGAGTTCAGATAGACTGGGTGACAGCCATACCTCCAATTCAGTGGAATCATAGATGTGTCTCCCACTGGGAGCTATTTCTGCCTCAGGCATGGAGACCTTTGATCTAACAGAGTGTAAATAGGAATATGAAACACCATTTTTGTGAGTCAGTTAATGGGTGTTGTAGGTAGTCCTGTTGTCATTGTCCAGCCATAATCCCTGATGTGAGTCCTAGCTATCAGAGATACTGCAGTATGCCTTGGATACTAATTCAGGACATAGTCTAGAGAAGCTTAACCCATCCCAGGAAGATATTGAAAACTAGCTGAGGCTAAGTCTTTATCATTCTGTTGGGTTAGTTGCTCTACTGGGTAAGATCACTGAATTCCATGAGCATGAGTCCTTTGCATGAAATAAGTCCCAGAAGTAATGTGGTTTGGAATTCTGTCATAAGGCATTCTGTTTGTCTACTGTAAATAGATGTTTCAAAAGCATCACCAATAGAGGAGATAAACAGATTATATATATCATGGACAGGATGGGAGGGAGAAGGACAGAGCTAAGGGCCATAGGGACCAGGCAATGCACTTGCATCTTCAAGAGTTGTTCAACCCTGATAACTTATACAGCATTTCAACCTGATGATAGACTATTGCTCTACATCTAATTTTAAGGTTGGATGGCTTGGATAATATCGAATTCCTCATAGGCAGTTTAAGAAACACATTAACCTAGTAGCCTATGATCATGATCAGTCTCTACTAAAGCCCCACAGTAGGATGAAAAACTATTTCTCAAAAGAATAGCTATCTATGGGTGATGGCAAGCACCTCACTTTGAAATTCTAAACGCCTCAACTAAATCAGCTACAGAGATTCTCCAGAAGTTCCAAACAGCATCCCAATCTGCCACTGACCCTTCAAATGCCACTGTATTTGCAGTAACCACCAAATGACAAAGCAGCTCACTATTGCAGCTGGAAGCTATTGCAGCTGGAAGCTATTGCAGAGCCCTCTTGTGTTTTGGGCTCCAATGAAGGCAGGGTTTAAATGAATTCTCCAGACCCAAGATAAATGATAAAGTTTTTACTAGGGAAGCACTTACACAAATAATAGTAAATAACCAGTGAGGTCTTCCTGCTCCAGAAGATGCAGTCTCTGCCCTCCCAATGCTCACACTGCAACCTAAGGAAGCGAGCCAGCCCCTCCTCTACCTTATAAGGGGTCACGTCTAAACTCCTATAGGGTGTGGCCACTACCACAAGTTCACTGGCAAAGCAAAATGCCACTACATGCTAATCAAACCAGTAGCAAATGAGCCAAAATGATGCACCCCAATGAGGAAGATATTGGTTCAAAAATTTAAACATGTCTTCTTGGCATTCTACATATTTCCAGATATAGGAGAGACCATAAACAATAAATTGACCTCCTCCTTAGAAGAGATCTGTCCATGCCACATGCCACTGGGCCCTGAGACATTTTAGTCAAGAAAAAGGTTGCTATATTTTAGCTGTCACTGGGTCTAAGAGAACCACTTACACAGGTAGAGAGGATTCATCAGAACTGAAAGTTTCAATGTCTCCAACTCTATCAAGAGCCTTCTCAAAGACTACCTTCCCTAATCATTGCCCATTTGGTGGTAGATAGCCTGTAATGTCAGGCTGGGGGCTCAATTTCTGTCATACTTCATCTGGTTGCCCAACTAGGTTTTACATTCAATTGTCAGAAACGTCATTCCTTCAGCTACAGAAGGTAAGGGACTCATATAGGCAGACACAGAGTCTCTTAGGTTATCCATGGATCACAAGAGTGGAAATTTGAATCATGGACATTATCCTGTTTGTTTGTGTTCCACACCACACACACACAACTTTGACTAGCAATATCAGGCATTGTTTCAGCCAATGCCATCATATTTCTTGATTTTCCAAGACATGTTTGAAAGTATCGTGCTCAGAACCACCTAACTTCTTGCCACTGTAAAGGGCTGATGAAGAGTAGCCAGTACAAACATTTATGTCTCTCTCTAAAAATATCATGCCAGTGAGCACGGGTGTTCTCTTTGCCACCGGAGAGGGTCACTGGAGTCTTCAACTCGAATACAATTGGAAGTCAGTTCTGGAAGCTACAAAATAAACTCAGAAAACTCCTCCTTAAAATTACATTCCTCTACTGTTCCCAAATCTGTATTAGTTACTATTAATCCATATTCTCTTCAGAATAGAAGATTAGATAGATTGACAGATAGATGATAGATACAGATGATGATGATGACGACAGATAGATAGATAGATAGATAGATAGATAGATAGATAGATAGATAGATGACAGGTACACAGATATACACTATTGGGCTAATAATCTATGATGTCTCCATCAAAGTCCCTGAATTACAGATTTCTGGGTAGTTATGGACTGCTGAACATACAGAAGTGTTGAGAAGATGGTCTGCATAGAGAAGGCAAAAAAATCTCTAAGTCCTTCACACATCTTGTACTATAGATGCCTTCATCTGGCTATTTCTCTGTATCCCTCGCAAAAGATAAACATAAGTAAAATGTTCCTCTGAGTTAGTGAACCATCCCAGCAAATTATTGAATCAGAGTGCAAGATAATTGAAACTTCTGATACATAACCAGCTAGCCAGAAGGAAAGGTCACAACCTTGAGCTTAAGATTGGCATTTGAAATGGGAGGAAGTCTCATGGGACTGAATTAGAAACCTGCAGGGTCTACAGTATCTTCAATTAGTGTCAGCATTGAGCTGAGTTATAGGACACCCTATTGGTGTTCACGGAAAAGTTCCTGTTGTAGGGAAATGTCTGGCATATTTCACTCACCAGAAGTGAATCTTCACGGAGAATCCAAGAGGAGAAAGCAATGTGCAGGCCTTTGTCCGTTTGTTGTTTTTCTTGTTTCTCCGAGAGAATATCATGCAAGTTGCAATTTTAAATAAGATAGTTGGGTGGGCCTCACTGAAAGAGTGGCATTTGAATAATTTGTTGCTTGTATGTTAAAAGAGCCAACAGCCAGGCAGAGAGAACAACTAAAGCAAAGGCCAGATCTTTGCTTAACCTTCCAGGGATAGCCCAGTCACACACTGGAAACAAAGGAAAAACAGAGCCCCTTCCTAGTTTATTATTCCATTCTTCAGATTCTCTTGCTTGAGATATCCTGCCTTAATGTTAGGCTTAAGACAAATAAATCGTACCCACCTTTTTTCTTCCTTAAATAAGTTTTTCATCTGTTTAAGGTAAGCAGTTTAACTTCACCACGAGGGGAAAACTACATTGGTTATTTTAATAACTGCGAGTACTTCCTTTTTCTTTTTTTTTAATCTGTTTCTTTTAATTAAGTCTTAGTTCTTAAAAGTTTGGAAAACCAGTTTTTTTTTCAGAGTTTCATTCCATTTTGAGGCAGTAGTGCTCAATGAATTCAACATGTCCCCAGTGGGTGTTCTTGTCTTCTGGGAGTCGTCATTCCACAGCTGGCTTAGTATAAAATTAAAACACCAAATTGTCCAGAGCATCCCTTAAAATCCAGCTATGTGGGGAATCAAGTAGCCGTTCAGCTAGATACAGGAGCGCATCTCACATCTGCTTCACTCCATGATGCTTTTAAACATCCGGTTGTAAAAGGCATCAGAAGCTGGTACAAGACTGTTATTCTAGTTCAGTTTTCAGTTTCTTTGGATGAACACAAGGTTTCCTTCCTTCCTTCCTTCCTTCCTTCCTTCCTTCCTTCCTTCCATAAAAGCCATAGGATGAACCCCTCAAATCTCTCTCCAGCCACCTCACCACTCAGTGCCCTCCTAAGTCAAGAGAACACAAATTTGAAGTATGTAATATGCAGAAGAGAGAAGAGACTATAGAGCAATTTTTCCTGTTAATTAAACTCAGAGCTTAACTTGGAAGTCACTCCCCTTCCTAACACCTTAGAAAATGCGAAGTCAGCCATAGTGAGCTGGGAATATGAGCCAGTTGCTCTGTGAGCCCCTATGGAGGCAGAACCATCCGGGTTAAGCCTTGGTTGGCTGCAGCTCCAGAAGGCACTACGATTGCTGCTGACTGATGCCTCACATCCTAACCCAGCATTGTGAGCATCCAACTCTGAATTCACAAGGTCAATATTCTACCAGGGCAGCCACATTAGCCTCCTATAGACAGTTCTATGCTATTGAAATCATTAAGGAAGCAGTCAAGAAACACATGTCTATTTAGCCCAGGGGAACTATGCCAGAAGAGGAGATTCTTAGCTTTAAGTTTGCATTCATCAGGACTGGAGGAGCTAGCCTCAATATTACCCATCAGTTTTGTCAAATTCTGGGTGCTGATCTGGGCCAGGAGAATATCCTTTTGTTGGCTGGTCTTGTGACATGTTGCTTTAGGTTATCTCTTCTGCTTTCGCTCATTTTTCTTTTAATTTGGTGAGGAATCAACATGCACACACATAGAAACAGACACACACACACACACACACATACAATTTGGTGAGCATCACAGATGAGGGGCACACTATGAGGCAGAGGACGAGAAGAATGCCGGGACATACTGTCTTCTGGACATGACATGATGTGACATGACATGACATGATATAGTCATTGTTCTCATAAACTCACAGAAGCTGTTACATGGCAGACAGGATTTATCCAAGACCAAGCTCACCAACATTCCAGCATGGGTGGTTGAGGCACTCACTAGGAGCTATTGGCATGTGATGGCCGCTGGGGAGAGGAGTCATTTTCTTCAGTGGAGTACCACTCTTAAGTAGTCAATTAAATAACCCCCACACATGTTCACGTGAGCAACCCTTACTAAATTCAGTGGGTCAGAAACAAAAGACATGAGAGTAGGAGTAGGGGCTATCTGGAAAGAAAAAGGACTCTGTGGGGCAGGATAAGAAAGCACAATGGGGGGTGGATGTGGTTAAAATATAAGCATAAGGGCAATCACTAAAGAATTAATATAAATACTTTAAAATTAAGCTTTCTAGGTTGGGTGTACAAATTAGTGACTAATGCTGGGTTTTCTGTTTTTAAGCTCAGTCCTTCTTCCTGGGATAGTGACCCCCTAAACTAACACTGGTTTCACTTTTGTCTATAAAACGACCTCTACTTAAGAAATAACTGGCTTTTGAGTCTCTTACAAAGCATAGGTGTCGGATGGCTATTTTTAATAAGATCCATGTGAACAGGCTGTTGATCAAGCCACCCGGCAGGATGAGAGTGCAATTGTGGTGAGACCCCCAGAGTTCCCAGGGTATCTGGGCCATCCTGCTCTTTGTTTGTAGGATCCCTAATGAGATGTAAGTTTCTAGTCCAATCATTTCCTGGAATTTCATCACAAAAAATTTCATTAGTGTTATCTCTACCTAAAGTTAGACAAAACTAAAGGCTCCCCTCCCCTCCAAAAAAGCATGAATGCCTTTGGCAGTGAATAATTTGTATCCTAAACTTGAAACAAGTTTGCTATTTGCTTTTTTTGTTATCTATTTCCTAGATGTCTTTTGCGGTTTGTTCTCACGGGTTGTAACCCACAGGTCTGTCTTTCCTTTTTGAGCAGCTAGGACTACACCAGCCTCTTCTGCATTAGTGACACCATGGTCTTAATGGCCAATAAGGACTTTCTTCTTTGAGACTATTTTCCTTCTTTAGAAGGGAGCTAGGTCAACAAAGTGTTTGACTCAAAGCACCAAGGATGCTATGGACAGTAAGATGTCTACCACAGCACTGAGGATGCCATGGACAGTGATGTCTACCACAGCACTGAGGATGCCATGGACAGTAAGATGTCTAACACAGCACTGAGGGTGCCATGGACAGTAAGATGTCTAACACAGCACTGAGGATGCCATGGACAGTAGGATGCCTACCACAGCACTGAGGATGCCATGCACAGTAGGATGCCTACCACAGCACTGAGGATGCCATGCACAGTAAGATGTCTACCACAGCACTGAGGATGCTATGGATGGTAAGATGTTTAACACAGTACTCTCTGGGAAGAAAAGAGACTTTAGACAAGGATATGATATCCCTTAAATTACCCAAGAGGGGCTCTTAACATTGAGCATGAAATCTCTTTGTAATGATAGCAAGCATCAGAGAACGAGACAGTGGGGAATAGAACATTATTATCTCCTTGGTTTACATGGCTGAATGTCAAACTGTAACTAAGAAAGCATCAGGACACACGTGAGGCTGAAACCATGGCATTAGAGGGACAAGGTTCAAGTAATTAGCCCTATAATAGCATGTGCTGTTAGGAAAATGTGCCTGTGCTTTCTCCTGAAAATGGAGGGCACTCCTGGGCAGGCTGAATGTAAGGTCACAGGTCAGGAAAAGTAGCATCAACCACAGGACCTGCTATGCTGTGACTTGTGTGTTGGAAGCTTACTCAGAACACAAGCTCTTGCTTTCTCCCCAGCTGATTAAGGCTCTGCATTCTCAAGTTCATTTCTTAAATTATGTTCTAGGAATTGGCAGTGGTTAGGGTCACATGGGATGTTTTAAGCTCCCATGAGAATTCAGGGAAGGCAGTTCCTGAACAGAGATATTCTTTTATAGTCTTATTTGTTTATAAAAATTTACTTACTGTTCAAAAGGCTCTAGTTGTATGTGTGTGTGTGGGGGGGGATTAGAGTCGAACGTCTTCTCTCCTCCTCCAAGATTTAAAATTGAATTTGCAGCGGTGCACCTGTGTGCCTCACAGGTGTCAGTGTTTAAACTTACAAGTTTCTGACTTTATGTTTCAGGAAGTTTGATTTCAAGATCTAATTTTGGAATAAAAATAGTCTATGCACTGAGAATCCCAAGGTTCCTGGTTCCTAAGGTAAGCTTATTTCATCACTCCCCTATGAAATTCCAAATATGCTTGTTTCTATTTTTTTGATAAGCCGCTTATGTAAATCCTGTGAGAATCAACATTAAAATCTTGTGCAGAACCATCATTTAATACACCAACAATGCCAAATTTACCGTAAGTTCCCTACAAGATCACAAACGATTTTTAGAAAGACCAAAATAAATTGAAAAAGCCTATGTGCACATAAGCCTGGTGCTGTTTTCAACTGATATCAAACAAAACCATCTTCGTTGTCTGAAACCTTCATGGAGTCTGTGCTAATGTTTTGCAGACTGGTAGCCACCTGAGTGGCATTTCTCTGATGCCTCAATGTTCAACACTTGTCAGTTTCCCCTGCTTGGCAGGCAGACAGAATCCAGCCCACCACTGAGGCTATCTCAGATTACACAGCATCCAGCCACAATACTAGGGCTAGCTTAGACTACTCAGTATCCAGGCCAATACTAAGGCTAGCTCAGACTACTCGGCATTCAGGCCAACACTGAGGCTAGCTTAGACTAATGCTTTCAGGTCAAGAACGAAAACTTTAATAATGAACAGTCCTGTAATTCCAGCACTTGGGGGATGGTGGTAAAGGCAGGAAGCCAAGAGTTCAAGGCTGGTTTCAGTTGCATGCCAAGTTTTAGTATCATCTAGCCTTATATTTTGGAATTAATATAATATATTGGTTGATGAGAAAGTGACTATACTCATCTCAAAACTGTTTAAAAAAACAAAGCAAACAAAAATATAGATTTTGCTGGCGGAAATCCTAGTGACCAAATATTTAGAATGTTTTGGATTTGCTGGTAAAGTACGCTATGCTTTCTCTAGACTTGTAAAGCTTGTATTTTGTGCCATGAATTTAATTTTTCCAGAAGAGTTTCTCAGTGTTACGCATGAGTCCTCTTTCCTTCATAAGAAGGCTTGAATCTTCCAAGGGAGAGTTCCACTATGAACTAGAATGGCCTGGAATCCAACACTGTGTCTAATACCAAAGTCAGTGATCAATAACCCACCAATAAATCCTAGATGACTAAAGGCTCATTCCTGTCACTTGGAGATGTTTCAGCAATTATCAGTTATGATAAAGTATTGTTTTTAAAGGCCCCTTTTAATTGTGTGTGTGTGTGTGTGTGTGTAGGTGGGTATAAATGTGCTGCAGTAGCAATGTGGCAGTTAAAAGACAACTTTCAGGAGCCAGCTCTCTCCTTCCACTGTGGTGTCCTGTCATCATATTGAGCACCCAGTGCATTAGTTAGCCATTGAGCCATCTCACTGTCCCTAAGAAATTATTTGTTAGAATGTTGGTGTGACCCAGTATGCTTTGCTAACCTCTACAGTTTCACAACAGTTCACTCTTGTGTTATACATTTTATGAGTTTTAACCAATAAGTAATGGCAGGGACCCAGCATTGCCACATCATAAGGAATAGATTGACCATGTCATCCTTCAACATGATAGTGATTATCTAAAGATGGAGACATTCTGAGTAATGTGTCCTTAGACTACCCCAGCATTGTGATGACATCATGGAGTACAGTTACACAAACCTAGCCACTGGGCATGGCCTTTTGATGTACTCCAGGGATACTGTAACCCGTGACATGCATGAAACTGCTGTGGGTGTAGCCCAGCTTGCTGCTGCACAGTATGCTTTTTTTTTTAACAAATAGAGGCACTCTCTAAAGCAACAGCAAAAACTGGAGTGTCATAAACACTCCAGAGTAGCTGGCTTTACTACCACATATTGTGCTGTGGAGGCTTTTCCTGGTTGTCAACTTGACTACACCTGGAATGAAGTACAGTTCATAAATAGAGGGTACACCTATGGGAGAGTTTCTACTTGCTTTGAAGTGGATGAATTCACTTCTAGTCCAGACCTTTGACGTAGGAAGACCTGGATCTTGAGATAGGAATACACACCTTTAATCTGAGTCACGCCTTCTACTGGAAGTCTCTATAAGGACGTAGAAGAAGGAAACTTTTGCTCTTTACCTGACGTTGCCAGCACATCCATTTCTCACTGGCATTGGAGCCTACTTCTTCTGGATTCCAGCATGTATAGAAGACCAGCTGAGACACCCAGCTGGCGGGACTGAGCAACTCCTGGATTCTTGGACTTCTTATTCATAGCTAGCCATTGTTGGATTAGTTATAATGCAGACTGTAAGTCATCCCAATAAATTCTCTTTATATATATAAGTCCTGTGACTCTAGAAAACCCTGACTAATACACATTAACTATACACAATGTGCATTCTTCACACCAGCATTACCACAAAAGTGTGTGTAAGACATCATGCTGTAGGGCAGTGGGAATATTTGCAGCTCCACTGTAATGTTGCCTGACTACTGTCACATTTTTGTCTTTTAACATTGACCAAGAGGTTGTTATGTGTGGTTATATGAGGAAAACAGCAGCACTTAATCCTACCTACATCAAGAGAACCAGATCCACACTATAAAAGATAAAAGCTCTTTTGTTCACATATTTCACTTGTTTATTCTTTGTGTGTGTGTGTGTGTGTGTGTGTGTGTGTGTGTGTGTGTGTGATGATTTTCTGTACATGGTACCATTCAATTCACATGCCCATTTTCTAAGGTCTTGGGGGCTCAGACTGGATAACTACCCTTTCAAAGTTCACATAGCCAGGAAAGGGCAGAACGAGGCTTCCAATTCAGATTAAGGGAGACTAACTCTTGCTGTGAAATTGTGAGTTTTTTAATGATAGAAATGCTAAAATTAGTTCCTTCCCCCATTTGTGAAGCAATTAAGGATGCAGTTGCCAGTGGAGCCAGATGGCCTCTCCTTCCTAGGAGCATGTGTTCTTGGGCTGTGTGGTAAAGGAGTGATAAACTTGAATTGGGGCTGGGGTGGCAGTGCGTGGTGCCCTGACCCAGCTCCCCAAGGTAAGTGGCCACAAGGGAAGCACTCAGATGTGGAGTGGGGGAGCATTGCACATGTGCCATAGCAGCGGTTCAATGTCATTCAGAGGAAGCCTAAAGAGTGGGGGAGGGTACAGGAGGAAGAGGTGGGTACAAAGCAAGTTGAGGTGAGCATGGAGACCAGCACAACAGACCTGTTAGTCAGTAAAGGAGAAAAGGAATCAAAAGTTTGCTGGACCTTTCTGAGTGCATCGGATTCAGAGAACAGCCCCTCCATCCACAACAGGGGTTGTGCAGTGAAGCACAGGCAGCAAAGAAAACGTGTCCCCTCCAAGTGTTACCTGCCCTTGGGAAGCTGTGCATAACAGAATTCTTCCTATGGGGTTAAAATCCTCAGACACCTCTCAGTATCATGGGGACACCCATTGTTCCTCTTCCTCGGGCCATTGCTTCAACAATCACACACAGTTTTATTTTATAGGTGTGATTGTCATACCCTGCATCCACAGACACTGAATATCAACGCAGGAGCATGAGGTCTCAGTCCCCAGATAAGAAATCCATCTCATACCATTTATTTCACAGAACTATTCACTGGGCACCTACTTTATGTCAACCAGATGCTAATTATGAAGATCAGTTAATCTTCATCCAGCTGGTTAATCCTCCCCCATAATCTCAAGTGTGGGGAGAGGTATTTCTTTCTATCAACTACTAAACAAGAACTGGGAGGAAAACACGATTTTCATTAATCTAACTTCAGTCCCGTGCCCTTGCTACCACTTCACTGAGGGTGACCTGTCAACAATGACCCACCCAGTATAGCCATCAAATAGTAGAAGTCCAAACAGGATTTCTCATATGGAGGTTGCAGGAAAATTTGAAACCTAATGGATGTCCACATTTCCAAACCTACACTGTACAGGTAGGTGACTTCCCTTAGAGCCTCAAGGTCAGCTTCACACACCAGGGTAACCATCTCAGCTACAGTAAGAGACACTGGCTGCTGTGTCACCCTAACTTCTCTGTGACTTAACATGGAAGTGCCTTGTACAATCTCTGACACAGGTATGCCTCTTTGGTAATTAACCTTCCATGTAGCCTGTTGTGGATCACAAAATTCATACACTGAGGTCCTAGAACCTCAAACATCAGGTTTGGGAAACAGGATTGTTATTTAGTTAATAAGAGGTCATTTGAAGGAGGGTAGACCCCTCATATCCTATAAGATTTTTTTTCCTAGTAAAACTACACACAGGCATATATACAGAGAAAGTACAGTGCAGTCATGATAAGGCCTCACAAGCTAAGAGAGATGCCTGGAAGACTGAAATATATCCTTACCTCACTGTCCCCAGGAACCAACCCATTCACACCCTCAGTTAGACTTCTAGTCTCTAGACCCATGAGTCAATACATTTCTGTTGCTCAAGCTACCCAGTTCACAGCACTTTGATATGTCTGATCTAATGAATAAATAAATAAATGGATGACTAGAGTTGCCTTTCCATGATGTGGCTTGACCATTGTCAAGGACTTCTTAGTGCTTTAATGGTGCCACTGTGTCTGCATGGTAGGTGAAGGGCATTTTCTGCTGTCAACATATCCTTCTTAGTTTTACATTTCCTTTTCCTCTCAGCCAAGTAGAAAAAGACACAGAGATAGAGATGGGGAGGGAGGGAAGAAGGGAGGGAAGGAGGAAGGAAGGAAGGAGGGAAGGAAGAAAGAAAGAAAGAAAGAAAGAACAAGCCTACAAAGCAAGATATTAACATGAGCATGCAGACAGCATATATATGACATGTCTTTGGCTAACATGGTTGTTCCAAGTGACTGGGAGGGCTGAGTTTGCTTCAAACTTTAGCCCTTCTCTTGGTGATCAGTAGATATTCTAGTCAAAGTCAGGGACACATTTAATTTCTCCTTATGTGGAAGACATTTGTTAAACGTGTACTGGATCCCCTAGCTCATCACTGTCACTCAATGTTTGAATTTACTTGCAAATACTAAATACTTAAGCTGGGTATGGTGTCTCCCACATTTGATTCCAGTGTTCATACTTGCATCAAAATTTCTCCATACATAACCAAGATGGGAACCCTGTGCAAAGCAAGAAAATTTTAGCCAGAGGAAAATGGCATAATATGATGGATAATGCTTCCAATATTAATTAAAATAACTAAAAATTCTAGAGATATATTTATTACCTCAGATAGTAGAAGAAAGTTAGTTTTTTGAAATGTCATATTCAACCTTACTGATACACAATATGCCACTTAGCAACTCAGATAGTCAAAAGGGAGTGGAGATAAACATCTACCTTCCATAACTTTCCCACTGGCAACTTTCAGATGTTCAGACTAGATCCTGACATATAGACCAAACCAAATCCTGTAACTCTTACCCATGTAGACCATACCCAATCTTGTAACTCTTATCTATGTAGACCAAACCCAATTCTATAACGTTTATCCATGTAGACATATCCAATAACACCTATCCATGTCCTTCCCATTCTCTCTCTCTCTCTCTCTCTCCCTCTCTCTCTCCCTGTGTGTGTGCGTATTAAACCTAGGGTTTTGTGTTTGCAATATAACACTCCATCGTTGACCTATTTATTTGTTTGTTTGTTTATATTTATTGAAAAGGGCTACACTAATGTGCCCAGGTTGGCCTTGAATTCTTTCTGTAACTTAAAAAGGCCTTGTTTATGTGATCCTCCCACCTTAGTCTCTGGTGTAGCTAGGGTTATTGGTCTAGACCACCCAGCAAGTTATTAGCTTGGTGATGTCATGATTCTTTGCCATTCTTGGGGTGTTCTGACAAGCACTTTGCTTGGGGATAGCTCCCTTAGGTAAATGTAATACACGGTTGGTTGGTTGGCAGGATCAGCCAGGTGGATCAGCTAACAAAGCCCTCCCCTGAGTGGGATAATGGAGAGCCTGGGGCCAACTGGCATTCTAGACAGGCTCAGTATCAAAGTGTTCAGCTTCAATGCGCCTTAGATTCCCATACCTTATTCATATAAGGGAGGGGTTTTTCCATACAAATCTTTCAAGCAACTACAGTAAACACAACCTTCTTCGCTAGTAACATTAATGCCTTATGCTGCATAGTCAACCTTCTCAGGTATGCATGTAAATAGTAACGTTTGAAGCATTTGCTATTGGCATACAGGCCCCTTTATCTTCAGATCTTCCTAGTTTTAGCTAATTACCTTTGGATATGCATTTCTGATCTGAGTACTTCAGATCTTGTTAAACCAGCTTAGGGACAGTGATGGAATATTCGAGCATGTGTGGAGGTGTTTCATGCACATTACAGGCAATATGACAAAGTGACTGGAGGACCACCACTAGAGCTGAACAATCAAGAGCCTTGAGAGGTCTGTCCGAAAGGTGGGGGAAGAGGCATTGTATTGTCTACCTGCCTTCTGATGCCTCCCCATCATTCTTTCTCACTTCCCTTCACCTCAAGCCACTCATGGGAAAGAGCAAAACCCCTAAAATCTGGTTGCCTGGACTAACGGGCCTGACTCTCCCACTTACAAGGTCACAGCCTGTGTTGTCTGTCTTTGTTTCTTTCCCTCGAAGCTAACAGTAAGATGCCCATCCTATGCCATTGCTCTGAACCTAGACATGAGCTCAAATGACAGTTTCGGCACTCTGAGTCACACGCAAAGTCAGATGTAGTCATACACTCTGTGACCTCAGTGTCCTCCAGCAAGATGGGAGGCAGAGAAAAGAGAATCTGCAGAAGTTCAAGGGTAGCTAGCCTCGTGTGGGGGAGCAAAGAACAAAGTAGACCGCGAGAATCGACACTGGAAATTGTTCTCTGTTCGCCACATCATACACACACAAGAGAAAATTAAATAAAAATAAAATCACTTCATTGTTAACAACTGGATAACTTCAAAACAGCCGGGGGTTAGAGAGATTGCTCAGTGGTTAAGAGTAACTGAATGCTTTTGTAGAGGAGCTGGGTTTAGGTCCTAACACCCACAATTAGTTGACTCACAACCACCTGTAATTCTAGTTCGAAGAAATTTGACACCCTCTCTGGTCTCCATGGGCACCTGCATACATGTGGTACATATACTTAAACTTAGGCACACACATTCATACACAAAAAGAGGTTTTTTGAACCTGGAATAGTGCACAAGGATATTTTAATCTAAATGTTCTTTATTAAAATTTTGTCTCTTTGAATGCTGAAAACATTTTGCAGGGACTTTCACCAGTTAGAAATGAGACTACTGTAAACATGCCAACAATTAACTGCATACATTTGACTTTTTAGAGTTCAGTATGCTTATAGAGCCCAAATCTATGACTTCAAGACACTTTTCTGCCACAAACACAGAACTGAATGGTATTAAGAAGACAGAGATTTCTGAAGAAGCAGAAAGGTTTGTCTCTTTTGGATTCTGTTTTAATGGTGTGCCTTTTCTCTGAAAAAAAATCAGTGCTGTTGTTTTCCATGCCCAACATAAGCATGAACTAAGATTTCAATGTGCAAAAATGAGCTATTTCCCATAAGATGCAAATGGCTAACTCAATAAATCCAAGAAAAGAGCTAGAGTTTGTGTTTGAAGAGAGGTGGTCAGGCTGAAGATTATAGTACTAACCTGCTTATCAAAGATTAATACTGTAATACTGTCACCTGCCTTACATGTGAGCAAAAAGAAATAGTAGTCAATATTTAAAATGTCTGTATCATAACAACTTATATGTATCTAGCATATTATGTTTATGTAACAAGATGACTTGCTCCAACAATTCAGGGTAGAAATAGATGAACATTTTCTATGCACTTTCTTGTCTCCAAAGTGCAGAAAATCAAATCAATAGCAATAATGAAAACACCATATTAAGAATAATAATGAGGGTGAGTATGATCAAAGTATATTGTATACATGCATAGCAATGCGAAACCTCTTATTTTGTACAGTTACAGCAACACTTTTAAAGGATAAGTGGATGTCTACCACTTCATTGACCTGTATAGCAATCTCAATATAAGTAGGTTTGGTTTTGTTTGAAATAGTACATGTACAGGCTTGAGACATGAAGGTGTAAGGAAATACAAGTGTTGGGTTTTACAAGAGTACTCAGAGCATAATAATTCAAATTCATCTATGGTTCTCTAATTGACTCTTAAGAATATTATGCGATTGCACACAAATGCTGGAGAACAAAAAGGATATGAGAATGTAGGTGAGTCATTCAATAAACTCTTAAGATGGTGTGTTGTGAGAGATTTGGGTGGGAGCAATGTAAGGACAAAATTGTTAAGAGACATGACTATTAAAACCCCAAATTTTTCATCTGAAATTATAGAGTCTGGAACCACTGCTGTGTTCACAAAGGTGAGAGGGAAAACTCCAATCTAGTTCAAAGCATTTAATGGAAGAAAGCAATTGGTTTTCATCTTAAAGAGATCTTAATTGGGAACATTTAAATGGCCCATTAGTACCTATATTTTACATCTGGCCGTTCACCAGGATGTCATTTTGCCTGTCTTCTCCTGGCTAGTTCATTTTCACAGAGATTAACAAATGGAGAATAAAGTTATGACTCTATTCTTTTTAAAAATTAGTACTACACATTTTTCTCATTGGTCCCACTTGTGAGTGTAGCTTCAGAATGAAATTCAGGTGTTCCAAGTACATCAAACACAGACATGAGTTTCGTTGCATATTCAGTCTCATTGCATTTTTTGTTCAACTGTGTGTTAACCATTTAGGACAGGAATCTGTCATCAATTCCTTGGAAAAAGAACAGAGAGACCCCAATTCTTTTTCTAATGCAGCATCCAAAGAGCACCTACAACCACTACAACTACCACGTATGTGCCAGGTAGCCAATCACACTTACCTATTGCATGCAAAGATACTTAGTTGTCTTACTTCCTAAATTAAATGTAAACACCGACTTCATCAAGAAATCTATGCAATCGCTCTGCAGTATCTCACTATTGTATCCCTTTCAAAATCAAACGACTCTAAGGTCATGCATAGACTAACGTGGAGCCAACTGACTTCTGGAGCCAATAAGAGACTGAACATTTATTTGGTACAGTGTCTTCCCAGCACGCGCTGCTGCTGCTGACAAATGTAACTGAATAAAATCTAACTGGGCAATGAGAAGTGTCTTTGGACCAGGTCCCTTGGCAGTAGGTAGAAGCTGAGGGCTATGCCTTTGTGAGAGCTGGTTCTGGTATTTTAGATCTTTGAAGGAGCCCATTTTCTTCCTTAGATAGATAGTCAACACACATTCTCCTTACTCAGGCCTGCTTGTTATGTTTTGGATGGCCAATAGGCTCAGGTGTTAAAGTCTTGGCCCATAGCCAATGGTGCTATTGGGAGGTGACTGGATTAGGAGGGTGCTAACCTGGAAAATGGGTCATTCCACTGATGACTTCCACACTAAGTGTTAGAAGGTGGAGAAGTACGTCTCTCTGAACCTTTCTTCTCCCACTCTCTTTGCTTCCTGACTACCACAAAGTGGAAGTGAGCAACTTTCCTTTTCTTTCCCTTATGCATAACATCTCTGCCTTGTCATGGATCTAAAATCAATGGGCAATGACCATAGTCTAAAAACCTGTGAACCCATGAGCCAAAACACAACCTTCCTGTTTTAGTTGTTTTTCTCAGCCATTTATTTTGTCACCATTATGACAAACTGGCACGTCCCAGGTTGGTCCTAGCTGTCCCAGGAGTCCAATCACAGTGTCCTGAAAGCTACAATTAGATGACCCCAGCCAGCAGCAGCTCTTCCAACTTCCTTCAAATTTAAATATTACCAGTAAGGTTGCAACTTGTGTGCCAGATCTCACAGCAGCAAAGATACCCTTACTTTCTCCACCCTTCTCTGACATTAGCCTTGATTATTGTCAGTGGGGCCACATTTCTACCTTCTCTTTATAGGAAAATGAGATACCCACCCAAGGATGGTGCAGGACCAGAAACAAAGCAATACAAAAAGACAAATATCAAAATACATAGTGTAGAGATTTTCAAGGGGACATCCACTCCATTTACGCTTAATAATAATTATGTGGCCATTGCTTCCTAGCACTTGCATGTATGTATCTATCTTTCCTTTGACAGACATATGAGTTGGTTCAGATGACTATAACAAACACAGTGACCTGGGTGCTTAAATGACAGAGACTTCTTTTCTCACATTTCCAGAAATGGAAGCAGCAGTGTGGGCAAGTCTCTGGTGAGGGCTTTCTGTCTGGCTGCAGGCATCTCTCTGCCTTCTCCTGGTGGACACACACAGCAGACACACTGAGCCCTTTTATGGCTTTTCCTGTAGGTCCACCTGTGTCTCACAGACCAGGGCTTTCAATCTTAGGGTCTCATCTACCTCTACCTCTTGGGGTCTCATCCCAAAGTATCACACTCAAGCTAGAGCTTCAACATATTAATTTAGAGGTAGTAAAGGCATTGAGGCCTTCATAGTAGATTAAAATCCCACTGTCTTTATAACAATATGATTCTTGTTTGAGATTTCTTCTATACCTGAACTATATTTTTTCAACTATAAAGAAACAAACAAAAAAATAAAAAGCCAAAATCTGTTTTTTATTTAATCACTGATATTTTGAAAATGTAAAGAGAAAATAACAACTCAGCTCCCACTTTTGCCTTTTCTTATTGTTTACGGTAATAAATGGATTTTTAGTGAGAGATCAGAAAACACAAACAGGAAATACATAAAATTGGTATTAAAAACTGATTATTTTAGTTCTGCTAGAGCCAAAAATCCTTGAAAGTCTGTTTTTTAATAATCAAATAAATATGAATGTGCTTATATAATAGAATTCTGATGATTTCTTCATTGTGACTAAATTTACCTAAGTTTTACATAATAGTTTCTATTTGAGGAAGGATAAAGCATGACCATTACTGAAAATCATATCTCATTAATAAATATTAATGTTAAGCTGCTACCATAAAAGAGTTGGGATTAGAAGCAATGCAGTCCTGGTTTTATTTTGATTTAAGTAGTTTCTTAATTGGAGTAAGGGTCACATGTTCAGCAAGGACACTTGGATGACTTAGAAGATAAGCAGTTTATTTAGGTCTCTTTTCTGAAGACACTGATCTATCAGAATTAATTTTAAAGCAACTATATTGGTAACTAATATAACATGATATCAAATATAAAATGTCTTTATAACTGTTGACCCCAGAAGAAAAAGTTTGGCAAAAACAGGCTGTACTGACTTTGTAGAGTTCCCATGGGTGACCTTACATCTTTCATGCACAGCAGTAAACATAGTTGTGGCATTAACTGGGGATCCGTGTGGTGCGATCCAAAGGAAAGTGCCAACTGTTTTATGTGCCCTGTGGCATACCTAGATATCATTTTATATACTTCCAACTTAATCTTGTGTGTACGGAAGTTTTATCGATATGTGTGTCTGTCCATCATATGTGTGCAGTGCTTTTCGAGGCAAGAGGCTTCCTGGGGACTGAGTTTCAGATGGTTGTGAGCTACCATGTTTGGGCTTGAGTTCTCTTGAAAAGCAACCCCTCTTAGCCCCTGAACTACCTTTTCAGCCTTCATTATTTGACATAAAGAGTTGGTCCTTGCAACTTTTCTAAGATTGGCTGGAGGAATGTTCTATTGTGTAAGCATTTCAATTGCTCCAAAAGAGTTTACATGTTATAACTAATTGATAAAAACAAATGTCTTGGCTCAAACACCTCTGATATAGGAGAGGTGGTATCAAATAGCCAGAGGTGTTTACTGGGTCGAGATGCCAGTCAAAATACTGGTTTAGTCCCAGCAATTAGGATGTTACTTAGTAATAAAACAGACTAATTCTGCCATCTTTCCTCCTCCCCTCTACCAGGAAGAAGTCAGATGTGTATGTCCATTGACCCAGAAGCAGAGAAACAAAGTTTCCCTGAGAAAAATGAGGTAGCAGGAAGGGGATGAAGAGATTACCCTAGGGCTATTCAGGGTAATCTTTAATAAAGAAACTGAGCCCCAGGCTTGGTATAGCACCCTCCAAAACTACTGATGACTTTGTTTGACCGTCAGTGGGTCCCAGTGAGCCGTTTGGTGGGGAAAATGCTCTCAAAACAAGGTATCTCTGCTTTCCCGGCCCCTCCTGAAGGGACCAGCCCCCTGTTTTAGCAGCCATGACAGGCTAACATGTGCTGCCTGACCTTTCCCATCCTGTTCTACTCACTAGAAGGTCTGATACCCTCATGACAAGGAACCAATCAGAAGTTAGCTGGCAGGGCTGTGCTTTATGACTCTGGGTGTGCTTTATGGACAAGTGAACAACAGTGATGTGCAGAGCATAGCAACCACCTGGGAGGGCCTATGGGCCATAGCAACCAGTTGACCAATCAACACAGGGCAGGCTGTCCAAGCTTGGAAACGCACCAATCCTGAGACTGTTGCATACCCCTAGACACTCCCTTTACACTGCCCTAGAAGATCCCTGCCTGGTGGTTTCTCGGGGTCTTTTCTCCAGCCATCCTCCATGGTAGATGGATGAAGGGCCTGAGCTAATGGGATTAACTCATTAAACAACTACAATCGAAGACTCTTTTCTTTTGCATCGAAATGGGCCTCTTGTTGATTTCAGGGTTCAGAATTTGGGCACAACACTCCTTACCCCTTCCACTGCCACCCAGTGATCTATCTGGCATCCACCAATTTATACCCCATCATGTGAAATTTTAGGTCCTACTAAGATACTGTAATATCTTCCCCACCCCCCTTAAATAGGAGCTAATAGCATAGCCATCCTTCCCTACACCTCAGGCTCTCAGCCAGGCCTGGGCTAATCAACTCAATGCCAGACACTCTTTCCCCGCTACCTCAGAGCAATGGAAAGAAATGGTACAGCTGGGCTTCCCCGCTGCCTCAGTACCTCCCTAGTGACTGGGGATACAGCCTGATCAAAGGCCTGTTGTTTGCTTTTGGCACTGGAACTCACTGGCTGCAGGTGTATCTACTGCGCAATCATGGATACTTAGCAGGAAAGGGGGCCAGGAGTAGAGAGTTTAGTATCATTTCTTTGACCCAGCACAACCACTTATGGAAACAAACAAAAAGACAGACAGCAGACAGACAGACAGACATACGGACAGACATCTTTCTTTGAACCTCGGAGAAGAAATGAAAAATCATCCTGTAATCAGAAGACTTCAGCGGCCCCAAAGGGACTAATGACTTAGTCTGTGAACTGGCCAAACAAGCTGAATTGGTTCTCCAGTGAGTCAGAGTAACTAACCATGGGCCTTTAGCGCTGTGATGGATGAGCTAAAGACCATTTGTTCCTAGTCCCCCTTACCTGTGGGAAGCACATTTTAAAAATGTGGTCCCCATGGTCACCTGTCCAATTCTTGTTCTTCACCAGGGCTCGACACAGGCGCCCTGGGACATGATGTCCCTGAGCTTTGCAGGGGTGTGATGAGGTTTAGGGTGTAGCTTTTAAACCACTGATGCTCCTAACAGTGACTTGGGGGTGTGGGTGGGCTCCCGGGAGGTGACCTGGTTGCACCAGGTGGTGGTTCTGGAAGGAATTGGGCTGTAGATGTTTCTCATGAGTCGGTTCCTTCAGAGGGGGAGGGGACAGTAGTGTGCTGACAGATGTTTAAGGGCCAGCACCCTGGGGGAAACAAAAGCAAAAACAAACCCTGACTGTGTGTTGGCCCCTTTCCACCCTGTAAATAGTCTCACCATGAGATCTCTCTGGCTCTCATGTGCTTTCCAGAGAGATCATTGTTTCCCTTAATAGAGAAATGTCTCATCTGATGGATGTTCTGGAAGTTTTTTATTTATTAAGAATTAAAAAGGCAGCCGGGCAGTGGTGGCTCACACCTTTAATCCCAGCCTTCCAGACACAGAGGTAGGCAGATTCTCTGTGAGTTCAAGGCTAGCCTGATCTACAGACTAGTTCCAGGACAGCCAGAGCTGTTACATAGAGAAACCCTATCTCAAAAAAAAAAAAAAAAAAGAATTAAAAAGGCATAACAATGAGAAAAGCTTACATACCTTTCTTAATCACCTGTTAGCAATTTGATGTCTTTGTACCACAGTCTGTCTCTTCCAATCTCCCTCCCTTTCAGCCTGCCTCAGGAAGTTAGCATCCTACACAGTTCAAACTTCCTGCTTTATAATGAACACATGAGGATGCTCCACATCCCCACCTCTTCCCACAGGTGGGCTGCTCTGATGCTCTCTCCTCAAGTTCAAATAGATGTTAAATACTTAATCTCTGTGACTTTATCATCCCTGATTAGCTATATCTCAGGAGTGACTGTAATCATTGACTTATTGTGTCCCTATTCAGGCTGTCGTCTGAGTAGCTCTGAGGCAGTCATCCTTCTTATGGCCCCTAAGAAGATGTTTGCTATATGTGTCCAATAAATACTTGCTGAATAGCTGCATAAGCTCCTGGATGATCATGGAGGAGGTTTCTTGGTTATTTTCATGGCGGTGAGAGTCTGATGTCTCTTCCACAGGTTCATGTTTAAATCTTAGTGTTTGCCGGTAGTGCTGTTTTCAGGGTTTATGGGATCTTTAGGATGTGATAAAGGTGAATTTCAGATTGTTGAGGGCATAACACCCTGTTACCTGACTGGCCAAAATGGGAAAAATGGTTCTGCTTATGTTCCTGTCAAGGTGGTTCAAACAGCTCCATTTTCCTCCACAACCACAGAGGACTGAAATCCCTTGAGACCATGAGCTGAATAAGCCCTTCATCCACTAACCTATTTGTGTGGGGCATTTTGTCACAGTGACCAGTAACTCACAAAGTTACCACTTAAATTCTTAAATACTGAAATCTTTCAATTGGTCACTGAAAATGTCAGTCAGCGCAGTACAACAGCAAAGGAAGTTGTCTCAACAAAACACGGTGAAGCCACAGTATGGGAATATCCAGATGATAGAATTCCAGAACAGAAACTACCTAGATGCTAAAAAAGGAAATTCAAGCAGCCTTATCTAGTTCATGTAGGTCAGTGGTTTTCCATCTCCTTTGGGGGTTGAAAGACCCTTTCAAAGGGGCCATATATCAAATACCCTGAGTACTGTATATTTATACTATGACTCATAAAAGTAGTAAGATTACAGTTTTGAAGTAGCAACAAAAATGGTTGGAGCTCACCCAACATGAGGGACTACATTAAAGGGTCACAGCATTAGGAAAGTTGAGAGCCACTGATATAAGTAAATAAAAAGGAACACATGCATAATATCTCTATAAACAAGGTATTGAAAGCAGGAGGCACGTGTAAGAGGACATTTGCTCTCCATTTTATTTTTTGTTTTTACGTTGTACATCATTGTTGTATACAGGAGGATATCCACATGAAGAAAAAATATCAGGGATTACATGGAGATGGGGGATGGGCCATGGCTTTCTCTAGTTTCTTCTTTATTGTTCTGTGTAGTGATCAAGTGGAATGACTTTTGTTTTTTACACTGAAGCTAAAGGCAGCAATACTCTTTACCCAGGCAGAGTTTTCTCCATCCCAGTGAGTGGGTTATCTTTCTAGTAGAAAGCTCTGGTGAAATGGGCTTCCTGGCAGTGGTTGCCAGGGCACATCTCCTCTCTCCCTCTCCCCTTCTCCATCAGGATCTCTTTGGACAGGAAGAAAACAGGAAGGCGAGAAGTAGTGTTGCTGTTGTTTTTTTTTTTTTTTTCTTGTCCCAACAGATCCTGCTACCCATCTCAGTCCCAAATAAACCCACAGAGATGCTATATTAATTATTAAACTGTTGGTCGATGACTAGGACTACTTACTGACTAGCTCTCTCTTACTTATTTAACCCATTTCTATTAATCTATGTATTGCCACAAGGCTGTGGCTTACCTGGTGATGACCAGGCATGTTACTCCTTCGGCAGCATGGCGGCTCTAGTCTCACAGCTTCTCTCTGCCTTCCTCCTTCCTCTCAGCTCCACCTATGTTCCTGCCTGGCTATTCTGGCTATTGGCCACACAGTATTTTGCTCATCAACCAATAAGAGAAACGTATACAGAAGAGTAGCATTAGCACAGCTTGTGTGTACCGGAGAAAGGCACCACCCTTAAGGTTACCCCTCTCACAAGAAATCTCAGTCACAGTTCTGTCATAGCTTTGCTGCCCAGCCTCGGTGGGAAACTAGTTCTGCAGCTTGCTTTGTAATGCTTATGCATTCTCGTCCGTTCACGAGCATTGTGAGACCTCCATAGCCCGGGCTGCATCTCCAGATCTTTATTTCTTCGATTGTGCAATCTCTGACATGGCGGAAGAGGATGACTGTACGTTAATTCATTTGGCTCCAAGGAACAGAAAGCCAGCCCCACCTGGTGGGGTGATTAGGGCAAGGTGAGTTTACAAACAAGCTTCGGAACTGGCTGGTCTAGTTGCGCAATAATTATTGTCACAGACCCTTGTCCTCTTTCTGTTCTTCAGGGATGTTAGTGAAGTGGGCTCCTTTGGGGCTTTACTTTTTTTTTTTTTTTTTTTTTGCTTTTATTGAAAATACAGGGGCTTTTTGTTGTTGTCTTCTCGCATAATATATCCTGACTATGATTTCCCTTGCTTCTAATCCTCCCAGTTCCTCCCCATCTCCTTTCCCATCTGGATCTACTCCCTTTTTGTCTCTCACTAGAAAACAAACAGACTTCTGAGGGATAATAATAGACTAAAATATAATAAGATAAAACAAACAAACAAAAAAAACCCTAACACATTGGAATTAGACAAAACAGACAGCAGGATAGGAACCTAAGAGAAGATACAAGAAACAGAGATCCACTCAACCAAATACTCAAGGATCCCATAAAATATAACAAACTAGAAGCCGTAACATATGGTCAGAAGACCTGGTGCAGACCCTGAGCACGCTGCTTCAGCCTCTGAGGTAGTGTTGATTCACAGGGCTTGGTTTTCTTGGTGTCTTCCATTCCCTCTGGCTCTCACACTCTATCTGCCTCTTCTTCCTAAGGGTTTCCTGAGCCTGGAGGGAAGGAATTTGATGGAGATATTCCATCTAGGGTTGATTGTTCTGAGATCTCTCACTCTTTGAGTAATGTCTGGCTGTGAGTCTCTATTTGTCTTGAACTGTTTTATTCATTTCCTTCCACTGTTTGTTCATGTTTTCATAGACTTTTTAAGGGATTTATTAATTTCCTTCTTAAGGACCTCCATCTGTGTGTGTGTGTATTGCTTCAGGTAGTAGGTAGGGTTGCTAAGCTCTAGTGGAGTCTCTTGCCCTGGATGCTATTGATAGTGCTTTTACACTGGTGTCTAGGAATCTGGGTTTGGGAAGACTGCAATGTTAGGTACTGTTACCGGGCCTTGGCTTGTCGGTTAGGTGCTTTGTTCTTCGGTTTCTGTTTCCTCTCTGGTTCTTAGTAGTGTGGTGGCTTGTGCTGCCTGGTAGCAGAGTCTTCTGAGTTGGTGATAGGTGTGAGCACTGGGGTTCCAGGAAAATGTGTGTTCAGGTATTGGGAGCTGACATTTGAGAATAGGGATGAGGTGGGGTGGAGCTGCTGAGGGACTCCACAGGAGGGAGGAAAACAGGGAATTTCACCAGGATCTACTTAGTTCCTGGGAATGGGGACAGAAAGTAGTGAAAAGCTGAAGCAGATGGTCTGCTACAGAGCTGAGGCTGAGACTGGAGGATTGCTTTTGGAGGAGAGGAGGAATACATAAAGTGCTGCAGTCAGCCGACTTGCTTCCCTGGTCATTGTCTCCTAGGTGTTTGAGTAGCTGCCAAGAGTGTTTGGAGCCAACCCTGTCTCCACTCCCTTGAGTTGCAAGGATGAGACTGCTTTCCTGTGTCTTTTTTAAATACGTAAAAGGTTTTCCTAGAAGTTTTTCTTCTTGTCATATTGACCAGAATTGTCTCACACAGACCATTCCTGACCAGTCCTTGGGGAGAAGGATGACACTGGCAATTAGACTAATTGGATTCACTCTCTGGAAATCTTATTCTGTAGAATTTCCTGGGGGACAGGTACCTAAGTAAATTTCAGATTCTGTTAGGATGAGAAAAAGTAAATAAAATGCAATGGATGCTCGCTTGGCATCAAACACATTTATAGTTCATTTGGACCATGGAGTTCCACTCTTCTCACATATCAGTATAAATATCTTTTTTTCTATTTTAAATTAATCTTATTGAGGTATAAATGATGTGACATATGTATCACATACAATTTGATATTTTCAAATAACACACATATTCACATGCTTTGACCACACCTCAGTGAACAAATGAATATTCTCTTCGTAGCCAAAGTTTTTTTTTAACAGTTCCTTTGTAATTTTTTTCACTATGAAAGAGCACTATTTTCCATGCAGCCTTACAACTCTGGAATTTATTTGTTTATATTTCAAACCCTATCTTATGTGGTATGATTGACAAGTCAAATTGCACATATATGAGATGAACAAAATAATGTTTTAATATATAATAACTGCAAAACACAATCAAACTAATTAATACATCTATCATATTACATAGCTACCTTTTGGGGCATTATATACCAATGCTTTTTTATTTAAATTAGAAAAAAAGTTTATTTTACATGTCAATCCCAGTTACCTCTCCCACCCCTCTTCCCCTGCCCCCCACCAACCCCCTATTCCATTCCCTTTCTTCTCCCCAAGGAGGGTGAGGCCTTCCATGGGGGATCTTCAAAGTCTGTCATATCATTTGGAGCAGGGCATAGACCCTCCTCAGTATGTCTAGGCTGAGAAGAAAGTATCCCTCTATGTGGAATGGGGTTCCAAAGTCGTATACTAGGGATAAATACTGATCCACTACCAGAGGCCCCATAGACTAAGCAGACCTCCAAACTGACATCCTCATTCAAGGGGTCTAGATCAGTCCTATGCTGGTTTCCCAGCTATCAGTCTGGGGTCCATGAACTCCCCCTTGTTTAGGTCAGCTGTTTCTGTGGGTTTCTCCAGACTGTTCATGACCCCTTTGCTCATCGTTCCTCCCTCTCTGCAACTGGATTCCCGGAGTTCAGTTCAGTGTTTAGCTGTAGGTGTCTGCTTCGGCTTCCATCAGCTACTGAATGAAGGCACTAGGATGGCATATAAGGTAGTCATCAATCTCATTATCAGAGAAAGGCATTTAAGGTAGCCTCTCAACTATTGGTTAGATTATTACTTGGGGTCAACCTTGTAGATCTCTGACATTTCCCTAGTGTCAGATTTCTCTTTAAACCTATAATGGCTTCCTTTATTATGGTATCTCTTGTCTTGCTCTCCTCTATTCTTCTCCTGACTGATCTTCCTGTTCTCTCCTGTCCTCCTCTCCCCTCGCCCCATGCTCCCAATTATCTCAGGAGATCTTTTCCCTTTCCCCTTCTCTGGGGGAACATGTATGTCTCTCTTAGGGTCCTCCTTGTTTCCTAGCTTCTCTGGCGGTATGGATTGTAGGCTGGTACTCCTACAATCTTATGTATAAAATCCATATATGAGTGAGTACATATCATTTTTGTGACTGGGTTACCTCGCTCAGGATGGTTTCTTCTAGTTCCTTACCTTCGCCTGCGAATTTCAAGATTTCATTGTTTTTTTCCCCCCGCTGAGTAGTACTCCATTGTGTAAATGTACCACATTTTCTCCATCCATTCTTCAGTTGAAGGATATTTAGGTTGCCTCCAGGTTCTGGATGTTACAAATAATGCTTCTATAAACATAGTTGAACAGATGCCTTGTTGTATGAATGTGCAACTTTTGGGTATATTCCTAAGAGTGGAATTGCTGGATCTTGAGGTATAGACTGATTCCTATTTTTCTGAGGAACCTCCATACTGCTTTCCAAAGTGGCTGTATGAGTTAACATTCCCACTAGCGATGGAGTGCTGTTCCCCTTTCTCCACATCCTCTCCAGCATAAACTGTCATTGGTGTTTTTTATTTTAGCCATTCTGACAGGAGTAAGATGGTATCTCAGAGTTGTTTTGATTTGTATTTTCCTGATGGCTAAGGATGTTAAGCACTTTCTTAAGTGTCTCTCAGCCAGTTTAGATTCCTCTATTGAGAATTCTCTATTTAGTTCTATGCCCCACTTTTTAATTGGATTATTTGGTGTTTTGGTGACTAGCTTCTTGAGTTCTTTGTAGATTTTGGAAATCAGCCCCCTATCAGATGTGGGGTTAGTGAATATCTTTTCCCATTCTGTGGGCTGCTGTTATGTTTGGTACTGTGTCCTTTGCATTACAGAAGCTTCTCAGTTTCAGGAGGTCCCATTTATTAGTTGTCGATCTCAGTGTCTGTGCTACTGGTGTTATGTTCAGGAAGCAGTCTCCTCTACCAATTCATTCAAGGGTACCACTCACTTTCTCTTCTAAGAGGTTCAGTGTGGCTGGATTTATGTTGAGGTCTTTGATCCATTTGGACTTAAGTTTTGTGAATGGCGATAGATATGATCTATCTGCAGTCTTCTACATGCCAGAATCCAGTTATGCCAGCACCATTTGTTGAAGATGCTTTATTTTTTCCATTGTATAATTTTAGCTTCTTTGTCGAAAATCAGGTATTCATAGGTTTGTGGATTAATCTCACAGTGTTCAATTCGATTCCATTGGTCTACCTGTCTATTTTTGTGCCAATACCAAGCTGTTTTCAGGACTATAGCTCTATAATAGAGCTTCAAATCAGGAATGGTGATGCCTCCGGACTTTCCTCTATTGTACAGGGCTGTTTTGGCTATCCTGCATCTTTTGTTTTTCCATATAAAGGTGAGAATTGTTCTTTCAAGGTCTGTGAAGAATTGTGCTGAGATTGTGATGGGGATTGCATTGAATCTGTATATTGCTTTTGCCAAGGTTGCCATTTTTACTATGTTGATCATACCTATCCAAGAACATGGAAGATCTTTCCATTTCCTGTATCTTCTTTAATTTCTTTCTTTAAAGACTCAAAGTTCTTGTGATACACGTCTTCCACTTGTTTAGTTAGTGTTACCCAAGGCATTTTATATTGTTTGTGGCAATTGAAAAAGGTGATGTTTCTCTGATTTCTTTCTCAGCCCTTTTGTTGTCTGTATATAGTAGGGCTAGTTGATCTTGTATCCTGCCACTTTGCTGAAGGTGTTTATCAGCTGTAGGAATTCCCTGGTAGAATTTTTCGAGTCACTTATTTAAACTATCATATCATCTGCCAGTAGTGAAAGTTTGACTTCTTGCGGGGCGTTGGTGGCACATGACTTTAATCCCAGCACTCAGGAGGCAGAGACAGGCAGATGATTGTGAGTTCAAGACCAGCTTGGTTTACCAAGTGAGTTCAAAGGACAGGCTCCAAAACAATACAGAGAAACTCTGTCTCAAAAAACCAAAAAAAAAAAAAAAGTTTGACTACTTTTTCAATTTGTGCCCCCTTGATCTCCTTTTATTGTCTTATTGCTCTAGCTAGAACTTCAAGTAAAATATTGAAGGGGTATGGAGAGAGTGGACAGCCTTATCTTTTCCTGATTTTTAGAGGAATTGCTTTGAGTTTCTCTCCATTTAGTTTGATGTTGACTGTTGGTTTTCTGTATATAGCTTTTGTTATGTTTAGGTATGTTCCTGTTATCCCTGATCTCTCCAAGACCTTTATCATGAAGGGGTGTTGGATTTTGTCAAAGGCTTTTTCAGCATCTAGAGAAATGATCATGTGATTTTTGTTTCTCTGTTTATATGATGGATTTACATTGAGGGGTGTTCATATATTGAACCATCCCTATGTTCCTGGGGTGAAACCTATTTGATCATGGTGGATGATTTTTCTGATGTGTTCTTGGATTCGATTTGCCAGTGTTTTATTGAGTATTTTTGCATCAATGTTCATGAGGGATATCGGTCCAAAGTTCTCTTTCTTTGTTGTGTCTTTGTGTGGGTTATGTATCAACGTTATTGAAGCCTTGTAAAAAGAGATTTCTAATGACCCTTCTGCTTCTATTGTGTGGAATACTTTGAGGAGAATTGTTATTAGCTGTTCTTTGAATTACTGGTAGACTTCAGCACTGAGGCCATTTGTCTCTGGGCTTTTTTTTAATTGGGAGCCTTTTGAGGACTGTTTCTATTTCCAGAGGGGTTATAGGTCTATTTAAATTGCTTATCTGTTCTTGATTTAATTTTGGTAAGTGATATCTATCCAGAAAATTGTCCATTTCCTTTAGATTTTTGATTTTGTGGAGTACAGCTTTTCAAAGTATGACCTGATGATTCTCTGGATTTCCTCAGTGTCTGTTGCTATGTCCCCCTTTTCATTTCTGATTTTGTTAATTTGTATGTTCACACTCTGCCATTTGGTAAGTTTGGATAAAGGGTTGTCTATTGTGTTGATTTTCTTGAAGAACCGACTCTTCGTTACATTGACTCTTTATATTGTTTTCTTAGTTTCTACTTTATTGATTTCATCCCTCAATTTGATTATTTCCTGGCTTCCACTCCTCTGGGATGAGTTTGCTTCTTTGTGTTCTAGAGTTTTCAGTTGTGCTGTTAATTCTCTAGTGTAACCATTCTCCAGTTTCTTCATATGGGAACTTCCCTCGAAGCATTGCTTTCAAAGTGTCCCATAAGTGTGGGTATGTTGTGTCTTCATGCTCATTGAATTCTATGAAGTCTTTAATTTCTTTTTTAATTTCTTCCTTCACCCAGGAATGGTGCAATTGAGCATTATTCAATTTCCATGATTTTTTAGGTTTTCTGCAATTTGTGTTGTTGTTGAATTCTAACTTTAAAGCATGGTTGTCTGATAAGATACATGGAGTTATTCGAATTTTTTTAATACCTGTTGATGTTTGCTATGTTGCCAAGTATGTGGTTGATTTTTGAAAAGGTTCCATGTGGTGCTGAGAAGAGGTATATTCTTTTGTGTTTGGATGGAATGTCCTATAGATGTCTGTTAAACACAATTGGGTCATAACTTCTATTAGTTCCTTTGTTTCTTTGTTAAGTTTTTGTCAGGTGTTCCTATCTAGTGGTGAGAGTGTGGTGTTGAAGTCTCCCACTATAAGTGTGTAAGGTTTTATGTGTTATTTGAGTTTTAGTAATGTTTCTTTTATGTAATGCCTTTGTATTTGGGGCATAGATGTTTAGAACTGAGACTTCATCTTGGTGGATTTCTCCTGTGATGAGTATGAAATGACCTCCTTCATCTCTTTTGATTGATTTTAGTTTAAAGTCTAATTTTTTAGATATTAGGATTGCTACCCCTGCATGTTTCTTGGGTCCATTTGATTGGAAAATCTTTTCCCAACCCTTAACTCTGAGGAAACATCTGTCTTTGAAGCTGAATTTTGTTTCTTGTATGCAGGAGAATATGGATTCTGTCTTCGGATCCATTCTGTTAGCCTGTGTCTTTTTATGGTCAAGTTAAGAACATTAATGTTGAGGGATATTAATGACCATTGAGTGTTCATTCTTGTTTGTTTTGGATTTGTTCTTGTTGGTGAAATTGTGTGTGGATTTCCACCCCTTTTTTCTTTTGGCTGTTGGTAAAGTGAGATTATCTATTACCTATGTTTTTCTGCTTGTAGTTAACTTCCTTGAGTTGGAGTTTTCCTTCCAGAACTTTGCATAGGGCTGAATCAGTGGGTACATATTATTTAAATCTGGTTTTGTCGTGGAATATCTTGTTTTCTCCATCTATAGTGACTGAAAGCTTTGCTGCATATAGTAGTCTGGGCTGGTATCCATGTTCTCTTAGTGTGGGTACAATATCTATCCAAGACCTTCTGGCTTGCAGAGTTTCCATAGATAAGTCAGGTATAATTTTGATAGGTTTGCCGTTATATGTTACTTGCCCTTTTTCCTTAGCTGCTTTTAATATTCTTTCTTTATTCTGTATGTTTGGGGTTTTGACTATTATGTGGCGAGGGGACTTTTTATGGTCTACTCTACTAGGTGTTCTGTAAGCTTCTTGTACTTTCATTGGCATGTCTTTCTTTAAGTTGGGAATGTTTTCTTCTATGGTTTTGTTGAATACGTTTTCTGACTCTTTGAGGTGGGTTTCTTCACCTTCTTCTATACCTGTTATTCTTAGGTTTGATCTTTTCATGGTGTCCTGTATTTCCTATATATTTTGTGTCAGGGATTTGTTGAACTTAAGATTTTCTTTGGTTGATGAATCTATTTATCCTAGTGAATCTTCAACACGTGAGATTCTCTATTCCATCTCTTGTATTCTGTTGTTTATACTTGCATCTATAGTACCTGACAGTTTACCCAGCTTTTCTGTTTCCAGCATTCCCTCAGACTGTGTTTTTTATTGTCTCTATTTCAGCTTTCAATCCTTGCACTGTTTGAATTATTTCTTGCAATTTTTGCTTTGTCTTGTCTTCCATTTCTTGAATTTTATTGGTTTGTTTTTTTCTTCCATCTCCTTAAGGGATTTTCTCATATCCTCTTTGAGGGCCTCTATCATTTTCATGAAGTTGTTTTTAAGGTCATTCTCTTCTGCTTCATCTGTGTTGGGATGTTCAGGTCTTGCTAGTGTAAAGTCTCTAGACTATGGTGTGCCATATTGGTTTTTCTGTTGCTGAGTGTGTTTTTATATTGTCTCCTTCCCATCCCTTCTTCCAGTGGGTGCAGAAGGAGTCTTTTCCTCTCCTAGTGGCTATGAGAGCAAGGTTACCTTCTGCTGGGTGCAAGCAGGTCCAATACTCTGGTGGCTTTCCTCTTCCCATGCATGGAGGTGGTCCTAGTACTGGGTCTTTGGCAGTCTCAGAGTGGGCTGGACCCCATTAGAATGGGATCTGTAGTGTGCAGTCCCCAGGCCTCAGGAGGTTCCATGAAGGGCCCAGTATAAATGTCTTAATTAGGGTTTCTATTCTATTGTTGCTACCAAACACCAAAACCTAAAACCAAGTTGGGGAGCAAAGGTTTTTTGTTTGTGTGTTTGTTTTCTGTTTTTTTTTTTTTTTTTTTTTTTTTGCTTATACTCCATATCACTGCTCATCTTTGAAAGGAGTCAGGGCAGGAATTCAAACAACCTGGAGGTGGGAGTTTCTGCAGAGTCCATGAAGGAGTGCTGCTTACTTGCTCAACCAGCTTTCTTATAGAACACAGGACCACCAGCCCAGGGATGGTACCACCCATAATGAGCTGGGCCTCTTCCATCAGTCACTAATTAAGAAGATGCCTTACAGCTAGATCTTGTGGAGGCATCCTCTCAGCTGAGGATCCCTCCTTTCAGATGACTCTAGCTTGTGTCAAGTTGACATAAGAGGAATCATCACAGTTGATGTCTAGGCCACACTTCTCTGAAATTTGTGTTGAAATTTGTCCTCACAAGAGAAGAAAAGTGTGGTTTTAACTGTTTGTGTTTTCATTTTCCATTGGTGCCAAGTACATATGGTTGAAGATGTTAATTTTTAGACTCCTCTACAATACTAGAGCTAAAAAGACAACCTCTGAATTCAGGGAAACCAAAGCAAATATACAAGTGATAATATTTGACTTTCAAGACTTTTACTAACTGCCTGGATGGAGTTACCAAAACTGCTGACAGGGATCAGGTTGCTGATGATGATATCATTTAACCCTTTACCCCCTTAAGCCTCCCTGTTCAAAGAGTTTACGTCAACAAAGCCTTTTTCCTTTGTAAGTATGTATGCCAAACTGATAAAGGAGGCGTCTACCAAACAGGCCTGTGTGGACAGAGTCGACCGCTGATACCTTCATTTGAACTTCTGTCTTTGATATTCTTAGATCTATTTTAGATAGATTTATTTGTTTTCCATGCCTCAGATCATGGGAACTGTTGTGAAGACACCAGGAGAAGACAAGAGTCATTTTAGATGAAAAGGAAACAGAGATAGATATCTGTATTCCTAGGAAGCTACAATCACCCAGATATATGGTGCTGTCTCTCAAGAGACCAAAATAATAGAGATCGAAAACCTCAGACCACTTCATGCTTCGGGAAGAGTCTAGAAGGAGCAACTGTCCCAGGTGGGTCAGAACTGCCCCTGGGATGGAAGATTTTGAGTACTGAAACTTTAGAAAATCTGGGCAAATTGGAGTAAATCATGATTATCGTAGGGGAATCTGATGGAATGGAAATCAGAAGGTATTTCCTGACTTATGGATACAATGTCTGCCTCCTCCATGCCTGTCCCTTCCAAGTAAGATGACTTCAAAGGAGAAGGTGTTACAACATGACTGGATGATTTTAGTAGATATAAGTTCAACCCTCAGTTGAGAACTTTAGGCAAAAATATTTCAACATTTATACATTTTTCATTCCCATGAAATGTACTTGATACTAAATGACAGCTCCAACTCAGTATCTTGTAATCAGACACATTAATGTGCCTATAGGGATATTTTTTGTTATTTACATCAAGTAAACAAAGTACCTTAAGTATCAGATGTAAAGCTTAGGATACATGTTGCTACTGCAAATGGGTTCAAGTTAGTTTAACTTTTGCTTATAATTATCATGCTTTTCACAAATATTTTTAATTGTATTATTTTATTATTAATTATATTTTTTAAATTTTTTAAAGTTAGAAACAAGCTTGTTTCACATGTCAATCCCAGCTCCCTCTCCCTCCCCTCCTCCCCCACCCTCCCACTAGGTCCCCCAGACTCCCACCCAATCCCCACTCCGATCCCCAGAGAGGGTGAGGCCCTCCATGGTGGATCTCCAGTGACTGTCAATTTCACCCAGGGCAGGGTCAAGGCCCTCCCCCAAGAGTCCCAGCTGAGAGAGCCTCCCATATTGTGGCATGGGCATTCAAAATCTATTTGTACGCCAGGGATAAATATTACCCAAGGCCCCATAGATTACCTAGGCCTCCTCACTGACACCCACATTCAGGAGGTCTGGGTCAGTCCCATGCTTTCCACACAGTCATCAATCTGGAGTCCAAGAGCTCTCCCCTTGTTCAGGTCAACTGTTTCTGTGGGTTAAACCAGCCCAGTCTTAACTCTTTTGCCCATTAGTTCTCCCTTTCTGACACTGGATTCCAGGAGTTCAGTTCAGTGTTTGTGGGTATCTGCCTCTGCTTTTGTCAGTCGCTGGATGAATGTTCTGTCTCCCAGACTCTCTGGCAGTGGGATTGTATGTTGGTACTCCCCTGATTCATGTCTAAAATCCAAATATGAGTGAGTACATACCATGTTTGTCTTTTTGTGACTGGGTTACCTCACTCAGGATGGTTTCTTCTAGTGCCATCCTTTTGCCTGCAAATTTCAAGATTCCATTGCTTTTTTCCGCTGAATAGTACTCCATTGTGTAAATGTACCACATTTTCTCTATCCACTCTTCAGTCGAGGGACATCTAGGTTGCTTCCAGGTTCTGGCTATTACAAATAATGCTGCTATGAACATAGTGGAACAGACATCCTTGTTGTATGAATGTGCATCTTTCAGGTGTATGCCTAAGAATGGAATTGCTGGGTCTTGCGGTGGACTGATTCCCATTTTCCTGAGGAATCTCCATACTGATTTCCAAAGTGGCTGGACAAGTTGGTACTCCCACCAGCAGTGGAGGAGTGTTCCCCGTTCTCCGCATCCTCTCCAGCATAAACTGTATTTCTAAATGTTGATCAGTATTAGAATACATCCTCCAGTTTATGATATATCATCTATCTCATGTTCCAAGATCAAATCTACCTTGTGCTTCCTAACAATTTATTGAGGATTCAGGAGGATTAATAAGCTTATTATGTCGCTTAACATACTCATGAAACTGGGATCAATAACTTATTTAAATAACAATACTTGGTGATAGATGCAGAGTTCACATGTTCTATTTACACGTAATGGGTTTTTACTGCAGACAACCAAGATGCAATTATCACAGTTTAAAATAGCTCTGTAAAGGTCAACTGGAGTGCTGGATCTGCTTGACTGGACCATAATGAAACAAAAGCTTGTCCTTGAGTAATACGGCTGACTGAAGGTCCACCCCAGGCTTGTAACTTTTGGTCACAAAGTTTCCTTTAATGTGTATAAGTAAGCAAAGTCAAGGATGCTTGTTTATAAAGTGTCTCTGGGGTTCAAAATAGCAATAATAATAACACATTTGTTTGGAATCCTGGAAGGCATGCTCTTGTCAGCACAATTGTGCTCAAGCCCAGTCCTTCTCTTCTTGATTCAACAGTTACCAAACATCAGTTCCCAGGGCCTGAGAGTTATGCCAAGTAGGTAACCAACAGTGTCTTAGACAATTTCTCTCTAATAAATCCATGCCTAACATGTAGTGACTCTATGTACCTATCTTATTTTGCCACATCATGCATAGTTTGGCTCTCCAGTCAGGCATGCTTTACAGTAAAATATGAGCTTTGAATGGAAGTTTATGTTTTGTTTTCTTCATTTCAGTTGGTTTTCAAAGGGCTTCAAAATCGGTCTCCGTGTCAGCCCCATTTGCACAGGTGTTTTGGATCTCCTTGGTTTCAGGGTTCAGTGTAACCCTTCAGCCTTGGTGTTTGAGACAAACTCATGACCTGAGCAAATCTAAACTACATGTGGACATACCACACTATGCTTCTAATTACTGCAAATGAGGCCTCGGCTGTTTCCCGGAATCTCATTAGTGAGTGAACTCTTATGCTACCTTTTTCTTCCCTGGCTCATTTAAGCCTTCAGAACATTCTTTGCAGCTCCTATGGTCGCCAGTGCCCATGAAGTCCCCTGTTGTCTTTGTCATGACCAGTACACTCCTGTAACTTGGAGGTCTTATCCAAGGCCAGCCAGGAGGTCACACCGGAGTTACAGCAGCAACTGCTAACCCAGGCCAACATTGCTTTCCAGTCACTCACCCAGCTAATATGACACAGGTAAGTTTGGATTCAACCCTGTTCTTCCTCCAAAATGTCCCCCAGAATCCCACCTGAAATGAGAGAGACCAGAGTAGAAGCAGATTCTTCATTGTTAGGCTCACTGTTAAATATAACAATTGATTATTTTTTTAAGCCTTGGGCATAGAAATCCATATTTCTTTGTCAATCTGTAACTAATCACCCTATGTGGAAAAAGAAATCTGATAGAAATTCATGGAACAAATGAGCAAATAACATTATGAGAAATTAATGCAGACTTTATTATTTTATTGTGTGCGCCCAACCCACCCACAGTGCAATCCACCTAGAAGCATAGTGGAAAGCTGAGGGTTTTCTATATTTAAGCCTACATGCTGTACATAAAAATCATACCTATACTCACTTAGGCAGCATTTTTAAAAATCTATCAATGAACATGTGTACATCCCATAATAGGAAGTACCGCAGGTGCTAGTGATTAGCCTATTCAACACTGTGCACTGGTTCCACAAAGATCAGTGTAAACAAATTATCCTAATCAGTCTGCCAACACCTCAACCCTTGTTAGCACCCCAGCCAATTGCTCTCTACCCAAATGGCTCTGTTATGCCTATTCAATACACTCACACAAAAAAGGTAGACCTCCTTCCTCAAGGTAACGATGCAGTGTCCTCCTTTCTTTCCCGTGATTCCCCTAGGATTGTAGAAACAGTGATATTGACTGCCCTAAAGTTTACATGAGTAGAAAAAGATCACTGGATCTGTGGAGAAGCCTTAAAGTTTAAGAGAAAAAAAAGATTTTAAAAACTGAGGAAACAATGTCCACATCTAATACCGAAATGATTAGCCTTCACTTGCGAAGTCATCTGTACCCTTTACTTGGGACGCACTCACAAACACTATTTCTTGGATTAGCTGTGCTGTGGGTCGTCCCTGAAGATGCAGGACATTTGATGTTGTTCCCTTTTATTCTGCTAGGAGAATTTGGAAGATTCCACCTATCACCTTGAAAGTAAAATTAGGTCATCTATGTTCCAAAAAAATTGAAATGGAAACCAGATAGCTATTTGAAGACAAAATATTTATGTTTGGATAATTACATCACCTCTAAATTGGTGTGTTTAGCATGAAACTCTTCAAGAGAGAAACCACCTGTCCCTTATTACTCCCAAACTGTTTCTGAATGACAATTTGGAGTGGAAAGGCGATCTATAAGTTACCCATATGAGCTACTGCTAAGAGATTCCCTGGGTACCAGTTTCTTGGTATGTATAAGTAATAAGTATATAGAGGTATGTATAAGTATGTATACATACAGATTATATGTGCACATACATTATAGGGTCTGCATATGAGAGAGGATATATAGTTTTTGTCTTTCTGAGTTTGGGTCCCCCCACTTAATATTATGCTTTCCAGATCCATCCATTTTACTGATTCCCTAGCCTTTGCAGTTGAATGATATTCTGTTGTGCATGTGTACCATATTTTCATTGTGTATTTTTCTGCAGATGGACATTTAGGCTGGCTCCATTTTCTTGTTGTCATGGATAATGCCTCAGTATATGAATGTGTGTGCAGGTCTCTCTGTGGAAGGATATAAAGTCCTTTGGGTAAAGATCCAGGAATGGAATAGTTGGGTCATGTTTGTTCTATTTTTAATTATTTGAGGAACTTACCTTCTGATTTCTGATTAGCAATGAATAAGAGTTCCTCTTTCCACACATCCTCTCCAGCATTTGTCATCAGGTTTCTTGGTGACAGCCATTCTGACTGGGATGAGGCGGTATCTCAAAGTTGTTTTAATTTTTGTTTCCCTCATAGATATGAGCATTGGTCTTCCAAAAATACCTTTTTGTGGCTTGTGTTTCTGTTTTTAAGAGCTGTTCATTTTATTAGCCTGTTTGTTGAGTGACAGTTTTTATTCCTTGGTGCTTAAAAAAAAGTTTCTTTGTAAATTCTGGATATTAGCCCCCTATTCTGGCTAGATTCTTTTGTCAGCTTAACACAAGCTAAGGTTGTCTAGGAAGACAGAATCTCAATTGAGAAAATGCCTCCATCAAATTGACTTGGGGTTGGGTCTATGCACATTGTTTTGACTAATGATTGATGTGGGAGGACCCAACCCACTGTGGGTGGTGCCATCCTGGGCATATGCTCTTAGGTTGTATAAGAAAGCATGCTTAGCAAGCCAGGAGGAGTAAGCCAGTACGAAGCACTCTTCCATGACTCTGCTTCAATTACTGCCTTGAGTTCCTACCCTAATTTCTTTCTATGGCAGACTATAAGATCCAAGCTGGAATAACCCCTGTCTTCCCTAAACTGCTTTCGGTCATGGCATTTATCTTAATGATGGAAGGCAATGTAAGACATCCCCCATCTAACATATACCTGCTAAAGACTTTCTCTGATGATAGTTTCTTTTGCTGTTCAGAAATTCTTTAATCTGTGTAGACACATCTGTTGATTCTTGGTGCCAGTTACTGTGATACTGGAGTTCTATTCAGAAAGTTCTGGCTTACACCAAAATCTTGAAAAGCAGTCCTTGTTCTCCCCCAGCAGTTTCAGCGTTTTAGGTTTCAGATTAAAGTCTTTGGTACACTCTGAGTTGATTTTCATACAGGGTGAAAAATATGAATCTGATTTCACTTTTGTGTAGGTAGATATCCAGTTTTTTAGCACCATTTATTTATTATCATGTCTTTTTGTCCATTGCATGCTTTGGACACCTTTGTCAAAACATAGGTGGCTAGCTATAGTATTGTGAGTTTATTTGTGGGTCCTCTATTCTTTTCAACTTGTCAACCCATGTGTTTGAACACATCGAGAAGATCAAAGATCATGACAAATTTGGTCTTATGTCAGAAACGCAAGGTTGGTTCAACATATGTATGTAAATCAACAAACGTAATCAATCATAGAAACAAACCTAAGGTTAGAAATCATACCATCATCTCAGTTCAATGCTGAAATGTCATTTGACTAAATTCAACAAAAATTCTGGAGATACTAGAAGCAGTTAGAGAATTCTTCCAAATAATAAAGGTTATATGCAACAACCTATTAGTTAACAGTATATTAAATGGAGGCAAACTGAGAGCAATTCTTCTGCTTGAACCAATCATAACAAAGTGAGAAGCTTGTCCTTGAGTAATATTGCTGACTGAAGGTCCAGCCCAGGCTGTAACCATGGGCTTTTGGTCAGAAAGTTTCAATTCTTGAAAAGATATGTTTTCTGTCTTTATGCTATTGCTGTAATGATGTTGATTAAAATATTTAGATAATTTTATTGTTTATTAAGTTGCTCTGTTGATGAAGAACAGCAAGAAGAAGAATTGAGGAGGAAGCGGAGGAGGAGGAGAAAAAAGGTAATAGTGAAAAGCAGAGAAAGGGGTTTATTCAATATGACTGCATTGGGGAAGATGAACAAATGAAGCGACCAGGTGGTCCTTCCCTGGAAAGTACGGCTTTGTGGATTCTGATGTGAGTTTTAGGTTTAACCAGAAATCGAGAGTTTTGTAAAGCTGAGCAGTCCTGGTTAGGATCTGGTCTCACACATCAATGATCCATCATTGTCTTGCATCCAATCTCTCCTTCAAGGTAGCCCAACAAGTTGTAGAACCACCTATAATGGTGAAATCTTGCCCCAAGAGATGGATTCCTCCTCCAACTGGTACCAAGCTTCAACCTTTTCCTTCTCCAGACATCGCATTACTGGGGACATTCCAGTTTCTCCAAGCCCAATCTTCTCAGCCTAACAGACAGTATCTCTTTTAGATACCTTTACTCTTGGTAGCTCACAGTGAAGAATTGCATGTTTCTGTCTTTGTAAATCCAGAGCCTAGCACAAGTCCGGAGAACAGTTGGTGTTTGATGTAAGTTCCAGGGATGACTAAATTAAAATGAATGAATATGTATTCCTAATAACAGACAGGAAAGTAGATAGTGAAATGCCTTGTGATTAAATGCAGTGAAAAAAAGCAAGGAGGAAACGATCATGCTTTCAGATATGAACTAGAAGCTGTAGGCAAGAGTTCCTCAGAGAAGACTTGGGAAGTAGGAGGCTCAAGCAAGGAGGTGTGGAGGGGGAAGGGGCTTCTGTAAACACATGGCGTGCTGAGTTCATTCTTGGCAGTGGAGGATGTGTTTTCTGGCAGCCTAGTGAATAATGGAATCTGAGAGCTAGGAGTGCTTGTGAGAGCCGCTCTAATCCTCGTTTCGTAAATGAGAGGTCTGAGGCTTATTAAATTATTGGGAGGGTGGAACTTGATTCTAATGCCCTTTCCTCTCTTCTAAATGCACAAATCGTATTTGCAAGGCAGCGCAAGATGAGCAGCAATAACGCCTTTGTGCATCTATTGTGTGTTTTCTGTATACATATGTGTTTGTAATTCCATGGGGAGCGTAATATAATAAAGCAGTTTTCAGATATCCTAACAGATACTGAAAGTTATTTTCATGACACAGGATAGGACATTTTTATTTCTTGTTCCTTTCAATGCTGTAGCATTGGAGTTGTTAGCATTTACCTGGCTACCATCCAAGTCAGTCATCACACCCTATTGGCAATGATAAATTGGTCAAGGTACTCTAAGTACAGGTAGCCAAGTCTGCCTCAAGTAAAGGCCAGAACTCTCCAACTAGCTGTCACCAGCTGAAGAGGGAGAGAGTGAAATGATATACAAAATAACAAAACTTTCCTACTAGAGAAAGTAAGTGGATAATTTGCAGGTAGTTTGAAAGAAAGTATTCTCACTTTCACACCCAAATTTGAGACCATAAAAAGCTGTTTCTACAGGGTGTGTACGGGGCTTGGAGATATCCCGTTATGAGAAGTACTTAAAATGTGGAAATAAGTAAATGAAAGGGTATCAAAGCAAGGAGAGAGTAGGCAGGGATAGGAGAAGGATGGAGGTTGAATGCTGTGGCCTATGGTCTTCTAAAGATGTTCCAGTTCGGTGGGACCTAAAGGAGCTAATCTCCATCCTTAAAATATGACATTAGTTTCTTAGTGGTTTCTACAGGAAAGGCAGAGTAGTGTTCTTAGTGCCCTCACAGGCACGACCAGCATGGAGTTTGACACCCTGCTAGAGCAGAGAGCTCCCATTTTATTTTTATTTTTTATTTTTAAATTTAAATTTAAATTAGAAACAAGGTTGCTTCACATGTCAATTCTAGGTCCCTCTCCCTTTCCCTCCCCTCCTCCCACGCCCTCCCACCTGATATCCCCTCACTTCCCCAGGGAGGGTGAGGCCCTCCATGGAGGTGTCCATAGTCTGTCATTTAATCCAGGGCAGGGCCTAGACCCTCCCCCAAGAGTCCAGGGTGAGAGAGCATCTCTCATTGTGGAATAGGGAGCTCCCATTTTCTGTGTCTCTCTATTACTAGAGATTAAATTCTTCATTTCTTCTTTGAAAACATTGAGTCACTTTTCCAACAAATTAACTTTCACTCTTAGGGGAGTGCTGGAAGCCCTGAGTGGATGTGTATTAGTGACAAAGACACCCATGCCTGGGACCCATGGGACTTGGCAAAGCCTTCCTCGTGGTCTCTGTGGGGAGGTTGAGAGAGTGCACCATAAACATTGACCATGACTTTCTTCTCTCTGATGTTTAATGTGTGAAATGCTTTCTGCTCATTTTTATTGCTGCTACAGGACCTCTCCAGGGGGCTCCCAGACATCTAGTGACAGACTGGAGCCACATCACCGATGTCTACTGGTCTGAGCAATTACTGATTTCTGCAGCCCTCCATGCTGCTGCTGACCACTGTGGGACTAGCTAGACTCTGAATGAGTAAGTCAATCCTATACAATTCTCTTACAATTACATATGTATTCCATTGATTCTTTTGTTCTCAAGAACCCTAATACAAAGGAAGACCCATCACATCTCTCCCCATTCAATTAACTTGTGCAGGCTAAACAATTTTTCAGAAATACTGTTTTCTGTCATTCTCACAGCCCCAAATCTCTCTGTGTATTTTGTCTTAATTTTCTTTCTTTCTTTCCTTCTCTTCCCTTTCTCTCTTCTTTCCCCTTCTTCCTTCCCTCCATCTCAGCCTTTCTTTCCTTCTTTCTTTCTTCCTTCCTTCCTCTCTTTCTTTCTTTCTTTCTTTCTTTCATTTTTCTGAGACAGGATTTAAGCCAGGTTGTCCTCAAACTTGCTACATAGGTAAAGATGGCCTTGAATTTCTCATTTTCCTGCTTCCAGCTCCAATCTCAGTTATTGAGATCATAGGTGTGAGCCATGCCTCAATTATTCAGTGCTGGCAACTGAACCCACTGGTTCATGTATGCTAGACAAGCACTCTACTCTGTCAGCTATTCCAGCCCTTATTATACTCTTCAAAGTTAAACTAATGAGCTTTTACATACTTGGCAAGCACTCTGCCACTGAGCTACATATCTCCAGCACAAACATTCCCATACTTTTAATGGCTTCCAATGGCCAGTTAAAAAATAAATAAATAAAAGACTGAACTTCTCTGGCATTGGACATTCAAACTGCTATTGCACTCTATTTCTCTATTTCTACAAGACATGCTAAGTGTCTACTCAGAATCCTAAAGTGTGTCACCTACTCTCAACTCTCCACTGCTTATACTGCTTTTGACTTACTGAAGGGCCATTCATTCCTGCTACCTGCTTATTCTTTGAACAACTATTCATAATGTGCATAGGGATCTAGAAGTAAGCATAGTTCCTATTTCAAAGGTCTTTAAACTCTGATTTGCTAAGTGTTGTTCCTAAATATACAGCATCATGATGACAATTGAGGGTACCCCCACCAAGAGAGTGGTTTTTTGACATAAGACATAAAGTGTTAAGAGGATTTAGCTTGGCCAAGGAGCAGACTATGGAGAAAGAAACTCATGTATAACATTTAGCTGTTTTCGGATGGCACGCCCTCGCCAGACTAAACTGAATGTGCAGTTCTTCATCAAGTTGTTCCTAAGCTCTGAAGTCTACACTGACAAACTCACTGGTCTGGACTCCCTGACGCTTTTCTCAGAGCTTTGTCCCCTTTTGTCTTCTAGTTGTACCAGTCATGTGCATTGCTTCACTTTGTGACCTGGGTAATAGCATGACAGAACCAGCTTTTACAGCCTTACTATCCCCTTGAGCACTTAATCCAAGGGGAAGTGCAAAAGTGGAAAATAAATTCACGTATGTATGCATAAGTGAACATACTGATCAGTGGATGTTCCTGGCTAGTTAAAGTTACACGGATAGCCAATGAGTCTCAGGAGAGGCTGCTGCAGCTGTACCAAAGATACTGTGCCGTCGCTCTTTATGGTCATAAAGATACACTTGATATTAATGACAATAAAGAGGTCCTACCCTCAAATCCCTCAAAAAGCATAAGGGTGGATAGGTAGTTAGGAAAAGCTCGGTCTGTTCATGGTGCTAGCGGAAATCCCTGCTCCACCTAACAGGTCTTAGATTGCATAAATTGTTCTCAAGAAAATCTCTAAGGGAACAGGCTGTATTCTGTCAGCCATTGAATATTCTCAGTGAAAAAGAAACCTCTTCACTAGTCTCCAGGCGGAAGAAGCCTTCAATGGAAGCCTGCTGATGAAAGATAGGCCAACAGATAAGGAAAAATTTTCCACCGATTATAATTTAGAAGCAGACACCACTTGACAGTTTGCAACAAATCCTCTTAGCCCTGCCATGAGGTCGGCCAGCACTCTCCTCTCTGTGGCTCCTGCCTCCTGCATCTTGTTTCTTTAGTCTTCTTGTACAGGAGACAGGCATAGGAGACTCACACCACAGCTACTATTTCTCCGTTTTTTCCATTCTTTGGACTTCAAGTAAAGTGCCAGACCAAGCAACGTTTTGCTCGACATAAGTAATGAAATGATCTTTGCTGTGGGTGTTGAAATAAAAGCTATCAGACTGTGCCTATGTGAAGAAAGGAACAATGATAAACAGGTTTGCTGTGGTTCAGCAAACACCTATGAACACCCGCTAAGCTGCATTGCGTTCGCTGGAGGCCACAAACACAGAGGCAGATGAAGTATCACCTCTGATTCGAAGATGTGATGTAGCAGAGGATCAGACATTGCTAGTCTGTGCTGTAAGTGCAGGGGAGGGGGACAAGAGGGAGGAAAGCCCACCCCTCCTCAGCGTAAGCAGGAAAGTAGACAGCTAAATGGCCATGCTAATGTTATAATCACATACTGTCACGTAGCAGTATAAATGGTCCCATGTAAAATGAGGTCACCGTTTCATGGAAATAGTTCCCAGTGGCTCACATGAGGGTTCCACAATCCAGATGAAGTCTAAACTCTGTGATATTCAATTATTTTAATAAATTGGTGTGTGTGCGTGTGTGTGTGTGTGTGTGTGTGTGTTTGTGTGTGTGTGTGTGTGCTTGCCATAGCATACATGTAGAAGTCAGAAGACAACTCATGGAAGTCAGTTCTTTCCTTCCATCACGTGGGTTTGAGGGAGCGATTCAAGTCACCAGGCTTGACAGGAAGTGTCTTTACCTGCCATACCATCTTACCAGCCTGAGATTTACTTATTTCAACCACCCAGAACAGGCAACACTTTCAGTTCTATGCATAGATGCTGAAATCCGAGATTATTTTGAATTGCTCAGAGCAACATTTATGTCCCTTGGTTATTTGATTATATTATTACTATTATGAGTTATATTTATGCTTAGCCTATACCTATAAATGCCAGTGGTGCCGACTCTTCGTCTCACTGGGAGAAGAGAACACTATTGAAATTTTCAAAATTGCCTCTGGTTGAGAAACACAAGTTGGAGGGTAAGAGTAAACAACCATGCCAATGTCTTTTAAAGATGATAATAAGTTCCTATGTGAGGCCTCTCTAATAACCAGGGACCTGTCATCATTATCACAGGCAAGTCTTGTCGTGGGTAGTGGCTACTTGAGACGCCAGAGCAACTGAGGCAGAACGCTTCCTGTTTCACTTTCTACTTCTCTGACTCAGCCTAGAAAAGTAATCCAATTTTCTAGCTGGATTTTCAAAGTAAGCCACTCCTTGGTCTCATTAATGAACTATCAGGGAAGTAGGTGTGCACAGTTCCCAGGGCGGTCACTACAGGGCTGGATTGTGCCTTTTATCCACTCTTTTTTTTTTTTTTTGATACCACTTGGTGTGAATATGGTTGCTGGGCCTCCAACATGGACACTGGATTATGAGGCGACAGGAAATGAAGCCACAAATATCAACCTCACAGACCGGAAGAGCCAATGCTGTGGGGACTCCTCGTGGCCCTCAGTGACTTCCTACAAGCCACCCTGAGGTTCTGTTTCCTCCCTGTCGCCATAGTCTTTGTCCCCTGGGATGCATCCAATATGAACCAGAGTCTTTACCCAAGGCAGGTTTTTGTATTTCTTAAAGTCTTGGACGCCGTCTGTTAGGGAGCTCAGACAGTGTTTCTACTGGGATCTTTATAGGGTCCTATTCTCGTCTCTTCTCTTCCATTATAGAATGACAGTTTTGTTCTTCCAACAATAAGCCTCCTACCACCTTTCATTCTAATACTTCAGTGAGCTTCTCATGTTATCTGTATTGTCAAAAACTAGTTCACAGAGTGTTTGTATCTATCAGGTGCATAAAAATGAAATGAGAATGTGTATTGTTGGCAGAATTGGGGGACAGCAATATACTTCCCTGTATTTATGGTATAAATGTGACATACTGTCATCTTCTTAAGAGCCATTTACTAATATCTAGAAAATTGAAAAGTGCCTGCATGTTTCCACCCATCTGTTTCTAAGAAGTAAAATCGATAGTGTGTGTAAGGATATTTATTGCATTTTTCTCAAGAAAGGAAATATTTCATATAAAATGAATAGTTGAAGATATCTGAGGTCAGTCTACATAGTGTTGGCATTTAAAATGATAGGTCCTGTGTCTATGGAGATGACAAAGTGCCTGGCACACCTGGGCACCTGATTTGCATCCCCTGCACTCATGTGAAAAGCCAAGTATCTTGGCACAGTATCTACAATCCCAGCACTAGGGAGGTGGAAACAGGAGGACCCTGAAGCTTACTAGTCACCCAGTGCAGACCAATTGCTGGCTCTACGTTCAATTAAAGACCGTGCATGCACATGCACACACCCAAAATAAGATAAAAGGAATTAAGTTCTTAGGACCAGATGAAATTGCCTGGGACAAGTTGCAAAAAGAAAAGAGTGGAGACCTAAGGACTGAGCCCTGGAACTTTCCAGAACTCAAGGATTATGAAGATGGGGATCTGGTCAAAACAAATCAGAAGCCATGGCCAACAAAATGAGCACAGAGCAAGGACAGTGGTTTCTCATTATCCAACAGATGGGAGTGGCCCCCCACCCCCCCCACCCCCGTGCCAAATGCTGCCAAGAGTTAAAGAGGGTGAATCCGCAAGCAAATCACCACAGCATGGCAATAGCAGAAGTAATGATGGGTCAACACCATACTTTGCTTTCAGTGGGTTCAGGAAAGATGGACTTTAGGAATCACAGAGAGCCAACACAGGTAACTAGACTCTTTTTTTTCCCATGAGGAAAATGTGTCAGTTGATTAGCAGGAAACTTTTGCTGAGGTATAAGATGCTGCGGCATATTTTTAGAAACAAAAAGTTACAGCAGAGGGAGGGGTCATCTCTAGAGTGAAGTGATTGGATGGTCACCTGCCTCACAGAAGGGGGGAACCTCAGACCAGAGCCAGGGCGGCGCACCTGCTCCAAGTCAAGGGAAGCCAGAACATATGGGCACCAGTGAAAGAGACAGCACATTTGATGGTGAACGTGGAGGAAATTCTTCTCTCGTTGCTTTGATCAACACAGAGCTGAACTGCAGTCGCAGAAGCAAACTCAGCTGAAACCAGAGGGACTGCAAAGCCCACATCATCAGCCCAGAGACACATGAGCAACATGCTTATGTTAAGCGACTGAATTTTGGATGGTGCGTTACATGTTATTACCATAGCAATAGATAACTGATACTAGCAATGGTCCACATCTCCCAGTGCCGATAGAACGGCATCATTTTAAAAGCGTCCAGCCCGTGTTACACGACAGGTGTCTTTTGCTTTACCATTTTCCCCTCCCTCTACTTCCTCCAGATCCTTCCATGTCATCATCCCTTCCCTGCTCCCTCTCATATTTCTTTAATTATTATTGTTATACATATGTGTATGTGTGTGTATATATCCATATCAATTAAGTGTTGCTTGCACATATATGTTTTCAGGGCTGACCCTTCAAGTTGGATAATCACTGAGAGACTCATCCCTGGTGAAGACAATTTCTCCCTTCCTGTGTAGTCTTTGATTGCCTGTAGCTGTTCGTTTAGGGATAGGACCCTGTGAGATTGCCCACGACTGTGTTGGCATGTCAGCTGGGGGTTTCCTTGTTCAGCTCTGGTTTAGGCAACCTTCACTTTACTTTGAATCACTTTAGAATAGCCAGAGTGGCACATGTGAGCTGTCATTTTCACCTGATTATCAGTAGGTTGCTCTCAGTAGGTCTACATTCTCACAGGTCTAAGCACCACACCAGTATCAAAAGAAAAAGGGAAAGCAGTTTGAAGTCATAATGACAATGGGGAAAGTGTTTAGCATTAAAGGGACTGGCTGCCTGTGATGGGTGACACAGCTCTTGAGGGTGGAGTCTGGGCCCTCATACTTTCCCTATGTTATACTTCCAAAGTGTGAAAAGAGCATAAATTCATCTCTGGGTGAGTGTTAGGTTTGATGTCCACACAGTGGTAGAATTGTCATGCTGGATGTCTTTCTAATTTTTCCCCAGCTCTCCAGATTTATTGCCTTGCACCCAAAGGGCAATTAGCTTAGAGACTGCTTTCCGATTACTAAGCTTTTTGTGTGTGTGTGCGTCTAACTAAATTGCACTTGAAATAATAGCTGTATCTGAAGTTATTAGGTCTCTGGGAGGAAAAAAAAAGAATGTGGGTGCCCGAAGAGAATTGAGATGGGGTCCCACTCAGGACAAAGTACAGAAGCCTAATGTAGTCTTTTATCTTCCCGGTTAAATGGGCTTGTGAGTAAGTGGCTCGACAGACTTAACCTTCTTGTAACTGATATGATTTCCTGGATGGCTCATGAAAACACAATGTCCTTAAGCTCTGAGTTGAAATTCTTAAATAAAGCACGCAGTTGAAAAGACATATTTAAATCGAGCTGTTCATTGTCTTCATTTCTATGGCTTCCCCACTTAATGTGCCTCTCCCCCCACCCCTTTTGTGCATAGTAAGCCCTAGGAGGGAAGGAGGCTGGCAGAGAAGACAACTGTGGCATTCAGAGCTTCTGGTGGGCCCATCTGATAATCACAAAACATTGGTGTCATTGAGAGGGAGTCTGCAGGAAAGAAAGACATAAGGAGGCGGCCACAGGCTCAGTGGCTAGGCTGGGATTCTGCAGCAGCCTTTTTTGAACAATCCATTCAAACAATTGTTTTCTTCTTTCTGGGGAACAACCGGTTATTTGAGTCAATTTGGAAACAAATGGTTGTTTTGACTTCAGGCTCTCTACCCCAAGGCGAAACTGAAGTTTGCATTTTGCTACAGCTATGTTCAATTGACTACTAAATTGACATCTGGTTAGAGAGATACGCAGCTGCCAATTATGTTCCAAAGGCAGCAAATCAGTGTTGGCTTACTTTGGGGCCTTCATAGGAGCAAGAAGATGTATCCCAGTGGAAGCCCTGGGTGGTTGTGCTGCAAAAAAACAGGTGTGGTAATACTGGCTTCTAATCCTAGCACTTGAGAGGCAGAGGCAGGAGTATCAGAAGTTCAAGTTCTTAGCTGCATTATGAGTTAGAGGCCCATCTCAACAACAACAAAAAGGGTAGGGTGACTTGATGGTAAATGCTTGCTTCAGAATCTTGAGGACCTGAACTAGGATTCCCCACACCCACATAACAATTTGTGCCTAGTTCTGCACACACCTTATCTCCAGTGATGGGGTGAGGGACATAAGGATTGCTGGGGCTGTTTGGCTTCTGGGCTGCCCAAATCAACTTGAGCTACAGGTTCTAGGAAAAAATGCTTACTCAATAGAATAAGGCAGAGAGTAATAGTGAAGAGGACTTTGGGTATTCTCTCTCTCTCTCTCTCTTTCTCTCTCTCTCTCTCTCTCTTTCATATATATATATATATATATATATATATATATATATATATATATGCAAGGGGTCAGGATACAGCTCAGTGGTAAACTACTTTTTAGCTAGTTTACTATCATAGGTTCAATACCCAGGAATACATATAACCATATAACACACACAGACACACACACATACACACATGCTCTATACACATGGAAAAATAGCTTCAGTAGATTTTTAAAAAATCCAATCAGCCAGTAATCTGTGAGTTTGTTCTTTGCTCATTTTCTTTTACTCTCTGTGTGTGTGTGTGTGTTTGTGTTATAATACATTGTCTTTAAAAAAAATGGATTCTCACCGGGCAGTGCCTTTTGGCTGCTTTCAAGGTGGCTGACCCAACTGTGGCTCCTTCACTAGGGACCAATGGGATCAGCAGAAAAAAATACATAACAGAAGAGTCAATAACAGGCAAATGAACTAAACAGATACTCTGAATATGGAAAGGTACAAGTGGCCAATAAATACATGAAAAAAGTTTCAATAATCCTAAATTATTAGAGAAATGCTGATCAAAACTCCAATGAGAATCCATCTCATGCCAGTCAGAATGGTTATCATCAAGAAGATAACCAAGCCTGGCGTTGGTGGCACACACCTTTAATCCCTGTACTAAGGAGGCAGAGACAGGCAGATCTTTGTGAGTTCAAGACCAGCCTGGTCTACAAGAGCTAGTTCCAGGACAGCCTCCAAAGCCACAGAGAAACCCTGTCTCAAAAACTCAAAAACCAGACAAACAAACAAACAAAAACCAAATAAACAAAAACAAAACAAAACAAAGAACAAAAAAAAAACATGGATTCTCATCCACTTATTCTGCTCGTATTGGCCATGTTTTCATGCCTGAACTGTCCAAGATTTCCATGCTAATAATTCTGTCCTTTTGTCTTTCTTACCTGTATATCTGTCTCTTGTTTGCCTAGACACCAATTGCTCTGTTCTTTTGTCTATCACAAAAGTATATAACAGGAGAAAGCCGGTATAGTGGTGCCAAAGTCACGTCAGTTCAGAATGACTGATGGATGACAGTGTCTCCATAACTCTGTCTAAGCTCCATGGAGACTAGAGGCTGACAAACAGGGCCTTCCAGGTGTCTACAAGTATTTATTGTCTCTCTCAGTTCCAAGGCATATCTGGCCTCTTGGCTGAATTTTTATGCATTCGTTGACACTTAGCATTCATATGAGTGCTTAGGGGTTTCCCTGCCCTCAGTAGCAGAAAAGACTTCTTCACAGGATGATTTTTATTGCTGCCCATAAAAGGACCTCTAGTGACAACCACAAGAGGTCTGTGATGACTGAAGCCAAAGCAAAGAGGCAGAGGTTACAAGGCAGAGAGCTCCAGCTCACTCCCCACCCCTCAGATGCACTAATGGCTCTCAAGCCACACAGAGCACTTGGAAACTGTGAGGCAAAGTGGAAGTGGTTTCCATGGTGATGAAAAGACCTCAGCAGAACTCCAGCCTCTTGGAAATGGTCATTCATTGGCTACCAGTGTACTTACCTCCAGCCAGCCTTAGCAAGCTGGGCACTCTGGATAGTATGCCACCATGAATAGGTCTCTGGGTGCTTTGTGGACAGCATTCATCCTTTTCAATGGTTCCTTCCAAGGAAGGAGCTCTGCTTAGGCTTTCTAATGACAATTCTTTGCATATGCTGTTGAAAGTTTGGCCAGCAAACTTTCACACGTGCACACACCCCAGCCACGGAGCCAGCATTTTCTCTTGCTGTGGGTCTGAGGTACATGGTGGCAGGGAAACATGCATCTAGAGGACAGGATTCTCCCTCCAGTTAGCATAGTTGTATCATTAGGGACAAATCAACATCTTTATGTCTTCATCTCTCAAAAATGACAACCCATGGTTCTGTCTAATTGGCAGAGATTTTTATTCCTTTAATATTAAATAAAACATACTCCTCAATTTTCTTTGTCAAGTAGATTGTATGAAGATGTTGTTTTATTATTGCTACCCCTTTGCAAAGCTAGCCACTATGCACTCTACTGCTGGGAGTTAATTATGCTATAAGAGGATCTGATTGTTTTTTGTGACACCCGACCAAAGAATGATGGACTTAAGGCAGTGTTGGTTCCACATAGCTGTTACTCATCTGAGATCCTCTGCATCGTTCTACTGAATGCTGCCTGACTTCTTGACATTAGCAGAACATTAATCCATCAGAACTCAAGAGGAAGAAGTTAATGAATGATCCACCTCCCTAAAGTTAAAGGACCATCTCCTGGCAACATTGGAATGCCCATCGCCTTACTCTGAGACAGACTTCTAACATTGCCATCCAATTTGAAACAATATGGATGGTCCTCGAGGACATTATACTGAGAAAAGAAGCCAAACACAGAAGGATGAGTACTTGTTCTATGAATAATCTGCCAGAACAGTCAGGAAACTGGAATGGTCTGCCTTCTGTTGCTATGATAACACCATGACCAGATGCAATGTTAGGAGGAAAGGACTTTCCATCTTCCATGTTACAGTCCATCCTTGAGGGAAACCAAGGAACTCAACACTACTCACGGGTTTGCTTGCACTGGCATTCACCTGCCTGCTCCAGTAGGTTGGTGTGAGGCTGGAGATGTGAGATCATCTGGCTCCACACACACAATCCAATGGAGTTGTCATGGGATTGTATTGCAGAGCTTCAACTCGTCTTCCCAACAGAGGGGCCACACATCTTTGATTTATATTATCAAAATGATACAGAAAATGAAATGAGAAAACAGACAATTACATCATCCCACAGCAAAGTCGTGGCCATGCTGCCCCTTATCCTCTTGCCAGGCTAAAAATGCCACCCACAAAATAGACACAACTTGAGCTTTCCTTGTGCTCTGAGCCAAAGGAGTTTAAAGCCAGGTAAGAAGTGACTCTTGTGAGGAGGGATGCTAAAAAGCCTCAAACCAGACCGTGCCTCTGCTGGCCTCTTTCCTCTGTGTGCTTTACATCAATTCCTGCTTTAGATAACATCAGGACTTCATGTGCTCAGGAGGTCCAACTGTCCTCCAACAAGACTAATGTTTCTCTCTAGTCACTTTTAATTCTTCTTCAGGACTTTTTCCCTCCCCCTCTCTGCAGCTGCATTGTACAGCTTTGTTTAATAATGCGGCACAATAATGTCATGATCCCAGATGTTTCAGCAAAGACTGTGGGCATTTGTACACCCTCATAAGTGGGTGTGTGTAGTTTCAATTTGGGCTAACCTTTATCGTGTTAACATGGTTAGCAATTCATTTCCTTTCCAGTGTATGACACCTGGAGAAATTGCCAGGAGAATCTTCTCAGAGCTGCTGGACCAACTGCACACCAATTCAGGATAAAGGTAGTTAGTGACTTTATCTAAGATGGCACCCCCATGAGTTTTTAACATTTAAGATGGACTCAATGAGCAAACTAGCTGGTTTAGGTTCTTGAAGTAAGGACTCCCCCTGTACTTATCTGTTTGGATCACCAATAACAAAGTTCCATGGAATGGGTAGCTTAACCAAAGCAGGGGTGCGGGAGAAGGAAAGAGAGACTTCTAGCTCCTCCTCCTTTCCTCCTCCTCCTCCTCTTCTAAAATATTGATTTATTTGCTTGTATTTTATGTGTATAGATATTTTGTCTCTGCGTATTTATGTGTATCACAAGTCTGCCTGGTGCCCTCAGAGGTCAGAAGAGGGCATTGAATCCTCCCGGCCTGGAGTTATGGATGGTTGTAAGCCACCATGTGAATGTTGGGAACTTAACCTGGGTCCTCTATAAGTGCAGCAAGTGCTTATCCACTGATCAATCTCTCTAGTCCCACTTCTCTTGTTCTAAAGGCTTCGATTCTGTTTTGAGAGATACAGGCCCTTTCATGGCCTCATTTAACCCCCCATCATCTCCCAAAGTCCCCACCTCAATTTAGAGCCTCAACAGAGAAAAGACACAGTTGATCCATAGTGCCATCAGACAAGCAGATGGTGCAAATTCCCAAGATGACCACGGAGATTCCCAAAGGTTTTCTACACCAAACCAAGGACAGACAGTATGTGGCACACCAAGGTTGTTTAATACACACTTGCTGAGTGGACTAAGACAGTGCTAACCCTTGTCACCAGTGCTGTTTTTCTAATACCATGGGTCACATAATGGCAAATGAATCCTTATTTATTTGTTAGCCCTAGTGCAGGGAATCAAACCTGAGGTCTAATGGTAGACAAGTGCTTCATCACTGAGCTACATGCCAAAGGCCCAAAGAAATTGTTATTAAATAAACAGCTAATGGACACATGTTGTAGCATTGAGAATCAGCCTTTGTTTTTAGCTGAATGGGTGATCTTACCATTTCATGTCCAACTACCCTATTGCTTTCTGTCTGCCTGCTGTAGGCTCTAATTTCCACTGTAGACCCTTAATGGTTAACAGCATCTATAAGAAAAAAAAAGGAGGGTGGGAAGAAATTCTCTTTAATTAGGGCTCTAGTCCTAAGTAGTCATTTCATATTTGGGTAAAACTTGAAACATAAATATCCAATTTTTTTCTGATGCCTCTGGATCCATGCCTCTGGTAATACAAATATCTTCAAAAGAAAACATTGTAGATTAAATAATGATTGAAAAACAAACTTGCATTTCATCATCACTGCAGCATCTCAATGGATACTTGTTTTCCTTTTGGCAGTGGGTGATTTCTATGCCCTATGAACACTGTTTATTCTGTGGAATGAATTCTCTAGAATCATGTTTACTCTATGATATGCTACTTTGACCACTTGAAGAGGTCCTGGAGGTCTGTTCCTCCAGATATTTCTCTGGCTACCTCAGTGTCTCCCCTGGCAGGTGTCTGAGGATCACCAAGCAGGAAGTCCCTGAAGACCATGTTGAACAGAACGATTTGGAAACAAACATGCTGACATCCAGCCATACAGATGTCATGACCATATCTGTATAATACATATCTCTAGTGACCTACTTCTTCTAAGTAGACCCACCTTCAAATGTTTCTATGACTTACCAAAAACGCCATCAGCAGAGGACCAAGTGTTCCATGCATGAGACTTTGAAAAACACTCAAGATCTAAATTATAACTCTTGGACTTCAATAAAGAACAAGATCAAAACTCCAAAGGTGAGCCTGGCCTCTTTAAATGGTGAATCACCAGAAATGATTTCTTTACCAATTCAAGAAGTCCATTGAACATCTCACCATTGCCTATTCTGTGATGCCAACCTCAGAAGTGTGTTTTACTCTGTGAGATAGATAATTATTCAAGACAAGAAGACTTCAAATGCAAACATCCTAGCAGAGGGGTTATGTCTTATGCTTGAGATTCCTTAGCTGTTAAGTTTTGAAGCTAGGATTCAAATCTAATTCCAAACATTGTATGCTTTAAAAAAAACACTAGAAACATTAGGCCATTGACTCCAAAAATGATAAAAACTCAGAACAAAAGTCCTTAAGTATAATGAACACAAATGAAAACGAGCTAAAAAAATTAAATAAAAATACAGTAGTGTAGACAATGGCTTCCAATCAGAGTGGAACTCAATTCATGGAACAGAGTAAAAATAAACCAGCAGATGTAATTCAACAGGAATTTTCTAAAATAGGGTGTGAAGAAAAGGCCCAGCACTTAAAGTGCTTGCTAAGCAAGCATAAGAACTGGAGTTTAGATCCTGGGGCACACACAAACCCTGGGTATGTGTGGTAATCTGCCTCTATTTCCCTGTAGTAAGCTGGTTGACTCAACTAAAAAAACTCTGCCTCAATGGATAAGGCAGAGAATAACTGAGGACTACCAATATCAACCTCCAACATTCATGGCACACACATATACATGTATAGCCAGACATATGTGATTATGCACACACACACACACACACACACACACACACACACACATGCAAATATAAAAATATTGACATGGACTATAATCTGGTAAATTTGCTGATAATCAAATATAAATTCATGAAAAAAAATTCCAAAGGTGAAGGTGAAGCAAAAGTAGCAAGTCATTGATAAGGATAGGAAAAAAAATATTGAAATTTGCCTTCCCTCAATTGCCAATGTCAAGATAATCCAGCAAGGTCAACATTTCAAGAGAGGTATGATTCCAAATGCCATAATAACAAAGAAACAAACAAAAAAAACATCTTTCATAGGTAATTCATGCACAGAAATGCATATACAAAAATATTGATTTTTTCCCCAGACTTGAATCTCCCTTTTAAAAGAATTAAATAATGGTTATTCATCAATTCTGATATTTTGGGGACATATTTCATACTGAGAAGGCAGATCTATCTTCTTTCTGATGAAGTCATAACTAAGGCAAACAGCTCTGTAGAAGTGACAGGATGTAGTTCCTGACCTTCCAAAGTGACAGGGTAGACTCCAGGTGCCTCTGTGCTTCCAGGCCTCTGGAGTATGAGTGCTGAAATGCCACTGCTCAAGGAGAGCACTTGTGCAACACTACCAACTGAATGATGGTTCTTCCGAAATCTCATCTTGTGTCCCTAACACTCCGAGTATGAAGCTGTCTGGAGGGGAGGCCTTGGAGATAGGTTTTGCTGCGATGATAAGAGTGAGGTACCCTTGACAGGGAGAGCCTCTTTTTAAGAAAAGAGGAAGAGCAACCTGCTTTGTCTCCCCCATTTCCTCTCTCAGTGTCAGCATCCATAAAGAGAAGGCAGACTTCTGAAATCCAAGAGAAGAACACTCACTGTTGACCTAGACCTTAAGCTTGAGCTGTCCGCCTCCAGAACTGTCTGTTATCCAATCCACCCATCCTGTGGTACTTGCCGAGATAGCATGACCTAATTAAGACAGACAGGTGCCACATGATACAGTTCTGCCCTAGAGGAAGTACTGTCCTACTTGAAGGTGGGGTTAGGGACGCCGGCAGAAAAATGCCCATGATTGGAGTGGATCAAGAGAGTGAGGCTGATGATGGTTGTATTGAAATAGAGTCTAAGTAATATCCAAGGCATTGGTGCAAATGAATTCACCGAACCACAACCTAGCCATGAACTGTACATCTTACGATACAGTTCTGTACTGTGTGAGCTATTTATCTTGTAGGTGTGTCCTGTTAGCACAAGTCTTACTCACTGTAATAACTTCACACCATTCTATTATGTGAAAACACCATAATTAATTGAACCAGTTTCCAGTTGTTGGGCATTGTAATTGTTCTCAGGATACAAACAATGCTCAAGGACACACACACACACACACACACACACACACACACACACTGCATCTTTGTGCATACATGTATTTGTCTGTAGGGACATTTCATACAAATTGAGTTCAAGGCATGTACATATATATACATATATATGTACACATATGAGCTTTTAATTTTTTTAATGATGAAAAGGTGTTCTCCAGCTGGTTTTCAATTTCCTCTCTGCCAACATAATGGATCTTACATTGGTTTAATTGTGTCAATTTAAGTTAAATAGGACTTTTTTAATCCTTGAGAGCAGTTATGTACTTTTGTTTACTTAAAGGGCTTTTCTAGCAGTTTCTTCTGTAAATTGCTCATTTGTATCTGTTGCTTATTTTCTCCCCATTGTACTTCAGGTCTTTCGTCCTTGGGAAATGCGCCTCTTGTCTGGGTCCTTCTGGAAATAATCTCCCATGTGCCTCTTGTCTTTTCATGTTCGCTTGTTTCCACTATGATTGGAATCAGAAGCTTCTACAGGCAGGGAAGCCCAAAGTAGAACAGTACCAGCCCTACACCTGCCAAGTTCTTAAACTATGGACACATCCACAGCCCCTAAGCTGTCACCCTGTGAACATCAGCCCCAAACCATCCCAGCAGAAGCTGCTGCATGCCACTGATGCATCTGTGCACATGATCTGATGGTACATGTCACGCTAGGTTCAAGCACAGAAGCCCTGAACCCTCCTGAAGCCTGCATCCCTGCCCTTCCATGAGGTCCAGACGTCTGCCCCAAGTTCTTGCAAGCATTCCCTTTGCTGTCTTTGGAGCCTTCTGGGTCTATTGTAGCAATTATAGCCAAGATTCCCCTCCAGAGGACTGTGGTCCTCCTCGAGGTGGCCCTGTTCCAGCTTCCAGCTGCTTGGGGGCTCTCTTTAGTAAGCTCCTCTTTTCCACTTCAGTTACCCCTGTCCTCTGTCCTCAATCTGAGGTCTCCTGGTGTCCAAACATTTTACTACTACCTCTTACCTGGATTTCTCTACATCTCAGTCACCCTTTTAAGTCAAATAAACACAAAATGCCTTTCTTTTTGTAAGCCTACATCTAAAGAGCAGCCAGACAACTGCATTTCTGTTCCTCTATGGGGTGAGCCTAGTTTCTAAGGCGTGTGGGGAAAGTGCTGCCTACGAGGTGTCCTTCCTTTGCTTTCATTTGCCTCTAATCCGGATTCGGATGCCGTTGGGGAAATTATAGTTTTCAGTGGAAGTGACGTTCCTCCTTGGCTTCTCCAGGAAACATGGCTATCGGAGGCATCTCTGACAAAGATGGTGATGTATGTGTGGTACAATATGACTCCGAAGCTACTTTTCATTCACAAAATCACAAAGACGGTGATGCATGTGTGGTGCAATATTAACCCAAGTTACCTTTCATTCTCAAAAAACTCATCACCCGTGTGTGGATGGAGATTTGGCTTAGCTCCTGAACCAGAAGCTAGGTTCAAATTTGTGTAACAGAGAACACAGAGAGAGAGTCAGTTAGAGGCTATGGGAAGCTATCGTGAACACTAAGCCTATAGACAAGCCACGTGAACCCAAAATGTCTGTTGTTCTATGTGCACCTTGTTTACCCAACAAGATCTCACAGTGGGTGTGCTAGCCTATTACCAGCTAACGTTGAATTACATCACTCTAGTTAGAAGCTCAGCATAACCTGGAATTTGATAGACATACAGAATCCTGAGCCTTAGCCCAGAATTACAGAATCCAAACACAGCTTCCTTTTTTTTTTTCTCGAGACAGGGTTTCTCTGTGTTGTTCTATCTTGGAAGTCACCATGTAGACCCGGCTGGCCTTGAACACCTAGATCCACCTGCCTCTGGAATTAAAGGCATGGTCCACCACTGCCTGGCTCCAAACCTGCCTTTTAACAAGGCTTTTGGGATATTTACTTTGTACATTATTAAAGTTTGGTAGGCCATGTAAAATTTAACTCTTTAGTCCTTGCCAGTGGGTTAGGAGTGGGTGGGGGAGTTGGGGAGAGTACAAAGGGAGAAATCGTATTCTGCCCACAGTATTTGCAACATTTGCAGACTGAGGCTTCATCTGCTTCCACTGACACCAAAAGATTCTCTCCATGTCACTTCAGCCTTTGTTGTTTGCTGTGGTCACAACAAAAGTGCACTGTTTTTGCAAATGAACCACGGAGCTCATTTCAAATGAGATGCTCATTTCAAAGAAGGTAAGAAGACTTTTTTTCTAATGTTTATAAGAGAAAGACATAGTTCATAGAGAACCAGTTCCCCTGATGTGATCTCACAGTGTACATGCGGTCTGGCACTCTGTTATCTCACAAGCATTTACGATTATAGTGTTGATTCACAATGCGTTGATAAAAATGAACAACATGAGACTCAGAACTCATCCTTAAGGGGCTCCCCAACACCTTGCTGAAACTGGGTGAAGAGTTCCAATCCAGTTTTGAGTGGAGTTTGGTCACCCAAGCATGGTTCCTCGGAGACTCACTGCTGTGACACGCAGCTGTTTTGGGGGTCAGGGAGACAGATGAGCAGAAATGGAGGAGAAATGGAAAGTTAAGAGTGAAGACAAGCCCACTGTTCGCTTCTGCTCACAGCTCTTCTTCCTCTCAGAGAGACAGTGGGGGAGACTGAGAAATATCCCACTCACATATTTTTTTGCTATTAATGGCAACCTGAAAATGGAAAATAAGGATGGCTCTATCAAATTCTTTGTTATATTTAACACACAAATTGAAAGACAAGGTATCAAAGCTGAACTCTGGAGAGACAGAAAACATAACTTGACTTGGAATAAGTAGAAAAGTTACCTAAATCATAAAACCCCCTAAAAATACCATGACCTCAGTGTTTCATAAGGAAATCCTTAAAGCTTTGAAGAAATAAATCATTGAGATCCCATTTAACCTTCCCCCAGAGTATAGCAAGAAGGAAAAGGGCTGTGAAGGGAATTTTCCTCCCAAGTCAGGACAAAAGTCTGACCCAGATAACACCAAAAAAGAGAACACAGAGGTGGCTCATGAATATGGACGGGGAAAGTCCTAGTGTAATCTTAGAAGCTATAATTGGGCAGGGTACTAAAGAACATCACACCTTAGCCAAGTGAAGAATCCAGAATGCAAGAATGGCTCTGTCCTAAGAAGCACATAGATATAATGTATAAATAATAGCTTATAATGTGTTAATAAATTAAATATACTTATTAATATATCAATAAATATATCAATTATTAATGTATTGATATATTGATGCATATATTAATAAATATAATTTATCATATTTGTATAAAAAGTTCGGAACAGGGAAGGATATATATATATATATATATATATATATATATATATATATATATATGAGGGCTAGGAAGGAGGGAAGGGGAAAATGTAATGAAATTATAATCTCAAAAATAAAAGGGGAACTGTATAATAATAAGTTCAAGGTCATACATGCTGAAAAAACACATTCTTAGGCTTAAAAAAAGTTCAGCTACTCATTTTTTAGTACAAAATCTAACTGAAGTATGGCTGAGATGCCATGTCTTTACTGGAACACTCTCCACACTAAGGCTGAAAATGTGACAAGGTTACCTGTGGTAATTTGAATGTAATTGACCCCATCATCTCATAGGAAGTGGCACTATTAGAAGGTATGGCTTTGCTGGAGTGGATATGGCCTTGTTGGAAGAAGTGTGTCACTGTGGGGGTGGGCTTTGAGGTTTCTTATGCTCAGGATACCACCCAGTGTCTCAGTCGACTTCCAGTTGCCTGCAAGATGTAGGACTCTCAACTCCAACACCACATCTGCCTGCATGCTGCCATGCTCCTCCCCATGAAGGTAATGGACTGAACCTCTGAAACTGTAAGTGAACCCCATCAATGAAATGTTTTCTTTATAAGATTTGCTGTGGTGATGGTTTATCTTCACAGCAATGAAAACCCAAACTAAGACAATATCCAAGGTGTCAATGTTTATCAGAATTTCAGAAAATACTATCTTAAAATGAATAGAAAAAATGTTTTCCAATTGAATTGTAAACCCTGATATTAACCCACACACCTACAAACACTTGATTTTTGACAAAGAAGCTAAAATTATACAATAGAAAAAAGAAAGCATCTTCAACAAATGGTGCTGGCATAACTGGAGGCTGGCATGTAGAAGACTGCAGATAGATCCATATCTGTTGCCATGCACAAAACTTAAGTCCAAATGGATCAAAGACCTCAACATAAATCCAACCACACTGACCCTCTTAGAAGAGAAAGTGGGAGGTACCCTTGAATGAATTGGTACAGAAGACTGCTTCCTGAACATAACACCAGTAGCACAGACACTAAAATTGTCAATTAGTAAATGGGACCTCCTGAAACTGAGAAGCTTCTGTAAGACAAAGGACCCAGTCAACAAGACAAAAAGGCAGCCCACAGAATGGGAAAAGATATTCACTAACCCCACAGCTGACAGAGGACTGATCTCCAAAATTTACAAAGAACTCAAGAAGCAAGTATCCAGAACACCAAAGGATCCAATTAAAAAATGGGATACAGAACTAAATAGAGAATTCTCAAAAAAGGAGTCTAAAATGGCTAAGAGACACTTAAAAAAGTGCTCAACATCCTTAGCCATTAGGGAAATGCAAATCAAAACAACTCTGAGATACCATCTCACTCCTGTCAGAATGGCTAAAATCAAAAACACCAATAACAGTTTATGCTGGAGAGGATGTGGAGAGAGGGGAATACTCCTCCACTGCTGGTGGGAGTGCCAACTCATACAGCCACTTTGGAAATCAGTATAGAGATTTCTCAGGAAAATGAGAATCAGTCTACCTCAAGATCCAGAAATTCCACTCTTTGGTATGTACTCAAAATATGCACATTTATACAACAAGGACATCGTTCAATCATGTTCATAGCAGCATTATTTGTACTAGCCGGAACCTGGAAGCAACTTAGATGCCCCTCAACTGAAGAGTGGATAGAGAAAATGTGGTATATTTACACAATGGAGTATTACTCAACAGAAAAAAACAATGGAATCTTGAAATTTGAAAGCAAATGGATGGCACTAGAAGAAACTATCCTGAGTGAGGTAACCCAGTCACAAAAAGGCAAACATGGTATGTACTTACTCATATATGGATTTTAGACATGAAGCAGGGGAATGCCAGCCTACAATTCCACTGCCAGAGAGTGTGGCAAGCAAGGAGGACCCTATGAGAGGTATGCATGGTACCCCAAAGAAGGAGAAAGGGACAACATCTCCTGAGTGGACTGGGAGAGCGTGGGGGATGGGCCAGGGAGCTGCGGAAAAGTGAGGAGGAGAAGTAAAGGGGAGAGGAGAACATGGGGGAGTAAGAAGGATGAATCTGGTGAAGAATAGAGGACAGCAGGATAAGAGATACCATAATAGAGGGAGTCATTATATGTTTGAGGAGAGATCTGGACTAGTGAGATTTCTAGAGAGCTACAAGGATGACACCAACTGGCAATCTAAGCAATAGTGGAGAGGCTACCTTAGAAGCCCTTCCCCTATAATGAGATTGACGACTACCTTATATGCCATCCTAGAACCTTCATCCAGTAGCTGATGGAAGCAGAGGCAGACACCCACAGCTAAACACTGAACTGAACTCCTGGAACCCAGTTGCAGAGAGGGAGGAGTAATGAACAAAGGGGTCAAGATCAGGCTGGTGAAACCCACAGAAACAGCTGACCTGAACAATGTGGAGCTCATGGACTACAGACAGATGGCTGAGAGGCCAGCATGGGAATGGTCCAGACCCTCCTGAACGTGGGTGTCAGTGAGGAGGCCTCAGCAATCTTTGGGGCCTCGGGTAGTAGATCATTGTTTATCCCTGGTGTACGAATGGACTTTGGGAGCCCATGCCACATGGAGGGATGCTCTCTCATCCTGGACATATGGGGGAGGGCCTAGGCCCTGCCCTGGATGATATGACAGACTTTGGAGATCCCCATGAAGGGCCTTACCCTCCCTGGAGAGTGGAGTGGGGATTGGGTGGTGAGTTTGGGGAATTAAGGGCTGGGGGAGGAGGGGAGGGAAAGGGAGCTGGGATTGACATATGAAGCAAGCTTGTTTCTAATTTAAATTAAAAAAAGGAAAACAATGTTTTCCATAAATGGAAGAAAACATTATTACTGATAAGAAATTATGATATATTCATTGAACTTTTTCATCTTAAATAATAGCTAACTACAAAAATTAAAAAAGATAATATTTCATTTATGGCAACACCTGAGAACAATGATAAAGTATCTAGGAGTAAACTTAATGAAGTACACATTTTTAGAAATGTTTAATTTATCAAAGGGCATAAATGTAGGCAAAAAAAGGGCAGAGTGTCTTGAATGTAGCTATAAAATTCAGCATTGAAATGATTTTAAAATTCTATAAATTCAAAGTAAGAATGAACCCAACTATAGTCATTGTGTGGGTAAACACATGGAAGTTTAAAACAAAAGAAAACAAAAATGATTAAATGTATGAGATATCTGAGGACATTAATAACTCTAAATGACCAACACTACAATACCAAAAGATGGATTATTTAATTAAGAACACAAGGTGGGCGTATCTCTGTGAGTTCAAGACCAAGCCTGGTCTACCGAGCGAGTTCCAGGACAGGCTCCAAAACAAAGAAACACTGTCTTGAAAAAAAAAAAAAACAACAACAACAAAAAAGAACACAAGGACAGTGATTTTCAAAATAAAGATTTTATATATCGAAGTAAATGCTAAGCAGAAGATTTCAATGTGTTGAGATCACCATGATTACTTCGGGAGGGTATAATATGTTTATGCACTTATTGGAAGTGGAAGAGTACAATGTAAGAAGAAACTTTGGGAGCCAAGCACATTAGAGAAGAGAAGCCAGGGTGGGATTCAAGTGCAAAAGCCTGCACGTGCTAAGGCAGACAGGGAAGGCAGGAGGGAGAGCTGGGAGGCTAGGTCAGAGGTGCTTAGCAACAGAGCATCCATCTTCCCTGTTTGCAGAAAGAAACTATGGAGTGCACTTGAAATCTCAGCGGACCCTGCACGGCTGAACTGCAGACTGGAATCCCACAGTCCCTCTGCATTTGGCCAGGAAAACATAGTTAGAAGAGGAAGGTTGGAGGAAATCTGATCAATTTGTACATCTGTTAGCTAATCTCTCCCCTTAACTATTTTTCGCCAAGAAGAGGCAACTAAAGATTTGAAATGATCAGTTAATTTAATCACAGCTCAGAGTCTTGTTCCCCCGCTGTGAATTGAATTCTTGACGCTCTGACTGAGCTGCTTGTGATATTTGCTTGTAGCACTTAGTACTTTGGATCCATGGAGAAATTTTTCATTTTGAGCTCTGTTTGACAGTTTTGGAATGTGACTAGAGCTCAAGTCAACAACAAAACACAAGGACTAAAAAAATATATATATAACATTTATTATTTTTTATTCTGTGTGTATGTGTGAAAGTGGTACATGCATGAATGTGGGTGATGGGTGCTCACCATGAACATCTGTGTGGAAATCAGAGGCCAAAGCCTTCCTCTGTCACTCTCTAGTTTTTGAGGCATGAGCAGAGCTTGCTGTTGGTATAGGAGGCCACGGGATCAGCTGCTGTCCCCAAGTTCTGGGGTTACAGATGTACACCTGCCATACCTGGCTTTTCTGTGGGTGATGGGGTTCAGCTTGTGCAGCAAGTACTTCACTCTGGAAGCTTTTCCCCAGCTTAGGAAAGAAATCTTTAAAAGAGGCAATTCGTTTTTAATTGGGATTGAGGCATTGTAGTAAGAGATTGTATTTCTAAACAGCAGGGGTCGATAAAACGATCTTTTGGTAAAGGACAAGGTTGTAAATACTTTCACCTTTATGGACCCTACAGGCCTCTCTCACAACTGTTTTGTCCCACATGGAAGTAGTTATAGGCAATATATAAATAAGTGAATACACACAGTTTATTTGAAAGCAGGTGGCAAGCCAGACTGGGTTGGAAGGATGCAGCTCATGGGACGCCCCCAACTTAGAGTATCTAGGAAAATAGGGAGATAGGAAATAGCACCATCTCATCCTTTAGTCCTTCTAACTACTCGTTTCTACTTGTGAGTGCAGCTCGGTCAACATTTTCAGGGGTTACTGCAACACATGCAGTGGCATTTCCTGCCTGGGCAAAGAACTTGACAGCTCTTTGATAGCTCTAGCTGGCTGCATCCCCAGCCCTGACCCACCAACATCCCTGAGGAATCCCAGCCCCTCTCTCAATAGCACACACTCAGATCTAGAGAGGCTCCATAGCAAGTCAGATCACGCGGTAGGTAGCGCGTCGGGAGCTGTGTGAGACTAATATGGACCCGACTCCTTCTAGCTCGTGCAGTTAATGCTGGTGGGAGCGAGATGCCTGAAATACTGCAGGAATCCAGCTACTAACCACTCAGTGAGCTTTTGAGAACTCAAGTCCCAACACCCTCCCCTGCCACCTCCTCTCACTTCCTCACATGGGGAAGGGTGAGATGCTTCAGGGCATGCTGGACACTGTGTGCTCTTATGGCCACAAGAAGAAAAACATTAAAATGGCTCATTGAGCATGAAATCAGGCCCAGTGGGTCTTAACAGCTGCCATTGATGGTAGAAATGCCAGGCATAGCACTGGGATGGATGTATGGCCAGGGACATCCTTAAAAGACACATACATGTTCCTGGTTCCTCGAAAAAAAGAATCTTTATTTGTATCACAGCAGTAAAATACTCTGAGAACAAGGCATTCGTGACCCACCAGCTGCAGGGGCAGTATCAGACCCTAGGTACCTTGGAGACTTGACCAAAGCAAAGACAAACCCATTCTGGAAGATTCTGTCTTCATCTGGGTGAGCAGGAATTGGAATGCCACTAAGTGGAAGATGAACCCTGACCCCAGAGACTTTGCTAGAAGATAAAAACAACCAAGTACCTTGGGGAATTCATGACATAATAGAAGAATACAATCATCACTCTAAGGCTGAGTGAGACCTTTGTTTCCTTTCCAGCCAACCCAGGGCCGAGGTTGCTATCCAGAGGAAGTGATGTAGATTTGTAAGTCAGTATTGAAGCAGAAGTAGTTGCTATTTCCAGAGGCAGATGTTGGGGCATTGTGGATTCCATGTAGCTTCCAGAGGACTCTCCAGAGCCACCTAGCAGACTGAAACAGTTGGAGATGCTTCTCTAAAAGACTTGGAAACTGCAGCCAGCCTTCAGGCAAGCCACTAAGAGCAACTGGCTCAAGTCATCATAGCCAGCAACTCTGACCTCCAGCAGTGGCTTCTCGGCTCTGCATCCCAAATTCATCACTGAAACCTGGAATTCTATATTTAACCCTGTGTGCCTAGCACATTCTCATGTGTGAGAATGTCTTTAACATCGCTTTAACCTTTGGATTTTTTTTTTTTTTTTAGAAATGAGAAAACAGATCGTCCACAGATGGAATCAAACATTGTTTTCTGTGCCGCCTGAGGCGTTCTTGATGGCAAAGCACGGAGTTAACATTGAGACTCTGTGAGTGTCCTCACATGAGTAGTCTTAACTTTTTATTTTTATTTATTTATTTTGGTTTTTCCGAGACAGGGTTTCTCTGTATTGCTTTGTAGGTTGTCCTGGCACTCGCTCTTAGACTAGGCTGACCTCGAACTCACAGAGGTAGAATGTGATGCTGCTGCCCTTCAGGGCAAGCAGAAGTGAGAAGTGGGCATAGTCAGTGGGAGAGCACCCGGCTCCGGGGAACTTGAGGTACAAACTGCTCACACAGCATCCTCACAGGAATTCGCACCGAGTGTCGTCCCATTCAAATCCTTAACATGAGACGCCAAAGCAGTGTTGGGGGGGGGGCAGAGGGGTGTGCCTGAGATACCGGATCTTCGTCAAGGAGGGTAGGGATTGAAAGATGTACTCCGACCGGAAGACTTTGCTAGAAGAAAGATACAAGCAAGCGCGTGCCTTGGGATTGTTGGGGCATGGCGGCAGATGATGTCACACAGGCAGGGGTCTGAGTTCCCACTAGGAGGGCAGCAGAGAGCAATGCCTTCAGATTCAAGATATAAAACTGGACAGTTATCAACAGAGTTCCAGCTTCTGTGCTGACTGTAAGGGAGCCAGAAACTCCTCACATTCAGCCTCCCTCAGTAATTTGCAGCTCTCAAGCCCCCCCCCCCCCAATCCCTGGGCTTTGGCTATGCCTTCTGTCCTGCCCGTTGGCCCCGCCCAGTGAGCGTTCCCTCCCCTTGGGAAGCTTTCTCTACAGGATCTAGCTCATCCATGTCCCTTCTCTGTCCTTCTGCAGCTTCTCCATTAGCGGCTCCTACTTTCTTATTGCCCCGTGTTGCCCTTAGCCCTTGACCTGGGTTATCATTGTGACTTCTTTGGAGGAGGCTCGGAGGGAAAACCTGAGGCCAGGAAGGTGGAACATCTTGCCTGAGTCAGAAGATGGATAGAGTAGGGTCAGGACTCTGGACTCTGGAGGCCAGAACTTACTCTCTGGAGCCCTGTACTCATCTGTGATGGTCACATCAACCACCCCCGCCCCCAAATGAAAAATGGTAACAGTCATGAAACTATACTAAGAGCTGGTTATATACCAGGGACTATTTTATGCCATTTTCACCGATGTAATCCTCACAATAGCCCTATGGGGTGCAGCCCATTTTCCTGATGAGAATACGAGCTCCTCTTTCGCCCCACCTTCTCACTCATCTGGTTGATTCTGTGTGTCCCCTATGTGTGGAGGGGCTAGGACAGAAGACTGGCAAAGATCAGGAGCAGCAGCTGGACTCCCACTGAGCACCAAGTCACAGGGGATCATCCTGGGGCCAGGACAGCCTTCTGCAAAGGGGCCATCTCTCCCAGCACACTGACAGGCTTCTGCTTTCCGACCTCAGCGCGATGACAGCTGGCTTGGGCAGAGGCCGCAGCAAAGAAGCAGACGTTCAGCGAGGCTCAGCTGCACAGTCAGAAACCAGGGTCGGAAGTTGGAAGCTATAACCCTCCCCGGGGCCTGGAAAGCTGACACACAGCTGTGCTCCTCCTGCACTGGCTTCGAGTCACACCTGGGGCTGTGCAAGCAGGAGACCCCACCCCCTACCCACCCCACCCCCACCCAGCGTGTGTTCCACCGAGACTGGCAGAGAGCCAGGTTTCCACCATGGGGTAGGAGAAAATAGAGCAGGTCTGTGATTCTTGCAGCAATCGGAAGTGCTCCTGGTGCTCTGGGGAGAAGGGGAGATTTCTGTGGTGTTGGGGTTCCACGTGGGGGTGAGCGAAGAGCAAAGTTCAAGCTGAGTATTAGGTTCTTGAATTCTGTCTTGGCTGAGAGAAAAGGGTTGGGGGGCTCAGAAGTAAGGAGAGCAAGCGAAAACTGGTCCTCGTGCACAAAATAGGCTCTCCTCCGACTCCGGGAGATGGGGATGGTTGCACAGTATCTACCTCTCGTCACTCTGCCCTTGATGTAAGCAAAACCTTCAGCTGGACTCTAAAAACACGAAGTATATGTTGCACCAAAAGATTGTATTCACATGCTCATAAAGGCTTCAGTGGGAGTTCAGCTGCTGCTCCTGATCTTTGCCAGTGGCTTCCGTCCTAGCCCCTCCACACACAGGTTCATACAGAATCAACCAGATGAGTGAGAAGGTGGGGCGGAAGAGGATCTGGGAGATGGAGGGTGGGGGACATGATGACGACAATACACTGAAGTGAAAACTGGGTCAGTGAACCAGCCCCCGTGAACAACACGGCGTTACCTAGTTTAAGAATTACTGGACCATGGCCAATATAGGAATTAAGTAAGTGCTCTGTTACTGAAAGACACTGGAGAAACCTTAATAATAAAGAAGAGTATATTTGTCACTTATACATAAAAAACAATGGCTGAAGAACTGAGGGTGTGGGTAAACTTGAAATAGTGTCGAGCTAATGGATACTCATTTCCTTTTGGATGTGGTGCTGAGGCTGTAGAACCCACTGTGGTGGCATTTGCATATGCGGTGAGCACATAAACCTCATTCAGTTACATACCTTAAATGGATGCATGGTATGCTGTTCCAATTATGTCTTGAAAAGCTGGTTTTGGAATGCTGACCAGAGGACAGCTGACCCCAGCCTCAACCCCTCTCCAAAGATCCTGGGAATAGTGTCACAGTCACACCAGATGCTGCCTGGACGGCCATTGGGATATGGAAACAAAAGCGTTCAGACATTAAGAGAATTTCAAAATTCGTAAAGAAAAGCTACAGGTGACAGAGCTGTCCCCCGTTAACCAGCACAGACACTAAACCTTAAGCCTCCTTAAAAGACTTTCTCCAAAAGCCAAATTTCAAGACTCCTTAAAAGACACTCCCATCCCCCTCCTCCCTCCCTCCTTTCCATCCTTCTCTCTCTCTCTCTCTCTCTCTCTCTCTCTCTATATATATATATATATATATATGAACTATCTATATTTTTGTGTATACGTTGTCCCATATCTGCCTACATTCTCCACCACATTTCTGCTTAGATTCTCTTAAGTCAGAAGAAAGTCCTCATGTCCTGTGGCCTATATCATCCTCAGCTCAGGAAAGAGCAATCCTGTCTATTGTGATTTTAAAATAGCAGCATGCGAGAAGAGAAAAATGTCATGCAACAGGGTTCAAGCAGAGAGGTTTTGTTTGTTTGTTTTTAATTAGGGAAAGGGATCATAAAAAGGGGAAAGGGAGAGGAAGACAGGGGAGACCAGCCTCTGGGGACAGGAGCAGCAGGAGAGAGGAAAGAGGAGCAGGGAGAGAAACAGGAACAGATAGAGGGAGAGAAAGAAAGAGAGAGGGGAGATGGGAGGTGGGCAGGGCCCTTTTAAAAGGGAACACCGTGAATGTGCACGGTAGCTGCAGCTGAGGGTGTATTCTGTCAGGACCCCATGGGCAGGCCAGTACAAATGCCTGAATACTAACCTGTTCTTTGAGTTTCTTAGACCATCTTAAATCCAATCCATAAGCAATTCTGTTGGCTTTTAAATCTCACTGCTGCTCACCACTTCCATCCACTTGAACCACCCTGCTGAAGAGCTCTTGCCTTGCTCCCTGATTGTTACAATAGCCTCCCACCTGCTCTCCTTTCTTCTGCCCTTCTCCACTTTGAAAAAAGTTCTACAATAGATTTCTATGCTATGATAGGTCTTCTTCTTCTTTTTCTTTCTTCTTCTTCTTCTTCTTCTTCTTCTTCTTCTTCTTCTTCTTCTGCTTCTTCTTCTTCTCCTCCTCCTCCTCTCTCTTTCTCCTTCCCTCCCTCCCTCCCCTCTTTCTTTTTCTTTGTAACCTACAAACAACACACAATTGGTGCCCTGCCTCTCTAGTTCATCTTCTGCAATTCCCCTTTCACTCAGGCTAGTCTAAGGAGTTTTCCACAACGCCACTGACACTTACAGTTCCCACCATATGAAAAATAATATATAAGTTACACCTGAGAATCTTACTGTTCCTTCTATCTGGAAACCTCAGCCCCAGAGGTCCCCATAGTTCACATGTGTCCTCTCTCTCTGATCTTTGTTTGGATGCTGTCTCATCTGAGACATTTTACTAGACAAGACTATTTAGGACTCCTTCCCATCTTCCTATCTACTGCTGTCTTTCATAGGATATCCTCTGATATCCCACTTAAGCTTGGTACTTATTGTCCATTTACCTACATAAGACTGTAGGTCAGTGAAGACATAAACCTTGGAAATCTTGCTCATTAATAAGCTCCCCAAGTACACAATTTACACTTTCCATCCACTTGTTCAATGGATGAATAGCTTCTAATTTGATCCCAGATGACATCCGCAAATTACATCATTCATCCTTATTTCCCAAATGAGGGAAGGAAGGCTCACAGTGGTTGTGTAATTACTTAAGACTTGCACACCTTTCCTCAAGGGACAAGCCCTTATTTGTTCATGGGCTACACAAATGAGTCTCCATCACCTTCTGATGGACTCTCGATCAGTAAGGGAACATGTCCTTAGAAGCAGCCAGCTAGAAATCAAACAGGTCTATTTGCTACTTCCATAATGCTCCCAAGCCCCACAGTTTTCCATCATGCTCTGGTTCCTGTGTGGCTAATTGAAAGGATTCAAAGCATTCAATTGTGCATGGCCAGCAAATATCCTTACTGTGCAATAAGCCCATTAACACCTGTAGAGGCCACACCAGAGCGATGGTTCACTCCCTTCTGAGGTCCTCTTACCCCGGGGTGTGATACCTCCAGTGTGGTTTATTCTCACTCACAGGCTTACTCAGTCTCATTCTTCACTTGTGAGCTAGAGTGGGGTTGGGCAGCAGACAGACAGCTCTGTCAGCCAGCAGGGAAGTGGATAAGCCACTTAAAAATGTCTCCCTGTCTTTCCTCACCACATGTCTCTTCATCTGGTTCCATTCTATGCTAGAACATCTCAGTAACCATTCTGTCACCGTTAGAATCCTCACAAAGCTGAAGGAAGTCCCTTTTCACAAAGAACTTGGTTCTGTTATTTGTCTGCACCCCAATCCTTCACTATGGGGGTCTTTTTGTGTCTGTCGAAAGAGTTCCCTTTCCTCTTGACAAGGAACCCCTGTTCGTAAGACTGGGAATTATTTATGCTATGATTATTTTCCAAAACTGCCATGACAAAAATTTTTTTTCTGCTTCTGTGCCAGTCTCTATTTTCTTTCTTGTTTACAATGTTCTTGTTTGGCTTGTTGTGGTTGTTTTATTTTAGTTATTCTTCCCAAGAGTGCTTCTAGTTTCACTAAAATTCAATGAAAAGTCTCAAAAAGGCATCACAGTGTATTTAGAGTTCAAGGAGACCTCCTGGTGCTGTCCTTACGGCTGAAAACTGCCGTGATTCGGGTGACAAATCTATTGTCTGAGGGACTAAGCAGTTCGATTCTGAGGGAGGGTGTGTCCAAGCAGAACTTGGAAAGGAGGTCAGGATTTTGTCCCTTGACCACTGTCTGGCAGGCTCTCCCTTTGAGTGGGAGGTGGGGTCACTCAGAGGTATTCAGAAGCCCTATCCACCCTACTGCCCAGGACATTTGGAATCTTCGGAGCCTCTGATGGCAAATGTGGGATGTAGAACTGGGATCCAACTTGTGGCTGGCAGAGCTGTGGTTCTCACACACTTCCTAGTCATCGCTGTCAACATGGTGGTACCCTTGCTGCATGGTTTGTCCAATACTACCCAAAGAACTTTCACTGAGTAGGACACTTGTGATAGTCACCCCAGGAGCAGATCGCATCCCCCTAACCAGAATGGTTATGAGGGAGAGGGACCAGGAAACCATTAATACCTCCAGGCATGAAAAAGATGTAGAGCTCTCTCCAAATAGCTAACTTAAAAATGCATAGTTCTGAGCCATGACAATGAGTATAAAAGAGTCTAAGAAGCCCTGATCCTTTCCCCTAGGGTATCAAATACATTGAAAGGAAAAAATAATAAAGTGCCTTTGGCTCCCTGGCCTCATAAACCCACGATTGGCCTTTTTTGTTTTCCCCACAGAGTGGCACAGTGCTCCAAGATAGGGGGAGCTTTTCTCATACAGGAACATACACAAGGGTATAAAACATTGATGCAGATGTGACTGTCCTGCCCTGAGTGCCATGGGGTTGGTACAGGTGTGGCTGTCCCGCCCTGAGTGTCAGGGGTTTACCAGATAGGATATTCCTCAATTTTGACTTGATTTTCTAATCCTACTAGTGCAATTTTGTAGTGACTTGGGGGACAAGCAAAGGGAAGGCTCTGATAATAAAATCTCCTGAACTGTGAACCATGTTGTACAAATGAGAAGACAGAGATAGGTGTGTAGGTTGGGGTCCACCAAGCTGCAGATACTGAGATGGCAAATCATGAGACTGATTACACAGGACCAGAACAGGAGGAAGCAGAGTGGGCCTCCAGCTTCAGGGCATTCTACCCACTATGGTGATGAAGAAGCAAGGAGGATTGCAGCAGAAGCAAAGCCAGATGTAGTGGGTACCCAAAAGGCACAGTCACCCTCTGGAGAAATCTCCAATGGCTCTAGAATGGACTATGTCCCTTAGGCCTCACCATTAGTAAAGTTCAGCCCTCAGGCAGCATGGCTGGGTGGATGCAGAGGATAGAGAAGGAAGCCAGTGTTGCCCCTACAGAGGGAGATATGAGAAGTGCCTATGGCTGCCACACCTTATAAGGTACTGGACTGAGGAGAACTTTCATGTGATCAGCCTAGTTAGTGGTTATTCAAATCTAGGCAACTTGAATCTAAATTCTGTATGTTTCCCACTATGTTAGGCAATTCCTTTGATGCTGTAGGGCTATTTAAAATTTAAATTCTGGATAAAAAAAAATCCTCCCTTCTAATTTGCTGTGGTCAGCTTCCTTCCAAGTCAAGGAGTTTTGCCAGCTCAGGGCTATTCCAGTATAAAAGCGTATCCAGGTTTCTGGGCATGAGTTTGGGCCAAAAGAAAACACGATACCTTTGGAAAGTAACCAAGGCTCTTTGTGCCATGGGCATCTCTGAAATAGGACTTGCATTTTTGTTGGAGATACTGTATCAAGCCCTATAAAGCATCTTTTGGAGTCTGGGGTTAGAAAACAATAAACAGAAACGCCAGCTTCCAGCAATGAAAAAGATATGCTTTCAGCCTCATTCTCGCTTCTCTCTCTCCTCGCCAGAGAAGCAGTTTTGTAGCACAATGACCATCTCAACTGTGTGGTGAGAAAGTCTGCTAAACAGATGGCATTCTCTGAGGAATTCTTCCAATCCACAAATATATACCAAATGCATACTCTGTCCTAGGAACTAGAAACGGAGTGGTGACATGCGGCCAAAGACATCCAAGACATCCTGATGCCACAAAGATCACTTCCCGTGGGAGGAGAATATCAATAAACTACTGACAAACAATGCTGGATGTGGGAAAAAAATGCAACGCTGAGCATGGCTTGAGTGCCATGGAAAGGAGGTACTACTGATAACATGGTCAGGGGGCGGTGCTAAGCATTCGAAGGTAAAAATGGAGACAGCTATGTGATAAAGCAGAGAAAGGCATTTGAGACAGAGAGGATACAGAGGAAGGAGGTTAGGGACACACATCTTGCTCTAGACACAAGGCATGAAGGTCTGTGTGGCTGCAGCCTGCGGAGTTCTCAGAGGTGAGAGTGGTTGGAAAGGCCAATTCATATGGGGCCTTGTTAACTGAGGTAAAGACCGGGCTCCTCTCTAGGTGCAACTAGAAGCCACTGGAGAGCTCTAAGCAGAAGCATCTGAGTGAAAGACATTGTCCATGTGTGCAAACCATGCACCAAGGGGAAGGGAACAGAAGTAGAAAGGCTGTTTGAGGAGGATGACAGTGACCCTGGGGCAGGAGAAGATGACGGTAGAGAAGATGTGAGAAGTGACTCAATTTTAAGTTCTTCAACTGCTCACACAGAAATCTGTAGAGGTCTAACCTTATCTTCCCAAGATGGAAGTTGATATACTAGTACCTTGGCCAGAGTGGGCAAGGTACTGGACACAGAACATCTGAGGATGCAGCCTAGGCCAGAGTGGGCAAAGAAAGAAAAGGAAGCAAATAGCATATTACCTCGGTTCTGCAAGGTCAAGGAAGACCTGTGGTGCCAACTAGGCGTCCCCAGAAGATCAGAAGACCTAGGCCACTCTGGACTCCAATCATCTCTGAGGCTAGTCTAGGGCTTTGTGGACGTTGTCTCAAATGAATAAATAAAAAATTAAAGAGGATACTTGGTCTCTTAAACCCAAAAGCAAAAGCAAAACTGTAACACACACACACACACACACACACACACACACACACACACAATATGCTCAAGGATATTCCATTAAAAAGATCATGTCCTTCTGTTGGCCAGTGACAGCTAACAGTTCTATGGGGCTTCCTATGTGGCCAGCACTGGGGACTTTGCTTCTATTGCCTCATTTAAATATTATAACAACTCTACAATATAAGATTATTATTCTCATTAGCTAGATGAGGAAATTGAAGCACACAAAGACTAAGTCAGAGATTGTGATTAGTTTGACTCTGAAGGGTATTTCCTTCTAAATAAGGCTGTAGTTAATTGAATCCGGAGACCGTGAACCTTTGCTGTGTAAGCATGGGACCCTACCTAAGGATGGCCATGAGACTCTACCTAAGGATGACTCTCAATGTTATGGGCACGGCTCCACCCCATTTCCTACAGGAAGCTGAAGACTTCTGTTTCTTAGGGATTTCCATTCAGGCAAACCTGGGATTTGCAGTAAAGAAAACAATTTCATGCTGAGACAATATCAAGTAGAGTTGGAAAGTTGTTAAAAGATGGTTCCATGGGTAAAGGCACTTACTACCAAACCTGGCAATCCAAGTTCAAGTCCCAGGACCCAAAAGGTGAATGAAGACAACCAACATCTGCAAGTTGACCTCTGACGTCCACATGTGCAGTGTAACCTACAGGGATATACATACACTCTGATACAGAGACACAGAAACAGATGTTGAATTTTCTAAAAGATGTTTTTAAATGTAACTCTTAAGCACATGGGTTATTAACAAGAAGACTGCTCAGAGAAAGAAGGAGACACACCCAGATGTGGATATGGGCTTCTGGAGGAAGCAGCAGCATCAGGATTCTTTATATATGGTCATTGGTAACTTCTCTCAAGGTATACCTTGCTAAGAAAGTTGCTAAGAAGATTCCTTTTTCAGATTGTTCAAAGAAAGTGGTTTATAACAAGGTTAAAAGTTGAAGTCTTTCCTTCTGCAGACAAATCCAGAAAGTCAGACATCATTTGGGCCCTAAAGTAAGCATGGGTTATGTACTATCCTTGACAAAAGGTCTTTTGAAAAACATACACTGTTCTGTGAGTGAATTGGACATTGTCAGTGGTCTCTGTTTTCCTGCTTCTTGATAGAAAATGTGTACCAAACCCTGGGATGAAGGCTTTGTTTTTTTTTTCCGCTTGTTTTGGTTTTACCAAGCTGTCCTTCCATGTCATGATTTTCCTGTCTTTCTATCCCACCACATTACCGTGGAGTGAGTTTTCCCACCATTCGCTTGGCTGGTCTATTCCGGCTGCAAGAAAAGCCAAAATGAAGGAGATGCTGGGGTCTCAACAGTCAGAAATCACTGGTCCACCCATGCCACTCCCAGCTTTACAGCTCAGGTGCTGTTTAACACTGTGCCAAGGAAACACCTGGTAACAAATACACAAATACATCCAGCAAGTGTTTGCTGTGCTCTGACTGGACTAGGTCCTAGAGGACACTAAGGGCAATGCCACTCCCTGACTTTAAAAATCACAAAGGTCAATGGGGAATCCCAATATGCAGACTAAGTTCCTAAGAAGAGGGGATGAATGGTATCTTAGCCAGGTGGGAAATTCAACCAGCAAATCCCAGAGCACATCAGAGAGATATAGAAGGCTGCACAGAAATAAGGGTCTACAACTATGCTGGGTAAAGCAGACAGGGAGAAAGGGAGTTAAGAGAAGGGTGAGGATGATGACTCTGCAGGCCTCAGAGAAGGAACCTGGAGTACTTCTAGGGAATTCAGAACACCAAGAAGAAAGGAGCCAGCCATACTTCAGCAAGAGGCCACACCCTCCTCCAAGGTTGAGAAGCCCAGGCCATCTTCCTTAACAGTAAGGGACTCTGTGCTCTGACTTCTTTTGTGGCTGGGGAGATGTGGGCTAATGGCAGAGAATGCCAGGAGTGGGTTTTCCAGAAGCTCCCAGACCGAACTGGCTGACTGTTCATTGAGTCGTGGTCAGTTAAGGGCTGCAGAGCTCTCCCATCAACCGTGGATACTCAGTGGAGCAGACAGGAAAAGGTGGGAAATTAACAACTCCGGGGCCCTGGTCCCTCTGTTCCTTCATCCCCCCAGCTCTCCCCAGCACTGAGAAAGTCCTGAAGGTCAGAGTCACTCAGATGGGAGAAGAAAACCAGTTTGCTCCATTTGGAGTCACGATGTTGAGTCACAAGGCAGGTGTCAAAACAAGGCTTTCCACGGTGGCACTTAAAATCATTGCAGAGAAAGATGGAGGAATCCCAAGAGTCCTGTTTTTCATCACTCCCACATGAGCTGTTACTCTGTTGACACTTTGGAAACAGCAGTGAGGGTTAGGGGTGTGGTGTGGAAGAGAGGCTCATCGGTCTCCCCTTGGCACCAGACAGAGCAGGTCTCTACCTCTCCCCTGAGTGAGAACTCTTCCATCATGCTAACACTGACTCTTCTGTTTGAATCAGAAATGGAGAAATGGCCCAGCATCTCCTGGACATTGGTTCTGAAACCTTGTGGTCATGGTCATTGCTTAATGTTATTATGGGGGACTACAAGGAAAAAAAGCCTGTGTGTGTTCACTACAGTTGCATTGTCCTGAAGAATGCCAGCCCACACTGGGCCATCTACTGATGAGGACTTACAGGCCCAGCTACCTTTCCCACCCTTCTGTTCCTGCCTGTCCATTGCTTTTATACTCTTTCTTATTTATTGAAGACTCTACTTCTCTGTTTCTGCTTTACTAGATTTAACCTTTATCATCCCCACCTTTGGCTTTCCACTTTTTAAAGAAGCTTTGACAAGGAAAGGAGGCATGACTCAAGGTGGACAGCTTGCCTAGCTCAGGTAAGGCCCAAAGCTTGCCTCCAGCTCTGTCTCCAGCATCTTCCCCTCCCCCCCCCCCACAAAAAGATAAATAAATCAATGTTGTGTAAAACAAAAGAAGCCTTGATAGCTGGTATTATAAAGTAAATCATTGATCTATATTACTTCCAATTATCTATCACTAACCCATTTTAAACCATTTTAAGCCATACCTCTAAGACCCGAGGTAACCTATTGTATTTCATTTTCCCAAACAATCAACTTCCTCAAGACCATCTGTTGTTTTGTCCATTCCTTGAATAATCTGAAAGGTATCCTTATCATTTGCTAAATATTTTATAATCCTGGGTATGGTCGATTATGTTACCACACCCTAGCCACGCATTGCAGAGCCCGGCCCTGTGGAAGCCCTCTGGCAAGGATCAAACATCCTGTTAGCCTGGGGTGTGGCCATTTGGCTGGTCATGGTCAGTGAAACTTCAGCAGCAATGATAAGCATCTCCTATAACCAGAAGCTCTGGGGGCTCATGTGGTTCGCGCCGCATTTCTGGGTGGAGGCAACTCCATCAGCCAGGGTTCCATGATGAAGGCAGACTGGGCGAGAAGTCAGCTAGCTACCCCACAAGGGGCAGCCAGTTTGAACAAAAACCCTCCTGATTTAAAATAAACCATTGGGCTTGAAAGGCTTTGTTCTCATAGGAAAAGCCATAAAAACCTAATCTATCTCGACTGTGTTTCTGTTCCTTCTTTAGTGGAAACATGGGGCTTGTTTCACTTTTATGTCTTGGGTCTTGGGGATTGAACCGAACAAACACTCTGCCATTGAGTAGATCGCTTGTCCTTTTTCTATTCTGAGACAGGGCTTCACTAAGTTAGCCAAGCTGTCCTTGACCTTAGCAGCCCAGGAAGGCCTTACATTTTTAATCCCCCTGCCTCAGTCTCATGAATTGCTGGAATTACAGACCTGTACCACCAGGCTAGCCTTCAGAATCTTATTCTTAATTACCCATATCCATCTAAAATCAAAAGGAGATGCAAGCCCTTATTTGTGAAAAGAAGCCAAGAGATGATCCAAAACATTGCCAGAAGGGGCTTCTTTCTTTACTATTTTCTTCCTACATCCAGCAGCCTGGAATATAGAGCGCAAGCCATGGGGACTGGAAGGGAAGGATAAACACTGGGGAGAGAGTTGGAATGCAGCACAAATATTGTGTAACAACACTCGGTTTGGCGATTTTAGTATTATTTTATTCCTCCACCAGGACAAGAGCCTTAACCACAGACTGAGGTCTCACGGAGCTGACTGTGTGGCCAGTCTCCCTGTGATGTTCTCACCTTGCCACCCCTCAGTGTGGGCCTCACAGTTTCGCATCACATTGATGTAAATAGCTCTGTCTCCATCTGGAAATGACGTATTTGTGCCCAAGAGGACAAAGCACAATTCCTTAATCCAGAATATCAGCTAGATTCCTTGGAGGTCCAGGAAAACACACAAGACTGTGTCTTGCCAACTTTGAAACTATCTCACATTTAGTCACGAATGTGAACTGATGACTTCCAGTTAAATCACATTTGTCCATGACAAGGTCTAAGTCTGCTCTTCTGCCCAGAGTTTGACAAGCCAAACTGTGGCTTGCTCTTGATTCCAAAGGCAGAGAAAAACATCATTTCCAACAGCATTTCTCCTCCACCCCCTCTCCCAGCCACCTCCACAGCTCATCAGAGATTCGCAGACATATAAATCAGAGTTGGCTCCATTTACAGAAGGATAGAGAACTGGACACCACCCAAATGGAGAAGTCATCCCCAGAACAATTAGTCACCAGCAGCACACATTCCATACTGTGACCAGAAGCAGGAGCCTCCTAACTTCAGCACAATCAAGAACCAAAGCCGCTAAAGAGACAGAAAACAGTGGTGAACATTCTAGCACAAGGCCACGTGGTAACAGTGTGGGAACTCTCCACACTGAGTATAGAAGGACTACTGGGAAAGCAGGGGGTTGCTTTCAAAGACTGGGATACAGAGAGAGACAATAGAAAAGCAGATAAAGAACCAGTCTGTACCAAATCTAATGTTCTCTTCATCATTTTCTTGAGAGTTCTTAAGGACATATGCTATATATACATGGTGGTCATCCATTATAGTTACATGATGGCTCTCATGTCTGCTGCTTAGTTTCCATGATCCCAAATTAAATGACTTCTCTTCATAAATCCCAAGTCCAAGAATCCTTCTAGCCTTTTTCCTATAGAAGTGTCTGAATAGATATCCCACTTCCCCCCCCCCCCAAAGTGTGGGTTTAGTACCTGGGCAAGCTATGAATAAGATTTCGCATCCACGATGGTATTTCATCCTCCTTGTGCCTATGAGAGGCAAGTAGTCTACAGATTTTACTGACAAAGAAACTGAGGCACAGCTGGGTAAGGAAGTTGAGAAGTGACAGCTATTTTACCTGTTAAAATTATTCTTGGGCCCTTTTCTCTAGGCTGATACTCAGACTAACCAAGAAAGATCTGCCTTAATCAGTGGTGAGGAAAACTTTCCAGGTTCTTTGGAATCTGCTCCAGTCCAAAGATGGACTGAGATATCACTACACACTCTACCAAAAGGAGCCAGGCTTGGCACCTTAACCAGTGTAGGCCACTCAGAATATATAAGCAATTAAGGACCAAAATGGAGACTGAAGAAGGTCACTGGGCTCAGATTCTGAATCGACAACATTCTCAAGCAGTCCTTTGATGCTGGTAAGATTCTTCACCATGCATGTTGTCTTAGTCAGGGTTTCTAGTGCTTTGAAGACACCATGACCAAGGCAACTCTTATAAAGGAAAACATTTAACTGAGGTGGCAGCTTTCAGTTCAGAGGTTAAGTCCATTATCATCATGGTGGAACATGGCAGCATGCAGGCAGACATGGCGCTGCATAAGTAGCTGAGAGTCCTACATCTTTCAGGCAACAGGAAATCAACTGGGACACTAGGTGGTATCCTGAGCATAGGAAACCTCAAAGCCCGCCTCCATACAGTGACACACTTCCTCTGACAAGGCAACATTTTCTCCTAACAGTGCCTGTCACTTACTATGAGATTTGGGGAGCCAATTACATTCAAACTACCACATATGGACTATTTTAAAATTCAATTGTTTTAAGTTGGGCCCCAAATCATTAGTCTTCCTAGCATGACACTGGCTTTTTTAGCCACTGTGACAGAGTATCTAGTTAAAAGCCGCTTCCTCTTGGCTCACTACTTAGGGGATACAATTCCCCATGGCAAAGCAGGCATGGCAGCAGCAGAGTCTGAAGCTTAGAGTCATCATGGCTTGGGCTTGGCCCAATGCGAAATAGAGAATAGACAAGAAGAGGGGCCAGGCTATAAAACCCCACAGCTTACCTCTAGCAACCCATTTCTTCTTGCAAGCCTGCACTCCTAACAGTGCTACAATCTCTTAAAACAGTATAGCTAAGAGTTCAATCACATGAGCCCGTGGAGGGCATGTCCTGGCCAACCTGAACCGAAATGCATCCCTACCTAACACCGCACACAAAAATGAAACTTTATAAACTGTTTTGTTTCACTCCGTAAGCTGTGTTAGTACCAGTGGTCATAAAAGCATACGTAGGAGATAACACAGCTGTCCCAGCCAGACTCCGGGTCTTGAACACACCTTTGTGTCACAGGTCCCATCTTGCTTTACCGAAAGCATTCAGTTCTCTGTTGATTGTTTCCTGTGTTGCTTTCTTCCTCCAATCAACAATGGAAACACTGGAGTCTCTGGGGGAGTGCATGATCCTTAGATTCACCTTGGGATGGCCTTAGATGATGATGGATGCAAAACTTAGATGGCTAAGAGAGAGAAGACACACTTGGGTGCTTAAGGGGGATGAATGGACTGGCGTGGGGCCAGGGAGACTGTGAAACCTCTGTTAAATCAATAAACCCCTCAAATTGCCCCAGCTCTGCTGAACACTGAGACATTGCTAACTGCATCTCGGGCTCACCAGCGCCTGCTAATTGACTCCCACTGTAGTCCTCACATCACCTTTCTTTAGACTTCATTTGGCAATAGCCATGATACCAGATAGGCAGGTTAGTGGGCAAGGAACACTCAGGAAGAGCGAGCTGATGAGATCTAAGCTGGCTAGTGGAGCTATCAAAGAAAAACCATCACTTTAAACCTTTAATCCTGTCCTGGCTTAAAAGAAAAGGAGGGAAAGAGGACTCCCTGGTGTGCCTTCCACTAGGCTGAGAGCTGGTGGGTAAATGCCTGTGGAACAAAGAGCTTCCCGGGAGCATTGGTCCTGGAGTCTCCCAGCAGCTTTACTAACTGCTCAGAGGGGTTGTGGGAAAGGAGATCCATCCATCATAGGTCCCCGGGAAGGCAAATGATTTGCACAAGTGCCTGGAAGATGTCATTCAGAGGCCCTCTTAACTCCAGGTGGGACCAAGCATGGGTAGCCAAAAGTGTGTGTTATGAGTCTCTTGTGTTTGCTTCAGCATGGCTACAGGTGTTCTGAGTGGGATTTCTTCTCAGATGCACTAGATTAACTATACCAAAAAAATATTGCTGCCTTAGTTCAATGTGGGGACAATCTGATTCAGATTCTGAGCTGATCTACAGGCACAAAAGCATCCTGCAGATGACATTCTTGCCATTGCATATAGGCAAAACAAAATGCCAATGGCTTTGTTATTCCTAATTTAAATAAAAGTAGCATTGTGTCTGATACTGACACATTCTATTTTCACTTTTTCTATATGATATTGGGGTGGGGGATGATGAAACAAAGGCCATGGAGTGAGATTTCAAATGTGAATCCATCTCAGGTAGATAGATCAGCTCACTCCGGGCCAGCCAATCTCAAGAATCAAGCAGATACCAGAGGAAAAGCCTTTTTTCTTCAGATATATTTAGACTCCAAGAAAGAGCCCTGAGCTGGGATTCCAGAGACTCAGGTGTGAAGCCAAACAGCACCCTGTCTTAGACAAGTCAACTTAGGAAATAGGCAATTCTGAAACTCCGTGACGTCTAGCTTTCAAGCCAAAACTCATGCATATAGAGCTATTTTCTTTATTATTTATTACCACCCTAAAATTTGGAGTCAAGTTTATCTCTTGAAGTCCCGTTCAAAGGGCAAGAACTGATTTAACCAGACGCTGAATGTGTCAAAGGTTCAAATACTCGGTTTCCATGGAGCTCTCTGAAGTTTATAATAATCAGTGCCATGTGGTACAATATCTAATTTACCTTCCAAATCACAAAGAGGAAACTAGCTCCTGCTCAGAGAGCTTTTATAAGTGTGTTTCTTCTTTAGTTCTATTCCAGAGACCTGCCAGGGAAAGCCAAAACAGTTGGAGTTCAGAAAAGACCCAGGACAGAACATGTAGAGATGAGTCAGTTTTATTTCACTGCATTTTGAAACAACTGACCCAACTTATGTGGAAAGTTTCCTTAAGTCCAAAGATATATTCCTCTGGTTTAATTTAGGGAACCGTGTGCAGCCATTTGATATATATCACTTCCTAGAGAGAATGCAGACATTCCCTAAGGACACTCAGAGTGTATGAGCCTGGTAGAGGGTGAGATTGGTCCACAATGCTGTCTAGGTATTTATTCAGAACTGATAGTCTCGGAGACAGGAATCCCTAAGCTTTGAAAATAAGCAAACATGTAAGATCCAGGAACCCCCTCCCCAAGGCTGTACGAGCAGTAACAATTGCTTGGCCAATGACATATTGAGCCCTGGAGTTGCTTGCCAGTCATGAAGAGAGCTTCAGGGATACAGCTGTCATTAGTTGTCACCAATATCAGAGTGGGTTTTTTGTTGCTGCACCTGCCTTTTGGTCATCTATGTTCCCATAGTTACCTCCTCACTCATGCTCCTGTTAGCAAGCCCAATAAACCCACTGGTTCTCCAAGACTGTCATTCGTGCCCTATCCTGGGTGGGTAGATGTTTGTTCACGGCTACTCAGGGAAAGTCAAACAAGATGCTTTCAAGACTATGATGCCTCTCTAGGGAGGTAAGAACGTTCACAACTGACAAGTGTCTGCCTCAATTTACCAGAGAGAAGAGGATGTAAAGACAGACTGAAAGAAGTGTGGTAAGTGCCCACAGGATACAGCGTCAGAGCGTTTGCAAACAGGAAAGTTTTAAATGGGTTTACTCTTCTGTGTTTATTTGTTTGTTTTCTGGAGCTGGACAGCATGGGTTCAAGCCCTGAATTAGCTACTAATGAGAGGAATGATTTGGGATAAGTTATTTAATCCCTTTGTGCCAGGCTTTCCCCATTGTCAAATGGACATAGACATGTTTCTCATTTTGCAAAGGTGAAAGCTCTTAGAGACGTCTCTGGCACATCACAAGAGTAGTTTCAGATTTTAATATCCTTTCCATTTAAAGGCAGAACTCATGCAACCTCAGTGTGATTGCAGATATTACAGAAGTGAGACTGGGCCTCTCAAGACTCAGGCTGGTTTCCTTGTAACACTATACCAACCGACATTAGCCATCTCCACCCCTAGATCTAAGCATGCCCTCTCCCTTCCCATCCCTCTGCTCTTCTCCTCTCACTGGGATCCACTCTGCCAGTTGGTTCCTTACCTTCAGCCTGCCTCTCCACTATAGCCTCCCGCTCTGGAGAGTTCCCAAGACATTTCACCACTTAGGATGTTTTCATACCCTACTTACTAGGACACTTAGTACTTTAACGTCTCCTTGGATCTCCCAACCTTACCAGATTGCAAATTCCTTGCAGTCCGGGCCATGTTTCCGTTCTTTTGTGATTCTTGCCATTCTGAGCAAGCTGACAGTTTTCATGCTGTCAGCCCCAAACTTAGTTTGTAAATCAACATATAAATCTAGAGCACACAAAGATCACAATAAAGCAGAGTGAATTAGAGAGTGGGTTTTTGTGTCAGGCGAACTTCAATTCTGGCTCTGCCAATATTTGCTGAGGAGCTTTGGGTAGTAATGCTGGCCCTTCCGTCTGCTCATCAGGGTGGTGGAAATTACCTATAATGCCTGCCTTCTAACGCCATGAAGTAGTGAATGAGAATGTGTGTAAAAGTCCTGAAAAGGGCCTAGTGATTTGTAAGCCTCCACAACTGCCAGCCTTGGTTGAGGCTGTTGTCTCCTTGTTTTCTGTATTACTTTAATTCACCTGGGGCTCCTCTGTTACAGGGAAGCAGCTTGCCACCTGCCAGTGGTACCTAAGGAGACACGTGGATTCTAATGTGATACAACCTTTAAATGTAAAAACATGATCCTGGATTATTTTTAAAATTCCAAAGATACTTAGTGCATTCTGCTTCAAAATTTAAGGGGAAGTAAATCTGGCATTTTCGAACATGCCCATCAGACATTTGAACATCACACTCCAGAAAAAGTTACCATATGTAAAGGATTTTGCCCCCAGCCGGTGTGATGATGACCCACAGTTGACCTGTGTGAGGGTTTTGAAAAGGTCAACCAAAGGCAAGCACCATCTCCCCTCCGTACAGCAACAACGGGGAACACGGTACAGCAACGAGGAAGGCCCTGAGACCTGTCAACAAGACCCAAGCAGGAAACACAGAGAAGGGCGTCCTTCCCCCTCTCTTCCTCCTCCCATCCTCTAGTCTGCAGTGCATCCAGTTTTCCAAGGTAAACTGAGGAAGCAGACTGTGACGCAAAGCTTGCCTTGCAGAGCCAAGTCATCCAGGGTGACATCACAGTGCAGCTAAGGAGGAGGTGGGTTGGAGGCCAAGACACAATGGCTAATTGGCACAAGGGTCTAGAGATGGATGTTTAGTAACTTGCTTTGGTGTCATGGACACTGACTCTAATGATATGTCTTCACTGATTTGTTCTTTATTTGCAATTTCCATCTTTGGCAGTTTGAATAAGAAAGGCCCCTGTAGCCTGTATGTTTGAATGTTTGGTCCCCGTCCCCAGTTAGTAAAACTGTTTGGGAAGAGTTAAGAATGTGGATTTATGGAAGAGGTGTGTCATTGTGGCTGGGTTTGGGGTTTCAAAAGCCCACTCTAAGCCCAGTCTCTCTCTCTCTCTCTCTCTCTCTCTCTCTCTCTCTCTCTCTCTCTCTCTCTCTCTCTCTCTCTCTCTCTCTCTCTTCTCTCTGTCTCTCTTTCTCTCTGTCTCTCTCTCTCTGCTACCCATGGATCAGGATATAAAATTTCTCAGCTACTTCTCCCGCACCATGTCAACCTGTTGCTATGCTCCCCACCATGGTGGTCATGGGCTCACCCTCTGAAACTGTAAACCCCAAACTAAATTTGTTTTTTTTTTTGGTTGTTGTTAAATAGAGTTGCCTCATGGTACCTCTTGACAACAATAGAACACCAATTGAGACACCGTCACAACTGTAGTAAATGTTTTATATTATTTCAAACCTTTTAAAAAGTTAGACTTTGGGGTGACAAGCATGGGGTTTTGTGTGGCATGGCATTGTGGCTCACAGGGCTCATACTCAGGTCAGACCATGGATGACTCTCTGCCTCAGGAGCCTGCATAACACTCTCTGATACAGCAAGCTCCCTGCTGAATTCTAGCCTGGTTTCTCTATGTCTTACAACTAAAGTGTGTGTATCTTCAGCAATAGGGCCTAATCGTTTAGTTTTGGTGGGCAACCAAAAGCAATAGAAATAGTCTGTATTGTTTGAGGGTTGGGCTCCAGGTTAACTCTAACCAACAACTCATACAGAGGTATCCCACACTTGGCAGTGGGGTTTTTATTTAATAACCTTTGGTTTCTGAGAGGATCATTATCCACGGTGGTGCAATAATGGCATGGCAATTATGGAGGTAACCACTCACTTCCTGATTGGATTTGAGTCCTGCTCCACAAGAGAGAATTCATGCCTGGACAAAGGCCCAAGACTGGGGAGGTAACATGCCCTAGGAGGGGTTCTACTACAACCTTCTCAAATGGCTTCTGTTGTATCCAGGAGATTTGGAAGAAGATATTGAGTACACAGAAGTTATATGAATTACCCATGATTCATAGTTAAGGTAAGGGTAAGCTCAATCAAGAAGACTGTCTCTAGGGTCTGAAATTTGACTACTAGGCTATGCTGCCTCTTGACTGGTGTCATGAATTTCAGTATGATCACTGTGACAGGCTTTAATACAATTTCTCCCCATCAAAAAACACACACACTGAAAATTGCAGTAAAAACATAGTATCATATCAAAGTCACCATATGCTACCATTGAGTTTAACTCTTGTCTGCAATTAATTGCAACTATTTTATAAAAAGGGAGGGAAAGGATGGCATTTCAAATAATGGCACCCGATGTCATCACTTGAGTAGATAAATTCCATGACAATCTTTAAAAAGAAACAGGATGTACATGAAATGGATAATGCTTAAGCACATAAGCTACATTTTCTGGAATAGATAGCCATGTACTCATGAATCTAGTCATACTAAGTTAGAGTCATACCTTTAAAAACTGAAGCCAGCAGGAACTGGAAACATTATCTATTTGGTGTGTTTCATTTTAGATGAAACAGATTTTACTCCCTGTTCCCTAGTAATTATATATAATTAAAAAGCACAGTGGAACATGTGTAAGGACACGGGGAAGTAATAGCCACGTGGACAGCGTCTCATTTTAACTCACCGCTGAGGGGAAGTTGTTTTTATTCAGATTAATTTGTGAAAGGGCTGATGAGAACATGACAGAGAGAGACAGAAGGGAGCATGTTCTCTCAAATTGCTCTGCTCAGGAAACATGATAAATGAAATACATCGAATTGCATCAACGCTTCAGAAGGCATTGTTACTTAGCATGCTTTAAAGGGTTCGCTTCTCTGGAACAGCTTTTTCCTCAGGAAAAAAAATTCTCCAGAACTGTTAGTGAAGTCAGATGAACTGAGTCTTTGTTCTAAATCAAGAGAGGCCTCCCTGGGGGCCGGTGAGGGCCCAGAGATGAGTTACAGATGCTTGTGTGAAGCTAGGCTCTGATGGAACACTCCTATAATCAATACTTAGGAGCAGAGAGTCAGGAAGGTCATGAGTTCAAGACCAGCTTTTGCTATAAGATATCAAAACTGCAAAATTAAATTAAAAACTACATAAACCCATGTGTGGACCACATCTTTAGATACACCCATGTGGACTCTCTGAATGAAGAAGACACGTTGTCACTGCCATCTGTTTGTTTAAACGCAGTCTTGGGTGGTGCCTTAGGGTGTCTGTTGCTGTGCTAAAACACCAAAAGCAACTTGGAAAGAAAAGTATTTCTTTGGTTTACATACACCAGATCATAGTCCACTGAGGGAAGCCAAGGCAGGAACTGAAATGGAAGCCAGGGAGGGGTGGAGCTTACTGGCTTATTCCTTGTGGCTTTCTCAGCCCGATTTCTTATACAATTCAAGACCACCCAAAGGGGTGGGCTCACCCACATCAATCATTAACCAAGAAAATGTACTACAGATATGCCGACAGGCAATCTGATGGAGGCATGCTCTTAATTGAAGTTCCTCTTCCTAGATGACTCTAGATGTGTCAGGTTAACAAAAAGCCCACCAGGACAGGTGTCTCCTGCACAAAGACAAAAGCACGGTGATGTTCAGACTTCCTTGGGAGGCAGGGAAGTCTACCTATGTAAGCACATGTACAGCTGGCATCCTTCAATTTTTATAACAACTCGATGAGATTAATTCATTGTTACATCAGTGTTTTTAGATCAAGGGGAACATAAGGCTTATATATGCACTTGGGTGTTTAGGAAGAAAACGATGTCCTAAAAAGGGCTAGAACTGTGCTGTGATTGTAAATAGGGTGTCTAAGGAATGTATCACTTTCTAGTGACACTTAAGGCCAGCCTGAGCTACATAGTGAGTTCTGGGCCATCCAGGACAACAGAATGAGACCCTTCCAGAAAATCCCCAAATCTGGGTATGGTTGGGCATGTCTGTCATCCCAGCATTCCAGAGGCTGAGACAGGAGGATCACCATCAACCTGTGGTGAAGCAGACTAAAATGGTGACAAGGACATGAAGTAGAGCAGGGCGTTCATCTCACAGCAGCAAAGAAACAGGAAGTGAAGAGGAAGGAGCCAGGGATGAGATATACTTTCAAAGGCATACCTGGAGAAATCTATTTCATCCAGTCAGACCCCATCTCTCTCTATCCCACCCAATACGAACTCATTGAAGAACAGGCCATTTAAGAAACTAGCACATTCATGGCCTAGACACCTCCTAACAGAGCCACCAGTTAAGGACCTTCATTGCATGAATATTTGGAGTTACACTTCACATCTAAACCACTGTACCCATCTACAAAATAGAGGTCAGCCTTACGCCAACTCCCTACGCTTTTTGTGATCACATAATGAGTTAATACTTTGTGAAGCTCTTACAGCGGTACCTTGGATGTGGTTTGTGTTCTGGGAAGATTCCGTACATAAGGGGGAATATTTAGTACCTGCCGCACATCTGTTCAACATGTCTGTCTAAGCACTGGGGCCCAGAATGGGCGGGGGTGGGGATGCGCCTCACAAAACAAACAACAAACGCATAAGTGGAACCAGTCTCAAAGGTGCCCAGGACTGAACAGACATGTGCAAGGCAGGCAGGCATGGAGGGATTAGCAAGACCTTCCTCTGGGAAGAGTGCTTGAACGGGGTTCCGGAACCACGAGCAACTGGAGCTGAGAGGATTCCTTCAGCCAGAATCACACAAGCAAAGAGAGGAAGCCGCGAAGGCAGAGCCACCATCTTGATCTCGGGAAAGAACCCATCCCATTCAAAGTGGGGAAGGCAGATGAGGCAGACACAGAGTCAAAGCATCTATTGGCGAATCAGAAGAGATGGAGTCCTGGGAAGCGCTTCTAGAAAGGGTATGGGGGAGTGTTCTGCAGACCCGATGACACAGGGTGAGGGTACAGTAACCCAGCATGTGGCCAACAGGAGCAGCAGGATTAGAAAGTAGTCCCGCCCCTTTCACCCCACCCCTCAATAATGCTTAATAAAAATCTCTAAGTGGTTTGAACCAAAGCAGGACACAGTAGCTTTTCCCTTATAGTAAATGCCCTCCTTCCAATCACCAGAGAGACAGCAGGAAGTCAGGCAAAGGAATGCCTACACCCCACCTTTGTCTGCAAGCCTCAAAGGCCACGTTGTCAGGCATTTAAGAGCACGAGGTTCAGTAGGGTTCTTTGCTGCCTCCCCCACCCCCCCACCCCCTCTTGCCATTCACTTACCCAACACCCCCCAATTACCTCCCCTCCCATGCTCCCAACCACCCTGAATGCCAGATAAGCCTGAGCCCTTTGACCACCCCAGCCCCGTGCTTTTTTTCCCTTTGGACAGCTAAAGACCTCTCTAGAGGAGCCAAACAGGTTTGGAAACCAGTTTGGGTCCAGCAACCCTGCACAGTGGGACAGAAGGGTCTGGGGTGGAGCCGGTCTGAGCACTAGGAAGTGAGCCCAGGTTCCTGGAGAGCCTAAGGGCACGCAGTCTAAACAGATCCATCAATCTGCTCACTAAGGGAATAAAAAGCTGGCTCTCCCGATGTAATTACAGGCTGGCTGATCTGGAATTCTGAACTTTGGTACATGGCAGGGGTAACGTGAGCAGTGCCAGGTTGCTTACCGGGCCAAAAGACAAAATACCAAACTAAACTGACTGGTTTCCAGAATCAGTCTGGGGAAAACAAAGCACTCGGGTGCGCCAATGCATGAGCAGGCATCGAGTCATGTGACTTCGTCTTTCTGGCTGAGCCCTTCCAAGAAGGAAATTACAATTCTTCATATATTCAGAACCATTTAATAGCTGGCAAGCGACAGCCAGCCACCAAAGCTACTGCCAGATCGACTGAAATCTCTTAAAGGGCCCTTTCCTCTTTGCTCGTCAGGCTGTTTTCACAAGCAGTTTATCCCATCACCAACACAGATGCCAACTCTTCCCGGAGGAAGAGAAAGCCAGCCGTCCCTCCATGTTCAGTCCAGCTAGGCACAAACAGACTAAATCCCAGAGAAGGAGAAAACCTTTTCGAAAGAAATTGTAGCAGTCAGTGAGATCACTCCCCAAGAATACTGACTGGGGAATGGCAGAGGCCAGATAAGGACTGTAGGTGGCTTCACCTGCCAGTTCTCTAAGCTCTAGCAGGCTCCGTGACATCCACAAACCCTCTGCCATCCTGGCTGTGAAGTGGGATCATGTGACTGAGTGGTTCTGGATTAGCAACTAGATTCAAGCCAGTCTTCTGACCAGACAAAATAGATTGTGCAGTTGTATTTATTTTTCTGTGTGTCTGTGAGCGTGAGCCTATGGATGTGGTACTCACATGTGTATGTGTGCAGATGCATGTGGAAGTATGATTGTGGAAGCCGGAAGGTAACATGGCGTGTCCTATTCTAACACCTCTCTCGGCCGTATTCCTTTGAGATGGGGTCTCTCACTGAACCTGCAGCTAGGCTTGTGGCCGGCAAGTCCCAGCAGTCCTCCAGTCTCTGCTCCTGCTTTAAATCTGAGTGCTGGGATCCAAACTCCCCATGGTGGTACAAGTGATCTTATGCACCGATCCATGTCTCCAGTCCAGTCACCTGTCATTTTTAACAGATAAAAATAAGCCAGCGTTTTTTCAAAACAATGGAGGTCTGATGGTGATCCGCCTGCTTTTGGAAGTTTTTAATGAAACGCTTTCATGCTGTTGTTTACCTCTCCATCATAATGGAAGAATTAACACGGTCATGTTCTAATTTAGCTGACGGGCCCCTTTGGATTTGAGTTTAGGGCTTAGTTTGGAATCTGTGCTCATGATTACATGGGTACCAGGTGGTATTATTTGAATTGCTGTTGAGCTAGAGGGAGTAGAAGAAAAACAGTGTTGATACAGAACAGGGCTTGGTGCCAAGTCAGGGCAAGGGATACCTGCAGGCTGTGCTTCCAGAAGCTTCTGAGAGTACGGGATAGGATAGAGGAACAGGGAAAACTGAGTGACCCCGTAGCATGGACCTCTTCCACCAGGAAGGCAATGTGCCTTGCTCAGCCCTGAGACCAACAATTAAATGCGTAAAACACTGCATGTCACATTTAATTAATGTTAGTTTGAATTTTATTGATCTTGTAGTTTTAATGTAACAGGTAAAATTGTTTTGATTTCATGGCTGCTTGCAAATAACAACAACAACAACAAAAAAACCACCTGATTTTATGCCATACATACAAGGAAGGGTATTATGTATGCATGTTAGATATATGAATATAATTACACACACACAAATACACATTTTGGAAGTAACTGATTTAACTGTAACAATCATAAGCTCTTATCAATAGCAGATGTTTACAATAATTTTCCCTGTAGAATGAGTGCACGAATCCAGCAACAACTCATCTCTGTTAACATAATCATTATAAGGAAGCGAAGCCACACAAAGAATAAACAACCTTGTCATAAGTAGAAAAGGAAGGCTGATATGATATTTGCATAGACTTTGTGGTAACATTATGCCCAAAAATTATCTCCAGAAAAAACATCATAAAGAAATATATGAAATAGCTGATACATGTGGGTGATAAAATTATGTAGGGTTTTTTCCTAGTTTAAAGTAGTTTATCTTTAACAGACATGCATTTTATGGTCTTCAAATGTGTGTCTTGTGACTCGTGATGGATACGGCTGGTTCCAGATGGGCACCTGAGGGGCTGACAAGACTTGTTCTTCCCAGCTCCTACACCCACACGGCGCAAGTCCGGCTTACAGGGGCTTACAGTGCTACGCTTCCCAGGTCTCTGCCCCGCGCTCTGCCTCCAGCAGATGTGGTTTACAGGGCAAGGTTCTCTCATAAAACAGCTCTCTGCAAATGGTAATTCTTTTCGGTGCTGCAGAGTTCCAGGAACCCTCTGTGATGGGAATGGTGGCCACCCTCTGTGGTCTTCATCCTTGGCACATCTCCATGGCCACCCCAGCAAACGTGAAGCAGGCATTTCTGTTCTACATCTCTTCTACTCTCCTGGCGGCCTCTGCCTTTCTCCTGGCTTTTTCTTCTCCAAGCCTTGGCCATGGGCATGGTGCCATGCCAGACTTTCCTTGACTGGGTTGCCAGGGTTGGGGCCCTTCCTCCTCAAAGCTCACCTTGGATGACATAATAGAGAATACCTACTAGTTCCAAAAGCACTCCATAAGTGATTAAAGTTATCTGATACACAATCATTTCACATGCATATACACTCACATACAATGCACATACACTCACACACAACACAGTCACACACACATGCATACATAGCACACATAACACACATGCTCACATACAGCACACAGTTGCATACAATGTACACATAACACACATATTCACCCCCACACACACACATATACCCTCAAACACATAAACACACGCGCTCTACAACATACAACATAAATATAATTTAGTACCCAGGCCACCCCACCCCAAACAACAAAATTCAATATCATTGGGGGCAAAGCCTGGCATTGGCCATGCTAAATGCCACACACAGCCCCAGGTGCACAGTTGAGCATCTTCCAGGTCTAGGCTTGATGATCCATCCTCTGAGACCAACTACCTGGCAGTAAACGCTGGATCCATCACAAACGTGCTAATTGTATCACTTGTATGATTTAACCTGTCCCTTTGTCTCTCAGTTCCAAATTTGCAAAGCAGGGAGGATGAATTAATGGCAGCCACTCGCCAGATCATGGTGGCGCATGAAGACACTAATGCTTGTGAAACATTTAGGGCAGCCTGGCATGCAGTAGATGTCCCACGCAATCTGGTTCCTGTTATCAATCATTGTTATTGGAATGGCAGTAGAGCTTGGTGGCCAAGCATTTGCCTAGTAAGTGAGAATCCAGGGCTCCATCACCAGTACCAAAAAACAAAGGACAAAAACAAGACCCAGCAGTGTTAGTATGACCACGATCAAGCCTATGGTTCATGACCAGTCCTCTGGTTCAGGCAACTTCCAGAACACTGCTTCACCGTAAATGTACAAGAAGTCTTTTAGAGCAGCTGGGCCCACTGTGTAGGACCTGGGACTGTGAGCAGGGTTTGAAAAAATAAATTTACCTTTTCCAATGAAAGACCAAACCTTGGCAGGGTCTCCAGTCCCTACCAGGGGTTGAAGTTGAGGTCACCTGGAGTCCTGGCATCTCAGAAACACCTGCTGGGACCTCCACTAGGAAGTCTTGGGATCTGTAATAAAGGACTCAGACATAAACTCTGAGTATTTCTCCAACCCTCTTCCAGGTGGGCCTGGGGTGGGAGGGACCCTGGCTTTGGCAGTTTCCCCTCTCCCCCCAAAGGGCTGGCCATAATGGGAGAGGTTCTCCCCTCCACCCTGCAGTTTGATAAATCCTGCTTTAGGAGAAGCTCCCTCCCTAGCTCAATGTGCTGCACACCTGTCAGTGTTTGTTTTTAACTGACTGTTGATTTAGCATTAGGCCCAGCAGGGGGTGTGGTTTACAGGCTATGATAAGGATTCCGAGGAGCCCTGTGCACAAGAGGCCAAGCTGGGTAATGAAAACTGAACTGCCCATATTCCAGCTTATAAATTTCTATTAAAATCATCAGAGTACCGCAAAACCAAAACAAAGCATGTCTCTTTCCAGAATGGGAATTTCTTGTCCCCTACCCTCATCCATCCAGCACAGCAGCTTGACATGCTGGAATCTCTATGAAGCTCAGGTACAGGGATCTCTGTTCTATTAATATTTCCAACTCCTCCACGCCTCTGTTTCCTCTTGTGTTCCAATAATAGTTCCATTTCTCTTTACATCCCAGCAGGAAGGGTTGGAATGCACTGATGGCTATGGTCTTGTCTGGTACTCCCCAGTCCCTCAGCTACCACACTGGCGAATGCTCAGATTTCCTCAGGGACAGTCCCTTTGGTTGCTGAGTGCAAACTATGCACCCCAGTGGGGCACTGTCCCAGGAAACATATGTGTAGACAAGCACAAGCAAGAGTTTTGTAAACACAAGTCGGGATCCGGGGTCTTCATAAAGATGGCGACTCCTAAATTAAGTGTTGAGTAATGAACTAAAGTTTGCCAAGGGGAGGCAGGCAGAAGGGGGGTGTTGCAGGCAGAGGAAGTGAGAGTCAACAAAGGCTGGTTTGCAAGGCAATAGAGGGTTAAAGGATTGAGAGCTTTCAAGGAGTTAGGAATCTAGACTGTAAGGAAAGGCAGATACTCCTTTGTGTCTCGTCTCTGTCTCTCTGTGTCTCTGTCTCTGTTTTGTCTCTGTGTGTGTGTATGTGTGTTTGTGTGTGTAAGAGAGAGACTAATTGACAAGACTGTCAATACATACTAAAGATGTGATGTGTAGAACATGTGAAGGAGTTTAGAAACCATCCTACAAGCACACAGACAATGCCACTGGGTATTTGGTGATGCCTGGCACATGGTACTGTAGGATGCTATCTGATACTTGGCGCTACCAAAAGAATCTCGTGCAGTGTGGTGATACATGGGAATGATTAAGAGACAAGCATAGCGCTTATTTCATTTGTCTTCTACATTGCTAGAAAACAGATGTGCTAGCAGTGGTGGGATCCTTCTGGTTTGTTTCCTAGAGACAGGGTTTGGGGCTTCAGGCCCTGCATTTCCAGGCTTCTGGCTTTGACTTGCTAGCTTCTACTTAGGACTCCCACCATCTAGGCATCACAAACGGATGCGCCGTCCACCAAAAATCTCTCCAAGTTGCACGGTCCTCTTAGCTGCCTTTACTGTCCGTTCTCCAATTATGACTTTTTCCTTTACCTTTCCTTGCCTTTGATTATCATCTGGCAAGCAAAGATTATATCATGAATATTTTATAACTCCACAACTCCAGCATAGATGAGGCCATTAATAGCTCAATGACTTAAAAGAATGCCCCCCATACTTAGTCCATGGCTGGCATGGAGCAGGCAGGCAATTAGAGGAAAGCACTTTAGACATCAAAGGGGTTTGACTGTAGGTCACTTAGTCATTAATGGTCAGGAGCAAACGGATTCTTGTGTTTCCGGAACTTTCCCTGTTTTCCATGATGAGGAATTGAAGACAGAAAGGGAGTCCAGGACAGCAAGGGATAACTTCCACTCAGCTGTCTCTCCTCTTTCTCTTTGAAAGTCTTTCATTCTAGACTAGTATTTCACAGAGAATGGGAGGCTTCTAATAATTTCAAGATCCAGACAGACACAGAGACACACAGAAAGACAGACACAGACTGCATACACATACACACAACTATACATGTATACACATACAAACACCCAACAGGTGCAGACACACGTCCTGGTTGTCCACAGCCTGCGATTTTTCAGAGGCCTGGCTCTTTGCACACTTCTGGGAAATCTGTTGCGGGACCTGGGAGGATACTGGCTTCCAGCCAAACCCAACTTATCCCAACCTGACACTGCAACTGCCCATAACTTTGTGGGTGCAGAAAGGACACCTTGACTAGGAAGAATGACGCTGTGAGACCAGACTTGACTTAGCACCCCAAGGCAGACAGGACTAGATCTGGTACAAAAGCCAACCTCAGCTCTGGGAAGGCAAGGCCAGCCTTTCAATTTAGGGCTTATCTATAATTATTTTCCCGAGTTCCTGAAAAAACTCATTCCACCAAAATTACTTTGCTTTGCTAGAGAAAGCAAAAAAATATGCCATGATTTTTAGTTCAGAGTCCCCAAGCACCTGCTAACCTGCAAAGCAAGGATACTCAACCTTTCCTCAAAGGTAAAAAGGCCTGCCTAATCTAGTGACTCATTCAGCGTGCAGACTCTTGTGAGAACTGAAAACAGTCCACGCCTCAGGGAAATGTGCAGGCGAACAAACTGTGGACTAGACTGTTCTCCCACCACAGACAACAGAAGCCAGCTCTGGCGAATTTAAGCACAAGAGGGAATTAATGGAAGGAAATAAGCAGGACAAGAAGTGGAACTGTTTGGGATCTAGATGGAGGGGAACTAGTTCCTGGTGCACGTAATTGCTGTGTGCCAACAGTGGAATGTATCCACCAAACACTTCCCTCTGCTTTTAGTCCTTCTCCCAGCTCCTGCAGGGATTCAGAAAGGCCTGCCTTAGAATCCTGCAGCTCCTTCTTGGCTAGAGAAGAAAGTCTTGTTGACTGACATTCTGTCAAGAGGAAATAACGTGGAGACCGGGGCTTCAGGTCCTGACATTCTCAGGAGAGGAAGAAATGATAGGAGCAATCTACAAGAACACAAACCTAAAGAAGAATAGAAAATAAATTCAAAAATAACAGATACATGCACTCACTCAGGAGGCTGCCCATCTTGGTGGAGAGGAGTGAGGAAATCATGAGTCTTTATCATGGACCACGTTCAAAAGCTAGGCTACATCCTAGGGCCTTATACAATATGCCCTGTCCCCTGAGAGTCAGTAGGTTTGCTTGTGGTTAGGGAACCAGGAGGGAAAATCTTTTCCTGATAGAATAAAACATTAAGGATGGAGACACTGAGGACTGACAATGAAGAATCTAGATGGAGTGATAGGCTGGTCAGGACCTGACGCCAGGTTAATGCATTGCTGTGTCAGGATGGATGTACCTTTATGTAAGCCAGAGACTCTGATATAAGGTCACCTAAGCTGGCTGGGTCCAGCAGGCCTTCCAGAGACAGAAGTCCTGACAAGATGGCTTGGAGAAGCCTACTGTAAGAAGAAAAATCTGCGACCATTATCTCAAGTATGTGATATAGCACTAGCCCTGAAACTTGCTAGGGTACCAGCAGACTCACTCTGTCTCTCTCTGAAGCTACTGCTTGGAGCACATAGCTATGGCTGTTTCTAGGACGAATGTCCCTTCAGACCTTTGCAGCTCAGTTCCTGGGCAAGTAGAGCCTATGCAGGAACCACTGTGGCAGTCCCCTGCCTGCTCTTCTGGAAGTATCTCCAATTTCTCTCATTCTCATGTGTTCACTTCAGCCCACAGTGGTCTCCTCCCACCTCCTCACCCTCCCCAAGAGCTTGAGGCTGTCACCTGAATCATAATCATGATGGAGAGCCCTTACCTAGTACTGTGAAGACCAGCTTATTTTCAGCCCTGCCAGCTCTTACATTGTATTCTTTACAGAAATCTTCATGCAGGCAAATTATATCTGACATCCACTTGCTTGCCTGTGCTTCTTTTTCAGAGCCCTTATAATAGTAAAGAGTCGCTGAGCTCATGCACTATGCCCCACCTCTCCAACATGATAAACTCTGTAAGAGGGGGCCATGTCTTTTTCACACTGGTGGCAAGTACATATCAGGTGACTGTCAAATGTGTGTTGAATTCATATTGCTTTGCACTATCCTGAAGATGAGAAGTCAATAAATTTAGAGAACAATGTATTCACTGATAGCACAGTGATAGAAACAGATAGGAAACATCAGTTCCTGGCAGAATTGTAGAACATTCCTCATTCTTCTAACCTCAGGAGTGAAGACAGCCAAGAAAGTATGTGGAATGTGGCCAAAGACCGTTATGGTTTCAATTAAATCGAAGAGCTCATGCATCACTTTTGGTTGCTATAGCAACAGAACCCCATCTAATGATAATGGCAGTATAATATGATAAAGCCAATACAAATAAATTAATAACTCATAGGGATAAGGCAAGAAATGGTCTGGTTAGCTTTACTTTGGGGAATAAACTAAGGTGGAATCAGGGAAGGTTCTCTCTGCTGCAGAAGATGCTGCCCTGAAATTGAGTTATTTATAAGAAGGTCAAACCGGTCATGCTATCTTATGAACCAGTTCTCTAAATCTATATGGACGTACATAGATTGTGGTCAACTGAGATGATTTGAATAATAGAATATGGGATGAGACTTGTCCTATATTGTGGAACAAACAACTGTATAACCAAACAGTGTTTGTTCTGGCTTGTGAGTCTGTGAGTTGGCAATGCATTCCTTGTGCCCTGAATGCAGCATGACTATTTTGACACAGTTTGCTCACGTGGGCAGCTGGAAGGTTGCCTGAGCAATGGCTGCTCTAGGATGGCCTCAGCTTGGACTGGCTCCAACTAGCTTTGAGAGAGAGTTCCACAAAAAGGAGTGGAAACATGAAGGGTCTTGAATTGTATGTCTGGAATTGACACTGAGTCACTTCTGTCACGTTCTGACAGCCAAAGCAAAGAGCAAATCAAGTCCTGATTGCAAAGGTGAAGAAACAGACTCAAGTTTTCAACAATGTGAGCTTTACTGTCATATCATCCTAAGTGCAATGATACAAGGAAGCCATTCATTTGAATCACCAACCTAACATAGCAGAAGTCAACTAACTACAGGCCATAGTAGCTAGCTCAGTATAATATTGATTGTAAGAACTAGGGAGATTGCTCAGCTGTTGAAGGCTAGGCTCACAACCCAAATTATTTATTTTAAAATAAATTGTCAATTGGTGTTGTTTTGTTATTTAAGAGACCCATACTCATCAATACATGGCTGGCATTTTAGATTCTCAGTAGGGCATGGTATCCTATTCCACAAACGGTACTATCGCAGTAGGCTACACACAGGGATGGGGAGGGGAAGGAAAAGAGTCCTTACCTCATATCACATACAGAATTCAATTCAACATTTATGAAGGCAAAACAAAAAGAAAAAGGCAAAACAATATTTGGAAGAAAATAAGTGGTGAACCTACCTATAGCTTGGGTATTGAAAATGAGCTATTAAATAAAACATGAACAATATTAACCAAAATGAAGATGTAGATACAATTATATATTTATAAATTATATGTAATTTTATAAACTATATATTTATAAATTCTAAATTGTAAGCATTTAGAGATTATATATAATTTTCAACTTCTACATAAAGAAACCTCCAAAAACATGAAAAGAAAAGCCCAATGTTCAGGAAGATATTCATAAAAGAAATAATTGAGGAACATTAATATTGATAGCTAACCAAGAACTTCCAAAAATCAATGTGAAAAAAAGATAAATAAATCAATAGAAAACACAGGAAAAATGTGTGAAAGAGGAGAAAATCCCAGATGATGAAATATAAATGTCCAGCAGGCAGATAATAGAAAGTTCACTCTTACAAGATGTTGCTCAATTGCAAGTTAAATCACAATGAACTATCATTTCATATTCATTATGTTGGCAGGATTACATGAGCTGACAATGTCAACAGTTAATGTGGGGCAATGACACCCTCCACACCCTGGGCAGCTCTGAAACCAGCATAACTACAATGGAGAACAACTTGCTTGAGCAAAAATAGAGAATATGCTCTATTGCCCAGCAACCATATATGTCTCAGTTCATGCATAAGAATATACATTGTGGTATTATTTGTAATATGAAAGTAGGAAACAAGCTAAAAGTTTATAAATGTGTATAGCTGAGTATATACTGGTATATTTTTTACAAGAGCATGAATGGACTAAAGATAATATAGTAATCTGAAAAAAATTCACTTAGTAAAATATTGAAGGAAGGGAAGCTACAAAATGTAGTACACATTATGATAGCAGTTATGGAAAGTTCAGAAACATGTTAAATCATACCATACTGTCGTAGAACATATATATATGAGAAATGTGGACTTCAAAAGGCAGGTGGGGCTATGAAAAGATACCCAGGAGTCTTCAATTGCATCCATGTCATGTTTGTTAAGCTGTTACTGTTCAAATTTCAATGTCATGAGTTTCAAAGTCATATCACTAAGTACACTGATACAAAGAAGCAGTTCATTTGATTTACCAATGCCGTACCTAACATAGTAGAAGCCAACTTATTATATGACTGTAGTAGCTAATTCGAAACTTATAGTAACTATAGAAGAAGGTTTTGATGTTAATCTTCACATGACTGTATATATTCTTGTTAAAGTAAAAGTGGATTATTTAAGAAGAAAGGGAGAAGAACTGATGGGCTAGAGACAGGTTTGAGGACTAGAGTTTAGATCCCCCACATAAAAACCAAGCAGGTAAATTGGCCTCCTTTAATCCCAGCACTCAAGAAGCAGAGAGGGAGGACTGCAGTGTGAGATGCATAGCTGGAATTGGTGAGTCCTGTATGTGATGAGAGGTCCTGCCACAACAGATAAGTGCATTAGCTACTTTCCTATTGCTATGATAAAATGACATTACCAAGGCAAGCTAGAGAAGAAAGATTTGATTTGCTCATATGATTCCAGGGCAGCTCATAAGGGCAGGCAATGTATTGCAGCAGGTGAGTGGCGTAGGAAGCTGAGAGACCACATCTTCAACCACAAACACATAGTAATGAGAGCAAACTTGAAGTGGGAAGAGTCTATAAATGCTCCAAGGTCACTTCAATGTAAGTCTTCCTCCAGAGAATTCTATTACCTACCCCTCCCCCCAAACAGCACCTCCAACCAGAGACCAATTGTTCAATGACATGAACATAGGGGACATTTCTCATCCAGACCAAGTAGATACCCAAGGTCATCTTGATGTCTACACACCCACATGATGCCCACACAGGGGAGGGAGGAAGAAGAGAGAGAGCTCTTTCTTGCTACACTCGTTAGGTAAATACTCTGATGTTAAGCATGGGATGGAATGAGATGTCTTAAAGTCCCTATTGCTAGGATAAAACACCATGGCTAGGAGAAGAGAAGTTTATTTCATCCTACAGCTGATAGTCCATCATCCCGGAAAGTCAGATTAGGAACTCCAATAGGGCAGGAACTGGGAGGCAGGAACAGATGCAGAAGCCATGGAGGAGTGCTACTGTTGCTCAAGTTCTAATTGGTCTTAATAATGAAAACCCAGAGTCAGTTATAGGGGTAAATGATGAAATATCAGAGAGACAGAGGAGCAAGCCACAGCCACACCTTACCTCACCAACTTCCCAGCTGAAAAGAGAGTGAGCTCCTAAATCCTCCCTCTCCACCCAGCCATATCACTTCTGTCTGTCTCAACAGACCTCCAGGCCTCTATGGTTAACTAGTGGCTAGTTCCGCCCTCTGCTGTCCAGACAAGCTTTATTTGTTAGAGCACAAACAAGATATCACTAGTGTTGCTCAAGTGTTGCTCAGTCTGCTTTCTTATATACCCAAGACTACCTATCTAGGGTGGCACCCTCCACAATGGACTAGGCTTTCCTACATCAATCACTAAGAAAATGTCCTACAGGCTTGCCTACAGGCCAATCTTATAGAGTTGTTTTCTCAGTTGAGGTTCTCTCGCAAGTGACTCTAGCTTGTGTCCAGTTGACAAAACACCAGCCAGCACAGAGTAGTTGGAGAACCACAGTTTACTTGCACTGAGTGACTGGAAGCATTTTCTCATGCAGCATTTTTCCCGTGCGTGCCTGGGTTTTCCATGAAATTTATTTTGGAAGATGTTGTTCCAAAATATCAGAAAGATGGTTTCAGAACAAACAAGTGTCCCTAGTTTCTTCCCCTCGGGCCTCATTTTGCCCACAAATCCATTTCCTGATCAAAGAGCCACTTGTTTCCACTTTTGCAGTGTTCATGTAAGCCTTTGTCTCCCTTCCACAGGGCCACACAGCACCATGAAGAGGCAGCTCAACAATCTGAAATCAATGAGCAGTACTTGCCCTGGGGACTTCGTAGCTATAGGACCTTAGACAGGTTCTTTGACCTCTCCGTGTGTTAGTATATATTTTAAAAGGCAGGACAGAATCAATCACTAAGAAAGTCATTGATTGATTCATTCATACCTGATGATTTAGGAACTTACTAAGTGTTTACAATTATTCAACAGAGAGGGGAGAACAGAAGCTTTGTGCTTTAAGAGACAGCTTTGGGAGACTATATTAATGTTCTACATCTGCAACCAAGAGACTGAAAGGGCAAAAAAGCATGTTTTCCTAATTCTGGAGACTAGATTGTGAGAGGAAGGATGAGCTGAGTTGGCTCCTGAAGGGGCCTGTGGGGAACCTGTTCTACACACACCCTCAGCTCTGGGCATTTATGACAGTCTTTCTTTGGCTTTTGATACATCACATGGTCTCTGCCCTCATTTTCACATGGTAGCATTCTCCATGAGTGTGTGTGTGTCTGTCTGTCTCTGGACAACCCCAGAGGGTTTATGAGGACACAGGACACATTGAATTGGGAGCCTACCCAGCTTCAAAATGATTCATCTTAACTTATTGTACCTACAATGATGGTTTCCAACTGAGGTTATGTACTGTGGTATTGGACTCTGACATGAGAATTTTTCAATAACAATTCAGCTTGTAACAGAGTCCAGTGGAAAAACAATCTATAGAAATTAGTTTTAGATTTTCATGAAGACTTATACAATATAATGCAACTTTCTGTTATTCTTACAGACTGCCTTCTCTTGAAGCAATTTAGTATCAGATCTTATTGAAGCACACAGTCAGAATTTGACCTGTGGGGGGCATGATTGAACAGCTTGTCATGGACTTTTAAAGTAGGTGTCCCCGGGGCTGGAAAGATGACTCTGCTGTTAAGTGCACATTCTGCTCTTGCAAAGGACCTGAATTTGGTTCCCAGCACCATGTCAGGTGGCTCAAAATCACCCATAAATATAGAACTAAGATACCCAAAGCTCTTTTCTGGCCTCCTTGGGCACTGCATTCATGCATGTAAATGCACAGGCACACACACACACACACACACACAATTAAAAAATACAAATAAGATCTTTAAAGTTAAGTGCTGCCTATTCCAGTCTAAATGTATTCCCGGTAACTGATGGTCTTGTGTTGGCTGGCAGAGAAAAGCCCATCTGTTCACAGTTACTAGGCAGCCGGGCTGTACACATCGAGAGAGCTGGAGCACTATGCAGAGAGTTTAAGTAACCAGGACTCAATGAAACTTTCCAAATCAGCTGTGCCATTCTATAGCAAAACTTAGGGAATTCAGCTTCTCCTCACACAAAGTATGGTGCTCTGCCCACTCACCCCAAATGCATGTGCTTTGCATCGTTTTACAGAGGAGAATGCCCAACCATTAAGTCACTGCAGTGGTTCTTCTTCGTTGTAAACTTGAGTGGCTTTATAATCACTTAAGAAACAGCACTGAACACGTTTGTTAGGGTGTGTCCAAAGGGGTTTAACTCAAGTATGGAGACCTACACGATGATGTGGGTAGCACCATTCCATCAGCTGGAGTCCCAGATTAAACAGATGAATATCAGTAGTCGTTGCTCTCTGTGGTCTCTGTGTGACTAGTCACTCCGTGCTTCTGCTGCCATGTCTTCCTGCAGCGACAGACCCTCTTAAACACCAAGCTAAAATAAAGTCCTCCTCCCTTGTGCCACTGTTGTCAAATATTTTGCTACAGCAATGAGAAAGCAGTGCTGACACCTTGAACCCAGGCTGTCCATGGTGATATGGCCCCATGGTTAAGGAGAAGCACACGGCGCAATAGTAAACAGTGTAAATCTGATGTCCCACAGCCTGGGGTTACACCCTATGTCTGACCTTGTGAGGTTTTAAAGCAACAGTTAATCAGCCACCTTCACCAGCCAGACACAGTCACCAGCTATAAACTGCAGTGAAGATGAGGGGACAGTGTACAAGAAACAGCAGCATCTGCCACATGGACTGAATTGAACTTGTGGTAACTACAGTCACCCTCAGTGAGGTGATGGAGTCCCTGAGAAATCACCTTGAGATAACCTTTTCCTTTTAAATTCTGAAAAACAGACATGATGTGCAGCCAACGAAACCACTCAGACTTCTACGTCGTTTCATATTGCCTGAGGATGCTCGGAGTGTGGATGAGGTTTTGTGTTATACTATTTAATGTTAGCGGCTTTGTGTCCCAGCGCAATGGTTTTGGACAGTTCTATCAGATTCAAGTGAACTAATCTAGCAACTTTGACCAAGGTTCCTCTGGCATGATATTTGTGCAAGCTGTTTCTTTTGTTTCAGGCACTACTAACTATAACACTTTGTACAAAGCAGTTGAATTTTCCTTAAAGCAAATTTGACAACACAATCACCCATAAGCCTCTGCCTAAGGGTCATTGGTTTGCTTCATGCTTCTGTCGTGGTGCTCTGACGTAAGTGGTGGTGTTAATATTGTACTCTCCATGTCTGTGTTCCCAGGGCCTTAGATATGCAGCCAAGTGTCCATCCCTAAGGCTCCCGACTCATCTGCCTGTTCCTTGCCATGTTTCCAGCCAGGATCTGATCCTCCCTCATGTCTATGCCTACACACACATAGAAACCTTTGGGCACATCTAATGGGAGCACCGGGGCATGTGTCCTTCCTCACGCTCCCCTTCTTAAGCTGGCTGGGTACCTTCTTGGAGTCTAACCCTGAACAGCACATTTACCTAGACTGCTCTCTCCCGTTGTGCTTACTAGACACACTGCTCTTCAGCATTCAGACTGAAGGTGAAGCTCTCCCCAAGCCATAGCTCACGGCACTCATCTCTCTGATCCCATATCCTGTTATTCTCAATACCAAGAAATGATTACATATCGATCACAGATGCTCAAAGCTATTTGGTGAGTAGACAAATCTGGGAAACTGCTTAATTGCTTAATTGCCTGTTTTGGTAGGATGGGCCTGAGGTGCACTGAGGAATAGTAGGGACTTTGTAGTCAGACAGGTCTTGATTTAAATATTAACTCTCCACTGCTTTAATTAAGAAACCTTAACAAATGTAAGGTAACCTCTATAAGCCTCGGTTTCCTTATTTTCCAAACGGGGTATTGTTTGTCATCAACACGCTCAGATGGCTAACACACAGATCAAATAGGATCACAGATATAAAGCACACATGAGATCTTTAAATGATGTGTCTTGGGGTCTTATTGCTCTGAAGAGATGCCATGGCCATGGCAATTCTTTTTTTTTTTTTAGATTTTTTATTTAAATGAGAAACAAGCTTGCTTCACATGTCAATCCCAGTTCCCTCTCCCTCCCATCCTCCCCCGCCCCTCACCAAGCCTCCTCCAACCCCCACCCAGTCCCCACTCAGTTCACCAGGGAGGGTGAGGCCCCTGCATGGGGGACCTCCAAAGTCCAGGCTAAAAGAGCATCCCTCCATGTAGAATGGGCTCCCAAAGTTCATTCAGATGCCAGGGATAAGTACTGATCTAGTACCCGAGGCCCCAAAGATTGCAGAGGCCTCCTCACTGACACCCATATTCAGGGGGTCTGGCTCAGTCCCATGCTGGCCTCTCAGTCATCAGTCTGGGGTCCATGAGCTCCCCCCCTTTCAGGTCAGCTGTTTTTGTGGGTTTCACCCACCTGATCTTAACCCCTTTTCTCATCACTCGTCACTCTCTGCAACTGGATTCCATGAGTTCTATTCTGTGTTTAGCTATGGGTGTCTGCCTCTGCTTCCATCAGCCACTGGATGAAGGCTCTAGGATGGCATACCCGGTAGTCTTCAGTCTCATTATCGGGGAAGGGCATTTAAGGTAGCCTCTCCACTATTGCTTAGATTTCCAGTTGGTGTCATACTTGTAGGTCTCTGGAAAATTTGTTAGTGCCAGAACTCTCCTCAAAACTATAAAGACTGCCTCTATTATTGTATCACTCATCCTGCTTTCCTCTATTCTTCCCCTGATGAAACCTTCCTGCTCCCCCATGTCCTACTATCCCCTCCTCTTCTCCCCCTCACTTTTCCCCAGCTCCCTCTCCTCTCTCCCCATGTTTCCAGTCCACTCAGGAGATCCTGTCTCACTCCCCTTTGCCAGGGTACCATGCATATCTCTCTTAGGGTCCGTCCTGTTTCCCTGACTCTCTGGCAGTGGGATTGTAGACTGGCACTCCCCTGATTCATGTCTAAAATCCAAATATGAGTACATACCATGTTTGTATTTTTGTGACTGTGTTACCTCACTCAGGATGGTTTCTTCTAGTGCCATCCATTTGCCTGTAAATTTCATAATTCCACTGGTTTTTTTCTGCTGGATAGTACTCCACTGTGTAAATGTATCACATTTTCTCTATCCACTCTTCAGTTGAGGGGCATCTAGGTTGCTTCCAGCTTCTGGCTATTACAAATAATGCTGCTATAAACACAGGGGAACAGATGTCCTTATTATGAATGTGCATCTTTTGGGTATATGCCTAAGAGTGGGATTGCTGGGTCTTGTGGTAGACTGATTCCCATTTTCCTGAAGAATCTCCATACTGATTTCCAAAGTGGCTGTAAGAATTGGCACTCCCACTAGCAGTGGAGGAGTGTTCCCCTCTCTCCACATCCTCTCCAGCATAAACTGTTGCTGGTGTTTTTTATTTTACCATGGCATCTCTTATAAAGGAAAACATTTAATTGGGGATGGCTTACAGTTAGAGATTTAATTCATTATCGTCATGGAGGGAAGCAAGGCAGCACTCAGGCAAACATGGTGCTGGAACAGGAGATGAGAATTCTGCATCTGGATCTGTAGGCAGCAGGAAGGGACCATGAGCCACTGACATAGCTTGTGCATCTGAGACCTCAATGTCCATGGACAGTGACACACTTCTTCCATAAAAGCCATACCTACTCCAGCAAGGCCACACCTCCCAATAGTGCCTCTCCTTGTGAGCCTATGGGGGCCATTTTTTTAAACCACCACAGACAGCTAATGATATTAGTAGAAAGAGACACTGAAAAGTCAATGTCGCTAAAGCACTGTCCTTTGCTAAGCATTTCAACATCCTCCAGGTTCCTGTCTCTTACAATACTAGGGCAGAATCACTAGCGAATGCCAGGGTTTTCAATGGCATTTGAAAATGGTTCCCAGATCAGAGCCATAATCTCCCTATGTCTTGTTGTCTCTTCAGAGACTATGTTTCATTGTTTCAGATTCATAAATCTTGCCTATTCTTTGAACTGTTTTCAGGTAGTTCAGCTATCCAAGCAAATTCAGTGTGGGATCTGCAGGGGTCAGGATATCAAACAATGAACAACTGTAACTCATTTATTATAACTGATACTTACAACTAACTGAATAAAAGAAATTAGACCTTAAAGGACGGGTCACCCAAGAGACTTCATATGTATGCACGTATGATGTATGTATGTAGGTATGTAGGTATGTATGCATTTCTGTTAAATGGGAAGTAGAATGCAGAAAATGGACATCCAGATGGGATTCAAAGAGCCCCAGGCAGCCAGAGGGTGACGTCTGTCTCTTCAGCAAGAAGGTAAAGAAGGGAAGAGGAAGTCATGTGGGAGAGTGTAGAAGGAGAAGGTTTAGTAGCCCCTGGACAGCTTTGCCTGGGACCAACATCCAAGTGCAAAGATACTCAGCACTCTTTCTCACGGCTAGTATCTGGCCTGTAATTTCTGACATATAACCAAGTAAGGCCAAAAAACCAACAGGGCCCATTCTAGCTTCCAGGCCTTTCTGTTACCGGGAACAGAGCTGGCTGGTGAAGCATTAGATTGGACACTCCACACCTTCTAGAGGCTAGCAAAGACATGTTTGCTGGCCTTACAGAGGCTAAACTGTGTAGGTGCCAAAGGAGTAAGGAGTAAGTCATAGTTGCATAGAAATACACAGATAAATAGAAATAGGTTAATTTATAAGAGAGACCTAGTCAGTAATATGTCTGAGCCATTGACAAAATAATTATGTTTAATATAAAGCCTCAGACTGTTATTTCATAAGAGGGGCAGGACAGAAAGAATCCAATTACACAAGAATTCAATTTGCACTTAAGTTCATAAGATAATACGCTAACATGTAAAAGTTTTTGTTTTTCCAGAAAGCTAAAGCAATGCCAAAAAAAAAAAAACCTACTGTCAATGCAGACAGGAATCCTAACTGCTTGACCTTAGCTGCCTGTAGTATCTTAGAAGGAAGGAGCCTATTTCTGCACCTGAAGAATGTTAATCTTGAGCTTAAAACAAAACAAAATGAGTATGGGAGATTTTGAGAGCACTGACGAGGCAATAAGATTTTCTAATAAATCAGTCAAAACTGTGTTAGCAAACTGAATCGTGGAGGACATACCACTAGAGACCAGCGGCAGTGGTGACAGCTCCTGACCTCACACTTTAGAGCTGAGATGGAGTTTCTACATGGGAGAGGGAGCTCGCTGATCTGTAGATAATGCAGAGCTGTATAATCCTGTGTGGAACATGCTCTTCCCACCTAAGGAGCTAATGACCTGCAGAATAAAGAAAGAGACGTACACAACCTGATAAAAATGAGTTGAACGATGATAAAAGCTATAATAAAAGTAATAAATTAGGACTGTAAGTCCTATAAAGGAAATATAATTTACAGTGCACTTTGAACCTTTGATAGGTGGAGGTGATAGGCAAACATTTCGAACATAGAAACATCACGTCCAGGGGCAGGAGGTAGCAGGCAGCAGCACGTGTACAAAGGCTAATCTGGGAAGGGTAGGTCGTGGTAGACATCTGCTGCTTTTGCCGATTCAAAATTCTCCCTACATTCTCTTAGTAACAGTAACAATATTCCTTTTGAAAAAACAATCTATATAATTTAGTATCTGAAGCCTGGCATTGACCTTGCTTCTAGAACCAGAGCAGGGCCTGCCCGTGACCCTCCCTTGACCTCTGTCACTGGATGAAGTCAGTAGTTTAGAGTTGAGCGTGTGGCTGATTGGTCCCCATGATCTTGCTGTGATTCTCAACAGGAGCCATTTTCTTTCCAGGAGTGGCATAGCCTGGGTTTTCGTGTGAGCCTCTAAAGAGAGTGGCTATCGGGAAACAAGGCCAAAGAATTTACACAGTGGGTCCTGGTATGACACAGAGACAGTACATTTCCATTTGGCGTACCCAGTCCAAACCACTTCCTGTCACCTGTAATCACAAGGGTCATACCACATAGCTGAGACCAGATTGGACAGAACCCTGAAGCATCTTCAACGCACTTCAGACTGCAATCAATGAAAAAGAGGGTCAGTGGAGACTTTAGGTAGGTTTTGACATGGCCTAACTGATGCGTTGCTGTAGGGACTAGGTGAGGGATTCACAATCAACCCCAGGGGTAAAAACTTGTCGGCATTCCATCATGAGTTTCAGAGACTCTGTGCTATTGTCATCTGAAGCTTACTTGCAATGAGCATTGGCCCAAGCACCTCCCACCCATTGACTCACCTATTACTCATGCAACCCTATGGATAAGAGTCTCTTACTCGCATTAACATGTACTCCAGTCTATAAAGAAAGCCCATTTTGCAAAAGCTGCGATGAAGGCATTAGCAGGCTGATAAATTCCCAACATTCCACAACCAGCCAAATGGCAGAACTAAGTTCAAATAAACAGCGAGGCATATCCCAGAGCCTGTTCCATCTATCCATTCATACATACATATTTACATACATACATACTTACATATATACATGCTTTCATACATACGTACATACATCCACTCATACATTCGTACACACATATTTATTTACTTATGTTACATGTATGAATACTTTGCTGGCACACTAAGTGAATGCCTGGTGCCCAGGGAAGGCAGAAGAGGGTGTCAGGTCCCCTGGAACTGGAGTAACAGACGGCTGTGTGTCACCATCTGGGTGCTGGGAATATAACCTGGATCCCTTGTGAGAAGAACAAGAGCCAAAGGCTATTCTTCAACAAGACAGTTGCCAACATGGCAACAACATGTAGGTTCTGCACTCTTGCCCATGTGTGCCCATCCTCCTCTCTGGGTAGCCTTGATGTGTAGAATTAGTTCCTTGGTTTAGAAAACATCACTGAGATACTGTTTCTGCAGCACCTCTATTGTATTGTCACTTGGGTAGAAGTGACACTGATGTCCCTCCCACTGGACCATGAGCAGAACCCTCAAGGCCCGTACACTTGGAATAAAACCATGTGAAGGAGTGAGCCCTTGAGGATACTACTCAGAAAATGACAAATCTCCATGGCATTGGCAGTGGGTCACATAACGTGGGAGGCGAAGGAAGAGAGCAGAGAGAAACTTTGCTTCCTAACAAAAACCCCACATCCCCTTTAGAATGCAGGCTTCTATCTATCAATGTCCAAAAGCACATTGTGCATACTTCCATAAATGGCCATTGCCTATGCTGTTCCAGCCGGTCCTTGGTTACAAGGAGATGGAGTTGGGCCTCCCAAGCACTGTCACTGTCAAGTCCCTTCTCTCTGCCAGACCTTCCCACAGCCCCAGATGGTTTAGCTTCTCCTTCTCTGTCACTTCCTGAGGGTGTGGGAGAAAGAAAAGAACTAGAAAAGAAGAAAGTAGCAAAGAATTTTCCAGTACTAGCCTGGCAGGGCAGGTGCCAAACAGACGTGGGGTGGTGCACGGTGGAAATGGCTCAGTGCCCACGCTTCCCTCATGCCCACCTTCTCCTGGTAGTGTTACTCACCTCCATCTCTGATTCTCCTGGGGTTTCTGACTGTGTTCTCTCTGCACTATAACAAATGATCCATCATGTCCTCCTGGGTCACTCAGGTAGTCATGGAATGGTGGTATTTCTGAGAAGAACTTGATATAGGAAACAAATCCAGGCTTCCCGAGTAATTTTCTTATTCACTAATTAAATACCAGTTGAGAAACTGTTATGTAGTCATTCTCAACCTTTCCAATGTTGTGACCCTTTAATACGGTTCCTCATCTTGTGGTGACCCCCCCACCCAGCCATAAAATTCATGTTCGTTGCTACTTCATAACTGTCATTTTGCCACTGTTATGAATCATAATGTAAATATATGATATACAAGGTATCAGATATGTGATCCTCAAAGGGGTCACAACCCACAGGTTGAGAACGGCTGCTAGTGAGCCTGAGACTTTTCACAGTAACATGGGTAGAGAACTAAGATGCTAACTTCTAGAGAGAAAGATGAACACTAAACAAATCAGTAACTGCAGAAGCTAGTAATGAGAGAGAACGAGGAGGAGAGGTGGAAAAGGAAGGGGAGGGGAGTAGGCGGAAGATGAGAGGGGGAGATGGTGGAAGAGAGGAGTGAGGAGGAGGAGGGCAGGTTAATCTCAGTAAGGGTCCTAAGAAAATAAAGGGCACTGGCAGGAAAAATTGTGAGGGAAGGCTTGACGGCAAAGCAAATGAACACTGGAGGAAGGCTGTAGCAGGCTGAAGAAAAAGGAAGCAGCAGGATGCAGGAGGATAATCTTCAGTATGGCAGGGATAAGACCACCCACATGGCTGCTGCAGAGAGCAAGGAAAAATGCAAGGGGTTGATGCATAGCAAGAAGGCTATGTTCTGCCTCTAGGATGCTGGGAAGTCATGGAAAGGTTTTGCATGGCAGCGTGAGCTGAAGTGTGGGTTGTACTTTAGAAGACACTTAGGGCAGAAAAAAAGGAGGAAGAAAACAAGAGAAGCAGGGACCAGTTAGTGTAGGAGAAACTGGGACCAGCCTACCCAAGCCACAGCCACCCTGCCCCAGGTGCCCAGGCCAGGTCACATGTGCATTCAAGGCAGGCAGTTCCTCCCTGAACCAAGCCAGCCCCTACACCCAGAGACTGCTGAGGAAGAGACACCAATGAGGAAAGGACAACACAGCAGAGTCAGCCACCTGAGCCAATGGGACCTAGGGAGGGGGGTATAAAGTCAGGCCTAACTTCCTTAATAAATGAGTCTGCAGCATGCACGCACTGTTACTCACTGACTCCTGGTGCCTGAGTCCTTGGTGCCACATCTTCACATCCCCTCCACCAAGGAGTCACCCTCAACAAGTTATGCAGGCAGGAAAATCTGGCCCAGGTGATAGTCACAGGAGTATGAAGAAAGCATTGGACTCAAGATATATTTGGGAATCAGAACCTTCTCTCCCACTCTGGTGGCTGTGTCATTTGTTGTCTGAGCTCAGACACACAGCTGTGACTGGCAGTTCCCAGAAGCTGCCCTCTCCTGTGTTTCTCCTGTCTAGATGTCTTCATGCCCACAGAAGAGCAATGGCCTGGAGTAAGATGTCTTTGTGCCCATAGATAAGCATGGCATGGACTGCCAACTGGAGGCCTCTGTTCTAGGAGGAATTGCCAACAGTGGACTTGGAGGGACATGTGTCCCAGTGTCCTGTCTTGGAGATAAGGAGTCTAAAGTCATTCTAGATACTTCACCGGGATCCAGGCCCCAGTGTTGCTTACTGTTCATCCTTCTTGCTAAACATTAAATGTCCACTGCTTGACTCCCACTACCTAATAGGAAGTCTCAGACACATCATAGCGTTTCACTCCCTCTACACCCTCCCTGATTTCCTACAAGCCCTTGCTGCAGTCTCTGTTTTCAGGAAACTCAGTCCTTCCCCCCAAGGCTAGTGAAGGAAATGTCAAAGTCTTCATAGACCAATCTCTTCATTTCTTTCATGAATTGGTAGGTTTATAACAAGAAAGGGACTTTTTCCTCTATTCTTCCCAAACAGGTATTTCCTACCTACAGTTGTAATATTAACCCTGATAGCCTGGTTTATGGAGGTAAGCAGGAGAACAATTACACAGCAAAGGAAAGATGTTCAGAGATCTCTTCCAGAAAAGCAAACATGGTTTAGTCTCAAACTACATAGATAGCTCTGTAATGAGTCCAAATAAACACTGCCAGTTTCATAGACAGTACATAGACAAGGGCATGGCCAAGTGATAATTCGGCTAAGGGATAATATGCTTAAACGAGATTGGGCAAGAATCACTTAAAGTGCTTAGGGCTTGTGGATCCTGAATGTTCTTTGTTAGAAATTACTATAGATAGAAGAGAAATGAGATGAGTTGATAATATAAAGCAGAAAAATCCTTTAAATCAACACAGACATTTTAATAACTGGGCTTTAGATAAATCCCCCTCCAAAGTCATCTAACATCTAATAGCTGCAAATAACTAGGACGCAAGCAGAAGCTGATCAAAAAGCTTCATAATTCAGGAACCAAAAGAGAGAGGCGGGAGCTGTACCTTCAGCTCCTCTAACACCCCAGCTTCCATTCTGCCCCCATCAACCCTGTCACCCAGCACCCCAGTGTCTTCCAGCCAGGCTGGGTTTGACTCTAGGGTGTTAGGTTTCATCGCTGTCACCTGGGAAAGCCTCTCAGACCTCAGTGTGGACGGCTTTAAATGGGAGTAATTCGCGCTAGCGGGGTTATTCCAAGAGTTGAGTGGGCTACCGTGAGTGAAAGCGGAACCAACACTCCCTCAGCCATCTACTGTCACTGCCTTGCACAGAAGTGTCAGTCAAGGGTCAAGAAAGCAAAAGAAGGGGGGTGGGGTAGAGGGAGGCGACACCACACACGACAGGGGAAGGGGTGCCCTGGAGCAGCTAAAGCTTTGCTGTATAAACAGGGCTGGTGATCAGGCGGTGGACCCAGATGGCTAGCCGGTCTCAGTTAGTATGGATAGGAGCTGATCACTCTGCTGTCAATCAACTGTGAGTCCCACCCCTGTCTCCGTGTAGGCATCTTCCAACCAGAGTAAATCTCTGCCGGCCAGTAGAAAATCAGTGCAGCAGTTCACAGCAAAGACGCTGTCAATGTTCTGTCTCATTCAGGGGAACTTATTCAAACACAAAAGAATACGCTACAGACACACTGGCGCTCACACAAGTGATCAGATGCCAGCCGTGAGAGGCCAAGAGTGACCGTTATTTTCTTAGTGGTGGTGATAAACTAATTATAAATATGAGCACTGGAAACCCCTAAAAATGAGGGTTTGTGGTGAAAAAGAATCTTTCAGAGGCAGGGCCTAGAAAATGATGAGTACATTCTGATATGATATGTAAATTACAGATGGTTTGGAACAGCAGAATATGCCAGAACATCATGGAACTACTAATTTTAATTTTTAAAAGTGTTTGGTATGTTTATTATATGATATTTTAACAATTAAAAGAGATTTGAAGTGGGGAAGAAAGTGGTCCTCTCCAAGCCTCGTGTGACAGACAGCGGGTAACATACAGAAAGCCCCTGGCAGGTTTATCTCTTTCTTACAGGTGCTATCAGTCTGCGACAATTATGAACAATCTGTCCTGTGGAAACGCACCCTTCCAACAATGCAAACATTTCCTTTGTACTGAGACCTGTTCAAACCTTCACATCTGGCATTGGAGGCCAGATATGTGGGCAGAATCGCCAGGGGACTGCTTCCATGGATCATAATATTAATTATCCTAAGTGTTGTGCTGATGAGAATCCAAGCCATGGTCATTGAGTAAAATATGATGGGTGTAAAAGCCAATTTGGCAAAGCACAAACCAGAGGTCTCTCCTTTTGATGTTAGCAAGCTGTATACTTCCTAAGCATTTTCTTCATGCCTAAAACTGTATTCATATTAAAAACCAAGACAGATATTGCACCCCAAATCCCCAAAAAAGCTTGAGGTATGAGTCCCAGATATAGAAGAAAGGAAATTTTCCAAGTCATGTTATCTGTTCTCTCACTGAGACAGTGACACTGAGCTTCTGGCAAGGTGAGATGCTTCTCCATAGATGTCACACCCCAGTGCACAGACCCCAGAGCCAGAAATCTGGGCCATTGCAGCTACATCCATTACTAGTTCTCTCATGCCCACATGTGTCAAAGACCCCAGGCACCTCATTAGAGGGATATGCTTTCCAAGGAGGCGGTATTTTCTGTACAGGCTAGTCTTCGTGTTCAGCTCCCTGTGGTCAGGAGCTGAGTGTTTAGATCCATCCCCTGGAAGTATCTGAGTACTCAAGACACTCTGTGTACTGAAGAGAACGGAAGAGAGTAGGTTCTGTTCTAGGTAAAAGGTGAGGGAGTTCTTCCTCCGCCGTACACTGGTTTTACATCCTGGTCAGCTGCAGGAACCACACTCACTGGACTCCAGGGACCAGAGAGTTAGTAAAGGCAGGTAGAGGCTGTGGCAAACAGCTACTCCATGGCTTTGAGGTCTGTGCAGAGGGTCATATCTCTACAAAGGTCATTACATCACTCCTGCTGGAGTGTCAGAGACAATGGCCTTCACTGAACCAGGAGGTGTGGCTTGTGATAGTCCTCAGAGGACTAGAAAGTTCACACAGGGTGGTGTCATCCCAGGGAGTGGCTGTCTTCTCTGATAACCAGCAATTCAGGGTCATCTACAGGGCCCTTTGCCCTGCTTACCTGTAGCTTTGGTCTTGTGGTGGCACAGGCCACCTTAACAGGAAGAGACCCCACCCCCAACCCCCATCCCTCATCCAGCCAAACCTGCTCAGGCCCCCAACCAGAGTGTAAATTAGTTATGTCACCAAATATATGACAGATCCTTGCACAGCAAGCCTAGGACATGTGTCCCAAACCTGGGCGTGGGGTGAGGTGTGGAGAGAGATAGGCTTTGCCATTGGACACATCTACTTGAAATTTTCTGGAATGGTTCCACCCACCTCCGTTTTAGGGTTGGGTAAACAGAAGGCAATCATCAGGATGGCACTAAGACAAATGTCACTGCAGACGTCACTCGCCCCAAACCAACAGCATGCCTGTTCCCTTGCCAGAGGCTAAGGGAGCTTCAGTGAGAAGACTGGCCTTCCTCTTCCGGAGGGTGGTGGCGGGGGCTGCAGCTGGCTTCTGTCCTGGCAGCCCTCCAAATGTCTTATCACATTCGCTTGCAGCACAAATAAAAAATAAAAGTAAAAACTAGAAACTGATATCGGTGTTCAAGTTGAAGATCAGAGAAGCAAAGCAGCCAACCACTAGAGAGACCTTACCTCTGTCAATGCTCACACAGAAGGGGCGACTTGCCAAACCTCAGACTGCATCTCCGGACTGCACTGCTCTCCATCAAGTCTCAGACTCCTAGACTGCTCTCTGAGACTGCACTGAGCTCCTTATATACTCTGCAATACTGGGATTAAAGACTCTGTTAGACTGATTCACTCTCGTGTAGCCCAGGGTGGTCTTGGACTCACAGAGACCCATCTGTGTCTGTCTCCTGAGTCCTGGGATTAAAGGTGTATGCCACCACTGCCCAGCTTCTATGGCTATGGCTAGCTTTGCATTCTGATCTCCAGGGCTTTATCAGATCATAAACAATATATCACCATATTTTCGGAAGGTGCTCAGAACCCTGCTTGGGTGAGAACTCCATGCTCCTTCCAAGTACTACTGTCCTGCTCTACTTTAGGGTAAATAAACCTCAGGCTGGAGACACCTGGGCACACATCAGCACACTCACTACCTGGTGTTCTGAGGTGCACTTGTGGCTAGCAGTTTAATGTTAAATTTCTCATCAGTGACTGAACAAAGGTTTTATTCTCTATTGCCTCCAACTCTGGGAGATGTATACAAGCCTTTTCTCAAGATGTAAATGTCTCCCTGAGTGGCAGTTTGGAGCCAGTGTGCCAATGACAGCTAAAGCACACTGTGGTGTTCTGTTCCTCCTGTCTTGGCACAGGATACTTCCTCTACCAGGGAGAACCACCCACCCATCCTCATGGCCAAGTCTAATGCTCCCTTGAAGATTCAGATCATATCCCATCACTAGACAGATATGTAAGCACTTCCTTTGTGAGCCTGAGAGACATGCTCTGCACCATTGCAGGCACCCAGTCTGTCAGAAAGGCGAGGAGTGAAGAGAGCTGTGCTCACAGCCAGAGGGAGTGTTTCTGCTATGAGCTACTCCACTGGGGGCAGGATTGGGGGATCATAGCAGAAGGCCAGCCCTATCCCAGTCCTCTCTAGCTCTCCATTTCAGTCCTGTTCTTGTGTTTCCTCAAAGGCATATCCCATCAAGTCGACAATAACATTTCTATACGATGTCTGCCCTCTGTCCCCACTAGTCCTGCTGTTTTCTTAGGTCTTGGGAGAACATGGACTCTCTTATGACTTAACTACCTAGGAAACAGTCAATGCTTGGAATAAATAATCTACAGAAGCAACTAGTCTCCATGACACCAAGTGATCAGTAGTTGTTTTTAAATCCCAGAGCCATCACAGAATTGAAGGCATGTTGTATTGTGTGGAATGGGAGCTTGCAGATGAACATGAGGGAGTCACTGAGCAAAGATACATTAGCTAACTAGCACAGCACTGGGTCTGGGAATGAATATTCAGGAACCAGGGGTCAGTGCCAAATACAGCCCTGGAGCTGGAGCAGAGCAAGCCACCACAGTGCTGTGGTCAGAGGCGAAGCACAAAACAGATTTCTGCTTGTTTTGGTTTTTTTTTCTTTTCTTTTCTTTTTTTTTTTTTTTTTTGAGACAAGGTTTCTCTGAGTAGCCCTGGCTGTCCCAGAATTCACTTTGTAGACCAGGCTGGTATTGAACTCAGAGATCCGCAGGCCTCTGCCTTTCCAGTGTTGGGATTAAAGGCATGCACCACCATTGCCCGTCTTCAAGATAATTTTATTTTTTCTAACCTCAGTTTTAGTGATACACTGGGACAGAACCTTCGCGGAAGTTACTTTGGCGTTAGGAGATAATTAGCATTTTATTAACCTTATTTTGTGTGTATTGCAGATAACTGGTATTTTTATACTGATGGTAACCAGTGCATTCAACACAGCACAGAGGTGACCTGCAGCAAAGAGCTTCTTCTCTGGGATTCAAACTGTGCTGTAGCAGCATAGTGAGGCCGAGCTACTGCTTAAAACAAGTCCCTGGGTTCTGTGGGTCCACAGACCAAACGATCTGGAGATGCAACTGAAATGCTGACTGTGAGGGCAGAAAACACTGCTACTCTGATTATTAAACCTGGGCTGTTCATTTGTTTTCCAGCTCTGGGGATCAAACCCAAGGCTACTAAATGTTTTCTAACTATGGAATGGATGCACAGTAATTATGATGAGTTTTGAATCTGTAAAGCATGCTAAGAAAAAAATACTAAGTCAGCTTTAATTTCATTATTCAGAAATAGCCTTATTAATATTCTGATGTGTTTCTAAATCCTTTTCTAAGGTTACACTGCCCATAATTTTTATGTGGTCTTTTCCTTTTGTATTAGGAACTTTTATATGATAGTATACTTTTTAAAATTTATTTACTTACCTACTTATTGGGGGGGTTTGCACTAAAGATTGCCTTAAATACATATTCATGAGTTCTTATGATAAATCTTACCTGGTCAGGTTGTAGACTTAAAATTTTAAGTTTTAATTGTATTTAAATTTTAAGAATTCACTTGTTTGGTGTTTTATATCTTTAATTAAAAATGTTATCACATTTACTTATTTATGTGTGTGTGTGTCACAGTGCACACATATGTGGGTTAGAGGACAACTTATAGGAGTCAATTCTCTCCCATCATGTGAGACCTGATTACTGAACTCAAGCCATCAGGCTTCATGGCAAATACCTTTACCTGCTGAACCATATAACCATCCCATATTTTTAAAATTTATATTCCTGAGTCACTACTAGCTGCGTCTGTGGGGGATTTGTTTGCATTTCAGGGGTAAGGTCTGGTGTGTGTGTGTGTGATTTTGCTAAAATTTAAGTCCAGATTTCAGTGTTGTTTTCTTCAAAAATTAACTTGGTAAGTATCATAATGTTCAGCATGCTATGGAGCATGAAGTGTGGATTTAACTTGTTCTTCTTGGTGGTACATACAGCCTATCTCGCCAAGGAACTAATCTGGAGTCTCCTTCTCTCACAAATTCTCACCTGTACATTCAATGAGTGTCACATCCAATTACCACCAGACTAAGAAGGGACCAGTGCTTCCTCTCATAGAGAAATATTGCCTCTTATTTATTTGCTTATTATTTTGTGCATTTTGTGTGCTTGTGTACACATCCATGTGCACATGCATGCATGCATGTAGAGACTAGAGGTCAATTGCTCTCCATCTTAGATTTGAGGCAGAGTCTCTCACTGAACCAGTAGCTCACAGATTTGACTAGAATGGATGGCAGAGGGGTTCTCTCGTCTCCACCTCCCCAACACCATGATTTGCCATGAACCTGACTTTCTATGTGGGGGCTGGTGATCAATCCCAGGTTCCCCTGCTTGCAAGGGCAAGCACTTTGCTGACAGAGTCATCTCTCTGGTCCTGACACTGTCTTTCTTGAGTCTTCCGTCTTCCCCAACTCTGCAAATTTCTCCATAAAAGGCAATCACTCCTGTAACTTTTCCCAACATGCAAAGTCGCTGATAATGGAGTTCTCAAAACCCAGTTCTCCTGGTGACTCATCCTGTGCTGGGACTCAACCCCATGTTGTACAGAGTAGCAACTTCCTTCCTCAAAGGCTGCACTGTGTGGAGCTTCCATGCTGAGACCAGCACAGCCCCACTGTCTACACTTCATGTAGATCCCGACAAAACAAACTTAAACAAATATAACATGTGTGTGGCCACTCCTGGCTGAAATAAAATGCCAAGTGTTGACTTGGATGGTCTCACAGAGGTAGCACAAACTTCAGGGCTGTGCTCCAGGGAACAGAGCAGTCACTCAGGGCGGATGGCTTCTGCTGAGAACCGGGCTGTTAGATGAAGCCTTCAACTCTGACTCAGTCCTGCCACACTGTAGGCTGACCCCTCCCAGCAGGTGGTCTGGGATGATAGGAATGATGCCTGAGGTCCCCAAACTCCACAGAGGCTCACAACCAGCTGAAGCCTTGGGCCAGTCTGTACCTTGGCCAGATTTTGCACCAATGTTTCTTTATATTCAATGTTCATGTTGTTTTCTGTGGTCAAGTAGCTCAAAATTGTTTTCAGAAAGTAACATTGTCTGCACTGTGCTATGCCTCATGATATTGTCCCATGGATGTCAACTGTGGCCCCAGGCTGAAAGGATAATTCATCCTCATGTGAATTTGGGAAAGGTTTTTTAATGGGTAGGGTTTATTGTTGTTTGGGGGGGGTCTCTGTGTAACAGTACTAACTCTCCTGGAAGTCACTTTGTAGACCAGGCTGGACTCAAACTCACTGAGATTCTCCTGTCTCTGCCTCTCCAGTGCACCACCACCACCTGACCTGGATGGGTAGCTTTATTGTCAAGTAGACACAACCCAGAGTCACTGGGGGAAAGGAGACCTCAATCTGTCTCTATGTCTCAATCTGATTGTCCTATGGCCACGTGTGTAAAAGACTGTATTGATGAATGATTGATGTAGAGATGCAGCCCACTGTGGACAGAACCATCCCTAGGCAGGCAGGTCTAGGTTATGTAAGAAAGCTAGATGAGCAGATCAGTAAGCAGCCTTCCTTCATGATTTCTGGTACAAGTGCCTGCCTTGAGTTCCTGGCCTCATATCCTTCAGTAATTGGCCACTACATCTGGTTTTGTAAGCTGAAATCACTTCTCCCTTAAGTTGCTTTTGGCCATAATGTTTATCACAGCAACAGAAAAGCAAACTGCAGCCAAAGCCAAACGACTTTGAATAGATTTCTTTACCATATGACCTCCATGACATCTTATGTACAATTTTGTTTTCTGCAACTTCTGATTTTTTTTAACCACACTTATTAAGTTTTCTAAATGCGCCCTGGCTGGCTGTGTAGAAGACATTTGAAAGGGTTGTTAAGTTAATGACTGTTGTTAATGTCATCACCTGTACTCACTGAGTTCAGACTGGATTGCAGGTACTTCAATAGGTCTTTTTCACGCTGTCTCATCTAATGCACCTTCCTGGGAAGTGGGTATCTCTGTCTTCATTGCACAGCGGCATGGAGAACGTCATTGGCCCATGCTAAAAGTACAAGTAAATCATTAAGTCCTAATTTGCATCCAGGTGTGTCTGATTCCCCAGTCTTTAACCAGGAAGTTGCCTTTGTCAAGGGCACTACTCACCTTTGAAATCTTCACCTTACAGAATGATTCCTTGCACTGCATTGTGAATACATACCATCTTCATGCCCTGTGGATTCCATCTGCTAAGCCGGAGAGCAAACCCAGCAGAATCCTTGCATTAATGAGCCAGTTCAGTCACAACAGGCGACAACTGCTATTGATCAATGAGAGCCTAAGGAAACACCTGTGGCTTCTCTTTCACACATCTACATGTGTCAAGAAGTTGTCTAAGTGATGCTCTTCATTCTACAAAGAGGAGATGAGGAGTACCACGCTGGATGTGAGACTTCAGGAACATAGCTCCGTTTAAGTGGAAGGGTGGAGAGCAAAGATGGGCAGGTGAAAGCTGTAGGAAGAAGCATTTGGCCAAGGGATTTGGATTGAACTCAGAAGACCTGAAGGAAAGGAGGAGCTACTGTTACCTCCATAACCACATCCCACAGATACTGTTGTTTCTCCCTTGGAAGGAGCCCATCTTTTGAGCTCCTTCTTCTAATAGCGTCCTCATTTCTCTGTCCAACAACTCTCCTCTTTCCAGCATTGTTCTACCACCACATTTTGAACATGAAGAAAAGCAACTTATACTTGTGGGTTTTTTAATATATTAATAGATAACGGTATGTTGGGACCATCCTAGTAAAACCAGCTTTTGACACAGGACCAGGACCACCCCCATCTCTGGGGAACATAAAAGCATCCAATGGGAAACACTGACATGAATTTCATCTTCAGGATGTCTGGAATGAATTTGCCAGGCATGGAACTGAGCTTGGAGAAACACCAGTCCTATAAGTCCCTCTCAGGGTGTCCTCGTACCCTCTCCACTCCATTATGGTAGGACTTTTCCATATGTATTCTGGGAGTTTCATACAGCAAACTGCCCTGATATTAGGCATGATTTAATAAAGGGTAGTTAAGTATTATTTATCATTTACTATGAATCTTCAGATTGCCAGACAGTCCTTTGACCTGAATTTCAATTACCTAGTGTAGGGAGAGATCTACGTACCCATAGTGCTGGTCACACCCATTTGGGCATGGTCACAAGTATGCAGAACATACAGGGGATAAAAGAGCTAGGGGGAGGAGACTTGCTCTCTTTTGGGTTCTGTGTGTGTTCCAGTAGCATCCTGGAGAGCAACGCACGGACCTTTGGTTCTCAACTTTCTTGGCTTCTCACATAAGTGATTTCTCCCTTAATAAAATATCTTAGGATGTCCCTATTTTGTGTAGCATAATATTTTAGCAATAACCTAGTCTTTGCTAGGCATATCCACATGTCTGTGGTGAGCTGGCCAGTTACATGGAGGCTGCCTCATTGAGAACAACCTCACTGGGAGGACAACCACACTGGAGTGTGTCTTTCTGCTACATGTGTTCTCATCTTCTAGTACCTAGTCATGTTTCCAAAATAATCCCAATGCCTGAAGAGAGGGATGGAAATGAACTCTGTGTGTATGTACTTTCGTTGCTGATGGTTTTGATGTGCTTACTGTTATTACGCTGGGCAAAGCCAATGTCATGGATGAGTTCATGGTCAGAAGAAAACAGAAAACAAAGCTATAAGGAAAGGCAGATATGCAGGGAGGTTGCTAAGTGGTCCTGCCATTGCCTCAGTTACTACAACAGGTCCAACACAATTGCTCCTTTGTAGAACATTGGTCAACTGCAGCAATGACATAGTAACAGATCAGGGTATTCCAAATCCTACGACTTTGGCACAAGCAAGAGATACACCAATGACATTTGAAATCTAGCAGATGCAGGGAAAACATTTCTTGGAATGTGCCCCCTTATCTATGAGAGCAGAGGTTTCCGGGAATTGAGGCTGTCATACATCCCTCATTTGGAATGGCTCTGATATAAGAGGAGAGCTAAAGTCAACCTGTAATAAATGTGGTCTGTGGTGGATACCCCAGGCCATGAAGAAGACAGAAAGATGGGAACTAGACAAACTTCACTCCTCAGTTGCTCACCTATATTCTTAAAAACAGGCTTGTTATCACCACAGAATCTTTCTTTTCTTTGTGTGCTATTCTCCCAAGTTAGGTTTACAAGCGCCAAATTTACTATCCTACTACAGCTACCCACCAAAGCATGGTGCTGCGCTATGTGACATTTAGCACCATGCCTTTCTCCCATCAGCCTGCTTTTGCCAGATCGATTCCCAAACACCCACCATCCAACACTAAAGGGCAGAAGAAAAGGCTTTCACTCTCCATAGGCCCACACTAGTTCAGAAGCCACGCTCTTTAGAATGACTTTCCTACTGAAGTCTTTCAAGCTAGTTTATTCTCTTGCCTGCAGTCATTGATATTGTGAGCGTGTTTCATTTAGTTTTGGTTGAGTGCTGAGTTTCAAAACCAAGGTCTTGGTATGCTAGGCAGGTATTCTATGTCCTCAGCCCAGGACTGTGCCTGAGTGTTCTCTTGAATTGGTAACGAAAGCAGTCAAGGAAGCAATAAGCCTTAGGAATCTGCATTTGGGTGGCAATGTAAAGGTAAGGGATGGAGATGCCGAGTACAAGGTACAGACGTTGTTTACAGTCCTGTGATTAAACTAAAAACCTTATAAATGTAAACAAACTGTAAAGAGCTGGGGTGTCAAACAGTGGCAGTAAGTCTTAGAGGGGACAAAGACACCACAGACTGGGATGTGATAGATGAAAGGACAGAAGCAAGAGACAGTGTTCTGGGCAGGGGGAGGGGTCGTCGGGGAAGTTAACTGTCCTAAGCACTCACAAAAACTCGCACTGTTTCCTTGCCTGACCTCCCAGGAGCCACTTCCGCCACAACACATACCTTTGCCCTAGATGCTCTGAGACACTGACCTTTTTTCTCCTCCCTTAACCCCTCCAGGCCATGTCCGTTCAGCCTGCAAATTTTTCCCACATAGCAATCTAGATCTCCCCCCCTATCCTGTCTCCCCATGCCAGGTCTCAGCCACAACTCCTACATCTGGTCTAGAGTCCACGGAAGCCCTCACTGGAGCTAGCCAAGGGCAAGCCCAAGCAATGGCTGCTCTTTGATTTACATTGTCTTCAGCACACATCTTCATCGTGGTTAAGAAGTATCTGTGGGTGAAATCAATGAAAACACAAAGGCAGGGTTCAGCTAGCATTGACATCTGGTTGACCTACTAAATAAACCAAGACTCAAGAGGGCTTTGGCTTCCAGAAGACCCTGGTTTTCAGTCAATAAGGTCTCACCTATTTGAAACAAATGGTGAGATGTCTCTTATGAATTAGTAAGTTACAGCATTTTAAAAGGAGTTTTGATACATTGAAGGTACTCTAAAAAAAACATCCTTTCCCCTCTGAACTGTTGTATATAACTCATTCAGCAACTATTTGTCTTTAAATAAGACATTAACGTAATTTTAAATGTGGCTAATGTCTTTTCTCAACTACATGAGCACCAGCAAAGAAAGGGAGTTTAGACTTAGCCATTTCTTGAGCAGTGAGCCTCTCTAGAACAGATAAGGCAACAATGGTAAACCTAATCCATTCTCCAGAGTTGGGAGGAGTTGTGGAAATTATTTAAATCCAGATCCCAAATGTCCACATGTGTTAGGCAGCAGATGTCTACAATAAGAGAAGTGAGTCGGGTCTCAGAAGGTTTCATCCTTTGGTGTGTAAGCACCACTGACGTTCTGAACACAAATCGTAGATTCTAAAAGACTATATTTAGAAACAGGAAGTCAGCAACAGTCTATATATATATACATCTTCCCCTTCCTTCCCGAATATCACTCGAGTGGGAGTATGCACACACCACACACACACACACACACACACACACACACACACACACACAGAGAGAGAGAGAGAGAGAGAGAGAGAGAGAGAGAGAGAGAGAGAGATTTTTAAAGATAGAAGAAAAAAGACTTAGAAATAGAGAAACTGACTTATTCCAGGCACTTCCTTCCTAGGTTTTCCTAAACTTTAAAATGTATTGGGGTTGGGGAGGGAGAAGGTCATTGCTTCAGCTTTCGACTGCTTCTTATTGCTAGCCCTCCAAAGATGGCTTTCCTTTAAAAAAAAAAAAAAAGTTGTGTACCCAGGGAAGGAACGACGTGGTAAAAGCCCTACTTGCTGCTAGAAGGCTGTGACGCCCTCATCTGTTAGGCCATCAGCCACTCCCCAGCTGGATTAGACAGCTATTATCCCAATTGTGTCTGTGTGAGCCTTGGGGACACGTGACAAACACGCTGACCTCAGCCCTTGCTGACACCGACTGTCTTAACAATACCACTCAAACAGACCCACCCTAGCGAGCTCCTCTTGCCAGCACTAGGCGTGTCTGGGGGAAAAATAATCCTGAGAGGCAGAACAGACGGTATCTGTGGGTCCAAGAGTCACTGTGAAGAATGAATTCGGGAGAAATGGAGGCGGAGAGAAAGACATGCAGCACAAATAATCATCCCACTGTCAGCACAGCCCTTAGGAATATTATGTCTCCCTTTTGGCTCTTGACACAAATGGAGATCTGTGGCTATTTTATATTGCATCGTGAGTTGTGACAGCATTGTGAAAAGGGTCTAATGTGGGCCAGAGGCTTGAAGACTTTTTCAAGAATCAGTAATTAGCAAAAGGAAAGCTACAAGGGTACAGTGTGTGCCTGTGTCAGGGACTCTTCAGTATGGTCTCCTTCTGCACATTTATTGATAAGAGACCACAGAGGAAAACCCACGAAAGGGGGTCATGTTATAATAAAGGTGTTTCACTTTGACTACCAGGCAATTCTGCAAAGTGCCTGAACCATACAGACTGAATTATAAAGAGACTTCCATCTCATTGTAGTGCAGACGTTGGAGGAAGGCACACACGGGTCATGCTGGAGTTGGGACAGTATGAAGGTTGGGTGAGGGGACAACTGAAGGTTGAGAATGTGTAAGCAAGGTTGAAATGTCTTTTTAAAAAGATCATTTATGTGTGTGCATGCCTACATGAGCTTATACAAACTGTGTGTGGGGTGTATGTGTGTGTGTATGTGTGTGTGGTGTGTGTGTGTATGTGTGGTGTGTGGTGTGGGGGGTGTATATGTGTGTGTGTGTGTAGTATGTGTGTGGTGTGTGTGGTGTGTATATGTGTTGTGTGTGGGTGTGTGTGAGTGTGTGTGGTGTGTGTGGTGTGGTGTGTGTGTGGTGTGTGTATGTGGTGTGTGTGTGTGTGTGTGTGTGTGTGTGTGTGTGTGTGTGTGTGTGTGCCCATGGAAGCCAGAAGGAAACATCAGATCCCCTGGAACTGTAGTTACAGGTAGTTGTGAGCCACCATATAAGTGCTAGGAACAGAAATGCAGGCCCTTTGAAAGAGCAGGAAACAATCTTAACCAAGAAATGATCTCTCTAGCCCCTGGAGATTGAATTTGAAATGTGTAGTGGTCCTGGGCAAGGCCCAAGCAGGCCCAAGAAAGGAGGCTCTTCCAGGCCTCTTATCAGTCTGAGGTAAGGAGGCATGAGCTTGGGCCTGGTGCTAACCACTGACAGACTTGCCTTTGTTGCTCTGACTGGATAAGTAAGAATTCAATAGGACTTGGCACTTACACGCATGTGTGTACACATACCAAACGAGTGTGCACCGACCCCAGGGAACAATACAAACACTAACTTTCATTCTCCTCTGGACTTGGTCATTTCATTCCTTCTCAGTGAACTCACAAACTGAGAAGATTTAAAGTTAATTTGAGCTTATTCATATCTGGCAAACCAGGATTATCTGCAAGGAGCCTATTGGGTACTTCCCCCTTCAAAATGACCTCAAAGATGTCTCTGGGATTCAATGGCCTTCCTATTTTCAGTATGTGGGGCCCCAGCTTCTTCAGCTGTGGAGCAGGATGAAAATGACCTCCTCACAGAATTGTTATGAAGCTGGAAAGAGGAAAAGTGGATACGACAGGGCTTTATAACCTGGAATATACTTAATGGAAGGAAGCCATTGCTAAGACTGACTCATCAATAGCAAATTTGCACAGATATGAGAAGGGAATCCAACATCCCCAGCTACTTTCTAGTTGTGTGGACTTCACCTAGTCAATCAACCTCATACAGCCTAATTTTCCTATCTGCAGAATTATGAACATAACACAGATTCTTACAAGGCTTTTTGCAAGAACTGAAGTGCATATCATATTACACAGCACAATGCCAGATGTGCAGTGCAAGATTTTTAAATGACAGTTCTATTACAGTAGCAGCAAAGGATGTTAATGGAAACTCCTTCTAGACAAGAGAATAGATTCTCTGGCCTTGGTGGACACCTAGCATTCCAACTGGTCCAGGCCAATGACCTGGTTAAGGAGCCTCCCTTTAAGATAGTGAGACCACCCCAAGGAAGGCAGTTTCATCGTAACCCATGGTAAAGAGATGGGTACAATATTTATTCCTTTAATGACACATTGTACTTTTCCTTCCCAGGATTCCTGCCCCCCAGTGCAGGCCCCACAGATGGAGCAGCCATGAGCTTTGTCTGTTCTGGCCATCTTCTTAGACTTAACTCCGAAAGGTACCACTTTCCCTCTTTTCTGTCTCTTTCTTTTGGATGCTAGGTAGAACCTAAGTCGTGGTTCTCAACCTTCCTAATGCTGTGACCCTTCCATACAGTTCCTCATGCGGTGACCTCCCCAACCATAACATTATTTTCATTGCTACTTCATTTTGCTACTGTTATGGATTGTATTGTAAATATCTTATATGCAACCCCCATGAAAGGGCATGAAAGGGTTGCCTCCCCCCCCCACACCGGGTTGTGACCCACAGGTTGGGAACCTCTGAGCTAAGTTTGTTTTTCTAGTACTTTGGACTTCTGGGCTTTCTCGAAAGCTCCCTCCTACACCCCTGCTATGTGGTGGACCTCCATACAAGCAACCCAAGTGGTAGTGCTTCTTTCCCCCTCGCCTACATTTTCCTCCTCCATGCAGCTGCCAAGATTTACAGCTTGCCTGCCCTGGGGCTTTTCTTGAGCCTCCATTTGAGTCCTCTCTTCAGTTCTTTCACGGATACTATACTAAGCACCCCAAGATGGGACCCCAGTTTCTCAATACCATCTGGGGAACACAAAGGGATGCCCCCCAAGATTCCAGTAACAGTTATGACCATCGTGTTAACATGAAAGACGTTGTACAGACGGCAAGACAAGATGGCTTGGTAAGAGCCGTCTAGAGAGATGGCGCAGAGGTTCAAAGCCACCATTCTCTCAGAAGACCCAGGTTCTGCTTCTAACATCCATTTGGAGACTTACAAACTCCAGGCCCACGGGATCTAATACCCTCTTCTAGCTTCCTTGGGCACTGCATGTATGTGGTGCCCAGACATACTTAAAGATAAAACACCCGTACACATAAAATAAAAATAAACAAACCTTTTAAAAATAACTGAATGCCTATCCCAGGCACTCCTGAAATCACACAGGGTGTAGGTGAGCACACTGACAGCCGGGGAATGAAAATACAGAAGCCTTCGCTTTGCATGCTCAGCTTGTGCTTATATGGAGATTGTCATTTTAATTTTCCTAGAAAACAAAGGTGTCAAAGAAACGTATGAAACAAGTCAAAACTATTTTTTTTCCTGTGTGAAGGTTGGAGATTCTGTCAGTTTAGGTAAGAGTTGGGGGTTTATTGATGCATAAGGGAACAGAGTAACATGGGGAGGTCTACTAAGTAATTAATAACATTTGAATGCTACGTTTAAGAAGAAAAACTGAGTATATGTTAGTATCGAGGCATCTGCACTGGCCTGTCCTTGGGGTTCTGACAGGACATGCCCTCAGCTGCAGTCACTAAGAGCACCACCTATGCATATTCACTACGTTTCCTTTTAAAAGGGCCCTGCCCACCTGCCATCTCTCTCTCTTTCTCTATCTCTTCCACCACTCTTGTCCCCAAGAACTGGTCTCTGCCCCCTCTCTGCCCCTTTTTCTGCTATCTCTCTCCTCTTCCAATAAACCTCCTATGTGAGGCCTGCTGTATGTCATGACTTTTCTTTGAGGAGTCTTCAAAATTATAAGAGTGTGGAGATTGCTCCATGGGTAGAGGGTTTTCCATACTAACAAGAGAACTAATGTTGGGATTCCCAGGGCCCAAGTAAATGCCAGCTGGGTGTAATTCCAGTGCTTGGAAGGCAGAGACAGGTGATCCCCAGAGTCCGCTGGCTAATTGGATTAGCAAAAATGGTGAGCTCCAGGTTCAATGGGGAGACATTGCCTCAACAAATAAGATAGAAAGTCATCAAGGACTATTCCCAGTGTCAGTCCCCAGGCCTTCACATGCATACACACAACCACACACATGCATGCACACCTCACACCTGTAAACATGCATACACATGGATGCACATCATACACATGGACACATACAAAAAATGAGACAGCTTTTAGAGCCACATTCAGGTTTATTTGGCATGAATCAAGGGGTTCCCAGAGACACTGAACCTACTAAGGAGAAAAGTCTTTCACTGGATGAAACAAATCCAATCCACTAGATCCTGTGAATCATGACTCTCCCACACATGTTAGCCACGGGCTTCAGCAGCGATCTCTTCTCCTGGCAATGCTCCTTGGGATAACCTGAGGCAGCCATCTCCTAAGTGCACGATGACACAAGCACCTAGATGAACAAAGAGTTCTGTGTGTGAGGTAGGTGGGTGCCAAGATGCTGTGGGACCTCGAAACAGACAGCTGTACCTATCATCTACCTGAGCCCCACCTCCAACACACACACAAAGCCAGTGCACACTCACGATTGCCAAGACTGCCCCATTTGCCACCTTTAGACACCTAGGTACTCAGCAACACAGACACAGAACTCTAGACAGTGGTGACAGGCTACAATTTTATCAAGGGGCGGAGTACTTTCAAGCTTGGTCTCAGCTGCGATGTTTGTATTTTAACAGCCCTAAGAGAACTTTCATACTTGTCACCTCATAAACGCAAGAAAACAAATAAGGGTGGGAAAACAAGACACTGCAAGAACTACAAATACATATTGCCTCCCATGCCATTCCTGTTCACACCAGACCTCTCCAAACGCTGTGTTAAGAATGTCACAAGATCATATCCAATGATGCGACCTGAAAAGGATACCCATAACCCACAGAAGATCTCTGTAGCCCAGGGGTAACCCTACCCACAATGGGCTTGGGCCCTCCCCATCAATCACTAAGAAATTACCCTACAGGTTGCTTACAACTGGATCTTAGAGAAGCATTTTCTTAATCGAGGTTTCCTCCTCTTGGAACACTTCTATCAAGTTGACATAAAACTAGCCAGCATAACTGACCCCTTGTCAAGTTGACACATGAGCACATCATTATTAAGCCATAACCTTTCCTTTCTTGTTCATCCCCCAATCACACATTAATATCAACATCACAATAAAAAAACTTTTGTAAGATTGAAAAGCCCCAATCCTACAAATTCAAACCTTTAAAATTTAGGTTCCTTTTATGATTCTGAGGTGCCAACTGGGAGAGATGGTCATTTTTGACCAACGGTTCATTTTTAATAAATTTTATTTAAATTGAAAATACTCTCATTTTACATACCAATCCCAGTTCCCTCTCCCTCCCTCCTGTCCTCACATGCCTCCCACAAACCCTCCATCCCGCCCCCTATACACTTCACAGATAGGGTGATGTCTCCCATGGGAGATCATCAAGTCTGTCACATTGTTTGGGACAGTATCTAGGCCCTCCCCTGTGTATCTAGACTGAGAGAGTATCCCTCCATAGGGAATGGGCTCTCAAAGTCTGTGCACTAGGGATAAATATTGATTCCACTGACAGAGGCCCCATATACCACCCAGGCCTCCCAACTCACACCCACGTTCAGGGCTCCTGATTCAGTCCTATGCTGGTTCCCCAGCTGTCAGACTGGAGTCTGTCAGATCCCACATGCTCAGGTCAGCTGTTTCTGTGGTTTTCCCCAGCATGGTCTTGACCCTTTTGCTCATCACTCCTCCCTCTCTACAATTGGATTCCAGGAATGCTACTCAGTGCTTAGTTGTGAATCTCTGCTTCTGCTTCTATCAACTACTGGGTGAAGGCTCTATGATGGCATTTGAGGTATTCATCAATCTCATTACAGGGGAAGGGCATTTTTTTTTGTTTTTGTTTTTTTTTTTTTTTTTTTTCGAGACAGGGTTTCTCTGTGGCTTTGGAGGCTGTCCTGGAACTCGCTTGGTAGTCCAGGCTGGTCTGGAACTCACAGAGATCCGCCTGCCTCTGCCTCCCAAGTGCTGGGATTAAAGGCGTGCGCCACCAACACCCGGCTGGGGGGGGGGGAGGGCATTTTAAGGTAGCCTCTCCACTATTGCTTAGATTCTTAGTTGGGTCATCCTGTGGATTCCTGGACATTTCCCTAGTGCCAGATTTCTCTTTAAACCAATAGTGACTCAAGGTATCTCTTTTCTTTGTCTCCTTCTCTATTTTTCCCCAACTCGAGATCTTCCTGATCCCTCATCTTCTCCTCCCCCCTTTCCTTCTTCTTCCTTCCTTTTCCTCCTACCTCCCTCTCCACTTCCCACGTGCTCCCAGTTTGCTCAGGAGATCTTGTCCCCTTCCACTTCTCAGGGGACCATGAATCTCTCTCTTGGGGTCCTCCTTGTTTCCTAGCTTCTCTGGCAGTATGGATTTCAGGCTGGTAATCCTTTGCTCTAATGTCTAAAATACATATATGAGTGAGTACATACCATGTTTGTCTTTCTGTATCTGGGTTATCTCAGGATAATTTCTTCTAGTTCCATCCATTTGTCTTCGAATTTCAAGATTTCATTGCCTCCCTACCCCGCCCCCTCCGCTGAGTAAATGTGCCACATTTTCTTTATCCATTCTTCAGTAGAGGGGCATCTAGGTTGCCTTCAGGTTCTGGCTATTACAAATAATGCTGCTATGAACAAAGTGGAACAGATGTCCTTGTGGTATGAGTGTGCATCCTTTGGGTATATGCCTAAGAGTGGAATTGCTGGATCTTGAGGTAGACTGATTCCCATTTTCCTGAGAAACTGCCATACTGATTTTCAAAGTGGCTATACAAGTTTGCACTCCCACCATTAATGGAGGAGTGTTCCCCTTTCTCCATATCCTCTCCAGCATAAACTGTCATTGGTGTTTATGATTTTAGCCATTCTGACAGGAGTGAGATGGTATCTCAGAGTTGTTTGGATTTGCATGTCCCTGATGGCTAAGAATGTTAAGCAATTTCTTAAATGTCTTTCAGCCATTTTAGATTCCTCTATTGAGAATTCTGTATTCTTTACTTTTTAATTGGATTATTTGGTGTTTTGGTGACTAACTTTTTGAGTTCTTTGTATATTTTGGAAATCAGCCCTCTGTCAGATGTGAGGTTGGTGAAGATATTTTCCCATTCTGTGGGCTGCCTTTTTGTCTTGTTGACTGTGTCCTTTGCCTTGCAGAAGCTTCTCAGTTTCAGGAGGTCCCATTTATTAATTGTTGATCTCAGTGTCTGTGCTACTGGTGTTATGTTCAGAAAGTACTCTCCTGCACACCAATTTGTTCATGGGTACCTCCCACTTTCTCTTCTAAGAGGTTCAGTGTGAATGAATTTATGTTGAGGACTTTGAACCATTTGGACTTTGAGTTTTGTGCATGGAGATAGAAAAGGATCTATCTGCAATCTTCTACACACCAGCATCCAGCTATGCCAGCAACATTTGTTGATGATGCTTTCTTTATCCATTGTATAATTTTAGCTTCCTTGTCAAAAATCAGGTGTTTATAGGTATGTGGGTTAATATCAGTGTTTTCAATTTGATTCCATTGGTCTACCTGTTTTTGTGCCAAAGCCAAATTGTTTTCAACACTTATAGTAGAGCTTCAAGTCAGGGATGGTAATACCTCTGGAAGTTCCTTTATTGTACAGCGTTGTTTTGGCTATCTTGGGATTTTTGCTTTTCCATACAAAGTTGAGTATTATCCTTTCAAGGTCTGTGAAGAATTGTGCGGAACTTTGAAGGTGATTGCATTGAATCCATAGATTGCTTTTGAAAGATTGCCATTTTTACTATGTTGATCCTACCTATCCAAGAACATGGAAGATATTTCCATTTTCTGGTATCTTCTTTCTTTCTTCAAAGACTTAAAGTTCTTAACATACAGACCTTTTACTTGTTTGGTTAGAGTTACCCCAAGATATTTTATGTTTGTGGATACTGTGAAGGGTGATGTTTCTCTGATTTCTTTCTCAATCCATTTATTGTCTACATATAGGAGGGCTACTGATTTCTTTTAGTTAATCTTGTATCCTGCCACTTTGCTGAAGGTGTTTATCAGCTGTAGGAGTTCCCTGGTAGAGTTTTTCAGGTCATTTATGTAAAATATCATATTATCTGCAAATAGTGAAAGTTTGACTTCTTCCTTTACAATTTGTATCACCTATCTCCTTTTGTTGTTTTATTGTTCTAACTAGAACTTCAAGTACAATATTGAAGAGATATGGAAAGAGAGACAACCTTGTCTTGTTTCTGATTTTAGAGGAATCCCATTGAGTTTCTCTCCATTTGGTTTGATGTTGTATTACTGTATATTGCCTTTATTATGTTTAGGTATGTTCCTGTTATCCCTGATACCTCCAAGACCTTTATCATGAAGGGGTGTTGATTTTGTCGAAGGCTTTTTCAGCATCTATTGATATGATCAAATGTTTTTTTTTTCAGTTTGTTTATATGGTGGATTACATTGATGGATTTTAGTATGTTGAACCATCCCTGCATCTCTGGGATAAAGCCTATTTGATCATGGTGGAAGATTTTCTGGTGTGTTCTTGGATTCAATTTGTCAGCATTTTATTGAGTATTTTTGCGCCAATGTTCATGAAGGAGATTGGCATGTAGTTCACTTTCTTGTGTCTTTGTGTGGTTTGGGTACCAAGGTAACTGTAGTCTCATAAAAAGAGTTTGGCAATGACCCTTCTGCTTCTATTGTGTAGAACAATTTGAGGAGTATTGGTATTAGTTCTTCTTTGAATTTATGGTAGAATTTTGCACTGAAACCATCTGGCCCTGGGTGAGCCATAGTTCTAGAGATACAAAAAGCAATCACAAACATCTGGCTATTGTCTCCTGAGAACTTGGTATGCATGTTAGTGTTTGGTGTTAGCTGTTGTTTGGGGGTACACATTTGTCCTCATGTTGGGAAAGACACTGTCTAGAGGATGTTCTCACTCTAACTGGTCAGAGTTTCTACACTATCTGACTTGAGTATTTCCCTACAGCTGTTATAATTTTCCAACTTTCTCTTTACATCTTTGTATTTGCATAACCACTCCCAAAATGACTCTGTTGGGCTAGAGAAATGTATCTTGTTAACTGAGAACAGCTTCCTTTTCGGAATTTCATGTATTTGGTGTTCTGCTTGGTCTCTTATTTGACTTAACTTGGTTCCATTTACCTCACACCTCTCCATCCCACCAAAACACCCTGAACCATGTCCCGTTTTCACATCTCTCCATCCCACCAAAACACCCTGAACCATGTCCCGTTTTCACATCTCTCCATCCCACCAAAACACCCTGAACCATGTCCCGTTTTCACATCTCTCCATCCCACCAAAACACCCTGAACCATGTCCCGTTTTCACATCTCCATCCCACCAAAACACCCTGAACCATGTCCCGTTTTCACATCTCTCCATCCCACCAAAACACCCTGAACCATGTCCCGTTTTCACACCTCTCCATCCCACCAAAACACCCTGAACCATGTCCCGTTTTTCTTACTTAACACTTTCCCACCCATTCTCAAGATTGTAACTTCTCCTTGACACTTGAATCCTAAAGCTCAGGTCCGTTACCAGCACAATTTTGGACAGAAAATCCTCTCTCTACCTATGGAACAGATGCTATATCCATGGTAACCATACTGCTCATCTAGATCTCACTGGTGTCTTGTGAACCATCTTCTCTTTGCAGGAAGGGGTTGTCCCAACCGTGGGGGGGGAGTGAGTGGGAGAAGGAGCTAGAAAACTAACTTGGAAGCAAACTGGAAGTTTGTGTCTTCAGAAACTCATTAAAGAATATTTTAAGTTAAATCGATGCTATCTCTGGGGGAGGGGAGGAATAAAATAAAGTGAAATTTTAAGAATCCAGTTGGGCCTTCAAGTTCTCTTTACTCTGGCCTTTCTCGGTGGATAACACAGCTCCCCTTCAGCAGGGTCCTAGCACTGCCACAGGAGCACCAGGCAAAAAGGAAACACAAGAAGGTGTCCAAGGAGGCAACAATGCTTCCCTTGAGCCACAATGCCACCTGCCTTCCATTCACTGTGCCTCTGCTCTCTGATACCAACCCTGCTCTGTCCCAGGAACACTTGCTGGAGAAAGAAACCTTTTGCCTCAGCATCTGGAAAGCAAGTGGATTTTGCTAAGTGTCAAGGGAAACAGGAAAAGAAAGTCATTTTACATCATTTTGTGTAGCTCTGACTACTTGGGCACCTGCCCCCAGCCTCTTCCTAGGTGCTCTCTATAAAAAGTGTCAGCAACCATTTGATGAGCTGTCACTGCTCTGTCTCCCCGCCTCCCTCTCTCTGGGGCTTCATGTGCATAGATTACCAAGTAAAAATTAAGAGTACAAGTACATCCCCAGCCATCTGGCGCATGTCAGGGAATAAGCCACTGGCTTCTTGGGTGTAGACTGATTAACCACTGTCACAGGCAGATTTGAGAGCTAGGTGACTAATTTCCTTCAGGGAGAAAAAGGGGTATGCTTCTTATGCCAGATAGATTTGTCTTCAGCCTGCCATTCAGGGGGGAAATTACATTTTTTTCTTTTCTTTCATTTTTCAGGTACTTGTGGGAATATAAAGCCTCAAACCCTGATGATTGGGTTCAAGAATTATAAAAAGAAACAGAGAGAGAGAGAGAGAGAGAGAGAGAGAGAGAGAGAGAGAGAGAGAGAGAGAGAGAGAGATCTTTAGGCATTTTGGTGTCTGAATTATCTTGATTTCCAGGCCTAATGACACAAAGTGTTCAGGAAAAGGAGTGTAGAGTTGGTTTTAGTTTGCTAAACCAAACACTCTGGGATTAAAAAACAAAACTAGTGTGACTCTTAAGAGTTAGTCAGTTATCCTGGATACCAGTGGGCATCAAACAAGTTTAAAAACACTAGGAAACCATAAACTCCTGGGCTATTTAAATTCACTTACAGCGTACTCAGCTATGCTTTCATCACACCTATGATTCAAGTCACAGATAGATACAACGTGTGAGCCTATTAAAGTCAGATCAATACAATATGCGTGTCAGAGCTCTAAGAGATGGGTCTAAGCACCTTGCCTCTGAGGCGGCACCATGGGCTCACCTGGAAATTAAATGGTCTTTAATTGTGCAGACAGTGCCTGGACCCCCTGCTACTACGGGAGTCAGATGAAACCATGACTCATTGCAACCCAGCCCCTGTCAGTTCTGCCTGGTTGGAAAGGAAGAGTCCCATCTGGAAGGAACACAGTTGCTGAGCACACCCTCACATTCTGAAACTTGAACTTCATACAATTACATTTGCTCATTCTTCTTGTTGCTTGTTGGGGGCTACACACACGCCACAGTGCACAGGTGTAGGGCAAAGAACAACTCGTGGGAGTCAGTTCTCTCTTTCATCAAACCAAGATAAGCAAGCTTGTTGGCAAGACCCTCTGTGACACCTTGAGAGTCCTTGAAAGACAAATTTTAATAGAAGGTGTCTTACTTAGGGTGAGTACTTCTGTGCTGGAACACCACATCCAAAACCAACTTGAGGAGGAATAGGTCTGTTTGACTTACGCTTCCAAATCACTGTCCATCACTGAAGGAAGTCGAGACAGGAATTTAGACAGGGCAGGAGCCTGGAGGCAGGAGCTGATGCAGAGACCATGGAGGGTGCTGCTTACTGGCTTGCTTCACATGACTGACTCAGCTTGCTTTCTTATAGAACCCAGGACCACCAGCCCAGGGATTGCACCACTGACAACAGGCTGAACCCTCCCCCATCAATCACTAATTAAGATAATATCTTACAGGTTTGCATACAGCCCAAACTTATGTAGGCATTTTCTCAACTGAGGTTCCCTCCTCCCAGCCTTAAAACATGGGGAGGTACATGGTCCTACTGCAACTTGATATGTTTTATTGATACCCACAGGAGACCAGCCCTTTCCTGAATGGAGATAGAAAAGGAGGGGGTTGGGGAGTGGGAAGGGGAAAATGGGGGAGAGGGACTGGGAGGCAGAGGCCGGGGCTGGGATGTAAAATAAATAGATGAATAAAAGTATATAAATAATAAAGCACAATACCCTTCCAAAGAAGAAAACAACTATCAAGTTGACATAAAACTAGCCAGCACCAATCCTGCCAAAAGCAATCTACAGATTCAATACAATCCCCATTAAAATACCAGCACAATTCTTCACAGACCTTGAAGGAAAAATAATCAACTTTGTATGGAAAAACATAAGACCCAGAATAGCCAAAACAACCTTATTCAACAAAGCAACATATGGAGGCATCACCATCCCTGACTTCAAGTTCTATTATAGAGTTGTAGTCCTGAAAACAGCTTGGTATTGGCACAAAAATAGACAGGTAGAACCAATGGAATCAAATTGAACACCCTGATATTAACCCATACATGTATGAACATCTGATCTTCGACAAAGAAGCTAAAAATATACAATGGAAAATAAGAAAGCATCTTCAACAGATGGTGCTGGCATAACTGGATGCTGGCATGTAGAAGAATATGGATAGATCCATGTTTATCACCACGTACAAAACTTAAGTCCAAATGGATCAAAGACTTCAACATAAATCCAGTTACACTGAACCTCTTAGAAGAGAAAGTGGGTGGTACCCTTGAACGAATTGGTACAGGAGACAGCTTCCTGAACATAACATCAGTAGCACAGACACTGAGGTCAACAATTAATACATGAGACCTCCTGAAGCTGAGAAGCTTCTGCAAGGCAAAGGACACAGTCAACAAGACAAAAAGGTAGCCCACAGAATGGGAAAAGATATTCATTAACCCCACATCTGACAGAGAGCTGATCTCCAAAATTTAAAAAGAATTCAAGAAGCAAGTCTCCAAACACCAAAGGATTCAATTAAAAAGTGGGCTACAGACTAAATAGAGAATTCTCAATAGAGGAGTATAAAATGGCTGAGAGGCACTTGAGAAAGTGCTCAACATCCCTAGCCATCAGGGAAATGCAAATCAAAACAACTCTGAGATACCATCTCACCCCTGTCAGAATGGCTAAAATCATAAACACCAATGACAATTTATGCTGGAGAGGTTATGGAGAAAGGGGAACACTCCTCCACTGCTGGTGGGAGGCCAACTTGTACAGCCACTTTGGAAATCAGTATGGAGATTCCTCAGGAAAATGGGAATCAATCTACCACAAGACCCAGCAATTCCACGCTTAGGCATATATCTAAAAGATGCACATTAATACAACAAGGATGTCTGTTCCACTATGTTCATAGCAGCATTATTTGTAATAGCCAGAACTTGGAAGCAACCTAGATGCCCCTCAACTGAAGAGTGGATAGAGAAAATGTGGTACATTTACACAATGGAGTACTATTCAGCAGAAAAAAAAAAACAATGGAATCCTGAAATTTGCAGGCAAATGGATGGCACTAGAAGAAACCATCCTGAGTGAGGTAATCCAGTCACAAAAAGACAAACATGGTATGAACTCTCTCTTATATGGATTTTAGACGTAGATCAGGGGAGTGCCAGCCTACAATCCCATGGCCAGAGAGTCTGGGAAACAGAACCTTCAACCAATGACTCATGGAAGCAGAGGCAGACAGCCACAGCTAAACACTGAGCTGAACTCAAGGACCCCAGTGACAGAGAGGGAGGACTGATGAGCAAAGGGTTTAAGACTGGGCTGGTTTAAACCCCAGAAACAGCTGACTGGAACAAGGGATAGCTCTTGAATCCCAGAATGATAGCTGGGAATCCAGCATGGGACTGAACAAGACCCCCTAAATGTGGGTGTCAGTGAGGAGGTCTAGGCAATCTATGGGACCTTGGGTAGTAGATCAGTGTTTTTCCTTGGCATACAAATGGACTTTGGGTGCCCATCCCACAATGAGAAATGCACTCTCACCCTGGACTCTTGGGGGAGGGTCTAGGCCCTGCCCTGGATGAAATGACAGACTATGGACACCCCCATAGAGAGCCTCACCCTCCCTGGGGAAAGGAGGAGGTGTTGGGGGGTTGGTGGGAAAGCATGGGAGGAGGGGAGGGAAAGGGAGAGGGACCTGGGATTGACATGTGAAGAAACCTTGTTTCTAATTTAAATTTAAATTTAAAAATAAAAAATATAAAAACTAGCCATCACAACTGAGCCCTTGTCAAGCTGACACATGAACACATCACTGTTAAGCTGCAACCTTTCTTGTTCATCCCCAAATCACACTATATCAACATCACAACATAAAACATTTTACAAAATTGAAAAGGTTCTTTTTTAAAATATGAAGTCTCTTTTAAAATCAGAAGTCTCTTAACTGTAGGCTCCTATAAAAAAATTAGTTAGGAACTTTCCTATTAACAGAGTGAAGAACCAGGCACAGCTACAATCAATTCAAAGCAAAACCAAACTCTAAAAGTGTAAATAACTCAATGTCCCATGTCTGGGATCCACTCGCCATCTTCTAGGCCCCTCCAAAGGACTTGAACCACTTTTCCAGCTCCGCCCTCTGCAACACACACAGCTCATCGTCTAGCCTCCAACTGGCCCCATTCCCCATTGGTGCTTTTCTTGGTGGTCATCCTATTACCAGCATCTCCAGAATACTGGGATCTTCTGCTGCAACAGGCTGCACTTTCACCAATAGTCTCTTTGGGCTGTCTTCAGAGATTCCAGCCTTGCCACATAGGGTCAAGCCTCAGCTCCTCTCCATAACCCCTTTATGCCTTCAAAACCAGTACCATCTGAATGGCTTTTTTCCCTAGGATGACTCACTCTAATAGGGTCAAGCTCAGGTGTCAACATGAGGTACAACCTTGGCTGCCCCTGGAACACAGATTCTGTTGCTGACCCTGAGGAAACACTTCCCAGAAGACTTCACCTCAGTGATGATTTTTTTTTTTTGGTTTTTTGAAACAGGGTTTCTCTGTGTAGCTTTGAAGCCTATCCTGGCACTAGTTCTATAGACCAGGTTGGCCTCAAACTCACAGAGATCCACCTGCCTCTGCCTCCCGGGTGCTCTAAAAAGAACTTTTTTTCCCTTTTTTTTTTTATCATTTTTTATTTTAATTTTAAATAGCTTGTTTTACATGTCAATCCCCAGTTCCCTCTCCCTCCCCTCCTCCCGCATTCCCCTTCCCCCCCACCCTCCCACCCTATTGCCAAATCCTTCCACATAGGGGATATCTAGAGTCTGTCATTTTACTCTGGGTAGGGTCCGGGCACTCCCCTAAGAGTCCAGGCTGAGAGAGCATCCCTCTTTGGCCATTTTAGCCTCCTCTACTGAGAATTCTCTATTTAGCTCTGTACCCCACCTTTTAATTGGATCCTTTGGTGTTTTGGAGACTTGTTTCTTGAGTTCTTTGAAAATTTTGGAGATTAGCCCTCTGTCAGATGTAGGGTTAGTGAATATCTTTTCCCATTCTGTGGCCTGCCTTTTTGTCTTTTTGACTGTGTCCTTTGCCTTACAGAAGCTTTTTAGTTTCAGAAGGCCCCATTTGTTAATTGTCGATCTCAGTGCCTGTGCCACTGGTGTTATGTTTAGGAAGTGGTCTCCTGTACCAACTCATTGAAGAGTATCTCCCACGTTCTCTTCTAAAAGTTTCAGTGTGGCTGGATTTATGTCTGAATATTGCTGCATCTTTTGTTTTATTTTGGTTTTGGTTTTGAGACAGGGTTTCTCTGTAGCTTTGGAGCCTGTCCTGGAACTTTCTCTGTAGACCATGATGGCCTTAAACTCACAGAGATCCACCTGCCTCTGCCTCGAGAGTGCTGGGATTAAAGGCATGCGCCACCTCTGCCAGGCAATATGACTGCATCTTACAGGCATGTCCAGAGCAGGCTCACCAGCATTCACTCGCTTGTGGCACAGCAGACAGTATCTGAAAACAAAGATGACTTTAACTCTGAGCTGTCCTCTGACAAATGGGTTTTAGATTTTCTTGGTGAGTTTGTCTGAATAGGAAGACCATGGCGAGTGAAGTAAATAAAAACCTCCCTTGTGAGAACTTTTCTTTTTGAGCCTTCACTTCAAAGGACATCCACATCTTCTTCCTCTACTCCTGCCCGTTCCCACTCCAACCACAGTGAGTGGCTGTCTACAAAAATAACCCATAAGGAGTGGTTGGGAAGTGAATGGGAGCCTCCCGGTCCAGGCCACTGCTCGATCACACCCCATGGTTTGGAACATCCTGGTGACTCAAAGGTTCTCATAAGTCTTGGGTTTCATGTCCCTGATGCCACTGCTCCATTTCAGGGCCTAAGTAACGAAGAGTCTTCATCCCACATTCACACCAGTCACTGAGAAGGACATCAAACCTCACTTAGTATTTCGCCCTAGAGACAGTGACTTAGGGACTAGAGTCTCAAGGCTTTGTTGTTTTTGTTGTTGTTTCTGTGTGTGTGTGTGTGTGTGTGTGTGTCTGTGTGTGTGTGTGTGTATCTGTGTGTGTGTGTGCATGTGTCTCTGTGTGTGTGTGTTTGTGTGTGTATCTGTGTGTGTGTTTGTGTGTGTATGTGTCTATATGTGTGTGTCTGTGTGTGTGTCTCTGTATGTCTCTGTGTATGTCTCTGTGTGTGTGTCTGTATGTGTCTGTCTGCATGTGTATGCATGACATTCTGAGCAAAGAACCCCGAGGCTTGTACATGTTAAGCACATGCTTCACCATTGACCAGTATCTCCAGTCTCTCAAGCTTTATTGTCAAAAGGCTTATTCCATTTGAAGGGCGTGTATATGTGTTAGTGTCTATGAATGGATTTGTTCACATCTGTGCAAAAGCTACCCGATGTCAATCCCATGGAGCTGGAGTTTTAGGTGATTGTGAACTACCCCGTGTGAGTGCTGGGGAAAAAATTAGGTATGTGCTCTTAATCACTGAGCCATCTTTTAATTTTTTAATGGATATTCTTAGCTATTATTCATAAAATAGTATTAAGTTTAGAACCTGCAAAGGCAATTATACACTCTTTTACTTTTCACATGGGGAAAATGAGGCAGGAAAAGGCAAGTGGCTGGTTCAAGGAAATTATGTTTTCTTTAATAATAACAGTGTGTCACTTACTAAGACAGAGGGATACCTTTTATGTACACTTTACGAATAAACTCATGATTCTTTCAGGTGAATCAGTGAAATCCACACCAAAATCACCAAAGTCAGGTCCTTCGTTGGGAGGAGGCACCTGCCTCTCGAGTGTGACAGCTGACAGAGTGGGCGGAGACGAGCTACCCATGCCTGCAGGGCAGTGGGGAGCAGGTGTTGCCCTGCTGTACACAGAAAGAGAACCTGCAGACCAAAGAGAAGGATTCTTCCTGGATCGAGCCTTTCTGGAAAATTCCACTTTAATTCATGAACCAAAGAGAAAAACCTGGAGCCTGCCCAGCCTTTGAGCACAGCAGTTCTTACCGAGAGCTGAGCCTGTGGTGTGAGTCTTGCAGTCCCTACAGGTGGAAGCCATGGAGTCAGTCAGCTGACACGCTTGGCCTTACTTCAAAGAGCTGCAGCGCAGGCCACTGTTATTTCTCGGTTGGTTCTTCCAGAACTTGGGGCGGGCGGGCTTCGAGGGAGAGAAAAGAGACAAAAGTGCTGAACGTGAAACTATTATGGGAACAAGCAGCTGGTGAAGAAAGAGAGAATGCTGAAGACAAAAGGGAGGATGCCCTCCCCGCCCTCCCCCCGCCATTCCACAACCCCAGGAATTGGAAACTTCCCTTCTTATTTTTGTTAATTTTTAAAGTTAATTTGTGGGGTGGGCACACATGTGGGCGACAGAGGACAATTTGTAGGAATTGGTTCTCTCCTTCCACTGTTTCAGACTCTGACTCTCAAGCAGAGGCAATGCCATCTCACCGCCCCCGGAACCTGCGACTTCTTAAATAATTTCCACACAGAGAAGTTCCACAGGTCTCCATACTCTCAACTATCCCATCCTCCTGTGCATGCCCGACAGCCATGTCTAGAAATCATAGCTGTTCTCTTCAACACTTCCTGACCTTTGCCCCCAGTGGGCAGAAGTACTGACTTTGCCTGCAGAAAAATTAGCGTTGTTATGACTGGAAGGTGGAGAGAAAGTAAAGGTGGTTTCTCAGGGTGTTTATTTCCACCCAGGCTCCACACCAAAAGCAGATTGGGAGCTTAGGCTAAGATGAAGATTTGTGGGCAGGCGGAGCAGGGAGGCCTGCCGCAGGTCCAGTTGGCGCCCGTCAAGAGCCTGAGTCTGCTTTCCCTCATGTGTTTTCTGTTCCCAGCTGCACCGGGACACAGTCCAGTGGCAGGTTTACCATATGTCAGCCCAGACGATTTCCCACAGACTGGAAAATCCTGAGCCCATCCATACGGCTCCTTTTTCCATAGTCCTAGAAGGTTCCAGAGCCTGCTTCCCAACCCTGCTAAGAGAAGGCTGGTGTTTGAGCCTTCGGGTGCTAAGAATCAAGGAGGACAGCAATAGTAGAGGAGTGGATGGGAGTAGAAGTTAATGGCTAAGCTGGCAAACAGTGGTTTTTCTAAGAAAGACAGGGTATTTCCAAAGGACAACCAAAGAGATTGGGGCTTCAGGCTCAGTGAGAAACCAAGTTTTAAAAAAAAAAATAAAAAAGAGCAAAGAAGAAAAAGTATGTGTGTGGACCACTGTCCTCCACACACATATGCACAGGAGAAACCCACCTTCACACATACTCATGCATAAGCATGTGCATCCAAGTGCACAAGTGCACACATACACACCAATTAATAAATACCCAAAGACATCGCAAGGATGCTTGTTGAGTGGACTGTGGTCCAGGGAGTCTGCGGACAAGCCTGTGGCAGTGCTTGTGGGCACTCATTTGTTTCATGTGATCTTCACAACAACCCAGTGGAAACCCTTGCCATTGCATGGATGAGGAAGCAGCTGGTGCTGCTGGCCTTGGCCCCTAGATCATACAATCTCACTAACCCACATAACTGACAGAGAACAAACGTCCACAACCTTGGATATTTTTATTGCCTAGACTATAGTTATCCTTCTGGCACATTCTATTTTAAAGAGCTATGAAAGCTACATTTTCAACTGGAACTTGAAAGTCTTGAAAAGCTATTTTTATTTCCCCTGTTCTGTGTGCTAAAAATATATGAAAATAGGTGACTTGAGACTGCAATAAAGTTGGTTGTTATGCTAACTTAATACATATTTATGCAAGGAAAAGTCTCCTTGGTCAATCTAATAACAACGTTAGAATTAGGAATGAACCCTTGAGGAACCAAAGACCAACATCCTTGGTTGGGGCTTAACTCCCTTGAAGACATGAAGGCAACATTAGTGACTTTTTCACTCAGTACTGTGACAAAATACCTTACAGAAGCAACCTAGGAAAGAAACAATTTCTTTTGGCTCCCTGTTTCAGGAGTTATAATACATGATAGTCTGGAAGGCATGGTGGGGTGGCTCACACCATGACAGAGAGAGAATGTGGAAGGTGCTGTTCGAATGCATCCCAAGGAGAGGAAAGCACTGAACCAGAATCACTGACTGGGAAGAACCTTTCAAGTACCACCCCCACCCCTCATGTGACTCCACTTCAAGCACCCAAGCCTGTTACAATAATAAAAAGTGTCTCAGGAGAGAAAGACGCCATGCAACGGAGTCCAAGTGGAGGATTTTTATTATTATTATTAAGGAAAAGGGATCATAAAAAGGGGAAGAGGATATGGAAATAGAAACAATCATCAAAAGTCTCCCAACCAAAAAAAAAAAAGCCAAGGGACAGATGGCTTCAGTGCAGAATTCTACCAGATATTCAAAGATCAGCTTATACCAACTCTCCTCAAATTATTCCACGCAATAGAAGCAGAAGGGCCTTTGCCAAACTATTTTTACGAGGCTTCAATAATGTTGATACCCAAGCCACACAAAGACACAACTAAGAAAGAGAACTCCAGACCAATATCCTTCATGAATATTGATGCAAAATACTCAATAAAATACTTGCAAATTGAATCCAAGAACCCATCAGAAAACTCATCCGCCATGATCAATTAGGTTTCATCCCAGGGATGCAGGGATGGTTCAACATACAAAAATCCATCAATATAATCCACCATATAAGCAAGTTGAGAAACAAAAATCACATGATCATTTCACTAGATGCTGAAAAAGTCTTTCACAAAATCCAACACCCTTCATGATAAAGGTCTTGGAGTGATCCGGAATAACGGGAACATACCTAAGCATAATAAAAGCTATATATAGCAAAAAAAAAAAAACAGCCAACATCAAACTAAATGGAGAGAAACTCTAATTCCTCTAAAATCAGCAACAAGACAAGGCTTCCCACTCTCTCCATACCTCTTCAATATTGTATGTGAAGTTCTAGCCAGAGCAATAAGACAACAAAAGGAGATCAAGGGAATACAAATTGGAAAGGAAGAGGTCAAACTTTTATTATTTGCAGATTATATGATAGTTTATATAAGTGACCCGAAAAACTCTACCAGGGAACTCCTACAGCTGATAAATACCTTCAACAAAGTGACAGGATACAAGATCAACTCAAGAAAATCAGTAGCCCTACTATATACAAATGATAAAAGGGCTGAGCAAGAAATCAGAAAAACATCACCCTTTACAATTGCCACAAACAACATAAAATACCTTGGGGTAACCCTAACCAAACAAGTGAAAGACTTGTATCGCAAGAACTTGAAGTCTTTAAAGAAAGAAATTAAAGAAGACACCAGAAAATGGAGAGATCTCCTATGCTCTTGGATAGGTAGGATCAACATAGTAAAAATGGCAATCTTGCCAAAAGCAATCTACAGATTCAATGCTATCCCCATTGAAATCTCAGCACAATTCTTCACAGACCTTGAAAAACAATTCTCAACTTTATATGGAAAAAAACCACCCAGAATAGCCAAAACCACCCTGTTCGACAAGGCAACATCCAGAGGCATCACCATCCCTGATTTCAAGCTCTATTATAAAGCTACAGTCCCGAAAACAGCTTGGTATTGGCACAAAAATAGGTAGACCAATGGAATCGAACAGAAAACTCTGATATTAACCCATGCATGTATGAACACTTGGTTTTTGACAAAGAAGCTAAAATTATACAATGGAAAAAAAGAAGATATTTTCAACAAATAGTGCTGGCATAACTGGTTGCTGGCATGTAGAAGACTGCAGATAGATCCATGTCTATTGCCATGCACAAAACTTAAGTCCAAATGGATTAAAGACTTCAACATAAATCCAGTCACATTGAACCTGTTAGAAGAGAAAGTTGGAGATACCCTTGAAGAAATTGGTACAGGAGACCGCTTCCTGAACATAACACCAGTAGCACAGACACTGAGATGACAATTAATAAATGGGACCTGCTGAAGCTGAGAAGCTTCTGCAAAGCAAAGGATCCAGTCAACAAGACAAAAAGGCAGCTCACAGAATGGGAAAAGATATTCACCAACCCCACATCTGACAGAGGGCTGATCTCCAAAATCTACAAAGAGCTCAAGAAGCAAGTCCCCAAAGCACCAAAGGATCCAATTAAAAATTGGGCTACAGAACTAAATAGAGAATTCTTAATAGAGGAGAATAAAATGGCTGAGAAACATTTAAGAAAGTGCCCAACATCCCTAGCAATCAGGGAAATGCAAATCCAAACAACTCTAAGATACCATCTCACTCCTGTCAGAAAGGCTAAAATCAAAAACACCAATGACAGTTTATGCTGGAGAGGATGTGAAGAAAGGGGAACACTCCTGCACTGCTGGTGGGAGTGCCAACTCATACAGCCACTTTGCAAATCAGTATGGAGATCCCTCAGGAAAATGGGAATCAGTCTACCACAAGACCCAGCAATTCTACTCTTAGGAACATACCCAAAAGATGGACATTCATACAATAAGGGCATCTGTTCCACTATGTTTATAGCAGCACTATTTGTAATAGCCAGAACCTGGAAGCAACCTAGATGCCCCTCAACTGAAGAGTGGATGGAGAAAATGTGGTACATTTACACAATGGAATACTATTCAGTGGAAAAAAACAATGGAATCTTGAAATTTGCAGGCAAATGGATGGCACTTGAAGAAACCATCCTGAGTGAGGTAACCCAGTCAAAAAAAGAAAACATGGTATGTACTCACTCATATATGGATTTTAGACATGGATCAGGGGAGTGCCAGCATACAATCCCACTGCCAGAGAGGCAGGGAAACAGGAAGGACCCTATGAGCCCAGAGAAAGTGGAATGATCTCCTGAGCAGATTGTGAGCACAGGGTGGGGGAGGGGAAAGGGAGCAAGGAGAGAGAGAGAGAGAGAGAGAGAGAGAGAGAGAGGGAGGGAGGGAGGGAGGGAGAGACGGAGGGAGGGAGGGAGGGAGAGGAGGACATGAGGGAGTAGGAAAGTTGAGTTGGGGGAAGAATAGAGGAGAGCAGGATGAGAGATACAATAATAGAGGGAGCCATTCTAGGTCTGAGGGGAGATCTGGCACTAGTGAGATCTCCAGAGATCTACAAGGATGACACCAGCTGGCAAACTAAGCAGTAATGGAGAGGCTACATTAAATGCCCCTCCCTAATAATGATTTTGACCACTGTCTTACATGCTATCCTAATGACAGACAGAAACAAAGGCAGACACACACAGCTAAACACTGAACTGAACTCCTGGAACCCAGTGACAGAGAGGGAGGAGTGATGAGCAAAGGGGTCAAGACTGGGCTGGTGAAACCCACAGAAACAGCTGACCTGAACAAGGGGGAGATCTTGGACCCCAGACTGATGGCTGAGAGGCCAGCGTGGAACTGACCCAGACCCCCTGAATGTGGGTGTCAGTGAGGAGACTCAGGCAATCTATGTGGTTTTGGGGTAGTAGATCAGTATTTATCCCTGGCACACAAATAGACTTTGGGGACCCATCCCACAATGAGGGATGCTTTCTTCAATCTGGACACTTTGGGGAGGGTCTGGGCTGTCCCTGGAACGAAATGACAGACTCTAGAAATCCCCTATGGAGGGCCTTACCCTCCCTGGAGAATGGAATGGGATTGGGTGGGGGGATGGGGGATAGTGGGAGGAGTGGGTGTGGAGGGGAGGGAGAGGGAGCTGGGACTGACATGGGAAGCAAGCTTGTTCCTAATTTAAATATATAATTTAAAAAGTGTAAAACAAATCAAGGAAAGTCAATTCTAAAATAAAAGGGCAAAAGGGGGGAGGGGAAGGTGGAAGACCAGTCTCTGGGAACAGGAGCAGTAGGAAAAGAGAAAGGAACATATATATATATATATATATATATATATATATATATATATAGAGAGAGAGAGAGAGAGAGAGAGAGAGAGAGAGAGAGAGAGTAGCTGGGAAGTGGACCCACCTTTTAAAATGGAACACAGTAAATGTGCACAGAAAGTGCTCTTAGTGGCTGCAGCTGACGGCATATCCTGTCAGAAACCCAAGGACAGGCCAGTACAGATGCTTGGATACTGAAAAGCCCTACCTCTTAATAGCTGCCCACCCTCTCCAAATAGCACTGCTCTCTAGGAGCTGTAGGCAGAGTTTCCCTGTGTCTCAGCAGTCAGCTCTATCCTACCAACTGGCTCCCAAATAACCACACGGAGACTTAAACCTAATTTTAAATGCTCGGCCAATAGCTTAGGCTTGTTACTAAGCAGCTCTTACAACTTAAATAAACCCACGTTTCTTATCTACGCTCTGCCACATGGCAGGACCTTTTCTTAGCATGGCATGTTCACCTCCTGCCTCTACTGCTTCTCCTCAACACCCCTGGACACCCGTGGCTCCTCCCTCCTTCTTCCCAGTGTTCTCTCTGCTCTGAAAACCCTGCCTACCTATTAGCCAGTCAGTTCTTTACTAACTATGGCAGCAATGCATATTCACAGTATACAGAAGGATTATCAGGAAACAACTCTTCAAAACATTGTGGGGAGCATTTCAGATTCAAACTGTAACAGGAGTCCCACACCTTATCCTCATAGATAATTGGCCTCTGCTCCTTCCTCAGGCAACCCAAGAAATCCTGAGGTGTAGCTGGCTTGTGAAGAGCTCCAAGGTGTAGATATACCCTTCATTAACAATCAATGTCCTTTCCTAGTCAGAGGGATTTGCTGGAGAATTTCCTTTACAGATTGTTCCAGTTAGTCTTGATCATCATCAACTTGACAGGGTCTAGAGTTGCCTTGAGACTAGCCTCTAGGCCTGCCTGTGAGAAATTATCTTGGTGAGGTTAACTGAGCAGAGAAGGCTCATCCTAAAGTGTATTGCACTATTCCTTGAGCTGGAGTCTTGGACTGGATAAAAAGGACAAAGCCAGCTAAGCCTAAGCCGTCATTGCCCTCTGTTCCCTGGCTATAGACACAACATGACCAACTTCACTGACAAAATGGGCTGTACCCTCAAACCATGAGTCAAGCCAAGGCCTTCCTTCCTTCCTTAAGAAGTGCTTGTCGATGATATTTTATCATGGCAACAGAAAAATAACTAAAATACAGATCATAAGCAAGGAGAGACCTTCTCCTATGACCATCACATTTCAATACAGTCAAAGCAATTGAATATACAGCCTAAGCAAATTGCTAGGTGCTGGGTATTTTCAAAGTAGGACCTCCAATTCAGTTTTCCTTGTGCCTGTAAAGCAACCGATTTCTGCACCATGTAGAAGAAAAGAGACTTAGTGTGGGCTGCCAGTAGCTGGCTGACAACCCTAGGCACTGGGTACACTGGAGCAGCTCCAAATTTTGCATAAGGAGTTCATTTTGGGTTAGTCAAAAAAGGGAAGGAGTTGGCCCTGAAGCCGTTCCACAAATTCAGGAACAAGGAGTTGTGATTCCCTTTAGACATTGCTGGAAGGTGGCTCTCAGGTCTGTTTGCCAAACGCAATTTGACGCCCATTTGTTTCCCTGTTAGATACAAGGAGCACCATTTGCTGTCCGGGCTTTTCCTCTGACAGACCATGAGCTGATGCAGCTGTGGAACTGCGTGAGGTTAATTCTCCCCTTCTCTCTAGCTCTTTTATAAAGATCTATCATTTCTGCAGAGTCAGTTATTAAGCTTCTTTTTCTTCCTCCCATAAATCTAATTCTTACTTCTCAGCCGGAGGTTACAGTTACAATAAAGAATCCACCTATCTGTTAAAGAATGAAGTGTTCTTACTTGCATAATCCTCATTGCACTACTTCAGAGTAACAGAAATTTTATGTTTCCAATGGTAATAACCATTTTGTAGTTTCACCGTAACAAGTAAATTGATGTTGTTGTTACTGTTTTTAGGATAATGCAGAAAAGTATAAGGAATATCAAACTTAACCAAAATCTCACCCCTGGAGAAAACTAAGGAATATTTCTCACTCACTCTCTCTCTCATCCTCTCTCTCATCCTCCCCCTCTCTCTCTCTCTCTCTCTCTCTCTGTGTGTGTGTGTGTGTGTATGTGTGTGTGTGTATGTGTGTAATTTTTTTCTCAACACAGGGTTTCTCTGTGTAGCCTGGATGTTCTAAAATTCACTTTGTAGATCAGGCTGGCCTCGGAGATCTGCCTGCCTCTTCCTCCCAAATGTTGGGATTAAAGATGTGCATCACCATTACTGTCTGGCTTAATATTTTAATCTATATGTTTTCAGTCTTTTAAATTTTATTTTTATTTTCAAAAAAGGATATAAATTGTTTAGAAAACTGATTTCTTTCTGTGAATAAATTGGATATTTCCCCATAGAATATTATTTTTCAGTATCATTGTTTTTGAAAAGTGAATAGATCTACAATAATAATTATGCACTAGTTTAGTTATAATAATATGTTTTTTCTAACATAAATAAATTTGAAATGAATCCCTGTCTGTATGCATGTCAAATTTCTTCTCATATAAAGCAATCATGTGTGTGTGTGTGTGTGTGTGTGTGTGTGTGTGTGTGTGTACGTGTGGAGGTCTAAGGACATCCTTTTGTATCATCCCTCGCCTTCCACTTTGTTTGAGACATAGTCTTTTGTCTGTCATTGTGTACATGATGCTATCTTGTCCCTGAGCTTCTGGAATCCCCTGTCTCCACTTCACATTTCCTGCTAGAAGTGTTGGGATTACAGGTGCACACTGCCATATTTGGCTTCAGGATAAATGAGGACCTCATGCTTGCCATGCAAGTGCTTTCCCAGTGAGCCTCTCCCCAGTGCTGCCCATGATAAATTCCTATGCAAAGGCCTTGCTCAGTGAGGTCCTGTACGTGCTTTCAGGACTTTCTTTGCACATGACTAGGAAAGCTGTGTTTGTTTACAAACTCCCTAACTTTGCCCAAGAGCATGTCACCCTACTATTCCTGTAAAAGCAAACACTTTTTTTTGTGTCCACTTGAAATCCAAGACACTGTCCTTTTTCCCCCCCTGATAACTGACAAAGTTGAACATGTTTTCAAGTGTGTGTGTGTGTGTGTGTGTGTGTGTGTGTGTGTGTGTGTGTGTATGTGTGTGTTGGTGTATCCATTCTAGTCTCCCATCTTTTTTCTATCAAGCTGCTCATACAGGCTTTCCCAACTTGCAGGAGCTCATCATAGACAGAGACAACACCTTCCAGACTTCATTCAGGTAACTGTCCCATGGGATGCTAATACGTGCGTACTGAGAGAGAATGGTTTCCATGGTCAGATTTAACACATCATTTCCTAAACTTAATTGACCATCAAAACTGTTTTTTTTTTTTATCACGGAACACCCTTTGGCATCCTTGGAACACTCATCCTAAGCAATAACATTTGAGGAATTGTGGTTATTACTACTTTATCAGTTACATGTGTGGCATGTTTTTTCCCATAGTCATTTCTCTGCTGTTCTACATGATTTTTTTCATGTAGTTTTAATTTCTGTCTTTGAAGTTCACCAGTACCTCTTGTGGAGTAGCATTGTAGGAATAAGGACCCTGGGCTCACATGTCTGCTTTGCATCCTGGTATTTCCACTGGCTGCGGCCTGTGCAAAATTTATCTCTCCTGCCTTCATTGTCATCATCCAGAAGATAAGGGGGGGAAGAGAGGGAGGGAGGGAGGGTGGGAGGCAAGACAGAGAGAGAAAGAGAGAGAGAGAGAGAGAGAGAGAGAGAGCTCAAACACCTCAAAGGGGGATTATGAGGATTAAACCACTTAGTAAGGGCCAAGAGCCATGTTTGACATCATGTCCCATGTTTGACAGCATGTTCCATGTTTGACAGTATGTCACATGTTGGTTTGCTGAAGGTGATAACAAGTCACCTCTTTCTTTCTTCCCACTCTTTCCTTTGCTGATTCTGATCTTAGTTATGAAAGAAAGACTTGATGTTTCTTCTCTAGTTGTTAGTCAGATTTTCCCAACACTGTTTATTGATTAACGTTCCCCTTATGTTATATTGTATTCATTTTTCTGGGTTTTGTTTGTTTGTTTGCCTACTCAGTCTGTCCTGATACCAAGACCCCATTTGGTCTTCCTCCTTTTGTATTTGCTTGAATCATAGCTGATGCCCCTCTTGTAATGACCCCCAAGTCACATGATAGGGCTAAGAAATCCCAACCTGGTATTCAGGGTCCTCACTGATGCAAGTGGGGAATATCAGTCCAGCCCATCTTGAGTTTTTACCCCTGTATGCTCTCTGAAAACCCACATGCTAGTGAGGCAGATGTTCCAGGGTTAGCCCGAGCATTCACTGGAGAATATTAGGTCCTGGTACCAGCCACTATATCCCATAAGAATTACTATCCACCAACTCCACATGCCCAGGAACCAGTTTCCTGGTGGAAACCTTGTTAAAGGCCGAAATGATTCCAAGAAACTCTTCATCAGTATCAAGGGTAAGAAGCAGATGGTCTGGAGGCCACCTTCTGCTCATGGTCAGAGTATCTAGGGATGGAGGGGTGAGGCTGGTGACAAACATCCCTGAAAGGTGTCTGAGGTAATGGCCTCCAGGTCAATGCTGCCCTCCCATTGGAACAGCTGGTCCCAGGGCCAACAATCCAGACATGGAGGGAAGGAAGAGTAGCTTCTACTTATAAAGTGACTGTGGAAGCTTTGTTAAAGAACCCAGTAGGGAAAACACAGTGTAGAGGAAAACAAAACAAAACGAAGCCTACGTAAGTCGAGTCGTGAGTGGTTTTGGCAGAAGACTTGGCCGTAAGAGACACCCTTCTTATTTCCTTCTATTAATAAATTTAAACAGGAAATGAACAGGGGAAATTCAGGAAGTAAGGGGCCCCAGTGGAATGCAGACATCGAGGTTGGAGGATTCACCCACCCAGACCCACAGGCTTTGGACGTATAAGGGGGTTATTCTAGTAAATCTTGTAGATGACACACCAGTGTAGGAGACAGTGGGAGATCTGAATAGCAATTCCTAGAGAAAGACACAGACAATCCAACATCACGCTGTTGGTGTGGAAAGAAAAGGAACAGCTAGAAGTCTGTGGTTAGGGCGACAACTCCTCTTGGGTATGTCAGTGATAAAAGCCATATGGAGACAGCTGAGAAAAAGTGAATTGGTGAACATTTTGCGTTGTCTCCAACCTTCTGGGGGTGTTCTTATGCCTGAGAAAACCTCTAACTATGGCCCCTAATATAACCAGCTCTCTCGCAGTATCCTTGAGAGATTGCTTCCTAGCTCCCTCCTACACCCCTAAATTAGTGGTTGTTTAGGCATCTTTTGTAATAAGACTGCGGAGACCTTGCATTTAACCTAAGCGCATCCTCCTGTATCCATTTAGTCATCCCAGGATTACTTAAAATACGACTACAGCAATTCTGCATAAATAATCACCATACCATCATGGTTATGGAATAACAAGGAAAAAATCTGAAAATGCTCAAGAGAATCCTATTTTTCCTGAATATTCTCTTTTACCTGCAGTGGATTGAATCTGCAGACGTTCAGCTGCATCTGCAAAGGCCACTCTGGAAGCATCTGTGGAGAGGGGCCGAGTTTGGAGCTGAGTGGTACTGCCTACAGAGTCCTCAATAACACAGCAGGCAGCACCTGTGACTTCAGGCCCTAAGACGGCTTACATAGGTCTTAGATTTGTGACTGAAAAGTTGGGGGATGTATGGGAGGGAGGAGAGAAAGAAGTACACCAAACCCGGTTTTGTGAGAGGGTTCTGCATCCACAGAAGAAGCTCCAGCATGTTTCCTGGTACAGGCTCACACATCTGGGCTTTAGAATGGCGAATTTAGATAGAAAGCCATATGTTGTGCCATTTCCACTCTCAAGAGCAGACTGGAAAGTTTCAATTCATTCCTGAAGAGATGAAGATGATAAGACTCAAATCCCAATAGAGGGGTCAAGTGCATGTAGCCCATGGGTACCAGATATGATGTCTATAGGCTAAGAATAGACACACAACACCACCTAGGAAAGTCTCAATGAATTTGCACTTTGCCTGTCGGGGGATCCATTCAAGGCATATCGCCTACTATCTCCAATTCCCATATAGGCATTGTGAAGGAGGAAAAATCAGATGCAATTCATATTTGGGATATGGTTGCTTACTAAAAATCACTGAAGGAGACCAGAGCAAGAATCATAGGTTCAGCATACCCAACCCTACTCAACAAAGACACCACTTTAATCTCAATATGAAGGAGTGAAGAATTCCCTTTCCATTTCCAACAAGGAGATAGTTTTGCTCTCCAGAAGCTTCTCAGTTTTAGATAATAACTGCAAGGGATCCTAGGAGCCTCAGATACTATGTAGGAACTGGTAGAAAGAATGATTGTTGAAATACTACAGTCCTAATTTCTTGAGATATTTAAGTACTCACAAGACCTCTATGGCATGTAATCTTTACTCTCCAATGTTTAAAACTGCCTGGAATTGTCAGTGTTTGCTCCCAAATATGGGCTCTGCTGGTTGTGTGATAGGGTAGGGATAGATCCTGGGTAGAACTTCCCTACCGTATGTTAATCATTTCCTACAAATCTTACAGAATCGGAGACCCTTGGACATGTTACTAGGACAAATTTCTTCTGTGGGCTGACATTTAATATCAGGCTAACACCAATAAGCACATAACCAAGAAAGACATTCCACACACAACAGGGAAGCCACAGCCTTCCATTCATTTGTACCCTTTGAGGACTGGGAAGGCCTGTAGGCAGGTGCTCAGAGCAGAGGGACTTCTTCAACCTGCTTCTTGCTCTGTTACCAACTGATCTCACTTGATCTTCCAGCTTAAACACACTAACGACTCTTGTCCTGGGGCCTAATGGTTATGCCCTATCAGGATGATGTCAAGAAACAGAAAAAAGCTCATCTGACAAGACCTTGAAGTTTATGATATTGAATAATAAGTTTACAGGTCAGGGAAGTAGGCTTGAAGTCAGGGGAGAAGTCACGAATTGCAATAGGTATGTGGACAAGGCACAAAGGCAATCTAGAAAACTCCTCTCCCCCTGGGCAGATGGTAGTTGGCTCTCAAAGATACTCCATCTCTTTAGGGAGCCAGGGTCATGTGAGTCTTTCAGGCTCAACAGCAATCTGGGGGTATACTAAAAAGGTTCAGACTTTCCAAGGAGAATCCATTGGTGGTTCTCACTGTGATGGCCCTGGTCAATGTGACCTACCAGTAGAAACACGCAGGTCTCTCTGGATACAAAACGGTCAAAACAAGAAACCAGAGTTACCTGCTATCCTAGACCAGAGATTTGTTCAAGTGGCATTGAAAATGGCACAAATTAGTATTTCTCAATGTCAAGTCATTGAAATGATGCTAGGATGTTCTCTGTGAAGCTCCGCCTTCCTGGGACACTGCAGTTAACCTCGAGAGCTCTCCTGAGATGTGTGATCATAGCCCCCATCCCCCCACACCCATACCCACCCCCACACCCAGCAATAGCTTTGGTGATATTTCAAACAATAACCCCTAAATATAGCACTTCTCAAAAGTGAATTCTTGTCTAGTATGTTAACATCCATGCCTGAGAGAGGTGTGCCTGACCGCTGGCCCAGCTCTCCCTGAAGTCATGGATGCCTCCATTTTTTCCAGATGTTACCACTGTATCACTCCATCTCTAGGTTTGTCATCATCCTCTTCACTGCCCACCTCTGTGAGCTCTCACTCTGAATGTTCCTTCAGGTGATTGCTAAGCCTTTGGACAAACATAGTTCAAAACTTCCTGGAAGGCCATTGTTAGTATCCCATTGCCCTATCTTTGAAAATTATTGGTACATTCTTCACTTTTCCATATTCTCCTTTTGAATCCAAGAGTAATTGTAATTAACATGGGTGTCATCTGGCTTTCAAAGACTCTCTTGCCTGAGGACTTAAAAGCCTCACACAGAACCCTTAATCAATCCTCTCCACTCACTCACTCTCCATCCCTTCCCATTGTCCTGGGAAAGAGGTCGTGGTAGGGAATAGGCTGCTCCTTGCCTGCATAATCTACTACTACCAATTAGTCTTAACCCTGGCTTTCAATTAAAATCACCCAGGGAACTTTGAAAACTACCGAATGCCTGGTTTTACCTCACACCAATTAAAATAAAAAACTCTTATGGGAGAGACCCAAGCTGATTTATTTTTAACTCTGGTGATGACTCGGGATTCTAATGGGCATCCACAGTTCGGGAAATATACCTTGAGCCATGGTTACCCAGGAGCCATTGCGGTAGTCAAAAGTCAGCCTCCACAGTCAGCACACTGCAGAATACTCAAGATTCTCCAACCATGGCACCCAAGTTCTCCCACTCACAGCTTCTTGCCTACTTGGCCTCTCCCAGCCTGAGACAGAGTTTCTCTTAGTAAAGCAATTCCTGAGGTGACAGGGCTATCTTCTGCCCCTTTCACAAGCTCCCCTGCCAATCTCTTAGGAGTCAACACTTCAGTTACTATCACTCATTCAGAAAACACAACACCCCTTCTTGTTGCTCCGAGTTAATCATTTCCCATTTTCCCAAGGTGACTCAGAAACCCAGAGCTCACTGACAGTGTGTGGGCAGCTTTATGGGCCTGTGGAACCACCTCACAGCTCCAAAACATGGCAGAACACTCTCGGAAAGACAGCTGACAAAAGCAACAGGAAATCTCAGTATTTATCTAGTCATAAGAAAAATACATGAGGCTTGTTTCAGAAACCACGGTTTGATTTATTGAGGAGTTGAGTCGCGCTCAAACATGCCATCAGTTCTAGCCTTGTTTGTCGGTCCTCTGCTGGGAGAGCACACATTGTTTTCAAAGCATTGGGTCGGAGCATGATGTTGCATGTGGAAACCACATCAGCAATCCTACTGGAGACATGAAATGCAGCTACACAAAGAAAGAGTCCACACAACTTTCCCGTGTCTAGCAACACATTAGAAGTAGGGCCAAGAGCCACTGAGCCCAGAAACCTACACTTCCTAAGAATTACATCCTCTGAGGTTGTTAAGTACCCTTGCCAATCGTCTCAGCATAAACGCACTCATTCACTCACTGATTCATTCATTCTCCATTCAATAGACAGTTCCTTGAACGGCTACTATGTGGCGGGTGCTGTGCTGTAAGTCAGGGCCATACAGAAGCTCAATGCCCAAGGTCTAGGTTCTACAGTCAATCACATGACCATATAATGACCTCTCCTCTCCCTGTCTTTTTGACTAAACTCTCATCAATGTTACTTCATCTAAAAACAACTTCTGTGATGTTTACAGTGAGCATCAGATGTCAGTCTTAGTTCCACAGCACCGGATGCTCATTGCAGGACTTCACCCTCTGCCTTACTTGTTTATCTGTTTCTTAGCAGCCTCTGGCTAGACAGTGAGCTACCTAAGGACAGCATTCTCCTCATGTCCATCTCCAGTGACCACATTATGCCCAGCATGCTACAGGGATTCGATCAGGCATGTCCAACCTGAGACCGACAGACCTCATGAAACCACGTGTGACCTCGGAGAGCAACGAAGGCAGCCTTTAACAAAGTAGTAAAGTGGAAACATGATGGACTTTTGTTTTGTAACTCGATTTGTCTGACTCTCAGTTGTGGATTGTGTAAATGATAACACCTATTTCCTGACATCCAACTCTTGGCTACACCTGCTCAGATGGACAATTGAGTAAAGGATAGTAATATTCACAGTCACTGAGAGCAAAGACACCCCAAGTCTCCACCTGGAAGCATGGCTGCTAATCAAACTCATAAATGCAAAGTCTGAGTCATCCAGGCTGGGGATGCTTGGAGGGTAGAGAGACATCGCAAGGAGGGGGCACGAGCTGATAGAAAGGCGGAAGGTCAATGCCAGGGAGACAGTGTTGGCAGAACAAAACAGAAGGTAATGAAAGAGGAACTCGAGCTGCAGCTGCTGGGTGGGACCAAGTAGATGCTTAGGCCTCCTTCTCTTTGTGCCCATCCAGACAAAAATACATGGGTCAGGAGGCCTGGAGCCGGTCTCCTCAGACAGAACACTTGTGTCTAGCATGTGTGAGAGTCACTGGACCACAACTGGGCTCTGCTCTGTGACAGTCCAAGTAGGGGCTTCTACACAGGGAGGTTTTCAGATGATCGAGAATGTGTGTGTGTGTGTGTGTGTGTGTGTGTGTGTGTGTGTGTGTGTGTGTGTGTCTGGGAATATGGCTCTGTGTCTGGGTATGTCCCTGTACATGTGTGTTTGTGTATGTATGTTTCTGTGTGTATGTCTGTGTGTCTGTGTGTGTGTGTGTGTGTGTGTGTGTGTGTGTGTGTGTGTGTGTGTGCATACAGGACAGAGGCCAACATCAGGTGTCTTTCTCTACCACTCTCTACCTTATCTGTTGGGACAGAACTTCTCATTGCACCTGGAACTCATCAACTGGGGAAGAGTAACTGCCCAGCAAGTCCCAGAGATCATCCCCCCACCCCCACCCCCACCTCATTTTCATTTCTCCAGCACTAGGATTACAGGTGTGTGTGTCCCTGGGCCAAGCTTGTTACATGTATAATGAGCATACAAATTGAGGTCCCTGTGTTTGTATTACAGACACTTCACCTCTGGAGCCATGTCCCAAGCCCCTCTCCCAGGTCACCGTGTTATTACAGAACTCACAAAAAGATCCGTCCCTTATCACAGTGTGTACACCTCAGTCCCTTTGGTAGGCTCATTTTTCCTAACATCTCAACCTCAGCATTTCTTATGACATCATACTGCCCAACCTTCTTCTCCCTACACTGTCGTTTCAAGTATTAAATTTAGTGATTTCATCAATGACACTCAGGCTAACCCCAGATCTAGGAGAAATGCTTCTCTGTCACCCATTTCATTTTCTAAGAAATATCACCTGAGAGGGTTTATCCCATTCCACAATCATGCCGTAAGCTCTCTCTCTGTCATGCATGAATGGAGCCTGAAAATTAAATGAGGAGGCCTAGGTAATCTATTGAGCCTTGGGCAGCAGATCAGTACCCATCCCAAGTATACACACGGACTTTGGACTCCCATAGAACAATGTGAGGTGCACTCTCACCCCGAACTCTTGGGGAAGGGTCTAGGCCCTGCCCTATATGAAATGACAGACTATGCACACCCCCATGGAGGGCCTCACCCTCCCTGGGGAAATGAGGGGATAACGGGGGGGGGAGGGGAGGGCTCGGGAGGAAGGGAGGGAATGGGAGAGGGACCTGGAACTGACTTGTGAAGCAACCTTGTTTCTTATCTAAATTTAAACTGGAAAATAAAATTAAAAAAAAAAAAGAAGTGAGGCTTGCAAAATTCTCCATAAAAAAAAAAAAAGATGAACAAAGCATGACCCTACTCTAAAGTCTTTATCCACCTGTGGAGGCAGTCCTAGTCATGGAAATTACTCATGAGGTAGGGTGTGCCAAGCTGTCTTGAAAGGTGGTCCTTTGGCCAACATCGCCATCACCAAGACACTCAGTAGCCATGTGTATTCCTAGGCTCCCCCCACAAGCCTGCTGCATGAGAAGGTGTCCATGCAGTACTAGTTGAGCACCACCCCAGGAGGATTTTCTGGGATAGGGGAGATTGAGAACCTCTGGTTTAAACTCTCCTCTGGATGACACCAGGACACAGGCCATTTCCAGACTCCCTCTCCTTTCTCCTCCCTGGAACATTACCAGGAAACAGCAATCCAGAGTGTTGACCCCCAGGTTGAAGTAAAGCACTGCTTTATCAAGTGATGACCACACCAGACCCCTCTCCCTCCAATCAATCATAGAGATTCTCCCAGGAGATAGGTGTGGAGCTGACTAGACTGACCCGAACTCTTTCAGTACAGAAGAAATCACAAGAGGCTAATAGCACCATTGTCTGCAGTTGCCCCTGCTGCCTGGGAGAAAGAAAAAACAATTATCAGCTTAGATATTCAAAAGAGAAGGAACTCTGGAGTTATCTCGGTGTTCAGGAATGGAAATAGGATAAACAGATCAATGAAAGCTAGGAAAAACGGGGCGGGGAGTAGGGGAAGGGGAGTAGGGGAAGGGATGGGGCAAGATCACAGTCTTAGCCTCAGGCCAGCAGCCCTGTGACAGTTTTAAGTAAATTAAAGCACACTGCTTTCTCCCCGGAGTTCAAGTAAAACTGTCCCTGGCAGACCTCTCAAAGCTCCTGGACACTGTTTTTGGCTTCTGGCTACGTGTCATTAGTGACCTATTTTCCATGTCTAAAGCCCCTGAATCAGCAGTTTCTCCCCCACTTGCTGTTTCCAGGCTGGTGGAAATGACACCCGCGTCCCAGAGCAAGCCACCACCTACACTCTCCCATACGCACAGGAGGGGGGAAGCACGTGATCCTTATAAAGACGTCGGCTTTGACCCGAGGCTGCCTTCAAGAGCCCAGCTGTCATGCCTCCACCAGATAAACTGCTGGACTTGGGATTATCTTAGCTGAATAAGTAATCAGAACTAAAAATAGTCCTAAATGGCCTGGGCTTTGTTTAAACCCTGCCCAGATGGGAAAGACTTTTTTAAATCTAATTGCAAAATCATATTTTAAAAGACTTTGCACCAAAATGCAAATAATAATAATAACATTTACAATACACCTATTTGGGACATAGTTCTTGGTTAAAATGGCTCTCTGAAAAAAAGAAAAGCCGTCGTTTTAATTGCACACCGAGTTGAGATTATCAATTGTTGATTAGTACTAAAAGCAGTCAGTGTGCTTAAACCTTCTAGGAATATCTTCACACATAAATCCACGTGGGAAAATTACCCATTGGTTTAAAAACTGCAAAAGATAGCTTGCTGCCAGGCAGATTAGCCGGGAAGCTAAATTCCACAAGAGAGCGCTGTCTCTGCTTGTCCTTCTTTAGAAGGACTCTATTTCCCTCTGCCTAGGTGGCTTCCTGTTTTGTTCCCCTATAGTGTGCTTCAAAGGGAAGGCTCAGTTTCATAGAGAAGTCTGCTGCTTCTGTAACTACATTCTGAGGACATCAGGCAAATACTATCTATGCAGCATCATAGAGTGCGAGAGAAGGGGAACCCAGCAAGACATTAAAAACCAAGGACAAATCAACAAACACATCCAACTTGACTTTTCTCCATAGTGTATTAGGGTGTGCATTTTTGTTGCTTCTCTGATGAATATGATAAAAGGAAATAAAAGTGCATTCTTCAAAGACTGGGAAACAGCTGTGTCGGCAAGCCAACAGCTGCACCTGTCGGAGACCCAGGAGCATTCTTCACAACCATCTTCTTCCTGCCCCGGGATACACAGCCCCACACAAGCAGTGCACCTGGCCACCACACCCGGGCCATTTCTTCCCATCTCTTTTTTTCTGGCTTGGCTGAGAAGCAAATTACTTTGCTGTGTCTGGATTTGAGAGAAGCAGAACAAAGACACGAGAAACAATGCAGAATGAATGACTTGGTGCCATCATTAAGCATCCCACAGGCAGCAGTGTCCAGTGAGGGATTTCTCCCCCTCCCCACAATGCTCAGGCTCAGAGACCAGCTGCTCAGACACTACAGTGTGAAACCTCTCACCTCTCCAGGACTCGGGTATTCTTATCTGAAAACACATAACAAAATACTAACCCTACCACATCAGTGATTATCTTTGGTATTTTCAAGAGCTGTTTTTATTATTTTTATATGAGCTTTTTGAGTGGACTGGTGCTGTTGTATGTACCAGTGCCCACAGAGACCAGAAAAGGGTATCAGATCCTCTTGGAGCTGGACTTAGTAGGACTGTAAGCCATTGGACATGGGTGCTAGGAAGCGAACTCAGATCCTCTAGAAAAGTGGAAAGGAATCTTAACTGCCGAGCCTTTCTCCAGTCAATTTTCTTTGGCATTTTGAGACAGGGTCTTGCTATATAATCTAGACTGACCTCCAACTCATGACCTTCATCCCTTTACCTCCTGAGTGCTGGGGTTACAGAGGAATTTGTCCATGCTTGGGTTTTGTTGCATTGAATATTCTGAGCTAAAATAATAACACTTTGCCTTTTTTCAAAGTGTAATGAAATAATGTAAACACGGAACCCATTCCTAGGGCTACACAAGCATTAACAGAGTGACAGGGAAAGCTGAGGTAGATTCAGTCCCAATGCTTACTATTACTACTATTAATTCATCTTTCAGACAAAGGGTCATTAAGTTTTCTCTGTTGGAGACTCAGTGACAAACTACTGTAGAGTCCTTGCAAAGATTTTTTACCATGAGAAATGCTGAGTAGAGAGTCTAGAATGCTAAGTATCCCACATAGAGACATTTAATTGTACAGTAAGTATTGCTTGTTCATTAAACTGATGTAGAAAAACTCTAAATAAGGCAAAGGAAAGGAACTGACAGAGGAGATAAAGATTATCACATGTCATAGACAAACATTGAAATGAATGAGTTTGGGGCTAGAGAGATGGCTCAGCAGTTAAGAGCACTCACTAGCTGTTCTTCCAGAGGAACCGGGTTCAATTCCCAGCACCCACATGGCTGCTCACAGCTGTCTGTAATTCCAGTTCAAGGGTACCCAACACCCTTATTGAGGCAAAACACCAATGTCCATTTTAAACAAATGAACACATGCATTCTGAAGGATCCAAAAGAATAGGTGATAATCAGCAAGCACTTAAATTTTATAGTTTGGGTTTTATTTATTTTTTTATTTTTCTATAAGGAACACATCTATTTTGGTAAGAAGAAAAGTATACAGTTCTGGGCCTGGTGGCACAGGTTTCTAATCCCAACACTCAGACTGAGGAGGGGGATGATCAATATGGTTTGAGGCCAACCATGTCTGCACAGCCAGCTCCAGGAACCCTGCCTATATAATGAGGCCTTTTCTTAAAAGTAAGAAAAGAAGAAGATGAAAAGAAAGGATGACAAAGGAAGGAAGGAGTAGTAAAGGAAATATTTCAACTAAAGAACTCTCAAAGGCCGGGCAGTGGTGGCACACGCCTTTAATCCCAGCACTTGGGAGGCAGAGGCAGGCAGATCTCTTTGAGTTTAAGGCCAGTCTGGTCTACAGATCGAGGTTCAGGACAGCCTCCAAAAACTACATAGAAACCCTGTCTCGAAAAACCAAAAAACAAAACAAAACAAAAGAACTCTCAAGATTTGGAGATCAAAGGATCTTTGAGGGAACACACATCATAATTTGGAAAATGTAGGTGAACCCCAAAGGCCCAGGTCTTTCATCTAAGGTGACTCAAGACCTTGTATGATTTCTGGAAAATAAGCTCCATTTTGCTCACTTACCAGAGAGACATGAGTAGGAGATGTAGAAGATGCAGGTTTCCGGGTCACTGTTTGCAAAGAGAAAGAACACCCGAACAGATGCATTATGTCTCAAGCCAGCCAGCAGCCAATAAGAGAAACCTTCAGACACAAGGAATGTGCGCACTCACTCATTCACTCCTGAGGTGTGGAATATGTAGGAATCTCAAGCAAGAGCCGGGACAGCAGCAGAGAGAAGAGCACAGTGTCCCTCTTTAAGAAGGCCAGCTGCTCCTTAGATAGCTCCCATAGACTTCGTTAGTGTGTCCTTCCCACTTGGCATAGTAAGCCATGGATAGCAAGTCGATGTGTAAGAAACATGCTGAAGACACAGCTTAAATTAAAATTCTAGCAGGTATACAGGACCAGGGTGAGGGACGCATGCTAATGTCCTCATTTGAAAAGTTGATATAACACCACTGGCTTCACCCTAGATCATCTGGTGAGTGATCTGGTCTAATGAGGGCTCAGGAGCGATTCAGTTAGCACACAGGCCTGTTAGCTTCCTAGAATATTTTCCCCTAGCCCTTAACCTAGACATGGAAAAAAAAAGCCAAGGGCAAAGGGCCTGAGTCTTCATCCCACTGAGACCATAACTCTCTGCCCCTGTCTGCATAAACAGGAAACCTGTGGTCACTTGTAAGAGAGCAGCCAGAGGAAAATGGGGGATGGAGTGGGGGGGCAGCTATGTTTGGGAAAAATAATGCAGGGCAGGATCTTGCCAGGCAAGAAGGACAAAAGGAAGATGACTTCAAATTGCTGCATCATTGGAAGTCCACAAGGTAGGAGATGACAAGTGGCATTCAATGGCTCTCCAGAAACAGAAGAGAAAGAAAGAAAGAAAGAAAGAGAGAAAGAAAGAAAGAAAGAAAGAAAGAAAGAAAGAAAGAAAGAAAGAAGGAAGGAAAGAGGGAGGGAGGGAGGGAGGGAGGGAAGGGAGGAAAAGAGAGTTAGAAAAGAAAAAAGTAGAAGATAGGAGCAACAGGTGCAGAGGGAGTACCCTGGTTCTCTTCAGGAGAACCTCTTTTCCCCCATTACCTCTCCTATTCTCCCTAGAGCTTCTGGTCAACCTTATCATCCCATGTCACTCTCACGTGTATGTGTCTGACATACTAACTCAACACAGGCTCGTGGGAGATGCCCAGATAAGTAAATGAACAATACATGTGGATTAGCCCTCAAAAGAAAAACAAACAAACAATGAGTTAGTGGGGATGTACAGGATACAGAACTCAGAAATCAAAGTCAGTCTCCTGGGTAGACTTGAAGAGCAGGCTTTAGACCAGTGGTTCTCAACCTGTTGGTGACGACCCCCATGGGGGTTGAAAGACAGGAGGGTTGCATATCAGATATCCTGTATATCATCTATTTACATTATAATTCATAACAGTAGCTAAATTATAGTTATGAAGTAGCAATGAAGTAATTTTATAGTTAGGGGTCACCACACCATGAAGAACTGTATTCAAGGGTCACAGCATTAGGAAGGTTGAGCACCACTGATTTAGAGGAAGAGAACTCTAGACTCCTTCTCCAGCACCATGTCTGCCTGCATGCTCTCATGCTTCCTGCTATGAAGATAACAGACTAAACCTCTGAACTGTAAACCACCCAACTAAATGTTTTCCTTTATAAGAGTTGCCACGGTCATGGTGTCTCTTCACAGCAATAGAAACCCTAACTAAGACAGTTATTTTCTGTCTCTCCTATATCTCAGAATGTTATAAAAGATCACGCTCCAACGAGACAGCCCCTCCACCCTCAGCACATGCTCTTTGACCTGTGCCCTCTGACCTGTGCTTCCAGCAGTACTAAAGGTTGTCTTTGCCAAAGCAATCTATCCAGGTAATCTCTGACTACCTCCATCTGGTGGAATGATTAAAGTCATCCAACACAGCTGTTAGACAGTATGCACCCAGCACCTTACTCCTCTAATGACTTTCACATGCATGGGCTGCAGTGGCTCTGATGGTGTGTGGGGGGGGGGGTAAGCATACTAAACACAGTAACACGTGTTTACTTCTGCATTGATTGTGTTCAAAGCCAACCACATCTTTCACACAGGTCACCGGATTTACATCTTCATTCCCATCACTGAGCTCCGCGTGAACGAGAACAGGTGTTTTTCCATCGTCGGAGGAAGAGTCCCGATTCAAAATAAGCAAATGCTGTGTTCTTAGTCACTGGGCACAAGGACCTACTCCCATCTCCAACTGCAGAGTTAAAAGGCAGATTTTTAAAGCAAACAGGCACACCGAAACCTTCACCGGTTGCATCGGGATTGTTTGTGCACATCCTGCAACTGCAGGAAGAACTTATTTTATCTTTGTCAGGTCAGATGAAGGTCAAAGGGCTAGCATAGTATCTAGAACTTGAGGCAATTCTTGAATGGTTCAAGGAAAAGAAAAAAGGAGAAAGAATAGAAAGGAAGAAATTTCTTCCATTTTACAGGGTGAGGTTAGCTACATAACACCCCCAAATCCTCCTTATGAGGATAATGTTATAATCGAGATCCCCACTATAGCATCACTTAGATGGAAACCCCACAACTGACAAGGGCCTGGGTGACACACTGAGTAGATTGACTTTATGAATTACTTGTCTCCCTCCACCCATCCCGGGTAGCCAGCCGTCTGCCCTACTCCCACAACAGCTCATGGGAACTCGCATCGTCATATGCACACACACATTAAAGGCAAACACCTCCTGAACTAAAAATAAAGTACACAGAAAAGCCTAATTAGATCAATCATCCTTCACTGGGAAGCTAAACATGGGTGGGGGAAGGCACTGGCAGGCCAGGGAGCTAACAGCAGTGTGGACGCCTCTCTTTGATCCTCTGACAACTTCCCAGCTACGGGGAGATGGCCTGGGCGCCATCTGACCTTCCCCTTGGGTGTTGCTTTGACTTTCCCTCCGCAGCTCACGTTCCTCCTGCCCGCTTCCTCTCTTCCTCTGGTCCCATTGCTTTTGCAGTAAATAAGCATTTGATGATGAAACCGCGGCTGAGGAGCCAGAGTCAGCCTCGGTTTGTGGGCAGCACCTTCCTTCCCGTGTGCCGCAATGTTAGGAGGTGGCCATTGGGTCTAGGGAAGTGCCTCTCCCCCTCCATCCCATGTTCATTCCTTCCTTTATGAATCTGGTCCACGGGCGCTCAGTGATGATCTTACAAGTCAAAATGTTCCAAACTCAGAAATGAGAAACTGTATGGGTCACATAGAAATCATTAATTATTATCAATATAAGGAATTCGTTTTTGTTTTTAATTTTCAAGACAGGGTTTCTCTGTGTAGCTTTGGAACCTCTCCTGGCTCTTGCTCTGTAGACCAGGCTGGCAAGGAATTTATTTTTTAATCACAGCAGGATTTTAAAATATGCACTCATAGATGAGGTGTAAGTGCATGTAACTGTTTTGGATTTTTTTTTTTTTGAGACAGGATCTTTCTACATAACTCTGGCTGTCCCAGAACTCACTACTTAGGCCTGGTGGTCCTGGAACTCACAGAGATCTGTCTGCTTCTGCCTTTGCCTCCCAAAGGATTAAAGGGGTACACCTCCATCCCTGATTGTAATGTATTTTTAAAAATCCAAAGCAAGTTTATAAGGCAAAACCCAGTTTAGTGTACATTAATATCACTTTAGCGCAATAGGTAGACATTGATATTTAACTGAAACCAAACCACTATGGCATATGACTATGGTGAGCCACGTGCATGAGCAGTTCAACCTGTGTGACCTAGGTAGGGCTCAACACTTATTGTCCTCCCATGCCTCTCTAGGCAAGTTGACATAGCCACTATCACAAGAAACTGGTAATGTTTGCCTCTCCCTCCCCTTACCTATGCGTCAAATTTTGTCTCCAGCTCTTTTCTCAATAGTGTGGGGATAAAAACAGGACTGGCTACTTGGCCCTGGAGGTAATTTTAAATTGAATGTAGACTACAATTAAATACAAATGTAGAAACCAGGATCAATTGGCAGCTTTTGTCTGAATGATCTAGGAAAACAAATGCCTCTTTAAGCCTCAGACTGTCCTTGAGATTAAAGAGTGGTTTTTGCTTTTCTGTTTGCTGTCAGCTTCCAAAGGCTGACACATCCCAGAAGCATGTGGCCTACAGTGGAGAAAAATTATGAGGGTGCTCCTGACTTGTCATTGACAGATTTGAGGCAAGGCTATATCACAATCAGATTTCCATATCACAGTAACTATAACAGAGCAGCATGGTAGATACATTGTGAGAGAAGAAATCAGACATTGGGGGATTATTTAGACACCATGACAGTAATTACACACACACACACACACATACACACACACACACTAATCTAAAAGTGACAGTGTGAGTGCGAGACAGGTGAACAGACCAGAAACTTTCATAAAAGGAAGAATCTACAACACTTAAGAACTAGTAAATATGGCTGAGAAGGAAAAAGTGTGACACCACTTCCCAGATGGGAGCACAGGGAAGGGTTTCATTTCACAGGTGACAACCCAAGCATGGCAAGAACTACCAGGGTAAGGACAGCCAAATATAGAGGGCTGGACACAGGGGAAGAGCTCCATAGGCTTCCCTGCTGGGATGGCTTAGTGGACACCAGCCTGCAGGGTATAATGTCTAGGCTTACGAAACACTCACAGACTGCCCAGCAGCGGCCACCTAACAAAATGAGCTGGTGCCTTTCCATGTAATTGACAGTCCAGATCCATGAACATTCTCATGGAAAGAAAACTGGGTTTGTGGTTACTGAAACCAAACTTCTAACTCCTGTCCTACAGCTTCCTGAGAATGACATCTTGTCAGGTCATTTTGGCCTCCACCCCTCCACCTTACTTTTGCAAACGGAGGCTATAAAACTTTATTTCAAAAGCCAGTTAAGAATATTAAGCAAAACGATGGACTATAATATTTAGCACAGTGCTTATAGTATCTTGGACAATGGACCATGATTACTCTCAAATACAGTAAGGGTATGGAAAACACCAGACTTCCTACGTTCAGACTGTGTCTCTACCACATTCCAGATATGCAACCTTATATAAGGGCATTCTGAGATGATAATGTCTACAGCACAGGGTGACTGGGGCAGTGTCGTAAGTCAATGTACATGGAACTGGGAGCCGTAAGATCTGCACACAGTGTAAGTAGGCTAAGAGTTTTTTTATTAGCAACATAATTGCTCTTTCCTCCCTTCCAAAGATCAACTTCAAGGGTTTTTTTTTTTCCAGGTCATCACTTTCAGAGAAGGCAAAAGGGAACAAGTTCACACTGGCCTTACGACACTAGATAAGAAAATCGCTGGAGAGGAAAATGAGGGGGTGACAGTCCTAAACACATCTGCGGCTGTTCTGTGACTGTATGGCAACCTTGCCTAACACACACCAGAGTCCTCAGAGCCCTGCAATGCAAGATCTGCAGTGTCTGAAGGCTGCAGTCCTCTGATGAAAGGGAAGGGCTGCCACCAAGTGAGTCTAGTGGAGAAGGCAGCCACCAGAGTCAGGGACTGGATTCCTGGGAGCGACCATGACACCATTGTCAGTGAGCTTTTGTTGTCCTTTCCCAGTGCTTAAACACCACAGCGATTCTGGAGTTTTCCCTTAACTGGAAAGGGAGGGGGGAGTAGAGAAAGAATGAATAGAAGAAAGGAAGGGAGGGAGGGAGGAAGGGAGGGAGGGAGGGAGGAAGGGAGGGAGGGAGGAAAGAAGAAAGGAAAGAAAGAAACAAACAAAAAGATAAATTGATGAGTACCACCCCACCCTACCCCACTCCCAACCCACCCCTGAAGGGAAGCTACCCCTGGGAAGCCTGGCACTGCCAAGTGTAAGCACAGCCCCCCCATTTTCTTTTCTAATATGCTAAGCATTATCATATCTAGTATCTGACTCCAGTCAACCAAGGTCACGAACAAACTAGTCTTTGTGAAAGGTGTGTGTGTGTGTGTGTGTGTGTGTGTGTGTGTGTGTGTGTGTGTGTCTGGATTTGGCTTGGAATTCCAATCGGAGTGACTCTCCCAGGCTTTGCTCCCAGCCAGGGCAGCCCAAACCTGAGCTGAGTTCTTGGTGATTTGCTGCCTCCACCAGGCTCCGTGGAGAATATTTTCAAATAAATTTCAATGTGTTTAAACCAAAGTGGATTCAAGATTGTTTACCTCAGGGCAGAACAGAGGCCTATTGTAGACAGACGTTATTAACTGAGACCACATTTTAACTGATTAAACATTTTCCCAACTGAAAAGGCTAGGAAGAGTAAGGCAGGGAAATCAACATCTTTGGAGCAAAACAGGTTTTAGATGTGACTTGACCCTGCTACCTGCACTGACCCTTTGACCCGGAAGCCAATCTCTTCCCTGACTCTACTTCCTGTGTCAGAGTCACTTAATCCTCTCAGCTCATATGAAATGAGGGGGTGACACCATCTATCTCCATCTATATTATAAGTTGGTATCACCTCCATCATGATTTGTCCCCAACTTGATTCCCTGCCTCGGCTCTGACCATTCCCTGCAGACATAATCCGTCCCAGTTCTGTGAGGCCACCTAAGGCTCCTGTCTGGGCTCTTATCAAATCCTGATCCTGCTGCCCGAAAAAGCCCCTCCCCTGCTTCACCATCATCCAGGCTTGCAGTGGGCTTTCTAGTCCTCTCTTGGATACCGCCTCCTCCAGGAAGTCGTCCTGAACACCAGCTCCCCTTTACAAAGCCTGCATGTTCTCAGAGAGCGCTGGGCATCTGTGCACACCCACCTCATCGGTGCATGCAGAGCACCATGTTGTCAGTGACTCCTGATTGCCCCTTGAACTATGAGCTCCATGCAAGCAGAGATCATGCCCATCTGGCCACAGGAAGTCTCTATACGTATCACAAAGCCGGGCGCTGTAACAGGTAGCATTGCAAAACGAAACAGAGCTAGTAAGCGCCATAGTTCCACTGCATTTACATAGCCTCGGACAGAAGCCGGAGAGTGAGAAGTTGGTGCTAGTCTGCGGTTCTGTGCCCGACTCAGATAGCTGAGCCATTGTCTGATACTGTTTTATCGAAACTCTCCTTGAAGCTAAGAGCACGGGCTGTCTTTGCCGGCCACCTCTGGAGTTCCAGCCAGGGCTCCAGAAACTCTTGCTGCGGGACTTGGTCCAGCCCTTGTGATCCAGCAGGGCCTTTGCTTCCATTCTGCCAAACCTTGCTCTGACCTGCAGTCTCAGATACCAGTAGAGGAAGAGCTAGGCCATGCATGCACCCTCCCTCCCTCTGCTGTCACAGGTTGGATCCTTTGAGAACATACTGGGGCCAGGTGGTGGTGGTGCGTTTCCTAGACCAAGGACTCTGAAAGGCTTTGACGGGAGGTGGGGAAAGGAGGTCTCATTCCTCACTGTAGTCCAACCTCGATGGAAGAAGAGCGCAGTGCCCATGAGCAAGAATTTGAAACAGGGTAACCAGGGCTTCAAGATGGCTTTTTGTGGTGACTGGTTTTCATGACAACTTGGTACACGCTGGAGTCATCTGGGAAGAGGGAGCTTAGACAGAGAAAATGCTCCATTGTGGGTAGAGCCACCCCAGGCCAGGTGGCTCCTTGGATGGTATAAGAAAGAAGGCTGAGCAAGGCATGAGGAGAAAGCTAGTCATGGCCCCTGGTTCAGTTCCTGCCTTGATTTCTCTCAGCAATGGAGTGTGACTTGAGAAGTTGTAAGCTGAAACAAACCCTATTGTCTCCAAGTTGCTTTTGATCCTAGTGTCTTACCACAGCAATAGAAACCCTACGTGATACACTTCCTTCTCCTACCCATGTGTCCTTGGCCCTGGATCTTAACCTGTTCTTGCCTCAGTCTCTTTATCATAGGTGACAATAGCAACTAGGTCTCAAAGAGTTCAAACAGTCACAGAGTCGGGCTTTGCAAAGAAGAAACACATTTTAGCAATGGCTATACAGGGTTTCCAATGTAGACACGTCAATTATGCTCTGTTTAGCTGGCAAACAATCGCTGCTGCATATGCCAACTTGCACACATTTGCAGACGCAGAGGCACTAGTTCTCAGAGATAGTACAGTCTGGAAATATCTTTCAAAATGACTCATGAAGAAGTTTCCAAGTGCAGTTGGTACAGAAAGTTCTTCTTAGCAGCTTGCAGCCTCCAAATTTCTGTGAGGTAGGAAGGGATTTTCCAATTACCTCTGCAATTTGGCTGAAGCCCCCAAAGTGAAAACACTAAACAGCAAGTCTTCTCCTCCACAGGCTACAGCAACCTGCTGGGTTGGCACCAAAACTTGCCAAATAGTCCCCAAACCAGTGTGTTCCAAGAGTACACAGAGGAGAGTGGAAATCCTCAGGAATGTGTGTGAAAGGGATCCCTGAGATCATCCAGCCACTTTCTGCCCTGAGTGAAGGGGACTTGCGCTACTGGAGAATTGGAGATTATGGATGAGCAGGGACCAGCAGGGACCATAGTGCAGTGAGCCTCACTCTGCACTATGAACCTTTGGAAGCATCTAGACTACCTTGATGTGCTGGAGCACTCATGAGTCTGGTAGTTACCATGGTGATGTATCAGCAAATATCACCAAAGGACCCCAACCCAAAGCAAGAGGGAGAATCAGTGGGAGAAACTCCAGAGATGCAACTCCTGTAGGATAAAATCCTGTAGGATAAGAGGAAGGACTAGGATCACAAGAGGTCAGAGGCAGAGCATATTGCCCTCATCAGCAGCTAGTCCTTCTAAAAAAAGCCCCATACATATGTCGGGAAAGTGCAGTGACATCCTGACTGTCAGTCAAGAGAAAGACCCATGAAGGGCACAGAAAGACCAAGATTGCTCTTTCTGCTTCAATCTCTGCTCCAGCTCCATCCCCTGGAAACCAAAGGGCTCTTGGTGTTGCTCCACCCAGCTGGTATAAACCGGCCTGATCCTCAACAGATGAGTGGGGTCTCTGTTCTTCTGATGGTGAAGAACTCCACTGAGAAATCCTTCATCCCTTTCCTTCATCCTGGTGAGTAAAGGGAAAGTTAGAATCCATCAGTCCTCCGGTATAAGAGAATCCCTCTAGAACTGAGATTGCCATTTCTAACATCACCATCCCATTCAAAGTCTGCCTTCCATCTGCCTTGATCTTCCTCTAGTGAGGGACAAGTGGCATTTGGGGGGCAGCTACAATTTAGATGAGAAAGAATAATCTGAGGCCTTTTCCCCAAGAAACCAAACCTTTATCTGGAAGACAGGGATTGTGAGGGTCAAAGGAAGAGCTAAAGTGTGTAGAAATGGATGTTCTTCTCTTCATAAAACCAACATTTATAATCATAATCAAACTATGCCAGCAAATATCAATAGCTCCACAAGGTAATCAGATGCGATCCCTGTATCCTGTCCTCTCTCTTCTAAGTTCTCCAGAACAAACTCCAGTCTTTACTCATGATTTATTCTCCTTACCTCATTACACTTCGCCGTTCTTTGGAAGCAAGACCATGGGTTGGCCATGCCCCGGTTTCATAAGGACTCTGGCAAAGAAACACACATTCCACACTGGAAGCCAGAAGAGCACGTGGCAAGTGCTGGGAATTTCCATCTGGTTTTTCACTCTTCACAAAGCTTAGTGTCTGGTACAAATTCTGAATTCTCTAGAAACAAAAAAAGCACTAGAAAAGGCAGTTGGAATAGCCATATCTACGTAAAATGCAGCTGACTTGCCAATGTCACCTAGCTAAAAAATAAATGATGCATGTGGTTTCCATTACAGTCTCAATGCCACCATAGAATGACAAGCAGCCTGCCCTCTATGAGTATCCTAGTTTGTGTGGTCTTATGTTACATGTGGGGCTGGAGTCATCCATTCAAGACACAGAAGAGTTCCCCAGCAAGAACTGAAGTACAGATTTTGGCACTGGGCAAAAGTTCGAGATGATGCAGGATTTGCACTCACAGTCACATGACCTGCTCTCTGGCACCCTTGTCTCACTTCATTCAAGTATGCTCATCTGGAAATCCTCACACATAGTTGTCAACCAAGGTAACTGTGATCAGACGGCCCCTTGATCCAACTACATGGTGTCTTAGTGTTGATGATGTCATGGTCAGTGACATGTGGAGCTGGACAGAGTCTCAAAGCCTGTCTCTTAAGGTCATTTGATCATAGGAAAGATTTCCACTTCTCCAAGGCTTACTCTGCTACTCTGTGAAAGGAATGCTAAGGGTTATCATTGCTGATAATATACGAGCTAGCGTTCGTCACACTCACTATGGCAGGTACTCTAATCCATGTTGCTCTGTGCACTATTCTACTCACAACAGAATTAGTGTTTTCTCCCTTTATAAATGAGGATACTGAGGGCCAGAAGTACTCTCCAGAGTTACATGACAAAGTGGGTGAGCTGGGATTTAAGCTTGAGTCTAATTAGTGCCAAAGTCCATGTCCATACTCGAAACACAGTAACACAAGGACTACAAGCATAGAGAAAAATGGCTAAGGGCAAGAACTCTTTTTCTCACTGAAGTTTGCTCACTTTCCACCAGTTCCTGCCCCACGGTACTACTATGAGGATGAATTATCTTAATAAATAAGTGACCAACGAACTAATACTCACCATGTGATCTCTACTCTGTAGACATACTATGTTCATTGCTATCAAACAGCTGACACACAGGTGGTGGTGGAGAGCTGAAGTGAGACACAGTAGGAGCATGGGAGACTGCCAATGGATGTCCTGCTTTGCAAGGGTGTGGGGGGACTTATAATACCCTTGTAAACTTTCAGAAGAGACCAGGGACACTTTCTGGGGTGCTATGTTCCTATTTGTGCAGATGGAGGGATCTCAAAGACATTAGGGCTTACAGAGTTTAGATGACATTCATAGCCCATCAAACCAGGAAACGACTGGATGAGACACAATGCTAAGCAAGTGGGTGTCTTAGCTGCTGACTGACAACAGAAAAGCAAGACAAGAGCTGATGATCTGTGGTTTGGTACAGGCCCATGACTCCCTGAAGGCACTCCTGACATCTGATGGCATCAAATGAAGTCACATGATGACCTGAAGCAGACCAGCTGGTGCACAGTATGGAGGTAATAAGCCTTGTACACCAGTGCCATGAGACCAATTCACGTTAGATGTGTACCATAGGGAATGCTTCCATGACAACGGGCCTTTGTATCTAAACAGACCTGCCTGGGAACTTGACAAACTTTGTCAATGAGGAACACACATTGTTCTAGAGATGTGCTATGAGAGATTGAACCAGTGTCTCCCAACCTTTAATACAGCTCCTCATGCTGTAGTGACCCCCAACAATTAACTTATTTCATTGCTACTTCACAAGTGTAATTTTGCTAGTGTTATCGATCATAATGTAAATAGCTGATAATCTGACTCCAAAAGGGTCTGGACACACAGGTTGAGAACCACTGGATTAAATAACCAGGGATGTTTTAAAGGTTATGGATCTGCAAAGAAGACTCCATATTACAACTCTCATTTATAAAGTACCTATGAAGAGGAGCATCTTAGTCTTGTGCCATGGTGGGGAATCAAGAATGACCATGCATGCTCCCAAGCTGGAACCTATCTCTTCTCATACTGAGCTCTCCAATTCTGTGTCTGAGCACAAGTCTCTGGCCACAGTAAAGATGAGAAGGTGAGTGAACAGTTCAACTCCCCCGCTTTTGCTCATGTCTGGATATACTTCAGGATATAATTTTAATTCTAATATCCATCTCCAGTTAACAGACAATGTCCTGGAAATACAACCATCTAAGGGCTTCACCAGGTAGCGCTGGCTGGCTTAGAGGTGGCAGTGTAAACCAAGCAGACCTAGAACTCATAGAAATCCACCTGCCTCTGTGGTCTGAGTGCTGGGGTTAAAGGTGTGTACCACCACATCCCAAACATTTTTTAAAGAGAAGAATAATGACCCTGTTCATAGGAAAGGATCTCCTCCCTGGACTACAATAGAAAGAGGTTGCCCTCCCTAAAATGTAAGAAGAATATGTTTCTAAATCCAGGTTGTTGTGAAGCTTGCGGCTCCTTAATGAGTCTCCATATCACTTATTTTGACAACACTATAAAAATAATGCTGATCAATACAAAAATCTGAATATGTCATAGACTTCAAGTAGCAAGGGGGTAATAAGATTTTATTTTAAAAAGCTGTTGGTTAAATTTCTCTTAAGAAAGAACTGTGTTTTGTTTACCAAAGGACATTTAAAAGCCTATTGGCTATTAGAAAATTAAGTTCTGAGGTATTTTTTAGAAAGAGACCAGAGCCAGGTGGTGGTGACACACACTTGGGAGGCAGAGGCAGGCAGACCTGTGAGTTTTAGGCCAGCCTGGTCTACAGAACAAACTTCAGGACAGCTAGGGCTACACAGAGAAACCCTATCTTGGAAAAGCAAAAGCTTTCCAAAAGCTGACTGAGAAACTGGGGACATTGAGTTGATGGAGGGATGCAGAAGAGAAAGTTCCAGAAAAAAATGAGTCTGGATGCCTGGGAGAGAAGAGCTCAAGAGATGTCAGCACTAATGGAGAGCTGAGGTTGTCTCCACTAGAAAACAGTCGGGGTAACTTATGTTTAAAGACTGCTGAACTCAGCAGAAATGAAATCTCTTGTTTTCCCAAACCTTTTTTGTTTTTAATCAGCTATACACAAACGTTTTCTATAGGAGCATACCAGGGAGATGGAAGCAGTACTTTTATTTAAGCTTCAGAAAAGAAAAATCATCTGAGCCTACACAAAACTAAGCCAAAGAGCAGAAAGCCTGGGGAAAAAAATAACATGCTCCACGTACCTCATTTAACTTCTGTACTGACAACTTCCACAGAGGATGGATAACAAGGCAATGTCAGTTGGTCCTTTATGTAAACAATGGAATCTGTGTATTGATGATTGCCATAACCACTAAAATGAGCATGACTAAGAGCCACACAGGGAGAAGACATGTCTGCATTACATTAAGTATATAATGCAAACATCTCTCTTACTAAAGAAAGATGAAGTGGCACCATACTTCTCCTGAAGCCACTGCTGTTACCCAAAATTTTCCAATAATCATTAAGAAAACAGCTGGTGAAATTCAAATACAGCCTTTGCAACTAGAGAAAGTTTCACCTCAAAATTGAATTGTGTAAGGAATAGCCAACAGTACAAGTCTCTTCTTGTCTACAGAGAGAAATTGCCTGTGAGATTGTGTGGGAAATGAGAAAGATCCATGAGTCAACAAGACTGGAAGCCAACAAGCTTTTGACCATGATATAATCTTCATGGGAAGGTGGAGGGCTAGATTATCTTTTCACTCTGAATGCCATGTCCATTAAAAAAAATCATTTTAAGGATTCAGGAAATACCACTGGTGATCCCTGGTCACAACTTTGCTGATGGCATATGTAATTGTTTGAGTGAAAATGCTCTCTGCTCCCAATAGGCTCACAGGGAGTGGCACTATTAGGAGGTGTGGCCTTATTGGAGTAGGTGTGGCCTTGTCCGAGGAAGTCTGTCTCTGAGCACAGGCTTTGAGGTTCCAGATGTTCAAGTCAAGCCCAGTCACTCTCCCTTCCAACTGCCTGAGGATCCATATGTAGAACTCTCAGATCCTTCTCCAGTACCATATCTGCCTGAGCTCTGCCATCCTTTCCACTATGATGATAATGGACTAGATCTCTAAACTCTAAGCCAGTCCCAATGAAATGCTTTTCTTTATAAGAGTTGCTGTGGTCATGGTTTCTCTTCACAGCAATAAAAGCCACAACTAAGGCAGAGTATTTCCTTAGAATCTCTATTCGTGGTGGCGCATTGTTGCTCAACCTTCTGGTAGACACTGGCATCAATTGGTTAGCCACTGTCTCTTGTGGGTAGCTGTAAAGAGTCATTCTTCAATACAGGTTTGGGCAGTCTCTGAAACATTCCTCCTGGCAGCCTTCCTTAACCTTCTGTTTTTGTTTGACACAATCTTATAGATGCTGGCACATGAGGCTTGGTGACATGAGCCTCCCATCTTACAGAAAGCAGAATCTGCATCTGTTAGCAGAGTCAGTCTGGAAATACCAGAGCAAGGAAAGTATCAGGGGTATAATATTTTAGCAATGCTTCGTCTCACAGGAAACCCACCCAGTTTGAAGATCTTGGTGTTTTCCTGACCAGGGTGAGGTCTGTTAAAAAATAAACTTAAGGTCACTAAAATTTGATCAGAAAGTAACTCCTCAATAAGGCAGCTACACGATAGAAGAAGTGCCAATTGCACCAAAGCAGCCTGTAGAGAGAGCATTCACAGTGTAAATGATACAGCAAGCAAGGAAATGTTTGACTTGTTAAGTTCAGATCTTTACCTTATTGTAGAGAGATGCCTTTTTCTTGTCAGCTGCTTTGGTTTTTCCCCACCAGTCACCTGGGCTCTGCTGCATTGTAGTCCCCAAAAAACACATAAGACGCTGTATTAATTATGAAGCTGTTGGCCTTGCTTGTTTCTTACTGGCTAGCTCTGACTTAAGTATTTATCCCATAATTGTTACTCTAAGTATTTCTCTTACCGGAGAAAAGTTCTGGACATCTTACTTCTCTGGCGGGCTACATCGTTACTCCCTGTGTTTTTCCTACCCAGAGTCCTCCTGAACTCCTAGTCCCACCTATCTTGCTTCCCTGTTGGCCAACAGTGCTTTATTCAACAACCAATAAAAGACAGATTTACAGAATGGCATCTCCCATCACCTTATTTTTAGTATCTCAACAAAAAGTCTCTGGTGAGAGAATGAGAGCCCAGTCAGTTGCTTCTGATTGGGGGAGCTTATGTTTCATTTTGTTTACATAGAGACTCAAGACTGTTGGAGCCATCTTGGCCAAATGGCCTTCCGTTATCTTAAAGGTTCATTTAAAGATATTAAAGATTTTGAAGTAGGCTGCGTTTAGCCTGACCACCTTGGTAGAGCACACACCAATGTACCAGGACCCAGAATAATGATTTATGTTGTTCAAAATAAAGATATTTTAGAATAAAAAATATATTTAAAGAATAAAAAAAAGTGACAATGATCCCCAAATGTAACATTCTGGTTCTTGACACACCGAAACCATCTTAAGTGTTCCCAGGTCCCCTCACACATGCTTGCTATCAGGGACTGAGTTATGTGTCTGCAATGTCTGCTTTCACTCCATTATCATGGGAGCTGGGAGGAACTCTGTAGCTTGACTGGGATTATGGGCAGCAGGCAGTTGTCTTAAAGGGTCTTCATTATCCTCATGACTAAAGCACTCATTCATCTAGTTACCATCTTGTCATAATGGCTGAGAGTATGTCGCTTTCCTTTCTTTCTGTTGCAGCCGCAAAGCCCTTGGGAACAGAAAGTGTGTCTTATTAAACTTATTATTCAATGAATTTTTCTGTTTGTCTAAACAGTTAATGTATTCTAAATTGTTGTACATGTTTAATATTGAGTCTTATTTCTTCTTGTACTCTCTTTTTGATGAAATAATGAATAAAACATAACACCCCCAAATCTGCCACTTCGGCATGAGGATTAATTTGAGCTGAAGACATTTAGGGATTCAACAGACACAGAAAGTTGTCCTTCCATAGCTACTAGAAATCGCTGCACATGTGGTTGTGTTAACTCAGGGTACTTTGGGTGTCCTGTGATAAAAATCCAACTTATGTTATTCTGAGGCAAACATGAATATGCTGGTTCTCAGCTAAACAGTAATGGAGGAGGTGTGTGTGGATTCAGAGGATGTGATGACGTCATGGAGAGACAGTTGGTCCACCTTCACTCATCCTCAGGTCCTGTCCCTCCTCTCTAAACAAGTTTGCTCTGTAGGCAGCACAGAGGCTGGGGACAGGGCTGCAGATATAAGGGAATCTTTGATCTTGTGTTGCTAAAACTCTTTCCTTGGGGGAGAGGTAAATATTCTCTACCCCTACTTCTATGGACCCAATGCACAAGCTGACAAACCAAGGCACCACTCCACCAAAATTCACTCTGGGGAACCAGTGAGTTTATTGGGGTTACTTATAGAGCATAGGTAAGGGGTTACTTCCGAGGGGTATTGGGGTTCCATCCCCAAAGGGAGCACTTGGACAGCTTTTGCCTAGCAGGAGGGAATGCTTCCTTGTAGCTGAATAGATATAAACATTCCTTCACTACCACCATCACCGTTCCAATATTCTCCAGGCTATATATTCCAGGCCCTCCTCAGGCCACATACAATTAAGGCAGCTTACATACAACAGGTGGTAGAGAACTGCTGGATACTCAAAGGTCTTGTGACCCTCTCCATCACTCCATGACTGGGTATAAACTGTAAACAATCCCAGCTGGGATGATCCTTTTGGAAGGAAATGCAGCTGACCTCCCAAAGATGGAAACTGCATGACCCAGAGCATAGCCACACACAACCAAAGGACAGGTCCTCTCACCAGGGCCCTTATCAATGCCTCCAAAGGGTCCCTGGGTAGATTTGTGTGAGCTACATGCACACCTCAGGTCACATCACAATGTGGGAAAGATTGAGCATGACTAGTCCAGATATATAACAATGAACTGGCCACCTACCCAAAAAGGGAGAGAAATTTCCCAAATGAGAGCTATGAACAGACAGTTGTTTACACACCAAGGGAAAGATGAGTCTAGAGCATTCCTTCAGCCACTCCTGCCATAGCCTCCCCCAATATGGCCCAATCACACATCTTTACGAAGGCCTGAAGACTTCCCTCCTGGGTTCAATTCAAAACTGAACCAGAGACAAGGCATACAGCTTTAAAGAACAAAAGCCTGTTTATGGTTGGAAAGCCATGCACTGCAGACACTCTAGGAAAATAAAAGGATTCTGAGTGTTCCACTTGGAATGGAACAGACCACTCACTTAACTGACCTGTGTCAGGCTCACCTGCACAGCCAACTTGGAGATCCTCAGACAGAATAATTTAAGACTGGAAAAAAAAACAAATAACAATTTTCATCCAGAAGGAAAAATATGGCATCAGTTCCCTGGATTGGATACCACCCAAGAAAAGCCATTACCCACAGGTGATGTGTGATATATCAGCTTTGATTTCATGCCAGAGATCATTTAGCGCTTTCAGGACCAAGTCCCCCTGGTTGTCAAAATGCCATTAAGAGCATATCCCTGACAAGAAGAAATCCACTCCCATGGCAAATGCCACAGATCTCCTGATGAAAAACAGATACATCTGCTAGCTGGGAGACTAGAGAGAGAAATGCATGGGAGAGGAAAAGATTTCTCCCCACGTCCATTGTCAAGTTCATGAACGAGGTCTAGAACAAAGACAGATGAACAAGTCCAACGCATGCAGACAATGGGGCACACACTCTACAGCACATAGGAGGCCTCATAAGAAAAGAAAGACCCAAAGACACAGAGGAACATGAGTGGTATGTGTGTAGTGTGTTTCTATGTGTCTGTGTCTGTTTCTCTCACTTGGTCTCTGTCTTTCTGTCTCTCAGTCCCTCTCTCTCTCATGTGTTTCTATGTGTGTGTGTGTCTTGCTCTCTGCCTCTCTGTCTTTCTCTCAGTCTCTATCTCTCTCTTCCTCTCTGTGTTTCTGTATGTACTCATGTGTATGTGTCTGTTTCTCTTGCTATGCCTCTCTTTCTGTGTGTGTCTGTTTCTCTTACTCTGTCTCTCCTCTCTCTGTCTCTCTGTCTTTCTCTTTGACTCTATCTCTCTCTGTCTGGTGTGTGTGTGTGTGTGTGTGTGTGTGAGTGTGTGTGTGTGTGTGTGTGAGAGTGTAATCAGGACAATCTGAGAGTCTTTCCTCAGGCATCAGACACCTTGGTTCGTTTGGCTGGTTTTGGTTTTGTTTGAGACAGGGTCTCTCACTGGCCTGGAAATAGCCAAGTAAGCTAGCTTGGCTGGCAGTGGACCCTAAGGATGAGCCCATCTCTGATTCTCCAGCATTGGGATTAGAAGTATGCACTCCCATATCCAGCCTTTTAAACTTGGGTCCCAGGGATGGAACCCTGCATTCATGCTTGTAAGGTAAACACTTTAGCAAAGCTGACTGAAACTGCATCTTCTTCATGCTGACTTTGACAAAAGAGGCAGCCATGGAGAGGTATAGCTAGATGATAAGTTAAAATTGAGCAGTAAGAAACTGCGGTGGGACACAGCAGGGCCTGCTGTGTGGGTTAGTCTCTGTGTCCCTGTATCTTCAAAGGCGAGGATCTTCCTTTCCAGTGGGTAGGAGGTGCTTTTCCTGTGAGGGTCTTAGAGCTTGCTTCAGAGGAAAAGGGGGATAGTGACAGAGTCTGTCCAGCTCTTGCTGCTTTGCCAAGTGACAAAGTGTCATGTTTAGGGTTGTACATCATGAACTCTGGCAACCTGAAAGAAATAAAAGGAGAGAGAGGAAAACAAAGAGAAAGAGGAAGGAATAAAAGGGGGGAGGGAAAGGAAGAAGGAAGAGAGGGAGGGAGGAATGAAAATGGGGAAAAGAAAAAGCATAGCTAGCCTGTAGTTGGCCTTTCAGATTTATGCCACTAAGTTTCATGGCTAAAAATGCAGGATTTAGAGCTAGAGATGTGAGAATCGGATCTCTCCACCTTGCAATTACCTACATTTGGGTATCTGACCTCCTGATGTCTCAGATTCTTTGTCTGAAATACATCGAGAAAAATAACAGGACCATCACTGGGGATTAAAAGCAGCTCCAGTGCTGGGCGATTGCAAAGTGACATGTATTGTCATAGGCGACAGCTCACGGTCCTCAATGTTCCTCTGAAAACAGCCTTATTTAAAAGCTCATGAAGTTCACGATGCAGAGACAGAACTGTAAAGAAGGCGGGGCCTTCACGAGTGTAAGGAGTGGCGGGTTGTGCAGGACATCTCACTCCTGATTGACACATGGAAAATGAGAGCAGGCATTTGCGAATGCCAGCGCTTCTAGGTCTACTTTCTGCAGGACACTAGAGGTCCCTGTTTGCACTGAATCTGCCAGCCCCAGGGATGCAGAATTCAGAGCAAACATTTTTTGCATCATCCCCACTAGATGTCTCTTCAATAAACTTAGGAATTCAGTGACCTGACTCCACACAGTCTGTGCCCAGAAAGCACAATGGATTTAATAGCTCCGAGTGGGCACACATTCTAGATGCCACATTCCACAGTCACACACGTACCCACAATCCTAAAGGAAGATGTGCTGTTTTCCAGAACTCTAGTTTGATGTTGAGATGACACAGTGGGGAGGCAAGGTGACAATGTCTTCATTTCAATTAACTGGGAATCCTAGGAAGTCCTTGGAAGCCTTGTGGGAGAAGTCTTTTGAGAAGATAAACTGTAAGGTTACAAGTCACCTAAATCACCAAGTCATCGGAGGTATTAGAGATGGGCACTTATTCACCATAAAGGGCCGAACAGCTCAGGACCAAAGCCAAACCCAGCTCTGTGGTGGTGCTGACCATTGACTGACACACCAAAGCAAAAGGAATGGCCCCAGAAACTGGGAAGTTGGCTCTGTCAATAAAGTGTTTGCTATACAGTAAGAAGACCTGAGTTCAGATCTCTTGCACCCAAGTAAAAAGCCAGGAATAGTGACGGGCACCTGAGGTCCCAGCACTGAAGAGAATCCCTGGAGCTTATTGCTCAACCAGTATAGCTAAGTCAGCGAGGTACAGGCCCAGTGAGAGATCCTGTCCCATAAAATATGGTGGAGATCAAGTAAGATACCTGCACTGGTTTTGTGTGTCAACTTGACACAAGCTAGAGTCATCAGAGAGGAAGAAGCCTCAGCTGAGGAAACGCCTCCATGAGATCCAGCTGTAAGGCATTTTTTCAGTGCCATGGGGCAGGGCCCAGCCCATGGTGGGTGGTGTCCTGAGTTCTGTAAGAAAGCAGGCTGAGTAAGTCAGGGAAGGCAAACCAGTGAGCAGCACCCTCCATGGCCTCTGGGTCAGCTCCTGCCTCCAGGATCCTGCCCTGTTTGAGCTCCTGTCCATCAGTGATGAATAGTGATGTAGAAGTGTAAGCTGAATAAACCCTTTGCTCCCCAACTTAGTTTTTGGTCATGGTATTTCATTGCAGCAATAGAAACCCTAACTAAGACAATACCTAACATTGCCTTTTGGCCTCCATATACACATACACATATGTATAGACACATACACACGTATGTGTGATATGTATATCACATACAATAAACAAATGGTTGGCACTGCCAACTGCCAACTGACCCTGTGGAGAACTGGATCCCATCTCCCCTTCAGTGAGGTGTTGGTCCACCCGGAAGTGCCTAAGAATTCACATGACCATATGCTACCCTCAGCCACAAAATCTGAATGCCATGTGTGTCCCATCTGCCATCAGGGAGAGTAGATGCCGTCCTGGACAAGTGGAAGGGAGTCCCTGTCTCTCAGTACCAGATTCATTTTTCACTCCAGACTTTATATCCCCTGTTCTAGAAAGTTCTTCAGTCTCTGCTTAACTTGGCAACATGAATCAGCCTCCTCCAGACCCATGAACAAGACTAATGTCCTTGAGCTGCCAGGCTGGGTCCCATCTTGAGAAGAAATTTTCCTAAAGCAGTTCCCTCTGAGACATGTTTCTGTACACTTTGAGTCATCTCCTGAAGTACCTCCTGCTGATATGGAACTTCTACACTTCGGTTTTCAGTTTCTGTGGCATCCTATGCCCTGTTTTCCCATCGACACTGATTGATTTTCACCCCAAGTACCCTTTTGCAATGCTGAGAGCCAACTTTCATGATAGTGCTCACTGGGGAAATTTCCTAGAAAAAAATGCAGAAACATTACACTACGTGGGCATTGTGCAGCCTTCCTCCTCACAGAGGAGTCTAACTTTGACACCTGGCACCAATATCTAACTGGCAAATGTCAGACTGGGCACAGAAGTGAAATGTGTGCAGCCATTCAGCAATATTTTTTGAAGCAGGATTTCAGATACCCCAGGCTGGCCTTGAACTCACCATGTACCTTGAACTTGAACTTCTTCTGATTCTCATGCCTTGCTTCCACAGTGCTGGGATTACAGATATGCATGACCATACCCAACTAATAGAGTGCTAAGGAATCAAACCGGGGCTTTTATACATAGTAAGCAAGCACTGTATCGCCTCTGCTATTTTACAGCTGTTACTAATACTGAGTGAGCACTTGCTTTATGCCAGATGTAGCTCCTGATTGTCAAGTTCCTGATGTAGTTAGGATACAGCAGAGAGGTAGGAGGGCCAAAAGGCTTGACCTCTGGGAACCCACGGGCTACAAACAAACTCACAGTCAAATGCATAGCCCACCGAGGAGAGTGCACACAGAAAAACAATGCAAGGAAGGAACGCTGGGATCGCAGTGTGCTGGTGGAAGGGAGCACCCTGGGTCCACTGAGAAGGGACAGCCGGTAGGAGGCAAGGGGGCAGCCACATCGGCACCCCTTCCCACCCAGGGAGAGGAGTGTTCCAGACAGAGAGGACAGTCCTGCGGTGAACGCAAGTCTGAAAAGTAGAAGAAATAAATGAGGGCTGTGTTGGGGCTGAGACACAGCAAAGGGGAGAGGGATGTAGAGTGGAATCCGATCAAGAGAGCTTAGGGATGAAAACATTGCCCTGAATAGGAAATATGGTTAGGAATCTTTTGATTTTTACCGTCAAGCCTAGATTCTATCCACCCCCACCCCCACTCTATAGTCAAGCCTAGATTCTATCCACCCCCACACCCTCCCACAGTCCTACACACATATCTTTCAAAATGTGCGTTGTTACTAATATTTTCATGGAACAGTTAAACATCTAGACACACACGAAGAGTGACTTGGGCAGCAGGAAGTCACATAACACATCATATACACCAGTGTCATCACATATCAACTATGGCGATGGCTTCGGCACAATTCTGGCAAGCCAAGAAGAGCTTTAGAAACATCAGGGTTTTAAGCATGCCCTGGCCTGAGTCACATGGCTATAACCCTTAAGTGGAATGCTTGTGGGGATGAGCTAGTTTCAATCCACCCCATGTGCCATTCACACAGCCTGCGGTGATACCAATGTGTTCAGCCATGAGGTGTGGCCCCAGACTCTAGGAGGGCCATGCATAGACCCACTCTTTTAAACTCATCTGAATCCTGATCTACATCTGACCGTCAGGAACTCAGCCAGACTTGTGTGTGGCACTGAGAGGCAAGGACTGTGTGCTACTTGTGTTAGGGGCGGGTCAGAGTCTTTGTTTACACCCACTGAGCTTTCGTTGGCCCAGAGTTCAGTTTCACAGTAAAGTCAGATATCTGACATCTGGTCATCAGATGAAAGATGGCATCTTTCTTCTCTGCAGAGTCAGAAGAAAGAACGTCTTTCTGGAGACAGGCAGCTTCTTTTGGGTCACAGCTAATCCAAACACTGGGTTGACATTGGCTGCTGCTTCCAATGGGAATGCTGAATCACCGTTCCAGCAACCGCCACCTTCACTGCATGGCCATAGTCTTTGGCACAGGCTAGTTCAACAACACCAAAGTGAGTAGTTATGAAAGCAATATTTTATTCTGTATCTAATGAGCTTAAGAGGCTTGCCAGCCCACCTGGCACGTACACACAGCATTTATCCATTTGCCTGAGTGGATGATAGACAGACAGCATTGTGGGGATAATAACGAAGTGTGATTGCGCATCCTGGCACAGCAGAGTAGTCAGGAGGGAATCAGAGTAGCCATGGGCAGAACTGAGCTACAGCTTTGGGAGCCTCGGCCTTCGAGGACACAGCAGTAGGTGTAGGAGAGTGGAAGCGCCCATGCTAACTTACTGGGGCGGGGTTACCTGATACGGTCAGTGGAGGAATTAAACCAGGTTCCGGTTGGAGGGGTCACAGTGAGACTGAGGCTGTGACAATTTTATTAAGAGCAATCAGACTTTTTACCCCCTCTATGAGGAGCAGAATGTAGTGGAGATTGCCAGGATCAATACGGTTGAAGTTACCAGGATACGGTGGCATTTGCAAAAGTTACAAGGTACACAAGATTCATGTCTAAGACCAATTGCCCTGCCAAGCTACCATGCTTCCTGGCCTTCTAAGGGAACATGCAGAGAAAGACAAAGCATCCTGAATGCTTCACTGCCTGAAGGAGTGCCTCTGTTTCTCCAGAACTGGAAGGCACACAGTGCTTCAGGAGCCATGAACTCTAACTTGAAAAACCTGTGATGCATGTCTCTCAAGGCAGCTGGGCAAAGCCAACTCCATGGCTCCCTGCAGGAGAGGAAGAGAGAAGTTGAGACATTGGGGTGTATACATAGGACCACAACATGAACTAGAATCTTGGTTTCAAGAAATTGTAACTTAAATTTCTTCAGACATTTCATTCGTCCCAGGGAGCCAAATTGCCACCATATTTCACTGTCTCCTAATATCTTAGGCCTAACTGTATTATCCTGAGAAAGTAAGGCATCTGGCCCCTTTGGCTTGCACCTGAATGTTTTTTTTTCCCTCAATATATGTTTTTTATTTAAATTAGAAACATGAATGCTTCACATGTCAGTCCCAGCTCCCTCTCCCACCCCTCCTCCCTTGTCCCTCCACCAGCCCCCCCAGTACCCCATCCAATCCCCTCATCATTCCCCAGGGAGAGTGAGGCCCTTCTTGGGGGTATCTCTAGAGTCTGTCATTTCATCCAGGGCAGGACCTAGGCCCTTCCCCATGTGTCCAGGCTGAGAGAGCTTCCCTCTGTTTGGAATGGGCTCCCAAGAATAATTCATAAACCATGGTAAACATTGATCTACTACCCAAGGCCCCAGTGATTTCTGTGGCCTCCTCTCTGGCACTACATTCAGGGAGTCTGGATCAGTCCCCTGTTGGCCTCTCAGCCAGCAGTCTGGGTTTCAAGAGCTCCCCATTATCTGGTCAGCTGTCTTTGTGGGTTTCATCATCATGGTCTTGACCCCTTTGCTCATCACTCCTCCATCTCTGTCACTAGGTTCCAGGAGATCAGTTCAGTGTTTAGCTGTGGGTATCTGTCTCTGCTTTCATCAGTCCCTGGATGAAGGTTCTAGGATGGAATATAGGGTAGTCATCAACCCTATCATCAAGGAGGGGCTCTTAATGTAGTCTCTCCACTATTGCTTAGTTTGTCAGTTGGTATTATCCTTGTAGATCTCTGGAGATCTTACTAGTGTCAGCTCTCTCCTCAAGCCTATAATGACTCGATTTATTATGGTATCTCTCATCCTGCTCTCCTCTATTCTTACCTCGACTCAACCTTCCTGCTCCCCCATGCCTTCTTCTCTCCTCCTCTTGTCCCCCTGTCTTTTTCTTGGTTCCCTCTCCCCTCTCCCAATGTTCCCAATCTGCTCAGGAGATCTTGACTCATTCCACGTCTCTGGGGTATCATGCATCTCTCTTAGGAACCTCCTTGTTTCCCAGACTCACTGGCACTGGGATTGTAGGCTGACACTCTCCTGATCCATATCTAAAATCCATATGGGGCACCTGAATATTTTTTAAGGTGAATGAGCTTTAAAGAAAACAATCTGGACATCAAAGAAACTTAAAACAGGGTAGTCATGACACATGCCTTTAATTCCAGCACTCAGGAGGCAGAGATAGGCAAATCTGTGAGTTTGAGGCCCCCATGGTCTACAGAGCTTGTTCCAGGACAGGCTTCAAAAGCTACACAGAGAAATCCTGTCCAAGAAAGAAAAAGAAAGAAACTTGACAATAGTTTGTAGATTAGATTGTTTGACTACAGCAAGGTTAATTCTCTGATTGGAAAAATTGTCCTGTCTTAATTTTAGGCAGTAAACACGGACGTATCTTCCACTGTCACAGCATGGTGACTTACAAGGTATGGGAATCTGGTTGGAAAATCTAAAAGCAAACGGCATCTAATGCATGGCAGAGCCCTCCTGCCATGTCATCTTCTGGCACAAGGGAAGACAACAGTCTTCATGACTCCACCATGATGGTGCCGCCATCTTGGCCCAAACACCTGCCAATGCTGTTTCAGTTGAGATTAAGTTTCCAACACACTTTGTTAGTATTTAGGCATTTGTACTGGCCTGCCTTTGGAGTTCTGACAGGATACACCCTCAGTTACAGCCACTAAGAGAACCACCTGTGCATATTCACTACATTCCCTTCTAAAACAGCCCTGCCCACCTCCCATCTCTCCCTCTGTCTGTCCCCCCCCCTCTCTCTGCCTCTCTTTCTATTCTCCTACTGCTCCTGTCCCCAGAAGTCAGTCTCCCCCTTTCCCCTTTTTATGATCCTTTTCACCTAATTAAAAAACCCCTCAGCTTAGCCGGGCGTTGGTGGCGCACACCTTTAATCCCAGCACTCGGGAGGCAGAGGCAGGCGGATCTCTGTGAGTTCAAGGCCAGCCTGGTCTACAAAGTGAGTTCCAGGACAGCCTCCAAAGCCACAGAGAAACCCTGTCTCAAAAAACCAAAAAAAAAAACCCTCAGCTTGAACTCTGTCCTATGGTATCTCTCTCTCAAGCTGTTTTTTTTTTTATTATTATTACAACACTCTTAAGGAAACCAATTGAGATAAACAGTTGCTTGGTTTCACTGCAGATCTACTAAATTACATCTACTAGAAACACAGTTGTCTAGGAGCAGGGTCTGGGCATTCCCAAACATGCTGAAATCTAAAGATAGATGAACTACCTTCATTGCTCAACACTAGCCTGTTGGAGAGTCTCCAGTCATACTCTGATCTACTGAATCTGAGTCTTTCCTTTTGTCACCAATTCTGGTGGGTGAGTTCCAACACCACGTGTCAATGATGTGGAAACCCTGCTAAGGAATGTCCCCTGCTTATCAACTGGTTCCTTACTTGACTTCTACGGCCAGGAGGAAGAGAGGCTGGAGAAGGTCCAGCTCGGACGGCAGAGACATCGTTTCTAAATAGCGCTGCTTTCTGCTCAGTGCAAAAGGGAAATTTACTGCCCTTCCATGGATGACACTGAGGCCAGTGGGGCAGCATTCCATATCCTTCCTTTCCCACTTAACTTCCGAAAAAGTCATGCTGCCCCAGCACACACATTCACGGTGCTACTACCGGCAGACTCTTAAAGCTGCCTCGGCAGACTCTCAGCGTGGAGCTAGAACAGCAAGGCCAGGCGGGCATGAGGCCATGTTCTACATTCCAACAAAGGTGCCTATGGTGCAGTACCAGATGAGCCATGTGAGAAAAACAAGACACCTACTCCTTTTTTCTCCAAACAAAACAAAGGCTGAATGCTGAGGGCGAGGCTGCTCCAGCTCCCATGTAGCGTTCTATCTCACAGAATGTTCCGTGAGACTCTAACCTTCTCCAAAATAAAAGGGAGGGGCGGCAGAACTCTTGTAGCATTGTGTTTCCCATCTCCTCCTCTTGAAAAAAAGGATACTTATTTATGAATGAGTATCCCTTCTTAGCTAATATGTGCCAATACCTTCGGGATCTAGGGTTTTAAGGAGGGCAGGATGAGGAAACACCTTGAAAGAGAATTAGTCCTCATTTGGTTCCATAAATGGAACATTAATGGAGACAATGGGCAGGTGTGAAAGCATATGTAAAAATCTTGGTGGAGCCTCTGAAGGGCTTGGAAATACATTCAAATTCCCTGCTAGGAAACTTCCCTGGGGGAATAAAGAAGGTCTTATGGTCCTTTGAGTGAAGACTGGCGTGGTTAGTGAGGCACCTGGAGAAGTTTTTCTCCTTCCTGTTCCTTCATCCTCATCCTCACTCTAGCAGAATCCCTGCACCCCTCCCTTAACCTTTCACCTCCTTCTCTTTCACCACACGCACTGACTTTAGTTTCCTGGATATCTGCTATAGTCACTAATTGGATCTCACTTTTATACCCATAGCATGGTCTGAATACTTTTGTTCCCCACACAAACACACACACAAAGAAAGAAAAGAGAAAGGAAGGAAGGGAAGAGAGTGAGAGGGGGGGAGGGGGAGGAAGGAATTATATATTGAAAACTTGATCTGCAAGATGGCATTCAAAAGTTGGGACTTTGGGGGGTGATTAAGGGACAAGAGTGGAGTACCCTGCATTGGGATTGGTGCCCTTATCAAAGAAGCCCTTGTCTCTTCAGTCATTGGGGATTTGGTGAGCAGGATCCATCCATCCTCATCAGACATCACATTTGCTGGCACCCTGAGCTTGGACATCACCCTGTAGCACTGTGCTGAACTAACCTGAACCAACCCAACCCTAATGCCTTGTTCATCTCTCAAGGGATCTGACACCTTGGCTCTGACTAAGCCACACTGTTTAAACCCTCCCCAAACCTGCCCTTAAACCCTCCCAAGACTTGCCCCATGCTATGAAGAAGGCTTGAGATAACACCACAATTGCCTGAACACCTCATCTTCAGGCAGTCCTACCCTTCACACATTCCAGTCATGCTGACCCTTCTTCTGTACTCTTTTCATTTAGAATTCTTCCCATCTTGATTTTGCCTTTTTGTCCTTCAAAAAAAAAAAAGCACTTCCTACAGGGGTGCTTTCTTTATTTGATAAGGTAAGCTAGAGCTCCCCAAAACTTCAGTTCCAATCCATAAGCTGTTCTCAATGTGACACTGAGAAATAGGAATTAGAAACACATGCAGTGTTTTAATATTATCATGACCCCAAGCACTAACCAACAGACTTATCTTGTAGGATAAACAAAAGAATAGGTCAGATGTTATCAAACTCACAGGGTTAGTTATACATAAAATCCAAGTTGCGTAGCAACACTGGAGAAACATGGTCCTGCCACACACCACCAAGTGTGAGAACCCCTGGCCTAGCATATACACCACACTGGATTTCTGCTTCCCTGAGCATTTATTATAAATGGCTGACTTATGAATTTTTATAATGTGTTTTCCTATCTTATCTCTCCTACATAGGAGTATTAACTTCATTTGTGTTGTTTTCCCTTATATCTCCCAGATCTGAGCACTCGCAACTCCATATTAAATGTTAACGTGGCCTAGTAGTTGGGGTATAGTTGGTACTCAATAAATGCGTCTAGTTGAAAAGGGTGTAGATCTTGAGATGTGTTACTGCTTTTAATATGCTGTCATCTAAACACATTCATCATACTCAACCTGCCACCTGCTGCTGCTACCCAAAGACAAGGCATGGATATTGAGAAGCAGTAGAAGAAAAATGGCCCTACTTCATGTTTCCATGAAAGGATGGGTACATATTGAAAAGTAAACAATGTTGTTCTAAGAGTACAAAAAAAATGCCTTTGACAGCCATATTTATCACCTTCCACTGTCACAGGCCACCATTTTGTTCCATTTGATGTCTATACTTGGCTGAAATGAAGCAACATTGTAAATCATTACTGATGCCTTTATACATTACTGATGCCTTTATAGAAGCAGAGCTGTGTATGTGCCAACTTTGTATCATGCTTCCCGACCCGCCTGGGAGCCTCGAGTCTTTGTTCCTAGCTGTTTTGCTGATGAAATGGAGGGCGGGGGAGGCTGGTACTAAGCTGCCAGCTTGGCTTCTGGCACCTGCTGGACCTCAGAACATAATTCTCTCCCTAGTGGGTTATCAGAATCAAACACCCTGGGCTAATCAGAATTTCAAAGGATGCAGATATCCAGTTTAATTTAAGAGGATTATTCTGAAATGGGTCTGACTGGCACCTTTGGACTTCTGGGGCCCTAACTGTTTGCTCTGGGGCATCAGACACAGCTGGACTCTTGAACTTTTTCCAAGCAAGAGAAGAGAACTATGGAAAGGGTAAAATACCATGCTAGAAGTCTGAGCCCCTACTCTGGGGTAGGAAGCTAGGCTCTGTGGGCTTGATTTTCTTCTCTGTTGAAAGGGAGGGGATTCGACCAGGTGACCTCTTTAGATCTTTCCCTGCTGTGAAATTTCCCAGGTACACTCTCAAGGGTTCCTTTTGCTCTAAAATTGGGGAACAGAGGCAGGCCTTAAGGACGCTAAGAAGCCCAGCACCTGCTCCCTGGCCTCAGCCTGGTGCTGAAAGAGGTGGCAGGGGTTGTGTTCAGATGAAAGGGTGCATCCCCTGCCCACTGAGCTTAGCCTTTCTTTGGAAAGGTCTGGGGTATGGTGTTCCCCTCCTGCCCAGTTGTCCTGGCTAGTTTTATGTCAACACAAGTTAATGTCATTTTGGAAGAGGGAGCCTCAACTGAGCAAAAGCTCCTGTCAGATTGGCCTGGTGGAGAGGGTCCAGTTCACTGCAGGCCATGCCACCACCCCTGAGCAGATGCTCCTGGATGGAAAAGAAAACAGGCTGATAGAGACAGGGATGTGGGGGTGGAGAGCTGCCTTGGTCCTGCCTCAATGAGATGATGGGACAGACTTAGTAGACTTCCAAGAGGAGGCCTTACCCTCTCCAAGGAGCAGATGGGAGGAGAGGGAGAGTGGGGGGGAGCGGGAGGAGAGGAAGGAGGGGGAACTGGGATTAGAATGTAAAAATAAATAAGAATTAAAAAATACAAAAAAAAAAGAAAGGAAGCTGAGCAAGATATGGAGAGCAAGCCAGTAAGCAGCACCCTCCAAGGCCCCTGCATCAGTTCCTGCCTCCAGGTCCCTGCCCCATCCCCTTCAGTGATGTGAGGTTGCAAGCTAAAATAAACCCTTTCCTTCCCAAGTTGCTTTTGCTCATAGTGTTTTGTTACAGCAACAGAAACCCTAAGACGGTAGAATTGTAGAGATGAAATTCTTCAGGAAATCTCACAACACAGGGAGTTACTCTTCATTCCATAGACATAAGTGCAAATCCTAACATTATTACTGTTGAGAACATGTCTTTGAAAGAAAGGTTCTAGGAACAAATATACTTTTCAAACGTGATGCAGTCGACTCTTTATGTCCATGGGCCCCACATCCAAAGACTCAACCAACTGAGAATAGAAAGGTAAAAAAAATACTGTGTTTGCTCTGAACATTTCCTTGCATTGTTTCTAAGACACTATAACAATTCTTTTCATAGTATGTACATTGGGTAAGGTGTTAAATCATCTAGATATGATTTAGTATGCAAAAGAGTGTGCTTAGGCTGTGTGCAAATTCTACACAATTTCATCTTTTAGACTTGAGCATTGACAGGTCAATTTGGTGTCCAGGCAGGAATGGGACAACTGTTCTCATTCATTTTGCAAGACCCATTAAAGTCTGAGAAGTCCTACTAAGGAAGACCTATTTAACTATGTTTGACCTAGCATGTCTCAACATTCCTAAAGGACAGAGTTAAGCCATCATGGTACAATATACTTATCACATTATTTCACTTTAACTAAATGGCAAGTATCCATTTGTCCAGGAATATAAATTTATATAATGCTCACTTGGTCTGAGCCAAGGGAACCACAGTCTATTCAGAATGAGTATGACATACACATGTCCACAGGCTTTCCAAAGGTAAAGGTGTGATGGGAGATTCGGAGTAGATGGTCAGGCAGATCCAGGACTCTTTTTTTTTTGTTTTGTTTTTTGATTCTTGAGGCAGGGTTTCTCCGAGGCTTTTGGAGGCTGTCCTGGAACTAGCTCTTGTAGACCAGGCTGGCCTCGAACTCACAGAGATCCACCTGCCTCTGCCTCCCGAGTGCTGGGATTAAAGGCGTGCGCCACCAACGCCCGGCTGATCCAGGACTCTTAAAGATGAACATTAGAAAGGCGCTTCCCAAGGGCTGTTGCTATGCTACAGATGCATCCCCACTCCTACCTTCATGGCTCTGCTTGAGCCTGGCAGGAATCTATGGGTAGATGATCTGTACTTGTAGAGCAAGCTTCCAGCCTGCTGGAATGCTGCCTTTCAATCAATAGTAGTGGGTCACTGAAGAAAGTCAGCATTGGGTCAGCCTCAGTGCTGTCTGGATAGCTAGGAAGAACCTAGTAAGATGGAGTGAGAGAGAGGGCTGGAGCTGATGCTCAGCTGGTAGAGTGTCTGCCTAGAGTATGCTCTGGGTTCTCTCTAGTATTATATAAATCAGGCATGGTGGAGGACACCCGTAATCCTATCAGTCAAGAGATGGAGATGAGTCAGAAGTCCCAGGTCATCCTTAGATGCACAGCAAGTTCAAAGCCAGCCTGGGCTATAACAGACTAGGAGGAGGAGGAGAGGGGGAGAGGAAGGAGGAGGAGGAGAGCTAAATGCCTACTGCTTACTGAAAGAATGGAAAACAATTACCCAAAGCGGGGAATCAATAATGTTTTTCTATAAAGGGCCACAGAGTAAAATTTTTAGGCTTGATAGGCTACATGATCCATATAACAATTCAGCCTCTAGGTTTTGGGCTTGAAAGGAGCCATTGCACTCTATAAACAAATAAGACAGTTATGTTCCAGTAGAACTATTTACAGAAGCAGGTGAGAGGTTGGCTGTGGCCCATGTGTTGCACTTTATTGAACTGTGCCCTGGATGCACCAGCCCAGAATAAAGCAGAAGAAGCCAGCAAAACAAAGCCCACAAAGGCTAAATCCCTTTTAGCTTGCTCCCATGTCTGCAGAGTGCAAAGTCAGCTTGCTTTGATGCTAACTCATCTAGAGCCTTCCTCCCTCCCCTCCTTTCTCCTCCACTCACCCAGATTCCTCCCCTGCAAAGGTTAGAATCCCAACAAACTGGGACAGACCAAGATGGAAAGAATCAGCCTTCATCCTGCCCATAACCTTTCTCCTCAGCAAGTTTCCATCTACAGGAGTCCACACTGGTAGGAGAGCAGATAGAAACTTCAATCCAGAGAGCCTAGACTAAATTCTTGATTGACATGGTGTTTCTTTTCTGAAATGAACAGGGACAAACACATTCCTTACCTAAGAATATGCAGAAAGGTCATCTTTGTAGGAAGAAGAAAATAGTCACGTTTTTATTGAAGCACATTTGCTTCTTGGAAACCGTAGTTGCATACCCAGTCATAGAGCCAGGGATTTTTTCCCTGTATGTAATGGAAAAACAAATGATGCTATCATCCATCTCCATCCTTTTTGGCAAACTCTTGACATAAGCAGTTTGCCAAGAGGTCTGCTCGGCAGTGTCCACGTCACTGACTCATCTGTCGTATCCAGTTTCTCCAACTGTCCATAACAGGTACTTAATTATAGAGGATGACGTTCAATTGTCCATCAGAAAATATCGTGACTAATTTATGCCTCCTTTCACTAATGGGCACATGCCCAGGGAGATGAATTTAATTCTCCAGCAGGAAAGGAAGGCTTCCAAGGGTTATCATCATGTGAAAAAAATGAGGCAGGACATCACTGGCCAGCCTCATGTGACCTGACTAGGACAGAGCCCCCTGACTAATTATGTACAGCACTGGTCAGCTCTGTCAGCTCTTTGGGCCACTGCCTGCTGAAGGTCCATGGGACTGGCACTTTCTCTTACTCGGCTAATAATACCACAGAATATTTGCAGGGATAAGCCAGAAAAGTTGAAGTAGACTTGCTGATTGACCCTCAGTTTTAAATAGGCAAAGCCAGTGGTATGAGATGCTGACTTTCGTTGAAGAAATGGAAAACAGTTTAGTTGGCTTTTAATTCTAATTTCAGAGCTATAATCTCTAAATCAATAGCATTTCTTTCTGTTGCTCTAAAGGATTCCAGTGTGGACATGACCTCATGAGGTTATTTTATCCCCCACTTTCCAGCATGTGTTATTCCCCTGACTTCTTTGTTTCCAACTTGCCTAAGAAGTAAATTACACTTGATCCTTGTTTGAACCGATCCCTAGCAACTTCACTCTTGAGACAAGGAATTTTCTTGTCTGCCTAATGGTTGCTCCCAAGAGGATGGACAACGTGACTATCTCTAACTTATACAGTTCCCAGTATGGTTTCACTCATATCATATCACATTTGCTTAAATAATCTAAAAATGCCATCACAACTGATCTTCACTGGAGGGGCACAGGGTGGTCGTGACAGTCATTTAGCACTGGCATTAATTCTGATGAGCAGTGTCCACATCTGATCATTAAGACCCTTGCTTATGCTCACAGCAATGCTGTACCATTTTGTATTATGTATGATGATACAGCTATGCTATATCATACAGCTATGCTGCACCATGTTGTACCATGTATCATGATCCAGCTATGTTGTATCGCACAGCTATGCTGTACCATGTTGCATCATGTATCATGATACAGCTATGCTACATCATACAGCTATGCCTTACCATGTTGTATAATGTGCCATGATACAACTATGCTGTACTATGATGTATCATGTATCATGATATAGCTATGCCTTACCATGTTGTATAATGTGTCCATGATACAGCCATGCTGTACCATGTTGTATAATGTATCATGATACAGCTATTCTGTACCATATTGTATCATGTATCATGATACATCTATTATAGTTCTATTTCCCAGCTGTCTATGATGTGCGACCTCAGTTTTTTCCACCTTGGATATCAAGAGGCAATGGAATAAATTTACGAGTGACCTGAGTGAACCTACCCCCCCTCCATTTAGGGGGTCTGATTTCACTTGCTCTTCTCCTTTAACCAGTCATGGTGGAATAATCAGAGCAGAATGCAAATGGCAATAACATGCAGATGACTACAGACACAGACAGGAAACTGACCTCTGGCCTCAAATGCCAGAAGCAGAGAGTGGGAGAAGGTACCAAGCAGTTGTCATAGGGAAAAGGGGGGATAATGAACTGTGAAGCTCATATTGGGGAAGTACAATGTGCCACTGGGAGAATTCCAGGAGGCAGGGGTCTGCACAACACACAGCATAAAAATATCACTGCTCCCCATCCTCAAACACTTCCCCTTACCCACTGACTTCTGACCCAAAATTCTACCACACAAGCCCACTGTTCTTGTCTAAGGGAGAATCAAACAGGTGAACAGTGACTAAAGTTAATCTTACAATAACAACTATTCAAAACAAAACCAAAAAACCCTCATGTTCAAATATACCAAGTTTCTCTGGCTGGAAAAAACAAATGATGATATGTCCATACAATACCAGAATCACTGCTGTATGCCACCCCTTCTGTTGGGAGACTCTGATGACACTAACACATTTGGTTGAGGACATTATGTTCTTTCACAAGATCAGGATTCTCCCCATCAGAAAGATGTAGGAATGACTATCATGACTATCTCCATATGCCTTGATGCACCTACCACTAACTTAAATATCTCATGGCATGAGGATGTTTGGATGATGAATGGGACGCCCACGGACACTGCTGATATTAATAACCAAATATAACATGTTGTGAATTTCCAGATATATATTAAATGAAAAATATATAAATAATATGAAAACATAACTAATATGATCGCATGCATGTGCTGGTACAAATGTATCATTCCTGGGAGGACATGTAAGGAAGCATCATCTGCAGTTATGTGTCTGGAAGACAAAACAGAGAAAGAGCCTTATCTTTCATTTTCACTCAAAGCCATTGTATATCTTTTGCTATTAAAATCAGGTATGAACAACTCAAAATCACTATCTAGTAATGTGGTAGTTACTTTTCAGATAGGGCAAAATATAAGGACATTCTGGACACGTCTACCTCAGTTCTGTCCCCTAAGCCTCTCAGAGGAAGGTCTGTCAGTCATGACTCATTCCATGTCAAGAAACAGGGACAGCAGTGGTGCTGGAGTCAGTGGCAGGATGCTTGCCTAGCATGTGTGAGGCACACACACACACACACACACACACACACACACACACACACACACACACACACAGGCTCACATGCATGCCACACCAAGAGCAAGAGAGCCGTGAGTGTGTCTACCCACATGTTGCACCCTTCCCCCATGGGGGTCTGCTAACCAGCTTGTGACTAGCAGCTTCTAGCAAAATACCCCTTGTCCCCTCCTCCCAGTATATCCTGAGTGCAAGTTTCTGTTTTCTGCCCATCCTTATTGTCTAAATTCAAGTTCCTGTTGTCCGCCCATCATTTGCCAGAGGGCCCTGGGAACGTGAGCACCTGACCTTGGTAGTTTTCCACCATGCCTGCTACTGGTATTTAACACTCCACTCTTTTTTATATATATATTTTTTAATTTTAAATAGCTTGTTTCACATGTCAATCCCAGTTCCCTCTCCCTCCCCTCCTCCCACACACCCCCCCACGATCCTCCCCAGCCTCCCACCCTATCGCCACTTCCTTCCACATAGGGGATATCTAGAGTCTGTCATTTCACTTGGGGCTCCACTCTTGTTACAATAAATGCCATTCTCCTTACAAGAATGAGCCGCTGTCTTTGTATTCATTTAAATCCTTAGCCCTTGGCCCAGATCATAGAGAAGTATTGTAACCCCAAAACCCAACCACTCGCTGCACCCACATCCTTCTCTGCCTTGGACAGAAGCCCATGCACAAGTTCCGGAGAACAACATGACATGCTACTCCCGGGTAGCTCTCTCTCCGAGGCAAGTAAGAAATAGATTCCTTTGATTCGTGTGTTCATGTATGTGCACCTGAGCATGCAGATGTGTATCTGGAGGCCAGAGGTTGACATTCAATATCTCCCTCTATAGCTCTCCATCTTATTGTTTGAAACAGGGACCCTCACTAAACTCAGAGTTCACCAACTGTCTAGACTGGCTAGCAATAAGCCATGGTGACCTGCTTATTATTGCCCCTGTGTATTAGGGTTAGAGATGGATACCACCATGTCCAGCTTTTATATAGGAGCTAAGGATTCAAACTCGGGTACTCATGCTTACACAGAATGCACCTGACTGGCTGAGTCATCTCCACAGCCTAAGAGTACACTCCTTAATGGCTCTAAATTCATTTTCATAATCTGATTTATTTTTAATAGCCTCCAACAAAAAAAATCTTTGTATTTAAGTCAAGGCATTCTATCTAACCCTGTGGGTCTTGACCCCTTTGGGAGTTGCGTATCAGATGTCCTAAAAAGATATTTATATTATGATTTACAACAGTAGCAAAATTACAGTTATGAAGTAGCAAGGAAATGATTTTATGGATGGGGGTGTGCTGACTGGTTTTGTGGGTCAACTTGGCAGAAGCTATAGTCATCAGAGAGGAAGAAGCCTCAGCTGAGGAAATGCCTTCATGAGATCCAGCTGTAAAGCATTTTCTCAACTAGTGATCAGTGGGGGAGGGCCCAGTCCATGGTGGGTGGTACCATCCCTGGGCTGGTGGTCCTGGGTTCTAAAGAAAGCACATTGAGCAAGCCATGAGGAGCAAGCCAGTAAGCAGCACCCTTCCACGGCCTCTGCATCAATTCCTGCCTCCAAACTTCTGTGTTGAAAAGCTGTTTTTAGAGTGCTGAGGGTTGCTGACCAGAGTAAAACTGTCCTCAGCCTCAACTCTTCCCCTATACCACCCTGACTAAGAAGCTCCTGGGGATGGTGTCTTTGGTGGCGCAGTCCCTATTTCCCCAGGAAGTTAGTGGCTACTATGCTCCCACTGCCCTTTGGGGAAACTTCTGTTATAGCACTTGGGATTTACATTTCAATTCTTTGTTCATGTATCTTTCCTCCTGCTGCTAGATTACAAGTTCTTTGAGATGGCCAGCTTCTTTCATCCTTGTGTCTTTGCAGCGGGTTACAGGAATGCCCATCATCTGGCTGTAGAATCAGAGCTGGCATGGCAGGCGCGTTGAATCCAACGACTTCCAGGCTATTTTGACATAGGAACTTTATGGTCATTTTCCACTTTTTACAGAATTCTCAAAAGTTTGTTAGAAAATGTTCTAAGAATTTTTATACACCTGACAAAGCATCATTGACGTCACACTGCCCATTAAGTACAGACGGGGTTAATTAGAATTTTCTCCCTTTCCAGGAACTTGAGGTTATGCTTTAAGAACCAAAATCCTAGCCTCTCGGAGGCCCACACTCACCCTACTTCATTCAGGTTCTGTGTTCTGGGAGGTCTTCCCGCCTCAGGAGGATACTCATGCCTGTGCCATATGGAAGAACAGCTGTTTAAGATTTTACTAACAAAGCCCAGAATCACAGGCGTAGAGTTAACACAGGTGGCTGCTTGTCTCTATGAAGATTTACACTCTGACCGGAAGAGACACACTGCTGTGTGACAGGAATTGATTCACAGTGTGAGGCTGACCTTCTCCATGTTGGGGGAGATTGAACTAGTGGGGGGCTTGAAGATGTATGGCTGCCATTTAACTGCGGTGATATTTCCTGACTTTTGGCTGCACAAACCTTTCTAACTCAAGTGCAGGTAATCTTGACCCTAACATTTCTCCCCTGTATCTAGGAGCTGACTTCTTAGGGTAACATATTAATGGGTTTAAAGCCCAAGGTTCATTATTAGAGACAGAGGTCACAGGGTCTTCAGGCTGATGAAAACACAGGTTGCCTTGTGCTGTCCACAGAAATCAAGAGAAATAAATTCTAATGGACTTTGGACCAGGGGAATCCTACAGTGTGAAAGGCTAGTGACTGATGCAAGGCCATGAGGCCACCCCTTCCCCTTCCCCAACCTCCCCTTTGACTCTTGCTGCTCATATCTAGGTCACAGAATCACAGTTTTCCACACCAGAGAAGCAGCTCTCAAACTGGTTCCTATTAACCTGTGCCAATCTCAGGCAATCTTACACACACTGAGTAAAGGGAGCAACAGTCTGGTGTGTTCTGAGTATATTGTAATTCTCCTGTCACTAAGTCTTCGTTTCCCTCTTATTTTCTCCACCCTTGTCATTTTTATAAACAATGAGATCATTTTTAAAAATTAATCTGGAAATTTAATCAGAAAAATGTAAGGAGTCTAAAGTAGATTAGGCCAGGTGTAGTGACACAATCCCAACATTCAGGAATCAGAGGCAGGAGGATTGCAGTTGACAGTCAGAACTATATAGCAAGAACTTATCTCAAAAAAAAAACAAAAAACAAAATCAGTCTAAGAAAGAAGTGTATTTGACAACCGTGACCCCGGAAATCATAAGTGCTCAACAAAATTAGATGGTGAAGTTGATTGAGACAAGGGCATTTTAACCAAGAAAGCTATTTCTGTGTATCAAACTCAATGGAAGTCCCTTCCAGTGTCACCTGTTTAGTTTCATTATCAGTGATAAATAGCATGTTCAGCAATTAGCCAAGAAAACGACGATTTTATTAAAGTGTTTTCCTTGGGTGACTACAATCAAGATGTTTATATGCATGAAATTGTCAAAGAATAGGTTAAAGATGGTTCTTAAAATTACTTTCCCTACAATCTTCACTGTACACCATTAGTCAGTGGTGGCTAAAACTTCAAGACACACATAGACAGGAATCTCTGTGTTACTCTGAAGGCATTTGATTTGTTTTTGGTTTTTTGTTTGTTTGTTTTTTTTAGCTCACTCAGTTTTTCCATGCTGAAGAGTCTCTGTGGCTTCTAAGTAAAATAAAATGAAGGGATAGAAACCTTGACATCATCTTGGTTGGAATTTTGTTGGCCTTTTCTGTTCCAAGGAGAAAAACCCTCCCTCATCCCCAACAAAGGAGAGGGAGGAAGAAGAGAAGAAGCAGGAGAAGCAGCAGAAGGAGGAGAGGGAGGATCAGAAGGAGGAGGAACAGCAGGAGGAGGAGCAGCAGGAGGAGGAGCAGCAGAAGGAGGAGGAGCAGAAGGAGGAGGAGCAGAAGGAGGAGGAGAAGCAGAAAGAGAAGCAGAAGGAGGAGGAGCAGCAGGAGGAGGGGCAGGAAGAGGAGGAGCCACAGGAAGAGGAAGAAGATGACATAAGAATAAAACAAGCAGCCGGGCGTTGGTGGCGCATGCCTTTAATCCCAGCACTCGGGAGGCAGAGGCAGGTGGATCTCTGTGAGTTCGAGGCCAGCCTGGTCTACAAAGTGAGTTCCAGGACAGCCTCCAAAGCCACAGAGAAACCCTGTCTCGAAAAACCAAAAAAATAAAAAATAAAACAAGCAAGAGTAGATTTTCTCACCCATGGGGAAGCCTCCAAGACCTGCTTGCACGGGGCTTCCTCCTCTTGTTGCTCTTGCACTGACCTCATCCCAGGAGCTCCTGGGGCATGAATCCAGGCATTCTGTCTTCCATAGGTGGGAGGCGGATGGACAGTAGGACTTTGTAGTCCATACTCTGGGGCATTTTTAAAAAATTAATATTGTGAAAGGAATCTTCGTGAACTTCATACCCTCATGTCTTGACCTTCTGGGTAGTCAGCATTAGGAGCCTGTAGCATCCGGCTCGACTCATAGCAAGTCATGGTTTATTTAAGAAAGATAATTGCAGGAGAAAATTAGGTACAACTATTTTAACCTCACCATAGGCACTGGCTGGTTTTGTGTCAACGTGACACAAGCTAGAGTCATCAGAGAAGGAGCCTCAGCTGAGGAAATGCCTGCATGAGATTCAGTTGTAAGGCATTTTATCATTTAGTGATCAGTGCAGGGGGGGTGCAAGTCCATGGTAGGTGGTGTCATCCCTGGCAGCTGGTACTGGGTTCTATAAGAAAGCAGGCTGAGCAAGCCAGTAATCATTACCCCTCCATGGCCTCTGCAGAGGCTCCTGCCTCCAGGATCCTGCCCTGCTTGAGTTCCTGTCCTGGCTTCCTTCAGTGATGAACAGTGATGTGGAAGTGTGAGCCACATAAACTCTTTCTTCCTCAGCTTGCTTTTTGCTCGTGGTGTTTCTTCGAAGCAATAGGAGCCCTAACTAAGACAGGGTAGAACCACAGTGTCTGCATCCAGGCAAGGTCTGAGTCTCTTTTGGAACAGAAGACTGGCAAGAAACCAGGACTTAGAAAGATAGATTCTTACTGCCTGAAGTAGAGGTTACTTTTTATCACATAACTTGGGATATAATACCAAGAAACATCACTTCCTTGCGTATCACCACAATCCTGGAGTTCCTGTTAAAAATTCATGGCATGCTCACTATAAACTCAACCGTCAAGTACACCATTTGAGCTGTCAGACAAGCAATGATGATTGCAGGGTGTTTTAAAGGTATGAGACTATAATTCAGAAACACAAACAGAATTGCTTTCCCTATACAAGGACATGAACCGGTGAGTCTTGCTACCTCCCAGTCATCGCTCAGTAACTGCTGCCAAGTTCAGACATTGTTACAGGCAGAGGCCCAGAGAAATCAGGGCAGCAAGGACACAGGGAAGAAGCAGAATCCACACCTGAAAGGCAGGGGCCAGCCCACAGACATGTACAGAGGCAGGAACTCTTGGCCAGTCTTCCGCAGGAGCTTCTTTTTCTCTGAGTTTCTATCATCCCTGCACTTAAGGTGGCTATTTCCTGGTGGTGCTCTTTTGTCCTAAGGAGGGGAAAAAAGAATAGAGATATGCCATTTCTATGACTGTAAGTGGGGATTCGGGCTAATTAAATGCAGTAGGCCTATTGATGGATCAGCCCTTCGTCCTGTTGGCATAAACCAAAGTCATAAACATCCAGTGAGCTCTTTGCCATTTATTCTAATGCTTTTAAAATGTGCTCAGGGGAAAAATTCATGATGTGTTTCTATAGTGTTCTAGCTATGAAGGTTCTATTCATCAATAACTAATTTATTTCTATAATGGAGTACCAGGTTACAAAGGACACTTTCCATAATGAATGTGAGAAATTATTGCAGGAATCTCTAATTATTGAAGAATGTAAACAAGAATATAAGTGGTTACGGAAAGTCTTTACGTACCAACTCTGCACAAAGCAATATAAGGTGGAAAAATATCTTTTTCTTTTCTTTTTTTTTTTTTTACGAGACAGGGTTTCTCTGTATTGTTTTTGGAGGCTATCGGTCCAGCCTGGCCTCGAACTGACAGAGATCCGTCTGCCTCTGCCTCCCGAGTGTTGGGATTAAAGGCGTGCGCCACCACCGCCCGGCTGGAAAAAATATCTTAAATGTCTTAGGAAATTGAAATCAATCACATGAATTCAAAAGTTTAATCGAAAGCCAAAGTATTCCAAAGCTCAGTCTACCACCAACTTATTAAAATTCCAAATTCCAGCCCTAAGAACCTGCCATTGCCCTTGCCAATATCACCACAATAGAATTTAGGGAGAAGTAAGATTGGCTAAGATGCAAATGATACCACACTTGATTGAATATATTACTACAGCACTATCCTATCTAAACCTCTCTGGATTTTATGTTATTCCGCTATGATGGTTGTTCTTGGTCGTCAGCTTGACTGCAAATGGAATTAACTAAAACCGGAGTAGCCGGGTACACCAGTGAGGGATTTTTCTTAATTAAATCATCTCAAGTGGGAAGACCCTCCTTTAATCCAATCTTCTACGGTGGGGAAATCCACCTTTAATCTGGGCCACACCTTCGGGAAGAAGGAAGCTTGTACTCTTTGCCTGTTTGTTCTGGCCTTGCTGGCAAGTCCATTCCTACAATGCTGTTGGAGCCTACTTCTTTGGAATTCCTGCATATACTGAAGACATCCAGCCTCATGGACTGAGCACCTACTGGATTCTTGGACATTTGTTGGTAGTTAGAATGTCTGGTACAATGCATGTGTTATGTGAATAATTGTTTTGGTGTGCTGCATAGGAGTGATGACAGGAGAAACATCCATGGTCAGTAGAGGTGCAATTGTTTCCTAGAACATTTTGAAATCACAGATTGTTAAATCCTCACATACAGAACCCACAGATACACGTGTCAGTTCAACTATATCAGTTTAGCTCTCAATATCCATCTATGGTGCCAGAGCCACCTGTCCCTATGCAACATAGGACACCCTAAGAATGTTCACTAAGAAAGGTTTTTCTGGGCGTTGGTGGCACACACCTTTAATCCCAGCACTCAGGATGCAGAGACAAGAGGATCTCTGTGAGTCTGAGGCTAGTCTGGTCTACAGAGAGTTCCAGGACAGGCTCCAAATACAGAGAAACCCAGTCTTGAAAAAGAAAGAAGGAAGGAAGGAAGGAAGGAAGGAAGGAAGGAAGGAAGGAAGGAAGGAAGGAAGGAAGGGAAGGAGGGATGGAGGGAGGGAAGGAAGGAAAGAAGGAAGGGAAGGAGGGATGGAGGGAGGGAAGGAAGGAAAGAAGGAAAGAAGGAAGGGAAAAATTAACTACTTAAAGGAAGGAAGGCAGGAAGGAAGGAAGGAAGGAAGAGTTCAGTTCTTTCCCTGTGTGTTCTAGTGAACATTCTAAAGGATGCTGGTAGAGAACTGTTACTCTCCCTAAACTACACTGAACCTTTGAATTACTAATCTCATTTTGCTGATAAGCAAACAGCTCACAGGGTAAACCTGCTCTTGGAATGACAAAGCCAGGGAGAGGCAGAGGGTGGACACACTTGGCTCCTGTTGTTTTACCTTCAGCACAATGACTGCACCTTAAGCAGCTGTGTCCCAACTGACAATGGCAACTCCACAGCTAAGCATTTGGCATCACTGGCTGCAGCCAGCAGGGAAATTCTGTTCCCTCAGGCACTGGCTCTATTATGGCTGATAAAGGAAACTTTATCTAAATCTCTATCCTATAGAACTCAGGATTCAAAGGTTGAGGTGAAATCCTGCTAGCTCAGAGAGAATGAATAACAAGTTGAAGTGACCAGCCCCCCCAGCCCCCCCACCCCCGTTTTAGCAGCCATGTCAGGCTAACGTGCTCATCTGACCTTGCTGCTCTGGTCACTGATGCCCTCCTTGTGGCAAGGAACCAATCAGAAGTTAGCTGACCTAGCCAGGTGTAGGTGGCACACGCCTTTAATCCCAGCACTTGGGAGGCAGAGGCAGGCGGATATCTGTGAGTTCAAGGCCAGCCTGGTCTACAAGAGCTAGTTCCAGAACAACCTGCAAAGCCACAGAGAAACCCTGCCTTGAAAAGTCAAAAAAAAAAAAAAAAAAAAAGAAGAAGAAGAAGAAGAAGAAGAAGAAGCTAGCTGGCAGGGCTGTGCTTTATGACTCTTAGTGTGCTTTACAGATTTACAGACAAGTGCACAACAGTGATGTGCAGAGCAGAGCAACCGCCCTGGGAGGGCCTATGGACCACAACAACCAGTTGACCAATCAATACAGGACAGGCCGTCCAAGCCTGGAAACGCACGAATCCTGATACTGCTGCATATCCCCAGACACTTCACTTATGCTGCCCTTTAGGATCCACAATGAATGGATGAAAGGCCCGAACTAATAGAGTTAGCTCATTAAACAACTACAATAAAAAAACTCTTTGCTTTTGCATTGAAATGGGCCTCTTGGTGATTTGGATGTTCAGAATTTGGGCACAACAAAATACTAACCTTTGCTCCTTGTTAATAACGCCTGAAAAGGGCGTTGTCCTTCTGCTCAGCCCCCAGTACTCTGGCTACACATGGTTCCTCCTTGCCACTTACTGTCAGCTAGTGGCTGACTCAACATCTTGACGCCAGGTTAATTTTATTTAATCAAACAAATGGAATACATCTTTGCATTGCTAACAAACGAAGCAGAAACAAAAGAAACACACCTTTACACGTTAAAATAATATTGCTATTTACTGTGTGTGAGAATAGACCACAAGATATACAACAAAACCCACTTCAAGAGTTTTATTAGTAGAGGGGGGGCGGGCATTGCACAAGCCTGTCTGCTTTTAATGGCCACTTAGCACATGCATATGGGAGCTTGGAGGTGGGACTGTGGTGCTTCTGTGCATATGCATAGAGCACATGGCCATGCTACCCATGCTCATAAGGCTTTGGGATGGCTAGGCATTTTGCTTGAATGCTGATGGCCACGTGTGTGGCTTTGGAACCCCAGAAATGCTGGAAATGACAACAAATACAGCTCCCAGACAATTTGAGGTAGGGAGATGGTACTCCCTTCTGAATCCTTTAGCTTTCAGTAACATGTTACATAATTCACAGATGTCACTTTGATTCATTTGATGATTGGCCTCAGGCTAGGTCTGCTTGGTTTTACACTAATTCTTTGTGGCCATTGTCACAGACTCCTGGTTTGCAATTCAGCATGACCAAGCTCTCCACTTTACCACCAGACTACTATGAATCCCCAAACTGGGCCAAATTAAGGTCATTTTCACAAAAATCCATCCACAGAATCCTACCCAGAAAACCAGAGAGGATAAAAACAACAAAACAGTAGAAACATACTATTAGGCAAAGGACCATTCTGTCAATCAAACATCCTAGTTAAGTCAGAAGTATCCTTGAGAGAATGGGACATTGGGCACTTGTTATAGAATATTATATTATCTAGCCAAAGGTGTGTTACATTTCAAAATGTGCAGAGTATTACTTTAACTATGTGAATGTGTTAGTATTGTTTCTACTGCCTTTGTTAAGAATGTAAAGATGTGTTACATTTGTTTATGTTGCATTTATTTAATCATGAAAAGATTTGCTGCTGCTTCACCTTGCCTTCCTAAAGTACCTGATTGGTCTAATAAAAAGCTGAGGTCAATATCTAGGCAGGAGAGGGATATGTGGACTGGTAGGCAGAGACAGTAAGTAGGAGGAGAAATCTAGTTGGGAGGACAGAAGAAGAATGGGGAGAATGAGGGAGAAAGAGGGACACATTCAGGTCCAGAAGCCAGGAAGCAGCACAACCAGATAGACACAGAATAGATATACAGAAAGAGAGAAAGGAAGATAAAAAGCCTTAAGGCAAAAAAACAGATTAAAAAGAAACAGACTAAAATAAGAACTTAGATTTAAGACCAAACATTTATAATTAATAAGTAAGTCTCCATGTCATGATTTGGGAGCTGGCTGGTAGCCCAAGAGAAAGCCTGCTACAGACATCAGCTTTCAAACAAATTGTATGTTGTTCCCAACACCCAAACTGTCTTTGACAGCAGTCAAGGGCTGTGTCTGGAGGTCTCCATGGGGCACATCAGTCCCCCACATTATAAGCCGTCAGTGAAGCCCAGCAGGACAAACAAAATGGTATTTACCAGATCACAGAGAATCTACTGTGTTAGTCTGTGGACTGAAAAACCATCCCAAGTTTTATTTCCATATTTTATTCTGCCTAAACCAGAACCCATGATAGAACTCACATAAGCAAAAACCATGTGAAATTTTGCTTTCTCAAAATGGGTTTAATTCAAGTTCATTTATGAGGTGCTAGTTTCCATGGTGTTAGCCCTGGCAACCTTCCTGCAGTATGATAGATTGAAAAGTTGTAGATTTAGGGGGTGAGAATTATGAACACCGAGGTGGGAAATGGAAGTCACCGGATACTGTCTAACAGAATCGGCTTTCAGAATTGATGCTTGCTGATCACAGCTCCCTTCTTCAGTCCTTAGTAAACCAAAAACAAAACAAAACAAAACAAACAAAAACAAAAAACACCTCTAACTCCAAGGACTGAGAGTTTTTCCACAACCCTAATTTCCCCCTTAACTTTCTTTGAGGATGAAATTCAGCTAGCCAGAAAAACTCAACTCTCACCATTACTTCTCCAATCGCACTGGCTCAAGAGGACCATCTCCACCCGTCACTGTGGCCAGCGCAGACTAGACAGCTGGGCTTTAGAGAACCTATGCTGATTCTGCAGGCATGTAGGGTGATGTTACTGAACATGCAACATTTGTGTCTCACATATCTTATATCTCAGTCAGCAAAAAAGTGATTCTTTTTGCATTATTACACCTTAAATTCCATTTTATTTTATTCTGTGTGCACATGGCCGCGTGAGACAGCAAATCTGAGGATGACTGCAGGAGTCACTTCTCTGCCTCAACCCGATGGGTCCCAGGAACAGAAATGAGGTCATTAGGGTTAGCAGCAGGCATCTGTACCCACTGAGCCATCTCATCTGCCAAAATAGTTAAGTCATGTCAGTAAATATATGTTTCATTTACTTAAAGATTAAATTGTATTTTTGTGTGTTGGCCACATAGTTCATGGTGCTAATAGTGGTCATATTGTCACAATTCATCAAGGCTAGGGGCAGCAGTGATGTGGAACTCTGAATAAAACTTCACTATCCACCCATTGTTAGCTATTTAGCCATCCGTTAGATACACAGAATTCTCAAGATGCTCATTCCAGATTATTCAGCCACAAAGGAAGTCTGTCCTGTTATGAAAGAATCCAGCAGATGGAATTAAGATCCTAGGTCTTAAAATAGAAAGATTAGTCTAGATTATCCACATGTATTCAGTCTAATCCCTTGTGTTTTTAAAGCCTAGGCATTTCCCTGGCTGGAGTCAGAGATCAGCAGAAAGCAAAGACAGAGTAAGTGGGAAGGAAAGGGGGGTCTGAGGAACATGACAGCAGACAAGAGCCTGAGCAGTCCTGGCTGGCTCCACACGCCAAGGAAGAGGAGGACATGACACTGGGTTACTGGCCTGGAGCTGAGAGCAATGTCCTATGGCAGCCAAAAAGAAACTGAGAACTGCCAGGCGTTGGTGGTGCAGGCCTTTAATTCCAGCACTTGGGAGGCAGAGGCAGGTGGATCTCTGTGAGTTCAAGGCCAGCCTGGTCTACAAAGCAAGTTCCAGGACAGCCAGGACTGTTACACACAGAGGAAAACCTGTCTCAAAAAACTAAAAAGAAAAAGGAAAAAAATAAAAAAATAAAACAAAAAAAAGGAAAGAAAAAAAAAAAGAAATGACCCAGTTTTTGACTTTGAAGATCTTCAAATGCCTTGGGGAAAAAAAATCTCAGGAAAGGATACAGTATCATTCTGTAACATCTTGCAGAGGAAAGGGAGAAACTTCAGAAATGCCAACCAATAGTAAAGTTTAAGGTTGTTACAGCTTATTTCCCTCAACCACAGGGAACCAGTTTCAATGAGCATGATGACAAAATAATATCGTTTGATGTCTCTCAACCACAGTTCCTAGGTGCAATTTGAAAGAGCTAAGGTGGCAATGATTGTGTGTGGGGGGGTGTCTGTGTTTGTGGGAGGAATTGAGGTTCAGGGCTACAAACAAGCCAAATGTACTCTCTACCACTGAGCTCCACTCCAGCCCTGAAGTGACCCAGTTTGGCTACGGACAACAGCAACTGCCTTCCCTCCAAGCAGCTAGAGCAGCCATGAGCACAGACTCACTTCCATGACAAAAAAAACAGGTGGGAGCAGCTTGAAACTGGCTTGGGCTTGTGTATTGCTGATAGGCTGGTCTTGGTGTCCTAATCAACGGCCATCCATAGGGATGCATGCTGCAGGGACAGACAGGTGGTCCTTGGTCTCTGATCCACCCTCACTGTGAGGCTGTCTTAGTCAGGGTTTCTATTGCTGCAATGAAACACCATGACCAGAAAGCTAAACTTCCACATCACTGAAGGAAGTTGCCATGCCCACTGCGCAGCCTGTATCCGAGAATGAGCAGAGGGTCTCGGGATTGATGACACAGAGACCAGTCGGAGGTGCAAAGAAAAAATTAAGCATGCCCCAAGAAGGCTCAAGAAAAACTTCCCAAGAAAGGCTTCCCTCAAGAAAAGCTTCTGCTCCCTTCCTTACCCCTGGCTGGTTCTGCTCTGACACCAGAGATGTCGGTGGGTGGGTCAGGAAGAGACCGTTAGTCTTTGGAAAAGGTCAAGGTCAGGGCATTCCCGTGGGCGAGCCCTTTTCAGGAACTTATTGCTCTGGTAAACATTTCTTATGGACACCGGATTGTTTTCAGTAAACATTGTCTTACAGCTGCCTGCTCCTAGGCTGATGGGGAAGTGGGTTTCCGGCCAAGGTCTTTTGCTCCCACAGGAAGTCAGGACAGGAACTCAAACAGGGCAAGAACCTGGAGGCAGGAGCTGATGCAGAGGCCATGGAAGGGTACTGCTTACTGGCTTGCTCCTCATGGCTTGCTCAGCCTGCTTTCTTATAGAACCCAGGACCAGAAGCCCAGGGATGACACCACCCACCATGGTCTTAACCCTCCCCAACTGATCACTAAATGAGAAAATGCCTTACAGCTGGATCTCATGGAGGCATTTCCTCAGCTGAGGCTCCTTCCTCTCTGATGACTCTAGCTTGTGTCACGTTGAGACAAAACCAACCAGCACAGTTGCGTATTGCTGTTTGACCAGGGTAGCTCAGAGGTGACCCTGGTCGGAGCATTCTGCATTTCAAAACCAGATGATGTTTTGATTGTGTGTGTGTGTCCTGTTTTCTAAAACAAACAAACAAACAAAACTATTGTTTTATTTCAATTTCTAGTTTTCTGAGACAACAAAGAAACAAATTAATCCCATAGTTTTAAAAGACCAAATTAAAATCTGTTTTTTGATTCAGGTTTGACCTGTGAACCAGGAAACAAAAACTGATTGGCTCAGTCTTGGGTCTTCCATCCTCACCAGTGTCAACAAAAAACTGATGGGACATTTGAGCGCATGGTTTCTTGACCGCACCCTGCCTCTGCTCAGGTCCCTTGATATTACTGAGCTTCTCCATATTTCAGATCATTACTAAAAACCCTACTCATCGTAAGTAGCCTGTCGTGATGGGATAATCATGACATCATGCAGTCTTCACCCAGTGCACCCAGTGCCTTGCACATAGTAAACACCCACACGTTTGAGCTATTGTTATTCTTACTATTAAAAAGCACTGACCAACAATGCGGGCCAACATATCTTTCTCATGCGTATCTAATCTACATTTATCTCAGGTTTACAACCTCAGGGCTAAATGCCTACCTAGTCAAGTTCCTTATGTAATCAACTTCAAAATAGGTAAATCTTTTCAGTCATTCTCATTCTGCCTGCACAGCTCTGTGTTTCCCACGAGCCCTACCCTGCTCCTCGTGCATGAATCCACACAGCACTGCTCTTCAGGAGAGAGGAGAAAAGGCAGACACATTGACAGCATGGGAAGGAAACTACGGGTGCAGGGCAAGGCCACGCAGGGTAAACCAACTACATCTGTCTTTGTCATCACCGTTGAGCCAGCTTCTAAATCTCAGAGGTCACTTTTGTCTCTCTGGCTTACGAATTGGGTTTCTGTCACTTACAAAGCCCAATAGTGTCACTCTGGTTCTTGGTGCTTGCCCTAGGAGGAAGCTTCCCAATAGTCAACAGCCGCCCCTAAATTAGGAAGGTGTCAGTCCCCACCATTGCCTGGTAAAGGGAGCAGGGAATTGTATTCTCAGAGGGCCAAGCATTTCACCATCCAAGGCAACCAGACTTTTTTCAGATAAACTAAACATGTCAAAAAGTAAAAAATGGAAACATTCAAAATGTCTAACCCTGTCCGTACCTGCACTGGCTTCTCTAATATATTTTTTAAGTGAGAAGGAGGAATTATGTCTTTAACTCCATTTCATGACAGGAAGCTAGACGCAAAGCATTGGCTGTGGTTAGGGAAACAGTAACAATATACATATTTGCACACTGATATTTTGTGACCTTGATATACGGTCAATGAAATATCTTAAACTCGTGTGTGTGTGTGTGTGTGTGTGTGTGTGTGTGTGTGTGTGTGTGACGTTTTCCTCGCTTGGACACTTGGTGCTAGGATTACAGGCTTGCATAGCAATGCAGCTTAATGTGTTCTGAATAAATATTCCGGTCCTGGCTTATGTGTCATCCCCACCAAATTCTTGGTCATTCATTGATTAATTATTTTAACAAGGACTATACACCCACAGTCTTTTCATTTCATTTCATTTGTCTAGTATCTGAGCTTTGTTTGAGGTTACATCCTGGCCAAGTATAGTGGTATGTGCTTGAAATCTTAGCACATCTAGGAAACTGAGGCAGGAGGGTTGGGCATTCCAGCTCAGCTCTTCTCACAGAAAAAAAAGAAAAAATACCCAGCCACAACAGAAAATCAAACAGGTGATCTACCAAACATTAGATATTTCTATAGAATCTTATGAGAGAAAACTGTTGGTGCTGGGCTTAAATAAAATTGCTAAAACTTCATTTCTTTAGATTTCTTTGAATCCTATTCAAAAGCTATCCATTTGTGTCAGCAATATACATAAGTGCCAGGATTATTCCTCCAGGACTTCCTTGGATTACAAATAGAAGCAAGTTGGTAAAACATGATTCAACAGCATTATCATTTGTGGTTAATTAATGCCATTTCAGGACAATTATAACTTCTAGGAAATATTTTCATGAACCTTGAATTTTTTCCTTTTACCTCTCCTAAAACATTGAGCTAATGAAAATTTCTTTCTATTTTCATGGCCATGATAGTTCTTCAAAGAACATTTTTCACCCACAAGAGAGAATGGAATGACTTCAGTCTGAGAAAGATGCTATTCTAGTTAATTGTTAGCATTAAAATTCCTATTTAATATGTACCACACTAATAGACAGATGCAGTCAATGCTCTGGGTCAGTACCTCAAAGATAGACAATCATGTGCAAGTCGATTAAGAATTAGATTGAAAGAGTGAATGAGCTAATGGATCCCTGTGTGCAGTAGGTGTTAGAGCTCTTAGCACAAGATGGGGCTCAAAGAGGTTGCCTGGAGTGACTCTAAGCCTTGAAGAAAAGATGCTCATTCACACTCTGCAAATGATATCTATTTATAGCACTCATTGAACAAAATATTGTAAAGGACACTTGAGAGGGTTTTGAGAGAAATAGATCTCTGGCTCCAGGAAGGCACAGAAAAGTCCATCAAGTGGAAAACAGATTGAGAGAGGAATATCCCAGGTCCCCAGAGTAAGCCAGGTCCTCCTCATAGATTGAGAGAGGAATATCCCAGCTCCCCTGGAGTAAGGCAGGTCCTCCTCATAGACTGATAGAGGAATATCCCAGGCCCCCTGGAGTAAGGCAGGTCCTCCTTATAGACTGAGAGAGAATATCCCAGGTCCCCCAGAATAAGGCAGGTCCTCCTTATAGATTGAGAAAGAATATCCCAGGTCCCCCGGAGTAAGGCAGTTCCTCCTTGTAGATTGAGAAAGGATTATCTGAGGTCCTCCAGAAGTGTTTAGAGGACCCCAGGGAGGAAGAAGAACCCAAGCAAAGGACTGCTGGAACTCTGGGGAACAAAAGGACTGTTGCAAGCTGGTTGTGATTGGAACCCAGAGGCAGATGGATCTCTGTGAGATCAAGGACAGCATGGTCTACATTGTGAATTCCAGGCAATCCGGGGCTGCATGGGGAGACGAGAGAGAGAGAGAGAGAGAGAGAGAGAGAGAGAGAGAGAGAGAGAGAGAGAGAGAGAGAGAGAGAGGGAGGGAGGGAGGGAGGGAGGGAGGGAGGGAGAGAGAGAGAGAGAGAGAGAGAGAGAGAGAGAGAGAGAGAGAGAGAGAGAGAGAGAGAGAGAGAGAATCGGCAGTGGTTGTGGGTATAGTCCTTGGAGGCTGCAGCCTGTGATAGCAGGGAGAGACTGAGCACCTGGGGCTGTGGAAGGGCTATCTGAGGCTAGTGCCAATGCTGTTTCTTCAAAACACTCAAGGGAATTTTCTGTAGCCTGACTGTGAGATGGTGTGCTGGCCCTCGAATGAGACTGCCAAAGACTGACAGAAATCCAAACATAAACCCTGCTATTTTGTAAATGAGTTATACCTCAATAAAAACACGCTTTCAAAAGATAAATAAAATTCTTGATGAAAGAAGCTAGATCACAAGACTAATTTACTCAAAGTGGCTTTTTACTTTGTTCTTTCAATTGCTGGTATTGTTGAATCTGAAATCCAGTAGGGAGTTACTGAAGGATGCTGTTGTTGTTGTTGTTGTTTTTTAAATAAAGACACATAAAAAAGCAGACTTTTGGAATTGGATGCAATTTGACTTAACTGTGAATACCTTCTTACGATTCATAGCTGAAGACAGTTCTTATTCTCAGTGACTGAATAAGAATGATGTCTTCATACGCATCCCCCAGAAACACACTTAAATCTTAAAGCCTCAATTGTAGAGTAATATGTTTACAGAATCCAAGCAGGACACTGCCTGTTCTGATTCACACTCTCATGACATTGCAATTATGGTTCATCTGTCACCAGCATTGACCCCATTAATGGGAAGGAAGGATGGAGAAGGTTGTAGAGAACCTGTATTCCCAGAGTTACAAGCAGAGGGAAAACAGACCAAGAACACTGTGGTGGTTTGAATGAAAATGGCTGCCATAGGCTCATAGGGAGTGGCACTGTTATTAGGAGGTGTGACCCTGTTGGAGTAGGTGTGACCTTGCTGGAGGAGGTGTGTCACTAGAGGTGGGTCTTGAGGTTACACATGCTCAAGCCAGTGCTTCTCTCTCTCTCTCTCTCTCTCTCTCTCTCTCTCTCTCTCTCTCTCTCTCTCTCTCTGCAAAACTCTCAGCTACTTCTCCAGCACCATGTCTGCCTGCACACCTCCTTGCTTCCCTCCATGACAACAATACATGAAACCTCTGAACTGTAAGCCAGCCCCAGTTAAATGTTTTCCTTTATAAGAGTTGTGGTGGTCATTGTGTCTCTTCACAGCAATAAAACCCTAGGACAAAGACTTCATCTAAATATCATAGATCTTTGGAGATAATGAGATTTGTATTCATTCTAAATTCCAGCATGCCAAATACTTCCTAAGCAGAAACTTGTAGCCACCTGTATTTTCTCTTTGGGCCAGTTGGCTAAGAGATTAATGGCTGAGTTTGACCCAAGCAAGAGACTAGCAGACCTTTTATGGTTTACATATACCTAGAAAGCTGAAAACATAGAGCCTGGATGCAAGGCTGCTTTTTGATGCTAATAATTTTCAGGCTAGCTGGAGAAACATCAGGGGTCCTAGAGGTAGAAAGGTCTAGCAAAACCTCCTGCACATTCTTCTTGCCTGGTATGCATAGGAGGAAAAGACATGATCTCAAAGAAATAAGATATACAAAGATATCAGTGTCCACTCCTGGCCTACACAGGAGCATATCTGGACATCATGCAGTCATATACACACATGCATGAATACACTCCTCCAACACTTACACACAAAAGAAAGCATGTCTGACAATTAAGATGTAGCACCTTACAAAATTGTGAATCTCAGTTGGGTGGTGATAGTGCATGCCTTTGACCCCAGCACTTAGGAAGCAGAGACAGACAGATCTCCAAGTTCAAGGCCAACCTGGTCTACAGAGCAAGTTCCAGGGCAGCCAGGGCTACACAGAAAAACCTTGTCTCAAAAAATCTAAATAAATAAATATTTTTTAAAAAACTATTAATCTCAGTAGGAATCTTAACTTTCTTGTCTACAGAGATGCATACTCCCAACCTGTATTGAAGAATTGTGCTACTGTAATTTTCAGATGGGGTAGTAGATATGTATTAGTCACCTTTGTCAACAACCAAAAGCAAAATAAAGTAAAACAAACAAACAAAAACAACACAGAAATTACTTAAAAAGGGAAGGACTGATTTTGGATCCTGGTATCAGAAGGCTCAGACCATGGTTTCTTGACCATCTGTGTTTGAGCAAAATATCAGCATCATATATGACTTGGGAGAGCTGTTGGTCTTATGGTAAACATGAAATAGAGAGAAGGGGAGAGAAAAACCTGTGACAACACAACATACAGCTCCCAAAACATGTTCCTGTGTAATCTGCTTCTAGGCAAGGCTCTACCTCCTAAAGTTTCTATAGCTTTGACAAGTAGTGCATGTAGGCAGAACACTGTATATATGCAATAAATAAAGAAATCTTCAAAAAAGAAAGAGAAGAAAAGGAAAGAAAGGGAAGGAGGGAAGGAAAGTTAGGAGAGGGAGAGGGAGGGAGAGAGAGAAAGAGAGAGGGAGAGAAAGAGAGAGGAGGAAGAAGAAGAAAAAGAAGAAGGAGGAGGAGGAGAAGGAGGAGGAGGAAGAGGAGAAGGAGGAGGAGGAAGAGGAGGAGGAGAAGAAGAGGAAGAGGAGGAGGAAAAGAAGAAGAGAAGAAGAAAGGCCAAGGCACCTGTCTTCTTTAGGGAGCAATCTTAGAAATCTGTGCCGTAGACCACGACCCGCTTTGGGCATGTCTGCAGTTGCATAGGGACATGGGAAATAATGGGCAGTGCTGAGGAGATGCTGGCTCTCTTTTTCTGGGTTCGGGTCAGGTCTCAGAAGCTGCTGAGACCAACCTGGGTTTCCGGTTTCTCTCGTAAGTGCCTTCCCACAATAAATAGTCACCTCTATCCTCACTCAGTATGTGATTTGCATTTCTCTAGAGTCTTCAGTGCTATGACACCTGGGCAGCACTCACTTGAGAGTATGGGTTTGCCAGGTGGTGGTGGCACACTACTTTAATCCCAGCACTTGAGAGGCAGAGGCAGGTGGATCTCCGTGAGTTAAAGGCCAGTCTGGTTTACAAAGCAAGTTCCAGGACAGCCAAGGTGGCAGTTACACAGAGAAACCCTGTCTCAAAGACACAAACAAACCAGAAGAGGGGGGTGCCTGTCTGGGCTTAATCACCAACAGGGATAAGAGAAGCGCCTTGCAAGTGGAAGGGGTTAAATAGAACAGAATGGAAGAAGACAGGAGGTGAGGAAAGAAGGAGGGGAGTAAGGAAAAGAAGGAGATTGGTGCTTGGTGTCTTCTGTCTGTGGTGACCCCACATCATGGGGTTTGACAAACTCAGGGGATCCTGAGGGCTCTGGCCACCTGTAAGGTCAGTAATAGACTGTATCAGCCAGTGAGAACAGGAAGAGCAATATGACCACTCATGTCTTTCTTCGTTATAGCTCAGGCTGACTGAAGCTCTCACTGCCTGCAGGCAAATCAACCCGGTGAGCAAGCAGTCCTAACCAGGAGCAGCAGACCAGGGTAGGTTTCTGCTTCCCATGCTAAACAAACTTGGCCCAGATTACCACTCTCTTAACATCCTAAACCTTACTTCTAATTAAGATGATCTATTGCTCTTTCAGAAGTATGCTCCCCAATTAGCAGAGAGGAGATTATTCATACTGTGATCAGCCAAGCTAAAGCTGTGGAAAAAATAAATCACTTCAGTTACATGAAAGCAGTGATCTCTGCCAGACCCAATATGGCCTTTCATATTCCACTTAGTGGATGCAGCTTCATTAAATACATTTGTGTGTGTGCATGTGTCTTAGTCAAGCTCTGTTGCAACTCTTATAAAAGGAAATCATTTAATTGGGGGTTTGCTTTCACTTTCAGAGGTTTAGTCCATTATCTTCATGGCAGGGAGCACGGCAGCACGCAGGTGGGAGCTGGAGCAATAGCTGAGAGCTACACACTCACAGACACACACACACACACACACACACACACACACAACGCACGCACACACAGAGAGAGAGAGAGAGAGGGGGGGAGAGAGGGAGAGAGACAGAGAGACAGAGAGAGAGAGGGAGGGAGAGAGAGAGAGCACTGAGGCAGGTGTGGCTTTTGAAACCTCAGAGCCCGCCCCCAGTGACACACTTCTTCCAACAAGGACACACCTCCTAACCCTTCTAAACCTATCCAAGAGTTCTACTTCCTGGTGACTAAGAATTGAAATATATGAGCATGTGGGGGCCGTTCTTACTCAAATCACCACATTATGCATATGTTTGTATATCTATGTCAGAATATATATGCAAGTTGTATGTATTCTTCAATATTTTAGCAAACTATCCTCCAGCATCTTTTTAAACAGGAGAGTGTCTGTATATCTGCTATAGGCTCTACAATCTTTCATGCCCTATGGGCATGTCATTGGCATTTTTTAAATTGTCCTGACCTTATTAAGGAAGACAGGCTTGGCTAATGATCTAGCATCAGATTACCTTTAATTATCTCTGCATCAGAAATTACTTTGTGTGGGTTTTTTTGTTTGTTTGTTTTCTAGGTTTTATTTTATTTTATTGGTTTTTCCGAGACAGGGTTTCTCTGTATTGTTTTGGAGCCTGTCCTGGAATTCTCTCTGTGGACCAGGCTGGCCTTGAACTCAGAGAGATCCACCTGCCTCTGCCTCCAGAGTGCTGGGATTAAAGCCGTGTACCACCAATGCCCAGCTACTTGGCTACTTAGTGGTTTTATAATAATTATTATGTCATAATATTAGCTCTTTTCGAGACACAAAAAGCAAATTTAAAATTCAGAAACACAGTGTCAAGAGACATAATTAGAACTAGACCCGTCCTTCCACGAGGATGAACTGACCTCCCCAAGTGCACAAAGCCTTGTATGGTATCCATCAAACCAGGAGCCTCTAGGAGACCACGCCCACTTGTCCACTGTTCTGGCTACTTTGTTGCTGTTATGTAACTCAATAATTAGGTCAAACTTTGCATTTACGCTCACTGCTTTTGTATTTGTGTGTGAGTGTGCATGTGCCTCTGTGTGTGTGTGTGCACGTGTGCATGTGTAAATGTCCTCAGAGACAGCCCTCTGCTGTCTTCCTATGGTGAAAGGGGCAAACAGCTCCCTCACTTTCCTTTCTAAGAGTATTAAATCTTATTCACAAAGAAGGTCTCAATCTTACAGCCTAATAACAAGTTCAAGACTCCAAACCTGTTTATTTTTTTTTATCAAATGGTATGCTTCTTGGCATGTTGCCCAGTTTGGTCTCAAATCATCCAGCCTCAGCTTCCTAAAAGGCTAGGCTGCATGCAAATGCCACCACAGCCACTTTATTTTTTTCTTTTTGGGGGAGAGGGGGTATTGCTTCAAGACAGGATTTCTCTGTGAAGTCCTTATTGTCCTGGAACTTGCTCTGAAGACCAGAGACCAGGCTAGCCTCATAGAGATTTGCCTGCCTCTCCCTCCAAAGAGCTGGGACTAAAGGTGTGTGCACCACCACCCAGCTACTCGATTTTTTTCAATGTGAGTGCCAGACTACTTAGTGTTTGGATGACAGAAGCCAAAGCTTCACACGTGCTAGGCAAGTGCTCTGCCACTAACCTCCATCTCCCACCCTGCAACTGCCTGACCCTATCAGTCTTTATAAAATTTGCGTGTATGTGCTTCCTAAGGAGCCCCACCACAGATATCCCTGAGAATCCATCACGTAGCATCAACAGAGAAACACCTCCAATGCACAGCACTGTTCATGCAGGGTTAAGTTCTGCTTAAATTCCCAGGGTCCCCAATTTATGTTGCATAAATGGCCCTCTTACTGTGGCATCCAAACCCTCCTGTCCTAGTTATGGATTCATTGCTATGAAGGGACACCATGGCCACAGCAACTGTTATATATATATAACAGCAACTGTTATAAAGGAAAACATTTAATTGGGGCCGGCTTACAGTTCAGAGGTTTAGTCCATCAGCATCACGGCAGGGAGCAAGGCAGCACACAGGCAGGCAAGTGTTGGAGAAGGAGCCTAAGTTCCACATCTGGATCATCAGGCAGCAAGAAGAAAGAGTGACACTAGGCCTGGCTTGAGCATTTGAAAGTTCAAAACCCACCCTCAATGACACACTTCCTCCAAGTAGGCCACACCTCCTCCAACAAGGCCACACCTACTCCAACAAGGTCACACCTCCCTGAGTTTATGGGGTCCACTTTCTTTCAAACCACCACAACGCCATAATCCAGTCTAAATTCATTCCTTCACATTCTCTACAAGAAATGTCAACATGTAAGCTTTGCCCCGGAATTATGGTGTGGATTGCATCACCGTGGATCTAACCTCCTTATGTGGTAGACACTCAACAGTGGATCAGAGATTTATGCGCATGTGCCACATTATGTATGGGGGTCAGAGGACAACCTTCAGGAGTCTGGTCTCCCCTTCCACTATGGATTCCTGTAATCAAACTCAGTCCATCAGGCTTCCTTAGCAAGAACCCTGAGCCATCTTGTGGGCCCTCTCTTGTTATCCCTAGAAAATTTAAGTCATAAACTAAACAAAGAATATTAAAGGGTACAAAGAAGCATTCCTTTGCCCTCTGCAATAGTCTTGCCTAGTCCTTAGCAGTGTACTCAAGGTAGGTGAGTCTCTTCTAGCCACTACGCTCTGTTTCTACTCACAGGGCACATCTGATGACAAATTATGCAAAAGGTTGTCCTCCCATCTCCCCTCCCAGCTTTTGAGAATCCTGCAACTCAGTTTCTTTATTTTTCAACTTTTCTTGAGTCTTGAGAATTTCACACACAGGGTCACTGAAATGTGATCCTTTCCCCCATCCAACTCTCTCCCCATTTTCCCAGCAACACATTTCCATCTGAGTACTTACTCATTCCTAAATAGGACACCTATATCTATTCATTCCTGATGCTATCTATCTAGGTTAGCATCACGTCCCAAGAGGCTGTCCTCATTTTGGATGACAATTATGAGTTCAGGGCCCCTGTACTTCTAACCAGCTGACTGTGGACAGAATTTCTGTTTCAACTGATCCTACAGCTATTTAGCCCCAAATAAACACACAGAGGATTATATTAAATATAAACTGTTTGGCCAATGGCTTAGGCTTCTTACTGGCTAACTCTTTATTAATTATTAACCCATTTCTATGAAACTGTGTATTGCCATGATGTCGCGTCTGCTGCGCAGCCTGTGTCCGAGAACGGGCGGAGGGTGTCGGGGATTGACAACACAGAGACTTGTTCAACAATGTAAAGAAAACTTTAAGTAGGCCCCAAAAAGGTTCAAGAAAACTTCCTAAGAAAAGTTCCCACCAGAGAAGCTTCTGCTCTCTCCTCCACCCTGGCTGGTTCAGCTCTGACACCAAAAACTGATCTGGGCGTGGCAGAAGAGGTGGTTAGTCTTTGGACAAGGTCGAGGTCAGGGCAGTTTCCGTGGGAAGGCCTTTTCCAGGAACTTATTGCCCCGGGCATTGTATTGTTTTTAGTAAACATGTTTTTAGTAAACATTGTCTTACAGCTGCCTACTCCCAGGCAGAAGGGGAAGTGGGTCTCTGCTCAAGGTCTGGTGTTCCCACAATTCACCCCTTTTTATTTTTAAATGAGGCACTCCTGGCTTAGGTCAAGTAGGGTCACCCTCCCTTTCCCATCCTTGGGGGACCTTGAACCCCTGTCTTAGGCGGGAGGGGTCTTCCCCACAGGTTGCCTGTCAACAGAGCACCCCAACTTTAAATCATCTGTAACCAACCTTCATGGCTATTGGGATTGCCATGGGCTAAGCTAAGCAATACTTGGTTATGGATCTCTTGCCTCTGGAACAAGGCTCGTTTGAGCTCAGCATAAAGCCAGAATGCCTACCGCCACTGCCACCATTTCCAGGACCCCCATTGACATAGCGCCTCTCCATCACCGTACCCATCACCAGATCTGGGCCATAACATTCTACCAGCCTTCATCTGTTACAAGGGTAACATGCACGTGATTTACATTCTGTTACAAGGGTAACCCGCATGTGATTTACATTTACAATCGTTTCAAGATCTGCTCAGGAAAGCATTTAGAAAGTGCACTTGCACAGATACATTAGGTACAATCATTGATGTTACACATGTAGCATTATGAAAAATATGAACAATAGGCTTGTTGCACTATCCACAGAGCACCAATTTGTTCCTGTGGTGATGCAGTTTGTTGATTTAACGTCAGCTGATTATGGGACTTGAGTCAAAGTCTCCTTTTTGTCGCATTAGGACAAGTTGCATCTCTCTAGAAAAATACACTGATTCCAGAAACAGGAACCATCAAGTCTGATATTTCAAGTGACCATGTCCTGTTCAATTACTGAAAAGAGGCTTTTGCCCCTCATCACAGTCCATACCAATGTCCAAATGTTTTAAATGGGTCCTTTTTTCTCTATTGGCTTCACGATGAAAACTCATGGGTCCGGAAGGTTGATGCAGCAGATCTGTTGAGAAACTGGAAATCTCGAACTGACTGTTTTCTTTCTTTCTTGGGCTCTAGATTCGATGACAGCAAGGGTCAGGAACACTGATTTAGGAGATCTCACTCAAACTGGCTTAGGTAGGCTCCCATGGTCTCAGGTCCAGTTTTTCTCTGCTCCATGCCAAAGCTTTTATTCCTACAAGAAAACACAAACATGCCCTCGACCCCAAATTAGGGTCTTCTCCACTGTCTAGTGCATGAATGTCTCCATTTGACCTGAGCAATGGTTGCTCAAGTTCCATCATGCCAGAATCTGTCTGAAGCTCACTGGCATTCACATTATAAAATTTTTAAATGAGGAGTGTATTATTTGATGAGTCATATGGGGACTGGGGACATTATTCCCCCTTTTTTATTTTCTAAAAAAATTTTTTTGAACTGTTGAAACTGGACCATAACAGTAGAAGGATTTGTCTACCCTTCTTGGTTAACTATCTAGGTAGATTGGGCTTACTACTTAGATTATTTGTAGATGTCCATTAAAAAGGACATATCCTTTGAATATTTCCCAAAAACTTCTGAAAATCACTCAAAGATTGTAAACTGTGTCCAAATAACTTTTGAAAATTATTTGAAGTCTGTGAGCAGTCTTTCCCAATCTAACCTGTAGAGCTCTCACTAGCTGACAAGGCCTCATTTGCATCTTAAATTTTTTTGTTAAAACATTAACAGACTGGCTGGATGTTCCTTTTGGCTATATTTAAAGCAATCTAGGTAGCTTCTTAACTATTTTTGAAGGGATTTAAGTATCCTTTTAATCATATAAGCAGTTCACACTCACGCATTCACAATCACATTTCATACGTACCGGTGTGGCCACACCATACATTCAGAACATACATGCATCTTTCAGTCATTCTTTTTCCCTAGGTCATGATTAGTCTGTTGCAATGAAGCTCCCTTAATTGAAATCTATGTAAAAGAACAACTCCAGCCAATCCTTGAACTAAAAGGGTTAAAAAGTCCTGTATGTTCTTTATCATTCCTCCATTTGAGCTATAGTCATGGGGTACAGCCATACCTACTCCTTGTAATTCTGTAGATGCAAGGTGGAGAGGCCAGGCTTTTGGCCAAAAGTTTTTAGAGATGACTCACAAAATAGAACTTAAATGTAAACAAAATTTTCCATTCCATATCCTTTTTCTTTTTCTTTACTTAATACCAGTACCTCTTTACTGTTACAAATTTTTTTTCACCCATTTTTTTTTAAGTCAGGGTTTCTCTGTATTGTTTGAGGCTGTCAGTCCAGTCTGGCCTCGAACTCACAGAGATACGCCTGCCTCTGCCTCCCAAGTGCTAGGATTAAAGGCGTGTGCCACCACCGTCCAGCTTGTTACCAATTTTTTTTTCTCTGTATTATTTGGAGGCTGTCTTGGAACTTGCTCTGTAAACCAGGCTGGCCTTGAACTCAAGAGATCTGCCTGCCTGTGTCTCCCGAGTACTGGGATTAAAGGCGTGTGCCGCCAACGCCGGGCTATTCACCCATTTTCAATCCAACTTTCAACCCAGGATGTTCCCTCATAAAGGCGTGTTGGGATTAAAGGCGTATGCCACTGGGATTAAAGGCGTATGCCGCTGGCAATCTCTTGGATTCCCCTACTTCCTGACCCTGGTATCAGGTTTAGGAGGGGGAAACTCAGAATGTCTAGTTTCTGACTTTTTAATCTCATTGGCGGTAGCCGCTCCCAATGTATTATTGGTGTTATAAAATTTGATGAACAGGGAGCTGGAATGACTAACTGGCATCAACATGGGGGGGAATCCTCACCAACGCCCATATTTCCCTTACCTGAGTGTTCAGCAATGGTTGGATCATCTTTATCATGGTGAGCATTCCTAGTATCCGGAGTAGTATTGGGGTCGACATGCCTGATGCACCGTTCGGGGACCCAAATAGGCTTCTCACTTCCTGGAGGGAAAACACAAACAGCCCCTCGGACCCTAGCTAGTAGGGGAGTGGGTGGCTGCCATTTTCCTGTGATCAAATCCTTCCATCTGACCCATCCCAAGGACTGGGAGGGTTTGTTCCAATGTTTCTCCATAGCAGACAAATTATTACGGTCTATGGTCAAAAAATTTAAAATGTAAAGTATGGTGGATAACTGAATATTGGGGGAGGTAACATACTCCCCCTTTTTTATTTTCTTAAAATACTGTTTGAGAGTGGCATGGGTGCGCTCCACAATAGCCTGTCCCGTGGGGTTGTGAGGAATACCAAAAGAATGGACAATGTGATGTTCCCTGCAAAAGGCAGCAAAGCGATTGCTGGCATAGGCAGGGCCATTGTCCGTTTTTAGGGCATCGGGAACACCCATGTAGGCAAAGGCCTGCAGGCAATGAGAAATAACATCTTTAATTTTCTCTCCTGAGTGGAGAGAGGCAAAAATCAGTTTAGAATATGTATCCACCGAGACATGCATGTATTTTAATTTCCCTGCCTGTGGCAGGTGAGTGACATCCATTTGCCAGAGATGGTTGGCCCTGAGGCCCCGGGGATTTACCCCCTCATTGGGAGAATTATGATAAGGGGCACAATCAGGGCACTGAGAGGTAATCTGTGTAGCTATGGATAAGGGGCACCCAGTGTGAAATTTAATGGAGCGGGCATTTAGATGATACCTCTCATGGAGCTGGTGGGCCAGCTGCTCCTGAGTAAATAAGACCCTAGGGCGGGTCAAGGAGTCAGCAATTTCATTGCCCTGGGCAAGGGGTACTGGAAGGTTAGTATGTGCACGAATAAATCCCACATAAGCAGGGTGGATGCGCTGCCAAATAAGATGTTGGAGCTGAACTAATAAGGAACGAACCTGGGAGGTTGGAAGAACATATGGAGACGTTTCTAAAGGTCTAACAATGTTGGCAACATAAACACTATCAGTATATAAATTAAAGGGCTCTCCCTCAAACATTTGGAAAGCCATCAAGCAAGCAAACAACTCGGCGGCTTGTGCTGACATCTGCCCTATGGGTACCCTCTTCTGCACCTGAGAAGAAACCACCACCGCGAAACCCTTGGAGGAGCCGTCTGTAAAGACTGAGCGAGCTCCAACTAGAGGGTTCTCCTTTAAAATCTTGGGAAAGATCACAGGGTGTTGTTTGAAGAAAGACATCAAGGGGCTGTTGGGATATTGGTTATCAAACTGAGCGCCTGTAGATGTAATAAACAGGGTCCACCCATCATGGAAGATCTGTAGATGTTCCACCTCCTCCTTACCATAAGGAAGGATAATTTTATCAGGACTCTTTCCAAAGGTTTGAATGCTAAACTTGTGTGCCTTCCACAACAATTGTAAAATGAGATCATAGTAAGGGGTCACTACCTTCTTAGGGGAGGCTGACAAATGTATCCAATAAATAGGACCAGTCTGCCAAAACATGGCAGTGGGCGAAAAGCTAGATGAAAGTACAACCAGAACAAGGGGCTGCCCATAATCTATACGCCGAAGGTGGGCTTGCTCTATACTTCTTAACAACAATTGTAGGGCTTCTCTGGCCTCTGGGGTAATCTGTCTAGGGGAAGTTGGAGCAGGATCCCCAGGAAGAATATCATAAAGCGCTTTAAGAGCCCCTGTTTTAATAGAAAGAGAAGGGTGAAACCTTTGCACCTCTCCCAAAAATCTCTGCCAATCATGAAGTGTTTTTAAATTTGAACAATCGATCTGGAGTCTTTGTGGCCGGAGGCCAGTTTGTTGAATTTGATGACCCAAATAAGTATAAGGGGGTCTCTTTTGGATCTTTTCAGGAGCCAAAATAAATCCTCAGGCCTCCAGAAGCTCCTGTATCTCTGCAAAGGCTATGTAACATTGTCTTTCTTCGGCCGCGGCCAAAAGAATATCATCCATGTAGTGGATAATGTAAAGATCAGGGAACTTACGTCTGAGGGGATCTAAACAGGCAGCTACATAAATCTGGCATATAGTTGGACTATTAGCCATCCCTTGGGGGAGCACCACCCATTGGAAGCGAAGGGCAGGCTCCCTAAAGTTAATCGCAGGAAGGCTAAATGCAAACCGAGGACTATCTTGAGAATGCAAGGGAATAGAAAAGAAGCAATCCTTCAAATCAATGACAATCAAATGCCAGTCTTTAGGAATGGCCACAGGCACGGGCAAGCCAGGCTGCAGAGCCCCCATAGGCTGCATGGTCGCATTCACGGCCCTCAAGTCTTGTAGTAACCTCCATTTCCCTGAAGATTTTTTTTATTACAAATATAGGGGTATTCCAAGGGGATGTGGAAGGAACCAAATGACCTGCCTCCAGTTGTTCTTGAACTAGCTGGTGAGCCGCCCTTAGTTTCTCCGCTGGTAAGGGCCACTGTTCCACCCATACCGGATCATCTGATAGCCATGTGATGGGTATGGGGGCTGGCGGCGCAACAGTGACCCTCATCAAAAATGACCAAAACCCTTCCTATCCCCTGGGGCCCTTGTCTCCAAAGGGAGGGATGCCACCGGGCAAACCTCTCCCTGTTCTAGTTTATCTAGTTCCTTCCCCAGGCTCCAGCCCCTCCCTTGTGTCATCTGGGGGCCCCTGCTTTTGGACTTGGGTGCCTGAGTGGTGAGGACCACTCCCATTTCTTGCATGAGGTCCCGTCCCCAGAGGTTAATAGGGAGGCCAGGCAAAACATATGGCTGGAAAAGCCCTGTGTGGCCCTCAGAGTCTTGCCACTTTAGGATTCTGAGGCTTTTTTTGGGGCACAGCCTGTCCTATTCCCTGGAGGGTCACTGTCCCTTCCTCTTTCGGCCAGGCGGGGGGGCCAGAATTTATCTGAGAGGACAGAAAAATCTGCTCCAGAATCTAAGACGCCCCTAAAGGACTTGCCTTCTATCTTTAATGTAAGCTGGGGGCGGTTCTCCATAGTGGCTACCCAAAATGCTGCCAGGCCGGTACTTCCAAAACCTTGGTTGCCCCTTTTCTCTTTAATTTTTCTAGCCTCACAAGGAGCTGTAGGGAGGAGGAGTATCTGAGCAATCCGTTCTCCTGCAGGGATGGCAACAACCCCACTGCCCACTGATGTCATTATTTTAATCTCCCCCTCACTATCCTGGTCTATAACACCGGGGTGTACCTGGATGCCTCGAAGAATAGTACTGGACCGTCCCAAGAGTAGTCCGACCGTGCCTGGGGGCAATGGCCCATGCACCCCAGTAGGGAGGGCCTGGATCCCCATTTCTGGTGTTAGGATTGCCCAGGCAGAGGGAGCGAGGTCCAATCCTGCACTCCCTGAGGTGGCTCTAAGGAGGTCTGAGATATGAAGGGGTTGCTCTGGGGGAGAAAATGAGTCCTGCCACTGCCCAGAGCAGGGGTCATTGCCCCGTACACATTGGTTTTGGGGCCCTGGGGCGGGGCCCTCCTCCCGTTTCCCTGATTATTATTAGCAGGAAGGAAATTTCCCTCCCGGTCAGTTTTAGAGTAGCAGTTATTGGCCCAATGATATCCCCTTCAACAACGGGGGCATAAACCAGGTCTCTTGAGACCCGTAGTACTATTTTGAGGGCACTCTCTACGGAAGTGTCCCTCCCTGCCGCAGCTGAAACATGTTTTTCTCCCTCCCAGAGTAGGTCTTTCTTTCCCCACTTGGGGCCGAATAGCAGCAGCTAACACTTGGCCCTGGATGAAGTTCCCATCAATGTCCCTACAGATCCGGATATAGTCATTTAGACTTTTATTGCGATAGGGGCGAAGGGCTTCCTTACAATATTTATTTGCATTTTCAAATGCCATCTGCTTGATGACTGGCATGGCAGGCCCAATGCCCCCAAATATTCTTTCTGCTACCTGACTGAGACGGTCTACGAAGTCTTGAAAAGGTTCGGAAGGTCCTTGAAGGACTTTGGACAGATGATCCCCTCCTTCCTTGGAAGGCAATGCTTTCCAAGCACCTTGGGCCGCTGCTGCCACTTGGGCATAGACTGCGATGTCATATTGCATTTGTTGCTGAATGGTGGCGTATTGACCACTCCCGGTAAGCATCTCCACATTTCTCTGGGGCTGTCCGGCCTGTGCATTTCTTTGGGCTGTCTGGCTGCATCTTTCCTGAAACTCACCTCTCCAAATCAAATAATCTCCCCCCGACAGAGCTGCTCTGCAAAGCTGCTGCCAATCGCCAGGTGTCAAATTAAGAGACGCAAAAGATTCCATTAAGGAAAGTGTAAAGGGAGCCTGTGCTCCATAATTTTAAGTTGCCTCTTTAAGTTGTTTTATATCCTTAAAATTTAAAGGATTATGACGCCGAATGACCTGTCCAGAATTGTTCGGATCTGGAACTTCCATTACTGGGGCCACCACGGGGCAGCATTGGACCCCTCCTCTGGGTCTTCCCTCCAGGTCCGAGAAGGACTGGGTAACATCATAGGAGGAGTCCCTTTTTTCAGAGTATAGAGAAGGGTTTCTCTCCCTGTCCTGTCTTTCCTTAATTCGAATCTTTTTTAGTTCTTTTTTAAGGGCCGCGATCTCAGCAAGTAACCGTTCCTTTTCAGACTGTGACAAGTCTGAGTCTGAGCTACTTCCATTTTCTAGGTCTGATAGAGCAGGATATAACTGATTCTGACCGGAGTCCTTCTTTTTGGGTCGTGCCCGGAGATCTCTACCCGTTTTTTTGTTGTTACTAAGAGACTCCCCTTCATCCTCACTAACAATGGAGCCTCTAGTTTCAGTCAGGGTCCCTTCAGATGATTCATCATCACTCTCTGCCCCTGAACTCAAGGAGGCTTGAGTCTCAGTCTCTTGTAATTCTAAAAAAGCCTCTTTTGTGTCCTGAACTACCTGGCTGTGACGAACCTTATCTGTCAAAAGTGCTCCCCTCACTAATCTCCATAAGGAGAATGTCATAGGGGGCAAGGACTCAGATCCCTCTTTTCGTAAAAGTCTATGAAGATCACGGCGAACCTCCTCCCAATCTGGAATATTTAAATTTCCCCCAGTAATGAACCATGGACTGGCTCGTTCGATCGATTTTAGAAAGCCTTCTAGGGTTTTAGACTTGACTGCAGTCCCATGTTCTTTAAGTAACTTTTTTAGTTGATACTGCAATGATTCTAGCTTCCCAGAACTATTCCCCATAGTTTCTTAACCCCGTCCACTTACCTCGCTTTCATGATCTCGGTAGGACCTCCAATTGTCACGTCTGCTGCGAGGCCTGTGTCCGAGAACATGCGGAGGGTGTCGGGGATTGACAACACAGAGACTTGTTCAACGATGTAAAGAAAACTTTAAGCAGGCCCCAAAAAGGTTCAAGAAAACTTCCTAAGAAAAGCTCCCACCAGAGAAGCTTCTGCTCTCTCCTCCACCCTGGCTGGTTCAGCTCTGACACCAAAAACTGATCTGGGCATGGCAGAAGAGGTGGTTAGTCTTTGGACAAGGTCGAGGTCAGGGCAGTTTCCGTGGGAAGGCCTTTTCCAGGAACTTATTGCCCCGGGCATTGTATTGTTTTTAGTAAACATGTTTTTAGTAAACATTGTCTTACAGCTGCCTACTCCCAGGCAGAAGGGGAAGTGGGTCTCTGCTCAAGGTTTGGTGTTCCCACACCATGAGACTGTGGCTTACCCGTAATCGGGCATGTAACCCATAACTATTTATCTATGTATTTCTACATGGCCTTATCTTACCAGAGAAGGCTCCAGTTCCCTGGCAGCTCCTCTCTGCGTCCTCTCCCCAGGCTCCTCCTGGTCTGGTAGCCCAGCCTATACTTTCTGCCTGGCTACTGACCAATCAGTGTTTTATCCTTCAACCAATAAGAGAAACATGTATACAGAAGGACATGCCCATCAGCTGGCCTTGACTCAGTCCCCCGCCAAGGTTCAATCATTTGTTGGTAACAGCTCACAGAACTTGGGAGAACACTTTGCTTACACTAACAAGTCTGTTGTAGAGGATGCAACTGTAACTCAGAAACATGAAAGAGATGCTTTGGAAGAGGTACTGCAGGTGTACACTGTCCTGACACACCTTGGTGCACTCACTAACCTGTAGGGTTTGGTACAAGAAGCAGTTGAGATGTAATGGATTGACTTACAAGGTTCAGTGGATGGAGAGAGAGAGAGGTGAGGACAGATGATCAATTCACAAGCTGTAGAACAGACAACAAAACAGGGTCACATTCCTGAATGGACGTTAAATGAGAAAGCACCAAGAGAAACCTTTAGTCCTAAATTGTCCTCCTCCTTTCCTACCCTGGAGAGATCCTTTTTCCCTCCAAGTTAGAGGTTGGAGTGCATCCTCCCAAAATTCGTATGTTGAAGACTGATCTTGCATGTGGCTTTCATTTGAAAATGACTTCATTGCATATTCAATAATATGAAGATGAGGTTACGCTGGGATATGGTGGGTGGGCACCTACTCCAGCAGGATTGGTGCCTTTCTAAAAGCTGGAGATGAGGAGGCAAGGAGAGGCCATCCTGAGAAGATGCAGGTGGAAACTGGGCTGATGCAACAGAAGCCAAGGAGTACCAAGACTGTCACAGACCCCAAACTTAGGATGGAGGGGATCTGCTCACTCTCACTGCCCTCACCAAGAGTCAGCCTGTATACACCTTCACCTCAGAGATTTTCACCTCCAGAACGGGGGAGCATACATCAGCAGCCAGCTTGCAGATCCTCTGTCTAAATTAAGTTTCCAGTTTTTACTCCTCATAATGCTTCCTTTGTCTGTGCAGAAGGTCATCAAGGACAGACCTCCCCTGGGAGTTCATCTGTCTCCTCCCAATACAGTTGGACAATCTGATAGCCTGGGGGAAATGCCTTCAGGTGTGGTTTGGGGGAAGTATGTTTACAAGCTAGCTCTGAACCCTTGTGCCCTCTAACATGCTAGATAGACCCAGACACTCCCAGAAACCCTGCTCTGCCCTTGAAATATGTCAATTTGTAAAATAAAGTTGTTTTCTTTTCACCTTAAAAGTGTCTTTGCATTGCCAGGCGGTGGTGGCGCACGCCTTTAATCCCAGCACTCGGGAGGCAGAGGCAGGCGGATCTCTGTGAGTTCGAGGCCAGGCTGGACCGATAGCCTCCAAAACCATACAGAGAAACCCTGTCTTGTAAAAACCAAAAAAAAAAAAAAAAAAAAAAGAGTCTTTGCATCTCTCTGCACATGTGCTTGGTTGTTCTTCTCTTCTGGAAACTCCAAGTTATAGCTCTTGCTCTGCTAACTCGGTACTTTCCTTGTGCTACTTACTCGGGTTTGTATATACCCTTTTTCTGTACGTCCATCTGTGTCATGCAAATTCCCATTATTGACCAGGTTCAAAGAAACACCAGTGACTATTTCTGTTCACTAGCATCTAGAAGTGAAGAGTTTTGGAAACAATGAAAATAAGGGCATGACAGCTCCTAGGTGTGGTTGAGGAGAAGGTTTTTATTGTAGATGTGAGGGAAAGAACAGCTAGAGGTGTCTGAAGAGTCTAGAGCAGGGAGCATACGTCCTGACGTACTTCCTGCCTAAGTTCCGCCCACCTATGTGTGATCAAGCACATCCTGTGCAGCTGGGGCAATCAACCTTGTCTACAGAAGGGAAAACAGTGGCTTGTCATCTTCCAACAGTCTCCAGCATACTATGAAGTTATTTGTCCTTGGGCAAGAGGTGTTTTTGTTTCACAGATCTTTTAAGCTTGGTGATTATAAGTTAAAATACAACTTTAGTCTTCACACGATGTGACTGGAAAGGTGCTTCCTGGGAATAAAGTGACAGGGAAACAGAAGACACTGGATTCCTCTCCAGAGCCACAGAACAGGAGGAAAAACAAGTGAGCAAAAGTTGCCCAGTGCTTGGCAACAGAGGGAATTCAGCCCAAGGAAAATAAACAGAAATAGTTACAGTAGCTCCAACTTGGAGAATCTGGCCTATGGGCAGTGCTGAATGCATTACCTAAATTCTTCACTGAATCTCTAGAGCAAGCTTACCAGCCAATGTGCTTTCTCATGAGAAAACTAAGGTTTTGAGAGCTTAAATATGTTGCCCAAAGTCACACAGTGACTCGAGAGTTGAAAAGCAGGGCGCTTCCCACCAAGTCTGAGAGCCTAAATTCATTACCAGGAACCTTATAATAGTGGAAGAGAACTGACTCCTGAAAGTCATCCTCTGACCTCGCATTTACACGCACACACACACACACACACACACACACACACACACACACAGCTAAAGGTATTGAAAACGCCAGTGCTTGTTCCTCATCTGTGTTCTTGAAGTAGACACAGCACCTTGGGATGGCAAGCCTGTTGCTCTGTATTGGCACACCTGAACTCAGGAGGTCTGGCAGCCCTAATACTAATACAGGACCTTCCGTAAAGTGCAAGCTTAATAATGTTTATATTAGGAGTGAATTAAATGTGCATGTATTGGTCATCTAGATGTACTTTAAAGAAATTGATGTTAAAGAATTTTTGTAGACTTATGTACTGTATGCACGTGTTTTGCTTACATATACATCCCTGGTACCCAAGGAGGTGGGAATAGGATGTTGAGTCCCCCATAACTGAGATCACGGACACCACATATATAGGTGTGGGAATGGACTGCAGGAGCCATCTCTCCTTCCCCCAGGTTTATGTCAGGGAAAGAACCTAGCAACAGACTGACCTAGAATCAAGCAATTACAATTATAGAATGCTGTAACTGTGGAATGCCATAGTGTGGTGGTGTATGTGTGTCTGTGTGTGGGGGGGGGAGTGTTACATGTATCTGGGTTTTCTTTTTTTACTCAACCTTCTGTTTGATCCCTGTGTATACCCATTCCAATTTTGCTTGGAATTGTTCTTACTAAATCACTAGCTTTTTATTATAATAAAAGCTTCAATGCAATAAGAAACAAAAACAGACATTTTATTGCAATCCTTCTGAGAGGCAGCTAATTCTAAACAGGCAGCTGTGATGAACCTTTGAAGACTGCCTTTCTCCCCCATTAAGAGACTAGAAAGCAGTTGTCAGGTAAACAAGACCCCAAGGGTCCACACCCATCAAGGTGCGAGAAATTGTTTCCAAGCCAAGGCCCTCTTGTTTCTTTTACCTACACTTGGCCTAGGGGGGAGAACTGCCAGGCAGCAACGTGGAAAACACCATGCAGAACAGCAAACACAGAGTTTTTGGACATTAGCCTCCAGATAGAGAAAGCATCCAGGAGTAGTTGGTGAGGAAAAATCACTCCAAGCATTCTCTCAACCACCATGGCTGACAAGGATTGAGGCAACATCTTAAAGCAGTTAGGAGAAAGGACTCTGAATGTTCCCAACACAAAGAAAAGAATAGGTGTCTAAGGTGATAGGTAAGCCGTTTGCCCTGACCTGAGTATGACATATTGCACACATGCATACCCATACTGCAAAGCACCTGGGCATGGCTCAGTGGTTAAGAGCACTTGCTGTTCTTCCCGAGTTACCTGGATTCAATTCCCAGCACCCACATGGCAGCTCACAGCTTTCTCTAACTCCAGTTCCAGTGGATCTAACACCCTCACACAGGCATACAAACATGCAGGCAAAATACCAATGCATGTAAAATAAAAAGAATACATACTGCAAAGCCACCAGACACTCCAGAAATACTTACAATGACCATGAATCAATTAATACTAAAAATACATACTGGTTATGGAAGCAAATTCCTGTAATCTCAGCCCTTAAGGGGGGGCAGAGACAAGGGTACCACGAGTTATAGACCAACCTGGGCCACACAGTGAGACCCTGACTATAAAGAAATAAATACTGAAAATTAAAAGTAGTCTCTAAAAGCCCCGTAGTATCCCACTATCCCCTAAAGCATATAGTTGCCACAGTAGTTCAGATGATAGGGGATGTTCTTCTGTATAAATGTTTCTCTTATTGATCGATGAATGAAACACTGATTGGCTAGTATAGCAGTATAGGCGGGGCTACCAGACAAGGAGAATTCTGGGGAGGGGAAGGCAGAGAGAGGACTCAGAGAGAGACTCCATGTAGCTACTGGGAAGATAGGACGCCAGCGTTTTCTGATAAGATAAGGTCATGTAGAAATTCATAGGTTAATAGTTATAAGTTAATAATTAAGAGAGAGCTAGCCAGTAAGAAGCCTGAGCCATTGACCAAACAGTTTATATTTAATATAAGACTCTGTGTTTATTTGGGGCTAAACGGTTGTGGGGTCAGGTGGGACAAAAACTCTGTCTACAGATGAAAAGTCCTAATTCTAAGTTCAAAAGCATCATCTGCAGACGTTAGTAAAATGAATCACCTTGCAGCCAGAGGTCAATCTGGTCAATGTCTCCTACACCCAACCTCGAGAAGCTGAAAGGAAAAAGGAGGGACAAATGAGCTCAAAATGAGCTCTCTTCACATACGACGTAGATGTCAGACACTGCAGAGAAAAAGCTTCACGTTCAGGTCCTGTAGAGCAGTCCAACAGGGCAGGAAGGCCTTCCTCAGTGGGAGTTCTTGAGGGTCAAAACACAGTGCATACTTGGGATTTTCTGATGTTCTAGCGCCACCTTCTGGAAGAAAGAACTGAGACTGCAAGAGGGGGTGGGGTGCGGTGCTAGGATTCCAGGCTTCAAATTAACATAATTGCCCTAAATTCTCAGGAAAGACAAAGACAATCCGATAGTCACTACGTCTCCCAATCCAGGTAAATTAGCATGACGTTAGGCAAACAAGGGAGCTACCAGGTAAACAGGCAGCATGCCAGCGTCATGTATGCCAGCGTCAGATGTTTGAGAGCCAGCGATAACATCAAACCTGAGTAAGGAGCCCTTGGAACTGAGATCCCGAGCTCAGAGTTCTCCTCAGTGAAGAGACGGTGAGATCCTGCAATAGCACCGCAGGAATTCAGAGAGAGAGAGAGAGAGTAAAAAGAATAATTTCCAGGCTATCTCTCGAATAATTGCCCTCCTCCTTGCATTTTAAGTCTCAGGACTTGGCAAAAGAGTTCAAGGAATTTTAAGACAGTAGTGACAAGGCTAATAATTTTGCCAGATTAAACTCCTGCTTACTGACCGACCTAGCCTCAAGTTACTCATACATTTGACACAAACAAAACCGAATGATTTAGAGTGTGGGCTTTTTGTACACAAAATCCTGCCTGTCTGTTCCTGAAGGTTTGATTTATGTAACAAAAAAAGGACCTAGTGTAATATTTTAAAGAATTTGGAGCAAATTCCTCTCATGTGATAAGCGTGGGGGGGTGGTCCTAAAACTGAAGAATGGGTAGTGTCTCTGTCCACCGGTTTCCGGTTCCCACACCGCAGTCATTCACATCCATGGTCGACTGAAAAGCATCATCGCAGGGACACTGGGAAACCTGTTCTCTCCAAGTGTTTCATCCCCTCTTGCCCCACCCTCTTGATTTCGCTTTTATAGCTTCCACAAGTGTCTCAAGGAGGCTGGGACTGAAGGTTCCTTTCCGAATACTAATTATGCTTATTCAGCATGCAAAGGTGAGAGTTCAGAGCTAGAAAGTGGCTCCCTTTTGTAGACGATATAAAAGATGCTAACGTCTCCTGGCCTTTTTATTTTTAGTGTATTCAACTTCTCATGAAGGCTTAGCCTTGCAAAAGCAGAGAGTTTTCTCAGAGGAAAAGGTGTTTTCTACCAAATGACCTGACTTTAATTCCCAGAATCCGTATGGTGAGAAGAGAGACCCCACAAGTGTCCTCTGACCTCCTCAAAATAAATAAGTAAATGAAAGTGACTTTTAAAAATGAGAAACATGGCCAGGCGGTGGTGGCACACGCCTTTAATCCCAGCACTCGGGAGGCAGAGGCAGGCGGATCTCTGTGAGTTCGAGGCCAGCCTGGTCTATAGAGTGAGTTCCAGGACAGCCTCCAAAGCCACAGAGAAACCCTGTCTCGAAAAACCAAAAAAACAAAACAAAAACAAAAACACACAAACAAAAAAACGAAAAACATGAAAAAGACTCGGTTCCTATCTCCTACTGAAAGACCCCGAATTTATAGTGAAAGACCCCGAATTTATAGAAATAAAATATAAGCTTAAACAGGGAGGGCACCCCCCTAGAGAACTTGGGAAGTGAACAAAGGACCCCATCCCAGGAACCGGCCATACCACAGAATGGAATGTATGGTTTAGCAACCTTAATTGCAGAAGGGCTGTAAATCCACAAAAGGCCAATTATGGGCTGCCATCTGTGAAGAACTGACCAGGGCGTCAGAGATGGGCAAACAAGACTAGTGGGAAACAAGGAGATAACACTATATACTTAGGGAGAGATAATTAACTCATGCCAAGGTTTGAGGAATTTACAGCATGAAGGTCAGGAAGACATCTACTTCCCTGGGACAGGAGTCACGTACCCCCTTCCTCCGTCACGAGATAGGGACCCCTCCCAAAAGCTTGTGGTTTTTGTCTTTAAAAGCTGATTGTAACTGAACCTCGGGGCCAATCGGTCTAAAAGCTGACCGAGAGGCCCATCTGCAGATGCCTAATTAAAGCCTCTTGCGTGTTGCATCAATTGGCGCGTGGACTCTTGATTCTTGGGGTGACGAATCCAGCTTGGGGACCCCTCCTCAAATCGGGGTACCCCAACACTACCTCTACCCCACTTCTGAGTCCCCAGGAAGTCAGAAAGTCTGAATTCAGCTTCCAGGCATTGGCAGGGATTGAATAGAAAAAGCATGGCGACAGTCAGATGGTGGTGGCACATGACTTTAATCCCAGCACTCTGGAAGCAGGGGCAGGCAGATTTCTGTGAGTTCGGGGTCAGCCTTGTCTACAGAGCAATACTCAGTTCAGTGACAACTACTACACTGAGCTCCTTTTCCAAAGCAGGTGGCCAAGGGAGCTAAACCTCCGGGCAAGAACACTGCCCATGATGCTTAGCAAAACCTACCACCCTGTTTCAGCATCCCAAGCTCTGAAGCTTCCCAGCTGACCCTCTGTGAGTTGGAGGTTGGCTTCCCAGAGCCAAGGAGGATTAAAAACACCTGGCTGTGTTCACACCCCACTGCTGACTCACACATGTCAGACCTATGTGTGACATCTCTCCTGACATAAGTTCCTGCTCCAGCAGCCACCTGGCTTCAGCCTTGCAAATTACCCGAAATGAGCCAGGCTCTCCCGGTCTCCACAGGTCACCGATGCTCTTGATTCTGTAGCAAAGAACTGGGGATCACTTTTTTGCCCTTCAGCCTCAGCCCAGTTGCCTTTCGAGGTCAGCTGCCATCCTTTCCTCTTTGATCCTACAAGACCCCGAGCATTGCCCATCACATGCTATGAGCTACCATAGCTTCAACCAAGTAACGGAGGAGGTGGATTCTGTAAGCCCAGGACTCAGAGCTGGGTCTAGCACGACTCCCATGCATCTGCCCCCAAACCAGCACCCAACCACAGCTGCACTTACTGTGCTTAGGGGCAAAGGCCATGGCTTTCAACTTGCCTTGTGTGAGTCAGGAAGTTGACCTTCTGTTTTATTTTGAAAGGGAGTATAAGGTCGCAAGGTTTTGTTGTTGCTTTCATTTGGAGATTTTTCCTTGCAGAAGGGGGTGCTGCTTTGCTTTGTTGGGTTCTAGTTGTGAACACTGGAATACACAAAATGCTGTCGGACCTGAAACCCTGGTTCTAAATAATAATCCCTAAGATTTGATGCTATGAAAGCGCCTGTACCGCTATCCACCTGTGGGGACACCAGACCTTGAGCAGAGACCCACTTCCCCATCCGCCTGGGAGTAGGTAGCTATAAGACAATGTTTACTAAAAACAATACAAAGCCCAGGGCAATAGGTTTCTGGAAAGGGCTTGCCCATGGGAACCACCCTGACCTCCACCTTGTCCACAGACTAACCGCCTCTTCTGACACTCCCAGATCAGTTTTTGGTGTCAGAGCAGAACCAGCCAGGGGAGAGGAGAGAGCAGAAGCTTCTCTGGAGGGAGCCTTTCTTGGGAAGTTTTCTTGAGCCTTTTTGGGGCCTGCTTAAAGTTTTCTTTACATCGTTGAACAAGTCTCTGTGTTGTCAATCCCTGACACCCTCCGCATGTTCTCGGACACAGGCTGCGCAGCGGACGCGGCATCCACCCCCCTAAAATGAGAACCTGGCTACTGAGTAGGAAGAGAGTCTGGGGAGCCTGGGCTCAATGTGCATAAGCCATCCCTGAAAAGAGCCTCCACACCAGTCTCCAGAACTATTGCTGGAGAAAAGGAGGGAACAGGACAAGAAATTTGCAATCAAACCCCAGAAAGATTTGAGGTTAGCCCAGATTGAACAGTAGTTCCCCATGTCTCAAAGCGCTCTCCAGAGGGCAATGGTTACCTGCAGGAGCCCTTATATTCAATCTAAAAACCACAAAACGGAAAACAATGTCACCTGCTAAGCCCCCCCATCAGCTTCTTCCGACACATTCCCATAATTCCTCAAAAGCAGGAAGTAGCTGAGACTGGGCCAGACTGAACAACTAGGTAGCACCGCTAAATAAAACTCAACCAGAGCAGCAGTTCTCAACCTATGGGTCGCGACCATTCAGCAAGCCTCTATCTCCAAAAATATTTCCATGTTGATTCGTAACAGTAGCAAGATTACAGTTATGAAGTAGCAACGAAAATAATTTTGTGGTTGGGCGTCACCAGGACATGGGGAACTGTGTTAAAGGGTTGCAGAATTAGGAAGATTGAGAACCACTGTCCTAGAGGGAAATGATGGCTGAATTAAAGCTAAAGCCAAGTTGGGGCCACAGTAGGTCCCTGTTACATCCAAGGCCATGAGGATATAAGAGCCCCGAGAGCTGAGGGCAGGAGCCTCTTAAGCTACCTCTGCAGAGAAAGGAAAAGAGTCCTGAAAGGGACCAGGATTTAAGCCACAAGGACCAAGCTCCTATGAGCTGGAAAGCAACCAGCCATGAAAGACCCTGCGGCTGAGTAGCTAGGACTTCCCTGATCCACACTATCCCACTCAGGGTCAGACCCGGAGCTGTTCTGCTGGTTCCCAACACAGCTCTAAAGACATCAGTCTGGAAGAGATGGCTCCTGCATCATAGGCCTATAGCTTTCCAGGGTGACTCTCTCAAGATCCTTGCATTTCCAACATCCAGGTCTCCATGGAAACTTAGGCTTTGCCCTCACAGCTCCAGGAGGTGACTTCTCAGGGTCTCTCTGCGAGGATTCTGACCCTGCCAAACACTATCCAACTTCAAAAGTTTTCTGAAATCTTAGCACCAGCCTCCATGACCTCCATCACTCCTGTACCTTCCATACCTATAACAGGGATAGCATGTGACTGCATGTGAGGTTCACTTTCTGGGATGAAGGCTGTTTTGGAGCAGGAAACCTCTTCAACGGCATTCTCTGTTCGGTCTTCTGTTTTCAAGTTTGTTGTCAAGGTCCCCATGGTCTGCAGTTCTTATCCTAAGCAGAAACCCTGACCCAGGTGTGACCAGAAGACTGTGGTCATGTTGGGGGTGGGGTTGTGTTTGAAAATTCGTATTCTGGCCTGAGACAAGATAAGGCCTAAGGTTTAAAAGGAATGTTCTGAGGCAAAACAGGGCCACAAGGGCAGAGAGATGCAGGAGGAAGAACTCAGATGAGTGAAAGAGACTGTTTGCTTAGGCTCTGCTTGCAAGGCTGTTTTTAGTAGCTAGGTAAACAATATATAAACAACAACATGGAAAAATAAAACTGTTCATTCCTGAAATGACCCAGAGCTTTTGTTTCTATCTATCCTTACCCCCTTTCAGGTCCCTGGATACCTATGACTATGCCGGCCATGGCAATGTACATTTTCACCTTAGATCCTATATTGATGGGGTCTTTCTCGTCCTCAGGGTCCCTCTCCCATTGTCTTCAACTTTAAAGGTGTTCACACACCTTTCCTTATCAAACTTCACTTTATCAAGGGAACTGTTCTAAGTCCACGTGTTCAACAGCCACGTCACAGCCATGGGCCAACAGTTTGCAACACTCAAACTCCAGTTTTAAAAATTTTTTGTTGGGGGGGGAGTTAGAAAATTTGAACATTTCAGGTTAGACATTTTTTAAATGGTATTTTATGTGTATGGGTGTTTTGCCTGCATGCATGTCTGGGTAACACATAGGTGCTTAGTGCCTGCAGAGGTCAGAAGAAAGCACTGACTCTTTTGAGAGTGTAGTTAACAGTTGGTTGTAAGCCACCATATAGGTCCTGGGAACTGAACTCGGGTCCTCTGCAAGAGTCACAATGTCTCTTAACTGCTGAACCATCTCTCCAGCTCCTAAACTTCACATTCTAAAAATGCCTTTTTCTTCTCTGTCGATATATGTCTTAATAAGAGCCATGAGAAACAGTCACTGCATAACTTGAACACTATTATCTTGAAATTTCATCTGCCAAGATCAGTGCATCAATTTGAAATTTGACCTCACAGAAATTCTCATATATGGAGAGGATGGAACCATGTTCTTTGCAAGAATGATCTCTAGCTCTGTCCCAGCAGTCTATTCCCCTCTAAGGCTGGTTGATCCAGGGGTCCACTGTCAGCTGTCTATGTGAGGAATTGCCTGCACTCACCTAGCCTTCTCTCTTCAGTGCAATTTAAGGCCCGAGCACAGGGAAGGGGGTACTCATAGTGTGGGTGGCTCTTTTTGCCTCAATTAATGTAGTGTAGAAAATATGTCACGGACACACCCAGAGACTTTTCTTTGAGGTGACTCCTCTGCTCACAGTATTCCAGCACCTTCCTAGCCCACATCCCTGGTGATCCACTTCCACCTCACTCTTGGCCTCCATTTCCTGTGTTTCCCTACTTTTCTTGCTGCTGTCTATAACTGAGGTGGTTGCTTACAGTTTCAGAGTCTTAATCCATTATCATGGCGGGGAGCATGGTGGTGTGCAGGCAGACACGGTGATGGAGAAGGAGCTGCTACATGTTGATATTCAGTCTACAGGAAGTAGACTGAGACACTGGGCATGGCTTGAGCATATATAAGACCTCAAAGCCCGCCTCCACAAGGACACACTTCCTCCAACAAGACCACATCTACTCCAACAAGTCTGTACCTTCTAATAGTGTCACTCCCTTTGGGGGTATATATTCTTTTTAACTACCAGATATTAAACTAAGAGAAATTAGGGAAAGGTACAAATTCAGATCTCTCTCTCTCTCTCTCTCTCTCTCTCTCTCTCTCTCTCTCTCTCTCTCTCTCTCTCACACACACACACACACACACACACACACACACACACACACACACACTTTAACCTTAGATTTTAGTCGCCACAAGTGTAAGGTGACAGACATCTGAGGTGTAAGCCACACTCTGTGCGTTGCTATGGAAGACCTTGCACACTAGCATGCCTTGCATCACTCACTTTGACTGTCAGAGCCTCAGAATTGTATGAAACCAGCTGAGTTTTCCCGAGCTACCCACTTGTGAAAGGGGACCACATCCATTCTCCAACGACTCTCCATTTACAGTGCTCTCCTGAGCACACTGTCTTCCTGCCCAACCCTTCGCCCACACGATCTCCGCTCTTCCCTCTTTTCCTGCACTTCCCTCACAGGCTTCCTTGCTGTTCTTTGAACACCCTTGCTCATTGTTACCCCAGAGCCTTTCTGTGCTCTTGCTGCTTCTCCACCCTCTGAATAAAATTCTCTGCATGCCGGGCGGTGGTGGCACACGCCTTTCATCCCAGCACTCGGGAGGCATAGGCAGGCTGATCTCTGTGAGTTCAAGACCAGCCTGGACTACCAAGCGAGTTCCAGGACAGCCTCCAAAGCCACAGAGAAACCCTGTCTTGAAAACAAACAAACAAACAAACAAACAAAATGCATCCTTGAAAATTCCAACTGCTTTCAATTTCTTCATCATTTGTCACCTTATCACCGAAGGCTTAGCTCTTTAAAGTAGCACTCTATGGTCTAGGACAGTGGTTCTCAACCTGTGGGCAAGACCCCTTTGGTGGTCAAACAGCCATTTCACAGGGGTGGCATATGAGATATCTTGAATATCAGATATTTATATTATGACTCATAACAGTACCAAATTCAGTTATGAAATAGCAATGAAAAGCTGGGCGTTGGTGGCGCACACCTTTAATCCCAGCAATCGGGAGGCAGAGGCAGACGGATCTCTCTGAGTTCGAGGCCAGCCTGGTCTACAGAGCTAGTTCCAGGACAGCCTCCAAAGCTACACAGGGAAACCCTGTCTGGAAAGACCAAAAAAAAAAAAAAAGCAATGAAAATAACATGAGGAACTGTATTAAAGGGTGGCAGAGTTAGAAGGTTGAGAACCATTACTCTAAGAGGATGACTTGATGATGTAGAAGTACTTGCCTTGCAAGTATGAGGACCCAAGTTGGGATTCAGAACACTCATGTAAGAATCTGAGCATAGCCATGTGTATCTATAACCCCACAGCTTGGGGAAAGCAGAGAACAGTGGATACTCAGGGCTCATTGCCAGCTAGTCTAGCAAAATTGAGAACTCCTGGTTAGTGAAAGACCCTATCTCAATAAAAGATGGAGAGCACGAGGAGAAAACACTTAAGTCAACTTGTGGCCCCCATACACATATATGTACCCACACATATGTGAACATATAAGTATTGCTCAGCAGGCATATACAAAGCAAAAAAAAATAGCATCCCATTCTTCCTCCACTTTATTCTTCTTAGCACTTGTTACCACTTGATACATTTGTATCATCGCCTCCTTGTTCAGATGAGCACCTTGTGAATATGCTGTTGTTAAGTTCCCACTCTGTAAGAGTACTGGGCTCATAGAAAGGGCTCAAGGCATTTTGTGAAGTGAACAAATTATTTTAAATGGTTATTTTTCCATGTAAAGTTTTTTCCATCTTAATTATTTTCAATATCTTTGCCTTGCACATATAAACAACAAAACCAATAGCTTTTGTTCTCATAAATCTAAAAGGCCTACCCATAAGAACCTCATCAAAATCAATTGGAAGAAGAGAATCTCAAGGAGGCAGTGATAGAAAAACTTCACTTAGAATTTCAAAACCTCTCTAACAGGAGTCAAAACCCCAGCCAGCACCAGTTCGGAGGCAGTGGCTACTGACCAGAGAAGCAGTCAGAATGTAATGACAGCACTGAACTTATAATTAATCTCACAGGCTGGCTGGGCAATTAATCCTATGTCTGCAGCTAGCTATTAACATATTTAATACACCCTCACTCAGAAGTAATAAAATGAGGCAGGTTTCGCCTATTTCTAAGGAATTCAAAACTAACCAGTTTTCAAAGCAATTCTTCAGTGTTTCACTCTGTCTTAGTTAGGGTTTCTATTGCTGTGAAGAGACACCACGACTGAGGCAACTCTTATAAAGGAAAACATTTAATTGGGACTTATTCATAGATTCAGTCCATTATCATCATGATAGGACACAGTAGTGTGAGGCAGACATGGCGATGGAGCTGAGAATCCTACATCTTGTGTAGGTAACAGGAAGTGAACTGAGACACTGGGTGTGGCATGAGCATATGAGACCTCAAAGCCCACCTCCGCATTGACACACTTCAACAAGGCCACGCCCACTCCAACAAAGCCACACTTCCTAATAGTGCCACTTCCTATGGGTCATGCACTCAAACACATGAGGATCATTTTTATCAAACCACCACGTTTTTTTTTTACTTGCTCACAGTACATACTACTAGAATTACTATATTGTTTAGTCTGTTAGAACTGTGTAAGCCTACAAAGATGTCCCAGTTCTATCTCTCCCAACATTTTAAGGGAGTTTGGAAACCTGGCTACATAATAGTCTTGAGAAATGAAGTATGAGTCCACTTGTGAACTGGGGATTACACATGCCATCCAGACCATCTTATTGTCCAGATGCCCCACTAGTGATGTTCCTTTCATTATTCTTTACCTACATCTCTCCTGTAGAATGTTCGCATCCTCAAGGCATGGGAAGGTCCATAACAGCACATCCTTGATTCAGATCTTCAATCCATCCTCATGACTGAAGACAGAATATGCCACTCTTAAGAGCAGTTTATTGACAAAAGCTACAATATTAATGTAACCACAAAGGAAAAAAAAACTGAGGTAATAGAGTATGTATTCCTTAACCCCCAAGTCATAAGGGAATGTACACTTTGCTGAGATCAATGCATGTCAGAACAGAAACTCCTAAAGCTGTGGTTTGCCTGTGGGGTGGTTCTTTCCTCCCTCTTATCTTTGGTGAGGCATGTAGGGCAATTGTCCTGGTGTCTCATTCACTGTTCTATTGCTGTGAAGAGTAGCCATGACCACAACTCTTAAAGAAACATTTAATTTGGAGCTTGCTTGCAGTTTCAGAGGCTTAGTCAATTATCATCAAGGCAGGGAACATGGTGGCATGCATGACACTGAGCAGTGGCTGAGAGCTTTACATCCTGACCCACAGTTAGGCAGGCAGACAGACAGACAGACACTGGGCCTGGCCTTGAAATCTCAAAGCCCCACTACCAGGGACACACCTCTTCCTCCAAGGCCATACCTCCCAGTCCTTGCAAGCAGTTCACCAACTGTGAACCAAGCATACAAATTATGAGCCACCATTCTCATTCAAATCACCACAGTTGGGAGGCACAGTAACCCACAGTAGATAGGAAATACTCTATGTAACCCACACTCCTGTTTTATATGCCAGGGATGGTAGTGGTGCTGAAGCAAGGCTTAATGTTTCATGTCTAATGAGAACATTTCAATATGGTCAAAACCCCTTCTCTTGCACTCAACTGCAAGCTGTTTTCGCCGATGTTTCGAATGAACTGTTGGATGTCAGCATGGTTTGCTCACCTACTAAAATGTGATCAGATGTAGTGTGTCATTTCAAGTTAAGTCCAGAATCTGATGATTCACTTCTCACTTCCCTCTACTGCAGAGACCAGAATGTCTCCAAATAGCATTTTGGTTACCCTGAGTCCCAAGTGGGATGGGAACAGATCCCTCCCTTCCACACTGCCTACAATGTTCACAGAATAAAGCACTCTGGTTCTAAACCCGGAACTATTAGTTTAACCACTCCCTACATTACTCCAGCCGTGTCCCGCCTCACCAGTAACGCCTTGCATTCTTCCCATCTTCTAAGTGACAGTTCATCTTTCATATGGAAAGCCCATCACATCATTGACCCAGTTTCGAATCTTTTTCCTAATTTGCTAGTATCCCTGCCAATTCAAGGTCTTCAATCTCTGCCCATCCCGACTCTCACTACTCCATTTAGACTAGCCACACTCTGTTCCTTAACTGGCCTTGCAGACATGCCTGTATACTTGTCAGTGATGTCCTGTTACATGCAGTGTATCCCCATCACCAGAATAGAGGCTGTCTGCCCTAAACCACACCAAACTTGACTTTCCTCACTACCATGCTAATAGAAGCTTTACATGCCCGAGCCTTTCACCTGATGATGGTCCATAGGAGCTACACAATGGGGCTTTCTTTTGCAACAGGCCCTTTTCTTTAATGTTCATGTATGTTGTGTGCACATATGTTATGTACATTACATGCCTAATCTCTCTCCAGCTCCCTCTTTTTTTTTTTTTTTTTTTTTTTTTTTTGGTTTTTCGAGACAGGGTTTCTCTGTGGCTTTGGAGGCTGTCCTGGAACTCGCTCTGTAGACCAGGTTGGCCTCGAACTCACAGAGATCCGCCTGCCTCTGCCTCCCGATTGCTGGGATTAAAGGCGTGCGCCACCAACGCCCAGCTTTCCAGCTCCCTTTTGATTCTCAGTGTGGATATGTTGTCTGTTTAAGAGCCACGGCCACACATTTTTCAGGAATCTGGGCAGCCTTGTATGCTTATCTAACTTCTGGGTTACTATTTTGGAGAGATCTCATGCTGGAGAACAAAGTGTTTTGTGTGAAGTGTAGATTTTATTTTTTAAAATTTGTTACTTTATGGGGGGGGTGTCTAAGAACACATGCCATGGTATGGGTGTGGAGACCAGAAGACAACTTGCAGGAACTGTTTCTCTTTCCACCCCGTGAACCCATCAACCCAAGGATCAAACTCCTTGGGCTTTGAGGAGTAAGTGCCTTCAGCACTTGTGAGCTATCTGGCAGCCCTAAATGTAAGATTTCAACACGGAAAATCTCTATGAAAAAAAAGTGTTCAAGGTTACCAAACCCAGTCACCATTCTGTAGTCAAATTCCTGATGAATCAACCTCATTTTTTGTTACTGTGTAAACAAAAGCAATTATCACCACTGCTTATACTATTTCTCCCAAGCAAACTGAGTTTCAAAACTCACTCAATGGTCTTATTTCAAAGATAATTTGTGTCAGTTGAGCCATTTTGCCCTACCATCTTCAGTCTTCAGAAACCCCACAGGAGTGTCAAGATTCTCACTAAATCACTTTCTGGTGATCCTGGGCTAATTCTAGAAAAACAGCAAAAACTTGCTATAGTTGACTAGACTTACATAGCTATTGTCAAATACGCTTTGGAAGCATGAAAAAGTCATGATGTGGCACAAACAAAGTTACTCAGATTGACTAGGAAGCCAATTAACAGGCAAACTCCTGAAAAAGGTTTTTTGAAGGTATTTCTTGGGTCTTATTAAGAACTGAAGTGTACCAGATCCTTTTGGTCATTGAAGCTTGCATGATGCACACCAATTTCAACTGTTTCAGACACCATGTTACAATGGTGACCCTTTTTCTATCATCACATTTCTATTAAACATGCCATTTTATAGCCAGAGAAAGCAGATCCCAGGACTTACTGAAGAACATCAATTTAAACCGTTGGGCACCATGTTGTGTGTGACAAAGCTGTTTTCATTGAATCATGCTAATTAGCACAATCGGTTGAGTATAAGCAACAACTATACAGTAAGATGAAAAAACTTGATACCCAGGAAGAACTCTTACCTAGTAAACATGAGATGTTCACCTTTTTCAAAGAAACACCTATTTAACTGCTGCTGGGTCTAGTGGCTAGAAAAGAGAAAATTCTTTCTAAAAAAGAATGGATCTCAACTGAGGCAGCAATGGAGTCAGTGTCCCCTCATCTGAGGACTTGGAGCAGTGTCCCTGAAGGAGTGTTAGTGCAGCGCTGGCCCCCAGAAGGCAGCGGCCAGCATGGAGCTATCTTGTAATACACTCACACTCAGTAAGTACAAACTCTTTAACCGTGTCAACAACTAAAACTCCAAATCTAAAGTAACATTTTTGTCTACTGCAGTATAAATTCTGAAGGAAAACATGGATTTTATTTCTAGAATAAGGAACCAGGAGTTTATTTCCACATCTCTTAGGAAAGCCTTGCTTAGTTTACATATGGCAATGATTGCAAGCAAATACATGTCTTACACTAGGAATACAGGTACATACACATTTGGCTGCCCTCACCTAAGCAAGCAGTTGCAGTTTTTGTTTAAACGTGAAAAAAAAAATCTAAGAACCGAGTAGCTTATTACAAACTAGTAAACACAGGGCTGTCATGGTATCATACAGAGTACAACTCTACAGCTTTTTATCCATGTGTGTGAACAAATGCTCCACAAGTCACCCAAAGAGCACCAACTGTTACCAAATGGCTAAATACGATAATCCCAACACTCCATTGGTAAAGGATTTTGTTTCAAGTTTTCTTCCCACTATCTTCTGAAGACCCCAGCAAAGCAAACATTCCAAAACCACCCCAGAGATCTAACACTAGAATTAAAGGCCTTAAGGGCTCCAAAATAGAACTTTCATCATCTACTCAATAAGATCTTTCAGAATTCGACTGATACTGTAGGTCTAGTACATCACCTCTTCGGCATTTTCAGAGTTGGTTGTTAAAATGCCCCAAGAAAACAAAATGCTTTTTGGAATGTTACAAATTTTCCAACACAGAAAGAACAAAACCACATTACTGAAACCTGGATGTCTAAGCCACAATATAGGCCTTCCCAAAATTTTTATTGGTATTACTAGGAAAACAAGTTACTCTTGTACTGAAAAGGGAAAAATATGTAATTTCACTTTGTGTTTTTCCTAAGAAAACAGCTTTATCCATGAGCTCTGGATTGCTGCTGGCATACTTGTATTGCATCCCATTTTTCAACCAAATGTCAATTTTCCACTCCACAGAGATTAAAGACAGTAACTTAAAAGCGAAAACCAAATTGAAGAAAAGCTAAAATTTAATTAGGGAAACAAACACACACTTGAGAAAAGGTCTCATTATGTAGCCCAAGCTAGCCTTGAACTCATGGCCCTCAGCCTCCTGAAGAATCTCAAATTTAATATGAAAGTATTACTCCAATTACAAAGCATGACTATACACGTCATCACGTAATTGAATGTGGTTCTGAAGACATTTTAACAATGAAATTAATTTTTCAGCAGCAGAGGGTTTTATATACTTTTTGAACTTTTGATTTTATATACCTTTTGAACTTTAATCATGACTTCATATCTGGGGCTGAACTAGATACAAAAATATTAAAACATCCTATAGAAGTCCCTGTGTTATTTGTTTACGAAAGGAATGCGTAGATTAAAAAGGACTCTTTTGGTTGCTTAATTATGATTAATTTATGTAAATATACAAACATTTAACAAAGCCATCATATTCCAATCTTTTAAGAATTCTAACTGCTAGTAGCTAAGCAGTTTTTAGATATCACTAATAAAATATATGATTAAATAGTAGCATTCAATCCTAACCTTATAAATAACTCTGAAGTTAGATTTCCTTCCTAAATTTTATAAGACAGTCTAAACCCAAACACATACTGAGCTTTCTTTTAAAAAATTCCAGATATATCTAAACTAACTTCAATGTATTCATAAAAAAAACTAAAGACCTGCCCTCACACTACTGACTTCTAGGAACCTTCTGGGTAGAGAACAGCCAGGCAGCGGTCCTACCTTTCTAGCATCTGGACTCCATTCCTTGCTACTTCCATTTCAGATCTGGACCACATCACCACCACCCTAGTGTGGCTCAGCACTTAAACCCTGAGCATTCCTCTGATGGCCTGTGTATAATAGGTGTATGTATATACATATGATTCCTGGGCTCTGTATGTATAGGTAGTGCCATACTGTAACCATTAAAGAAGTATTTTCTTCAGAAAAGAATTTATCAATGTAGGAAAATGGACTCATTTGCAAGACTCAAGACAGAAAAACAAAACAGCATGTACCTTGAATTCAAGTCAAACCAAGGAAAAACCCACAGAAAGTATATGGGTTTAACTTTAGGTAATTAACTGAGCGTGTCACAGAACACGACTGCCAAAATTCTGTTCAGTCGTAGAACCTGATGTAAGTCATCGTGAAACCATTAGTTAAGATTTGGCTACACCATACTAATGCATAGTACACAATCTACTAAACTCTTATTGGTTGTATACACATTATGGTATAAGATTGTTAGCTGCGGTATTTTGACATGGCACCAACAATATCATAACCGGAGTCCTCACCAGTGCCATGTCTTGGGCAGCACCTGGCACTCAGTCAAGCTGTTCTCTACTTGCCAGTGTTACCACCTGGAACAACTGTGGGTCCCACTGTCACAGCACATGCATCCGATAACTGGCAAGGTATTTTAATCCAGGTTTACGTCTAAGCTTGCAGTTTCAAACTGGTGACTAGCATGGCCCCCTTCAATGCATGTAAACTGCATTGCACAGCATCAAGAGATGTCTTTATTCAGAGTAACTCTCACTGTTCACAGGAACACAGCAACCTGATGGAGGAGGCTACAGTGTGAAATGAGCTCATGGAATGTTAAAACTTCAGCTACGACAGAACTGCAAAAGCTCTGCTCCCCCAGCAAGCAGCCCACACTTACCAAAGACAACACAGAGGTTAGCTTGACAAGAGACGGGCTGGGGAGGTGGGACTGTAACTCAACTACAAGAAAGCCTCTGCTAACAAAATGAGTGATGGGCAGCTTCAGAATTTCCTAAAAACCAAACTTGAAAGCACAGGTGAGGTTTTTAATCCTTCAGTAACAAAGGCAGAACAGGAATGAAACAGTTTAGCTTTGAGAACTGCTTGGTGAAAACACACACACAAATGTGGAACCAAAAAACAAAACAAAAAAACACAAAAAACAAAATACTAAGGACTTAAGTGTGTAAGATAATTTATAATAGAGAAAAGTTGCAAATTGCTGTGACTTGATTTTGAATACATCTGTAAATTCACACTGGCCGTTAGAAAACTAGTTCCAACATTCACTCCTCTCTCCCCAGATGTTTTCTGCTCAAAAGTATCAGAAAATCACATCAATGCTTATTTTAACGGGTGTTGTGAATAATCTGCACATGCTGTTACAGACAATACATATTTGTAAACCTGTTCATGCAAAATCAGTGTGCACAAGGGGATATTGTTAAGCCTTATACTTAAGAGTGATAATTTATTATCTTTGCTAAGATGCCAATCTCTCTGAAATATATATATAATGTCTTACATGGATATTCTTATCTGCCAGTTAAAAATCAGATTCTCTTGCGGAAAGAAGAGGTCATACAAGAAGAAACATGGTTTTTGTGTTGCAGAATTGATTTTAAATGAGAGAATTTATAAAACGAGAAATCCATGGTCACAAAGTTTTAACATTTTAATCCTACACATTACAGGGCAAACAGATACTGGACCCTATTTCCACATTCCATAAACTCTAACTTTAGTTTCCATTTCAAATGTTGCCCTAACCACTAAAAACATTAGTGGTTTTACAACCTCTGGATTATGGAAATACAGATTTCTGAAGTAAATGCTATAAAAACAACAATGGAAGAAAGCTGAACAAACTCTCCATGGAGGAAAACAAAAGTGGAACATCCCGAAGCCTCTAGACACTTCTCTCCTGTGTCTATGGTCACCTTGTGGACTCAGTGCATTGTGCGGTCAAATGTAATGGTCCCCATGTGGAACACACATTTAACTAGTATCCATTGATTCCAAATTAGTGGATGAAGAATCCTTTTGGATACTCTCAAAGATGGCCGCCAACTCTGGATTAGAGCTGATCTGGGATTGGAATTCACTCATGAGTGGGCTCTTCTCTGCCTCTGGAATGGTTAGTAATGCTGCCACTGCCCTCATGGCGGATCGCTTTAACTCATCTTGTTTTTCAAACTCCTGCTTTACGGAGTTTGCCTTTACCTGCAATACAAAGTAAAATCAGGTTACATTGTAACACTAAAAAAACTTATGCAGATAGGAGCTCCTGGTAAGTAATGTAAAGCCACACCCTTACAGGTCAAGCAGAGAGCACTTTAAGTACAATGTCCATCAACCCTCTTTTTGAGGTACTAGCTCTGTCCTAGTAAGGGACAATAGTCCCTAGTAAGGGACTATTATAAAAAAATTGAAAAATCCAGCCCTATTTCATAGAAACAGACAGAGGAACTTAGACCCTATCATATCAAGAAACCAAATACTTAATTGCATGCTTACTTGTACGTATATGTGCATATACATACTATGTATTACACTTAAAAACCGCCTCATCTCTTGAGCACCTAGACTGATTCCATAGTTGGCTACTGTGAACATACAATAAACATGGTATGCATGTATTTGTACTGCATGTTATGGTAGCTCATGCTACTGTGACTGATTATGTCCCTCTCAGCATTACCAGGATTCCCTTTCCCTGCATCCTCACTAGCATGTTTCCTAGAAAATGTGATATGGAAATGTCAGTAGTTTTCATTTGTATTTCCTTAATGATGCTCTTTCATTACTTACTGATCACTATATAACTTCATCTAAAAAGTTCTGTCCAGTCCCTTCCTCATCTACATACTAAATTATCTGCTTTGTCATTTTGTTTCTATTCTGGGTACCAAGCCCTCATCACAGGAAGAGCTGTGTAGGTTTTCTCCTGGTCTACATGCTGTCTCTTCACTCCGATATTTTCTCTGCCATGCACAATGAAGCCTTTTAATCCTGTCATTTTTTTATTTTAAGAGCCCCATTACCCACCCCATCCCCAATCACTGTCCATGTCAATATATTGAAGTATTGTGTTTCCACTCATGGTTTCAAAGTTTACCTTAGGATTTTTTTTTTTTTTAATCATACGGAGCTGATCTCTGTACAGAAGAAAAGGAAGGGATCTGCTAGGCAATGGCGGCACACACCTTTAATCCCAGCACTCAGGAGGCAGAGGCAGGCAGATCTCTGTGAGTTCCAGGACAGCCAGGGCTACACAGAGAAACCCTGTCTCTAAAAACCACAACAAACAAACTGAACAAAGAACACGTGCAGAAAGTGTAGTGGTTAGGTTTTGGTCAACCTGATACAAGCAGGAGTTGAGAACAGAGACTGTCAACTGAGCAACTGTCCTCATCAGATTGTACTACAGGTGTGTATGTGTGAAGGGGAAATTTTCTTAACTGACAGAACTGAAGGGCCCAGCCCACTACCGGCAGTGCTGTCCCTAGGCAGGGGTACTGGAGTAAATAAGGAAGTAACCTGAGCAAGCCAGGAACGGCAAACCAGTATGTAGCACTCCTCCATGGCCTCTCAGTTCCTACCCTAAATTCCCTTCACGGTGGTCTATTAGCTGTAACATAAAGTAAACCCTCACATTTCAGCATGGTCTTTATCACATCAATAGAAGCAAACTAAAATGCAATGGGATTGAAATACTAAGAAATTCCCAAGAAAGATAACGCCAAAACAGAAGAGATGCACTTCTGAATTCTACCAGACCTATGAAGAAACAAGCACCAAGGCTCCTCAAAGTGTCCGTGAAACAGAAAGAGAACTAATTAAATGTCAAAAGTCAAGGAAAAGCCAGGAACCTGGAATTCGTAATGTATCAGGAAAAGACACGCTTTTTTTCTGAAACAGAGTTTCTCTGTGTATCCCAGAGTGTCCTGGAACTCTCTGTAGACCAGGCTGGCCTCAAACTCACAGAGATCCCTCTGCCTATGCCTCCCGAGTGTTGGGATTAGAGGTGTACACCACCACCATTCAGCTTTGTTTTTAAATTAATTTCATAAAACAAAATGTAACAAAAATCCATTGCCTAGGCATGGTGGCATATGCCTGTAATCTCAGCATTTAGAAGACTAAGACAAACTGGAGTTGAAAGCCAGCCTAACTAAAGTGTAAGATTCTATCTCAGAATAAACATGTCCCCACCATGTGAAATGCCCATTTTAAAAATTTATGGTCACAATTTTAACATTTTACCTGAAATAACAGAGTCCTTTTCCATACCCCAAATTCCTATTCCAAACACAGCCTAAGTTGATGCCTTGCAACAATTACCTTAGTTGTACATGTAGCACGTAGTGGCTCAACAAGTCGATCCAGCCTTTGTAGTACTGCGCTTGGACAAAGGGTAGACAGTCGCACCAACATTAAAAATGTTAGCATCTATAAGGAATAAAAAAAGATACAATATTTCTAATGACAAAAATCCACAATGTGACACACATTTTTTAATAGAAAAATGATGAGTATGCAATCATGGTACTTTAATCTACCATCCAGAATCAGATCCACTGCAAACCTTATCTGAGGTGACCACTAGGAACCGCACATCAGAATCACCCAGGTAGATGCATTTACAATACTCATTTCTCAGCCCCATCTTTAGAGAATGCTATTTCACCTGCTGGAAGGCAGCAAATTCAGTATTTCTGACAATGTTCACATGTGATGTAACTAAAATTTCACTGAATTAGGAACATGCTCAACTGGAAGCAAAACTTTGTAGAAATTTCTACTTTCTCAGCAGAGTTTGGGAGGGCAGATGGTTACTCATATGAGTCCACACAAAACCTGAAAAATCTATATTAAAATATTCTTTCTCCTTTCGACAATAATTGCCTACAACTGCAACATAAAAGCTGGAATTCTGGTATGATGGCTCAGTTAACTTGTCAGCAGCCAACTGCTCTGCCAGGCCAAAAGCCCTCACTATAGAGTATCATGAAAAGGATATAAGTCATTTACTTGATTTTTTGTCGTCTCCCCCTTCCCCCAGGTGGCTATGGAGGTTGTCCTGGAACTAGCTCTTGTAGACCAGGCTGGCCTCAAACACGCCTGTCTCTGCCTCCCGAGTGCTGGGATTAAAGGCATGCACGCCCACTGCCCAGCTACTTGATTTTTTAAATCATTCACTTTATGACACATTGAAAGAGAAACGACTAACAGAATAAACAGAAAAATGAGACACAGAAACAAAATTCATGGTCTACACCTAAGAAGCAAGGTTCTGCATCTGCTGTGTCTGAAAAGGCAGCTCTTGCAGGTCCCGGCTATTAACACAGTGCTATCTTGTATTGCAAAAAAAGGTAAACAAAGTCAACATTCAGCCCAACCTGAAATACAGTCCAAGAAAATACATCAAGACAACACAGGGAAGGCAAGAAAGCTGTCACTAGTCTCTCATTAGGACAGGCCTGAAATGTCAGTTGTACTTTCAGCAGTAAAATGAGTCTGGATTCTGAGGCAGAAAAGACAGGTAAGCACTATTCATGAGGCCAAAGTGTAAGTCTTAAACATTTGAGGTTTACTTCAGAAAAAAAAAAAAAAAGGTTTTGGATTTTTTTTTCTTGTAAATAAATTGATGTCACAATGTCTTTCTACAACTTCTGCACATGCAGTTTATAAGATGCTTACTAAAACTCTCGGTAGATGGCTTAATTTTTAATACCTATATACCCAAGTACATGTATAAAAGTTGTTACATCAAAGTCTGTAGACACAAATATCTTACCTTAATATCATAATGGTCCTTCAAACCATCTTCAACATGATTTAGAAATTCAAAGATATCCAGTCTATCAAGACAGCTATCTAGAAGTGTGTACATACATTCAAAAGCTGCTTTTCTAATGTCCAGACCATCGTCAACCGTGTGTTTAAATGGACCCATTTCTACCTGTTAAAACAAGAAGAACATGCAAGCAGGCGAAAATTGAAGACAAGTGCAGGTAACTAATGTGATGTCACTCACTCACCTCTCTTATAAGCTCCTTTCTGACTTTTGTCTCATTGTAAAGATGCGGAAGCACAGAGTCCAGAAGATCCCTTATCAGAGATGGCTTGTTGTGGGCTGCAGAATTGAATGTGACCAAGGCCACTCTTCTTACATTCAAATCTGGGTCTTCCAACGTTTTTAGAAAATCACCTGAAAAATTGTAAGAGAAACAACATCCATGTGTAAGTTTAGAACACAATTCACGCAGTGTTTCTAAACTGCCTTAGTTATTGTGGATCTCACTGCTACTTCTTCAGTGAAGGTCACAGAGAACCAGTGAAGTTAGCCATTAAGTTTATTCCAGCAGTATGGAATCAAACCATCATTGATGAAGTGTTTATTTTTCATTGATAACTCTCTATTGGCACCTAAAACACAGAGGATACATAGAGCAGTACCTAAAGTTCCTCAGTCACTATTTTTTAATAAATTACGTTATAAACAGATGAGTCGAACAGAAGCAATGGAGCCAGTGGCCAGCAAACATAACACGTTAACATTCCTTACACTTCACTAAGCAGCAAGAAACTAAGCTCTTTTTATAGACACAGGAGAAATACAATTCAAAGAAAAGAGGACTGCACTTCCTAAAGCTATCTGTGTCTCCACTAAGAAACACAGGAATTAGTAAGAGCGCAAGAGTGTGACAAGAGGAATCTAAAACCTGACACGACAAATGCCAAATACCCAGCTACTTAAAAAGATTTTAAAGTCTATTATGAAAATGTGCAAAAAGAAATTAAAATGTAAAACTGCTTTAAGAGCACACATGTTGTGTTTCAGATAAGTTCCCATCTTAACTGCGAAGCTTTGGGCAGGTGCTTTTAGTCAAACAACAGATGAAGATAACGCTTTCAGGGTCACTGAGGAAAGAAAGGTGTGCACACTGGTGAACAGTGTCTGTCAGCTGGTTACTTCCTCTGTATGATCCCAGCTCTGTCACCAACAATCTTTCAGAATAGGGAAATAGTCAGTGACACTAAACTGGATTATCAATTTCAAGTAGAGCAAACTAATAAAATCATAGACTATAGGTACTATATTAAATTAACGCTGAGACACTGGAACCTTCTAGCAAGCACTTCCCCCAAGTCTTATCTTTATTTGCTTTATTCATTAAGGTTATTTTAGGTCATCATCAAAATATGATGGTCGAGGAGCCTAACTACCAAGATATGCTGCTATAGTTAGCAGCTTCAGTATGAGTAAAATCATCTGGTAGTTTTTTCTGGTAAAGAAATGCCTATATAAATATAGCTGCTGCCGGGCGGTGGTGGCACACGCCTTTAATCCCAGCACTCGGGAGGCAGAGGCAGGCGGATCTCTGTGAGTTCGAGGCCAGCCTGGTCTACAGAGCGAGTTCCAGGACAGCCTCCAAAGCCACAGAGAAACCCTGTCTCGAAAAACCAAAAATAAATAAATAAATAAATATAGCTGCTAAACTTGTAAAACCATGTATTATGAAAGATCTTTATAATAAGTCACCTTGGTGAGTTTTACTTCCCCAGCAATAAAAATTTTCATAGTGATGGCCTTAGTTATTACAGTAAGAGTACCGTCAGAAAACTGTACTTCCCAAAGTAGCTAACCGGTATTAGTTGTCTCCACTCACCTATGCAGTTCTTTAATAGTGGATCAATAGGCTGAGGATGATCAGAAATCGTAAACTTCACAGCTGTAACCACTGAGCTTCGGGCATACGATGACCCTAACCAAAAACAAATTGCAAGTCTATGGGTATGCACTCCATTAATGTTTATGAATGACATTTAAAACTATGTCACAATAACTTTGTAAAACTGAACATTGCCCCCAGAGGCCGTCTTCTAGCTCTCAGGACACTAAACTAAGAGATTTCTTACCATAAGTATTACTAAGGTCTTCATATTAAATTCAAGAGCTGTTTTCTGTATATTTTAATTCAAAATTATAACAAAAATGTAGTCAGCACAAAGAACTATAACTAGATCACACTACTTGAGAATTATCCAATCAGGCTCTATCCTTTTCAGAAACAAGTCCCTTTGAATATCATTTCACATTAGAACACACACCAAACATACAACACGCTTTCAGCACACATGTGGTTTTAACATGTTAAAATAAAAAGGATTCTTCAATTGGCAACCAAGTCAACCTAGATACCAACCTGATATCAAATACCCTTTGAGCCGTGGAAGGAGAGTTTCGGGATCTATAAGCGTGAGCTTCCCCAGACATTCAGCAACAACGTTTCTGGTGCCTTCCTCTGCACACTCACAGTGCTTCAGCAGCAAGGTCCAGATGTTCTCAACATACGGCTTAAGGCCTGCCACTGATGCAGAGCTGATGATCTCCTTCAAGGAATGAAGCAGAAGATACTGCCTCTTGGGCTGACTGGTTATTTCTTGCAATACAAACGGCAGATACTCAGGAAGGTTGCCTACACTAATGCTGCCTAGTGCGTAAGATGCAGCTGATTTAACTTCTTCACTAGGAGATGAGAAAGCCTCTAATATTACAGATTTTAATTCCAACTGCCCACTTAAGTCAATATGATGTCCAACTTCTCCAAGAGAAAGGAGTGCTAAGAGACGAATGGAATCCGTAGACCTCGAGTTCTTGACATCTTGAATAAACTGACCTACTACAGCAGGTCCCTCTTTAGGGCACGCCCGGGTAAGGGCGGCTACACATTTGGCAATGGAATAATAAGACTGCTTATGAGTAAGAGCTGTGCTCTGAGAGTAAACTGGACCAGTCAGCATGCGCAGCAAATCCATGTAGCCTAGATTGTTTGTTCCAGTGACAACCAGTGCTTGGAAAAAATCTAGCATGGCACTAAGAGCTCCTCCCTGCAGTAGAGGTGATCTCACAAGTCCAATCAGTTCATTGAGAATAGAACCACTTATTTTCGAAAGGGAAGAGGGATAGACTTTTGCCAGGGTAGTAAGAAAGCTGATAGCCATCTGCGAAACATGCATATCACTTTCGCTGATAAGAGGAGGGAGCTCATCTAGGACTGCATCAATCATGGCAGCCGTCAAGCTATCACTGTAGTTTTTAATTAGAATGTCTAGGGCAGAGAGGGTACCCAGTTTCAAAGCTCTCTGGTTTTTCCTGAGAAATGAAGCAAGGATAGGAAGTCCTTCTCCCAGGACAGGCCTCAAATCTATCTTCAATGGTGACCCAGCAATCAGCGTCAATGCCTTTACTGTAGTTAACCGGGTAATTTCATTCTTGAGTCTCTCCAAGAAAATCTGAAGTGTGTTTGATAGGTCAGGACCCAAATTGTCTCCAAGGTTGCAAATAATTTGTCCCATACAGGAAATAGCCCTTTCCTTGACTTCCTGATCAATATCAGCTGCTTTTAACCGCTTGATTGTACAGGTGAACAGGTCTTTGATGTAAGGAGCCGCGTCAAATGAGGAAGGCTGGTCTAAGGGGCGGATAACTCTGACCAGCTGCTGAGTGACGAGAAGTGCTTCTGATGTGATCTTGTAAAATGGGTCTCCAACACAGGCCACCACCGCAGGGACCAAAGCCTGAACGTGAGGATGGAAAACTTGAGGCGAGTGGTTACAGAGGATTACGTATAGGCATGACAACGCATCAATCTTCAAATTTGATGAGCTGGATTTATCATTCAACGAGAAAATGATTCCTGAAAAGCCAACAAAAACATCTAATCATTCTATGCAGTTTCCAGAAATAATTAAAAACCAACCCCTGAAAAATTGTTAAAATTTCCATCTGCATTATATAATCTCTAAAATGGCAGATGCTTTACAATCTATAGAAAATATTAAATCCCTTTATTTACGGGGGATAACTTAAGATTGAAAAGTTGTAGGTACAAATTGTCACTACATACCTGGTACAAGTACAGGAATGTGTTGTGTGAGTGCCCCAGGTAATACATTTACCAGTTCAGTTAACATGTTAAAGCAACACTGTCGGGTCTTCACACTCTTTTCTTTCATCTGCTTGTGCAGAGCTTTAACGATGTTGGGAACCTGGAATATCATATATTCATTAGCTAGCTGATCTAAAGGTACTTCATATACTTAACATGACTTACAGGAAATAAGCAAAAGAATCTGTCTTTTTTTTTTTTTTATCACATTTCCAATTCAGCTCTCCAATACTGCTAAGACAGGCACTATTATATAGGAACCAAGTTTAAATGTAGTCATGCACTGTACACACTGTATTGTAATTATATTTGCTCAATAGCATCAAGAAACCAGAGAAAAGCTTCCTAACAAGTCTTCAGTAACTAGAATCATTTCCAACCAAAACTAATTTATAATTAATAGAAAAATACAAGAAAGGAAATTACAGAAAAATACCCATCAAATTGGTGTCCTTTTCCTTTTTTAGTTTGCTATTATCATAAAAGACATCGTACCTCAAAGGTACAAGCATCAGGAGTAAAATTCAGAGACATCTGAATGTTTACTTAACTTCAATGTATTCTTTTCTGACAAGTCATACATTCAAGGCTACAGGCAGGTATTTCCAGAACCTCACACAATAACAAGGTAGAAAGATATTAAAACACCCTCTCCCTAACAGACAGGTCTCATAAATAAAAACAATCTGAGAAATAGACAATAGAGATTCTCAGACTTCCTCATGGTTCTACTATACAATTTCTCTATGCTTACTGCATTCATCCATCCATCCCATCTGTCCATCTACCCATCCATCCTCCATATATTTTATACCATCCTCTTTCATAATTTCATAGTATCTCCATATTCACCTTTATTAACAAGTGCAGATTGAAAGGTATTTGCATTACTTAAAAACAGGGCAGCCAGCCAGATGTTGGTAGCATATACCCTTAATCCCAGCACTTGGGAGGCAGAGGAAGATGGAGGGATCTCTTTGAGGCCAACCTGGTTTACAGAGGGAGTTCCAGGAGAGGCAGGGCTATGCAGTGAGACCCTGTCTTGGGGGAAGAAGGGAGCCGCAGACATGGTATTTGTTCTCTCCTGGTTTACTCTTTCAACAAGCGCTTTGTGATCTATGAAACACAGATGGAAACACAAGGCATGGCAGACCACGCCTGTAATCTCAGCACTTGGGGGCAGGTCAGCTTGGGCTATAGCATGAGACCATCTCAAGGAAAGGAAAAAGAGCAAAAACACACAAAAATGCCTACAGCCGCTACAGGAATTACACATAGCTAGAAAATGCCCAGTATGAACAAATATTCAGTAAATGGGAGTGATGGTGACTTAATGTTCAGGGTCTTAGGAAAAAAATTACCATGTAGTAAACCAGACACTAAAACTACACTGGTGATTTCATTCACCACAACGCTGGGTAGCTATATCTAAGTAAACCCTACTACAAAGGATTTAAAGCAAGGCTTAATAAAAATGACTAACTTGTCTAAGGTCACATAAATTATGAGTGACAGCTTTGATTTCTTCATTAACATCACAGATAATTTCCTGAATGTTAAGGTGTATTTAAATCACAACCAATGGTTTACTGAGCTCCCATGGACTTCGCGCTTCTCTAGACAACTGCAGCGCTCCCATCTTTCCTGAGGAACAACTTGCAGAGCAGCATCTGTCAGTGACCTTAGAGCACACACACGCGCACACTGACCTGGCTCTGCAGCATTGTGAAGGGTGTTTCTCCCTGTTCCATTGCATCAGGGTCACACAGCCAACTCTGCACAGGACGAGTTTGCTTCAAAAGAGAAAGGTACGCATGAAAAACATCTGCCTTTACGTTCTCTTCACGCTCTTTAAATCTGGATATCAGGGCAGGAGAGACGGTCTTGTAGAATTCTGGAAGCATTTCATGCCTTGTGCTAACTACGGCATCCAGGCACTTAGCAGCTGCGCGTCTCACTTTCCAACTCATGTCATCATCATCACTGTATTCATCATCACTCCCTAAAGGGAAGTTTTAATGTTGAACAGGCTATTAATGGTAGAGAAAGCACACAATTTAACACAGAAAGTGAACTGGTATTTCAACCAAGGCAATTAGTTAATGTAGCTTTACTGTCTACAGCAATAGGTGGCTTAAAAAAGAGTAGACTGCAAAACAGATAAACAACTCATTATAACCATGCATGTTTTAATCGGCTAAGCACTGTCTTGTTATGCAGATGACAAACTGGCTTACAACCTTTTCATCAATACAGTGAGTGCTTAGAAACTCATGAACTTCTCAATGTGAGGGGAAAAAAATCAATCAAAGGGCATTTATAAGATGAACTATGAAACAGATTTGTCTATAGATGTAGTAAAAAGGATGGAAATAATTTTCAGCAAGAAGAATCCTACTACAGGCTTCATACATAGCTTTTCACTGAACCTCTTATGTGCTATCAGAACAAAGACATGTTTTTAATTTCTGATCAATCTGTCTCAAGAGACTGGACATATATCCCTCATAAGAAAACTGAACGAAATACCGCTAAAATAGAAGGCATCAAATTCATTTAACAATACCTATTTAAAAATTACAAGGTAGCACCAACATAAGAGTTAATCTATGTAACAGAAAATAAACCAAATTCTTTCTTCTGTCAACACATCATGAAATCTGCATCCTAGTAATACATATTTAATAGAAAATTAACAAATGCCTTAATTACTGAAATGACAACACCATGGTTAAGTAATATTTCTTATATTTAGCTCATCTAATTTTAAAGCAGCTGAAGGACTTGAGCTATTTAGCATGATAAACACCAACTCAAAAACTGGAACATTTCTTTCACTCCTAAGGTTTCTCTTCATTAATATAACACATTTACCAAGCGACCACTATGGGACAAGCATTACTCTATACACTACACTGAAAGCAAAGCAATCAAGGTTAAATTTTCTAGTCTTCAGGAAGATTGCACTCTGACAGGTGGATGATAATCAGTTACAATATGCAAGAAAACGATTGTGCTAAAATAAAAATGCTAAAGGGATATAAAGTTATGCATAGTGAGGGAAGGCTTTGGGGTGTGAGGAATGGAGAAGTTATTTTAAGATGGGAAAGAAGGAGCAGGGGCTGGAGAAAGGGCAGGAATAAGATATTTTAGTTAAGCAACCAGTAACATCAATTCAACAGTCATGTATGAACCCGGATTTGCAGGAAAGGTATAGAGCTGAGCTAATTAATAGTGGTACTAAACTAAGAAGACTAGGTGAGATCCAAAGGAAAATTAAGAGTGTTACAAATAAGTACAAAGATTTATCCCAGGTACATTCCTTCTAGTGGTCAGAGATGATTAAGAACCTCAACAGAAGACAGACAGTGTGATATCCTGGTCCCTGGATGCTAACTAAGAGAACAAGTAATAAATGTTTTCAGTCATTTACAATTTTGTCCATCCCTGGAACTGCATTCATGACAGAAGAGGAAGAAATGAACTTAACAGCATTCATCTGTAGAGAAGAAATGGGGCAGTACCCGCTGGAGGAGTAGATGGAGTTGGGGAGGGTGTACTTGTTTTTTAGATAGCCAAGTCACAGATTTTATAAGAATAGAGTTATTGCATAAGTTCACACAATCAAACTAAAAATTACTATAAAAATAAGAGAAAACCCACTAATCTATGTACATGGTAATCTATTTAGATATTTCTATTATAATCTTACAAAAAAAAAAAAAACAGCAACTGCTATGCCCTTAAAGCACTACCACAAATCAGCCTGACTTTAATCACATAAGCCACAGAAATGTTTATATTATTCATGCATATTAAACTGGGTCTCAAACAATATTTAGGATTTTTCAATACAAACCAAACTACCCCAAATATGTATATATTTAGATTCATTTTTCCAAAAACAATGGCTTATCTTGCACAAATGCTTTGTAAAAAAAAAAAAGTATAAACATTGGATTGGGGATATAAAGAATGCAGTTGTTATCCATGTGGTATTTAAGACTCTAGGCTTGAGCCCCACAAGGAAAAAAAAGCAAAGTTCTAAGGAACAAAACTATGGTACAATTTGCAGTTAAGAATCATCTTCCCCTCTCTAACCCTGGCTTTATGAAGTAACAGATTCTTTCTATATAATTTGAAATACCTTGATCATCATCATCTCCACCATCAGCATCCATAGCATTCTCATCTTCATCTTCATCATCATAATTGTAATTTGGATCATAGGTAAGATATTTTAGACAAATGTTTATAATGGTAGAAACATGAGGATAAACTTCCTTAGGGCATCTAAATACAAAGACAAGAGCTGCTTTAAAACACACAAATACAATTTCCTCCCTGCTTCAGTTATTAGCAGTAAGAGCAAAGTGGTTTGTGACCGCTGAAATTTTTGTCCCATGAGCTTCATGTCTGAAAAGATTTACCTTTCAAATGATACCTAGTTTTAGGATGTGTGTCCCCACAAATATCATATATAAATGTTAACTACATGGCTCAAGTGGGAACAGTACAGAGATTCTTAAGTCATTAATTAGCACTTGTAAACTTGTTAGTCAACATGCATTTAGCATGGTCTTCTCACTGTATGCTAATATCAACCAAAATACACATATGCCTAGAGCCAAAAGGAAAGGGACAATTTGTAGTTCTTAATAAAATGAACCTCAACATTTCCAATTTTCACAATTTGGCATGGAACCTTGAGACAGCTTAGTTAGTGGTCAAAACCCCTGGCTGCTTGGATCCCAGACTGATGGCTGAGAGGCCAGAGTGAGACTGATTCAGACACCCTGAATGTGGGTCTCAGTGAGGAGGCCTAGGCAATCTATGGGGCTTTGGGAAGTAGATCAGTATTTATCCCTGGCATACAAATGGACTTTGGGTGCACATCCCACAACGAGGGATGCTCTCTCAGCCTGGACTCTTGGGGGAAGGCCTAGACCCTGCCCTGAACAAAATGACAGACTCTGGAGATCTCCCATGGAAGGCCCCACTCTCCCTGGAGTGGGGATTGGGGGCGGGGGAGGAGCTGGTGAGGGGGCGGGGGAAGAGGGAGCTGGGATTGACATACGAAGCAAGCTTGTTTCTAATTTAAATTAAAAAACTTAAAAAATAAATAAAAAATAAAAAGACCCCTGGCTGCTCTTACAGAGAACCTGGATTCAATCCCCAGCATCAACATGGAGGCTCACACCTGCCTGTAATTCCAGTTCCAGGGGATCTGACACTTTCTTCTGTCTTCCATGAGTACCAGATACACACATGGTGCAGCCATCCACACAGCCCAAATACCCATACACATTAATAATATTTTTAAATTGGCACAACTATAATGGTGCTCCATAAACAATGAGTTAAAAGGGCAAAGTCTAGACCAAAACTAGCTAGGATCAAGACACCATCCAAACAACTGTATTAATCAAAGGCAAACATTCGGATAATACTGCTTTCACACAATTTTTACTAAGATTTTAAAAAGAAAATTAGTGCCTAAGTTTCCAAATTGAGAACCATTACATTGGCAAATCAGGTATGACAGGTCTCAAACATAAAGGTTTAAAAGAAATACATTCTACTATGCTTCTCTTTGGAAAAACCCGTTATTCTGAAGACACACTATATGTATGATGCGACATTCCCCTTGTATGAGTGTCCTAAATTCTAACGATAAACATTTTCAAAGTAAATGAAGCTACTAGATTTTATAATAGTAACATCACATTTGCTACAAATATTCGATTAGCAATCAATTACTACTTAGATAAAATACATCTGAAATCCTCTCTTTATTTAACTAATCTTTTTTTTTTTTTTTTTTTTTGGTTTTTTGAGACAGGGTTTCTCTGTGGCTTTGGAGGCTGTCCTGGAACTAGCTCTTGTAGACCAGGCTGGCCTCGAACTCACAGAGATCCACCTGCCTCTGCCTCCCAAGTGTATTTAACTAATCTTAATAACTACTGCAATTTTAAGGAAAAAAATTTAAAAACACACAGATCTTAAAAGTATACCTTCTCACAAACGATTCAAAAGCTTGAATGCAGTATTCTCTTAATTCATCGTCGTCTACATTACAAAATTTTACCACCAAAGGAATTATCTTCTCCAGGTATTCACCTAGGAAAAGCACATTGCTTCTTAACCACATACTTAAAAACAAAATTAAACCCAATTTTAGGGGGGCAGTCAGTGAGAGGGCTCAGAGGGTAAAGGTGCCTGCTGCACAGAGCTGGAGGCCTGGGCTAGATCCCCAAAACCCAGGTTCAGGTAGAAGGTGAGAGCTGACTGCAGGGTTGCTCTGACCTCACACACTCATTGAGTCAGTCCTACATGCATCACATACAAACAACACACACACGGTGGAAAAAAGAGACAACTTTGAAATCCTTACATGTCTTACCTATTCTATGGCCAGCTTGCCTACTAATAGCAGCAATACATTGGATGTAGGTCCTTGTTGTTGACATGGAGTCATTTTTGGACAACTCTGACAACAGATGTTCAATAAGGTCTACAAAAACTATATTCCCACAGCTCATGACTAGATGGCCAAGAGCAATAATAGTTCTTTTCCTCACTGCAAGTCTAGGACTGGTCAGCTGTGGGAGTAGACAGGTCAGAATCGAAGGATGGAAATTTACAAGAAGTCCTCCTTGCCTTAAAAAAAGGAAAGAGAAAAACAGAAAGAAAACAATAAATTCAACATTCCAGAGCACTATGAATATATATAGACTCTGAACTCAATGTATATATCTAGGGTACAAATTAAGTTGAGACAAATTGGAAGTCAGAATAAAAGAAAAGCTGAATTTTCACTGTCCCTATCAATGCAAATGAAAACTCCAAGCTAAACATATATGGAGGTAGGTTTTCCCAAGTAACTCCTAGAAGTGAGACCTGTATTACCTACTATAGGCTGGATTACCAATTACTGGCAAAACACCAAACAAGACAAGTCACAATGATCTTGTCACTTCCCTCCTTCTAGGATTTCAAAGTATTTAATCTACTGAGTCTTATTTGTTTTTTTTTTGATTACTCACAACACCAAAAATCTTGATGTCTCTTTCCCTCTTCCGTTCTTTTCTTTGTCCACCTCAAGCTCAGTTTTATTGGTTCATTTGCCCTCAAAATTGTGTTTCCCAATCCCCCAGCATGCACAGCTAAATTAGCCAACATTATTCATATCATCATGTGCCAACGGTGCCAGTAAGCAAATCACACGGGACAAAAAGTCTGCCTGGGTTATCACTGCCTATCAATTAAGAATGCATTTCTTCCCACCTCAGGAGGACTCCCAATCTACCAAAGGACCCCCTACTGCCTTTGTATTCACTCCATATCCTGGCTTCAACATTCTTACATGTATACATTCTGCACCATAGCACATTTAATCACCCATGTGCCACCTATTCTGCAAACTCCATTATTTCTGTAAAAAGCTTCACTGAACATGGTCCCACTTCACTCCCTTTGGTCCTCAGCCATTTCTCTTCTTACTTCCTAGGGTAAAAGTATAAGTGCTGTGTGTGTGATAGAGTAATAAAAAACTCTCATTACATACATTTAATATACACATAATCTATTTTTATATTAAACCAAATTAACTACAATAGCAGTCGCAAATAATGAAGTAGTAACAATTATTAGAAACAAGGACACACTGATATGGAAATGCCCTTTGAAGTCTACTTTCTTAGGAGTGGCTCATTTATTCCTAAGTCTATAGCCACAGAAAGCAGGAAAGCAACAAGTGAACAAAATCCAAGCCCCACCCCAAACATGCAGTGGAAACACGGTGGATGGTTGGGGTTATTATTGTTTAACTGCAGATTTGTGACTTTCACTAAAAAATCCCCTCACTTAAGCAGATTACTGAGCATGAACACAATAATAAAAAATAAACTGCTAAAAAATGTGCAATCACAAACTGAAGGGTTTTCAGAATCACCAAACAGCTGTGATGCATAAGAACAGCTTATATTTCCTTTACCCCCAACCATGGAAACCTAGGCCAAGTTTTATAACACACAATACAAATAAACAGCAAGTATATCTACCTGCTCAGCATATCCGCCATAATATCCAAGGCCTCTAGCTGGACAGAGACATCTTCCTGCTTTGCTATTGCGCTAGTAAGGCGACCAGTAATCTTCTTACACACATTAGCAGCCAGTGCAGAGCCTGTAAGAGGAGTAAGTAAGAGGTTCAAACATGTCATCTGTCTGACATCTGCACTGGTTACCAAATATTCAACAAACTATAGCTGTCTAAGACACTTAAGAAATCCTTGCTAAGGAAAAAAAAATGTTTAAAAAATACCTTATTAGACCTAACCAAGAATCAAAAATAGAGTAATTGTCAAAGGGATGCAGGAAATGTGACTATCACTATTCACATTTTGCTAGGCAGCTACTGAACGCTGGTAGAAGCCTGTAGTGCTTGTGGCAAACAAGTGTAGAAATCTTGCTAAAACAAACTAAATGTGACGAGAGGGAAAACTATGAAGTCAGCATGAAGATAGGTAAGATAACAATTACATGTAGCTTCCTTGGGAACTGACGGACTCTTTGACTGCTTAATGAGAGGGAAGCAACACTGGCATGCTCTGGCAGACAAGCTCCTGTTTGAGATGGAGAGAATTGCTTTCTTTCTTATGGCACGAGGGAGGGAACCCAGGGTCCTGTACATGATAGGCATGCTTTACCATCTAGTCTCAGTCAGAGCCCCCAAATGTTTAGATCTTTACCCTAATAGAAGTCAAAACTTCATGTGATAACTTCATCTCTGTAAATCGTAAATCTCAACTTTGTGACTTAGACTCGATGAAGCAACACTGGTCATGACAAATGTATTGAAATGTAGTCAGAAAATGAGTGAAACAACACTCACATGACATTACCAATCTAAAACCTTCCCACAAGGTAGGCACATAACCCCCCCCCCATTTGCAGAAAAAACAATAATGTCAACACCAGCACTGCAGTCAAAACCAACTGCATAGTCACATTACCTAGATAATTCTGGCAGAGGCCAAAAGTTAATTACCAGATGCATTAATTACTAAGTTATCAAGTAAATGAAAGGAACTAGTAACTAAGGTTACTAATAAAAACTATTTCATAGCTATGTCTTAACTGTTCAAACTTTTACATAACAAGCTTTGATGAAAAGCTAGATCAAACTTGGAATTACAAACTAATGAGAAGTCAACATCTGGTTATCTTTTCCTATACTGCAGAGGATGCGCAGCAGAATTCTCACCTGCAGCTGAAGAACACACAGCAAGCACTATTAACACCCTACTTCAACAGAAATCCCGTGCAGAATTAACTTGGTACATTTAAATTCCATTTACTCAAAAATTACAATTGTGCTTAAGAATAAGGCTTCAAATCACCCCTCTCTGCCTTGTAACACAGGGAGGGTAGGATGCATCTCCAAGTAGGAAGACAGTAAAAAAAGGGTTCGTGCTTACCACTGGAAGCTGGAGGAAGTTCCCCAATCACTGTTTTAAGGCCAATACTGGAAATATCCCGAAGCTGCTCCTTATCGGAAAGCATGTTGGTGCAGAGGGTGTCTACGATTGTCTCTACTTGGTACTCTTTAACTTTACTCACTAAAGGACCAAGGCTGCAACACAAAGAAAAGGTCTCTTAACATCTAGATTTGGTTTCCAATACCCCACTGATCGTCAGCAGAGTAACAGTAACTAAAGAGGACTCCACCCTGCATGCTAACTAACCCTTCAAACACACAGACATAAACGACAAGCTTTAACAGCCAGGAGTCTGCATGCACAAAGACCCACACATAAGAAAAGCTCCATACAAAGTTACATTGCCAACCTTGACCCTTTCTTGTCACTGTTCTAGTTTCTTTTAATTTCCTGTCTAAATTTTAAAAGCACAATGAAAACCACTAGTCCTAGTATGTGCTCCCAAAGCACGCAGCACATCTTCTGTTTTATACTGTTGTGTTTCTATTACTCCTGTTGGTTGAACCCCTCCATGAGGATAGCCCAAACACTGGAGCACACTGTAGGCATGTCCATTACCTGAACATTCATCAAGAAGGAAGCCTGGGCCCTAAATTACAGGATTCACTATCAAGTTTATGAGGTAAGAAACTCCCTTAACTATTAAATATAAAAAGACACTATTTTACAGTTTCCTAAAACTTTCACATTCAATATTATTGGCAGACTTCTGAGCAAGATTTTTTTGATAGTAGGCTTTGAAGAGAGAGATAGTTAGGAAAGAAGACCATTTTAATAGCTTCCATTTAGGTAAGCAACCATAATCAAATACAAGGGTCAAAGTCATGAGACTTAGTGGGGATAGGATGTTAATACAAACAAGGGGAAGAAAGAACCATTTCTAATGGAGAGGTTAAGACCAGAAACTAAAATAAATGAGATATATACTGAAAGAAATGAGTGAGAAGGAGGCCAGAGAGACGGATGTTTTCCACAAGTGCGTGCACACACACACACGAAAATGTGCACATACACCAAACATACACAATAAATTATATTCTCTGATTAAAACACTAGAATCCAAGGACAGCATTCAGGGACAGTCTGAACCTCTCAGATAATGGGCCACCTCAGGAGGTTCCCGGATCACTTCAAGAGCTATTGCTTAAGTAATCTGAAGGAATGGAATGGGTGGGAATCACAGAGAAAACAAGAAGAGCAACTTCTCCAAATCCAACTACATCAACATTTACAAAAACATTAATAAAGACTTCTGTGCTATGATACAGTCACATACTAGGTTATATCAACTAAAAATGCACATGCCTAATCACTGGTGAAGATGGCCAAGTTTTATTCAGGTGCTCCAGAACCCTCTTTTCAATACAGGCCATGACTTTGCTTCCATCTTTTCTGGGCAAGCAACAAAGCCAAGCAGTAAGCTAAGAATTCCCTCACTCATGTCTCCTCCTGTGTTATTTCCCCCTTCTGCTTTTTGATTATAATCCTCACTTGTCCTTTTATTCACAGGTGAATCCAATCTCCCTCCCTAATGCAATAATCTTGCATTTATCACAACTGCTGAGTTTGAAAAGGCATCCTTATTGTTTAAACAAACATCAGTCCTTTCATATTTGACAGCATCCACTTCTAAAATGCATGCGAAGAGAACTGGTATTACTAACATAGGAAAGACTGAGTGCCAGCCTCATGTGGCATACTCGCTACTGCAACCAACCATGCTGGTATTTTAAATACAGAAACCAATAGAGTGACTAAAATAATGAGGCTTTTAAAGAAACAATAAAGTCTCAAGAAATGGAAAAAAAATCCCAAGTTAGACAATGTCAGCCATGTTAAGTCAGAGTTACTATACATCGTAGCACCAAAGGCAAGTTTTGCTCTCAGGAGGATTGACACGTCTGCTAAACATTCACCACTGTCATCTGAGAAAGAAGAAGTGGTATAAGCAAACAATGACAATGGGCAGGGATGCTACAGACATAATGACTCCCCAATCTGGTCTAAAATTTTAGCAGAACCAGGGTGGAAAATCCTGAACAATGACAATATAACAGCGTAATACTGTTGTAAGGACAGACAGTTGGGTCGATAGAGCACAAAAGTCTAAGACATACACTTTTACACTCGATTGATTTTTTTTTCAAAGACATCAAGTAAATTCTGAATTCAGTTCAGTGGGGAAAGGAAGGTCTTTTCAATGCACGGCATTGCAACAGCTGCCCATCCATATGGGAAGAAGCAAACAGCTCTGACCTTACAGTTTCCACACAGATGATCACAGAAGGAAAAAGCTTTCCATCAATACTGAGTGCTGTATACAATAACAAAGAATTTCAAAGAGGAAACTACTTACTTTCTCCATTCATTTCTAAGATCTAATGCCCAGAACTACACTGACTTACTAGCTTGTTTACTGTTTGTGGTACTGAGAAAGAACACATGGTGGGTAAACCCTCACCCCTGAGCCATTCTTCCAACTAGCATTCTACTTCCTTATCTGAGCCAAAGCTTACTAAGCCACACAGTAGGCCTTGAGTGGAGACCCTCTTGCTCCTGCCTCCTGGGTACTTGGGATTACATGGAGAGCTGAAAACTCAAATCCTATACTCTAGGAATAATAAATACAACCGACAAGATCCTAACTAGTAGGAGTGCTTACCAGCAGCACACTAAAGGACAACTGAAATTCTGCAACTTCAAGCAGATTCTTGTAGTCACAGTAGCATATCACCTTTAGCTGTTGTCTGCCTTTTACTTCCCCCCCCTCCCTTTTTTGAGAAAGGAGCTCTGTAACTCTTGTTAGCCTGGAATGTGTGATCCCCCTGCCTATTCCCGACATGCACATACAGTCTTTAGAGCTGTCATTTTGTAAGACAAGTTTTGTTTTTCTCTGAATCTCTTGTTTTTAAATTTCACCTCAACTAGAGTAGGACTTTCAAATGCAGACCAAAAACAAAACAAACAAAAATAATCAATGGTCACACAAAAAACACTGTTTGATTTCTCTACATATACTTCTCAAAAGTTAAACAATCTCATAAAAGTCTACACTAACAAGTTAGATTCTTTAATGAAACACCCCATATTAATCACATACAATCATTCAACATATATTTCCCAAAAGTTAAATAATTTCATGAAAGTGTACACTAACAAATTAGATTCTGTAATGAAATACCCTGCATTAATCACGTGCAATCATTTAACATTTACCAGTAACCTAAAAATTTCAAAAAGAAACTTTCTAGAAAAGGACAACAACATCAGACTTCAATATCAGTTTTAAACAGTGACCAAACGAGACACAACTTACCATTTGACAGCTAAGTTCTGTACTTCACCATTTTTATCTTCTAGCAACTTCAAAATCATTTTCACTACTTTTCTTTCACTGTCATCATCCAATTTGATGGAATCTTTCTGCAATTCTGTCATCAAATCATTTGTAGCCATAAACCTATTAAAAATTTAAAAAATTGTTAATAAAAACAATTGTTAATAAAAGCAGTGGTGATGCATACCTTTAATCCTAACACTTGGGATGCAGAAGCAGGGAGATCTGAGTTCAAGACCAGTCTGGTCTACAGAGTGAGTTTCAGAAAAGTCAAGGCTACACAGAGAAACCCTACTTTGGAAGGGGACAGAGAAAGACAGAGAAGAAGAGAAGGAGGGAAGGGGAGGATTTAAAGCATTAAAATACTGACTTCTCCTATTTAGTGATGCTTCCTTTTGCAAAAGAAGCCCAAACTACTTAAGTCATCATAAATTTAAAAGCTACAAAGAAAAGACTAACAGAAAACAGTAACTTAAAAATCAATGTTTTCAGATAGGTACTTTTTAAAAAATGTAAGATTGAATTATAGTTTTATGTGTAAGCATGTTTTGCATGCATGTATGTATACCACTTGTATGCCTGTTGGATCTCCTGGAGCTGGAGTTACCATGTGATGTTGTGAGCCACCATGTAGGTGCTGGGAATTGAACCCAGGCCCTTTACAAGTGTAACACGTGTCTCAACCTCTGAAACACCTCTCCAGCCCTTCAGAGAGGCACTTTTAACATTCTAATGTACTCTTACATCAGCCACTAACCAAAACTATCCCTAGACCAATCTTGACTTCAAATACACTTACAAGACTTAAGAGAATGCTCTTCCATTCTCATTAATGGACTATTACTTTTTTGGCAGCAGGGGTGGGGGCTCCATATTCTCTTCCTGGATTTTAACTGTATTTAATACAGAAACTTTGAAAAGAAAAATCACAGACAAAAGAAGGTTTAAACCAAACAGACTGACCAAAAGTCAGGTCTATCATTTGATCTCAGATTTGATAAAAGGGTTGAACATTCAGTAAAAGAAAATTTAAAGGATTAGATTTCCTTCCCCCTTATAGTTAACAAAAAAAAAAAAAGGTTTAAAATTAACATGCATGGAAATGGGTTGACCCCATGCAAATAAATCACCAGGAGCTGTAAAGCCAAATGAAGAGTTGGTTCCCCAAATCCTGGCTCAACCATGAAAATAGTCCAAATGAAATAATACTTACCATCCTTTCCCCTTTGTTACAACAAGGCCCAGTTGAAAAAAAAAATACTTTTTCACATAGAAATGGCAAAAATCTGTGTTTAAACTGAAAAACACGATTATCATAACTGTAACTATTATGGCGATATTCTGGCAATGTGGTCAATAAGCTATGTGGTGATGGCTGGCAAGACAATTTAGTGAGTAGTATAATGTAATTTTAAGGATAATTTCAATAATTAGGAATCAATATCCATTTAACACCAATGTCAGTTTTAAACTACATGAAAGCACATAAATTCTTATCAAGTCTTATTGCTAGTTTACAGTCCTGGGGTTAGGTAATGCTAGCTGCCCAATCCAGTAACACGTAACAAAATATTCACGGTTCTGGTGGGTTCTACCGTATGCATGAAGGGGTCCAGTCTGTTACTCTTCTACTTAGTCACTGTCTTAAGCTAGAAAGCCAAAACTAAGCTAAACACAAGCAAAGGGTCAACCAGCCCCCACCTTGACATCAAAAGCATGTAATAAAGAAGCCTATAACTTTCAAGACTGCAATGATTAACAGCTAAATACTTTTAAGGTTGAAATGAGTACCGGCAAAGTTATCAACAGCATTTTTCAACAACAGAAAAACTAGATGAAAACTACCATAATTCCAAGATTACCTCTCAGTGGCAATGCTAAATCCAGATCTGGAAATTTCTTTCCTAGTCCTATATAAAAACGTATAAAATAAATACTCTTGGAAGGAAGTTTTCAGTCTGAAGACTGTCTTCAAGCAGGCTGAAAGTTCATTTTGAAGACTCCCCAGTACACTCTACTTATTCTAGGTCCTAAGGCAGAGATCACACACACACTCCTCTCTCTCTCTGCTATTCTGTTTCATCTAATGGGACGCACACATAAACACACAAACCTCATCTTTACAAGTTTTTCCAAGGATTAGTTTAACCTAAGGTTTCAATTTGTTCATCTCTTTTAAAACTATTTCTTTTACTTTTCTTACAAATTTCTAATACTAAACGGCAGCCTGGCATGGCATGCACACCTACAATCCCAGTACTTGAGAGTTGAGGGAGAAGGACCAGGTCAAGGTCAGACTAAATGACTTTGAGTTTGGACAAAGCTACAGGAGTTCCTGTCTTAAAAAAACAAGGCAACTTTTACTGAAACAATCCAAACCATCATGTCAAGCAAAGCGCCTGCTAGTTTAGGTCTCAGAGCAGGAACAGAGATTCCAAGGGGAAATTGTCCTAGTGGAGGGAACCACAGAGCACCTCTGATTAAAGGACTGTCTAGCTGCTTAGTGTCTGGAGAAATTTAATCACAAGATAATGGAAATGTAGGCTGAAGTGAAGCTGCAAATGGTCCCAGTACTCACTAATCAAGTACCGAGAAACCAACATACCAGGTGGTTACACAGGAGAGTCAAAACAGCCCCAAGTCCCTGCTGGTTTAGAATTTATATTTCAACCCAGTAAGGGGAATACTTCATTTATGAACAAGTACTTGCACAATTATGAACTGAGAGAAATACTACAAAGCCAAGTCTCATCAAGGAGGATGGTTAAGTGGCTAAGAATTCTGAGTCCTAAGGACCAGAGTTTGGATCCCTGCACTCACATTAGACAACTCACCACTGTTAACTCTAGCTCCAAGGGATCTGATTTTCTTTCAGCCTTTCTTTCCAGACAGAAGCTAACACACATCCTCTCAAACAGAATTGATGGAATCCATTCAGAAAAATAAAATTAAGAAAATTTAAAAGAAAGCACAGCATCCTGATGAATCGCCCAGCAAACAAGAACAGGCTCTCTCTCAAGGAAAACTGAGATGTGATGAGCAGACATAATTATTCTGCAAAAGGGAAAAAACTGATGCCAGGAAAGCAAGGGCTGGGAATTATTAAAGAGATCCGTAGAATACACCAGGACTTTAGGCTTTAGATTAATAGCACTGTGAAGCTACCAAAAACCAGACACACGGAACAGAGCTGGGAAGAGAAATGATTGGAACTGCCTGCCATTACAGTCAACCATCAGTTAGCTGAACTGGAGACAGGGTTAGGAATACTACTACAGCATAAAGATAATGCACACCAAATGACTAACAGAAAGAGGCAGGGGTAAACAGTCAATCTCAAGGCTTACACCTGTGAATTAACTTGTTAAAAAATTAGTAAGCCCTGCACGAATCTGCCCCACTTTGTAAACACCTGCAGACAGCTGCAAAGTGATGACAAATTTGAGTCATCCAACACACACTCTTCATTGCAGTGGGGCTCTGCATCCTGGTTTCAACTTTCATACCACAAGACAACTAATCCTCTCCTGGATTATTTCGAGCTTCGTGGTCCATGTCTGTACTTTTTGCTGATGGTTTTGTTGCTTAACATGGCGCCCACACATACTCTTTTGCACTGTCTAGCATTCCCATACACAAAAGGGCTATGATGTGCTTTCTGGAAAAAAGTGTATTCAATAAGCTTCATTCATGCATGTGTTAAAGTGCTATTGACTGTGAGCTCAAGGTTTAATCAACCATATTAAATAAAGTGTCTAAATTAAAATAGACATAAAATGAAATTACTAACCTATCAACTAATAAAAATGCAGGAATCAGGGACTCACAGAAACCAAACTTCATAATCTCCTTAAAAATAATCATTCCAGGTTCACTATCTGCTAGTTCAGATTTGAGGCAATTTTCCAGAACATGCCACTACAAACAGTAAGGGCCAACTCCTTGCATTTGAATTAAAGGGATAAAATTGATAGTTCTCTTCAGAATGGATTACACACAGGGACACAGAGTAAATAAAGACAGGGCTTATGTACAGGGCAGAGCTAGAAGACAAATGTTGAGAAGAGACTTAAGGCTTGAATGAGAGCTGATTATGCAGGCACCCTGATGTCAGGGAGGAGGAACCAGCACTGTGGTGCATCTCAGTGAGAGGCTGTCTCAGTGTTATGGAGCAGCCACTGCTAACATCAGATGCTTAAGCAGGCATCTTATACCACCATGACAAATGAGTAACTCTCCCGACCTCCCCTTCATACATAAATACAACTTTACTCTTAACTACAGCAGAAATCTAGGTGACTTGGTCAAAATGCATCATCCAGCAATTATCTAGACTTTATACACATACCACCTTTTCCTCATGCATTTACTAGAGCTATAAATAAGCCTGGAAAAATCTATATAGATAAGTTCCCTCTATGACATTCCTTTCTACCCCCTTCCAGTACTGAACTTTCATCAAGCAGATCTGTCTGCAAATCCAGGAAGGCCAAGCAAGCTGTAACCATCACCCGCCTTTGAGTGCATACAAAGTATCCCAAGTCACCTTTTACTCTCCTGCTCTTCAAGAAAAGGCAATCAAGATGGTGACACTCACACTTCCTTTTATGTCAATGTGAAAACACACTTTCAGCTATGCAACAAACTCTCCAAAGACTCCTGACTTCTTTACAGGCTTAGATTTTTACTAACCTTAAAGTTTCTAAAGGAAACATTTTCTAGTTTTCAAAACAACTAAACACATTTTGTAACAAACCACTCCCAACATCATAAATTATCTCAACGTTGTATCAAGCAGCATGGAATTGTTTTACAATGGTTTCTTGAAGATATTTCTTTCTTGCATGATTTTTCCTTCTTTTACCTTGGAACTAAAATGCAATTCAAGTACCGCAGGCTCTCATGGAAGCCAGCTGTCCGATGAGTAGTCAAGTAAGACCGGGTCCCCACACTGAAGAGCCAGACTGCTCCGAGGTTAAAGAGTACTTGTTGCTCTTAGAACTCAGTTGTAATCCCCGCACCTTCATAGTGGCTCACAAACATTCCTAACTCCAGCTCCCTGTCCAATGTCCTTTTCTGACCTGAGGACACCAGGCACACACATCTCTCCCTTTCCCCTAAACACGTTTTGTGCCATGTGTTTTCATACTTGTCTCTACCAAGAAAAGATCAGCATAGACAGGACATCTCTATGCTTTAACCTTCTGTCACTACCAGACAACTAATGGTGACTACACACCTCTACAGTAAGGTGCTAACCATTCAACAAACAGATTTACTGGGGATCAGCAGTAGAGCCCAAACTTCTCAAAGTTCTGCTAAAGGAATTAAACTATCTTCCAGAACAAAACATTTCATCAATCTCATTTTTTAAAAGTTAATTTATTTTTATTTTATGAGCATTGGTGTTTTGCCTACATATATGTCTGTGTGAGGGTGTTGGGTCCCCTAGAACTGAAGTTATAGACAATTGTAAACTGCTATGTGATTGCTGGGAACTGAACCTAGGTCCTCTGGAAGAGCAGTCAATGCTCTTAATTGATGAGCTATCTCCCCAGCCCCCTGATTTTAGAGGCAACTGAAATTTAAAACCTGACTCAGAATGTCCATAAGCCAAAATCCTGAGAACTAACACAGAACCAGGCATTCGTGAAAGAGAAATCCCAGCTCTACTGTCTGACTTCTGGCAAACTCTTACCCAATCTGTTACTGAAATATAATAGAGGTTATTATTATTCACTTTACCAGAGATAAGGATAAATAAAATCAGGTGGACAAAGCTTGTAAATAAATTATCAAAATTCACTTAGTATTTACTATTAATATTCATAAATGGAATACTCAAGAGTTCACCTATACTAAAGCTTTCACTGTTATCTATAGATTCCGCTGACTGTTAACTGTACCAGTTCATTTGTACTCTTTGGTTCCTGAACACACCTCCGAAGGTCTATGGACCCAAGTAACTAGTTTATATTGATTTTTGGGGAGGGGTGGGCAAAAAATATTGAGAACTGCTCTAAGAAACACCGACAACAAATGATGTCTTTTCATTTTCTTCTAAAGGGTTACTTGAATTAAACATTTTGAAAATCTTCTTTCCCCAAATCAAAGCAAGTAGGCACTATCCTTCCACACAAATGTCCCGTCATTAGCTTCCAAATTCCTATTTCACCTCCTCATGTTCCCTTTATCCACAACACCAGTACCAATCTTCAAAACACTAAAATAGGTGATTTTTAAAATAAAATGGGCCTACAATTTAAATGCGTTTATTCTCAGGCTGTTTACCTTTCTGCCAAATGGACTGCACTGCTGCCTAAAAAGAGCTGTCCTATCCAGGAGACTTTGTAAGCACGCAATGAAGCCTTGAATCTCACACATGAGAACACAGGCCTGCTAATTAGGCCTAACCCTCTGTACTTCACACCAGAATGTAGTTCTTTCTTCCTTCCAGAAACCCTGTCTTCCTTCCTTATGAGCATGTTCAAACTTTGGACACTGTGGCATGACATTGTTCATCCTAGAGAGTCCCACAAGATATATATATATATATAAAACCTCAAAACCTGCAAAATCTCTTACCTCACAATTCTGTGTAGGGCCAAAACTCACAGCTACTCTGAACTCCAGCATTGCCCAGAGTCCTTTACACAAGTCAGACATTACATAATGCTGCTCAGCCTGACTTCCAATCTTCTGGCAATTAAGTATTTAAAAATACCAAAACAACTAAACTTCTAAGAAGCAATCATGACTTTAAAAAAAAATGATGCATCTATATAAAGAAAATATAAAAAAACTCTTTAAAAGACAAGCTCAAATGTGTTAATTGATCATCAAAAACATTTAATATTTAACATATAGAGTGACTTGCTCCCAAACATTTGTTAAGTAAATAGTTAAAATTTAGTTAAAAAAAAAAGTCCTTAAAACAGTTAACAGCCACTGGGCGGTGGTGGCACACACCTTTAATCCCAGCACTCGGGAGGCAGAGGCAGGTGGATCTCTGTGAGTTGGAGGCCGGGCTGGACCGACAGCCTCCAAAACAATACAGATAAACCCTGTCTCGTAAAAACAAACAAACAAACAAACAAAAAACAGTTAACAGCTGGGCAGTATTAGCACACACCTTTAGTCCCAGCACTTGGGAGCCAGGTAGATCTCTATGAGTTCCAGGACAGCCAGGGCTGTTTTACACAGAGAAACCTTGTCTCAAATGCCACCTCCCTCAAGTTATTAAAAATGTAATAATGTTAGAAAATAAGTTGCTGTTACTAACGGTAACATTCCCCAAATTCTAGAACTGTGGCCAATAGTTTTGTCAATGTCTTGATTCACTCCAACCTAAAGGTAGAAAATGGGTGTAGCTTCGCATCAAGGCATTATTTCTTTCTTAGCAGTATTTTCTTAGAAAAAAATCCAAGTATGCACACATTCTTTTACAAGAAATTACTTCAACTGATAGCTGCATGCACTGTATCACACTATTGTAGTCTTTCAAAATACCTCCATCCAGGAGTTTGTAATTAACAAAACTATGTGATCTGCTGCCTTTAAGCAAAGAGAATCAGTCAAACTTAGTACTTCTACAGGGAGTAGAGCTACTGGACATAGTGAGGAGGGAATTACACACACACCACACACACCCTCATGTAGTTGAGTTTACCCGTGTGTTTCATTCATTCATTTCAATCTCAAGACTTCAACTGTGAACAAGCCAACATCCAGAAGAAATTAAACCCAATCTAACCCTCAACAATCTAAAAACAATCCCTTCAATCTGATTTGGGTCCTAGAAGCAAACAAATCTAAACTTCAAAATGCTTCTAACAAACATATGGCTCTTTCTTTTCCCACTTTCCAACACTGAACTCGTAGGGAAAACTACTTTTTATTTTTTTCTAATGTAAATTTAAGACTTAGAAGATCTCTAAGTAGAAAAGAAAAAATTAAGGTGTTAGTGGTTTTGAGTAACAGAAACGACCCTGTATTTCACTGACCACTTTAATTACTTTATCTAGGAACAAAGGCATTATTTTCCCCAGGGTCCTCCTTTCACAGATCGGAAAATTGCTTCTGATACGAGTTGAACAAATTTTCAGGTGTTAAAACAGTTCACACAGCAAAACCCAAGGTCCTAAGCTAGTTCAACCAAAGAGACTATTTGTTCTTTTTAGATGTACACAAAACTATCTCCCAAAGCATTATGGAACAAAACCTACGTATCAAAGTAATAGCTGTTTTCTTGTTTTGAGAGTCAGGAAGGATTTAACAATCAGTGTTGCCGAGGGGGGGGGGGGGGCGCATATTAACCTAATTCGTGAAAATACAACTCCTTCAATGTGCACGGAAAGGAGAGCCAAAAGTCCAGGTCTCCCAGAACACAACTCTATGTATGATTAAGCTTCACGGCTCACCAGCCCCTCTTTCCAAGATTGATGTGCTTGGCAAAAGGCTCAACAATTCAGCCCTCTGGCCATGATTTTGCTTAGGGATCTGAGAGAGACTGAAACCCGGAGATCCTGCGTGGGGTTTCACCTGACCTGGTGAAGTGACAGCGATGCTGGCGGGAAAAAACCCGCAGGCCAAGTCCCCCCCCCCCACCCCGGGTTCCTTTCCACCTTCGCGAACAAGAATTATCGGAGGGGGGAAAAAAGTATATAATCCAATCAGAGGAGGCCTCCAAATAAAAGTTGATCGTTGCACCCGTTCCCATCCGCGGGAGAGCAGGCGGCTGCTGCGTGGCTGGTGAGCAGCAGCTTGTGTGTGGCTAGCCAGCGCCAGGACGGCCTGGTGTCTCGGGAACTAGGGCCGGGGACTAGGCCCGGCCGTTCGCCTCCCGGCCGGGAAAGACACCTTCCCCACCGCAGAGGGTGCCTTCGGCCCCTGGCGTCACCTGGGACGCCATCATCGTGTCCCTACGGGTGGACAAAGGATGCGATCGGGACGCCGGGGCGCAGAAGGGACCCGGTGGCCACAGCGGACAACGGCCTAGAGGAAAGATGGGGGAGGGGGTGGCTGGAGACCCGCCGGACTGAGGGGTGGGGCAGGGCCCGCCGCGAGGCCCGGGCGGCTGTCCCCGTCCGTCCGTCCCCCCCTCCCCGAGGTGGGGCTGAGGGTCGGGTTTCAGTCTCACCTAAAGTCCTTGTCGCTGGATGTCATTTTTTCCAGCAAGTTGGAAATGTGGTACGAAGCGCTCGCCATGTTGCCGGCCTCGATCCCGCCTGCTGGCTCGGTGGCTGCTGGGGCCCGCGGCCGGGGCTCCTCCTCTCGTTGGCGGCAGCGCCCGCTTCCAGGGTCGCAGCGCGACACGGACTGGGGAAGGCGCTTCGACACGATGTCCGGTCCCCGGCCAGACAGGGTGGGCGCCTGTCCAGGGGGGAGGGAGCGGGGAGAACGAAGAGAGAGTGACGGGGACGGCCTAACGACGGAGCTGCTCGCGGAGCAACGAGCTCATGGGCGGCGGGACGGACGGCTGGGCCTCGCCGGGAAGCCAGACACTTACGCTCGCTCGGGCCGTCTCGCTCGCACTCCCTCCGCACTCGCTCCCCAGGGCAAGAGGCCAAAGCCCGCCTCCTTCGCAGGGAGGGCGGGGGCGGCCGACGCAGGGCGCTGCGGGGAGGCGGGGTCGGAGTTCACCGAGGCCGTCCCGAGCGCTCCGCGCAGGCGCCGCTGGAAGAGCCGCTCCCGTTGGCTGCGCCCAATGTCTGTCTCCGCGCGGCCCGCCTTCCAAGCGGAATGACAACGCCGCAAGGGCCTTGTCTCGCGAGACCTTAAAGCGACGGTTGAAGGACGGGCCGTGAGCGCAGCAGGCCGGAGTCCTTCTGAAATGGCTTGGGTGCTTTGCTCCGTAGGACATTAAAGAGGAAAAGAGACAGGGATTTGTGCGTTTTAAAGCGGGCGAGGCTCGTGAGCGACGGTGCTCACAGCCGACCCGGAGGCCAGCGGGAGCGCTGTGAAATGAGCTTGCCTTCCAGACGGTACGCGTGGCCGACACTGCGCCCTGGCAACCATGCTGTGTGGCTGCCACGTGAAAACCACAATTCCCACAATTCAACCGGTGACACGCGAAGGACGGGATTGGCTGCTTGACCTGGAGCTTGCTCTTTGGGTCCCAGGGTCGGAGAGAATGCTGGGATTTGCAGGCGGACGACACGGTTATGCTAATTAACACCTTTCTGTCGGTTCGCTCCCTGTTTCTATCTTGAGTGTTTATTTACCTAAGAACACCCCCTTATCTCCGCCGCCCTCTTGTTCTGCTGCTATTTTGATCAAGCGCATTGCATCATTTGGTGTTTTGCAGGTTCCTCGTCGAGCCTTCTTAGCACTAATGTCGCCTAACTAAAGGGCATCAGGACACTTGTGGAGGAACAGGCTCCCTTCATTTATCCTAGAGCCAGCTTCCTGACTCCATTTAGTTCTAGTAAAATACCCTATCGGGGCCGCCTGTGGGGGTGGTGCACGTCTCTAATCCCTGGTCTCCAGAGGCAGGTGCAAGAGAGGGTGTATGCCACACCAGCATGGTCTACAAAGCGAGTCCCAGGCCAGTCAGGGCGGTGTAGTACAACCCCGTCTCAAAACAAAACTCGTTACAGGCTGTACTCAGGTTCTACATCATTCAGTGGTCGGCTTGTGCACTTGTGATCCTGTGACTGCATCTTCCTGTCTCCTCGGAGAGACTAACACAACCATCAGAGATCAGAGGTGAAGTAGCAGCCAACCGTTTCCTTGCCTGTTCAGTATCTGAGAGTTTTCACAAGTTTGCCAGTTAGTGATCAACAGCTAAAAATCTGTTGGGAGAACTAACTAGCAGACATGTGAAGAATTGGAAGGATCAGATTTATTTCAGTACTCAAACAATAGCTCATTGCTTCCAAATTTTTCAAATCCCAGCCAAGCTGCCTGATTTTGTTTTCTTTTTAATACGGTCATCAAATAATAGTACCGAGTGAACTGTTACAAAACTTAACTATTAGTTCTAATATGGTTTGGATTCAGTGCGGGTCTCCATTTCCTCGTGCTGCTTTTGTCGGTGTAGGTTTTGTTTTTTTGTTTTGTTTTGTTTTGGTTTTTGTTTTTGCATTAATGCCATACACTCATTTTGTATAACTCTACCACTCTAGGGCACTTTTTTCATCAAACTTTACCATTTCAGCTCCAATTTTCTTCATCTGTTAGCAACTTTCACACGAGATTTAATATAAACCCCCAACACACACAAGCAGGTCACTTTCCTTGTGTAAATCTGAAAAATGGAAACCTCGGTTATTTGGAATAGTCTTTCTTTAATGCATATCCAGGAAGACATCAAATAATGGTTTGTTTTTTGGTGGGCAACTCTTTTATCAGTCCCTAGCAGACTACATTATTTGCAGCCAGGCACCAGGGATATAGACCATGTTTCCTGCCACTTACTATGTATCTTAGGCAATTCATTTTAACCTTTCCAAGCCTCAATTTCTTCATGAGGAAAATGATGGCCTTCCGAGTATTGCCTTCAGAGAGTTAAAACTTAAATTAGAGTCAGACATGTGTGTGTGTGTGTGTGTGTGTGTGTGTGTGTGTGTGTGTGTGTGTGTTGCTCCCAGGAAAAGTTTTGTCACAGCACAAGGTTGGTGAGAGAGTTTGTCTTAAGAATTAAGAATCAATGGGCTGGCCTGGCGGTGGTGGTGCACGCCTTTAATCCCAGCACTCGGGAGGCAGAGGCAGGTGGATCTCTGTGAGTTCAAGGCTAGGCTGGACCGACAGCCTCCAAAACAATACAGAGAAACCTTGTCTTGTAAAACCAAAAAAAAAAAAAAAAAAAAAAAAAAAGAATCAATGGGCTGGATAGATGGCTCAATCATTAAGACCACTGGCTGCTATTCCAGACGTACTGAGTTCAATTCCCAGTACCTACATGGTAGTCCATAACTGTCTATAACTCTAATCTCATGAATTCAGGTGTCCTCTTCCGTTGTGCAAATGTACAGACAAAACACCTATATACATAAATACATACATCTTAAAAAAAGACAGAAACAATTAAGTTAGGAAACCAGATGCCAACCTCTGGCCTCCACATTTAGGTGCACACCTGTGACTAACTGCCCCCACACAAATGCATACACTCAAGCACATGTATACACATACACATTTCTGACATAATAGCAAAATTTAGACTAGGGTCTCAACATGAGAATAGAATCAAGATAGAGTTCTAGTATGTGTTTAAAAGGGGGGAGTAGAACTTAACACTGCCTTTTATATGTTTAAATATGATAGGGATGGGAGGAGCTTTAAAAGATGAATGACAAGGGGGACAAATATGGAAATGTGTAATTCATTAACTGAGTAGCTGATGTATCAGCATTACCTGTTACATTATTACAAACACATGTGCAAAATATTTTCAATGATGTTTAATGACCTCCTGAGCAGACCATAGATTTCCAGACTTTTGGAGGCATTAAATCGATGAGCAAATTGGCAAAGAATGGGTTGGCAAAACCAGCAGAGACAGCTTATTGGAACCCAGACTCTTGGACCCCAGACTGACAGCTGGGAGGCCAGCATGGGACTGATCCAGACCCCCTGAGTGTGAGAGTCAGTGAGGAGGCCTGGGCAACCTATGGGGCCCTGAGCAGTGGATCAGTGTTTATCCCTGGCATACAAACAGACTTCGTGTGTCTATAGCACAAAGAGGGAGGCTCTCTCAGCCTGGACTCTTAGGGGGAGTGCCTGGACCCTGCCCTCAGTGAAATGACAGACTCTAGATTCTAGATATCCCCTATGTGGAAGGAAGTGGCGATAGGGTGGGAGGCTGGGGGATGGGGAGGAGGGGAGGGAGAGGGAGGGAACTGGGATTGACATGTGAAACAAGCTATTTAAAATTTTTAAAAACATCCAATTTAAATGCAGTGATTTAACATCCTGTTCAAAACTCTGTTGAATTTTATTATCACCAATAATTGTAAAAGGTAGAAGTGCTTGTGTTCCATCCTCTACCCTATGTGTGTGTGCATTCCTGCATGTATGTGTGTACATGTGTGTGTGTGCATGTGCATGCAAGTGTGTGTGTGTGAGTGTGTGTGTGTGTGTGTGTGTGCATATCTGTGTGCTGTCATGGCCTTGGACATGCAAAGTAATCACTCTAACCCTGAGCTACATCCCCAGCCCGTGGATGGGATCTTTAAGAAATTATTATGTCACATGTCCTCTGTCTTCACGAATGGGTAATGGGTTGGTGCCATTATTCTGGGAGTGAGATCCTGATTAAAAGAGATGAGTTCACAAACAGATGTGTTTTTTGTATCACATATTTTCACTGGCCTTTCCACCATATTATGATACAAAGTCCTCTCCAGATGCTGAGGCCACAGTGTACGAATTCCTATCTTCCTGAACCACAAGCTAAACAGACTCGTACGGCTTATAATTTGCCCAGTCTGTAGTATTGTGTTAGAGCAGCAGAAAAACCAACCAATATACAGATTTACTCCAATGGTCATACGGACATTGCCTTCTGCTTCTAGATCCTGTAGGGCTGAAGGTAGACTGCAAAAGAAGAGAAGACAAAGAACATAACTATTCTTTGTCCATGTACTGTAAGTCTATCTTTGCAGTTAGCACTGTTCTTGTGAGGCCTGAGGTTGTGAGTTGTTTTCATTGTCTTAGAGATCACCGCCCTGCATGCTTTCCATGGTGGAAAAGGTCTGAGAACATTTGTAGGCCTCCAGGTGGCAACAGCACTCCTAGATGGGAATCGTCATAACACTGAAGCCCGGCTTATTTCAGAAGATGTGTTCACGCCTGAACAAACCCATGGGCCTTTGCTACATGCCATGAAAGGAGCGCAGAGCACTGCATAGTCAGCTCCTCTCCACCCCACCATGTCTCTGTATGTCTCTTCTGCTTTCCTTAAATATACACTAACGTGGTCAAGCAAAGAATAAGGAAGCAGCAATGCTCACCAACACAAATGCTTTCTTTGTTGTTTCGTTTTCCCCATCACCATTGCAACCACAATGTCCATTTTTTTCATCACCCCTGATGACATCTGGGCTGACCAGGAATCTCTATTGAATCTTCCCTTCTTGACCAGACTTTCATTTCCTGTACTGTGTGTTATGTTATGGACATTATTGCTGTTTATGTAGTAAGCAGGGGGAGAAAGACCAAACACTTTCTGCCCCTCAGTAGTTCCCCTGTTTCTTCTAGCATTCACTCTCCACGGGAAAGCTTTGAGGACTGCAGTGCGTTGGTGGGAGGCAAAATGTTTGACTAGACTGGTTTTAGAAATATGAAGATAAAGTACATGTTATATTTTCAACCCTGAGACTTTTGTTTTGTTTTTGTTTTCTGTTTTGTTTTCTTCTTTGAGACAGGGTTTCTCTGTGTAGCCCTGGCTGTCCTGAAACTTGCTATAGACCAGGCTGGCCTCTAACTCAGAGACCCACCTGCCTCTGTCTCCCACAGCTGAAATTAAAAGAGTGCCCCACCATGCCTGGCTAGTACTGGGACTTTTAAAACAACAGAATTTGCTTCATTTTATACATGTGTGAAGGAAGTATGGGATATGACAGTATATTGACATTTGATATCAACAATGATTTTAAGAAAAGTACTAGAACTACCTATGATCCAACTTCCAAATAATTTCATTTGCTTATCTTCCCCACCAGCTGTTTGATTGTTCACTAGTACCACAGATAGAAACAAGGAAAGTAAAATTACATTACATCTAATTAAAGCCCACAAGTTTTTCACTAAAGCATCCCTAATATGGCAGGAGACAATGAGAAGAGTCCATGTGGAGGGTCTGTTTCATTTCCCAAATGGAACTATAGTGAACGCATTTCATAAAATGTTAATACTACTAATTCTCTTGGGTCTGGGTTCATTCTCCAACGCTGGACGAGCAAACAAAAACCACATTTTATCTTGGAATATAGCTGTCAGTGTTAGCAAAACAGTGGTTAAAAGTGAAAGAATTGAACTGACAAGACGGCTCAGTGGGCAAAGAAGTTGGGCTGGGAGTTCTGTCTCTGTGACCCAGGTGTTGGAAGGTAAGAGCAGACTCCTGCAAGTTGTCCTCTGATCTTTATATACATAGGTGACACTCGTGGGCTATTTTTTTAAGCTTAGAAAACTATTTTCTTATCCATGGAGTGTTTCAGAACGTTTGGTATACAAACATGTATCCCAAGTCCGAAACAGGGATAAAAAGCACCTAGATGCCAGGCGCTGCACGCACACACTTGGACACAGAGTTTCCAGTTGTAACTATTTACCTTCTCATGGAATGAAAACATTTGAAACTCAGTTGGAAACCATTGCTTTCTTGATATTTTTCTCTAAATTGAATGCTGAATTATGACGGATAGGCTATCCTTAGGAGAAAACTAATTCAAAATCTATTTTAAAATTAATCTTCTACCAAGTAAATTTGGCTATAATCAATTCCTACATTTGTTGTGAGTTGAGTTTTTAAAAAAGAGTTCTATTTATTAAACTAGTTATCCATGTCCAATATATGAGGGCATCTGTTTGATTGTCAAGGGGGTTTGTTAAGAGAGTAGGAAAAGGGCAGTTCTGATTTGTGTTTGGGAGCAGACGGCTTCACACTCAAATAGACACAAATGCTTCCTGTTATGGATCATTTATCAATACCGACTTCAACTTAGATGCCACAGGAAGAAAATGCATGTGAGACTAATCTCCTGATGTATTTCAAACTGATGAGAAACAACCCAACAGCTAGTTTTTCTTATGATCTATTCTCTACTAAACAACTGCTAGCAGCACTTGGTTAATTTTTAGCGGTCCTCTAAATCAAATGTAATTGCTATTCTGTGAAGGAATTATTCTCTTAGAGTTAGAAATACATGTGCAGCATATTAGTGAAAATTACAGAGATTATTTACGTCACTGAGGTGCCTCATTGGAATGCTTCCCATTTCAGTTTTGTGTCTGACTTTTATAGCAGTATTGGCAATAAAAGAAACATCATATTTTTCTGACATAAATTGATAAGAGAGTTTTCCAGGACTTTTGTGGCAAATGCAATTATGATTGCATTCAGTGTCAAACTTGCCATGGTTTTGGGCATAAGGAAGCATAAAAAAGTGCTAGAATTCAGCAAACACTAGGGGTTTCCTTAAATATATTGTGTTGATGATCCTCGTACTATTGTTTAAAAATAAATTGTTCTTACTACCAAATATAAGTTTTGACTTTTGAGGAAAAGTATTAATGGGTACTTAAAGAAAAATCATGAACATGCAGACAAGAAATTTTTAAAATTAAAGCAAGGCTGGAAAATAGTAGTTTAATCAAAATAAATGTAAAAGAAATGGAGTGTCCATCTCTGGCTGCTTTCTGATTGCAGATGAAATGTAACTAGTTGTGTCAAGCTCCTGTTTTTACAGCTTCTCCCAACTGGATTTCTGAACTGTGAGCCAAAATAAAACCATTTTTCTAAAAGAAGAACAAGCAAGGAAGGAAGGAAGGAAGGGAGGGAGGGAGGGAGGGAGGGAGGGAGGGAGGGCCCAGGCAGGCAGGCAGGCAGGCAGGCAGGCAGGCAGGCAGGCAGGAAGGAAGGAAGGAAGGAAGGAAGGAAGGAAGGAAGGAAGGAAGGAAGGAAGGAAGGAAGGAAGGAAAAGAGAAATAGTGAGATAGTTTGGGGCATTATGAAGTAATATCAGTACATAATTACTACTTATACTAACAGGTTAAGTAAAAATATACATTCTAGGAAAAACTTCTGATCATATAAGCTGTGCTTTTACTGTATGTCTTAGAGTTTTCTGTTGCTGTGATGAAACACCAGAACCAAAATCCAACAGATTTGACCTCTTGTCAACTTGGCATACAAGCATGTCACTTCTGAGCCCTAATCTTTCCTTTCTTATTCATCCCCAAAGATCTCACATCAATATCAATATCACAATATAAAACATTCCAACTTCTAAAAATCCTACCGTCTTTAAAATTTCAAACACTTGAAAGTCTAAACTCTCCATAAAATATTCAAAATCTCTTGAGCTGGGGAGATGGTTCAGCAGTTAAGAACACAGACTGCTCTTCCAGAGGACATGGGTTCAATTCCTAGCCCTCACATGGTAGCACACAGCTGTCTGTAACTCTAGTTGTGAAGGATCTCAGACTCTTACACAGGTACGCACACAGGCAAAACACCAGTTGTTTAAAAAATATTCAAAATCTCTGCATCATGGAGGGAAGTCAGGGCAGGAAATGAAGCAGGATAGGAGCTTAAGCAACCCAATCAGGGCAGGAAACTGGAGGCAGGAGCTGACACAGAGGCCAAGGAGGAGTGAAGCTTACTGGCTTGTTCTGTTGGCTTGTTCTGTTGCCTTACTCAATTTGCTTTCTTATATACCCACAGGACCACCTACCCAGGGGTGACACTCCCTGCAATGGACTAGACCTTCCCACATCTATCACTAATTAAAAATCTGAAGAAGAATATGTCCCACAAGCTTGTCTGTAGGCCTATGTGGTGGGGGAATTTTGAGGTCCACTCTTCTCAAATGACTTAGCTGTATCAAGCTGGCATGAAACTAGCCATTCACTATCTATGTATGTCAGTTTGGAAAACAGGCACTTTTCTTTCCCATATGGACTATGAAAAACATAAGAAACCTCTCCTTGTATATCATGAAAAAAGCCATAAGCATGTGTGAATTTTCAAAGACATCATTGGTTTGATGTAATCTATTTTCAATATTAAGTCATGTCACTATCGAGGATCAGTGCAGAAGAAAATATTTATTGATTGAACTATTATTTTTATCCAGGTCTAAAACAAGGGAAAATATCCACAAAGCATATTTGAAAAGGTCTAGAATTCATAACATACAATCAGCATATAGAACTAGATAATAAGATACCATTCCTGGTTTTTAAGATATGAAATATATTTGGTTGGATGCATCAACGAAGAAGCTTCAGGAGGCAAATAAAATCATATGGAATGCTAATATATAAGTCTTAGAATGGGTAAATTTAAGAGCTGAGTATACCAAGTGTTGATAAAGACAATAGGATGGCTGGAATTTATATAGAATGTAAAAAAGTTTAGTAATTTCTTCAAAAGTTAAAGATGCATATACCATATGACCTTCCCATTACATTCATGGGCACGTACCTAGGAGAAATGAAAGCATATGTTCATACCAAGAAGTAGAACATGGACATTCATAATAGTCTTTTAACAATACTCCAAGATTGGAAATAAATCCAAATATCCACCAACAGGGTAATACATAAATAAATTATGTCATGTCTAAGCAGTGGATGCTTCCTGCAATAAAGAGGGACGAACCATGGGTAGACTGCCCCACAACAGATGAATCTCAAAATAATTATTAGTGGAGGAAGTTAGGTGAAAGGCACTGAAAAATCATCTATGACTCTACTCATTGATCGTAGATAATTTTAGCAACTACACCCTAATCTATAGGGACACAAAGCATCTCAGCAGTTGTCTAGGAGTTAGGGTAGAGAGAGGGTCTAATCATTAAAGAGCTCCAGGATAACTGGGAATGATAGAAGTGTTTACACTTTAATTTGGTAGTGATTGCACGTGTGCATACAGATGTCAAAACTCATCAACACGTATACTGTACAGAGTGTATTGCTTATCAGATGTTAATTGTGTTTCCATAACACAGTCAAATAATAAAAGTAAAAACGTGTTACTAAAAACATAATTATTCAGACTTTTTTTCCTTTTTATTATTTATTTTTAAATTTAAATTTAAATTAGAAACAAGGTTGCTTCACAAGTCAGTTCCAGGTCCCTCTCCGTTTCCCTTCCCTCCTCCCGTGCCCTCCCCCAACCCCCCAACATCCCCTCATTTCCCAGGGAGGGTGAGGCCCTCCTTAGGGGTGTCCATAGTCTGTCATTGTAGCCCTGCCACTTTGCTAAAGGTGTTAATCAGCTGTAAGAGTTCTCTGGGAGAGTTCTTTGGGTCATTTATGTAAACTATCATATCATCTGCAAATAGTGAAAGTTTAACCTCTTCCTTCCCAATTTGTATCCCCTTGATCCCCTTTTGTTGTCATATGGCTCTGGCTAGGACTTCAAGTACAATGTTGAAAAGGTATGGAGAGAGTGGACAGCCTTTTAGAGGAATTGCATTGAGTTTCTGTTCAATTAGTTTGATGTTGGCTGTTGGTTTACTGTATATAGCTTTTATTATGTTTAAGTATGTTCCTGTTATCCCAGATCTCTCCAAGACCTTTATCATGAAGGGGTGTTGGATTTTGTCAAAGGCCTTTTCAGCATCTAGTGAGATGATCATGTGATTTTTGTTTTTCAGCTTGTTTATATGGTGGATTACATTGATGGATTTTCATATGTTGAACCATCCCTGCATCCCTGGGATGAAACCTACTTGATCGTGGTGAATGATTGTTTTGTTGTGTTCTTGGATCCGATTTGCCAGTATTTTATGAGTATTTTTGCTTCAATGTTCATGAGGGATATTGGTCTGAAGTTCTCTTCTTAGTTGTGTCTTTGTGTGGCTTGGGGATCAAGGTTATTGAAGCCTCGTAAAAAGAATTTGGCAAAGACCCTTCTGCTTCTATTGCGTGGAAAACTTTGAGAAGAATTGGTATAAGCTGTTCTTTGAATGTCTGGTAGAATTCTGCACTGAGGCCATCTGGACCTGGGCTCTATTTGGTTGGGAAACTTTTGATGACTGCTTCCATTTCCATAGGGGTTATAGGTTTATTTAAATTGCTTATCTGTTCTTGATTTAATTTTGGCAAGTGATAGCTATACAGGAAGTTGTCCATTTCCTTTAAATTTTCGAATTTTGTGGAGTACAGGTTTTCAAAGTATGACCTGATGATTCTCTAAATTTCCTCAGAGTCCATTGTTATGCCCCCCTTTTCATTTCTGATTTTGTTAATTTGCATGTTCACACTCTGCTGTTTGGTAAGTTTGGACAAAGGTTTGTCTATCTTGTTGATTTTCTCAAAGAACCAACTCTTCGTTGCATTGATTCTTTGCATTGTTTTCCTAGTTTCTACTTTATTGATTTCAGCCCTCAATTTGATTATTTCCTGGCATCTACTCCTCCTGGGGGAGTTTGCTTCTTTGTGTTCTAGAGCTTTCAGCTGTGCTGTTAATTCTCTAGTATAACCATTCTCCAGTTTCTTCATGTGGGCACTTAGTGCTATGAACTTCCCCTGTAGCACTGCTTTCAAAGTGTCCCATAGGTTTGGGTATGTTGTGTCTTCATTCTCATTGAATTCTAGGAAGTCTTTAATTTCTTTTTTATTTCTTCTTTGACTCAGGAATGGTGCAGTTGTGCATTATTCAATTTCCATGGGTTTGTAGGTTTTCTGCAATTTGTGTTGCTATTGAATTATAATTTTAAAGCATGGTGGACTGATAAAATGCATGGAGTTATTCCAATTTTTTGAAGCTGCTGAGGTTTGATATGTTGCCAAGTATGTGGTTGATTTTTTAGAAGGTTCCATGTGGCGCTGAGAAGAAGGTATATTCTTTTCTGTTTGGGTGGAATGTTCTATAGATGTCTGTTAATCCCAGTTGGGTCAATACTTCTATTAGACCCTTTGCTTCTTTGTTGAGTTTCTGTCTGGTGTTCCTGTCTAGTGGTGCGAGTGGTGTGTTGAAATCTCCCAATATAAGTGTGTGGGGCTTTATATGTGATTTAAGTTTAGGTAATGTTTCTTTTACGAATGTGGATGACTTTGTATTTGTATTTGGGGCACAGATGTTCAGGAAAGACACTTGATCTTGGTGGATTTTGCCTGTGATGAGTATGTAATGACCTCCTTCATCTCTTTTGATTGATTTTATTTTAAAGCCTAATTTGTTAGATATTAGGATTGCTACCCTTGCTTGTTTCTTGGGTCCATTTGATTGGAATTTTTTTCCCAACCTTTAACTCTCAGGTAATGTCTGTCTTTGAGGGTGAGGTGTGTTTCTTGTATGCTTCAGAAGGATGGATTCTGTCTTCGAATCCATTCTGCTAGCCTGTGTCTTTTTATGGCTGAGTTAAGGCCATTAATGTTGAGGGATATTAATGACCATTGATTGCTCATTCTTCTTTGATTTGGAATGGTTGTTGTTGTTGGAATCATGTCTGGAATTTCACCCCTTTGTTCTTTTGGCTGTTGGTAGAGAGGGATTCTCTAATGCCTATGTTTTTCTGGTTGTAGTTAACTTCCTTGGGTTGGAGTTTTCCTTCCAAAACTTTCTGTAGGGCTGAGTTAGTGGATACGTATTGCTTTAATCTAGTTTTGTCATGGAATATCTTGTTTTCTCCATCTATAATGATTGAGAGCTTTGCTGGGTATAGTAGTCTGGGCTGGCATCCATGGTCTCTTAGTGTTGGTAGAATATCTATCCAGGACCTCCTGGCTTTCACAGTTTCCATGGAGAAGTCAGGTGTAATTCTGATAGGTTTGCCTTTATATGTTACTTGGCCTTTTTCCTTAGCTGCTCTTAATATTCTTTCTTTATTCTGTATATTTGGGGTCTTGATTATTATGTGACAAGGGGACTTTTTTTGTGATCCACTCTATTTGGTGTTCTGTAAGCTTCTTGTATCTTCATTGGGATGTCTTTCTTAAGGTTGGGAAATTTTTATTCTATGATTTTGTTGAATGTGTTTTCTGCCCCTTTGAGGTGGTTTTCTTCTTCTTCTATACCTATTATTCTTAGGTTTGGTCTTTTCATGGTGTCCCATATTTCCTGGATGTTTTGTGTTAAGGATTTGTTGGACTTAAGATTTTCTTTGGTTGATGAATCCATTTCTCCTAGTGTATCTTCAACACCTGAGATTCTCTCTTCCATCTCTTGTATTCTGTTAGTAATGCTTGTATCGGTAGTACCTGACCGTTTGCCCAGCTTTTCTATTTCCAAGCCTTTCTTCAGATTGTGTTTTTTTTTATTGTCTCTATTTCAGTTTTCAACCCTTGCACTGTTTGCATTGTTTCTTGCAATTTTCGGTTTTTCTTTTCGTCCATTTGTTGCATTTTATGAATTTTTTGGTTTGTTCTTTCTTCCATTTCTTGCATTTTTTCATTTGCTTTTTTCTTCCAGTTCTTGTATTTTTTTGGTTTGTTTTTTCTTCCATTTCCTGTATTATTTGAATTGTTTCTTCTTCCATTTCTTGCATTTTTTTGCTGTGTTTTTTCTTTCATTTCTTGCATTTTTTGCTTTGTTTCTTCTTCCATTTCCTGCCTTTTTTGGTTTGTTTTTCTTCCATTTCTTGCATTTTTTGGTTTGTTTTTTCTTCCATTTCTTGCATTTTTTGGTTTGTTTTTTCATCCATTTCTTTGAGGGATTTTCTATATCCTCTTTTAGGGCCTCTGTCATTTTCATGAAGGTGGTTTTAAGGTCATTCTCTTCTGCTTCAGTTACACTCGAATGTTGGAGTCTTGCTGGTATGGCGTCTCTAGCATCTGGCGGTGTCATATTTGGTTTTCTGTTGTTGAGTGTGTATTTGTATTGTCTCTTTCCCATCTCTTCTTCTGGTGGGTACAGAATGAGCCCCTTACTGGTCTGGTGGTTAGGGGACCAGAGTTCCCTTTTGGTGGGTGCTAGCAAGTCCAATAATCTGGTAGTTCTTCTATTCCTCGTCCTCGTTCTGTTCCCATGGGTGGAGAAGAAGAACAGGAATCTGGGGTGCTTAGCTTCCCACCTGGTCCCCTGGTCCCTTTGCTGGGTCTGCTGGTTTCCTGGTTTCTCTGGTGGGGGAGAAGACCTGGAATCTGGGGCGCCTGGCTCCTGCTGGGATTGGAAGCTCTGTGCAGTTCCCAGGCGATCCCCACGCATTGGAACACAGGCCCGAATGCAGGGCCTGTTATACCTCGTCCTGCCGGAACAGCCAATTTTTCAGACTTTAAGTGTCAAGGTGGCTTTGATTTTATGGACTTCTCCCAGAAGACAGTATTTGATCTATGACATAGGAGTAAGTCCTTGTTAGGCCTGGGGATGTCACTAAGAGGTAGAGAGTGCTTGCTTAGCATGCACAGACCCTGAGTGTGATCCCCAATACAGAGAAACAGTCTTTAAAGTAAGTAAGTCACCTCCACCAACTTAAATCTACTTAATAGACATATTTTATTACCAAGAACTTGAACATAAAGTTAATTGTTTTATCTATGTTTCTAGCCATATTTTCAGTTGCTCCAATATGTTTCTGCTTTGTTCTTGTAGCCACTTTAAGCTTGGCATGGTGTGCTATAGTACAGGGTGATGCAAAGTTCCTCTCTAACTCATATTAGATCTACATTCAACCCGACAAAAGCACTTAGGTCAATTCATCAGCAACTTCTCTAAATGAGAATAACATTAGTTGTATTTACTTTGAATTATTTGAGGTTTAAGGGAGACAGATATAAAATACTTGGCACAAAGTAAGTACATTATTGTGTTATTACAAACTCAATTTTTCTAAAGGAAACTACCTCTCTAGTAGCATGTTTTCCCTCATAGATCTACAAAAATTCCAATATAGGAAATATTGGGGAAGTATTTATAGTTCCTTGATTATCTACATTATTTATTTTTAAGATTTATTTTTCCTCTTGACTATGTGCATTTATGGATGTGTCTTGTGCTTTGGTTTGTTTACATGAGTGTAGGTGCCCGTGGAGGTCAGAAAAGGGTCTCAGAACCTTTAGAATTACAGGTGGTTATGAGCTGCAGTGTTTGTGACCTGCCTGGTGTAGATCCTGGGGACCAAACCCCCATCCTCTGAATGAGCCGAACACGTCTTTTACTATTGAGCCTTCTCTCCAGCCCCAGCTGCATTGTTTTGACACCATTTTTTGTTGTTGTTTAAAAACTGCCATCAAGTAAATTCTGTGTTCACTTGTTCTCAACACACTCGCACTATTTCTGTGATAGGTAATAAACCTTACAAAGCTGGGTGGGTTAGGCAAGTTTCTTAAATTAACTTCAACAGGCATATATATGGAGGGCGGTGTGTGTGTGTGTATCAACATACCACATATATGTATGTGTGCATGCTGCTACAATTGGTAATAATATCTCTGTCACAGAATGAACCTAAGGATTCAACAATACAATGCAGGAAGCATCCTTTTTGCTCTGGCTGATAGGAGTAAACAAATACCAGATACACAAGGTTAACTGTTTTTCATTTCCTAATTCTCCATCTACTGGCCATGAATTAAGATTATTTTGGATTTTTCATTGCCACATCTCTCAGGATGACTGGTTCGTTGATCACCTGTCTACAGATTGCTCTACATGTATGACTGGTTCGCTCATTTCCCTGTCTACAGATTGCTCTACATGTCTGACTGGTTCATTCATTTCCCTGTCTACAGATTGCTCTACATGTCTGACTGGTTCATTCATTTCCCTGTCTACAGATTGCTCTACATGTATGACTGGTTCGCTCATTTCCCTGTCTACAGATTGCTCTACATGTATGACTGGTTCGCTCATTTCCCTGTCTACAGATTGCTCTACACGTTTCCGTGCATGGATTTGGCTTTGCTTGTCTCACTCTACAACCTCTTCTCTGCTTTCACAGTCAGTGTACTCCAAAACCTTCCGAATGATCCTAGAAGTTCACGGTTCATTTGTACATTAGCTGCTCTTTGCCACTGGGTCTAGATATCTGGGGAAAAAAACAGCTAAAAGGAGCAAGGGTATATTTCAGCTCACAGCTTCCAGGAGTTCTTCCAGGGTCCACCAGCCCCAAGGCAACAGACCTGTGGTAAGACAGAAGCATGGGGCCCAGGAGGCTGTTCACTTCATGGTTTGTGGGAAGCAGAGAAGGAAACACCAGATATAAAAGATACCATTCAATCTGGGCGTTGGTGGCTCACACCTTTAGTCCTAGCACTCAGGAGGCAGAGGTAGGCCGATCTCTGTGAGTTCTAGGTCAGCCTGGTCTACAATGCTAGTTCCAGGACAGGCTCCAAAGCTACACAGAGAAACCCTGTCTGGAAAAACAATAAAACAAAACAAACAAAGCAATAGCTTTCAGAGACATCTCCCTGGGGAACTACTTCTTCCAACCAGGCACAATATGCCCAATGTGTACCACCTCCAAACAACCCATTCAACTGTGAATCCCTGAATGGGCTAACCACTGAAAAAGCCAGAGATGTATTGAACTAGGCACTCCCTCAAACCCTGTTGATGCATCAACAAAGCTTGAGAAACATGCACCTTCAGAATTCAGTTCAGATTTAAGCCAGGACAATCCAGAATGATTATTTAAAGAAATATATATGCTCAGGTTGCCACCAAGACCATTGCAATATGCATGCTCAGATTGCTACCAAGACTTTGAGGTTAGACACATAGCACAGTTGATAGAGGGCTTTCCTGGATTGCACACAGTCCTGGGTTTGATCTCCAGTATGTGGGCTGGGTTTGAGATGAAATCTCCCTAGGCATTTATTTTATTTTTATTTTTTTATTTTTTTATCTGTAAAACCGTGGCTGTTTTATTTTTTATTTATTTTTTTATATTTGTAATTTTTAATTTAAATTTAAATTAGAAACAAGGTTGCTTCACATGTCAATTCCAGGTCCCTCACACTTTCCCTCCACTCCTCCCGTGCCCTCCCACCAACAACAACCCTAACATCCCCTCATTTCCCCAGGGAGTGTGAGGCCCTCCATGGGGAGTGTCCATAGAATGTCATTTCATCCAGGGCAGGTCCTGATGGGAGTCCAAAGTCAATTTGTATACCCGGGATAAATACTGATCTACTACCCAAGGCTCAATAGATTATCTAGGCCTCCTCACTGACACCCACAATCAGGGGGTCTTGATCAGTCCCATGCTGGATTTCTTGAGTTCATCTCAGTGCTTAGCCATGGGAGTCTGCCTCTGCTTCCATCAGCCACTGAATGAAGGTTCTGTTTCCCAGACTCTCTGGCCATGGGAGTATAGGCTGGCATTCCCCCAGATCTATGTCTAAAATTCATATATGAGAGAGTACATGCCATGTTTCTCTTTTTGTGACTGAGTTACCTAGCTCAGGATGATTTCTTCTAGTGCTGTCCATTTGCCTGTAAATCTCAGGATTCCATTGTTTTTTCTGCTGTATAGTACTCCATTGTGTAAGTGTACCACATTTTCTCTATCCACGCGTCGATTGAGGGGCATCTAGGTTGCTTCCAAGTTCTGGCTATTACAAATAATGCTGCTATGAACATAGTGTTGTATGAATGGGCATATTTTGGATATATGCCTAAGAGTGGAGTTTCTGGGTCTCGTGGTTATTCGCATTTTTCTGAGGAATCTCCATAGATCAGCCCTCTGTCAGATGTGTGGTTAGTGAATACTTTTTCCCATTCTGTCTCCCTAGGCATTTATAATGAGCAAAAAATGACATCAATAAGTGCAATCTTGCTTTTTGTTTGTTAGTTTGCTTGCTTTGGGCTCTTGTTTTGCCTTACTTTTTTTTCTGCATCTAGTCATAAGATTTCGTTTCTGATGGTCTTTCCTGATAGCCAGTTTAACCCAAAGCATGCTAGCTTCTTACAGCCACTGGGTTTGTGTAGTTTTAGGCATCATGTCAGCAACACTCTTAACTAAATTATTTATTAAAGAAGAAGAATAAGACAGTGACATCCTCGAGAATTCACTGTACCTTCTCGTTAATTCATTAATCAACATGTAGGGAAATGCCATTAATCAAGCACTCTAATTACAAATCCACATAATTGCACTTGATGATATGTCTTCATCTACAGCATCATCCCTCATAAATCTTCTACAAAGAAAAAGAACATGTCAGAACACTTTCTAAAACCAAGATATATATTATCTAAAATTATGAGGCTTATCGGGAAGGATAATTTTTAGTAAACTTTTTAGTTACTTCTCACTATCAGTGATTATTAAAGGCTCAACAGCTCATCTGAGAGTCTTAACTGTAGTTGTGTCAAACTCTCAGTTTCATAGTGTGTAGTATCTTCATTTTAAGCATCTTTTCTGTTCTTTCTACATTCTCAAAGATAACCGATAGCCATTTAGTCATAACCAATTGCCTTTGATAGATCAAATTGCTGGCATCTTTTGGTATTTGAGATACTATCTATCTAGACCTTTGGATACGTTTGGGGTGCACATTCTTTACCATTTTACATCCCTAATCTTGCATTTCTTCTTCTTGATATTTTCTGCTTCCCGAGTGACCATCAACTTTAACAGAAAAGATGAAAGTTACTTGTTTAAGAAGTTTGTTGGGAGCCAGGCATTGGTGGTGCACGCCTTTAATCCCAGCACTCAGGGGGCAGAGGCAGGTGGATCTCTGTGAGTTCGAGGCCAACCTGGTCTACAGAGTGAGTTCCAGGACAGCCACAACATTAGCTAAGCAGGGCTCATGCAGACTCACAGAAACAGAAGTCTCCTTCCCTCCACCAGTTTTCCCAGACTTGCAGATGATAGAATTTGGAGATCTTTCCTGGAATACGTCAATCATATTTCTTTTCCAGAATCAAATGGTGATAAAAATTTAGTTGGAGGGGCTGGAGAGATGGCTCAGAGGTTAAGAGCATTGACTGCTCTTCCAGAGGTCCTGAGTTCAATTCCCAGCAACCACATGGTGGCTCACAACCATCTACAATTCAATCTGGTGCCCTCTTCTGGTATGTAGGCAGAACACTGTATAAGTAATAAATAAATAAATCTTTAAAAAAATTTAGTTGGAGATAGTAAGATGAGCACATTCCTCTCATAATTAAACTGTTTTCAGAAAACATTTTCCACTTAAATATTATTCTTTTTTTGTAATATTTTACATTAGAATAGCATATTGTAAAATTCACCATTTTTTTCCTCATAATCCTTTCCAAATTCATTCCCTTAAAAAACTCAAAACTGAAATCCAGTGGTGGCATACGCCTTCAATTCCAACACTTGGGAAGCAGATAGGCAGATCTCAGAGTTCTATAGCCTGGTCTATAGAGTGAGTTCCAGGACAGCCAGGGCTATACAGAACAAAACCCCTAAGCTGTATCTAAAGACCACAATGAGCTTTGAGAGCCTATATAAGCAACCTATCATAGTGTATAGCAATGCACACATGATCAGACTAACCATTTTGCATCTGTAAATTCACATTATTGAATATTTGGGATTGCCCATTTCTCAGTGATGCCATGATAATTTCTGTGAGACTGGATCAGCCTTTGGGGACCCCACTTTATTCAGTATAATTCATCTGATGGAAGGGGGGGTGTCGACTTTGATGCTGTATAGTTGTTTACTACTACTACTACTGCTGCTGCTACTACTACTACTATTTGAAGGATATAATAAAATGCTACATGATAGGGAAAGTGACTGGTCCTTAGGATGCACTTAAATACTCTTGATGAAGAGATGGAGCTAAAAAGGGGCTTTAAAGATGTTTGGAGTTACAGAAAGTAGAATTGGCAGTGGCTAGAGAAAAAGAAACTGGAAGAAACTCAGACCTCTGTGGGCCTCCCAAAAATACAAGGAAAAAAAAAACCCTTGAGGAGAGACCGTGACCTCACCAAGGGAAATGAAAGATGCTTTGGCTGAATTTTTTTTCTGAATAAATTTTAATTACTCTTAAAAATCACTACATGATTTATAAATAAATAAAACATGTAAAGTTTAAAAGCATCTGCCATTTATCCCTTGCCTGAAGCTGTCAGTCAACATAACTATTTTTATGTTTTAATACAATGTGCCTTCGTTGCTTCTGTCTAATGAAACACCCAAGTGAACATACTATGAAAAAGTAATGATGAAGTATAGTCTAGAATATATACCATTTCCATTCATTCCTCTTTGTAGTTAACAAGGGTGATTTTAAGAATTAATAATCAAGAAAGCCTGCATATTAGACCCATTTTATCCAATATATTTTAAACATTTTTGCTAAATATATATTCAAATTCATATGGCAGAACCTAAATCTATTTTATTGCTTTCTCTCAAACTGGACTTAATTTCATTTCACAGTTTGACAAATAGCTTAGATACCTGGTCAATTCTTGTTCACAATCGAATACAATGTCTCCAGATGTGGAATAATCATAGCAATCATTTCTATAAATGTTCATTGATCTTGTTTCTAAAAACTAAATACATTAAGATTGCTGCCTGGTTTGGATGAGTGCTCTCCACCGGAAACTACAAAAAGTCTTGAATGGCAGTACTAAGATAGGCTAGGATCTTTTAGAGGTGCATCCTTAATGATTCTTTTTGAGGGATGTATTTTTGACGACACTAGAGGACCTCTGATCTCTCCCATATCTCCTTTCCTCCCTTATTGTTTCCTTACTTCCCCCTCCCTCCTTTCTTTCCTATTGTTTCTCTTTTATGTGATATGAAGCATACCCCTTATTCTAGCCTGTGTTCCTGCCATGCCATTCTGCCCCGTCAGAAGACTACACCGTTTATCATGAATAGAACTTCCAAGAGCCGTTAGCTAAACAACTATCTCTATAGTTCATAAGCAGCCTGTGTTGTGTGTTTCATTAGACTAGTGGAAAGCTAAAACCGCTGTCCATTATGGGACCTTTGAACTCAGCTGGATCAGCGGTCAAAGCTAGACCCGTGGTGAACTAAATTGTGGGGTGGGACACTGTAGGGACTGCTCAAGAAAATCCATTAATGTCCAGCAAGGAAATAGAAGAGGTTTTGTTGTTTTCATTTTGAAAACTCTGTTTTGTATATATGTACTTTCTTTATTAGTATAATACATATACAATTTTACATAAACAAATTACTACATGTAGGCAGATGTGTTAAATCATTTGAACTATTATGTATGTATGAGTAATTAATAACATTTGAAACCACTGGTCTGAAGTGATATCAAGAGTGACACCCTGCCTTTCCCGGGCGGTGGTAGCATATGCCTTTGATCCCAGCACTCGGTAGGCAGAGGCAGGCAGATCTCTGTGAGTTCCAGGTCATCCTGGTCTATAAAGTGAGTTCCAGGACAGCTAGGGCTACACAGGTAAACACTGTCTTGAAAATCAAAACAAACAACCAAAAGAGTGGCATCCCACTCCCTGCCTCTTCCTGCCATGCCAGGAACAGAGTCTGTCTTTTCTCATTCTGTGGATCACAAGTACCAGGGCACACATAGTTATCAGAAACTTGTCATGGCCCTGAAATTCTGCACAAGGAATGCCAGTACCTCACTGGGTCTTGCACCCTGGACACCATGCCAGAGGCAGTTACAAAGCAGGAGCAAGTCTATCCCATAGTATCATTTGATGTAGTTCCTACCAGAGAACAGGTGCAGTTATGAAGCAGATTTGGAGTTTTATATTTTCTTCATCATTGTAGTTTGTTTTTTAAAGTGCCTCACGACCCTTAGCCCTGGTTCTAGAAGACATCATTGAGCTAAAAGTACAGACAGGTGTGTGTGTCTCTTTTACAGACTTCATAGTCAGGGCTTAACAGGTTTCAGATGTAACTTCAGAGGTTCAGAGTTTTACATTTCCTTTGATTGTCTCCTAAAAATGTTCATGTCCTTTAACCTAAAGCCATAGACTTTTGCTATGACACCAAGATGTAAATCTGTTCCAGCTGTCTCACAGACTCCTGCAACTTCCTGGGAGGAGTTCTTCTATATCAAGAAATCTGGTCTGATAAAAACAGTCTCCAGAAATAATTTTTACCCCACCCATTTTCCAGCATATCTTGCAGGTTCACTCCTTCTGCCTGGGCCAAGTCCAACCCATAGAGGGTCCTCCAGATAAAGCCTGCCCCAGTTCCTGGGGCTTTACCATTGGTACCACCTCTCCAGGCTTATTGGAAACCTACCCAACAACTGGAATTTGGTTTTCCAAGATGTTCCAATGAAGGACACAACTGTTCTCCTGTCTCACTCATTCACCCTTGCCTCTTCTGTACAACCAGGACACTTCTCCATTCCCTTCATTCTGGTAGTTATCACCCTTCCCATGGCTAGCCCCATTCATAGGGCCAATGATAACAATCTATTTTCTCCTAGCAACCTGCCTTCTCTAGGAACAGGTGCGTGAGGTATACAGGATTGCAGTTAACCGAATGCTTCTTCACTCATATCACTGACATGATCCCACTGACTCCTGACTCCCCCCTCCCCCACGTCATCCTTTGTCATCTGGAAGAAGACATATCCAAAGAGTCTGGAATGTTATGGTGGAAGCTTCACCCCAGGCCCTGGCATCCATATACCCAAAGAGTCTGGGATGTTATGGTGGAGGTTCCACCCAAGCCCCCTCCCCTATCTTTCTCCAAACTCTGCTGCATCTCAGAAAGCCCACCAAATGATGGCCCCTCCCCCACAGATGCGCGAGACCACTCCCACAGAGTATTTAAACTGCCTCCCAGAAAATAGATGTGTGGTTTTCCAGTCTCCCTTTTCAGTTTCCTCTCTGTGGGGCTGGAAGGCTATCCCAGAGCGCTGTATTCATTAAACATGGGCTTTTTCTAATTCAGTTTGATTTGGTCTGATTTGAATTGCTGCATCTGCGGAGGGGCTTCTTGGAGTGTAGAGACTTTTCATTAACCACTGAGCCATCTCTCCAGCCCTTGATTTAATATTCTTATCATCTTCTATCCTATGAAAGCAAGGCACTGTCAGATCAACTTGATTAAGCTGAGGGTTCTAGTTGACTGCTCAAGGGGGACCCATTAGTTTTGAGTTTATATTAAGTACTTTTCTGAGTGACCAACACTTTGAAAAATAAATCCCAGAAGAGCCAGTCACCTAGCCTAATGAAACATTTAATGCTTTTCCAATCCTGTTTTCCAATGTTTTCTTTGGAGTCTTCAAGGACTCCAAGACTATTTCTCAGAACCTTTTCATCAGAAAGGGTAGGACTTCATAATGTAGAAATTAGAGCCTACAGCTATAAGTGCTTAGAAATCCAAGGTATAAAGGAAACTAACTTCCTTCCGGATTTCCAATTTCTATAAACACATGTCAGCTCTATTTTCTATGGTAAGCCTGCTGCTCAAGTATGTGTAATCTCAAAGATGATGAAAGGCCTTGTTACCCTGCCCACCCACATAGAACTCACATAGTACCTGTTGATGTTGGTTCTTGGTAGCAGTTTCCAAAAGAAGTGTTTGGGCCTTAGAAGGTAGGCTCTGAGGCTATGATTTCGGTGGGTGTGGCATGGTTGAGAGTTAACTGGTACTATTCTTTTCTGAAATTATTTGTTTCTGTAGTATGCGTGGATGTGTAGCTATGTATGCTATGTGTGTGAGTGTTCCTACATGAGTGTCAGCCATATGTGTTAAGGTCAGTTGTTGGACTTAATCTTCTAGCTTCTTTGAAGCAGGGTTTTCTGTTTCTACTATGGCCTATGACAAGTTGGCATCCCCTTGGCTTCTGGGGATTCTCCTGTCTCTGCCTCCCATCTCTCCATTGTACCACATTGAGACTACTTGCATAATAAAGTACCCGGCTTTTTATGTGGTTCTGGGGATGCAAATTCCAGTCTTCACATTTGCATGGCAAGTGCTTTATATACTGAGGCATCCATTACCTTACCCCTCCCAAAACTGGCTTTTGAATACTTCAAAACTCAGCCTGAAGAGATTATTTAATACTATTTTTTTCAAGAAGGGACACAAGTTTGATAATGCAAGAATACAAGGTGCTTCATATAGATTTTGAGCTGCCAAATATTGCATGTGTTTTGCACAACTTGTAAATAATAGATATGTGTATCAAATGGACATACCACATGTGAGAGTTTCATGGTTTTGAGAGATAAATACTGTCCTGATTTAATTATTATTATTAATATTATTATTATTATTATATTGTTTTCCAAGACAGGATTTCTCTGTATAACAGTCCTAGCTGTCCTGGAACTCACTCTGTAGAACAGGCTGGCCTTGAACTCACAGAGATCTGCCTGCCTCTGCCTCCCAAGCGCTAGGATTAAAGATGTGCGCCATCACTACCAGGCCTAAGTTTTTATTGTTATTTTTGAGACTATAATTTGATCACAACCTTTCTCCCTGCAAAACCTCCTTTATACCCCTCCGCACCCTCCTTCAAATTCATGACCTCTTTTTTTTCACTGATTGTTGTAGCATGCATATGTGTTTGTATATCCATATGTATTTCTTAATATAACTTGTTCAGTCCATATAATGTTACTTGTATGTATATTTTCAGGCTGACCGTTTGTCTCTAGATGATCGTTTGGGGTTTGTGTGCTCTTCCCTGGGGAAGATTATCTCTTCCACTCTCAGATTTCCTCAATTGCTTATCCATCTTTGTGTAGGGTTGGAGCCTCCTGGGCTGTAGGGGTCAGTAAAATGACTTTGCTTCATCTTAACCTAAGATCAGAAAGTTCAAAACTATCCTTACTCTTCCAAGGTTAAAGCCATAAGACCTAATGGTCTAAGGCATGGCTACTGTAGGAAGTTTGGTCAGTCTCAGGTGTGATTAATCTTAACCCTCAAGGTCAGATAATGAGAGATTTAATCTAAAGTGTGATTATTAAATGTTTGGTAAATTAGGGAAGGAAGTCTGTGTGTTCCTTGTATCATGTTAAAGAAGTCTTTTGCCATTTCCCCCTTTTGGTTGGGGTATTTAAGAATGTTGTAGAATAAACTTGGGGCATTCAGTATTTACTGGATTGCTCTCCTGACTCTGTTCTGTGTCTCTCTCTTCCTTAGTGTCTTTATCTGCCATTTCTCAATCTGCATTCCCCCTCTCAGGTACAAACCAGGTAAGTCGGCTGGATCCGACTGAAACCCCCTCAAAGCTGAGTAACTACACTTGGCTTTTCCCTTCCCACTTTGGCATGTCTATTGATGTCATCCCTGTTCAGTTCACATTTGGGAAGTCATATTAGTGATACTTTATGGGTATATCTTATGATATTACTGGAAGATACACTCTCACAGCAAACTCTCTGATCCCCTGACTCTTACAATCTTTTCTCCCCCTCTTCTGAAGTGCTCCCTTATCCTTAGGTATGGAATTGTAAATGTATCCACTGGGACTGGGCTCCACAACTCCGCAGTTTGATTGGTTGTGGTTTTCTGTAGTGGCCCCCATCTGTTGCAAAAAGAAGTTTCCTTGATAAAGGGTGAGGACCATACTTATGAGGCTAGACCCGGCACAAGGGGAGGAAGATATGGATAAGTCAACCAGAAACCTTCATGTATAAGACTTGCTCAGCTCCAAGTGCATTGTTAAGTGCTCTGTTGGAGGGAGGGAGCTGTTACCAGGGAAGCTGTGTTAAGTCACAATCAATCTTCAAAACGGGGTGACTCACTCTTTTCCAAGAGCCAAAGAGAGATGATTGTAGAATTAAAGTACTGCTTGCATATTCTAAAGGTTTACTCTTAGTGTCAATATTCAGCTTCAGTTAAGAAATGGGCTCAGGTTTCATTGCCTTCATTTCCATGGAATAGAGGTAGAATCAGTCAGCAAATTCAGTTCTCAATGCCTTTCTGTCAATCTGCCTCTGTCTGGGATTCGACTAGACAGTTGTATGTTCTGACGTGACTCTGTGAAATGACAAAGATTCCTGTCTACCTCTGCCTTAGCACTTCTCAGAGCTTTATTATCATGTGCTCCTGTGACTTTTGTATGTGGAGAGGAGTAGTAGGTTTGCTCAATTTTATTTGCATATAATCAGTTAGGGCAGAACTGCTGCTGGATATTTCAGTGCCTGTCTGTTTGTTTTAAGACTGTTAAGGAGTTTTTTTTTTTCTGATACACCCAAGAGTTCAGTGTCTATAAAGGTGATTATAACCTTAAGAGATGAAACTTACCTCGTCTTATTGGAGCTATAGAAACATGAAACACCAAAGTAACAGGGGTTGTGGTGACTAAGAATTGGTATCAGAAGGCGTGAGGGGGTTTCATATTTTGTGGCCTTTGGAGCACATCAAAAGCAAACTGTAGAGCGTTTGTTATTTGACTCTTCACCTAATGACATCACAGCATGCTAGCACCTGCTCATCAGCTGCCTGTCCTTTAGCTGCTGGCCCCGTATCGAGTTACCGATTCAGATGAATTAAGCCACAATGGAGGGGGGGAAATGGGGGGGGACACCTGTCACTCTAGTTATGCCAGTATTTATGTGCTCTCAACTCGGAATAGTACACAGATATAGATCATCAATGGGAGCCTTACAGAATATTTACAAAAATAAATTGTAGTCTAGCACGTGGTTCCTTAGAGCATTTTCCAGACTTAAGTTGTCCAACTCCATAGAGACAAGTATGTTCTGAACATAGGCTTGGGGTCCACTGTCTTTAGATAATGTTTACACCATTACTTCCGTGCTGCTTTCTGACAGACAAGTTGCACATGCTGTGGGATGTGGGAGAAAAGGAGAAATTCAAAGTACTTAAAGATAGAAATGCATTTTTGTCTTTAAGCCTCCAGAATACTACCTGGCTGAACTCTTGATTGAAGTCGTTATAACGCAGCTGTGAAAGGCAAGCAAGTCCCACCTGTCCTGCCGTCCACAGACTCTGCAGTTAAGACATTTTAAAAACAGCTTTATAGTGGTGCATTATAGTGGAAATCTATTTCCAGCCTCTGTGGCTGGAAATAGGGTTTTTTATTTAGCTGTACATACAGTTGGCGACCAAACTTGTGGATAACTTCTGTCTGTCCCAGAAGAAATGTGGAGAGGCAGATGTGGCAGCCCGACAAAGTGTGGACTAACAAAATTCTGACTTGCAAGTCCTGCTTCTGTACCTTAGCAAAAAAGCATTTAACTCCACAAGACCAGCTCAATGTCTCAAGTACTGGGTACCTATTAAATGCCAGGCATTGTTCCAAATTTAGAATATGCATTTTAATATAACCCTCTATAGCTATAATACAAATATAAATGACAGTTCCTCTGATAAAATAGCTATTCATCTCCAGAGACAGTAATAATGACTTATCTAAGTACTGAGTCTCTTCCAAGTTTGGCTTGGTAAACCGAAGTGCTTAACTGGGCTTACTTACAAGATCAGGGGTGAGGCTGTCTATAGGAGCATGGGCAACTTCCGAATAGCTACACCACCAAGGAAGAGTCATTTCACTTTTTCGACAAGGAAAGATAGTGAAACCAATCTTGTGAGGGTCTCCGGTAGGTAATCCCAGCAGCTCTGACTTCCAAATGCCATGTTCTGAGGATGGAATTTCACAACATATTCCTGATATGGAGCAGGTAGGATGATTAAGTGTGTTTCTTGTATCACTTATTCTCTGAATTGAAAGAGAGTAAATAGGACACAATTTCACCAATATGAAATTTATTTTGCCATATTATAATTGTTTTGATTTGAAGCTGTTTTTATTATGAAATATTGTACATTTTCAGAAATGGGAAGACATGTGTTCATGAATGTATTCCAGTCTCAAGCAGACAGAGGGTGAGGTAGATAGGTAGTTGGTAGATAGATAGGTAACAGACAGACAGACAAATAGATGCTAGATGACATCATCACCCAGAAATTTCCCACCAGTTTTCCACTAGTTTTCTTCAATGGTGACCTTTTAAGCAGACTACGATTTTGACTTGGTCAGCCATGTCTGTGGTACTGGAACATTGCTATCTTGTAGGCATAATAATGTGAAACTTTATCGGTAGGAACTACTGGGAAGACAAAGAAAATAGTTGGAGAGGTAAAAAGCATAAAGCATTTTCCCATGGACACTCTCCCTAGCTCTGAGAGGGTAGCATCAGTGACTTTGGAAATTAAACTATGAGAAAACTTCTGTTATTCCATGAACTGTAATCTTCCCCACCAAAACAAGATCTGGGTTTCATCACTAGGGCAGATGGGAGATTTTAGATTCATTCTTCTTTGAGTGACTGATCTCACTCCAAGAAGCAGAGGAGGATATGCTTCAGTCTGGACAGTTTTCCTTACCCTTACACAGGCATTCATTTATTACTTATTTAAATATTCATTTAAAAATAATTAGCTTACTTATTGTATGTCTATGAATGCTTGCCTGAGTATCTGTAAGTGCATGGAGGCCAAGGAGGGCATCAGATCCCTTGGAAATGGAGTTACATATGGTGTGAGCAGCCATCTGGGTTCTGGGGGTCAAACTCTGGTCCTCTGAAAGAGCAGTGCGTGCCCTTAACCACTGAGCCATCCCTCCAGCCCCCTACTTAAATATTCCCTTATTAAACCTTCAAAATATTATGTGGATTATTCTCTCTTACCTGGTTGCTTGGTTTTAACACTAGCCTGGAAACTATCCATTGTATTTCCATTCCTATGGCTATGTTGGTGACTGATTACCCAGCTTCTCGTTTGTCTATAAGTAATTTGACATAATCTACACTGGTGAAAGATACTCCTTCCTAGTGGAGAAGTTTAGATCATCACTCATCTTCTTTTATCCCTTTGATGATGTCTCACTGTCTTCCAACTTCTATCATGTCTACTGAGAAACCAATTGCCAATAAAAGATAATCTGTATTTTTATCTGTTGCTGCTTCTAAGATTTTTCCTACCTAGGAGTTTCACTGTGATGCATCAGGTATGTATTTTTTACTTTTTGTTGATTCATTGGGCTTTGCAAACATTTAGCCTGATATATTTTGCAAGGGTGGAAAAACGCAGCTCATTTTTCTAGATAATACTTTTGTGTCATTTTTTATCTTCATTTCTTCTAAAGTATCGATTCCATGTATGTTAGATATTTTTACTCTGTTCCTTCTCCTTTTTCACTTCTACTGTGTTTTCCATCCACAAATTTATGCAATGAAGTCATGTTTTATGCTAGATATCTGCCTCTAATTAATCATTCAGTTTACTATTTTTCTTTATATTTTATGTTTGTCTTAGTTTGCTTCTCATTGCTTTGATAAACACCATAACCAAAAGCTACTTGGAGAGGAAATGGATTAATTATTCTTACATTTCTACAGGCCATCTTTGAGGGACACCAAGAGAGGAATTCAGGCAGTGGAGACCTGGAGGCATGAACTGAAGCAGGGGCCATGAAGGATTACTGTCTAATGGTTTGCTCTCCATGGGCCACTCAGCTTGCTTTATCATACATCTCAGGACCACCTCCCCAGAGTGGGCACCACCCACATTAATAATTTTGTTGCTTTTGGAACTTGGACTGTGATTTTATTTTCAGTTTTCAAAGGTTTCTCTAAGTCACTTCTGCTACCATACTGCCAGAGCAAAATCAGCCCTAAATCTCATGTCTATAGTTCTGATCTGCTGTATCCAGAAAGAGTAATGATAGAATTATGTACCTGGATTATACACATCTCCACCTGCTATCCACTTCCTGGCCTATAATTCACCACTGCCTGATTAGCCTCTAATTCTAAAAAAAAACTTTGAAAACTGCTTTCTGTCTTACTTATCAGCGGTCATGAGTTATTCTGTCAATCAACAGTCCCATGACACTGGTTGGCAGATTTGTTATTTAACTTATATTTAAAGGATATAATAAGACTGACTTTCTTTCAGACACAGACTCATCAAATAATGATACTAACGAAAGACAAGCATTTTGTTATCATGTATGCTTACATATGAAGAAAGGCTTACAGAAGTTCTCAAATTTCCCCAAAGTTCTTCAGGCAAGAAGGCATATCATCACCACTGTCCTTTCTGAAGCAGTCTGGCTTCAGAGCCCATTCTGGCTAACTTCCCAGAAATTCACTGTCTGTTGGAGTTGAACTCCTCTTAGATCTACTTGAGTCTTAGATCAACTTCTCAAAGGAAGTGTGCATGAGTCAAGGTTCTCTAGAGTAACAGAACTTCCATAATGTGTGTCTGTCTGTCTGTCTATATCTACATATACATACTAGATGTCTCAGCTGGTCTTTAGTACACACTGCAATCCTGAAGAAGTAGGTCCTAATGCCAGTGAAGGAATAGACTTGCTAGCAAGGCAAGATCAAGCAGGCAAAAGCAAAAGATTCCTTCGTTAAAAGCCAACTAATTGAAATGATGTGCAACCTTGGGGAAGTGCCTACAATGCATCACAACTATATAGTTCTCCAATCTTTTCCCAAGAGGCTCTTGACTTTTCCTCCCAGGACAACTCTCCTCTGAGATGGAGAGGTTAATTTTGTGGCAGTTGGATCTAAAGAAGCATCCCTGTAGGTTTCTTGATAAACTGGGTCTTCCAGACCATCTTACAGAGGACTCAATGAATCCTTAGATTCGTTTTGTAGTTATTTTTATTATCACAACTACATAATTAGAATAAAAATTATCGATGAAAAGTACCTTTTTATTGAACATTAGACTTGTAAGGAAGGACAAAAGTGCTAATGACTGCCAAGTGAAACTCCTTGAAGCTACTACCACCTTTGGCCAAGATAGTGAATTAGAAGCAATACAACTTAAATTAAATTGCAGTGATAGTGTCATTACAAAAGACCCAAATGATGCAGAGATGATGATCTCCATTCTATCATAGTTCAATCTTGCTCTTGAAACATACAGATAATGTTGGGGAAAACTTGGGATTGGTGGTATATACAGACCAACATTAAGCTGATTTTTTTGATGAAGATGCTAAGAAGACACATTAAAGAAAAAACATTCTTTAAATAAATGGTTCAAAGTGCTAGTGACATTGTACATATACATGCAGAAAAATGAAACTATCACTCAACCTCTCAGCAATCAAAAAGATTACCCCAAAATAGGTTAAAGGCTTACAAGTAAGTCTTAAACTATGACTCTGTGAAAAGAAAATATGGTGGATCTTTGTCAAGACCTTAGGGTGGGCAAGGACTTTTTAATAAGGCTCCAAATCACAAGAGACAAAACCAAAAGTAGACAAATAACATTATCTTCAACTAAAAAGAGCAACCAACAACAAAGGAGAAAGCTATAGAACAGGAGAAAGTATTTACACACTATACATTTGACAAGAGATTAATATACTGAATGTATAAAGAACTACAAGTCAAACCTAATGATCTGATTGTACAATGGGCAAGAGCCATAAGCAGGCCTTTTTCAAAAGAAGACACACAAATGATTATCAGAGGGAAATGGTCAGAACTAAATCGCTGGAGAGGTACAATTCGCAGCAATGGTGGTGTCATCTTCCTCCAGTTAAAATGGGTTACTTGTTATTATTACTGTCATCATAATTATTATTATTTTGAAATAGGGGAGAAATAAGTATTGGTGTGAATATGGACAATGGGGAACTCTTTCTGATGGAAACATAAATATTATAACCATTATGGAAAAATGATGGTGGTTCCTTAAAAAGTTATAACCAAAAGATATGCCAATTTCACTAGTGACTATATCCAAGGATATAAAATTAGTATGCTGAAGACATCTAGATTCCTATGTTCACTGAAATGCTGTTCACAACAGCCAAGAAATGGGAACATCCTAAGGATCCATTAACTGATGAATGGATTTTAAAATGTGATATGTACACACAATGGGACACTATTAGGCTGTAAAGATAATGAAACCCTGGCATCTGCAGTGACACAGATGGAAGTGAACATCATTGTTAAATGAAGCCAGTGAGGCAAAGAAATGCAAGCATCATAGACCCTCCTGTATGTACCATGAAAGTGTTGCTTTCATAGAAGTTGGGAGGCAAGGATGGACAAAGTTTGCCCAATGAGAACTCAGTCACAGAAAGGAGAAAGAGGCTCTGATGTACACAGTTGGGTGAATATAGCCAACAACAGTTTATTTTAAACATCTAGAAGAAAGGATTTTGAGTGTTTTCATCAGGAATTTAATGATTAAATATTTAAGGAGAGAGGTATTTTTGACCTGACTTGAACATTATGTAAAACTAAATATGTATTGAAATAATATATTCATCCAATGAAGACATGCAACTTTATGTTTTATATTGCAGGTAAAAATCAATTTTATTTGAACCCACAAAGAATATTTTTAAAAAGAAAATAAAACAAAAGAACACTGTAACACAAAAAATAAAAGACCCAGAGACAGATATTGGGGTTTAAGCTTCAAGCTGAAGATCAGAGAAGCAAAGCAGCCAGTCAGTAGCTCTTAACTCTATGTGTGTTCAGACCAAAGGTGCGATTCTCAAACTGCTTCTGACTTTACTGCTCCTCAGATTCACTCAGACTGCTATGCTGTCCTCAGTGAGGCTAGAGACTAATCCTGAAACCAAAAGCCTCTACCTTTTATACCTCTCAAATCCTGGGATTTAAGGTGTGAGAGTTGATTCACTCTCCAGTAGCCCAGGGTGGTCTTGGACTTAGAGATCCATCTACCTCTTAATCCTGACTTCTGGGATTAAAGTTGTGTACCACCACCGCCTAGCTTCTATAGTTAACTAGTGTAGCTGCTTTGCTACTTTGATCTCTAGTGGCTTTAATAAATCATAAACAATATATTACCACAGAACACTGATTAGAGTGGAGTAGTATCTCATGTGGTTTTAATTTATGTTCCTCTGACAATTGATAATGTTTCAGTTTTGTTTGCATGCTTATTAGTGAAGCAAGTGGAAATTCACTCATCCAAGCAAAGCAAGCATTCAGTATATTATCTATGTTTTTTTTCAGAGCAATTTATGTGTGTTCATATGGTGATGTGAATGATAATATCCCCCATAGGCTCATGCTTTTGAACACTTGATCCCCAGCTGGTATTGCTGTTTGGGGAGATTTAAGAGGTGTGGCCTTGCTGGAGGAATGACTTCACTGTGGAAGGTTTAGAGAGTATGTAGCTTCATCCTATTTCCTGTTCTCTTCTCTGCTTCAATCTTGCAGTCAAGGATGTGAGCTCTCAGCTCCGGATCTTGTTGCCTTGCCAGATTGCTACCACACCTCCCTACCTACCACACCTCCCTACCATGTTCTGCCTCTGGAACCACAGTCAAAATAAACCCTTCCTTCTCTAAGAAGCTTTGGTTATAGAATTTCATTGCAGCAGTAGAAAAGTAACTAATACATGCCCCGAGTGGAATATTCGCTCGGTCTTTCAAACCAATTAGTTTAGCTCTTGTATATAGGTTGAATACTTGTTATGGTTTAAAGAATTAGACATCCCACTATCATGTGCTGAGCTCTTGTTCTCCAGCTGGTGGTATTTGCGGGAGGTTTAGGAAATTTATAAGGTGAGGTTTACTTAGAAGAAATGGGTCATTGAAGTGTGACTTTGAAGGATTGGTCTCTAGTGCTTCTTGCCTGCCACAAAATGAAGGGCCTCCTTTGCCATTATATTCACTCTCCTCTGAGGCTCTACCTCTTCTAGGGACCAGAATCAATGAATACAAGAGCTGTGGACAGAAAAATAAGAAACTATGAGATAAGACAAATAATTCTTGGATCTGGGGTTCGTTGATATGTATCATTGTTGAACTTTCTCCCCCAGTGGCCTGCATGGCACCTTATTGTAACTGTGAAAACTACCCAGTCAAGAGAAACCTTTCTGGGCAGTCCCAGCTTGAGTTTTTTCCGTGTCCTACAACCAAAGTGTGTTGTTTTCAGTCACATAATTTTACTGGATAGTACTGGTGCACAACCAAGAACAATGGCAATAGCTACACTGTTTAGAGGGACTTTGGGGACATCCTGACTTACTAACTGGCTTCGTGTGTCAACTTGACACAAGCTAGAGTCAACAGAGAGCAAGGAGCCTCAGCTGAGGAAATGCCTCCATGAGATCTAGCTGTAAGGAATTTTCTCATTTAGTGATCAATGGGGGTGGGCCTAGCCCATGGTGGGTAGTGCCATTCCTGGGATGGTGGTCCTGGGTTCTATAAGAGAGCAGGTTGAGAAAGCCATGAGGAGCAAGCCAGTAAGCAGCACTCCCCACGGCCTCTGCATCAGCTCCTGCCTCCAGGATCCTGTTCTGTTGGAGTTCCTGTCCTGACTTCCTTTAATATGAACTGCAATATGGAAGTGTAAGCCAAATAAACCCTTTCCTCCCCAACTTGCTTTTTGGTCATGGTTTTTTGTCACATCAATATAAACCCTAACTAATACATTAACCATTATCTTATAGGAAGGTGTCCCACACCCAACACTGTGATTTTCATTTAATAACCCATGTCTTCTGGGAGAAATGTTGTCTACACATGCAGTGTATGCGTGTTCAAACTCCTTTTTGTTAATTATATTTTTAATAAGCTTACAAGTATTGGGCTTTCTTAAGGGTAGAGGTAGTTTAGTGCTCATTAACTCTTTAGTCTATTGTTATTATGGAAAATTTTTATTTTTCTTTTATTTGTGACAACTTTTCTAGATAGTATTATGGGTTGTTATCTTTTAGAATTTGAAATATATTATTCTAAACCCAATGACGTTTAAAGTTTCAGTTCAATTAAATTAGTATTATTTTGATAGGCTTGATTTGCTTGGTGTTCTTTCTTACTGTTTTCAATATACTTTCTATCTTATGTATATTTACTATTTTTATTAAATTAGAAGTAGCTTGTTTTACATGTCAATCCCAGTTCTCTCTCCCTCCCCTTCTCCCCTGTCCCCCACTGATCCCTATCCCATCCCCTTTCTGCTCCCTAGGGAGAGTGAGGCCTTCTATGGGGGAATCTTCAAAGTCTGTTATATCATTTGGAGCAGGGCTGAGGCCCTCCTCTGTGTGTCTAGTCTGAGAGAGTATCCCTCTGTACTATTTTAATTATAATGCAAATAGGGAAATTTCCTCTCTGGTCTTCTCTGCTCAGTATCCTAAATGCCTCCTGTCTCTATACTGGTATCTCTTTCCATAATTCTGAAATTTTCTGACATTATTCTTTAAAAATATTTTTGTGACTTTAGAACAAGATTCTTTACCTTTTTCTATTCATATATCCCTTAAGTTTAGTTTTTCCAGACCATATATATATATCTTGCAATTCTTTCATCCTGTCTTCAAGCTCACATACTTTGAACTCTCCTTGGCCTATGCTACTGCTGAATCCATACAAAGGTTTTTATTTGACTTACTATATTTTTAATTTTTATTCAGTTTATTTCCTCCACTCAGTTACTACCTGGAATACAATTGGAGTGATGAGTATACTTATAGTCATCATAGCCCATAAATAAAATATAGTGACCAACTAGAAAACTGGAGATAATCTGAGTTTTATTTTTAATTGTGTATGTATATGTTTGTGGGGGATATATGCCTGTTTGCAGGTGTCTGTGAAGTTCATAACAGGGCATCAGATCTCTTGGAACTGGAGTTAGAGAAAATTACGGGTTGCCTGACTTGGCTGCTAGAAACAAAACTTGGGTCCTCTACAAGGGCAATGCCAGGTTGTAATTACTGGGCTATCCCTCCCGCCCTAAAACCTGATTTTTTTTATTAGTTTCACAAACATATCTTCATCTGAAATAATTTTGCATATAAAGGGAGCTCATTTGTTCCTTTTATGTAAGCCACTGACATTTGCAAGCTTTCAGTACATGCTCAAAATAATTCTACCTCGAAGACCTCGTTGATCAATTGGTCATAAATCTAAAGCAGCTGCTATCACAGAAAATCACCACTGGATACAATGCAGAGATCAATAAATCATGATGAGGCCCATCCCAAAGAATACATCCATGACTCAGGGAACATCACAGGGAAGAATCCCTCTGTGAATCACTCCCTCTCCCAGAAATGGCTATATATACAAGCTGGAACAATGACAATATCAATGGATGTGTTAACATGAAAGGGGAAACCCTTCCTGAGTTCTCACTCCTACACAAAGAACTACAGGCAACCAATGACTGCTGGGAAAGGGAGAACTAGCCACTTCTAGGAATGAGCTCCCTTATTGGTTGTTCAAGGCAGAGTGATTGGCTCTGAAACCATATATCTACAAACAACAAAAATACTTAGAAAGCTGTATTTCTATACCCACATACTCATACACCCACACATTTACAAATGTATGTATGTATGTATGTATGTATGTATGTATGTATGTATTGTAATCCAAGAAAAGCTATTGACTTTAGAGTGGTGGGATCATAGGGAAAATGAAGGGAGGGAGGGTAACTGGTAGGGTTAGAGGGAGGAAAGAGAGGAGCAAAAGTTACATAATTCTATCTCAATTAAAAAACATACTAAAATATTTTTGGGGTGGAGAAACGTGCTAATGGTGATTAAGACTTAGCCACTGGATGTCTTTTCCTGGCCTATCATGCAAGATGCTCTGAGTTTTCTCATTCTGGAAAGTAGACTTTGATAGCTGCTTTCCAGAAAGGATTAACTCGTGAATGAGAGTGATTTTCTTGTTAACAAGGAGTAGTACTTTCTTCTATAGGAATAAAATTAAATAATGGTTTTCAACAAGCAGAGTGACTATTAATATTATAATAATTGTTTGAGGTCCTCTTGAAATTCTGACTGCATAAAGGCTGGCTTCCATTAATTGAATAATTTTTTAATGTGCGATTTTGACAGGAAATATGCAAATAGATGGCTCATCAACCTGTCTTCATCTTGAATTCAGGACCAGAAAGCAATGTCTAGGGAAATCTCATTACTTCTGATTTTCCATTAAGCTTGTCTCTAAAAATATTTGTATGTAATTTTGGCATACATCATGACCAAATTTTCCATTTTTAACTCTTCCCCTCCACAGAGGGTTCCTCACAGAATTGCAATTTGACAAAAGCAAAGCTCATCTGATAAGAACTACTTTCCAGGTTTGAAATTAGATTTTTTTTCCAGGTTAACACTGTGTAGGAAGATAGTCTCTCAGGATGCTGAGAATTGGTCAGGTGTAACTCCCAATTAACCACATGATCATAGCATTAAACAATAGCAACTCTATATCTAACTGTGCTGCCAAGCCATGACACTTGGTAGGTTAGATGTATGAAATGCATTCGACATGACATTTTCAAATTTATGATGGGTGTATCAGTCATAATTCCATGGTACATCGAGAAACATTTGGTATCCGTCCTAGGAAGCTGGTATGATTCAGTGAGCAGCCTTGGTAGACCAGATAGCCATAGTAAATCATTTTATTTCCATGTAACTAATCACAGACACACACACACAGGTATTGCCTAGTTTCTATATCCCTTTCAAGTTCATCAACTATTCATTCAACTTCTTAGTATAACTTCAACATTTTAGTATGCATATTTTTCTAAGTATTAGAGCAAAGCAAACATCTGTGGAATGGGAATGCCACTTTTATCCATTTTCTTCTCTAGAGTTTGAGGCCACTGCATCAAGTACTTACTACTGTATGGTAGAGAAACAGTACAGGGACGATAAAATAATTCCTTCTTCTCTTTTAGGGAATTTCACATGAGACAACAATTTTGAAGCAGAGACTCCATTAGAATTCTTTAGCCCCAAGGACTTGTGTAAGGATGTGGTAAGCAAACTCATTCATAACTCAAATATATACAATTTGATATATCTGCCAAACAATGCTTGCCTAGTTATGAATTTATGTGCACAAATGGCAAACACATAATTACTTAAAAGAGGAAAGTGTGCTGCGAATTTTATAATATCATGCACTTGGTAAATGAAATTAAAGTTTGAATGGGGACTGTCAAAAAAGTTGTTTTGAAGACTGCAAAATACTTGCTAAAATATTGCTAACCCATGATACTGTAAATCCATTCACCTAGAAGACGAAGTAGTTCTTAGACCTAGAAAACTCTTCTTTAGTGTCTTCCTAGAGCTAATGCATCCTCATCCTTCACTTGCTTCTAAATATCTCTCATGACATTCAAACTAAAGTGGCCTCCTGGGTTACTCTTTTATTCTCATCTACTTTGCTTCCATTTGAAGATTCATCACAATCCATAGCAATCTTGGGTTTTATTTTTGTTGTTGTTTTGTCTTTACTTATTTAGGGTCATCCTTCTTGGCAACAGTAAAAATTTATGGGATTGGGGAATTAAAAAGGAATCTTATCTCCAAGAACTAGAGCCACAAAGTCAATCTGTGGAAGGGTCTTAGAAAACAGTCAGTAGAACCCTGGTGACAGAGCATCAGGACAAGCAGCTCCTGTGAGCCAATCACCTCCCAGCTAACTATTTTCAATTTGCTCAAAGTCCTGTAGCTCATACAGTCTTAGAAATAGAAAATAAAACTGCTGTGGTGGCCTATTTATAATCCCAGCTCTACATAGGCAGAGGCAGAGTCAGGAAAACGACAGATTCACGGGTAGTCTGGATCATGCAGCATGATTTCATCTCAAAAACTAGGAGCAATACAGTTAGTTTACAGATGTGTGTGGAAGGTGTTTTGAGAGAGCCTGGAGAAATTGCCTGTTTCAGGGATTCTCCATCCCCCCTGCTGTTATTTTCAACCCTACTGTCCTTTGGGAAGCACTGCCTTGTGCCTTTTAGGCATTAAGAGGCACACAGTAGCAGCCATGGCCTCTGAACACTAGGTGGCGTGACACCTCACCCCTCAGTGGGGCAGCCTCCAAAGATGTCTTCACTTAACTCCATCTGTGTAATAGGGGTTTGGAGTAAGTTTACATTTACCTTTAGGATTATGTACCATAATAGGAACTTTAAAAAGTCTACAACAAAAGAAAATCCGTAAGCCTATCTGATCTCCTCTTGGGATTATCGTATTTTAATAAATATTTAATTCAACATGTTTTGCTCTACATTTCCCCTCTTTCCTTAGAATAGGTAGTATTTTCTGCATTTACTATTATATGATTTTGTTCACAAATATTCTGCTTTAATAGAAAAATGTTTGTAAATTGTTTTCAAGACTAAAAAACATTCCCTAATGTGAATAAGCCAGTATTGATAGAACATCTTAATGACAGAGGGTCAGGTATGTCAATTCTTTAGTTTGTATTAATTTATCCTACCACCTGTAGTCTATATATACAAATTTAGACAAGTTCTCATTTCATATCTCTGACTGACCTGGAACTCAACCTAAAGAGCAGGCTCACCTTAAACTCACAGAAATCCTCTTGCTTCTGCCTTCTCTCTGTGCTCTCAAACACTCATCACATA